>NW_027142479.1:0-1305684 GCF_026170545.1 Melanerpes formicivorus
AGTGTCACAGTGCTAGAGTGTCACAGTGCCAGAGTCACAATGCAGAGTGTACAATGCAGTGTATTACAGTGCCAGAGCGTTGCAATGCCAGGCTCTCACAGTGTCAGAGTGTCACAATGCAGAATGTCACTGTGCCAGAGAGTCACAATTCAGAGTATCACAATACAGAGTGTCACAATGCAGAGTGTCACAGTTCTAGAGTGTCACTGTGCCAGATTATCACAGTGCCAGCGTCACAGGGCCAGAGTGTCAGAATGCGAGTGTCACAATGCAGAGTGTCAGATTGCCACAGTGTCACAGTGCCAGAATGTCACACTGCCAGAGTGTCACAATGTGAGTATCGCAATGCAGAGTGTCACAGTGCCAGAGCGTCACAATGCAGAGTGTCACAGGGCCAGAGTGTCACTATGCCAGAGAATGATTATGAAGTATGTCACTCTGCTAGAGTGTCACAATGCAGAGTGTCACAGTTCCAGAGTGTCACAATGCCAGTGTGTCACAGTGCCAGAGCGTCACAATGCAGTGTGCCACTGTGCCAGAGTGTCACAATGCCAGAATGTCACAGTGCCAGAGTGTACAATGCAGAGTGTCACAATGCAGAGTGTCATAGTGCCAGAGTTTCACAATGCAGAGTGCCACTGTGCTAGAATGTCACAATGCAGAGTGTCACAATGCAGAGAGTCACAGTGCCAGAGTTTCGCAATGCAGAGTGCCACTGTGCCAGTGTCACAATGCAGAGAGTCGCAATGCAATGTCACAGTGCCAGAGTGTCACAATGCAGAGTGCCACTGTGCCAGAGTGTCACAATGCAGAGTGTCGCAATGCCATGTCACAGTGCTAGAGTGTCACAATGCAGACTCCCACAGTGCCAGAGTGTCACAGTGCCAGTGTCACAGTGCTAGAGTGTCACAATGCCAGTGTCACAAAGCAGAGTATCACAATGCAGAGTGTTACAGTGCCACAGTGTCACAATGCCAGACTCTCACAGTGCCATAGTGTCACAATGCAGAATGTCACAGTGCCAGAGTGTCACAATACCAGAGTGTCACAGTGCCAGGGTATCACAATGCAGAGTGCTACTGCGCCAGAGTGTCACAATACCAGAATGTCACAGTGCCAGAGTGTCACAATGCAGAGTGTCACAATGCAGAGTGTCACAGTGCAACAGTATCACAGTGCTAGAGTGTCACAATGCCAGAGTCACAATGTAGAGTGTCACAATGCAGAGTGTTACAGTGCCAGAGTGTCACAATGCCAGACTCTCACAGTGCCAGTGTCACAATGCAGAATGTCACTGTGCCAGAGTGTCACAATTCAGACTGTCAGAATACAGAGTGTCACAATGCAGAGTGTCACAATGCAGACTGTCACAGTTCTAGAGTGTCACAGCGCCAGAGAGTCACATTGCAGAGCGTCACAATGCAGTGTCACAATGCAGAGTGTCACAGTGCCATAGTCACAATGCAGAGTGTCACAATGCCAAAGTGTCACAATGCAGAGTGCCACTGTGCCAGAGTTTCACAATGTCAGAATCTCAGAGTGCCAGAGTGTCACAATGCAGAGTGTCACTGTGCCAGAGAGTCACAGAGTCTCACAGTGCCATAGTGTCACAATGTAGAGTGTCACAATGCAATGTCATAGTGCCAGAGTGTCACAATGCAGAGTGCCACTGTGCCAGAGTGTCACAATGCAGAGAGTCGCAATGCTATGTCACAGTGCCAGAGTGTCACAATGCCAGTGTCACTGTGCCAGAGTGTCGCAATGCCAGAGTCTCACAGTGCCATAGTGTCGCAATGCAGAATGTCACAGTGCCAGAGTGTCACAGTGACAGAGTATCACAATGCAGAACGGCACGGTGCCAGAGTGACACAATGCAGCGTGTCACAGTGCCAGAGTGCCACAATGCCAGAGTGTCACAATCCATGGTGTCACAATGTAGAATGTCACAGTGCCAGAGTGCCACAATGCAGAGTGTCACAATGCCAGAACGGCACGGTGCAAGAGTGACACAATGCAGAGTGTCACAATGCAGAATGTCACAGCGCCAGAGTGTCACAATGCAGAGTGCCACTGTGCCAGAGTGTCACAATGCAGAGTGTCACAGTGCCAGAGAGTCACAATACCAGAGTGTCACAGTGCCAGAGTGTCACAATGCAGAGTGTCACTGTGCCAGAGTGTCACTGTGCCAGAGTGTCACAATGAATGAGTGTCACAGTGCCAGAGTGTCACAATGCAGAGTGTCACAATGCAGAGTGTCACAGTGCCAGAGTGTCACAATGCAGAGTGCCACTGTGCCAGAGTGTCACAATGCCGAGAGTCGCAATGCAATGCCACAGTGCCAGAGTATCACAATGCAGAGTGTCAGAGTGCCACAGTGTCACAGTGCTAGAGTGTCACAGTGCCAGAGTCACAATGCAGAGTGTCACAATGCAGTGTATTACAGTGCCAGAGCGTTGCAATGCCAGACTCTCATAGTGTCAGAGTGCCACAATGCAGAATGTCACTGTGCCAGAGAGTCACAATTCAGAGTATCACAATACAGAGTGTCACAATGCAGAGTGTCACAGTGGCAGAGTGTCACAGTGCCAGATTATCACAGTGCCAGCGTCACAGGGCCAGAGTGTCAGAATGCGAGTGTCACAATGCAGAGTGTCAGATAGCCACAGTGTCACAGTGCCAGAATGTCGCACTGCCAGAGTGTCACAATGTGAGTATCGCAATGCAGAGTGTCACAGTGCCAGAGCGTCACAATGCTGAGTGTCACAAAGCAGAGTATCACAATGTAGAGTGTTACAGTGCCACAGTGTCACAATGCCAGACTCTCACAGTGCCATAGTGTCACAATGCAGAATGTCACAGTGCCAGAGTGTCACAATACCAGAGTGTCACAGTGCCAGGGTATCACAATGCAGAGTGCTACTGCGCCAGAGTGTCACAATACCAGAATGTCACAGTGCCACAGTGTCACAGTGCTAGAGTGTCACAATGCCAGAGTCACAATGTAGAGTGTCACAATGCAGAGTGTTACAGTGCCAGAGTGTCACAATGCCAGTCTCTCACTGTGCCAGAGTGTCACAATTCAGACTGTCATAATACAGAGTGTCACAATGCAGTGTCACAATGCAGACTGTCACAGTTCTAGAGTGTCACAGCGCCAGAGAGTCACATTGCAGAGCGTCACAATGCAGTGTCACAATGCAGAGTGTCACAGTGCCATAGTCACAATGCAGAGTGTCACAATGCCAAAGTGTCACAATGCAGAGTGCCACTGTGCCAGAGTTTCACAATGTCAGAATCTCAGAGTGCCAGAGTGTCACAATGCAGAGTGTCACAATGCCAAAGTGTCACAGAGTCTCACAGTTCCATAGTGTCACAATGCAGAGTGTCACAATGCAATGTCATAGTGCCAGAGTGTCACAATGCAGAGTGCCACTGTGCCAGAGTGTCACAATGCAGAGAGTCGCAATGCTATGTCACAGTGCCAGAGTGTCACAATGCCAGAGTCACTGTGCCAGAGTGTCGCAATGCCAGAGTCTCACAGTGCCATAGTGTCGCAATGCAGAATGTCACAGTGCCAGAGTGTCACAGTGGCAGAGTATCACAATGCAGAACGGCACGGTGCCAGAGTGACACAATGCAGAGTGTCACAGTGCCAGAGTGCCACAATGCCAGAGTGTCACAATCCATGGTGTCACAATGTAGAATGTCACAGTGCCAGAGTGTCACAATGCAGAGTGTCACAATGCCAGAACAGCACGGTGCCAGAGTGTCACAATGCAGAGTGTCACAATGCCAGAACGGCACGGTGCAAGAGTGACACAATTCAGAGTGTCACAATGCAGAATGTCACAGCGCCAGAGTGTCACAATCCAGAGTGTCACAATGTAGAATGTCACAGCGCCAGAGTGTCAAAATGCAGAGTGTCACAGTGACAGAGTGTCACAATGCAAAGTGTCACAGTGCCAAAGTGTCACAATGCAGAGTGTCACACTGCAGAATGTCACAAGGACAGAGTGTCACGGTCCTAGAGTGTCACAATGACAGAATGTCACAGTGCCAGTGTGTCACAATGCAGAGAGACACAATGCAGAGTGTCACAGTGCCAGAGTGTCACAATGCAGAGTATCACACTGCAGAGTGTCACTGTGCCAGAGTGTCACAATGAGAGAGTGTCACAGTGCCAGAGTGTCACAATGCAGAGTGTCACTGTGCCAGAGTGTCACTGTGCCAGAGTGTCACAATGAATGAGTGTCACAGTGCCAGAGTGTCACAATGCAGAGTGTCACAATGCAGAGTGTCACAGTGCCAGAGTGTCACAATGCAGAGTGCCACTGTGCCAGAGTGTCACAATGCAGAGAGTCGCAATGCAATTGCACAGTGCCAGAGTATCACAATGCAGAGTGTCACAGTGCCACAGTGTCACAGTGCTAGAGTGTCACAGTGCCAGAGTCACAATGCAGAGTGTCACAATGCAGTGTGTTACAGTGCCAGAGCGTTGCAATGCCAGACCCTCACAGTGTCAGAGTGTCACAATGCAGAATGTCACTGTGCCAGAGAGTCACAATTCAGAGTATCACAATACAGAGTGTCACAATGGAGAGTGTCACAATGCAGACTGTCACAGTGCCAGAGTGTCACAGTGCCAGAGTGTCACAATGCAGAGTGTCACAATCCACAGTGTCACAATGTAGAATGTCACAGCGCCAGAGTGTCACAATGCAGAGTGTCACAGTGCCAGAGTGTCACAATGCAGAGTGTCACACTGTAGAATGTCACAATGCCAGAGTGTCACGGTCCCAGAGTGTCACAATGACAGAATGTCACAGTGCCAGTGTGTCACAATGCAGAGTGTCACAATGCAGAGTGTCACAGTGCCAGAGTGTCACAATGCACAGTGCCACAGTGCCAGAGTGTCACAATGCCAGAATCTCAGGGTGCTAGAGTGTCACAATGCAGAGTGCCACTGTGCCAGAGTGTCACAATGCAGAGAGTCGCAAAGCAATGTCACAGTGCCAGAGTGTCACAATGCAGAGTGTCACTGCGCCAGAGTGTCCCAATGCAGAGAGTCGCAATGCGATATCACAGTGCCAGAGCGTCACAAAGACAGTGTCACAGTGCTAGAGTGTCACAATTCAGAGTGTTACAATGCCACAGTGTCACAATGCCAGAGTCTCACAGTGCCACAGTGTCACAGAGCCAGAATGTCAGAATGCGAGTGTCACAATGCAGAGTGTCAGACTGCCACAGTGTCAGAGTGCCAGAATGTCGCAGTGCCAGAGTGTCACAATGTGAGTATCACAATGCAGAGTGTCACAGTGCCAGAGTGTCACAATGCAGAGTGTCACAGTGCCAGAGTGTCACAATGCCAGAGAATGACACTGCAGAATCTCACTCTGCTAGAGAGTAACAGTGCAGAGTGTCACAGTTCCAGTGTCACGATGCCAGAGTTTCACAGTGCCAGAGTGTCACAATGCAGAGTGTCACAATGCAGAGTGTCACAGTGCCAGAGTGTCAGAATGCACAGTGCCACTGTGCCAGAGTGTCACAATGTCAGAATCTCAGAGTGCCAGAGTGTCACAATGCAGAGTGCCACTGTGCCAGAGAGTCACAATTCAGAGTATCACAATACAGAGTGTCACAATGCAGAGTGTCACGATGCAATTTCATAGTGCCAGAGTGTCACAATGCAGAGTGCCACTGTGCCAGAGTGTCACAATGCAGAGTGTCGCAATGCTATGTCACAGTGCCAGAGTGTCACAATGCCAGTGTCACTGTGCCAGAGTGTCGCAATGCCAGAGTCTCACAGTGCCATAGTGTCGCAATGCAGAATGTCAATGTGCCAGAGTGTCACAATGCCAGAGTGTCACAATGCAGACTGTCGCAATGCAGAGTGTCACAATGAAGAGTGTTACAGTGACAGAGTATCACAATGCAGAGTGCTACTGCGCCAGAGTGTCACAATACCAGAGTGTCACAGTGCCAGGGTATCACAATGCAGAGTGCTACTGCGCCAGAGTGTCACAATACCAGAATGTCACAGTGCCACAGTGTCACAGTGCTAGAGTGTCACAATGCCAGAGTCACAATGTAGAGTGTCACAATGCAGAGTGTTACAGTGCCAGAGTGTCACAATGCCAGTCTCTCACTGTGCCAGAGTGTCACAATTCAGACTGTCAGAATACAGAGTGTCACAATGCAGTGTCACAATGCAGACTGTCACAGTTCTAGAGTGTCACAGCGCCAGAGAGTCACATTGCAGAGCGTCACAATGCAGTGTCACAATGCAGAGTGTCACAGTGCCATAGTCACAATGCAGAGTGTCACAATGCCAAAGTGTCACAATGCAGAGTGCCACTGTGCCAGAGTTTCACAATGTCAGAATCTCAGAGTGCCAGAGTGTCACAATGCAGAGTGTCACTGTGCCAGAGAGTCACAGAGTCTCACAGTTCCATAGTGTCACAATGCAGAGTGTCACAATGCAATGTCATAGTGCCAGAGTGTCACAATGCAGAGTGCCACTGTGCCAGAGTGTCACAATGCAGAGAGTCGCAATGCTATGTCACAGTGCCAGAGTGTCACAATGCCAGAGTCACTGTGCCAGAGTGTCGCAATGCCAGAGTCTCACAGTGCCATAGTGTCGCAATGCAGAATGTCACAGTGCCAGAGTGTCACAGTGGCAGAGTATCACGATGCAGAACGGCACGGTGCCAGAGTGACACAATGCAGAGTGTCACAGTGCCAGAGTGCCACAATGCCAGAGTGTCACAATCCATGGTGTCACAATGTAGAATGTCACAGTGCCAGAGTGTCACAATGCAGAGTGTCACAATGCCAGAACAGCACGGTGCCAGAGTGTCACAATGCAGAGTGTCACAATGCCAGAACGGCACGGTGCAAGAGTGACACAATTCAGAGTGTCACAATGCAGAATGTCACAGCGCCAGAGTGTCACAATCCAGAGTGTCACAATGTAGAATGTCACAGCGCCAGAGTGTCAAAATGCAGAGTGTCACAGTGACAGAGTGTCACAATGCAAAGTGTCACAGTGCCAAAGTGTCACAATGCAGAGTGTCACACTGCAGAATGTCACAAGGACAGAGTGTCACGGTCCTAGAGTGTCACAATGACAGAATGTCACAGTGCCAGTGTGTCACAATGCAGAGAGACACAATGCAGAGTGTCACAGTGCCAGAGTGTCACAATGCAGAGTATCACACTGCAGAGTGTCACTGTGCCAGAGTGTCACAATCAGAGAGTGTCACAGTGCCAGAGTGTCACAATGCAGAGTGTCACTGTGCCAGAGTGTCACTGTGCCAGAGTGTCACAATGAATGAGTGTCACAGTGCCAGAGTGTCACAATGCAGAGTGTCACAATGCAGAGTGTCACAGTGCCAGAGTGTCACAATGCAGAGTGCCACTGTGCCAGAGTGTCACAATGCAGAGAGTCGCAATGCAATTGCACAGTGCCAGAGTATCACAATGCAGAGTGTCACAGTGCCACAGTGTCACAGTGCTAGAGTGTCACAGTGCCAGAGTCACAATGCAGAGTGTCACAATGCAGTGTGTTACAGTGCCAGAGCGTTGCAATGCCAGACCCTCACAGTGTCAGAGTGTCACAATGCAGAATGTCACTGTGCCAGAGAGTCACAATTCAGAGTATCACAATACAGAGTGTCACAATGGAGAGTGTCACAATGCAGACGGTCACAGTGCCAGAGTGTCACAGTGCCAGAGTGTCACAATGCAGAGTGTCACAATCCACAGTGTCACAATGTAGAATGTCACAGCGCCAGAGTGTCACAATGCAGAGTGTCACAGTGCCAGAGTGTCACAATGCAGAGTGTCACACTGTAGAATGTCACAATGCCAGAGTGTCACGGTCCCAGAGTGTCACAATGACAGAATGTCACAGTGCCAGTGTGTCACAATGCAGAGTGTCACAATGCAGAGTGTCACAGTGCCAGAGTGTCACAATGCACAGTGCCACAGTGCCAGAGTGTCACAATGCCAGAATCTCAGGGTGCTAGAGTGTCACAATGCAGAGTGCCACTGTGCCAGAGTGTCACAATGCAGAGAGTCGCAAAGCAATGTCACAGTGCCAGAGTGTCACAATGCAGAGTGTCACTGCGCCAGAGTGTCCCAATGCAGAGAGTCGCAATGCGATATCACAGTGCCAGAGCGTCACAAAGACAGTGTCACAGTGCTAGAGTGTCACAATTCAGAGTGTTACAATGCCACAGTGTCACAATGCCAGAGTCTCACAGTGCCACAGTGTCACAGAGCCAGAATGTCAGAATGCGAGTGTCACAATGCAGAGTGTCAGACTGCCACAGTGTCAGAGTGCCAGAATGTCGCAGTGCCAGAGTGTCACAATGTGAGTATCACAATGCAGAGTGTCACAGTGCCAGAGTGTCACAATGCAGAGTGTCACAGTGCCAGAGTGTCACAATGCCAGAGAATGACACTGCAGAATCTCACTCTGCTAGAGAGTAACAGTGCAGAGTGTCACAGTTCCAGTGTCACGATGCCAGAGTTTCACAGTGCCAGAGTGTCACAATGCAGAGTGTCACAATGCAGAGTGTCACAGTGCCAGAGTGTCAGAATGCACAGTGCCACTGTGCCAGAGTGTCACAATGTCAGAATCTCAGAGTGCCAGAGTGTCACAATGCAGAGTGCCACTGTGCCAGAGAGTCACAATTCAGAGTATCACAATACAGAGTGTCACAATGCAGAGTGTCACGATGCAATTTCATAGTGCCAGAGTGTCACAATGCAGAGTGCCACTGTGCCAGAGTGTCACAATGCAGAGTGTCGCAATGCTATGTCACAGTGCCAGAGTGTCACAATGCCAGTGTCACTGTGCCAGAGTGTCGCAATGCCAGAGTCTCACAGTGCCATAGTGTCGCAATGCAGAATGTCAATGTGCCAGAGTGTCACAATGCCAGAGTGTCACAATGCAGACTGTCGCAATGCAGAGTGTCACAATGAAGAGTGTTACAGTGACAGAGTATCACAATGCAGAGTGCTACTGCGCCAGAGTGTCACAATACCAGAGTGTCACAGTGCCAGGGTATCACAATGCAGAGTGCTACTGCGCCAGAGTGTCACAATACCAGAATGTCACAGTGCCACAGTGTCACAGTGCTAGAGTGTCACAATGCCAGAGTCACAATGTAGAGTGTCACAATGCAGAGTGTTACAGTGCCAGAGTGTCACAATGCCAGTCTCTCACTGTGCCAGAGTGTCACAATTCAGACTGTCAGAATACAGAGTGTCACAATGCAGTGTCACAATGCAGACTGTCACAGTTCTAGAGTGTCACAGCGCCAGAGAGTCACATTGCAGAGCGTCACAATGCAGTGTCACAATGCAGAGTGTCACAGTGCCATAGTCACAATGCAGAGTGTCACAATGCCAAAGTGTCACAATGCAGAGTGCCACTGTGCCAGAGTTTCACAATGTCAGAATCTCAGAGTGCCAGAGTGTCACAATGCAGAGTGTCACTGTGCCAGAGAGTCACAGAGTCTCACAGTTCCATAGTGTCACAATGCAGAGTGTCACAATGCAATGTCATAGTGCCAGAGTGTCACAATGCAGAGTGCCACTGTGCCAGAGTGTCACAATGCAGAGAGTCGCAATGCTATGTCACAGTGCCAGAGTGTCACAATGCCAGAGTCACTGTGCCAGAGTGTCGCAATGCCAGAGTCTCACAGTGCCATAGTGTCGCAATGCAGAATGTCACAGTGCCAGAGTGTCACAGTGGCAGAGTATCACGATGCAGAACGGCACGGTGCCAGAGTGACACAATGCAGAGTGTCACAGTGCCAGAGTGCCACAATGCCAGAGTGTCACAATCCATGGTGTCACAATGTAGAATGTCACAGTGCCAGAGTGTCACAATGCAGAGTGTCACAATGCCAGAACAGCACGGTGCCAGAGTGTCACAATGCAGAGTGTCACAATGCCAGAACGGCACGGTGCAAGAGTGACACAATTCAGAGTGTCACAATGCAGAATGTCACAGCGCCAGAGTGTCACAATCCAGAGTGTCACAATGTAGAATGTCACAGCGCCAGAGTGTCAAAATGCAGAGTGTCACAGTGACAGAGTGTCACAATGCAAAGTGTCACAGTGCCAAAGTGTCACAATGCAGAGTGTCACACTGCAGAATGTCACAAGGACAGAGTGTCACGGTCCTAGAGTGTCACAATGACAGAATGTCACAGTGCCAGTGTGTCACAATGCAGAGAGACACAATGCAGAGTGTCACAGTGCCAGAGTGTCACAATGCAGAGTATCACACTGCAGAGTGTCACTGTGCCAGAGTGTCACAATCAGAGAGTGTCACAGTGCCAGAGTGTCACAATGCAGAGTGTCACTGTGCCAGAGTGTCACTGTGCCAGAGTGTCACAATGAATGAGTGTCACAGTGCCAGAGTGTCACAATGCAGAGTGTCACAATGCAGAGTGTCACAGTGCCAGAGTGTCACAATGCAGAGTGCCACTGTGCCAGAGTGTCACAATGCAGAGAGTCGCAATGCAATTGCACAGTGCCAGAGTATCACAATGCAGAGTGTCACAGTGCCACAGTGTCACAGTGCTAGAGTGTCACAGTGCCAGAGTCACAATGCAGAGTGTCACAATGCAGTGTGTTACAGTGCCAGAGCGTTGCAATGCCAGACCCTCACAGTGTCAGAGTGTCACAATGCAGAATGTCACTGTGCCAGAGAGTCACAATTCAGAGTATCACAATACAGAGTGTCACAATGGAGAGTGTCACAATGCAGACGGTCACAGTGCCAGAGTGTCACAGTGCCAGAGTGTCACAATGCAGAGTGTCACAATCCACAGTGTCACAATGTAGAATGTCACAGCGCCAGAGTGTCACAATGCAGAGTGTCACAGTGCCAGAGTGTCACAATGCAGAGTGTCACACTGTAGAATGTCACAATGCCAGAGTGTCACGGTCCCAGAGTGTCACAATGACAGAATGTCACAGTGCCAGTGTGTCACAATGCAGAGTGTCACAATGCAGAGTGTCACAGTGCCAGAGTGTCACAATGCACAGTGCCACAGTGCCAGAGTGTCACAATGCCAGAATCTCAGGGTGCTAGAGTGTCACAATGCAGAGTGCCACTGTGCCAGAGTGTCACAATGCAGAGAGTCGCAAAGCAATGTCACAGTGCCAGAGTGTCACAATGCAGAGTGTCACTGCGCCAGAGTGTCCCAATGCAGAGAGTCGCAATGCGATATCACAGTGCCAGAGCGTCACAAAGACAGTGTCACAGTGCTAGAGTGTCACAATTCAGAGTGTTACAATGCCACAGTGTCACAATGCCAGAGTCTCACAGTGCCACAGTGTCACAGAGCCAGAATGTCAGAATGCGAGTGTCACAATGCAGAGTGTCAGACTGCCACAGTGTCAGAGTGCCAGAATGTCGCAGTGCCAGAGTGTCACAATGTGAGTATCACAATGCAGAGTGTCACAGTGCCAGAGTGTCACAATGCAGAGTGTCACAGTGCCAGAGTGTCACAATGCCAGAGAATGACACTGCAGAATCTCACTCTGCTAGAGAGTAACAGTGCAGAGTGTCACAGTTCCAGTGTCACGATGCCAGAGTTTCACAGTGCCAGAGTGTCACAATGCAGAGTGTCACAATGCAGAGTGTCACAGTGCCAGAGTGTCAGAATGCACAGTGCCACTGTGCCAGAGTGTCACAATGTCAGAATCTCAGAGTGCCAGAGTGTCACAATGCAGAGTGTCACGATGCAATTTCATAGTGCCAGAGTGTCACAATGCAGAGTGCCACTGTGCCAGAGTGTCACAATGCAGAGTGTCGCAATGCTATGTCACAGTGCCAGAGTGTCACAATGCCAGTGTCACTGTGCCAGAGTGTCGCAATGCCAGAGTCTCACAGTGCCATAGTGTCGCAATGCAGAATGTCAATGTGCCAGAGTGTCACAATTCCAGAGTGTCACAATGCAGACTGTCGCAATGCAGAGTGTCACAATGAAGAGTGTTACAGTGACAGAGTATCACAATGCAGAACGGCACGGTGCCAGAGTGACACAATGCAGAGTGTCACAGTGCCAGAGTGCCACAATGCCAGAGTGTCACACTCCAGAGTGTCACAATGTAGAATGTCACAGTGCCAGAGTGTCACAATGCAGAGTGTCACAGTGCCAGAGTGTTACAATGCAGAGTGTCACACTGCAGAATGTCACAAGGACAGAGTGTCACGGTCCTAGAGTGTCACAATGACAGAATGTCACAGTGCCAGTGTGTCACAATGCAGAGAGACGCAATGCAGAGTGTCACAGTGCCAGAGTGTCACAATGCAGAGTATCACACTGCAGAGTGTCACTGTGCCAGAATGTCACAATAAGAGAGTGTCACAGTGCCAGAGTGTCACAATGACAGAGTGTCACAGTGCCAGAGTGTCACAATCCAAAACGTCACTGTGAAAGAATGACACTGTGCCAGAGTGTCACAATGACAGAGTGTCACAGTGCCAGAGTGTCACAATGCAGAGTGCCACTGTGCCAGAGTGTCACAATGCAGAGAGTCGCAATGCAATGCCACAGTGCCAGAGTATCACAATGCAGAGTGGCACAGTGCCACAGTGTCACAGTGCTAGAGTGTCACAGTGCCAGAGTCACAATGCAGAGTGTCACAATGCAGTGTGTTACAGTGCCAGAGCGTTGCAATGCCAGACTCTCACAGTGTCAGAGTGTCACAATGCAGAATGTCACTGTGCCAGTGAGTCACAATTCAGAGTATCACAATACAGAGTGTCACAATGGAGAGTGTCACAATGCAGACTGTCACTGTGCCAGAGTGTCACAGTGCCAGAGTGTCACAATGCAGACTGTCACAGTGCCATAGTCACAATGCAGGGTGTCACAATGCCAAAGCGTCACAGTGCCAGAGTGTCACAATGCAGAACGGCACGGTGGAAGAGTGACACAATGCAGAGTGTCACAATGTAGAATGTCACAGCGCCAGAGTGTCAGAATGCAGAGTGTCACACTGCAGAATGTCACAATGCCAGAGTGTCACGGTCCCAGAGTGTCACAATGACAGAATGTCACAGTGCCAGAGTGTCACTGTGCCAGAGTGTCACTCTGCCAGAGTGTCACAATGAAGAGTGTTACTGTGACAGAGTATCACAATGCAGAACGGCACGGTGCCAGAGTGACACAATGCAGAGTGTCACAGTGCCAGAGTGGCACAATGCCAGAGTGTCACACTGCAGAGTGTCACAATGTAGAATGTCACAGTGTCAGAGTGCCACAATGCAGAGTGTCACAATGCCAGAACGGCACGGTGCCAGAGTGGCACAATGCCAGAGTGTCACACTCCAGAGTGTCACAATGTAGAATGTCACTGTGCCATAGTGTCACAATGCAGAGTGTCACAATGCAGGAACGGCACGGTGTCAGAGTGTCACAATGTAGAATGTCACAGTGCCAGAGTGTCACAATGCAGAGTGTCACAGTGCCAGAGTGTCACAATGCAGTGTCACAATGCAGAGTGTCACAGTGCCATAGTCACAATGCAGAGTGTCACAATACCAAAGTGTCACATTGCCAGAGTGTCACAGCGCAGATTGTCACAATGCAGAGTGTCACAATGCAGAGTGTTACAGTACCAGAGTGTCACAATGCAGAGTGTCGCAGTGACAGAGTGTCATAATGCAGAACGGCACGGTGCAAGAGTGACAGAATGCAGAGTGTCACAATGCAGAATGTCACAGCGCCAGAGTGTCACAATGCAGAGTGTCACAGTGACAGCGTGTCACAATGCAGAACGGCACGGTGCAAGAGTGACACAATGCAGAGTGTCACAATGCAGAATGTCACTGTGCCAGAGTGTCACAATCCAGAGTGTCACAATGTAGAATGTCACAGCGCCAGAGTGTCAGAATGCAGAGTGTCACACTGCAGAATGTCACAATGCAGAGTGTCACAATGAAGAGTGTTACTGTGACAGAGTATCACAATGCAGAACGGCACAGTGCCAGAGTGACACAATGCAGAGTGTCACAGTGCCAGAGTGCCACAATGCCAGAGTGTCACACTCCAGAGTGTCACAATGTAGAATGTCACAGTGCCAGAGTGTCACAATGCAGAGTTTCATAGTCCCAGAGTGTCACAATGCAGAGTGTCACACTGCAGAATGTCACAAGGACAGAGTGTCACAGTCCTAGAGTGTCACAATGACAGAATGTCACAGTGCCACTGTGTCACAATGCAGAGAGACACAATGCAGAGTGTCACAGTGCCAGAGTGTCACAATGCAGAGTATCACACTGCAGAGTGTCACTGTGCCAGAGTGTCAAAATGAGAGAGTGTCACAGTGCCAGAGTATCACAATGACAGAGAGTCACAGTGCCAGAGTGTCACAATGCAGAGTGTCACTGTGCCAGAGTGTCACTGTGCCAGAGTGTCACAATGACAGAGTGTCACAGTGCCAGAGTGTCACAATGCAGAGTGTCACAATGCAGAGTGTCACAGTGCCAGAGTGTCACAATGCAGAGAGTCGCAATGCAATGCCACAGTGCCAGAGTATCACAATGCAGAGTGTCACAGTGCCACAGTGTCACAGTGCTAGAGTGTCACAGTGCCAGAGTCACAATGCAGAGTGTCACAATGCAGTGTGTTACAGTTCCAGAGCGTTACAATGCCAGACTCTCACAGTGTCAGAGTGTCACAATGCAGAATGTCACTGTGCCAGAGAGTCACAATTCAGAGTATCACAATACAGAGTGTCACAATGGAGAGTGTCACAATGCAGAATGTCACAAGGACAGAGTGTCACGGTCCTAGAGTGTCACAATGACAGAATGACACAGTGCCACTGTGTCACAATGCAGAGAGACACAATGCAGAGTGTCACAGTGCCAGAGTGTCACAATGCAGAGTATCACAATGCAGAATGTCACTGTGCCAGAGAGTCACAATTCAGAGTATCACAATACAGAGTGTCACAATGGAGAGTGTCACAATGCAGACTGTCACAGTGCCAGAGTGTCACAGTGCCAGAGTGTCACAATGCAGAGTGTCACAGTGCCATAGTCACAATGCAGAGAGTCACAATGCCAAAGTGTCACAGTGCCAGAGTGTCACAATGTAGAACGGCACGGTGAAAGAGTGACACAATGCAGAGTGTCACAATACAGAATGTCACAGAGCCAGAGTGTCACAATGCAGAGTGTCACAATCCAGAGTGTCACAATGTAGAATGTCACAGCGCCAGAGTGTCACAATGCAGAGTGCCACAGTGCCAGAGTGTCACAAAGCAGAGTGTCACACTGTAGAATGTCACAATGCCAGAGTGTCACGGTCCCAGAGTGTCACAATGACAGAATGTCACACTGCCAGAGTGTCACAATGCAGAGTGCCACTGTGCCAGAGTGTCACAATGCAGAAAGTCGCAATGCAATGTCACAGTGCCAGAGTGTCACAATGCAGAGTGCCACTGTGCCAGAGTGTCACAATGCGGAGAGACACAATGCTATGTCACAGTGCCAGAGTGTCACAATGCCAGTGTCACAGTGCTAGAGTGTCACAATGCCAGTGTCACAATGCAGAGTGTCACAATGCAGAGTGTTACAGTGCCACAGTGTCACAATGCCAGAGTCTCACAGTGCCATAGTGTCGCAATGCAGAATGTCACAGTGCCAGAGTGTCACAGTGGCAGAGTATCACGATGCAGAACGGCACGGTGCCAGAGTGACACAATGCAGAGTGTCACAGTGCCAGAGTGCCACAATGCCAGAGTGTCACAATCCATGGTGTCACAATGTAGAATGTCACAGTGCCAGAGTGTCACAATGCAGAGTGTCACAATGCCAGAACAGCACGGTGCCAGAGTGTCACAATGCAGAGTGTCACAATGCCAGAACGGCACGGTGCAAGAGTGACACAATTCAGAGTGTCACAATGCAGAATGTCACAGCGCCAGAGTGTCACAATCCAGAGTGTCACAATGTAGAATGTCACAGCGCCAGAGTGTCAAAATGCAGAGTGTCACAGTGACAGAGTGTCACAATGCAAAGTGTCACAGTGCCAAAGTGTCACAATGCAGAGTGTCACACTGCAGAATGTCACAAGGACAGAGTGTCACGGTCCTAGAGTGTCACAATGACAGAATGTCACAGTGCCAGTGTGTCACAATGCAGAGAGACACAATGCAGAGTGTCACAGTGCCAGAGTGTCACAATGCAGAGTATCACACTGCAGAGTGTCACTGTGCCAGAGTGTCACAATCAGAGAGTGTCACAGTGCCAGAGTGTCACAATGCAGAGTGTCACTGTGCCAGAGTGTCACTGTGCCAGAGTGTCACAATGAATGAGTGTCACAGTGCCAGAGTGTCACAATGCAGAGTGTCACAATGCAGAGTGTCACAGTGCCAGAGTGTCACAATGCAGAGTGCCACTGTGCCAGAGTGTCACAATGCAGAGAGTCGCAATGCAATTGCACAGTGCCAGAGTATCACAATGCAGAGTGTCACAGTGCCACAGTGTCACAGTGCTAGAGTGTCACAGTGCCAGAGTCACAATGCAGAGTGTCACAATGCAGTGTGTTACAGTGCCAGAGCGTTGCAATGCCAGACCCTCACAGTGTCAGAGTGTCACAATGCAGAATGTCACTGTGCCAGAGAGTCACAATTCAGAGTATCACAATACAGAGTGTCACAATGGAGAGTGTCACAATGCAGACGGTCACAGTGCCAGAGTGTCACAGTGCCAGAGTGTCACAATGCAGAGTGTCACAATCCACAGTGTCACAATGTAGAATGTCACAGCGCCAGAGTGTCACAATGCAGAGTGTCACAGTGCCAGAGTGTCACAATGCAGAGTGTCACACTGTAGAATGTCACAATGCCAGAGTGTCACGGTCCCAGAGTGTCACAATGACAGAATGTCACAGTGCCAGTGTGTCACAATGCAGAGTGTCACAATGCAGAGTGTCACAGTGCCAGAGTGTCACAATGCACAGTGCCACAGTGCCAGAGTGTCACAATGCCAGAATCTCAGGGTGCTAGAGTGTCACAATGCAGAGTGCCACTGTGCCAGAGTGTCACAATGCAGAGAGTCGCAAAGCAATGTCACAGTGCCAGAGTGTCACAATGCAGAGTGTCACTGCGCCAGAGTGTCCCAATGCAGAGAGTCGCAATGCGATATCACAGTGCCAGAGCGTCACAAAGACAGTGTCACAGTGCTAGAGTGTCACAATTCAGAGTGTTACAATGCCACAGTGTCACAATGCCAGAGTCTCACAGTGCCACAGTGTCACAGAGCCAGAATGTCAGAATGCGAGTGTCACAATGCAGAGTGTCAGACTGCCACAGTGTCAGAGTGCCAGAATGTCGCAGTGCCAGAGTGTCACAATGTGAGTATCACAATGCAGAGTGTCACAGTGCCAGAGTGTCACAATGCAGAGTGTCACAGTGCCAGAGTGTCACAATGCCAGAGAATGACACTGCAGAATCTCACTCTGCTAGAGAGTAACAGTGCAGAGTGTCACAGTTCCAGTGTCACGATGCCAGAGTTTCACAGTGCCAGAGTGTCACAATGCAGAGTGTCACAATGCAGAGTGTCACAGTGCCAGAGTGTCAGAATGCACAGTGCCACTGTGCCAGAGTGTCACAATGTCAGAATCTCAGAGTGCCAGAGTGTCACAATGCAGAGTGTCACGATGCAATTTCATAGTGCCAGAGTGTCACAATGCAGAGTGCCACTGTGCCAGAGTGTCACAATGCAGAGTGTCGCAATGCTATGTCACAGTGCCAGAGTGTCACAATGCCAGTGTCACTGTGCCAGAGTGTCGCAATGCCAGAGTCTCACAGTGCCATAGTGTCGCAATGCAGAATGTCAATGTGCCAGAGTGTCACAATTCCAGAGTGTCACAATGCAGACTGTCGCAATGCAGAGTGTCACAATGAAGAGTGTTACAGTGACAGAGTATCACAATGCAGAACGGCACGGTGCCAGAGTGACACAATGCAGAGTGTCACAGTGCCAGAGTGCCACAATGCCAGAGTGTCACACTCCAGAGTGTCACAATGTAGAATGTCACAGTGCCAGAGTGTCACAATGCAGAGTGTCACAGTGCCAGAGTGTTACAATGCAGAGTGTCACACTGCAGAATGTCACAAGGACAGAGTGTCACGGTCCTAGAGTGTCACAATGACAGAATGTCACAGTGCCAGTGTGTCACAATGCAGAGAGACGCAATGCAGAGTGTCACAGTGCCAGAGTGTCACAATGCAGAGTATCACACTGCAGAGTGTCACTGTGCCAGAATGTCACAATAAGAGAGTGTCACAGTGCCAGAGTGTCACAATGACAGAGTGTCACAGTGCCAGAGTGTCACAATCCAAAACGTCACTGTGAAAGAATGACACTGTGCCAGAGTGTCACAATGACAGAGTGTCACAGTGCCAGAGTGTCACAATGCAGAGTGCCACTGTGCCAGAGTGTCACAATGCAGAGAGTCGCAATGCAATGCCACAGTGCCAGAGTATCACAATGCAGAGTGGCACAGTGCCACAGTGTCACAGTGCTAGAGTGTCACAGTGCCAGAGTCACAATGCAGAGTGTCACAATGCAGTGTGTTACAGTGCCAGAGCGTTGCAATGCCAGACTCTCACAGTGTCAGAGTGTCACAATGCAGAATGTCACTGTGCCAGTGAGTCACAATTCAGAGTATCACAATACAGAGTGTCACAATGGAGAGTGTCACAATGCAGACTGTCACTGTGCCAGAGTGTCACAGTGCCAGAGTGTCACAATGCAGACTGTCACAGTGCCATAGTCACAATGCAGGGTGTCACAATGCCAAAGCGTCACAGTGCCAGAGTGTCACAATGCAGAACGGCACGGTGGAAGAGTGACACAATGCAGAGTGTCACAATGTAGAATGTCACAGCGCCAGAGTGTCAGAATGCAGAGTGTCACACTGCAGAATGTCACAATGCCAGAGTGTCACGGTCCCAGAGTGTCACAATGACAGAATGTCACAGTGCCAGAGTGTCACTGTGCCAGAGTGTCACTCTGCCAGAGTGTCACAATGAAGAGTGTTACTGTGACAGAGTATCACAATGCAGAACGGCACGGTGCCAGAGTGACACAATGCAGAGTGTCACAGTGCCAGAGTGGCACAATGCCAGAGTGTCACACTGCAGAGTGTCACAATGTAGAATGTCACAGTGTCAGAGTGCCACAATGCAGAGTGTCACAATGCCAGAACGGCACGGTGCCAGAGTGGCACAATGCCAGAGTGTCACACTCCAGAGTGTCACAATGTAGAATGTCACTGTGCCATAGTGTCACAATGCAGAGTGTCACAATGCAGGAACGGCACGGTGTCAGAGTGTCACAATGTAGAATGTCACAGTGCCAGAGTGTCACAATGCAGAGTGTCACAGTGCCAGAGTGTCACAATGCAGTGTCACAATGCAGAGTGTCACAGTGCCATAGTCACAATGCAGAGTGTCACAATACCAAAGTGTCACATTGCCAGAGTGTCACAGCGCAGATTGTCACAATGCAGAGTGTCACAATGCAGAGTGTTACAGTACCAGAGTGTCACAATGCAGAGTGTCGCAGTGACAGAGTGTCATAATGCAGAACGGCACGGTGCAAGAGTGACAGAATGCAGAGTGTCACAATGCAGAATGTCACAGCGCCAGAGTGTCACAATGCAGAGTGTCACAGTGACAGCGTGTCACAATGCAGAACGGCACGGTGCAAGAGTGACACGATGCAGAGTGTCACAATGCAGAATGTCACTGTGCCAGAGTGTCACAATGCAGAGTGTCACAATGTAGAATGTCACAGCGCCAGAGTGTCAGAATGCAGAGTGTCACACTGCAGAATGTCACAATGCAGAGTGTCACAATGAAGAGTGTTACTGTGACAGAGTATCACAATGCAGAACGGCACAGTGCCAGAGTGACACAATGCAGAGTGTCACAGTGCCAGAGTGCCACAATGCCAGAGTGTCACACTCCAGAGTGTCACAATGTAGAATGTCACAGTGCCAGAGTGTCACAATGCAGAGTTTCATAGTCCCAGAGTGTCACAATGCAGAGTGTCACACTGCAGAATGTCACAAGGACAGAGTGTCACAGTCCTAGAGTGTCACAATGACAGAATGTCACAGTGCCACTGTGTCACAATGCAGAGAGACACAATGCAGAGTGTCACAGTGCCAGAGTGTCACAATGCAGAGTATCACACTGCAGAGTGTCACTGTGCCAGAGTGTCAAAATGAGAGAGTGTCACAGTGCCAGAGTATCACAATGACAGAGAGTCACAGTGCCAGAGTGTCACAATGCAGAGTGTCACTGTGCCAGAGTGTCACTGTGCCAGAGTGTCACAATGACAGAGTGTCACAGTGCCAGAGTGTCACAATGCAGAGTGTCACAATGCAGAGTGTCACAGTGCCAGAGTGTCACAATGCAGAGAGTCGCAATGCAATGCCACAGTGCCAGAGTATCACAATGCAGAGTGTCACAGTGCCACAGTGTCACAGTGCTAGAGTGTCACAGTGCCAGAGTCACAATGCAGAGTGTCACAATGCAGTGTGTTACAGTTCCAGAGCGTTACAATGCCAGACTCTCACAGTGTCAGAGTGTCACAATGCAGAATGTCACTGTGCCAGAGAGTCACAATTCAGAGTATCACAATACAGAGTGTCACAATGGAGAGTGTCACAATGCAGAATGTCACAAGGACAGAGTGTCACGGTCCTAGAGTGTCACAATGACAGAATGACACAGTGCCACTGTGTCACAATGCAGAGAGACACAATGCAGAGTGTCACAGTGCCAGAGTGTCACAATGCAGAGTATCACAATGCAGAATGTCACTGTGCCAGAGAGTCACAATTCAGAGTATCACAATACAGAGTGTCACAATGGAGAGTGTCACAATGCAGACTGTCACAGTGCCAGAGTGTCACAGTGCCAGAGTGTCACAATGCAGAGTGTCACAGTGCCATAGTCACAATGCAGAGAGTCACAATGCCAAAGTGTCACAGTGCCAGAGTGTCACAATGTAGAACGGCACGGTGAAAGAGTGACACAATGCAGAGTGTCACAATACAGAATGTCACAGAGCCAGAGTGTCACAATGCAGAGTGTCACAATCCAGAGTGTCACAATGTAGAATGTCACAGCGCCAGAGTGTCACAATGCAGAGTGCCACAGTGCCAGAGTGTCACAAAGCAGAGTGTCACACTGTAGAATGTCACAATGCCAGAGTGTCACGGTCCCAGAGTGTCACAATGACAGAATGTCACACTGCCAGAGTGTCACAATGCAGAGTGCCACTGTGCCAGAGTGTCACAATGCAGAAAGTCGCAATGCAATGTCACAGTGCCAGAGTGTCACAATGCAGAGTGCCACTGTGCCAGAGTGTCACAATGCGGAGAGACACAATGCTATGTCACAGTGCCAGAGTGTCACAATGCCAGTGTCACAGTGCTAGAGTGTCACAATGCCAGTGTCACAATGCAGAGTGTCACAATGCAGAGTGTTACAGTGCCACAGTGTCACAATGCCAGAGTCTCACAGTGCCATAGTGTCACAATGCAGAGTGTCACAGTGCCAGAGAGTCACAATGCCAGAGTGTCACAGTGCCAGAGTGTCACAATGCAGATTTCCACTGTGCCAGAGTGTCGCAATACCAGAATGTCACATTGCCAGAGCGTCACAATGCAGAGTGTCAGAATGCAGAGTGTCACAGTACCACATTGTCACAGTGCTAGAGTGTCACAATGCCAGAGTCACAATGCACAGTGTCACAATGAAGAGTGTTACAGTGCCAGAGTGTCACAGTGCCAGACTCTCACGGTGCCAGAGTGTCACAATGCAGACTCTCATAGTCCCAGAGTGTAACAGTGACAGAGTGTCACAATGCAGAGTGCCACTGTGCCAGAGTGTCACAATGCAGAGAGTCGCAATGCAATGTCACAGTGCCAGAGTGTCACAATGCAGAGTGCCACTGTGCCAGAGTGCCACAATGCAGAGTGTTGCAATGCTATGTCACAGTGCCAGAGTGTCACAATGGAGACTTTCACAGTGCCAGAGTGTCACAGTGCCAGTGTCACAGTGCTAGTGTCACAATGCAGAGTGTCACAGTGCAGAGTGTTACAGTGCCACAGTGTCACAATGCCAGAGTCTCACAGTGCCATAGTGTCACAATGCAGAATGTCACAGTGCCAGAGTGTCACAATGCAGAGTGTCACAGCGCCAGAGTGTCACGGTGCCAGTGTCACAGTGCCAGAGTGTCACAATGCGAGTGTCACAATGCAGAGTGTCACAGTGTCACAGTGTAACAGTGCCAGAATGTCGCAGCGCCAGAGCGTCACAATGCGAGTGACACAATGCAGATTGTCACAGTGCCAGAGTGTCACTATGCCAGAGAATGACAATGCAGAATGTCACTCTGCTAGAGTGTGACAATGCAGAGTGCCACAGATCCAGAGTGTCGCAATACCAGAATGTCACAGTGCCAGAGTGTCACAATGCAGAGTGTCACAATGCAGAGTGTCACAGTGCCACAGTGTCACAGTGCTAGAGTGTCACAGTGCCAGAGTCACAATGCAGAGTGTCACAATGCAGTGTGTTACAGTGCCAGAGTGTTACAATGCCAGACTCTCACAGTGTCAGAGTGTCACAATGCAGAATGTCACTGTGCCAGAGTGTCACAATTCAGTGTACCACAATACAGAGTGCCACAATGCAGAATGTCACAGTGTCAGAGTGTCACAATGCAGTGTCACAATGCAGAGTGTCACAGTGCCATAGTCACAATGCAGAGTGTCACTATGCCAAAGTGTCACAGTGCCAGTGTCACAATGCAGAGAGACAGAATGCAGAGTGTTACAGTGCCAGAGTGTTACAATGCCAGACTCTCACTGTGCCAGAGTGTCACAATTCAAAGTATCACAATACAGAGTGTCACAATGCAGAGTGTCACAATGCAGACTGTCACAGTGCCAGAGTGTCACAATGCAGTGTCACAATGCCAAAGTGTCACAGTGCCAGAGTGTCAAAATGCAGAACGTCACTGTGCCAGTGTCACACGGCACAGTGTCACAATGCCAGAGTTTCACACTGCCAGAGTGTCACAGCGCCGAGTGTCACAGTGCGAGAGTGTCACAACTCAGAATGTCACTGTGCCAGAGTGTCACAATGCAGAGTGTCACAGTACCAGAGTGTCACAATGCAGAGTGTCACAGTGCCAGAGTGTCACAATGCAGAACAGCACGGTGCCAGAATGACACAATGCAGAGTGTCACAGTGCCAGAGTGTCACAGGGCCAGAGTGTCACAATGCAGAATGTCACAGTGCCAGAATGTCACAATGCAGAGTGCAACTCTGCCAGACTGTCACAATGCAGAGTGTCGCAATGCAATGTCACAGTGCCAGAGTGTCAGAATGCGTCACAATGCAGAGTGTCAGATTGCCACAGTGTCACAGTGCCAGAATGTCGCAGTGCCAGTGTGTCACAATGTGAGTATCACAAAGCAGAGTGTCACAGTGCCAGAGCGTCACAATGCAGAGTGATACAGTGCTAGAGTGTCACTATGCCAGAGAATGACAATGCAGAATGTCACTCTGCTAGAGCGTCACAATGCAGAGTGCCACTGTGCCAGTGTGTCACAATGCCAGAATGTCACAGTGCCAGAGTGTCACAATGCAGAGTGTCACAGTGCCAGAGTGTCACAATGCACAGTGCCACTGTGCCAGAGTGTCACAATGCAGTGTGTTACAGTGCCAGAGTGTTACAATGCCAGACTCTCACAGTGTTAGAGTGTCACAATGCAGAATGTCACTGTGCCAGAGTGTCACAATTCAGAGTATCACAATACAGAGTGTCACAATGCAGAGTGTCACCATGCAGAGTGTCACAGTGCCAGAGTGTCACAATGCAGAGTGCCACTGTGCCAGTGTCACAATGCAGAGAGTCGCAAAGCAATGTCACAAAGCCAGAGTGTCACAATGCAGAGTGCCACTGTGCCAGAGTGTCACAATGCAGAGTGTCGCAATGCTATGTCACAGTGCCAGAGTGTCACAATGGAGACTCTCACAGTGCCAGAGTGTCACAGTGCCAGTGTCACAGTGCTAGTGTCACAATGCAGAGTGTCACAGTGCAGAGTGTTACAGTGCCACAGTGTCACAATGCCAGAGTCTCACAGTGCCATAGTGTCACAATGCAGAATGTCACAGTGCCAGAGTGTCACAATGCAGAGTGTCACAGCGCCAGAGTGTCACAGTGCCAGTGTCACAGTGCCAGAGTGTCACAATGCGAGTGTCACAATGCAGAGTGTCACAGTGTCACAGTGTAACAGTGCCAGAATGTCGCAGCGCCAGAGCGTCACAATGCGAGTGACACAATGCAGAGTGTCACAGTGCCAGAGTGTCACTATGCCAGAGAATGACAATGCAGAATGTCACTCTGCTAGAGTGTCACAATGCAGAGTGCCACAGATCCAGAGTGTCGCAATACCAGAATGTCACAGTGCCAGAGTGTCACAATGCAGTGTCACAATGCAGAGTGTCACAGTGCCATAGTCACAATGCAGAGTGTCACAGTGCCAGAGTGTCACAATGCAGAACGTCACTGTGCCAGTGTCACACGGCACAGTGTCACAATGCCAGAGTTTCACAGTGCCAGGGTGTCACAGCGCAGAGTGTCACAGTGCGGGAGTGTCACAACGCAGAATGTCACTGTGCCTGAGTGTCACAATGCGGAGTGTCGCAGTGCAGAGAGTTACAGTGCCACAGTGTCACAATGCCAGACTCTCACAGTGCCATAGTGTCACAATGCAGAATGTCACAGTGCCAGAGTCTCAAAAAGAAGAGTGTCACAGTGCCAGAGTGTCATAGTGCCAGTGTCACAGTGCCAGAGTGTCACAATGCAGAACAGCACGGTGCCCGAATGACACAATGCAGAGTGTCACAGTGCCAGAGTGTCACAGGGCGAGAGTGGCACAGTGCAGAATGTCACTGTGCCAGAGTGCCACAATGCAGTGTTTCACAGTACCAGAGTGTCACAGCGCAGAGTGTCACAGTGCGAGAGTGTCACAATGCAGAGTGTCAGAGTGCCAGAATGTCACAATGCAGAGTGCCACTGTGCCAGAGTGTCACAATGCAGAGATTCGCAATGCAATGTCACAGCTCCAGAGTGTCTCAATGCTGAGTGACACAGTGCCATAGTCACAATGCAGAGTGTCACAATGCCAAAGTGTCAGAGTGCCAGAGTGCCACAATGCAGAATGTCACAGTGTCAGAGTGTCACAATGCAGTGTCACAATGCAGAGTGTCACAGTGCCATAGTCACAATGCAGAGTGTCACTATGCCAAAGTGTCACAGTGCCAGTGTCACAATGCAGAGAGACAGAATGCAGAGTGTTACAGTGCCAGAGTGTTACAATGCCAGACTCTCACTGTGCCAGAGTGTCACAATTCAAAGTATCACAATACAGAGTGTCACAATGCAGAGTGTCACAATGCAGACTGTCACAGTGCCAGAGTGTCACAATGCAGTGTCACAATGCCAAAGTGTCACAGTGCCAGAGTGTCAAAATGCAGAACGTCACTGTGCCAGTGTCACACGGCACAGTGTCACAATGCCAGAGTTTCACACTGCCAGAGTGTCACAGCGCCGAGTGTCACAGTGCGAGAGTGTCACAACTCAGAATGTCACTGTGCCAGAGTGTCACAATGCAGAGTGTCACAGTACCAGAGTGTCACAATGCAGAGTGTCACAGTGCCAGAGTGTCACAATGCAGAACAGCACGGTGCCAGAATGACACAATGCAGAGTGTCACAGTGCCAGTGTGTCACAGGGCCAGAGTGTCACAATGCAGAATGTCACAGTGCCAGAATGTCACAATGCAGAGTGCAACTCTGCCAGACTGTCACAATGCAGAGAGTCGCAATGCAATGTGACAGTGCCAGAGTGTCAGAATGCGTCACAATGCAGAGTGTCAGATTGCCACAGTGTCACAGTGCCAGAATGTCGCAGTGCCAGTGTGTCACAATATGAGTATCACAAAGCAGAGTGTCACAGTGCAAGAGCGTCACATTGCAGAGTGATACAGTGCTAGAGTGTCACTATGCCAGAGAATGACAATGCAGAATGTCACTCTGCTAGAGCGTCACAATGCAGAGTGCCACTGTGCCAGTGTGTCACAATGCCAGAATGTCACAGTGCCAGAGTGTCACAATGCAGAGTGTCACAGTGCCAGAGTGTCACAATGCACAGTGCCACTGTGCCAGAGTGTCACAATGCAGTGTGTTACAGTGCCAGAGTGTTACAATGCCAGACTCTCACAGTGTTAGAGTGTCACAATGCAGAATGTCACTGTGCCAGAGTGTCACAATTCAGAGTATCAAAATACAGAGTGTCACAATGCAGAGTGTCACCATGCAGAGTGTCACAGTGCCAGAGTGTCACAATGCAGAGTGCCACTGTGCCAGTGTCACAATGCAGAGAGTCGCTAAGCAATGTCACAAAGCCAGAGTGTCACAATGCAGAGTGCCACTGTGCCAGAGTGTCACAATGCAGAGTGTCGCAATGCTATGTCACAGTGCCAGAGTGTCACAATGGAGACTCTCACAGTGCCAGAGTGTCACAGTGCCAGTGTCACAGTGCTAGTGTCACAATGCAGAGTGTCACAGTGCAGAGTGTTACAGTGCCACAGTGTCACAATGCCAGAGTCTCACAGTGCCATAGTGTCACAATGCAGAATGTCACAGTGCCAGAGTGTCACAATGCAGAGTGTCACAGCGCCAGAGTGTCACAGTGCCAGTGTCACAGTGCCAGAGTGTCACAATGCGAGTGTCACAATGCAGAGTGTCACAGTGTCACAGTGTAACAGTGCCAGAATGTCGCAGCGCCAGAGCGTCACAATGCGAGTGACACAATGCAGAGTGTCACAGTGCCAGAGTGTCACTATGCCAGAGAATGACAATGCAGAATGTCACTCTGCTAGAGTGTCACAATGCAGAGTGCCACAGATCCAGAGTGTCGCAATACCAGAATGTCACAGTGCCAGAGTGTCACAATGCAGTGTCACAATGCAGAGTGTCACAGTGCCATAGTCACAATGCAGAGTGTCACAGTGCCAGAGTGTCACAATGCAGAACGTCACTGTGCCAGTGTCACACGGCACAGTGTCACAATGCCAGAGTTTCACAGTGCCAGGGTGTCACAGCGCAGAGTGTCACAGTGCGGGAGTGTCACAACGCTGAATGTCACTGTGCCTGAGTGTCACAATGCGGAGTGTCGCAGTGCAGAGAGATACAGTGCCACAGTGTCACAATGCCAGACTCTCACAGTGCCATAGTGTCACAATGCAGAATGTCACAGTGCCAGAGTCTCACAAAGAAGAGTGTCACAGTGCCAGAGTGTCATAGTGCCAGTGTCACAGTGCCAGAGTGTCACAATGCAGAACAGCACGGCGCCCGAATGACAGAATGCAGAGTGTCACAGTGCAAGAGTGTCACAGGGCGAGAGTGGCACAGTGCAGAATGTCACTGTGCCAGAGTGTCACAATGCAGAGTTTCACAGTACCAGAGTGTCACAGCGCAGAGTGTCACAGTGCGAGAGTGTCACAATGCAGAGTGTCAGAGTGCCAGAATGTCACAATGCAGAGTGCCACTGTGCCAGAGTGTCACAATGCAGAGATTCGCAATGCAATGTCACAGCGCCAGAGTGTCTCAATGCTGAGTGACACAGTGCCATAGTCACAATGCAGAGTGTCACAATGCCAAAGTGTCAGAGTGCCAGAGTGTCACAATGCAGAACGTCACTGTGCCAGTGTCACACGGCACACTGTCACAATGCCAGAGTTTCACACTGCCAGAGTGTCACAGCGCCGAGTGTCACAGTGTGAGAGTGTCACAACGCAGAATGTCACTGTGCCAGAGTGTCACAATGCAGAGTGTCACAGTACCAGAGTGTCACAATGCAGAGTGTCACAGTGCCAGAGTGTCACAATGCAGAACAGCACGGTGACAGAATGACACAATGCAGAGTGTCACAGTGCCAGAGTGTCACAGGGCCAGAGTGTCACAATGCAGAGTGTCACAGTGCTAGAGTGTCACTATGCCAGAGAATGACAATGCAGAATGTCACTCTGCTAGAGCGTCACAATGCAGAGTGCCACTGTGCCAGTGTGTCACAATGCCAGAATGTCACAGTGCCAGAGTGTCACAATGCAGAGTGTCACAGTGCCAGAGTGTCACAATGCACAGTGCCACTGTGCCAGAGTGCCACAATGACAGTGTCACAGTGCCAGAGTGTCACAATGCAGAGTGACACTGTGCCAGAGTGTCACAATGCAGAGTGTCACCATGCAGAGTGTCACAGTGCCACAGTGTCACAATGCCAGATTCTCAGAGTGCCATAGTGTCACAATGCAGAATGTCACAGTGCCAGAGTGTCATAGTGCCAGTGTCACAGTGCCAGAGTGTCACAATGCAGAACAGCACGGTGCCCGAATGACACAATGCAGAGTGTCACAGTGCCAGAGTGTCACAGGGCGAGAGTGGCACAGTGCAGAATGTCAATGTGCCAGAGTGTCACAATGCAGGGTTTCACAGTACCAGAGTGTCACAGCGCAGAGTGTCACAGTGCGAGAGTGTCACAATGCAGAGTGTCACAGTGCCAGAATGTCACAATGCAGAGTGCCACTGTGCCAGAGTGTCACAATGCAGAGAGTTGCAATGCAATGTCACAGTGCCAGAGTGTCACAATGCTGAGTGTCACAGTGCCATAGTCACAATGCAGAGTGTCACAATGCCAAAGTGTCACAGTGCCAGAGTGTCACAATGCAGAACGTCACTGTGCCAGTGTCACACGGCACACTGTCACAATGCCAGAGTTTCACACTGCCAGAGTGTCACAGCGCCGAGTGTCACAGTGTGAGAGTGTCACAACGCAGAATGTCACTGTGCCAGAGTGTCACAATGCAGAGTGTCACAGTACCAGAGTGTCACAATGCAGAGTGTCACAGTGCCAGAGTGTCACAATGCAGAACAGCACGGTGACAGAATGACACAATGCAGAGTGTCACAGTGCCAGAGTATCAGAGGGCCAGAGTGTCACAATGCAGAGTGTCACAGTGCCAGAGTGTCACAATGCAGAGTGTCACAGTGCCAGAGTGTCACAATGCACAGTGCCAGTGTGCCAGAGTGCCACAATGACAGTGTCACAGTGCCAGAGTGTCACAATGCAGAGTGACACTGTGCCAGAGTGTCACAATGCAGAGTGTCACCATGCAGAGTGTCACAGTGACAGAGTGTCACAATGCAGAGTGCCACTGTGCCAGTGTCACAATGCAGAGAGTCGCAATGCAATGTCACAAAGCCAGAGTGTCACAATGCAGAGTGCCACTGTGCCAGAGTGTCACAATGCAGAGTGTCGCAATGCTATGTCACAGTGCCAGAGTGTCACAATGGAGACTCTCACAGTGCCAGAGTGTCACAGTGCCAGTGTCACAGTGCTAGTGTCACAATGCAGAGTGTCACAGTGCAGAGTGTTACAGTGCCACAGTGTCACAATGCCAGAGTCTCACAGTGCCATAGTGTCACAATGCAGAATGTCACAGTGCCAGAGTGTCACAATGCAGAGTGTCACAGCGCCAGAGTGTCACAGTGCCAGTGTCACAGTGCCAGAGTGTCACAATGCGAGTGTCACAATGCAGAGTGTCACAGTGTCACAGTGTAACAGTGCCAGAATGTCGCAGCGCCAGAGCGTCACAATGCGAGTGACACAATGCAGAGTGTCACAGTGCCAGAGTGTCACTATGCCAGAGAATGACAATGCAGAATGTCACTCTGCTAGAGTGTCACAATGCAGAGTGCCACAGATCCAGAGTGTCGCAATACCAGAATGTCACAGTGCCAGAGTGTCACAATGCAGAGTGTCACAATGCAGAGTGTCACAGTGCCACAGTGTCACAGTGCTAGAGTGTCACAGTGCCAGAGTCACAATGCAGAGTGTCACAATGCAGTGTGTTACAGTGCCAGAGTGTTACAATGCCAGACTCTCACAGTGTCAGAGTCTCACAATGCAGAATGTCACTGTGCCAGAGTGTCACAATGCAGTGTCACAATGCAGAGTGTCACAGTGCCATAGTCACAATGCAGACTGTCACAATGCCAAAGTGTCACAGTGCCAGAGTGTCACAATGCAGAGAGACACAATGCAGAGTGTTACAGTGCCAGAGTGTTACAATGCCAGACTCTCACTGCGCCAGAGTGTCACAATTCAGAGTATCACAATACAGAGTGTCACAATGCAGAGTGTCACAATGCAGACTGTCACAGTGCCAGAGTATCACAATGCAGAGTGTCACAATGCAGACTGCCACAGTGCCATAGTCACAATGCAGAGTGTCACAATGCCAAAGTGTCACAGTGCCAGAGTGTCACAATGCAGAACGTCACTGTGCCAGTGTCACACGGCACAGTGTCACAATGCCAGAGTTTCACACTGCCAGAGTGTCACAGCGCCGAGTGTCACAGTGCGAGAGTGTCACAACGCAGAATGTCACTGTGCCAGAGTGTCACAATGCAGAGTGTCACAGTACCAGAGTGTCACAATGCAGAGTGTCACAGTGCCAGAGTGTCACAATGCAGAACAGCACGGTGCCAGAATGACACAATGCAGAGTGTCACAGTGCCAGAGTGTCACAGGGCCAGAGTGTCACAATGCAGAATGTCACAGTGCCAGAATGTCACAATGCAGAGTGCAACTGTGCCAGAGTGTCACAATGCAGAGAGTCGCAATGCAATGTCACAGTGCCAAATTGTCACAATGCAGAGTGCCACTGTGCCAGAGTGTCACAGTGCCAGTGTCACAGTGCCAGAGTGTCAGAATGCGTCACAATGCAGAGTGTCAGATTGCCACAGTGTCACAGTGCCAGAATGTCGCAGTGCCTGTGTGTCACAATGTGAGTATCACAAAGCAGAGTGTCACAGTGCCAGAGCGTCACAATGCAGAGTGTCACAGTGCTAGAGTGTCACTATGCCAGAGAATGACAATGCAGTATGTCACTCTGCTAGAGCGACACAATGCAGAGTGCCACTGTGCCAGTGTGTCACAATGCCAGAATGTCACAGTGCCAGAGTGTCACAATGCAGAGTGTCACAGTGCCAGAGTGTCACAATGCACAGTGCCACTGTGCCAGAGTGTCACAATGCAGTGTGTTACAGTGCCAGAGTGTTACAATGCCAGACTCTCACAGTGTCAGAGTGTCACAATGCAGAATGTCACTGTGCCAGAGTGTCACAATTCAGAGTATCACAATACAGAGTGTCACAATGCAGAGTGTCACAATGCAGACTGTCACAGTGCCAGAGTGTCACAATGCAGTGGCACAATGCAGAGTGTCACAGTGCCATAGGCACAATGCAGAGTGTCACAATGCCAAAGTGTCACAGTGCCAGAGTGTCACAATGCAGAACGTCACTGTGCCAGTGTCACACGGCACAGTGTCACAATGCCAGAGTTTCACAGTGCCAGGGTGTCACAGTGCAGAGTGTCACAGTGCGGGAGTGTCACAACGCAGAATGTCACTGTGCCAGAGTGTCACAATGCAGAGTGTCGCAGTGCAGAGAGTTACAGTGCCACAGTGTCACAATGCCAGAGTCTCACAGTGCCATAGTGTCACAAAGCAGAATGTCACAGTGCCAGAGTGTCACAAAGAAGAGTGTCACAGTGCCAGAGTGCCATAGTGCCAGTGTCACAGTGCCAGAGTGTCACCATGCAGAACAGCACGGTGCCAGAATGACACAATGCAGAGTGTCACAGTGCAGAGTGTCACAATGCAGAGTGTCACAGTACCACATTGTCACAGTGCTAGAGTGTCACAATGCCAGAGTCACAATGCACAGTGTCACAATGAAGAGTGTTACACTGCCAGAGTGTCACAATGCCAGACACTCACGGTGCCAGAGTGTCACAATGCAGACTCTCATAGTCGCAGAGTGTCACAGTGACAGAGTGTCACAATGCAGAACGTCACTGTGCCTGTGTCACACAGCACAGTGTCACAATGCCAGAGTTTCACACTGCCAGAGTGTCACAGCACAGAGTGTCACAGTGCGAGAGTGTCACAACACAGTATGTCACTGTGCCAGAGTGTCACAATGCAGAGTGTCACAATGAAGTGCCACAGTGCCAGAGTGTCGCAATGCCAGAGTGTCACAGTGACAGAGTATCACAATGCAGTACGGCACGGTGCCAGAGTGACACAATGTAGAATGTCACAGTGCCAGAGTGTCACAATGCAGAGTGTCACACTGCAGAATGTCACAATGCCAGAGTGTCACGGTCCCAGAGTGTCACAATGACAGAATGTCACAGTGCCAGTGTGTCACAATGCAGAGAGACAGAATGCAGAGTGTTACAGTGCCAGAGTTTTACAATGCCAGACTCTCACTGTGCCAGAGTGTCACAATTCAGAGTATCACAATGCAGAGTGTCACAATGCAGACTGCCACAGTGCCAGAGTATCACAATGCAGTGTCACAATGCGGAGTGTCACAGTGCCAAAGTGTCACAGTGCCAGAGTGTCACAATGCAGAACGTCACTGTGCCAGTGTCACACGGCACAGTGTCACAATGCCAGAGTTTCACACTGCCAGAGTGTCACAGCGCCGAGTGTCACAGCGTGAGAGCGTCACAACGCAGAATGTCACTGTGCCAGAGAGTCACAATGCAGAGTGTCACAGTACCAGAGTGTCACAATGCAGAGTGTCACAGTGCCAGAGTGTCACAATGCAGAACAGCACGGTGCCAGAATGACACAATGCAGAGTGTCACAGTGCCAGAGTGTCACAGGGCCAGAGTGTCACAATGCAGAATGTCACAGTGCCAGAATGTCACAATGCAGAGTGCAACTGTGCCAGAGCGTCACAATGCAGAGAGTCGCAATGCAATGTCACAGTGCCAAATTGTCACAATGCAGAGTGCCACTGTGCCAGAGTGTCACAGTGCCAGTGTCACAGTGCCAGAGTGTCAGAATGCGTCACAATGCAGAGTGTCAGATTGCCACAGTGTCACAGTGCCAGAATGTCGCAGTGCCAGTGTGTCACAATGTGAGTATCACAAAGCAGAGTGTCACAGTGCCAGAGCGTCACAATGCAGAGTGTCACAGTGCTAGAGTGTCACTATGCCAGAGAATGACAATGCAGTATGTCACTCTGCTAGAGCGACACAATGCAGAGTGCCACTGTGCCAGTGTGTCACAATGCCAGAATGTCACAGTGCCAGAGTGTCACAATGCAGAGTGTCACAGCGCCAGAGTGTCACAATGCACAGTGCCACTGTGCCAGAGTGTCACAATGCAGTGTGTTACAGTGCCAGAGTGTTACAATGCCAGACTCTCACAGTGTTAGAGTGTCACAATGCAGAATGTCACTGTGCCAGAGTGTCACAATTCAGAGTATCACAATACAGAGTGTCACAATGCAGAGTGTCACAATGCAGACTGTCACAGTGCCAGAGTGTCACAATGCAGTGGCACAATGCAGAGTGTCACAGTGCCATAGGCACAATGCAGAGTGTCACAATGCCAAAGTGTCACAGTGCCAGAGTGTCACAATGCAGAACGTCACTGTGCCAGTGTCACACGGCACAGTGTCACAATGCCAGAGTTTCACAGTGCCAGGGTGTCACAGTGCAGGATGTCACAGTGCGGGAGTGTCACAACGCAGAATGTCACTGTGCCAGAGTGTCACAATGCAGAGTGTCGCAGTGCAGAGAGTTACAGTGCCACAGTGTCACAATGCCAGAGTCTCACAGTGCCATAGTGTCACAATGCAGAATGTCACAGTGCCAGAGTGTCACAAAGAAGAGTGTCACAGTGCCAGAGTGTCATAGTGCCAGTGTCACAGTGCCAGAGTGTCACCATGCAGAACAGCACGGTGCCAGAATGACACAATGCAGAGTGTCACAGTGCAGAGTGTCACAATGCAGAGTGTCACAGTACCACATTGTCACAGTGCTAGAGTGTCACATTGCCAGAGTCACAATGCACAGTGTCACAATGAAGAGTGTTACACTGCCAGAGTGTCAGAATGCCAGACACTCACGGTGCCAGAGTGTCACAATGCAGACTCTCATAGTCGCAGAGTGTCACAGTGACAGAGTGTCACAATGCAGAACGTCACTGTGCCTGTGTCACACAGCACAGTGTCACAATGCCAGAGTTTCACACTGCCAGAGTGTCACAGCACAGAGTGTCACAGTGCGAGAGTGTCACAACACAGTATGTCACTGTGCCAGAGTGTCACAATGCAGAGTGTCACAATGAAGTGCCACAGTGCCAGAGTGTCGCAATGCCAGAGTGTCACAGTGACAGAGTATCACAATGCAGTACGGCACGGTGCCAGAGTGACACAATGTAGAATGTCACAGTGCCAGAGTGTCACAATGCAGAGTGTCACACTGCAGAATGTCACAATGCCAGAGTGTCACGGTCCCAGAGTGTCACAATGACAGAATGTCACAGTGCCAGTGTGTCACAATGCAGAGAGACAGAATGCAGAGTGTTACAGTGCCAGAGTGTTACAATGCCAGACTCTCACTGTGCCAGAGTGTCACAATTCAGAGTATCACAATGCAGAGTGTCACAATGCAGACTGCCACAGTGCCAGAGTATCACAATGCAGTGTCACAATGCGGAGTGTCACAGTGCCAAAGTGTCACAGTGCCAGAGTGTCACAATGCAGAACGTCACTGTGCCAGTGTCACACGGCACAGTGTCACAATGCCAGAGTTTCACACTGCCAGAGTGTCACAGCGCCGAGTGTCACAGCGTGAGAGCGTCACAACGCAGAATGTCACTGTGCCAGAGAGTCACAATGCAGAGTGTCACAGTACCAGAGTGTCACAATGCAGAGTGTCACAGTGCCAGAGTGTCACAATGCAGAACAGCACGGTGCCAGAATGACACAATGCAGAGTGTCACAGTGCCAGAGTGTCACAGGGCCAGAGTGTCACAACGCAGAGTGTCACAGTGCTAGAGTGTCACTATGCCAGAGAATGAAAATGCAGAATGTCACTCTGCTACAGCGTCACAATGCAGAGTGCCACTGTGCCAGTGTGTCACAATGCCAGAATGTCACAGTGCCAGAGTGTCAAAATGCAGAGTGAAACAGTGCCAGAGTGTCACAATGCCCAGTGCCACTGTGCCAGAGTGTCACAATGACAGTGTCACAGTGCCAGAGTGTCACAATGCAGAGTGTCACCATGCAGAGTGTCACAGTGACAGAGTGTCACAATGCAGAGTGCCACTGTGCCAGTGTCACAATGCAGAGAGTCGCAATGCAATGTCACAGTGCCAGAGTGTCACAATGCAGAGTGCCACTGTGCCAGAGTGTCACAATGCAGAGTGTCGCAATACTATGTCACAGTGCCAGAGTGTCACAATGGAGACTCTCACAGTGCCAGAGTGTCACAGTGCCAGTGTCACAGTGCTAGTGTCACAATGCAGAGTGTCACTGTGCAGAGTGTTACAGTGCCACAGTGTCACAATGCCAGAGTCTCACAGTGCCATAGTGTCACAATACAGAATGTCACAGTGCCAGAGTGTCACAATGCAGAGTGTCACAGCGCCAGAGTGTCACAGTGCCAGAGTGTCACAATGCGAGTGTCACAATGCAGAGTGTCACAGTGTCACAGTGTAACAGTGCCAGAATGTCACAGCGCCAGAGCGTCACAATGCGAGTGACACAATGCAGAGTGTCACAGTGCCAGAGTGTCACTATGCCAGAGAATGACAATGCAGAATGTCACTCTGCTAGAGTGTCACAATGCAGAGTGCCACAGATCCAGAGTGTCGCAATACCAGAATGTCATAGTGCCAGAGTGTCACAATGCAGAGTGTCACAATGCAGTGTCACCGTGCCACAGCGTCACAATGCAGAGTGCAACTGTGCCAGAGTGTCACAATGCAGAGAATCTCAATGCAATGTCACAGTGCCAAATTGTCACAATGCAGAGTGCCACTGTGCCAGAGTGTCACAGTGCCAGTGTCACAGTGCCAGAGTGTCAGAATGCGTCACAATGCAGAGTGTCAGATTGCCACAGTGTCACAGTGCCAGAATGTCGCAGTGCCAGTGTGTCACAATGTGAGTATCACAAAGCAGATTGTCACAGTGCCAGAGCGTCACAATGCAGAGTGTCACAGTGCTAGAGTGTCACTATGCCAGAGAATGACAATGCAGAATGTCACTCTGCTAGAGCGTCACAATGCAGAGTGCCACTGTGCCAGTGTGTCACAATGCCAGAATGTCACAGTGCCAGAGTGTCACAATGCAGAGTGTCACAGTGCCAGAGTGTCACAATGCACAGTGCCACTGTGCCAGAGTGTCACAATGCAGTGTGTTACAGTGCCAGAGTGTTACAATGCCAGACTCTCACAGTGTCAGAGTGTCACAATGCAGAATGTCACAGTGCCAGAGTGTCACAATGCAGAGTGCCACTGTGCCAGAGTGTCACAATGCAGAATGTCGCAATGCTATGTCACAGTGCCAGAGTGTCACAATGGAGACTCTCACAGTGCCAGAGTGTCACAGTGCCAGTGTCACAGTGCTAGTGTCACAATGCAGAGTGTCACTGTGCAGAGTGTTACAGTGCCACAGTGTCACAATGCCAGAGTCTCACAGTGCCATAGTGTCACAATACAGAATGTCACAGTGCCAGAGTGTCACAATGCAGAGTGTCACAGCGCCAGAGTGTCACAGTGCCAGAGTGTCACAATGCGAGTGTCACAATGCAGAGTGTCACAGTGTCACAGTGTAACAGTGCCAGAATGTCGCAGCGCCAGAGCGTCACAATGCGAGTGACACAATGCAGAGTGTCACAGTGCCAGAGTGTCACTATGCCAGAGAATGACAATGCAGAATGTCACTCTGCTAGAGTGTCACAATGCAGAGTGTCACAATGCAGTGTCACAGTGCCACAGCGTCACAATGCAGAGTGCAACTGTGCCAGAGTGTCACAATGCAGAGAGTCGCAATGCAATGTCACAGTGCCAAATTGTCACAATGCAGAGTGCCACTGTGCCAGAGTGTCACAGTGCCAGTGTCACAGTGCCATAGTGTCAGAATGCGTCACAATGCAGAGTGTCAGATTGCCACAGTGTCACTGTGCCAGAATGTCGCAGTGCCAGTGTGTCACAATGTGAGTATCACAAAGCAGAGTGTCACGGTGCCAGAGCGTCACAATGCAGAGTGTCACAGTGCTAGAGTGTCACAATGCCAGAATGTCACAGTGCCAGAGTGTCAGAATGCAGAGTGTCACAGTGCCAGAGTGTCACAATGCACAGTGCCACTGTGCCAGAGTGTCACAATGCAGTGTGTTACAGTGCCAGAGTGTTACAATGCCAGACTCTCACAGTGTCAGAGTGTCACAATGCAGAATGTCACTGTGCCAGAGTGTCACAATTCAGAGTATCACAATACAGAGTGTCACAATGCAGAGTGTCACAATGCAGACTGTCACAGTGCCAGAGTGTCACAATGCAGTGTCACAATGCAGAGTGCCACAGTGCCATAGTCACAATGCAGAGGGTCACAATGCCAAAGTGTCACAGTGCCAGAGTGTCACAATGCAGAACGTCACTGTGCCAGTGTCACACGGCACAGTGTCACAATGCCAGAGTTTCACAGTGCCAGGGTGTCACAGCGCAGAGTGTCACAGTGCGGGAGTGTCACAATGCACAGTGCCACTGTGCCAGAGTGTCACAATGACAGAGAGTCAGAGTGCCAGAGTGTCACAATGCAGAGTGCCACTGTGCCAGTGTCACATTGCAGAGAGTCGCAATGCAATGTCACAGTGCCAGAGTGTCACAATGCAGAGTGCCACTGTACCAGAGTGTCACAATGCAGTGTCGCAATGCTATGTCACAGTGCCAGAGTGTCACAATGGAGACTCTCACAGTGCCAGAGTGTCATAGTGCCAGAATGTCACTATGCCAGAGAATGACAATGCAGAATGTCACTCTGCTAGAGTGTCACAATGCAGAGTGCCACAGATCAAGAGTGTCGTAATACCAGAATGTCACAGTGCCAGAGTGTCACAATGCAGAGTGTCACAATGCAGAGTGTCACAGTGCCACAGTGTCACAGTGCTAGAGTGTCACAGTGCCAGAGTCACAATGCAGAGTGTCACAATGCAGTGTGTTACAGTGCCAGAGTGTTACAATGCCGGACTCTCACAGTGTCAGAGTGTCACAATGCAGAATGTCACTGTGCCAGAGTGTCACAATGCAGAGTGTCACAATCCAGAGTGTCACAATGCCAAAGTGTCACAGTGCCAGAGTGTCACAATGCAGAACGTCACTGTGCCAGTGTCACACGGCACAGTGTCACAATGCCAGAGTTTCACAGTGCCAGGGTGTCACAGCGCAGAGTGTCACAGTGCTGGAGTGTCACAACGCAGAATGTCACTGTGCCAGAGTGTCACAATGCAGAGTGTCGCAGTGCAGAGAGTTACAGTGCCACAGTGTCACAATGCCAGAGTCTCACAGTGCCATAGTGTCACAATGCAGAATGTCACAGTGCCAGAGTGTCACAAAGAAGAGTGTCACAGTGCCAGAGTGTCATAGTGCCAGTGTCACAATGCAGAGTGTCACAATACCGAAGTGTCACAGTGCCAGAGTGTCATAGCGCAGATTGTCACAGTGCGAGAGTGTCACAACGCAGAGTGTCACTGTGCCAGAATGTCACAATGCAGAGTGTCACAATGCAGAGTGTTACAGTACCAGAGTGGCACAATGCAGAGTGTTACAGTACCAGAGTGTCACAATGCAGAATGTCACAGCGCCAGAGAGTCACAATGCAGAGTGTCACAATCCAGAGTGTCACAATGTAGAATGTCACAGCGCCAGAGAGTCACAATGCAGAGTGTCACAATGCAGAGTGTCACACTGCAGAATGTCACAATGCCAGAGTGTCACGGTCCCAGAGTGTCAAAATGACAGAATGTCACTGTGCCAGTGTGTCACAATGCAGAGTGTCACAATGCAGAGTGTCACAGTGCCAGAGCGTCGCAATACACAGTGCCACTGTGCCAGAGTGTCACAATGCCAGAATCTCAGAGTGCTGGAGTGTCACAATGCAGACTGTCACTGTGCCAGAGTGTCACAATGCAGAGAGTCGCAATGCTATGTCACAGTGCCAGAGCGTCATAATGACAGTGTCACAGTGCCTGAGTGTCACAGTGCCAGAGTGTCAAAATGCAGAGTGTCACTGCGCCAGAGTGTGGCAATTCAGAGAGTCGCAATGCTATGTCACAGTGCCAGAGTGTCACAATGCAGAGTGTTACAGTGCCACAGTGTCACAATGCCAGAGTCTCACAGTGCCATAGTGTCACAATGCAGAGTGTCACAGTGTAAGAGAGTCACAATGCCAGAGTGTCAAAGTGCCAGAGTGTCACAATGCAGAGTTCCACTGTGCCAGAGTGTCGCAATACCAGAATGTCACAGTGCCAGAGTGTCACAATGCAGAGTGTCACAATGCAGAGTGTCACAGTACCACATTGTCACAGTGCTAGAGTGTCACAATGCCAGAGTCACAATGCAGAGTGTCACAATGAAGAGTGTTACAGTGCCAGAGTGACAGAATGCCAGACTCACACAGTGCCAGAGTGTCACAATGCAGACTGTCATAGTGCCAGAGTGTCACAGTGCCAGAGTGTCACAATGCAGAACGTCACTGTGCCGGTGTCACACAGCACAGTGTCACAATGCCAGAGTTTCACACTGCCAGAGTGTCACAGCGCAGATTGTCACAGTGCGAGAGTGTCACAACGCAGAATGTCACTGTGCCAGAGTGTCACAATGCAGAGTGTCACAGTACCAGAGTGTCACAATGCAGAGTGTCACAATGAAGTGCCACAGTGCCAGAGTGTCGCAATGCCAGAGTGTCACAGTGACAGAGTATCACAATGCAGAACGGCACGGTGCCAGAGTGACACAATGCAGAGTGTCACAGTGCCAGAGTGCCACAATGCCAGAGTGTCACAATATAGAGCGTCACAATGTAGAATGTCACAGTGCCAGAGTGTCACAATGCAGAGTGTCACACTGCAGAATGTCACAATGCCAGAGTGTCACGGTCCCAGTGTGTCACAATGAGAGAATGTCACAGTGCCAGAGTGTCACAATGCAGAGTGTCACACTGCAGAATGTCACAATGCCAGAGTGTCACGGTCCCAGTGTGTCACAATGAGAGAATGTCACAGTGCCAGTGTGTCACAATGCAGAGAGACACAATGCAGAGTGTTACAGTGCCAGAGTGTTAAAATGCCAGACTCTCACTATGTCAGAGTGTCACAATTCAGAGTATCACAATACAGAGTGTCACAATGCAGAGTGTCACAATGCAGACTGTCACAGTGCCAGAGTGTCACAATGCAGTGTCACAATGCAGAGTGTCACAGTGCCATAGTCACAATGCAGAGTGTCAAAATGCCAAAGTGTCACAGTGCCAGAGTGTCACAATGCAGAAGGTCACTGTGCCAGTGTCACACGTCAGTGTCACAATGCCAGAGATTCACACTGCCAGAGTGTCACAGCGCAGAGTGCCACAGTGCGAGAGTGTCACAACGCAGAATGTCACTGTGCCAGAGTGTCACAATGCAGAGTGTCACAGTGCCAGAGTGTCACAATGCAGAACAGCACGGTGCCAGAATGACACAATGCAGAGTGTCACAGTGCCAGAGTGTCACAGGGCCAGAGTGTCACAATGCAGAATGTCACTGTGCCAGAGTGTCACAATGCAGAGTGCCACAGTGCCAGAGTGTCACAGTGCCAGTGTCACAGGGCCAGAGTGTCAGAATGCGAGTGTCACAATGCAGAGTGTCAGATTGCCACAGTGTCACAGTGCCAGAATGTCGCAGTGCCAGAGTGTCACAATGTGAGTATCACAAAGCAGAGTGTCACAGTGCCAGAGCGTCACAATGCAGAGTGCCACTGTGCCAGAGTGTCACAATGCCAGAATGTCACAGTGCCAGAGTGTCACAATGCAGAGTGACACTGTGCCAGAGTGTCACAATGCCGTGTGTCACAATGCAGAGTGTCACATTGCCAGAGTGTCACAATGCGGAGTGCCACTGTGCCAGTGACACAATGATGGCAGTCGCAATGCAATGTCACTGTGCCAGAGTGTCAAAATGCAGTGTCGCAATGCTATGTCACAGCGCCAGAGTGTCACAATGGTGACTCTCACAGTGCCACAGTGTCACAGTGCCAGTGTCACAGTGCAAGAGTGTCACAATGCCAGTGTCACAATGCAGAGTGTCACAGTGCAGAGTGTTACAGTGCCACAGTGTCACAATGCCAGAGTCTCACAGTGACATCGTGTCACAATGCAGAGTATCACAGTGACAGAGTGTCACAATGCAGAACGGCACGGTGCAAGAGTGACACAATGCAGAGTGTCACAATGCAGAATGTCACTGTGCCAGAGTGTCACAATGCAGAGTGTCACAATCCAGAGTGTCACAATGTAGAATGTCACAGCGTCAGAGTGTCACAATGCAGAGTGTCACACTGCAGAATGTCACAATGCCAGAGTGTCACAGTCCCAGAGTGTCAAAATGACAGAATGTCACAGTGCCAGTGTGTCACAATGCAGAGTGTCGCAATGCAGAGTGTCACACTGCCAGAGTGTCACAATGCACAGTGCCACTGTGCCAGAGTGTCACAATGCCAGAATCTCAGAGTGCTGGAGTGTCACAATGCGGAGTGCCACTGCGCCAGTGTCCCAATGCAGAGAGTCGCAATGCTAGATCACTGTGCCAGAGCGTCACAATGACATTGTCACAGTGCCAGATTGTCACAATGCAGTTTCACAATGCAGAGTGTCACAGTGCCATAGTCACAATGCAGAGTGTCAGAATACCAAGGTGTAACAGCACAGATTGTCACAGTGCGAGAGTGTCACAACGCAGAGTGTCACTGTGCCAGAATGTCACAAGGCAGAGTGTCACAATGCAGAGTGTTACAGTACCAGAGTGGCACAATGCAGAGTGTTACAGTACCAGAGTGTCACAATGCAGAATGTCACAGTGCCAGAGTGTCACAATGCAGAGTGTCACAATCCAGAGTGTTGCAATGGAGAATGTCACAGCGCCAGAGTGTCACAATGCAGAGTGTCACAGTGACAGAGTGTCACAATGCAGAACGGCACGGTGCAAGAGTGACACAATGCAGAGTGTCACAATGCAGAATGTCACTGTGCCAGAGTGTCACAATGCAGAGTGTCACAATCCAGAGTGTCACAATGTAGAATGTCACAGCGCCAGAGTGTCATAATGCAGAGTGTCACACTGCAGAATGTCACAATGCCAGAGTGTCACGGTCCCAGAGTGTCAAAATGACAGAATGTCACTGTGCCAGTGTGTCACATTGCAGAGTGTCACAATGCAGAGTTTCACAGTGCCCGAGTGTCACAATGCACAGTGCCACAGTGCCAGAGTGCCACAGTGCCAGAGTGCCACAATCCAGAGCGTCACAATGTAGAATGTCACAGTGCCAGAGTGTCACAGTCCCAGAGTGTCACGATGAGAGAATGTCACAGCGCCAGTGTGTCACAAAGCAGAGAGACACAATGCAGATTGTTACAGTGCCAGAGTGTTAAAATGCCAGACTCTCACTATGCCAGAGTGTCACAATTCACAGTATCACAATACAGAGTGTCACAATGCAGAGTGTCACAATGCAGACTGTCACAGTGCCAGAGTGTCAAAATGCAGTGTCACAATGCAGAGTGTCACAGTGCCATAGTCACAATGCAGAGTGTCACAATGCCAAAGTGTCACAGTGCCAGAGTGTCACAATGCAGAAGGTCACTGTGCCAGTGTCACACGTCACAGTGTCACAATGCCAGAGTTTCACACTGCCAGAGTGTCACAGCGCAGAGTGTCACAGTGCGAGAGTGTCACAACGCAGAATGTCACTGTGCCAGAGTGTCACAATGCAGAGTGTCACAGTGCCAGAGTGTCACAATGCAGAACAGCACGGTGCCAGAATGACACAATGCAGAGTGTCACAGTGCCAGAGTGTCACAGGGCCAGAGTGTCACAATGCAGAATGTCACTGTGCCAGAGTGTCACAATGCAGAGTGCCACAGTGCCAGAGTGTCACAGTGCCAGTGTCACAGGGCCAGAGTGTCAGAATGCGAGTGTCACAATGCAGAGTGTCAGATTGCCACAGTGTCACAGTGCCAGAATGTCGCACTGCCAGAGTGTCACAATGTGAGTATCACAAAGCAGAGTGTCACAGTGCCAGAGCGTCACAATGCAGAGTGCCACTGTGCCAGAGTGTCACAATGCCAGAATGTCACAGTGCCAGAGTGTCACAATGCAGAGTGTCACAGTGCCAGAGTGTCACAATGCCGAGTGCCACAATGCAGAGTGTCACAGTGCCAGAGTGTCACAATGCAGAGTGCCACTGTGCCAGAGCGTCACAATGCAGTGTCGCAATGATATGTCACAGTGCCAGAGTGTCAAAATGACAGAATGTCACTGTGCCAGTGTGTCACAATGCAGAGTGTCACAATGCAGAGTGTCACAGTGCCAGAGCGTCGCAATACACAGTGCCACTGTGCCAGAGTGTCACAATGCCAGAATCTCAGAGTGCTGGAGTGTCACAATGCAGAGTGCCACTGTGCCAGAGTGTCACAATGCAGAGAGTCGCAATGCTATGTCACAGTTCCAGAGCGTCATAATGACAGTGTCACAGTGCCAGAGTGTCACAGTGCCAGAGTGTCAAAATGCAGAGTGTCACTGTGCCAGAGTGTCACAATGCAGAGAGTCGCAAGGCTATGTCACAGTGCCAGAGCGTCACAATGACAGTGTCACTGTGCCAGAGTGTCACAATGCAGAGTGTTACAGTGCCACAGTATCACAATGCCAGAGTCTCACAGTGCCATAGTGTCACAATGCAGAGTGTCACAGTATAAGAGAGTCACAATGCCAGAGTGTCACAGTGCCAGAGTGTCACAATGCAGAGTTCCACTGTGCCAGAGTGTCGCAATACCAGAATGTCACAGTGCCAGAGTGTCACAATGCAGAGTGTCACAATGCAGAGTGTCACAGTACAACATTATCAGAGTGCTAGAGTGTCACAATGCCAGAGTCACAATGCAGAGTGTCACAATGAAGAGTGTTACAGTGCCAGAGTGACAGAATGCCAGACTCACACAGTGCCAGAGTGTCACAATGCAGACAGTCATAGTGCCAGAGTGTCACAATGCAGAACGTCACTGTGCCGGTGTCACACAGCACAGTGTCACAATGCCAGAGTTTCACACTGCCAGAGTGTCACAATGCAGAGTGTCACAGTGCGAGAGTGTCACAACGCAGAATGTCACTGTGCCAGAGTGTCACAATGCAGAGTGTCACAGTACCAGAGTGTCACAATGCAGAGTGTCACAATGAAGTGCCACAGTGCCAGAGTGTCGCAATGCCAGAGTGTCACAGTGACAGAGTATCACAATGCAGAACGGCACGGTGCCAGAGTGACACAATGCAGAGTGTCACAGTGCCAGAGTGCCACAATGCCAGAGTGTCACAATCCACAGCGTCACAATGTAGAATGTCACAGTGCCAGAGTGTCACAATGCAGAGTGTCACACTGCAGAATGTCACAATGCCAGAGTGTCACGGTCCCAGTGTGTCACAATGAGAGAATGTCACAGTGCCAGTGTGTCACAATGCAGAGAGACACAATGCAGAGTGTTACAGTGCCAGAGTGTTAAAATGCCAGACTCTCACTATGTCAGAGTGTCACAATTCAGAGTATCACAATACAGTGTCACAATGCAGAGTGTCACAATGCAGACTGTCACAGTGCCAGAGTGTCACAATGCAGTGTCACAATGCAGAGTGTCACAGTGCCATAGTCACAATGCAGAGTGTCACAATGCCAAAGTGTCACAGTACCAGAGTGTCACAATGCAGAAGGTCACTGTGCCAGTGTCACACGTCAGTGTCACAATGCCAGAGTTTCACACTGCCAGAGTGTCACAGCGCAGAGTGCCACAGTGCGAGAGTGTCACAACGCAGAATGTCACTGTGCCAGAGTGTCACAATGCAGAGTGTCACAGTGCCAGAGTGTCACAGTGCCAGAATGTCACAATGCGGAACAGCACGGTGCCAGAATGACACAATGCAGAGTGTCACAGTGCCAGAGTGTCACAGGGCCAGAGTGTCACAATGCAGAATGTCACTGTGCCAGAGTGTCACAATGCAGAGTGCCACTGTGCCAGAGTGTCACAGTGCCAGTGTCACAGGGCCAGAGTGTCAGAATGCGAGTGTCACAATGCAGAGTGTCAGATTGCCACAGTTTCACAGTGCCAGAATGTCGCAGTGCCAGAGTGTCACAATGTGAGTATCGCAAAGCAGAGTGTCACAGTGCCAGAGCGTCACAATGCAGAGTGCCACTGTGCCAGAGTGTCACAATGCCAGAATGTCACAGTGCCAGAGTGTCACAATGCAGAGTGACACTGTGCCAGAGTGTCACAATGCCGAGTGTCACAATGCAGAGTGTCACAGTGCCAGAGTGTCACAATGCAGAGTGCCACTGTGCCAGTGTCACAATGATGATAGTCGCAATGCAATGTCACTGTGCCAGAGTGTCACAATGCAGTGTCGCAATGCTACGTCACAGCGTCAGAGTGTCACAATGGTGACTCTCACAGTGCCACAGTGTCACAGTGCCAGTGTCACAGTGCTAGAGTGTCACAATGCCAGTGTCACAATGCAGAGTGTCACAGTGCAGAGTGTTACAGTGCCACAGTGTCACAATGCCAGAGTCTCACAGTGCCATCGTGTCACAATGCAGAGTATCACAGTGACAGAGTGTCACAATGCAGAACGGCACGGTGCAAGAGTGACACAATGCAGAGTGTCACAATGCAGAATGTCACTGTGCCCGAGTGTCACAATGCAGAGTGTCACAATCCAGAGTGTCACAATGTAGAATGTCACAGCGTCAGAGTGTCACAATGCAGAGTGTCACACTGCAGAATGTCACAATGCCAGAGTGTCACAGTCCCAGAGTGTCAAAATGACAGAATGTCACAGTGCCAGTGTTTCACAATGCAGAGTGTCACAATGCAGAGTGTCACAGTGCCAGAGTGTCACAATGCACAGTGCCACTGTGCCAGAGTGTCACAATGCCAGACTCTCAGAGTGCTGGAGTGTCCCAATGCAGAGTGCCACTGCGCCAGTGTCCCAATGCAGAGAGTCGCAATGCTATATCACTGTGCCAGAGCGTCACAATGACATTGTCACAGTGCCAGAGTGTCACAATGCAGTGTCACAATGCAGAGTGTCACAGTGCCAGAGTCACAATGCAGAGTGTCACAATACCAAAGTGTAACAGCGCAGATTGTCACAGTGCGAGAGTGTCACAACGCAGAGTGTCACTGTGCCAGAATGTCACAAGGCAGAGTGTCACAATGCAGAGTGTTACAGTACCAGAGTGGCACAATACAGAGTGTTACAGTACCAGAGTGTCACAATGCAGAATGTCACAGCGCCAGAGTGTCACAATGCAGAGTGTCACAATCCAGAGTGTCACAATGTAGAATGTCACAGCGCCAGAGTGTCACAATGCAGAGCGTCACAGTGACAGAGTGTCACAATGCAGAACGGCACGGTGCAAGAGTGACACAATGCAGAGTGTCACAATGCAGAATGTCACTGTGCCAGAGTGTCACAATGCAGAGTGTCACAATCCAGAGTGTCACAATGTAGAATGTCACAGTGCCAGAGTGTCACAATGCAGAGTGTCACACTGCAGAATGTCACAATGCCAGAGTGTCACGGTCCCAGAGTGTCAAAATGACAGAATGTCACTGTGCCAGTGTGTCACAATGCAGAGTGTCACAATGCAGAGTGTCACAGTGCCCGAGTGTCACAATACACAGTGCCACCGTGCCAGAGTGTCACAATGCCAGAATCTCAGAGTGCTAGAGTGTCACAATGCAGAACGTCACTGTGCCGGTGTCACACAGCACAGTGTCAAAATGCCAGAGTTTCACACTGCCAGAGTGTCACAGTGCGAGAGTGTCACAACGCAGAATGTCACTGTGCCAGAGTGTCACAATGCAGAGTGTCACAGTACCAGAGTGTCACAATGCAGAGTGTCACAATGAAGTGCCACAGTGCCAGAGTGTCGCAATGCCAGAGTATCACAGTGACAGAGTATCACAATGCAGAATGGCACGGTGCCAGAGTGACACAATGCAGAGTGTCACAGTGCCAGAGTGCCACAATGCCAGAGTGTCACAATCCAGAGCGTCACAATGTAGAATGTCACAGTGCCAGAGTGTCACGGTCCCAGAGTGTCACAATGAGAGAATGTCACAGTGCCAGTGTGTCACAATGCAGAGAGATACAATGCAGATTGTTACAGTGCCAGAGTGTTAAAATGCCAGACTCTCACTATGCCAGAGTGTCACAATTCACAGTATCACAATACAGAGTGTCACAATGCAGAGTGTCACAATGCAGACTGTCACAGTGCCAGAGTGCCACAATGCAGTGTCACAATGCAGAGTGTCACAGTGCCATAGTCACAATGCAGAGTGTCACAATGCCAAAGTGTCACAGTGCCAGAGTGTCACAATGCAGAAGGTCACTGTGCCAGTGTCACACGTCACAGTGTCACAATGCCAGAGTTTCACACTGCCAGAATGTCACAGCGCAGAGTGTCACAGTGCGAGAGTGTCACAACGCAGAATGTCACTGTGCCAGAGTGTCACAATGCAGAATGTCACAGTGCCAGAGTGTCACAATGCAGAACAGCACGGTGCCAGAATGACACAATGCAGAGTGTCACAGTGCCAGAGTGTCACAGGGCCAGAGTGTCACAATGCAGAATGTCACTGTGCCAGAGTGTCACAATGCAGAGTGCCACAGTGCCAGAGTCACAATGCAGAGTGTCACAATACCAAAGTGTAACAGCGCAGATTGTCACAGTGCGAGAGTGTCACAACGCAGAGTGTCACTGTGCCAGAATGTCACAAGGCAGAGTGTCACAATGCAGAGTGTTACAGTACCAGAGTGGCACAATACAGAGTGTTACAGTACCAGAGTGTCACAATGCAGAATGTCACAGCGCCAGAGTGTCACAATGCAGAGTGTCACAATCCAGAGTGTCACAATGTAGAATGTCACAGCGCCAGAGTGTCACAATACACAGTGCCACTGTGCCAGAGCGTCACAATTCCAGAATCTCAGAGTGCTAGAGTGTCACAATGCAGAACGTCACTGTGCTGGTGTCACACAGCACAGTGTCAAAATGCCAGAGTTTCACACTGCCAGAGTGTCACAGTGCGAGAGTGTCACAACGCAGAATGTCACTGTGCCAGAGTGTCACAATGCAGAGTGTCACAGTGCCAGAGTGTCACAATGCAGAACAGCACGGTGCCAGAATGACACAATGCAGAGTGTCACAGTGCCAGAGTGTCACAGGGCCAGAGTGTCACAATGCAGAATGTCACTGTGCCAGAGTGTCACAATGCAGAGTGCCACAGTGCCAGAGTGTCACAGTGCCAGTGTCACAGGGCCAGAGTGTCAGAATGCGAGTGTCACAATGCAGAGTGTCAGATTGCCACAGTGTCACAGTGCCAGAATGTCACTGTGCCAGAGTGTCACAATGCAGAGTGTCACAGTGCCAGAGTGTCACAATGCAGAACAGCACGGTGCCAGAATGACACAATGCAGAGTGTCACAGTGCCAGAGTGTCATAGGGCCAGAGTGTCACAATGCAGAGTGCCACTGTGCCAGAGTGTCACAATGCCAGAATGTCACAGTGCCAGAGTGTCACAATGCAGAGTGTCACAATGCAGTGTGTTACAGTGCCAGAGTGTCACAATGCCAGACTCCCACAGTGTGAGAGTGTCACAATGCAGAATGTCACTGTGCCAGAGTGTCACAATTCAGAGTATCATAATACAGAGTGTCACAATGCAGAGTGTCACAATGCAGACTGTCACAGTGCCAGAGTGTCACAATGCAGTGTCACAATGCAGAGTGTCACAATGCCAAAGTGTCACAGTGCCAGAGTGTCACAATGCAGAACGTCACTGCGCCAGTGTCACACGGCACAGTGTCACAATGCCAGATTTTCACAGTGCCAGAGTGCCACAGCGCATAGTGACACAATGCGAGAGTGTCACAACGCAGAATGTTACTGTGCCAGAGTGTCACAATGCAGAGTGTCACAGTGCCAGAGAGTCACAATGCCAGAGTGCTACTGTGCCAGACTGTGAAAATGCAGAGTGTCGCAATGCTATGTCACAGTGCCAGAGTGTCACAATCCAGACTCGCACAGTGCCAGAGTTTCACAATGCCAGTGTCACAACGCAGAGTGTCACAATGCTGAGTGTTACACTGCCACAGCGTCACAATGCCAGAGTCACACAGTGCCATAGTGTCACAATGCAGAATGTCACAGTGCCAGAGTGTCACAATGCAGAGTGTCACAGTGCCAGAGTGTCACAGTGCCAGAGTGTCACAATGCAGAGTGCTACTGTGCCAGAGTGTCAAAATGCAGAGTGTCGCAATGCTATGTCACAGTGCCAGAGTGTCACAATCCAGACTCTCACAGTGCCAGAGTTTCACAATGCCAGTGTCACAACGCAGAGTGTCACAATGCAGAGTGTTACACTGCCACAGCGTCACAATGCCAGAGTCACACAGTGCCATAGTGTCACAATGCAGAATGTCACAGTGCCAGAGTGTCACAATGCAGAGTGTCACAGTGCCAGAGTGTCAAAGTTCCAGAGTGTCACAATGCACAGTGCCACTGTGCCAGAGAGTCACAATTGCAGAATATCACAGTGCCAGACTGTCTCAATGCAGAGTGCCACTGTGCTAGAATGTCACAATGCAGAGTGTCACAATGCAGAGTGTCACAATGCCAGTGTCACAATGCAGAGTGTCACAGTGCAGAGTGTTACAGTGCCACAGTGCCACAATGCCAGAGTCTCACAGTGCCATCGTGTCACAATGCAGAGTATCACAGTGACAGAGTGTCACAATGCAGAACGGCACGGTGCAAGAGTGACACAATGCAGAGTGTCACAATGCAGAATGTCACTGTGCCCGAGTGTCACAATGCAGAGTGTCACAATCCAGAGTGTCACAATGTAGAATGTCACAGCGTCAGAGTGTCACAATGCAGAGTGTCACACTGCAGAATGTCACAATGCCAGAGTGTCACAGTCCCAGAGTGTCAAAATGACAGAATGTCACAGTGCCAGTGTGTCACAATGCAGAGTGTCACAATGCAGAGTGTCACAGTGCCAGAGTGTCGCAATGCACAGTGCCACTGTGCCAGAGTGTCACAATGCCAGACTCTCAGAGTGCTGGAGTGTCACAATGCAGAGTGCCACTGCGCCAGTGTCCCAATGCAGAGAGTCGCAATGCTATATCACTGTGCCAGAGCGTCACAATGACATTGTCACAGTGCCAGAGTGTCACAATGCAGTGTCACAATGCAGAGTGTCACAGTGCCAGAGTCACAATGCAGAGTGTCACAATACCAAAGTGTAACAGCGCAGATTGTCACAGTGCGAGAGTGTCACAACGCAGAGTGTCACTGTGCCAGAATGTCACAAGGCAGAGTGTCACAATGCAGAGTGTTACAGTACCAGAGTGGCACAATACAGAGTGTTACAGTACCAGAGTGTCACAATGCAGAATGTCACAGCGCCAGAGTGTCACAATGCAGAGTGTCACAATCCAGAGTGTCACAATGTAGAATGTCACAGCGCCAGAGTGTCACAATACACAGTGCCACTGTGCCAGAGTGTCACAATGCCAGAATCTCAGAGTGCTAGAGTGTCACAATGCAGAACGTCACTGTGCTGGTGTCACACAGCACAGTGTCAAAATGCCAGAGTTTCACACTGCCAGAGTGTCACAGTGCGAGAGTGTCACAACGCAGAATGTCACTGTGCCAGAGTGTCACAATGCAGAGTGTCACAGTGCCAGAGTGTCACAATGCAGAGTGTCACAATGAAGTGCCACAGTGCCAGAGTGTCGCAATGCCAGAGTATCACAGTGACAGAGTATCACAATGCAGAACGGCACGGTGCCAGAGTGACACAATGCAGAGTGTCACAGTGCCAGAGTGCCACAATGCCAGAGTGTCACAATCCAGAGCGTCACAATGTAGAATGTCACAGTGCCAGAGTGTCACGGTCCCAGAGTGTCACAATGAGAGAATGTCACAGTGCCAGTGTGTCACAATGCAGAGAGACACAATGCAGAGTGTTACAGTGCCAGAGTGTTAAAATGCCAGACTCTCACTATGTCAGAGTGTCACAATTCAGAGTATCACAATACAGTGTCACAATGCAGAGTGTCACAATGCAGACTGTCACAGTGCCAGAGTGTCACAATGCAGTGTCACAATGCAGAGTGTCACAGTGCCATAGTCACAATGCAGAGTGTCACAATGCCAAAGTGTCACAGTACCAGAGTGTCACAATGCAGAAGGTCACTGTGCCAGTGTCACACGTCAGTGTCACAATGCCAGAGTTTCACACTGCCAGAGTGTCACAGCGCAGAGTGCCACAGTGCGAGAGTGTCACAACGCAGAATGTCACTGTGCCAGAGTGTCACAATGCAGAGTGTCACAGTGCCAGAGTGTCACAGTGCCAGAATGTCACAATGCGGAACAGCACGGTGCCAGAATGACACAATGCAGAGTGTCACAGTGCCAGAGTGTCACAGGGCCAGAGTGTCACAATGCAGAATGTCACTGTGCCAGAGTGTCACAATGCAGAGTGCCACTGTGCCAGAGTGTCACAGTGCCAGTGTCACAGGGCCAGAGTGTCAGAATGCGAGTGTCACAATGCAGAGTGTCAGATTGCCACAGTTTCACAGTGCCAGAATGTCGCAGTGCCAGAGTGTCACAATGTGAGTATCGCAAAGCAGAGTGTCACAGTGCCAGAGCGTCACAATGCAGAGTGCCACTGTGCCAGAGTGTCACAATGCCAGAATGTCACAGTGCCAGAGTGTCACAATGCAGAGTGACACTGTGCCAGAGTGTCACAATGCCGAGTGTCACAATGCAGAGTGTCACAGTGCCAGAGTGTCACAATGCAGAGTGCCACTGTGCCAGTGTCACAATGATGATAGTCGCAATGCAATGTCACTGTGCCAGAGTGTCACAATGCAGTGTCGCAATGCTACGTCACAGCGTCAGAGTGTCACAATGGTGACTCTCACAGTGCCACAGTGTCACAGTGCCAGTGTCACAGTGCTAGAGTGTCACAATGCCAGTGTCACAATGCAGAGTGTCACAGTGCAGAGTGTTACAGTGCCACAGTGTCACAATGCCAGAGTCTCACAGTGCCATCGTGTCACAATGCAGAGTATCACAGTGACAGAGTGTCACAATGCAGAACGGCACGGTGCAAGAGTGACACAATGCAGAGTGTCACAATGCAGAATGTCACTGTGCCCGAGTGTCACAATGCAGAGTGTCACAATCCAGAGTGTCACAATGTAGAATGTCACAGCGTCAGAGTGTCACAATGCAGAGTGTCACACTGCAGAATGTCACAATGCCAGAGTGTCACAGTCCCAGAGTGTCAAAATGACAGAATGTCACAGTGCCAGTGTTTCACAATGCAGAGTGTCACAATGCAGAGTGTCACAGTGCCAGAGTGTCACAATGCACAGTGCCACTGTGCCAGAGTGTCACAATGCCAGACTCTCAGAGTGCTGGAGTGTCCCAATGCAGAGTGCCACTGCGCCAGTGTCCCAATGCAGAGAGTCGCAATGCTATATCACTGTGCCAGAGCGTCACAATGACATTGTCACAGTGCCAGAGTGTCACAATGCAGTGTCACAATGCAGAGTGTCACAGTGCCAGAGTCACAATGCAGAGTGTCACAATACCAAAGTGTAACAGCGCAGATTGTCACAGTGCGAGAGTGTCACAACGCAGAGTGTCACTGTGCCAGAATGTCACAAGGCAGAGTGTCACAATGCAGAGTGTTACAGTACCAGAGTGGCACAATACAGAGTGTTACAGTACCAGAGTGTCACAATGCAGAATGTCACAGCGCCAGAGTGTCACAATGCAGAGTGTCACAATCCAGAGTGTCACAATGTAGAATGTCACAGCGCCAGAGTGTCACAATGCAGAGCGTCACAGTGACAGAGTGTCACAATGCAGAACGGCACGGTGCAAGAGTGACACAATGCAGAGTGTCACAATGCAGAATGTCACTGTGCCAGAGTGTCACAATGCAGAGTGTCACAATCCAGAGTGTCACAATGTAGAATGTCACAGTGCCAGAGTGTCACAATGCAGAGTGTCACACTGCAGAATGTCACAATGCCAGAGTGTCACGGTCCCAGAGTGTCAAAATGACAGAATGTCACTGTGCCAGTGTGTCACAATGCAGAGTGTCACAATGCAGAGTGTCACAGTGCCCGAGTGTCACAATACACAGTGCCACCGTGCCAGAGTGTCACAATGCCAGAATCTCAGAGTGCTAGAGTGTCACAATGCAGAACGTCACTGTGCCGGTGTCACACAGCACAGTGTCAAAATGCCAGAGTTTCACACTGCCAGAGTGTCACAGTGCGAGAGTGTCACAACGCAGAATGTCACTGTGCCAGAGTGTCACAATGCAGAGTGTCACAGTACCAGAGTGTCACAATGCAGAGTGTCACAATGAAGTGCCACAGTGCCAGAGTGTCGCAATGCCAGAGTATCACAGTGACAGAGTATCACAATGCAGAATGGCACGGTGCCAGAGTGACACAATGCAGAGTGTCACAGTGCCAGAGTGCCACAATGCCAGAGTGTCACAATCCAGAGCGTCACAATGTAGAATGTCACAGTGCCAGAGTGTCACGGTCCCAGAGTGTCACAATGAGAGAATGTCACAGTGCCAGTGTGTCACAATGCAGAGAGATACAATGCAGATTGTTACAGTGCCAGAGTGTTAAAATGCCAGACTCTCACTATGCCAGAGTGTCACAATTCACAGTATCACAATACAGAGTGTCACAATGCAGAGTGTCACAATGCAGACTGTCACAGTGCCAGAGTGCCACAATGCAGTGTCACAATGCAGAGTGTCACAGTGCCATAGTCACAATGCAGAGTGTCACAATGCCAAAGTGTCACAGTGCCAGAGTGTCACAATGCAGAAGGTCACTGTGCCAGTGTCACACGTCACAGTGTCACAATGCCAGAGTTTCACACTGCCAGAATGTCACAGCGCAGAGTGTCACAGTGCGAGAGTGTCACAACGCAGAATGTCACTGTGCCAGAGTGTCACAATGCAGAATGTCACAGTGCCAGAGTGTCACAATGCAGAACAGCACGGTGCCAGAATGACACAATGCAGAGTGTCACAGTGCCAGAGTGTCACAGGGCCAGAGTGTCACAATGCAGAATGTCACTGTGCCAGAGTGTCACAATGCAGAGTGCCACAGTGCCAGAGTCACAATGCAGAGTGTCACAATACCAAAGTGTAACAGCGCAGATTGTCACAGTGCGAGAGTGTCACAACGCAGAGTGTCACTGTGCCAGAATGTCACAAGGCAGAGTGTCACAATGCAGAGTGTTACAGTACCAGAGTGGCACAATACAGAGTGTTACAGTACCAGAGTGTCACAATGCAGAATGTCACAGCGCCAGAGTGTCACAATGCAGAGTGTCACAATCCAGAGTGTCACAATGTAGAATGTCACAGCGCCAGAGTGTCACAATACACAGTGCCACTGTGCCAGAGCGTCACAATTCCAGAATCTCAGAGTGCTAGAGTGTCACAATGCAGAACGTCACTGTGCTGGTGTCACACAGCACAGTGTCAAAATGCCAGAGTTTCACACTGCCAGAGTGTCACAGTGCGAGAGTGTCACAACGCAGAATGTCACTGTGCCAGAGTGTCACAATGCAGAGTGTCACAGTGCCAGAGTGTCACAATGCAGAACAGCACGGTGCCAGAATGACACAATGCAGAGTGTCACAGTGCCAGAGTGTCACAGGGCCAGAGTGTCACAATGCAGAATGTCACTGTGCCAGAGTGTCACAATGCAGAGTGCCACAGTGCCAGAGTGTCACAGTGCCAGTGTCACAGGGCCAGAGTGTCAGAATGCGAGTGTCACAATGCAGAGTGTCAGATTGCCACAGTGTCACAGTGCCAGAATGTCACTGTGCCAGAGTGTCACAATGCAGAGTGTCACAGTGCCAGAGTGTCACAATGCAGAACAGCACGGTGCCAGAATGACACAATGCAGAGTGTCACAGTGCCAGAGTGTCATAGGGCCAGAGTGTCACAATGCAGAGTGCCACTGTGCCAGAGTGTCACAATGCCAGAATGTCACAGTGCCAGAGTGTCACAATGCAGAGTGTCACAATGCAGTGTGTTACAGTGCCAGAGTGTCACAATGCCAGACTCCCACAGTGTGAGAGTGTCACAATGCAGAATGTCACTGTGCCAGAGTGTCACAATTCAGAGTATCATAATACAGAGTGTCACAATGCAGAGTGTCACAATGCAGACTGTCACAGTGCCAGAGTGTCACAATGCAGTGTCACAATGCAGAGTGTCACAATGCCAAAGTGTCACAGTGCCAGAGTGTCACAATGCAGAACGTCACTGCGCCAGTGTCACACGGCACAGTGTCACAATGCCAGATTTTCACAGTGCCAGAGTGCCACAGCGCATAGTGACACAATGCGAGAGTGTCACAACGCAGAATGTTACTGTGCCAGAGTGTCACAATGCAGAGTGTCACAGTGCCAGAGAGTCACAATGCCAGAGTGCTACTGTGCCAGACTGTGAAAATGCAGAGTGTCGCAATGCTATGTCACAGTGCCAGAGTGTCACAATCCAGACTCGCACAGTGCCAGAGTTTCACAATGCCAGTGTCACAACGCAGAGTGTCACAATGCTGAGTGTTACACTGCCACAGCGTCACAATGCCAGAGTCACACAGTGCCATAGTGTCACAATGCAGAATGTCACAGTGCCAGAGTGTCACAATGCAGAGTGTCACAGTGCCAGAGTGTCACAGTGCCAGAGTGTCACAATGCAGAGTGCTACTGTGCCAGAGTGTCAAAATGCAGAGTGTCGCAATGCTATGTCACAGTGCCAGAGTGTCACAATCCAGACTCTCACAGTGCCAGAGTTTCACAATGCCAGTGTCACAACGCAGAGTGTCACAATGCAGAGTGTTACACTGCCACAGCGTCACAATGCCAGAGTCACACAGTGCCATAGTGTCACAATGCAGAATGTCACAGTGCCAGAGTGTCACAATGCAGAGTGTCACAGTGCCAGAGTGTCAAAGTTCCAGAGTGTCACAATGCACAGTGCCACTGTGCCAGAGAGTCACAATTGCAGAATATCACAGTGCCAGACTGTCTCAATGCAGAGTGCCACTGTGCTAGAATGTCACAATGCAGAGTGTCACAATGCAGAGTGTCACAATGCCAGTGTCACAATGCAGAGTGTCACAGTGCAGAGTGTTACAGTGCCACAGTGTCACAATGCCAGAGTCTCACAGTGCCATCGTGTCACAATGCAGAGTATCACAGTGACAGAGTGTCACAATGCAGAACGGCACGGTGCAAGAGTGACACAATGCAGAGTGTCACAATGCAGAATGTCACTGTGCCCGAGTGTCACAATGCAGAGTGTCACAATCCAGAGTGTCACAATGTAGAATGTCACAGCGTCAGAGTGTCACAATGCAGAGTGTCACACTGCAGAATGTCACAATGCCAGAGTGTCACAGTCCCAGAGTGTCAAAATGACAGAATGTCACAGTGCCAGTGTGTCACAATGCAGAGTGTCACAATGCAGAGTGTCACAGTGCCAGAGTGTCGCAATGCACAGTGCCACTGTGCCAGAGTGTCACAATGCCAGACTCTCAGAGTGCTGGAGTGTCACAATGCAGAGTGCCACTGCGCCAGTGTCCCAATGCAGAGAGTCGCAATGCTATATCACTGTGCCAGAGCGTCACAATGACATTGTCACAGTGCCAGAGTGTCACAATGCAGTGTCACAATGCAGAGTGTCACAGTGCCAGAGTCACAATGCAGAGTGTCACAATACCAAAGTGTAACAGCGCAGATTGTCACAGTGCGAGAGTGTCACAACGCAGAGTGTCACTGTGCCAGAATGTCACAAGGCAGAGTGTCACAATGCAGAGTGTTACAGTACCAGAGTGGCACAATACAGAGTGTTACAGTACCAGAGTGTCACAATGCAGAATGTCACAGCGCCAGAGTGTCACAATGCAGAGTGTCACAATCCAGAGTGTCACAATGTAGAATGTCACAGCGCCAGAGTGTCACAATACACAGTGCCACTGTGCCAGAGTGTCACAATGCCAGAATCTCAGAGTGCTAGAGTGTCACAATGCAGAACGTCACTGTGCTGGTGTCACACAGCACAGTGTCAAAATGCCAGAGTTTCACACTGCCAGAGTGTCACAGTGCGAGAGTGTCACAACGCAGAATGTCACTGTGCCAGAGTGTCACAATGCAGAGTGTCACAGTGCCAGAGTGTCACAATGCAGAGTGTCACAATGAAGTGCCACAGTGCCAGAGTGTCGCAATGCCAGAGTATCACAGTGACAGAGTATCACAATGCAGAACGGCACGGTGCCAGAGTGACACAATGCAGAGTGTCACAGTGCCAGAGTGCCACAATGCCAGAGTGTCACAATCCAGAGCGTCACAATGTAGAATGTCACAGTGCCAGAGTGTCACGGTCCCAGAGTGTCACAATGAGAGAATGTCACAGTGCCAGTGTGTCACAATGCAGAGAGACACAATGCAGATTGTTACAGTGCCAGAGTGTTAAAATGCCAGACTCTCACTATGCCAGAGTGTCACAATTCAGAGTATCACAATACAGAGTGTCACAATGCAGAGTGTCACAATGCAGACTGTCACAGTGCCAGAGTGTCACAATGCAGTGTCACAATGCAGAGTGTCACAGTGCCATAGTCACAATGCAGAGTGTCACAATGCCAAAGTGTCACAGTGCCAGAGTGTCACAATGCAGAAGGTCACTGTGCCAGTGTCACACGTCACAGTGTCACAATGCCAGAGTTTCACACTGCCAGAATGTCACAGCGCAGAGTGTCACAGTGCGAGAGTGTCACAACGCAGAATGTCACTGTGCCAGAGTGTCACAATGCAGTGTCACAGTGCCAGAGTGTCACAATGCAGAACAGCACGGAGCCAGAATGACACAATGCAGAGTGTCACAGTGCCAGAGTGTCTCAGGGCCAGAGTGTCACAATGCAGAATGTCACAGTGCCAGAGTGTCACAATGCAGAGTGCCACTGTGCCAGAGTGTCACAGTGCCAGTGTCACAGGGCCAGAGTGTCAGAATGCGAGTGTCACAATGCAGAGTGTCAGATTGCCACAGTGTCACAGTGCCAGAATGTCGCAGTGCCAGAGTGTCACAATGTGAGTATCACAAAGCAGAGTGTCACAGTGCCAGAGCGTCACAATGCAGAGTGCCACTGTGCCAGAGTGTCACAATGCCAGAATGTCACAGTGCCAGAGTGTCACAATGCAGAGTGTCACAGTGCCAGAGTGTCACAATGCCGAGTGCCACAATGCAGAGTGTCACAGTGCCAGAGTGTCACAATGCAGAGTGCCACTGTGCCAGTGTCACAATGATGGGAGTCGCAATGCAATGTCACAGTGCCAGAGTGTCACAATGCAGAGTGCCACTGTGCCGGAGTGTCACAATGCAGTGTCGCAATGCTATGTCACAGTGCCAGAGTGTCACAATGGAGACTCTCACAGTGCCACAGTGTCACAGTGCCAGTGTCACAGTGCTAGAGTGTCACAATGCTGAGTGTCACAATGCAGAGTGTCACAGTGCAGAGTGTTACAATGCCACAGTGTCACAATGCCAGAGTCTCACAGTGCCATCGTGTCACAATGCAGAGTATCACAGTGACAGAGTGTCACAATGCAGAACGGCACGGTGCAAGAGTGACACAATGCAGAGTGTCACAATGCAGAATATCACTGTGCCAGAGTGTCACAATGCAGAGTGTCACAATCCAGAGTGTCACAATGTAGAATGTCACAGCGTCAGAGTGTCACAATGCAGAGTGTCACACTGCAGAATGTCACAATGCCAGAGTGTCACAGTCCCAGAGTGTCAAAATGACAGAATGTCACAGTGCCAGTCTGTCACAATGCAGAGTGTCACAATGCAGAGTGTCACAGTGCCAGAGTGTCACAATGCACAGTGCCACTGTGCCAGAGTGTCACAATGCCAGAATCTCAGAGTGCTAGAGTGTCCCAATGCAGAGTGCCACTGCGCCAGTGTCCCAATGCAGAGAGTCGCAATGCTATATCACTGTGCCAGAGCGTCACAATGACAGTGTCACAGTGCCAGAGTGTCACAATGCTGTGTCACAATGCAGAGTGTCACAGTGCCATAGTCACAATGCAGAGTGTCACAATACCAAAGTGTCACAGCGCATATTGTCACAGTGCGAGAGTGTCACAACGCAGAGTGTCACTGTGCCAGAATGTCACAAGGCAGAGTGTCACAATGCAGAGCGTTACAGTACCAGAGTGGCACAATGCAGAGTGTTACAGTACCAGAGTGTCACAATGCAGAATGTCACAGCGCCAGAGTGTCACAATGCAGAGTGTCACAATCCAGAGTGTCACAATGCCAGACTCTCACAGTGCCAGAGTGTCACAGTGACAGAGTGTCACAATGCAGAACGGCACGGTGCAAGAGTGACACAATGCAGAGTGTCACAATGCAGAATGTCACTGTGCCAGAGTGTCACAATGCAGAGTGGCACAATCCAGAGTGTCACAATGTAGAATGTCACAGCGCCAGAGTGTCACAATGCAGAGTGTCACACTGCAGAATGTCACAATGCCAGAGTGTCACGGTCCCAGAGTGTCACAATGAGAGAATGTCACAGTGCCAGTGTGTCACAATGCAGAGAGACACAATGCAGAGTGTTACAGTGCCAGAGTGTTAAAATGCCAGACTATCACTATGCCAGAGTGTCACAATTCAGAGTATCACAATACAGAGTGTCACAATGCAGACTGTCACAGTGCCGTAGTCACAATGCAGAGTGTCACAATGCCAAAGTGTCACAGTGCCAGAGTGTCACAATGCAGAAGGTCACTGTGCCAGTGTCACACGTCACAGTGTCACAATGCCAGAGTTTCACACTGCCAGAGTGTCACAGCGCAGAGTGTCACAGTGCGAGAGTGTCACAACGCAGAATGTCACTGTGCCAGAGTGTCACAATGCAGAGTGTCACAGTGCCAGAGTGTCACAATGCAGAACAGCACGGTGCCAGAATGACACAATGCAGAGTGTCACAGTGCCAGAGTGTCACAGGGCCAGAGTGTCACAATGCAGAGTGCCACTGTGCCAGAGTGTCACAATGCCAGAATGTCACAGTGCCAGAGTGTCACAATGCAGAGTGTCACAATGCAGTGTGTTACAGTGCCAGAGTGTCACAATGCCAGACTCCCACAGTGTGAGAGTGTCACAATGCAGAATGTCACTGTGCCAGAGTGTCACAATTCAGAGTATCATAATACAGAGTGTCACAATGGAGAGTGTCACAATGCAGACTGTCACAGTGACAGAGTGTCACAATGCAGTGTCACAATGCAGAGTGTCACAATGCCAAAGTGTCACAGTGCCAGAGTGTCACAATGCAGAACGTCACTGCGCCAGTGTCACACGGCACATTGTCACAATGCCAGATTTTCACAGTGCCACAGTGTCAAAGCGCATAGTGACACAATGCGAGAGTGTCACAACGCAGAATGTTACTGTGCCAGAGTGTCACAATGCAGAGTGTCACAGTGCCAGAGTGTCACAGGGCCAGAGTGTCACACTGCAAAATGTCACAATGCCAGAGTGTCACGGACGCAGAGTGTCACAATGCCAGAATGTCACAGTGCCCGTGTGTCACAATGCAGAGAGACACAATGCAGAGTGTCACAGTGCCAGAGTGTCACAATGCCAGAGTGTCACAGTACCAGACTGTCACAATGCAGAGTGTCACAATGCAGAGTGTCACAGTGCCAGAGAGTCACAATGTCAGAGTGTCAAAGTGCCAGAGAGTCACAATGCCAGAGTGCTACTGTGCCAGACTGTGAAAATGCAGAGTGTCGCAATGCTATGTCACAGTGCCAGAGTGTCACAATCCAGACTCGCACAGCGCCAGAGTTTCACAATGCCAGTGTCACAACGCAGAGTGTCACAATGCAGAGTGTTACACTGCCACAGCGTCACAATGCCAGAGTCACACAGTGCCATAGTGTCACAATGCAGAATGTCACAGTGCCAGAGTGTCACAATGCAGAGTGTCACAGTGCCAGAGTGTCACAGTGCCAGAGTGTCACAATGCAGAGTGCTACTGTGCCAGAGTGTCAAATTGCAGAGTGTCGCAATGCTATGTCACAGTGCCAGAGTGTCACAATCCAGACTCTCACAGTGCCAGAGTTTCACAATGCCAGTGTCACAACGCAGAGTGTCACAATGCAGAGTGTTACACTGCCACAGCGTCACAATGCCAGAGTCACACAGTGCCATAGTGTCACAATGCAGAATGTCACAGTGCCAGAGTGTCACAATGCAGAGTGTCACAGTGCCAGAGTGTCAAAGTTCCAGAGTGTCACAATGCACAGTGCCACTGTGCCAGAGAGTCACAATTGCAGAATATCACAGTGCCAGACTGTCTCAATGCAGAGTGCCACTGTGCTAGAATGTCACAATGCAGAGTGTCACAATGCAGAGTGTCACAGTGCCAGTGTCACAATGCAGAGTGCCACTGTGCCAGAGTGTCACAATGCAGAGAGTCGCAATGCAATGTCACAGTGCCAGAGTGTCACAATGCAGAGTGTCGCAATGCAATGTCACAGTGCTGAGTGTCACAATGGAGACTCTCACAGTGCCAGAGTGTCACAATGCCAGTGTCACAATGCAGAGTGTCACAGTGCAGAGTGTTACAGTGCCAGTGTCACAATGCCAGAGTCTCACAGTGCCATAGTGTGACAATGCAGAATGTCACAGTGCCAGAGTGTCACAATGCAGAGTGTCACAGTGCCAGAGTGTCACAGTGCCAGTGTCAGAGTGCCAGAGCGTCACAATGCAGAGTGCCACAGTGCTAGAATGTCACAATGCGGAGTGTCACAATGCAGAGTGTCACAGTGCCAGAGTTTCGCAATGCAGAGTGCCACTGTGCCAGTGTCACAACGCAGAATGTCACTGTGCCAGAGTGTCACAATGCAGAGCGTCACAGTACCAGAGTGTCACAATGCAGAGTGTCACAGTACCAGAGTGTCACAATGCCAGAGTGTCACAGTGCCAGAGCGTCACAATGCAGTGTGCCACTGTGCCAGAGTGTCACAATGCCAGAATGTCACAGTTCCAGAGTGTCACAATGCAGAGTGTCACAATGCAGAGTGTCACAGTGCCAGAGTGTCACAATGCACAGTGCCACTGTGCCAGAGTGTCACAATTGCAGAGTGTCACAGTGCCAGAGTTTCACAATGCAGAGTGCCACTATGCTAGAATGTCACAATGCAGAGTGTCACAATGCAGAGTGTCACAGCGCCAGAGATTCGCAATGCAGAGTGAAACTGTGCCAGTGTCACAATGCAGAGTGCCACTGTGCCAGAGTGTCACAATGCAGAGTGTCGCAATGCTCTGTCACAGTGACAGAGTGTCACAATGCAGAGTGCCACACTGCAGAATGTCACAATGCCAGAGTGTCACAGTGCCAGACTGTCACAGCGCAGAGTGTCACAGTGCGAGAGTGTCACAACGCAGAATGTCACTGTGCCAGAGTGTCACAATGCAGAGTGTCACAGTGCCAGAGTGTCACAATGCAGAACGGCACTGTGCCAGAATGACACAATGCAGAGTGTCACTGTACCAGAGTGTCACATGGCCAGAGTGTCACACTGCAGAATGTCACAATGCCAGAGTGTCACGGGCCCAGAGTGTCACAATGCCAGAATGACACAGTGCCAGTGTGTCACAATGCAGAGAGACAAAATGCAGAGTGTCACAGTGCCAGAGTGTCACAATGCAGTGTCACAATGCAGAGTGTCACAATGCCAAAGTGTCACAGTGCCAGAGTGTCACAATGCAGAACGTCACTGCGCCAGTGTCACACGGCACAGTGTCACAATGCCAGAGTTTCACAGTGCCAGAGTGTCACAGCGCATAGTGACACAATGCGAGAGTGTCACAACGCAGAATGTTACTGTGCCAGAGTGTCACAATGCAGAGTGTCACAGTGCCAGAGTGTCACAGGGCCAGACTGTCACACTGCAAAATGTCACAATGCCAGAGTGTCACGGACGCAGAGTGTCACAATGCCAGAATGTCACAGTGCCCGTGTGTCACAATGCAGAGAGACACAATGCAGAGTGTCACAGTGCCAGAGTGTCACAATGCCAGAGTGTCACAGTACCAGACTGTCACAATGCAGAGTGTCACAATGCAGAGTGTCCCAGTGCCAGAGAGTCACAATGTCAGAGTGTCACAGTGCCAGAGAGTCACAATGCCAGAGTGCTACTGTGCCAGAGTGTGAAAATGCAGAGTGTCGCAATGCTATGTCACAGTGCCAGAGTGTCACAATCCAGACTCTCACAGTGCCAGAGTTTCACAATGCCAGTGTCACAACGCAGAGTGTCACAATGCAGAGTGTTACACTGCCACAGCGTCACAATGCCAGAGTCACACAGTGCCATAGTGTCACAATGCAGAATGTCACAGTGCCAGAGTGTCACAATGCAGAGTGTCACAGTGCCAGAGTGTCACAGTGCCAGAGTGTCACAATGCAGAGTGCTACTGTGCCAGAGTGTCAAAATGCAGAGTGTCGCAATGCTATGTCACAGTGCCAGAGTGTCACAATCCAGACTCTCACAGTGCCAGAGTTTCACAATGCCAGTGTCACAACGCAGAGTGTCACAATGCAGAGTGTTACACTGCCACAGCGTCACAATGCCAGAGTCACACAGTGCCATAGTGTCACAATGCAGAATGTCACAGTGCCAGAGTGTCACAATGCAGAGTGTCACAGTGCCAGAGTGTCACAGTTCCAGAGTGTCACAATGCACAGTGCCACTGTGCCAGAGAGTCACAATTGCAGAATATCACAGTGCCAGACTGTCACAATGCAGAGTGCCACTGTGCTAGAATGTCACAATGCAGAGTGTCACAATGCAGAGTGTCACAGTGCCAGTGTCACAATGCAGAGTGCCACTGTGCCAGTGTCAGAATGCAGAGAGTCGCAATGCAATGTCACAGTGCCAGAGTGTCACAATGCAGAGTGTCGCAATGCAATGTCACAGTGCCGAGTGTCACAATGGAGACTCTCACAGTGCCAGAGTGTCACAATGCCAGTGTCACAATGCAGAGTGTCACAGTGCAGAGTGTTACAGTGCCAGTGTCACAATGCCAGAGTCTCACAGTGCCATAGTGTGACAATGCAGAATGTCACAGTGCCAGAGTGTCACAATGCAGAGTGTCACAGTGCCAGAGTGTCACAGTGCCAGTGTCAGAGTGCCAGAGCGTCACAATGCAGAGTGCCACAGTGCTAGAATGTCACAATGCAGAGTGTCACAATGCAGAGTGTCACAGTGCCAGAGTTTCGCAATGCAGAGTGCCACTGTGCCAGTGTCACAACGCAGAATGTCACTGTGCCAGAGTGTCACAATGCAGAGCGTCACAGTACCAGAGTGTCACAATGCAGAGTGTCACAGTACCAGAGTGTCACAATGCCAGAGTGTCACAGTGCCAGAGCGTCACAATGCAGTGTGCCACTGTGCCAGAGTGTCACAATGCCAGAATGTCACAGTTCCAGAGTGTCACAATGCAGAGTGTCACAATGCAGAGTGTCACAGTGCCAGAGTGTCACAATGCACAGTGCCACTGTGCCAGAGTGTCACAATTGCAGAGTGTCACAGTGCCAGAGTTTCACAATGCAGAGTGCCACTATGCTAGAATGTCACAATGCAGAGTGTCACAATGCAGAGTGTCACAGCGCCAGAGTTTCGCAATGCAGAGTGAAACTGTGCCAGTGTCACAATGCAGAGTGCCACTGTGCCAGAGTGTCACAATGCAGAGTGTCGCAATGCTCTGTCACACTGACAGAGTGTCACAATGCAGAGTGTCACACTGCAGAATGTCACAATGCCAGAGTGTCACAGTGCCAGACTGTCACAGCGCAGAGTGTCACAGTGCGAGAGTGTCACAACGCAGAATGTCACTGTGCCAGAGTGTCACAATGCAGAGTGTCACAGTACCAGAGTGTCACAATGCAGAGTGTCACAGTGCCAGAGTGTCACAATGCAGAACGGCACTGTGCCAGAATGACACAATGCAGAGTGTCACTGTACCAGAGTGTCACATGGCCAGAGTGTCACACTGCAGAATGTCACAATGCCAGAGTGTCACGGGCCCAGAGTGTCACAATGCCAGAATGACACAGTGCCAGTGTGTCACAATGCAGAGAGACAAAATGCAGAGTGTCACAGTGCCAGAGTGTCACAATGCAGTGTCACAATGCAGAGTGTCACAATGCCAAAGTGTCACAGTGCCAGAGTGTCACAATGCAGAACGTCACTGCGCCAGTGTCACACGGCACAGTGTCACAATGCCAGAGTTTCACAGTGCCAGAGTGTCACAGCGCATAGTGAGACAATGCGAGAGTGTCACAACGCAGAATGTTACTGTGCCAGAGTGTCACAATGCAGAGTGTCACAGTGCCAGAGTGTCACAGGGCCAGAGTGTCACACTGCAAAATGTCACAATGCCAGAGTGTCACGGACGCAGAGTGTCACAATGCCAGAATGTCACAGTGCCAGTGTGTCACAATGCAGAGAGACACAATGCAGAGTGTCACAGTGCCAGACTGTCACAATGCAGAGTGTCACAATGCAGAGTGTCACAGTGCCAGAGAGTCACAATGTCAGAGTGTCACAGTGCCAGAGAGTCACAATGCCAGAGTGCTACTGTGCCAGAGTGTGAAAATGCAGAGTGTCGCAATGCTATGTCACAGCGCCAGAGTGTCACAATCCAGACTCTCACAGTGCCAGAGTTTCACAATGCCAGTGTCACAACGCAGAGTGTCACAATGCAGAGTGTTACACTGCCACAGCGTCACAATGCCAGAGTCACACAGTGCCATAGTGTCACAATGCAGAATGTCACAGTGCCAGAGTGTCACAATGCAGAGTGTCACAGTGCCAGAGTGTCACAATGCAGAGTGCTACTGTGCCAGAGTGTCAAAATGCAGAGTGTCGCAATGCTATGTCACAGTGCCAGAGTGTCACAATCCAGACTCTCACAGTGCCAGAGTTTCACAATGCCAGTGTCACAACGCAGAGTGTCACAATGCATAGTGTTACACTGCCACAGCGTCACAATGCCAGAGTCACACAGTGCCATAGTGTCACAATGCAGAATGTCACAGTGCCAGAGTGTCACAATGCAGAGTGTCACAGTGCCAGAGTGTCACAGTTCCAGAGTGTCACAATGCACAGTGCCACTGTGCCAGAGTCACAATTGCAGAATATCACAGTGCCAGACTGTCACAATGCAGAGTGCCACTGTGCTAGAATGTCACAATGCAGAGTGTCACAATGCAGAGTGTCACAGTGCCAGTGTCACAATGCAGAGTGCCACTGTGCCAGTGTCAGAATGCAGAGAGTCGCTATGCAATGTCACAGTGCCAGAGTGTCACAATGCAGAGTGTCGCAATGCAATGTCACAGTGCCGAGTGTCACAATGGAGACTCTCACAGTGCCAGAGTGTCACAATGCCAGTGTCACAATGCAGAGTGTCACAGTGCAGAGTGTTACAGTGCCAGTGTCACAATGCCAGAGTCTCACAGTGCCATAGTGTGACAATGCAGAATGTCACAGTGCCAGAGTGTCACAATGCAGAGTGTCACAGTGCCAGAGTGTCACAGTGCCAGTGTCAGAGTGCCAGAGCGTCACAATGCAGAGTGCCACAGTGCTAGAATGTCACAATGCAGAGTGTCACAATGCAGAGTGTCACAGTGCCAGAGTTTCGCAATGCAGAGTGCCACTGTGCCAGTGTCACAACGCAGAATGTCACTGTGCCAGAGTGTCACAATGCAGAGCGTCACAGTACCAGAGTGTCACAATGCAGAGTGTCACAGTACCAGAGTGTCACAATGCCAGAGTGTCACAGTGCCAGAGCGTCACAATGCAGTGTGCCACTGTGCCAGAGTGTCACAATGCCAGAATGTCACAGTTCCAGAGTGTCACAATGCAGAGTGTCACAATGCAGAGTGTCACAGTGCCAGAGTGTCACAATGCACAGTGCCACTGTGCCAGAGAGTCACAATTGCAGAGTGTCACAGTGCCAGAGCTTCACAATGCAGAGTGCCACTATGCTAGAATGTCACAATGCAGAGTGTCACAATGCAGAGTGTCACAGCGCCAGAGTTTCGCAATGCAGAGTGAAACTGTGCCAGTGTCACAATGCAGAGTGCCACTGTGCCAGAGTGTCACAATGCAGAGTGTCGCAATGCTCTGTCACAGTGACAGAGTGTCACAATGCAGAGTGTCACACTGCAGAATGTCACAATGCCAGAGTGTCACAGTGCCAGACTGTCACAGCGCAGAGTGTCACAGTGCGAGAGTGTCACAACGCAGAATGTCACTGTGCCAGAGTGTCACAATGCAGAGTGTCACAGTACCAGAGTGTCACAATGCAGAGTGTCACAGTGCCAGAGTGTCACAATGCAGAACGGCACTGTGCCAGAATGACACAATGCAGAGTGTCACTGTACCAGAGTGTCACATGGCCAGAGTGTCACACTGCAGAATGTCACAATGCCAGAGTGTCACGGGCCCAGAGTGTCACAATGCCAGAAAGTCACAGTGCCAGTGTGTCACAATGCCAGAGTGTCACAGTGCCAGTGTGTCACAATGCAGAGTGTCACAATGCAGAGTGTCACAGTGCCAGAGAGTCACAATGTCAGAGTGTCACAGTGCCAGAGTGTCACAATGCAGAGTGCAACTGTGCCACAGTGTCACAATGCCAGAATGTCACAGTGCCACAGTGTCACAATGCAGAACGTCACTGTGCCAGTGTCACATGGCACAGTGTCACAATGCCAGAGTTTCACAGTACCAGAGTGTCACAATGCAGAATGTGACAGTGACAGAGTGTCACAATGCAGAACGGCACGGTGCCAGAGAGACACAATGCAGAGTGTGACACTACCAGAGTGTCCCAATGCCGGAGTGTCACAGTGCCAGTGTGTCACAATGCATAGTGTCACAATGCCGAGTGTCACTGTGCCAGAGTGTCACAATGACAGAGAGTCACAGTGCCAGAATGTCACACGTGCCAGAGTGTCACAATGCAGAGTGTCACAATGCACAGTGTCACAGTGCCAGAGTGTCACACTGCACAGTGCCACTGTGCCAGAGTGTCGCAATGCCAGAATGTCACAGTGCCACAGTGTCACAATGCAGAGTGTCACAATGCAGAGTGTAACAGAGCCAGAGTGTCACAATGCAGAGTGCCACTGTGCCGGAGTGTCACAATGCCAGAATGTCACAGTGCCAGAGTGTCACAATTCAGAGTGTCACAATGCAGTGTAACAGTGCCAGAGTGTCGCAATTCAGAGTGCCACTGTGCCAGAGTGTCACAATGCCAGAATGTCACAGTGCCACAGTGTCACAATGCAGAGTGTCACAATGCAGAGTGTCACAGTGCCAGAGTGTCACAATGCACAGTGCCACTGTGCCAGAGTGTCACAATTGCAGAATGTCACAGTGCCAGAGTTTCACAATGCAGAGTGCCACAGTGCCTGAGTGTCACAATGCAGAGTGCCACTGTGCCAGAATGTCACAATGCAGAGTGTCGCAATGCTATGTCACAGTGTCAGAGTGTCACAATGCAGACTCTCACAGTGCCAGAGTGTCACAGTGCCAGTGTCACTGTGCTAGAGTGTCACAATGCTGAGTGTCACAAAGCAGAGTATCACAATGCAGAGTGTTACAGTGCCACAGTGTCACAATGCCGGAGCCTCACAGTGCCAGAGTGTCACACTGCAGTGTCACAGTGCCAGAGTGTCACAGTTCCAGAGTGTCACAATACCAGAGTGTCACAGTGCCAGGGTGTCACAATGCAGAGTGCCACTGCGCCACCAGAATGTCACAGTGCCAGAGTGTCACAATGCAGAGTGTCACAATGGAGAGTGTCACAGTGCCACAGTGTCACAGTGCTAGAGTGTCACAATGCCAGAGTCACAATGTAGAGCGTCACAATGCAGAGTGTTACAGTGCCAGAGTGTCACAATGCCAGACTCTCACAGTGCCAGAGTGTCACAATGCAGAATGTCACTGTTCCATAGTGTCACAATTCAGAGTGTCAGAATACAGAGTGTCACAATGCAGAGTGTGACAATGCAGACTGTCACAGTTCTAGAGTGTCACAGCGCCAGAGAGTCACATTGCAGAGTTGTCACAATGCCAAAGTGTCACAATGCAGAGTGTCACAGTGCCATAGTCACAATGCAGAGTGTCACAATGCCAAAGTGTCACAGTGCCAGAGTGTCACAATGCAGAACGTCACTGTGGCAGTGTCTCACGGCACAGTGTCACAATGCCAGAGTTTCACAGTGCCAGAGTGTCACAATGCAGAGTGTCACTGTGCCAGAGTGTCACAGTGCCAGAGTGTCACAATGCAGAGTGCCACTGTGCCAGAGTGTCACAATGCAGAGTGTCGCAATGCTATGTCACAGTGCCAGAGTGTCACAATGCAGAGTGTCACAGTGCCAGAGTGTCACTATGCCAGAGAATGACAATGCAGAATGTCACTCTGCCAGAGTGTCACAATGCAGAGTGTCACAATTCCAGAGTGTCACAATTCCAGAATGTCACAGTGCCAGAGTGTCACAATGCAGAGAGTCGCAATGCAATGTCACAGTGCCAGAGTGTCACAATGCAGAGTGTCACAGTGCCAGAGTGTCACAGTGCCACAGTGTCACAGTGCCAGAATGTCGCAGTGTCAGAGTGTCACAATGCGAGTGTCACAGTGCCACAGTGTCACTATGCCAGAGAATGACAATGCAGAATGTCACTCTGCCAGAGTGCCACAATACCAGAATGTCACCGTTCCAGAGTGTCACAATGCAGAGTGTCACAATGCAGAGTGTCACAGTGCCACAGTGTCACAGTGCTAGAGTGTCACAATGCCAGAGTCACAATGCAGAGTGTCACAATGCAGTGTGTTACAGTGCCAGTGTCACAATGCCAGACTCTCACAGTGTCAGAGTGTCACAATGCAGAATGTCATTGTGCCAGAGTGTCACAATGTCAGAGTGTCACAATGCAGAGTCACACAGTGCCACATTGTCACAGTGCTAGAGTGTCACAATGCCAGAGTCACAATGCAGAGTGTCACGATGCAGTGTGTTACAGTGCCACAGTGTCACAGTGCTAGAGTGTCACAATGCCAGAGTCACAATGCAGAGTGTCACAATGCAGTGTGTTACAGTGCCAGTGTCACAATGCCAGACTCTCACAGTGCCAGAGTGTCACAATGCAGAATGTCATTGTTCCGGAGTGTCACAATGTCAGAGTTTCACAATACAGAGTGTCACAATGCAGAGTGTCACAGATCCAGAGTGTCACAATAACAGAATGTCACAGTGCCAGAGTCTCACAATGAAGAGTGTCACAATGCAGAGTGTCACAGTGCCACAGTGTCACAGTGCTAGAGTGTCAAAATGCCAGAGTCACAATGCAGAGTGTCACAATGCAGTGTTTTGAAGTGCCAGTGTCACAATGCCAGACTCTCACAGTGCCAGAGTGTCACAATGCAGAATATCATTGTGCCATAGTCACAATGCAGAGTGTCACAATGCCAAAGTGTCACAGTGCCACAGTGTCACAACGCAGAACGTCCCTGTGCCAGTGTCACACGGCACAGTGTCACAATGCCAGAGTTTCACAGTGCCAGAGTGTGACAATGCAGAGTGTGACATTGACAGAGTGTCACAATGCAGAACGGCACGGTGCCAGAGTGACACAATGCAGAGTGTCACAGTGCCAGAGTGTCACAGGGCCAGAGTGTCAGACTGCAGAATGGCACAATGCCAGAGTGTCACAATGCCAGAATGCCACAGGGCCAGTGTGTCACAATGCAGAGAGACACAATGCAGAGTGTCACACTGCCAGAGTGTCCCAATGCTGGAGTGTCACAGTGCCAGTGTGTCACACTGACGAATGTCACAAGGACAGAGTGTCACTGTGCCAGAGTGTCACAATGACAGAGAGTCACAGTGCCAGAATGTCACACGTGCGAGAGTGTTACAATGCAGAGTGTCACAGTGCCAGAGAGTCACAATACCAGTGTGTCACAGTGCCAGAGTTTCACAATGCAGAACGGCGCGGTGCCAGTGTGACACAATGCAGAGTATCACAGTGCCAGCGCGCTACAATGCCGGAGTGTCACAGTGCCAGAATGTCACACTGCCAGAGTGTCACAATGCAGAGTGTCACTGTGCCAGCGTGTCACAATGCAGAGTGTCACAATGCAGAGAGTCACAGTGCCACAGTGTCACAATGACAGAGTGTCACAGTGCCAGAGTGTCACAATGCAGAGTGACACTGTGCCAGAGTGTCACAATGCAGAGTGTCACATTTCCAGAGTGTCACAGTGCCAGAGTGTCACAATGCAGAGTGCCACTGTGCCAGAGTGTCACAATGCAGAGAGTCGCAATGCAATGTCTGAGTACCAGAGTGTCACAATGCAGAGTGCCACTGTGGCAGAGTGTCACAATCCAGAGTGTCGCAATGCTATGTCACAGTGCCAGAGTGTCACAATGCAGACTCTCACAGTGCCAGAGTGTCACAGTGCCAGTGTCACAGTGCTAGAGTGTCACAATGCCAGTGTCACAATGCAGAGTGTCACAATGCAGAGTGTTACAGTGCCACAGTGTCGCAATTCCAGAGTCTCACAGTGCCATAGTGTCACAATGCAGAATGTCACAATGCAGAGTGTCACAGTGCCACAGTGTCACAGTACTAGAGTGTCACAATGCCAGAGTCACAATACAGAGTGTCACAATGCAGACTCTCACAGTGCCAGAGTGTCACAATTGAGAGTGCACAGTGCCAGAGTGTTACAGTGCCAGTGTCACAGTACCACAGTGTCACAATACGAGTCTCACAGTGCCAGAGTGTCACTATGCCAGAGAATAACAATGCAGAATGTCACTCTGTGACACTCTGCTAGAGTGTCACAATGCAGAGCGTCACAGTTGCAGAGTGTCACAATACCAGAATGTCACAGTGCCAGAGTGTCACAATGCAGAGTGCCACAATGCAGAGTGTCACAGTGCCACAGTGTCACAGTGCGAGAAGTCACAATGCCAGACTCACAATGCACAGTGTCACAATGCAGTGCATTACAGTGCCAGTGTCACAATGCCAGACTCTCGCAGTGCCAGAGTGTCACAGTGCCAGTGTCACAGGGCCAGAGTGTCAGAATGCGAGTGTCACAATGCAGAGTGTCAGATTGCCACAGTGTCACAGTGCCAGAATGTCGCAGTGCCAGAGTGTCACAATGTGAGTATCACAAAGCAGAGTGTCACAGTGCCAGAGCTTCACAATGCACAGTGTCACAGTGCCAGAGTGTCACTATGCCAGAGAATGACAATGCAGAATGTCACTCAGCTAGAGTATCACAATGCAGAGTGTCACAGTTCCAGAGTGTCACAATGCCAGTGTCGCAGTGCCAGAGCGTCACAATGCAGTGTGCCACTGTGCCAGAGTGTCACAAAGTCAGAATGTCACAGTCCAGATTGTCACAATGCAGAGTGTCACAATTGCAGAATGTCACAGTGCCAGAGTTTCGCAATGCAGAGTGTCACAATGCAGAGGGTCACAGTGCCAGAGTGTCACACTGCACAGTGCCACTGTGCCAGAGTGTCACAATGCCAGAATGTCACAGTGCCAGAGTGTCACAATGCAGAGTGTCACAATGCAGAGTGTCACAGTGCCAGAGTGTCACAATGCAGAGAGCCACTGTGCAAGTGTCACAATGCAGAGAGTCGCAATGAAATGTCACAGTGCCAGAGTGTCACAATGCAGAGTGCCACTGTGCCAGAGTGTCACAATGCCAGAATATCACACTGCCAGAGTGTCACAATGCAGAGTGTCACAATGCAGAGTGTCACCATGCAGTGTGTCACAATGCACAGTGCCACTGTGCCAGAGTGTCACTATTGCAGAATGTCACAGTGCCAGAGTTTCACAATGCAGAGTGCCACAGTCCCAAAGTGTCACAATGCAGAGTGCCAGTGTGCCAGAATGTCACAATGCAGAGTGTCGCTATGCCATGTCACAGTGCCAGAGTGTCACAATGCAGACTCTCACAGTGCCAGAGTGTCACAGTGCCAGTGTCACAGTGCTAGAGTGTCAAAATGCTGAGTGTCACAAAGCAGAGTATCACAATGCAGAGTGTTACAGTGCCAGAGTGTCACAATGCCGACTCTCACAGTGCCATAGTGTCACAATGCAGAATGTCACAGTGCCAGATTGTCACAATGCAGTGTCACAGTGCCAGAGTGTCACAGTTCCAGAGTGTCACAATATCAGAGTGTCACAGTGCCAGGGTGTCACAATGCAGAGTGCCACTGCGCCAGAGTGTCACAATACCAGAATGTCACAGTGCCAGAGTGTCACAATGCAGAGTGTCACAATGTAGAGTGTCACAGTGCCACAGTGTCACAGTGCTAGAGTGTCACAATGCCACAGTCACAATGCAGAGTGTCACAATGCAGAGTGTTATAGTGCAGAGTGTCACAATACCAGACTCTCACAGTGCCAGAGTGTCACAATGCAGAATGTCACTGTGCCAGAGTGTCACAATTCAGAGTGTCAGAATACAGAGTGTCACAATGCAGAGTGTCACAATGCAGACTGTCACAGTTCTAGAGTGTCACAGCGCCAGAGAGTCACATTGCAGAGTGTCACATTGCAGAGTGTCACAATGCAGAGTGTCACAGTGCCATAGTCACAATGCAGAGTGTCACAATGCCAGAGTTTCGCAGTGCCAGAGTGTCACAGTGCAGAGTGTCACAGTGCGAGAGTGTCACAACGCAGAATGTCACTGTGCCAGAGTGTCACAATGCCAGAATGTCACAGTGCCAGAGTGTCACAATGCAGAGTGTCACAATGCAGAGTGTAACAGAGCCAGAGTGTCACAATGCAGAGTGCCACTGTGCCAGAGTGTCACAATGCCAGAATGTCACAGTGCCAGTGTCACAATGCAGAGTGTCACAATGCAGAGTGTAACAGTGCCAGAGTGTCAGAATGCAGAGTGCCACTGTGCCAGAGTGTCATAATGCCAGAATGTCACAGTGCCAGAGTGTCACAATGCAGGGTGTCACAATGCAGAGTGTCACAGTGCCAGAGTGTCACAATTCACAGTGCCACTGTGCCAGAGTTTCACAATTGCAGAATGTCACAGTGCCAGAGTTTCACAGTGCAGAGTGCCACAGTGCCAGAGTGTCACAATGCAGAGTGCCACTGTGCCTGAATGTCACAATGCAGAGTGTCGCAATGCTATGTCACAGTGCCAGAGTGTCACAATGCAGACTCTCACAGTGCCAGAGTGTCACAGTGCCAGAGTCACAGTGCTAGAGTGTAACAATGCTGAGTGTCACAAAGCAGAGTATCACAATGCAGAGTGTTACAGTGCCACAGTGTCACAATGCCAGAGTCTCACAGTGCCATAGCGTCACAATGCAGAATGTCACAGTGCCAGAGTGTCACAATGCAGTGTCACAGTGCCAGAGTGTCACAGTTCCAGAGTGTCACAATACCAGAGTGTCACAGCGCCAGGGTGTCACAATGCAGAGTGCCACTGCGCCAGAGTGTCACAATACCAGAATGTCACAGTGCCAGAGTGTCACAATGCAGAGTGTCACAATGCAGAGTGTCACAGTGCCACAGTGTCACAGTGCTAGAGTGTCACAATGCCAGAGTCACAATGTAGAACGTCAGAATGCAGGGTGTTACAGTGCCAGAGTGTCACAATGCCAGACTCTCACAGTGCCAGAGTGTCACAATGCAGAATGTCACTGTGCCAGAGTGTCACAATTCAGAGTGTCAGAATACAGAGTGTCACAATGCAGAGTGTCACAATGCAGACTGTCACAGTTCTAGAGTGTCACAGCGCCAGAGAATCACATTGCAGAGTTGTCACAATGCAGTGCCACAGTGCTAGAGTGTCACAATGCCAGAGTGTCACAGTGCCAGAGTGTCACAATGCAGAACGGCGCGGTGCCAGTGTGACACAATGCAGAGTATCACAGTGCCAGCGCGCCACAATGCTGGAGTGTCACAGCGCCTGAATGTCACAGTGCCAGAGTGTCACAATGCAGAGTGTCACTGTGCCAGAGTGTCACAATGCAGAGTGTCACAATGCAGAGTGTCACAGTGCCACAGCGTCACAATGACAGAGTGTCACAGTGCCAGAGTGTCACAATGCAGAGTGTCACATTTCCAGAGTGTCACAGTGCCAGAGTGTCACAATGCAGAGTGCCACTGTGCCAGAGTGTCACAATTCAGAGTGTCAGAATACAGAGTGTCACAATGCAGAGTGTCACAATGCAGACTGTCACAGTTCTAGAGTGTCACAGCGCCAGAGAGTCACATTGCAGAGTTGTCACAATGCAGTGTCACAATGCAGAGTGTCACAGTGCCATAGTCACAATGCAGAGTGTCACAATGCCAAAGTGTCACAGTGCCAGAGTGTCACAATGCAGAACGTCACTGTGGCACTGTCACACGGCACAGTGTCACAATGCCAGAGTTTCACAGTGCCAGAGTGTCACAGCGCAGAGAGTCACAGTGCGAGAGTGTCACAACGCAGAATGTCACTGCGCCAGAGTGTCACAATGCACAGTGCCACTGTGCCAGAGTGTCACAATGCAGAGTGTCACAATGCTGAGCGCCACTGTTCCAGAGTGTCTCAATGCAGAGTGTCGCAATGCTATGTCACAGTGCCAGAGTGTTACAGTGCCAGAGTGTCACAATGCAGAGTGTCACAGTGCCAGAGTGTCACAATGCCAGAGTGTCACAATGCGAGTGTCACAGTGCCAGAGTGTCACTACGCCAGAGAATGACAATGCAGAATGTCACTCTGCCAGACTGTCACAATGCAGAGTGTCACAGTTCCAGAGTGTCACAATACCAGAATGTCACAGTGCCAGAGTGTCACAATGCAGAGTGTCACAATGCAGTGTCACAGTGCCAGTGTCACAGTGCCAGAGTGTCACAGTGCCAGTGCCACTGTCCCAGAGTGTCACAATGCAGAGAGTCGCAATGCAATGTCACAGTGCCAGAGTGTCACAATGCAGAGTGCCACTGTGCCAGAGTGTCACAATGCAGAGTGTCACAGTGCCAGAGTGTCACAGTGCCACAGTGTCACAGTGCCAGAATGTCACACTGCCAGAGTGTCACAATGCAGAGTGTCACAATGCAGAGTGTCACAGTGCCACAGTGTCACAATGACAGAGTGTCACAGTGCCAGAGTGTCACAATGCAGAGTGACACTGTGCCAGAGTGTCACAATGCAGAGTGTCACATTTCCAGAGTGTCACAGTGCCAGTGTGTCACAATGCAGAGTGCCACTGTGCCAGAGTGTCACAATGCAGAGAGTCGCAATGCAATGTCACAGTACCAGAGTGTCACAATGCAGAGTGCCACAGTGGCAGAGTGTCACAATGCAGAGTGTCGCAATGCTATGTCACAGTGCCAGAGTGTCACAATGCAGACTCTCACAGTGCCAGAGTGTCACAGTGCCAGTGTCACAGTGCTAGAGTGTCACAATGCCTGTGTCACAATGGAGAGTGTCACAATGCAGAGTGTTACAGTGCCACAGTGTCGCAATTCCAGAGTCTCACAGTGCCATAGTGTCACAATGCAGAAAGTCACAATGCAGAGTGTCACAGTGCCACAGTGTCACAGTACTAGAGTGTCACAATGCCAGAGTCACAATACAGAGTGTCACGATGCAGAGTGTTACAGTGCCAGAGTGTCACAATGCCAGACTCTCACAGTGCCAGAGTGTCACAATGCAGAATGTCAATGTGCCAGAGTGTCACAGTGCCAGAGTGTCACAATGCAGAGTGCCACTGTGCCAGAGTGTCACACTGCAGAGAGTCGCAATGCAATATCACAGTGCCAGAGTGTCACAATGCAGAGTGTCACAATGCAGAGTGTTACAGTGCCAGAGTGTCACAATACCAGACTCTCACAGTGCCAGAGTGTCACAATGCAGAATGTCAGTGTGCCAGAGTGTCACAATTCAGAGTGTCAGAATACAGAGTGTCACAATGCAGAGTGTCACAATGCAGACTGTCACAGTTCTAGAGTGTCACAGCGCCAGAGAGTCACATTGCAGAGTGTCACAATGCAGTGTCACAATGCAGAGTGTCACAGTGCCTTAGTCACAATGCAGAGTGTCACAATGCCAGAGTTTCACAGTGCCAGAGTGTCACAGCGCAGAGTGTCACAGTGCGAGAGTGTCCCAACGCAGAATGTCACTCTGCCAGAGTGTCACAATGCCAGAATGTCACAGTGCCAGAGTGTCACAATGCAGAGTGTCACAATGCAGAGTGTAACAGTGCCAGAGTGTCACAATGCAGAGTGCCGCTGTGCCAGAGTGTCACAATACCAGAGTGTCACAGCGCCAGGGTGTCACAATGCAGAGAGCCACTGCGCCAGAGTGTCACAATTCAGAGTGTCAGAATACAGAGTGTCACAATGCAGAGTGTCACAATGCAGACTGTCACAGTTCTAGAGTGTCACAGCGCCAGAGAGTCACATTGCAGAGTTGTCACAATGCAGTGTCACAATGCAGAGTGTCACAGTGCCATAGTCACAATGCAGAGTGTCACAATGCCAAAGTGTCACAGTGCCAGAGTGTCACAATGCAGAACGTCACTGTGGCACTGTCACACGGCACAGTGTCACAATGCCAGAGTTTCACAGTGCCAGAGTGTCACAGCGCAGAGAGTCACAGTGCGAGAGTGTCACAAAGCAGAATGTCACTGCGCCAGAGTGTCACAATGCAGAGTGTAACAGTGCCAGAGTGTCAAAAGGCCAGACTCTCACAGTGCAGAGTGTCACAATGCAGAGTGACACTGTGCCAGAGTGTCACAATGCAGAGTGTCGCAATGCTATGTCACAGTGCCAGAGTGACACTATGCAGAGTGTCACAGTGCCAGAGTGTCACAAAGCCAGAGTGTCACAATGCGAGTGTCACAGTGCCAGAGTGTCACTATGCCAGAGAATGACAATGCAGAATGTCACTCTGCCAGAGTGTCACATTGCAGAGTGTCACAGTTCCAGAGTGTCACAATACTAGAATGTCACAGTGCCAGAGTGTCACAGCGCAGAGAGTCACAGTGCGAGGGTGTCACAACGCAGAATGTCACTGCGCCAGAGTGTCACAATGCACAGTGCCACTGTGCCAGAGTGTCACAATGCAGAGTGTCACAATGCTGAGCGCCACTGTTCCAGAGTGTCTCAATGCAGAGTGTCGCAATGCTATGTCACAGTGCCAGAGTGTCACAGTGCCAGAGTGTCACAGTGCAGAGTGTCACAGTGCCAGAGTGTCACAATGCCAGAGTGTCACAATGCGAGTGTCACAGTGCCAGAGTGTCACTACGCCAGAGAATGACAATGCAGAATGTCACTCTGCCAGACTGTCACAATGCAGTGTCACAGTTCCAGAGTGTCACAATACCAGAATGTCACAGTGCCAGAGTGTCACAATGCAGAGTGTCACAATGCAGTGTCACAGTGCCAGTGTCACAGTGCCAGAGTGTCACAGTGCCAGTGCCACTGTCCCAGAGTGTCACAATGCAGAGAGTCGCAATGCAATGTCACAGTGCCAGAGTGTCACAATGCAGAGTGCCACTGTGCCAGAGTGTCACAATGCAGAGTGTCACAGTGCCAGAGTGTCACAGTGCCACAGTGTCACAGTGCCAGAATGTCACACTGCCAGAGTGTCACAATGCAGAGTGTCACAATGCAGAGTGTCACAGTGCCACAGTGTCACAATGACAGAGTGTCACAGTGCCAGAGTGTCACAGTGCCAGATTGTCACAATGCAGAGTGACACTGTGCCAGAGTGTCACAATGCAGAGTGTCACATTTCCAGAGTGTCACAGTGCCAGTGTGTCACAATGCAGAGTGCCACTGTGCCAGAGTGTCACAATGCAGAGAGTCGCAATGCAATGTCACAGTACCAGAGTGTCACAATGCAGAGTGCCACAGTGGCAGAGTGTCACAATGCAGAGTGTCGCAATGCTATGTCACAGTGCCAGAGTGTCACAATGCAGACTCTCACAGTGCCAGAGTGTCACAGTGCCAGTGTCACAGTGCTAGAGTGTCACAATGCCAGTGTCACAATGGAGAGTGTCACAATGCAGAGTGTTACAGTGCCACAGTGTCGCAATTCCAGAGTCTCACAGTGCCATAGTGTCACAATGCAGAAAGTCACAATGCAGAGTGTCACAGTGCCACAGTGTCACAGTACTAGAGTGTCACAATGCCAGAGTCACAATACAGAGTGTCACGATGCAGAGTGTTACAGTGCCAGAGTGTCACAATGCCAGACTCTCACAGTGCCAGAGTGTCACTATGCAGAATGTCAATGTGCCAGAGTGTCACAGTGCCAGAGTGTCACAATGCAGAGTGCCACTGTGCCAGAGTGTCACACTGCAGAGAGTCGCAATGCAATATCACAGTGCCAGAGTGTCACAATGCAGAGTGTCACAATGCAGAGTGTTACAGTGCCAGAGTGTCACAATACCAGACACTCACAGTGCCAGAGTGTCACAATGCAGAATGTCAGTGTGCCAGAGTGTCACAATTCAGAGTGTCAGAATACAGAGTGTCACAATGCAGAGTGTCACAATGCAGACTGTCACAGTTCTAGAGTGTCACAGCGCCAGAGAGTCACATTGCAGAGTGTCACAATGCAGTGTCACAATGCAGAGTGTCACAGTGCCTTAGTCACAATGCAGAGTGTCACAATGCCAGAGTTTCACAGTGCCAGAGTGTCACAGCGCAGAGTGTCACAGTGCGAGAGTGTCCCAACGCAGAATGTCACTCTGCCAGAGTGTCACAATGCCAGAATGTCACAGTGCCAGAGTGTCACAATGCAGAGTGTCACAATGCAGAGTGTAACAGTGCCAGAGTGTCACAATGCAGAGTGCCGCTGTGCCAGAGTGTCACAATACCAGAGTGTCACAGCGCCAGGGTGTCACAATGCAGAGAGCCACTGCGCCAGAGTGTCACAATTCAGAGTGTCAGAATACAGAGTGTCACAATGCAGAGTGTCACAATGCAGACTGTCACAGTTCTAGAGTGTCACAGCGCCAGAGAGTCACATTGCAGAGTTGTCACAATGCAGTGTCACAATGCAGAGTGTCACAGTGCCATAGTCACAATGCAGAGTGTCACAATGCCAAAGTGTCACAGTGCCAGAGTGTCACAATGCAGAACGTCACTGTGGCACTGTCACATGGCACAGTGTAACAATGCCAGAGTTTCACAGTGCCAGAGTGTCACAGCGCAGAGAGTCACAGTGCGAGAGTGTCACAACGCAGAATGTCACTGCGCCAGAGTGTCACAATGCAGAGTGTAACAGTGCCAGAGTGTCAAAAGGCCAGACTCTCACAGTGCAGAGTGTCACAATGCAGAGTGACACTGTGCCAGAGTGTCACAATGCAGAGTGTCGCAATGCTATGTCACAGTGCCAGAGTGACACTATGCAGAGTGTCACAGTGCCAGAGTGTCACAAAGCCAGAGTGTCACAATGCGAGTGTCACAGTGCCAGAGTGTCACTATGCCAGAGAATGACAATGCAGAATGTCACTCTGCCAGAGTGTCACATTGCAGAGTGTCACAGTTCCAGAGTGTCACAATACTAGAATGTCACAGTGCCAGAGTGTCACAATGCCAGACTCTCACAGTGCAGTGTCACAGTGCCAGTGTCACAGTGCCAGAGTGTCACAGTGCCAGTGCCACTGTCCCAGAGTGTCACAATGCAGAGAGTCGCAATGCAATGTCACAGTGCCAGAGTGTCACAATGCAGAGTGCCACTATGCCAGATTGTCACAATGCAGAGTGTCGCAATGCTATGTCACAGTGCCAGAGTGTCACAATGCCGACTCTCACAGTGCCAGAGTGTCACAATGCAGAGTGTCACAGTGCCAGAGTGTCACAGTGCCAGAGTGTCACAGTGCCAGAATGTCGCAGTGTCAGAGTGTCACAATGCGAGTGTCACAGTGCCACAGTGTCACTATGCCAGAGAATGACAATGCAGAATGTCACTCGGCCAGAGTGCCACAATACCAGAATGTCACAGTTCTAGAGTGGCACAATGCAGAGTGTCACAATGCAGATTGTCACAGTGCCACAGTGTCACAGTGCCAGAGTGTCACAATGCCGGAGTCACAATGCAGAGTGTCACAATGCAGTGTGTTACAGTGCCAGTGTCACAATGCCAGACTCTCACAGTGCCAGAGTGTCACAATGCAGAATGTCATTGTGCCAGAGTGTCACAATACAGAGTGTCACAATGCAGAGTGTCACAGATCCAGAGTGTCACAATAACAGAATGTCACAGTGCCAGAGTCTCACAATGCAGAGTGTCACAATGCAGAGTGTCACAGTGCCACAGTGTCACAGTGCTAGAGTGTCACAATGCCAGAGTCACAATGCAGAGTGTCACAATGCAGTGTTTTGCAGTGCCAGTGTCACAATGCCAGACTCTCACAGTGCCAGAGTGTCACAATGCAGAATGTCATTGTGCCATAGTCACAATGCAGAGTGTCACAATGCCAAAGTGTCGCAGTGCCACAGTGTCACAATTCAGAACGTCCCTGTGCCAGTGTCACACGGCACAGTGTCACAATGCCAGAGTTTCACAGTGCCAGAGTGTCACAATGCAGAGTGTGACAGTGACAGAGTGTCGCAATGCAGAACGGCACGGTGCCAGAGTGACACAATGCAGAGTGTCACAGTGCCAGAGTGTCACAGGGCCAGAGTGTCAGACTGCAGAATGGCACAATGCCAGAGTGTCACAATGCCAGAATGCCACAGGGCCAGTGTGTCACAATGCAGAGAGACACAATGCAGAGTGTCATACTGCCAGAGTGTCCCAATGCCGGAGTGTCACAGTGCCAGTGTGTCACAATGCATAATGTCACAATGCAGAGTGTCACTGTGCCAGAGTGTCACAATGACAGAGAGTCAAAGTGCCAGAATGTCACACGTGCCAGAGTGTTACAATGCAGAGTGTCACAGTGCCAGAGAGTCACAATACCAGTGTGTCACAGTGCCAGAGCGTCACAATGCAGAGTGTCACAGTACCAGAGTGTCACAATGCAGAGTGTCACAATGCAGTGCCACAGTGCTAGAGTGTCACAATGCCAGAGTGTCACAGTGCCAGAGTGTCACAATGCAGAACGGCGCGGTGCCAGTGTGACACAATGCAGAGTATCACAGTGCCAGCGCGCCACAATGCTGGAGTGTCACAGTGCCAGAATGTCACAGTGCAAGAGTGTCACAATGCAGAGTGTCACTGTGCCAGAGTGTCACAATGCAGAGTGTCACAATGCAGAGTGTCACAGTGCCACAGTGTCACAATGACAGAGTGTCACAGTGCCAGAGTGTCACAATGCAGAGTGACGCTGTGCCAGAGTGTCACAATGCAGAGTGTCACATTTCCAGAGTGTCACAGTGCCAGAGTGTCACAATGCAGAGTGCCACTGTGCCAGAGTGTCACAATGCAGAGAGTCGCAATGCAATGTCACAGTACCAGAGTGTCACAATGCAGAGTGCCACAGTGGCAGAGTGTCACAATGCAGAGTGTCGCAATGCTATGTCACAGTGCCAGAGTGTCAAAATGCAGACTCTCACAGTGCCAGAGTGTCGCAGTGCCAGTGTCACAGTTCTAGAGTGTCACAATGCCAGTGTCACAATGGAGAGTGTCACAATGCAGAGTGTTACAGTGCCACAGTGTCACAATTCCAGAGTCTCACAGTGCCATAGTGTCACAATGCAGAAAGTCACAATGCAGAGTGTCACAGTGCCACAGTGTCACAGTACTAGAGTGTCACAATGCCAGAGTCACAATACAGAGTGTCACAATGCAGAGTGTTACAGTGCCAGAGTGTCACAATGCCAGACTCTCACAGTGCCAGAGTGTCACAATGCAGAGTGTCAATGTGCCAGAGTGTCACAGTGCCAGAGTGTCACAATGCAGAGTGCCACTGTGCCAGAGTGTCACAATGCAGAGAGTCTCAATGCAATATCACAGTGCCAGAGTGTCACAATGCAGAGTGTCACAATGCAGACTGTCACAGTTCTAGAGTGTCACAGCGCCAGAGAGTCACATTGCAGAGTGTCACAATGCAGTGTCACAATGCAGAGTGTCACAGTGCCTTAGTCACAATGCAGAGTGTCACAATGCCAGTTTCACAGTGCCAGAGGGTCACAGCGCAGAGTGTCACAGTGCGAGAGTGTCACAATGCCAGAATGTCACAGTGCCAGAGTGTCACAATGCAGAGTGTCACAATGCAGACAGTAACAGTGCCAGAGTGTCACAATGCAGAGTGCCACTGTGCCAGAGTGTCACAATGCCAGAATGTCACAGTGCCAGAGTGTCACAATGCAGAGTGTCACAATGCAGAGTGTAACAGTGCCAGAGTGTCAGAATGCAGAGTGCCACTGTGCCAAAGTGTCACAATGCCAGAATGTCACAGTGCCAGAGTGTCACAATGCAGGGTGTCACAATGCAGAGTGTCACAGTGCCAGTGTCACAGTGCTAGAGTGTCACAATGCCAGTGTCACAATGGAGAGTGTCACAATGCAGAATGTCAGTGTGCCAGAGTGTCACAATTCAGAGTGTCAGAATACAGAGTGTCACCATGCAGTGTCACAATGCAGACTGTCACAGTTCTAGAGAGTCACAGCGCCAGAGAGTCACATTGCAGAGTGTCACAATGCAGTGTCACAATGCAGAGTGTCACAGTGCCTTAGTCACAATGCAGAGTGTCACAATGCCAGAGTTTCACAGTGCCAGAGTGTCACAGCGCAGAGTGTCACAGTGCGAGAGTGTCCCAACGCAGAATGTCACTCTGCCAGAGTGTCACAATGCCAGAATGTCACAGTGCCAGAGTGTCACAATGCAGAGTGTCACAATGCAGAGTGTAACAGTGCCAGAGTGTCACAATGCAGAGTGCTGCTGTGCCAGAGTGTCACAATACCAGAGTGTCACAGCGCCAGGGTGTCACAATGCAGAGAGCCACTGCGCCAGAGTGTCACAATTCAGAGTGTCAGAATACAGAGTGTCACAATGCAGAGTGTCACAATGCAGACTGTCACAGTTCTAGAGTGTCACAGCGCCAGAGAGTCACATTGCAGAGTTGTCACAATGCAGTGTCACAATGCAGAGTGTCACAGTGCCATAGTCACAATGCAGAGTGTCACAATGCCAAAGTGTCACAGTGCCAGAGTGTCACAATGCAGAACGCCACTGTGGCACTGTCACACGGCACAGTGTCACAATGCCAGAGTTTCACAGTGCCAGAGTGTCACAGCGCAGAGAGTCACAGTACGAGAGTGTCACAACGCAGAATGTCACTGCGCCAGAGTGCCACAATGCAGAGTGTAACAGTGCCAGAGTGTCAAAATGCCAGACTCTCACAGTGCAGAGTGTCACAATGCAGAGTGTCACTGTGCCAGAGTGTCACTGTGCCAGAGTGTCACAATTCAGTGTGTCAGAATAGAGTGTCACAATGCAGAGTGTCACAATGCAGAGTGACACTGTGCCAGAGTGTCACAATGCAGAGTGTCGCAATGCTATGTCACAGTGTCAGAGTGACACTATGCAGAGTGTCACAGTGCCAGAGTGTCACAATGCCAGAGTGTCACAATGCGAGTGTCACAGTGCCAGAGTGTCACTATGCCAGAGAATGACAATGCAGAATGTCACTCTGCCAGAGTGTCACAATGCAGAGTGTCGCAATGCTATGTCACAGTGCCAGAGTGACACTATGCAGAGTGTCACAGTGCCAGAGTGTCACAATACCAGAGTGTCACAATACTAGAATGTCACAGTGCCAGAGTGTCACAATGCCAGACTCTCACAGTGCAGTGTCACAGTGCCAGTGTCACAGTGCCAGGGTGTCACAGTGCCAGTGCCACTGTCCCAGAGTGTCACAATGCAGAGAGTCGCAATGCAATGTCACAGTGCCAGAGTGTCACAATGCAGAGTGCCACTGTGCCAGAGTGTCACAATGCAGAGTGTCGCAATGCTATGTCACAGTGCCAGAGTGTCACAATGCCGACTCTCACAGTGCCAGAGTGTCACAATGCAGAGTGTCACAGTGCCAGAGTGTCACAGTGCCAGAGTGTCACAGTACCAGAATGTCGCAGTGTCAGAGTGTCACAATGCGAGTGTCACAGTGCCACAGTGTCACTATGCCAGAGAATGACAATGCAGAATGTCACTCGGCCAGAGTGCCACAATACCAGAATGTCACAGTTCTAGAGTGTCACAATGCAGAGTGTCACAATGCAGAGTGTCACAATGCAGTGTGTTACAGTGCCAGTGTCACAATGCCAGACTCTCACAGCGCCAGAGTGTCACAATGCAGAATGTCATTGTGCCAGAGTGTCACAATACAGAGTGTCACAATGCAAAGTGTCACAGATCCAGAGTGTCACAATAACAGAATGTCACAGTGCCAGAGTCTCACAATGCAGAGTGTCACAATGCAGAGTGTCACAGTGCCACAGTGTCACAGTGCTAGAGTGTCACAATGCCAGAGTCACAATGCAGAGTGTCACAATGCAGAGTGTCACAATGCAGTGTGTTACAGTGCCAGTGTCACAATGCCAGACTCTCACAGTGCCAGAGTGTCACAATGCAGAATGTCATTGTGCCAGAGTGTCACAATACAGAGTGTCACAATGCAGAGTGTTACAGTGCCAGAGTGTCACAATACCAGACTCTCACAGTGCCAGAGTGTCACAATGCAGAATGTCAGTGTGCCAGAGTGTCACAATTCAGAGTGTCAGAATACAGAGTGTCACAATGCAGACTGTCACAGTTCTAGAGTGTCACCGCGCCAGAGAGTAACATTGCAGAGTGTCACAATGCAGTGTCACAATGAAGAGTGTCACAGTGCCTTAGTCACAATGCAGAGTGTCACAATGCCAGTTTCACAGTGCCAGAGTGTCACAGCGCAGAGTGTCACAGTGCGAGAGTGTCACAATGCCAGAATGTCACAGTGCCAGAGTGTCACAATGCAGAGTGTCACAATGCAGACTGTAACAGTGCCAGAGTGTCACAATGCAGAGTGCCACTGTGCCAGAGTGTCACAATGCCAGAATGTCACAGTGCCAGAGTGTCACAATGCAGAGTGTCACAATGCAGAGTGTAACAGTGCCAGAGTGTCAGAATGCAGAGTGCCACTGTGCCAAAGTGTCACAATGCCAGAATGTCACAGTGCCAGAGTGTCACAATGCAGGGTGTCACAATGCAGAGTGTCACAGTGCCAGAGTGTCACAATGCACAGTGCCACTGTGCCAGAGTGTCACAATTGCAGAATGTCACAGTGCCAGAGTTTCACAATGCAGAGTGCCACAGTGCCAGAGTGTCAAAATGCAGAGTGCCACTGAGCCAGAATGTCTCAATGCAGACTGTCGCAATGCTATGTCACAGTGCCAGAGTGTCACAATGCAGACTCTCACAGTGCCAGAGTGTCACAGTGCCAGTGTCACAGTGCTAGAGTGTTACAATGCTGAGTGTCACAAAGCAGAGTATCACAATGCACAGTGTTACAGTGCCAGAGTGTCACAATGCCAGACTCTCACAGTGCCATAGTGTCACAATGCAGAATGTCACAGTGCCAGAGTGTCACAATGCAGTGTCACAGTGCCAGAGTGTCACAGTTCCAGAGTGTCACAATACCAGAGTGTCACAGTGCCAGGGTGTCACAATCCAGAGTGCCACTGCGCCAGAGTGTCACAATACCAGAATGTCACAGTGCCAGAGTGTCACAATGCAGAGTGTCACAATGCAGAGTGTCAAAGTGCCACAGTGTCACAGTGCTAGAGTGTCACAATGCCAGAGTCACAATGTAGAGCGTCGCAATGCAGAGTGTTACAGTGCCAGAGTGTCACAATGCCAGACTCTCACAGTGCCAGACTGTCACAATGCAGAATGTCACTGTGCCAGAGTGTCACAATTCAGAGTGTCAGAATACAGAGTGTCACAATGCAGAGTGTCACAATGGAGACTGTCACAGTTCTAGAGTGTCACAGCGCCAGAGAGTCACATTGCAGAGTTGTCACAATGCAGTGTCACAATGCAGAGTGTCACAGTGCCATAGTCACAATGCAGAGAGTCAAAATGCCAAAGTGTCACAGTGCCAGAGTGTCACAATGCAGAACGTCACTGTGGCAGTGTCACACGGCACAGTGTCACAATGCCAGAGTTTCACGGTGCCAGAGTGTCACAGCGCAGAGTGTCACAGTGCGAGAGTGTCACAACGCAGAATGTCACTGTGCCAGAGTGTCACAATGCAGAGTGTCACAGTACCAGAGTATCACAGGGCCAGAGTGTCACACTGCAGAATGTCACAATGCCAGAGTGTCACGGACCCAGAGTGTCACAATGCCAGAATGTCACAGTGCCAGTGTGTCACAATGCAGAGAGACACAATGCAGAGTGTCACAGTGCCAGAGTGTCACAATGCCAGAGTGTCACAGTGCCAGAGAGTCACACTGTCAGAGTGTCCCAGTGCCAGTGTCACAATGAAGAGTGCCACTGTACCAGAGTGTCACAAAGCCAGAATGTCACAGTGCCAGAGTGTCACAATGCAGAGTGTCACAATGCAGAGTGTCACAGTGCCAGAGTGTCACACTGCACAGTGCCACTGTGCCAGAGTGTCAGAATGCCAGAATGTCACAGTGCCAGAGTGCCACAATGCAGAGTGTCACAATGCAGAGTGTCACAGTGCCAGAGTGTCACAATGCAGAGTTCCACAGTGCCAGAGTGTCACAATGCAGAGTGTCACAGTGCCAGAGTGTCAAAATGCACAGTGCCACTGTGCCAGTGTCACAATTGCAGAATGTCACAGTGCCAGAGTTTCACAATTCAGAGTGCCACAGTGCCAGAGTGTCACAATGCAGACTCTCACAGTGCCAGAGTGTCACAGTGCCAGTGTCACAGTGCTAGAGTGTCACAATGCTGAGTGTCACAAAGCAGAGTATCACAATGCAGAGTGTTACAGTGCCAGAGTGTCACAATGCCAGACTCTCACAGTGCAATAGTGTCACAATGCAGAATGTCACAGTGCCAGATTGTCACAGTACCAGAGTGTCACAGTTCCAGAGTGTCACAATATCAGAGTGTCACAGTCACAGGGTGTCACAATGCAGAGTGCCACTGCGCCAGAGTGTCACAATACCAGAATGTCACAGTGCCAGAGTGTCACAATGCAGAGTGTCACAGTGCCACAGTGTCACAGTGCTAGACTGTCACAATGCCACAGTCACAATGCAGAGTGTCACAATGCAGAGTGTTATAGTGCCAGAGTGTCACAATACCAGACTCTCACAGTGCCAGAGTGTCACAATGCAGAATGTCGCTGTGCCAGAGTGTCACAATTCAGAGTGTCAGAATACAGAGTGTCAAAATGCAGACTGTCACAGTTCTAGAGTGTCACAGCGCCAGAGAGTCACATTGCAGAGTGTCACAATGCAGTGTCACAATGCAGAGTGTCACAGTGCCATAGTCACAATGCAGAGTGTAACAATGCCAGAGTATCACAGTGCCAGAGTGTCACAGCGCAGAGTGTCACAGTGCGAGAGTGTCACAACGCAAATGTCACTGTGCCAGAGTGTCACAATGCAGAGTGTTACAGTGCCAGAGTGTCACAATGCCAGACTCTCACAGTGCCAGAGTGTCACAATGCAGAGTGCCACTGTGCCAGAGTGTCACAATGCAGAGTGTCGCAATGCTATGTCACAGTGCCAGAGTGTCACAATGGAGCGTGTCACACTGCAGAATGTCACAATGCCAGAGTGTCACAGTGCCAGACTGTCACAGCGCAGAGTGTCACAGTGCGAGAGTGTCACAACGCAGAATGTCACTGTGCCAGAGTGTCACAATGCAGAGTGTCACAGTACCAGAGTGTCACAATGCAGAGTGTCACAGTGCCAGAGTGGTACAATGCAGAATGGCACCGTGCAAGAATGACACAATGCAGAGTGTCCCTGTACCAGAGTGTCACATGGCCAGAGTGTCACACTGCAGAATGTCAAAATGCCAGTGTCACGGACCCAGAGTGTCACAATGCCAGAATGTCACAGTGCCAGTGTGTCACAATGCAGAGAGACACAATGCAGAGTGTCACAGTGCCAGTGTGTCACAAAGCAGAGTGTCACAATGCAGAGTGTCAGAGTGCCAGAGAGTCACACTGTCAGAGTGTCACAGTGCCAGAGTGTCACAATGCAGAGTGCCACTGTACCAGTGTCACAAAGCCAGAATGTCACAGTGCCAGAGTGTCACAATGCAGAGTGTCACAATGCTATGTCACAGTGCCAGAGTGTCACAATGCAGAGTGTTATAGTGCCAGAGTGTCACAATACCAGACTCTCACAGTGCCAGAGTGTCACAATGCAGAATGTCGCTGTGCCAGAGTGTCACAATTCAGAGTGTCAGAATACAGAGTGTCAAAATGCAGACTGTCACAGTTCTAGAGTGTCACAGCGCCAGAGAGTCACATTGCAGAGTGTCACAATGCAGTGTCACAATGCAGAGTGTCACAGTGCCATAGTCACAATGCAGAGTGTAACAATGCCAGAGTATCACAGTGCCAGAGTGTCACAGCGCAGAGTGTCACAGTGCGAGAGTGTCACAACGCAGAATGTCACTGTGCCAGAGTGTCACAATGCAGAGTGTCACAGTACCAGAGTGTCACAATGCAGAGTGTCACAGTGCCAGAGTGGTACAATGCAGAATGGCACCGTGCAAGAATGACACAATGCAGAGTGTCCCTGTACCAGAGTGTCACATGGCCAGAGTGTCACACTGCAGAATGTCAAAATGCCAGTGTCACGGACCCAGAGTGTCACAATGCCAGAATGTCACAGTGCCAGTGTGTCACAATGCAGAGAGACACAATGCAGAGTGTCACAGTGCCAGTGTGTCACAAAGCAGAGTGTCACAATGCAGAGTGTCAGAGTGCCAGAGAGTCACACTGTCAGAGTGTCACAGTGCCAGAGTGTCACAATGCAGAGTGCCACTGTACCAGTGTCACAAAGCCAGAATGTCACAGTGCCAGAGTGTCACAATGCAGAGTGTCACAATGCTATGTCACAGTGCCAGAGTGTCACAATGCAGAGTGTTATAGTGCCAGAGTGTCACAATACCAGACTCTCACAGTGCCAGAGTGTCACAATGCAGAATGTCGCTGTGCCAGAGTGTCACAATTCAGAGTGTCAGAATACAGAGTGTCAAAATGCAGACTGTCACAGTTCTAGAGTGTCACAGCGCCAGAGAGTCACATTGCAGAGTGTCACAATGCAGTGTCACAATGCAGAGTGTCACAGTGCCATAGTCACAATGCAGAGTGTAACAATGCCAGAGTATCACAGTGCCAGAGTGTCACAGCGCAGAGTGTCACAGTGCGAGAGTGTCACAACGCAAATGTCACTGTGCCAGAGTGTCACAATGCAGAGTGTTACAGTGCCAGAGTGTCACAATGCCAGACGCTCACAGTGCCAGAGTGTCACAATGCAGAGTGCCACTGTGCCAGAGTGTCACAATGCAGAGTGTCGCAATGCTATGTCACAGTGCCAGAGTGTCACAATGGAGCGTGTCACACTGCAGAATGTCACAATGCCAGAGTGTCACAGTGCCAGACTGTCACAGCGCAGAGTGTCACAGTGCGAGAGTGTCACAACGCAGAATGTCACTGTGCCAGAGTGTCACAATGCAGAGTGTCACAGTACCAGAGTGTCACAATGCAGAGTGTCACAGTGCCAGAGTGGTACAATGCAGAATGGCACCGTGCAAGAATGACACAATGCAGAGTGTCCCTGTACCAGAGTGTCACATGGCCAGAGTGTCACACTGCAGAATGTCAAAATGCCAGTGTCACGGACCCAGAGTGTCACAATGCCAGAATGTCACAGTGCCAGTGTGTCACAATGCAGAGTGTCACAATGCCAGAGTGTCACAGTGCCAGTGTGTCACAAAGCAGAGTGTCACAATGCAGAGTGTCAGAGTGCCAGAGAGTCACACTGTCAGAGTGTCACAGTGCCAGAGTGTCACAATGCAGAGTGCCACTGTACCAGTGTCACAAAGCCAGAATGTCACAGTGCCAGAGTGTCACAATGCAGAGTGTCACAATGCAGAGTGTAACAGTGCCAGAGTGTCACAGTGCAGAGAGTCGCAATGCAATGTGACAGTGCAAGAGCGTCACAATGCAGAGTGCCTCTGTGCCAGAGTGTCACAATGCCAGAATGTCACAGTGCCAGAGTGTCACGATGCAGAGTGTCACAATGCAGAGTGTCACAGTGCCAGAGTGTCACACTGCACAGTGCCATTGTGCCAGAGTATCACAATGCCAGAATGTCACAGTGACAGAGTGTCACAATGCAGAGTGTCACAATGCAGAGTGTAACAGTGCCAGAGTGTCACAATGCAGAGTGCCACTGTGCCAGAGTGTCACAATGCAGAGAGTGGCAATGCAATGTCACAGTGCCAGAGTGTCACAATGCAGAGTGCCACTGTGCCAGAGTGTCACAATGCCAGAATGTCGCAGTGCCAGAGTGTCACAATGCAGAGTATCACAATGCAGAGTGTCACAGTGCCAGAGTGTCACAATGCACAGTGCCACTGTGCCAGTGTCACAATTGCAGAATGTCACAGTGCCAGAGTTTCACAATTCAGAGTGCCACAGTGCCAGAGTGTCACAATGCAGAGTGCCACTGTGCCAGAATGTCACAATGCAGAGTGTCGCAATGCTTTGTCACAGTGCCAGAGTGTCACAATGCAGACTCTCACAGTGCCAGAGTGTCACAGTGCCAGTGTCACAGTGCTAGAGTGTCAAAATGCAGAGTGTCACAAAGCAGAGTGTCACAATGCAGAGTGTTACAGTGCCAGAGTGTCACAATGCCAGACTCTCACAGTGCCATAGTGTCACAATGCAGAATGTCACAGTGCCAGATTGTCACAATGCAGTGTCACAGTACCAGAGTGTCACCGTTCCAGAGTGTCACAATATCAGAGTGTCACAGTGCCAGGGTGTCACAATGCAGAGTGCCACTGCGCCAGAGTGTCACAATACCAGAATGTCACAGTGCCAGAGTGTCACAATGCAGAGTGTCACAATGTAGAGTGTCACAGTGCCACAGTGTCACAGTCCTAGAGTGTCACAATGCCAGAGTCACAATGCAGAGTGTCACAATGCAGAGTGTTATAGTGCCAGTGTCACAATACCAGACTATCACAGTGCCAGAGTGTCACAATGCAGAATTTCACTGTGCCAGAGTGTCACAATTCAGAGTGTCAGAATACAGAGTGTCACAATGCAGACTGTCACAGTTCTAGAGTGTCACAGTGCCATAGTCACAATGCAGAGTGTCACCATGCGAGAGTGTCACAACGCAAATGTCACTGTGCCAGAGTGTCACAATGCAGAGTGTTACAGTGCCAGAGTGTCACACTGCACAGTGCCACTGTGCCAGAGTATCACAATGCCAGAATGTCACAGTGACAGAGTGTCACAATGCAGTGTCACAATGCAGAATGTAACAGTGCCAGAGTGTCACAATGAAGAGAGTCGCAATGCAATGTGACAGTGCAAGAGCGTCACAATGCAGAGTGCCACTGTGCCAGAGTGTCACAATGCCAGAATGTCACAGTGCCAGAGTGTCACAATGCAGAGTGTCACAATGCAGAGTGTCACAGATCCAGAGAGTCACAGCGCAGAGTGTCACAGTGCGAGAGTGTCACAACGCAAATGTCACTGTGCCAGAGTGTCACAATGCAGAGTGTTACAGTGCCAGAGTGTAACAATGCCAGACTCTCACAGTGCCAGAGTGTCACAATGCAGAGTGCCACTGTGCCAGAGTGTCACAATGCAGAGTGTCACAATGCTATGTCACAGTGCCAGAGTGTCACAATGCAGAGTGTCACACTGCAGAATGTCACAATGCCAGAGTGTCACAGTGCGAGAGTGTCACAACGCAGAATGTCACTGTGCCAGAGTGTCACAATGCAGAGTGTCACAGTACCAGAGTGTCACAATGCAGAGTATCACAGTGCCAGAGTGTCACAATGCAGAATGGCACCGTGTCAGAATGACACAATGCAGAGTGTCCCTGTACCAGAGTGTCACATGGCCAGAGTGTCACACTGCAGAATGTCAAAATGCCAGAGTATCATGGACCCAGAGTGTCACAATGCCAGAATGTCACAGTGCCAGTGTGTCACAATGCAGAGAGACAAAATGCAGAGTGTCACAGTGCCAGAGTGTCACAATGCCAGAGTGTCACAGTGCCAGTGTGTCACAATGCAGAGTGTCACAATGCAGAGCGTCACAGTGCCAGAGAGTCACACTGTCAGAGTGTCACAGTGCCAGAGTGTCACAATGCAGAGTGCCACTGTACCAGAGTGTCACAAAGCCAGAATGTCACAGTGCCAGAGTGTCACAATGCAGAGTGTCACAATGCAGAGTGTCACAGTGCCAGAGTGTCACACTGCACAGTGCCACTGTGCCAGAGTATCACAATGCCAGAATGTCACAGTGACAGAGTGTCACAATGCAGAGTGTCACAATGCAGAGTGTAACAGTGCCAGAGTGTCACAGTGCAGAGAGTCGCAATGCAATGTGACAGTGCAAGAGCGTCACAATGCAGAGTGCCACTGTTCTAGAGTGTCACAATGCCAGAATGTCACAGTGCCAGAGTGTCACAATGCAGAGTGTCACAATGCAGAGTGTCACAGTGCCAGAGTGTCACACTGCACAGTGCCACTGTGCCAGAGTATCACAATGCCAGAATGTCACAGTGACAGAGTGTCACAATGCAGAGTGTCACAATGCAGAGTGTAACAGTGCCAGAGTGTCACAATGCAGAGTGCCACTGTGCCAGAGTGTCACAATGCAGAGAGTCGCAATGCAATGTCACAGTGCCAGAGTGCCACAATGCAGAGTGCCACTGTGCCAGAGTGTCACAAAGCCAGAATATCGCAGTGCCAGAGTGTCACAATGCAGAGTGTCACAATGCAGAGTGTCACAGTGCCAGAGTGTCACAATGCCAGAGTGTCACAGTGCCAGTGTGTCACAATGCAGAGAGACACAATTGTGAGTGTCACAGTGCCAGAGTGTCACAATGCCAGAGTGTCACAGTGCCAGTGTGTCACAAAGCAGAGTGTCACAATGCAGAGTGTCACAGTGCCAGAGAGTCACACTGTCAGAGTGTCACAGTGCCAGAGTGTCACAATGCAGAGTGCCACTGTACCAGAGTGTCACAAAGCCAGAATGTCACAGTGCCAGAGTGTCACAATGCACAGTGCCACTGTGCCAGAGTGTCACAATTGCAGAATGTCACAGAGCCAGAGTTTCACAATGCAGAGTGCCACAGTGCCAGAGTGTCACAATGCAGAGTGCCACTGTGCCAGAGTGTCACAATGCAGACTCTCACAGTGCCTGAGTGTCACAGTGCCAGTGTCAGAGTGCTAGATTGGCACAATGCTGAGTGTCACAAAGCAGAGTATCACAATGCAGAGTGTTACAGTGCCAGAGTGTCACAATGCCAGACTCTCACAGTGCCATAGTGTCACAATGCAGACTCTCACAGTGCCAGAGTGTCACAATGCAGAGTGTCACAGTGCCAGAGTGTCACATGCCACAGTGTCACAGTGCCAGAATGTCGCAGTGTCAGAGTGTCACAATGCGAGTATTACAGTGACACAGTGCCACTATGCCGGAGAATGACAATGCAGAATGTCACTCTGCCAGAGTGTCACAATGCAGAGTGTCACAGATCCAGAGTGCCACAATACCAGAATGTCACAGTTCCAGAGTGTCACAATGCAGAGTGTCACAATGCAGAGTGTCACAGTGCCACAGTGTCACAGTGCTAGAGTGTCACAATGCCAGAGTCACAATGCAGAGTGTCACAATGCAGTGTGTTACAGTGCCAGTGTCAGAATGCCGGACTCTCACAGTGCCAGAGTGTCACAATGCAGAATGTCATTGTGCCAGAGTGTCACAATGTCAGAGTGTCACAATGCAGAGTGTCACAGTGCCACAATGTCACAGTGCTAGAGTGTCACAATGCCAGAGTCACAATGCAGAGTGTCACAATGCAGTGTGTCACAGTGCCACAGAGTCACAGTGCTAGAGTGTCACAATACCAGAGTCACAATGCAGAGTGTCACAATGCAGTGTGTTACAGTGCCAGTGTTACAATGCCAGACTCTCACAGTGCTAGAGTGTCACAATGCAGAATGTCATTGTGCAGGAGTATCACAATGTCAGAGTGTCACAATTCAGAGTGTCACAATGCAGAGTGTCACAGATCCAGAGTGTCACAATACCAGAATGTCACAGTGCCAGAGTCTCACAATGCAGAGTGCCACAATGCAGAGTGTCACAGTGCCACAGTGTCACAGTGCTAGAGTGTCACAATGCCAGAGTCACAATGCAGAGTGTCACAATGCAGTGTGTTGCAGTGCCAGTGTCACAATGCCAGACTCTCACAGTGCCAGAGTGTCACAATGCAGAATGTCATTGTGCCATAGTCACAATGCAGAGTGTCACAATGCCAAAGTGTCACAGTGCCACAGTGATACAATGCAGAATGTCACTGTGCCAGTGTCACACGGCACAGTGTCACAATGCCAGAGTTTCACAGTGCCAGAGTGTCACAATGCAGAGTGTGACAGTGACAGTGTGTCAGAATGCAGAATGGCACGGTGCCAGAGTGACACAATGCAGAGTGTCACAGTGCTAGACTGTCAGAATGCCAGTGTCACAATGTAGAGAGTCACAATGCAGTGTGTCACAGTGCCAGAGTGTTACAATGCAGAATGTCACTGTGCCAGAGTGTCACAGTGCCACAGTGTCACAGTGCCAGAATGTCGCAGTGTCAGAGTGTCACAATGCGAGTGTCACAGTGCCACAGTGTCACTATGCCAGAGAATGACAATGCAGAATGTCACTCTGCCAGAGTGTCACAATGCAGAGTGTGACAGATCCAGAGTGTCAGAATACCAGAATGTCACAGTGCCAGAGTGTCACAATGCAGAGTGTCACAATGCAGAGTGTCACAGTGCCACAGTGTCACAGTGCTAGAGTGTCACAATGCCAGAGTCACAATGCAGAGTGTCACAATGCAGTGTGTTACAGTGCCAGTGTCACAATGCCAGACTCTCACAGTGCCAGAGTGTCACAATGCAGAATGTCACTGTGCCAGAGTGTCACAATACAGAGTGTCACAATGCAGAGTGTCACAATGCAGACAATCACAGTGCCAGAGTGTCACAATGCAGTGTCACAATGCAGAGTGTCACAGTGCCATAGTCACAATGCAGAGTGTCATTGTGCCATAGTCACAATGCAGAGTGTCACAATGCCAAAGTGTCACAGTGCCACAGTGATACAATGCAGAATGTCACTGTGCCAGTGTCACACGGCACAGTGTCACAATGCCAGAGTTTCACAGTGCCAGAGTGTCACAATGCAGAGTGTGACAGTGACAGTGTGTCAGAATGCAGAATGGCACGGTGCCAGAGTGACACAATGCAGAGTGTCACAGTGCTAGACTGTCAGAATGCCAGTGTCACAATGTAGAGAGTCACAATGCAGTGTGTCACAGTGCCAGAGTGTTACAATGCAGAATGTCACTGTGCCAGAGTGTCACAGTGCCACAGTGTCACAGTGCCAGAATGTCGCAGTGTCAGAGTGTCACAATGCGAGTGTCACAGTGCCACAGTGTCACTATGCCAGAGAATGACAATGCAGAATGTCACTCTGCCAGAGTGTCACAATGCAGAGTGTGACAGATCCAGAGTGTCACAATACCAGAATGTCACAGTGCCAGAGTGTCACAATGCAGAGTGTCACAATGCAGAGTGTCACAGTGCCACAGTGTCACAGTGCTAGAGTGTCACAATGCCAGAGTCACAATGCAGAGTGTCACAATGCAGTGTGTTACAGTGCCAGTGTCACAATGCCAGACTCTCACAGTGCCAGAGTGTCACAATGCAGAATGTCACTGTGCCAGAGTGTCACAATACAGAGTGTCACAATGCAGAGTGTCACAATGCAGACAATCACAGTGCCAGAGTGTCACAATGCAGTGTCACAATGCAGAGTGTCACAGTGCCATAGTCACAATGCAGAGTGTCACAATGCAGAGTGTCACAATACCAGAATGCCACAGGGCCAGTGTGTCACAATGCAGAGAGACACAATGCAGAGTGTCACAATACCAGAGTGTCACAATGCAGAGTGTCACAATGCAGTGCCACAGTGCCAGAGTGTCACAATGCCAGCGTGTCACAGTGACAGAGTGTCACAAAGCAGAACGGCACTGTGCCAGAGTGACACAATGCAGAGTGTCACAGTGCCAGAGTTCCACAATGCCAGAGTGTCAGAGTGCCAGAGTGTCACAGGGACAGAGTGACACACTGCAGAATGTCACAATGCCAGTGTCACAGTGCCAGGGTGTCACAATGCCAGAGTGTCACAGTGCCAGAGTGTCACAATGCAGAGTGCCACTGAGCCAGAATGTCACAATGCAGAGTGTCACAATGCAGTGTGTTACAGTGCCAGTGTCACAATGCCAGACTCTCACAGTGCTAGAGTGTCAGAATGCCAGTGTCACAATGTAGAGTGTCACAGTGCCAGAGTGTTACAATGCAGAATGGCACCGTGCCAGAATGACACAATGCAGAGTGTCACTGTACCATAGTGTCACATGGCCAGAGTGTCACACTGCAGAATGTCAAAATGCCAGTGTGTCACGGACCCAGACTGTCACAATGCCAGAATGTCACAGTGCCAGTGTGTCACAATGCAGAGAGACACAATGCAGAGTGTCACAGTGCCAGAGTGTCACAATGCCAGAGTGTCACAGTGCCAGTGTGTCACAATGCAGAGTGTCACAATGCAGAGTGTCACAGTGCCAGAGAGTCACACTGTCAGAGTGTCCCAGTGCCAGTGTCACAATGCAGAGTACCACTGTACCAGAGTGTCACAAAGCCAGAATGTCACAGTGCCAGAGTGTCACAATGCAGAGTGTCACAATGCAGAGTGTCACAGTGCCAGAGTGTCACACTGCACAGTGCCACTGTGCCAGAGTATCACAATGCCAGATTGTCACAGTGACAGAGCGACACAATGCAGAGTGTCACAATGCAGAGTGTAACAGTGCCAGAGTGTCACAATGCAGAGTGCCACTGTGCCAGAGTGTCACAATGCAGAGAGTCGCAATGCAATGTCACAGTGCCAGAGTGTCACAATGCAGAGTGCCACTGTGCCAGAGTGTCACAGTGCCAGACTCTCACAGTGCCAGAGTGTCACAATTCAGAGTGTCACAATGCAGAGTGTCACAGATCCAGAGTGTCACACTGCACAGTGCCACTGTGCCAGAGTATCACAATGCCAGAATGTCACAGTGACAGAGTGTCACAATGCAGAGTGTCACAATGCAGAGTGTAACAGTGCCAGAGTGTCACAATGCAGAGTGCCACTGTGCCAGAGTGTCACAATGCAGAGAGTCGCAATGCAATGTCACAGTGCCAGAGTGTCACAATGCAGAGTGCCACTGTGCCAGAGTGTCACAATGCCAGAATGTCACAGTGCCAGAGTGTCACAATGCAGAGTGTCACAATGCAGAGTGTCACAGTGCCAGAGTGTCACAATGCACAGTGCCACTGTGCCAGAGTGTCACAATTGCAGAATGTCACAGTGCCAGAGTTTCACAATGCAGAGTGCCACAGTGCCAGAGTGTCACAATGCAGAGTGCCACTGTGCCAGAGTGTTACAATGCAGTATCGCAATGCTATGTCACAGTGCCGGAGTGTCACAATGCAGACTCTCACAGTGCCAGAGTGTCACAGTGCCAGAGTCACAGTGCTGGAGTGTCACAATGCTGAGTGTCACAAAGCAGAGTATCACAATGCAGAGTGTTACAGTGCCACGGTGTCACAATGCGAGACTCTCACAGTGCCATAGTGTCACAATGCAGAATGTCACAGTGCCAGAGTGTCACAGAGCCACAGTGTCACAGTGCCAGAATGTCGCAGTGTCAGAGTGTCACAATGCGAGTGTTACAGTGACACAGTGTCACTATGCGAGAGAATGACAATGCAGAATGTCACTCTGCCAGAGTGTCACAATGCAGAGTGTGACAGATCCAGAGTGCCACAATACCTGAATGTCACAGTTCCAGAGTGTCACAATGCAGAGTGTCACAATGCAGAGTGTCACAGTGCCACAGTGTCACAGTGCTAGAGTATCACAATGCCAGAGTCACAATGCAGAGTGTCACAATGCAGTGTGTTACAGTGCCAGTGTCACAATGCCAGACTCTCACAGTGCCAGAGTGTCACAAGGCAGAATGTCATTGTGCCAGAGTGTCACAATGTCAGAGTGTCACAATGCAGAGTGTCACAGTACCACAGTGTCACAGTGCTAGAGTGTCACAATGCCAGAGTCACAATGCAGAGTGTCACAATGCAGTGTGTTACAGTGCCAGTGTCACAACGCCAGACTCTCACAGTGCCAGAGTATCACAATGCAGAGTGTCAATGTCCCAGAGTGTCACAGTGCGAGAGTGTCACAACGCAGAATGTCACTGTGCCAGACTGTCACAATGCAGAGTGTTACAGTGCCAGAGTGTCATAATGCAGAGTGTCACAATGCAGAGTGCCACTGTGACAGAGTGTCATAATGCAGAGTGTCACAATGCAGAGTGCCACAGTGCTAGAATGTCACAATGCAGAGTGTCACAATGCAGAGTGTCACAGTGCCAGAGTTTCGCAATGCAGACTGTCGCAATGCTATGTCACAGTGCCAGAGTGTCACAATGCAGAACGTCACTGTGGCAGTGTCACACGGCATAGTGTCACAATGCCAGAGTTTCACAGTGCCAGAGTGTCACAGCGCAGAGTGTCACAGTACGAGAGTGTCACAACGCAGAATGTCACTGTGCCAGAGTGTCACACTGCAGAGTGTTACAGTGCCAGAGTGTCACAATGCCAGACTCTCACAGTGGCAGAATGCCGCAATGCAGAGTGTCACTGTGCCAGAGTGTCACAGTGCGAGAGTGTCACAACGCAGAATTTCACTGTGCCAGAGTGTCACAATGCAGAGTGTTACAGTGCCAGAGTGTCATAATGCAGAGTGTCACAATGCAGAGTGCCACTGTGACAGAGTGTCATAATGCAGAGTGTCACAATGCAGAGTGCCACTGTGCCACAGTGTCACAATGCAGCGTGTCGCAATGCTATGTCACAGTGCCAGAGTGTCACAATCCAGACTCTCACAGTGCCAGAGTGCCACAATGCCAGTGTCACAACGCAGAGTGTCACAATGCAGAGTGTTACACTACCACAGCGTCATAATGCCAGAGTCTCATAGTGCCATAGTGTCACAATGCAGAGTGCCACTGTGCCAGAGTGTCACAATGCAGAGCGTCACAATACAGAGTGTCACAATGCAGAGTGTCACAGTGCCAGAGTGTCACAGTGCCAGTGTCACAGGGCCAGAGTGTCAGAATGCGAGTGTCACAATGCAGAGTGTCAGATTGCCACAGTGTCGCAGTGCCAGAATGTCGCAGTGCCAGAGTGTCACAATGTGAGTATCACAAATCAGAGTGTCACAGTGCCAGAGCGTCACAATGCAGTGTGCCACTGTGCCAGAGTGTCACAATGCCAGAATGTCACAGTGCCAGAGTGTGACAATGCAGTGTCACAATGCAGAGTGTCACAGCGCCAGAGTGTCACAATGTACAGTGCAACTGTGCCAGATTGTCACAATTGCAGAATGTCACAGCGCCAGAGTTTCGCAATGCAGAGTGTCGCAATGCTATGTCACAGTGCCAGAGTGTCACAATGCAGAGTGTCACTCTGCAGAATGTCACAATGCAGAGTGTCACAGTGCCATTGTCACAATGCAGAGTGTCACAATGCCAAAGTGTCACAGTGCCAGAGTGTCACAATGCATAACGTCACTGAGACAGTGTCACACGGCACAGTGTCACAATGCCAGAGTTTCACAGTGCCAGAGTGTCACAGCGCAGAGTGTCACAGTGCGAGAGTAGTCACAACGCAGAATGTCACTGTGCCAGAGTGTCACAATGCAGAGTGTTACAGTGCCAGAGAGCCACAAAGCCAGAGTGTCACAGTGCCAGAGTGCCACAATACTAGAGTGCCGCAATGCAGAGAGCCATAGTGCTAGAGTCACAATGCCAGAGAGTCACAGTGCCAGAGTGTCACAGTGCTAGAGTGTCAGAATGCCAGTGTCACAATGTAGAGTGTCACAATGCAGTGTGTCACAGTGCCAGAGTGTTACAATGCAGAATGTCACAGTGCCAGAGTGTCACAGTGCCACAGTGTCACAGTGCCAGAATGTCGCAGTGTCAGAGTGTCACAATGCAGTATCGCAATGCTATGTCACAGTGCCAGAGTGTCACAATGCAGACTCTCACAGTGCCTGAGTGTCACAGTGCCAGTGTCACAGTGCTAGAGTGTCACAATGCTGAGTGTCACAAAGCAGAGTATCACAATGCAGAGAGATACAGTGCCACAGTGTCACAATGCCAGACTCTCACAGTACCAGAGTGTCACAATGCAGAATGTCACAGTGCCAGAGTGTCACAATGCAGCCTCTCACAGTGCCAGAGTGTCACAATGCAGAGTGTCACAGTGCCAGTGTCACATGCCACAGTGTCACAGTGCCAGAATGTCGCAGTGTCAGAGTGTCACAATGCTAGTGTTACAGTGACACAGTGTCACTATGCCAGAGAATGACAATGCAGAATGTCACTCTACCAGAGTGTCACAATGCAGAGTGTCACAGATCCAGAGTGCCACAATACCAGAATGTCACAGTTCCAGAGTGTCACAATGCAGAGTGTCACAATGCAGAGTGTCACAGTGCCACAGTGTCACAGTGCTAGAGTGTCACAATGCCAGAGTCACAATGCAGAGTGTCACAATGCAGTGTGTTACAGTGCCAGTGTCACAATGCCAGACTCTCACAGTGCCAGAGTGTCACAATTCAGAGTGTCACAATGCAGAGTGTCACAGATCCAGAGTGTCACAACACCAGAATGTCACAGTGCCAGAGTCTCACAATGCAGAGTGCCACAATGCAGAGTGTCACAGTGCCACAGTGTCACAGTGCTAGAGTGTCACAATGCCAGAGTCACAATGCAGAGTGTCACTATGCAGTGTGTTGCAGTGCCAGTGTCACAATGCCAGACTCTCACAGTGCCAGAGTGTCACAATGCAGAGTGCCACTGTGCCAGAGTGTCACAATGCCAGAATGTCACAGTGCCAGAGTGCCACAATGCAGAGTGTCACAATGCAGAGTGTCACAGTGCCAGAGTGTCACAATGCACAGTGCCACTGTGCCAGAGTGTCACAATTGCAGAATGTCACAGTGCCAGAGTTTCACAATGCAGAGTGCCACAGTGCCAGAGTGTCACAATGCAGAGTGCCACTGTGCCAGAGTTTTACAATGCAGTATCGCAATGCTATGTCACAGTGCCAAAGTGTCACAATGCAGACTCTCACAGTGCCAGAGTGTCACAGTGCCAGAGTCACAGTGCTGGAGTGTCACAATGCTGAGTGTCACAAAGCAGAGTATCACAATGCAGAGTGTTACAGTGCCACGGTGTCACAATGCGAGACTCTCACAGTGCCATAGTGTCACAATGCAGAATGTCACAGTGCCAGAGTGTCACAGAGCCACAGTGTCACAGTGCCAGAATGTCGCAGTGTCAGAGTGTCACAATGCGAGTGTTACAGTGACACAGTGTCACTATGCCAGAGAATGACAATGCAGAATGTCACTCTGCCAGAGTGTCACAATGCAGAGTGTCACAGATCCAGAGTGCCACAATACCAGAATGTCACAGTTCCAGAGTGTCACAATGCAGAGTGTCACAATGCAGAGTGTCACAGTGCCACAGTGTCATAGTGCTAGAGTATCACAATGCCAGAGTCACAATGCAGAGTGTCACAATGCAGTGTGTTACAGTGCCAGAGTGTCACAATGCAGAATGTCATTGTGCCAGAGTGTCACAATGTCAGAGTGTCACAATGCAGAGTGTCACAGTACCACAGTGTCACAGTGCTAGAGTGTCACAATGCCAGAGTCACAATGCAGAGTGTCACAATGCAGTGTGTTACAGTGCCAGTGTCACAACGCCAGACTCTCACAGTGCCAGAGTATCACAATGCAGAGTGTCAATGTCCCAGAGTGTCACAGTGCGAGAGTGTCACAACGCAGAATGTCACTGTGCCAGACTGTCACAATGCAGAGTGTTACAGTGCCAGAGTGTCATAATGCAGAGTGTCACAATGCAGAGTGCCACTGTGACAGAGTGTCATAATGCAGAGTGTCACAATGCAGAGTGCCACAGTGCTAGAATGTCACAATGCAGAGTGTCACAATGCAGAGTGTCACAGTTCCAGAGTTTCGCAATGCAGACTGTCGCAATGCTATGTCACAGTGCCAGAGTGTCACAATGCAGAACGTCACTGTGGCAGTGTCACACGGCACAGTGTCACAATGCCAGAGTTTCACAGTGCCAGAGTGTCACAGCGCAGAGTGTCACAGTACGAGAGTGTCACAACGCAGAATGTCACTGTGCCAGAGTGTCACACTGCAGAGTGTTACAGTGCCAGAGTGTCACAATGCCAGACTCTCACAGTGGCAGAATGCCGCAATGCAGAGTGTCACTGTGCCAGAGTGTCACAGTGCGAGAGTGTCACAACGCAGAATTTCACTGTGCCAGAGTGTCACAATGCAGAGTGTTACAGTGCCAGAGTGTCATAATGCAGAGTGTCACAATGCAGAGTGCCACTGTGACAGAGTGTCATAATGCAGAGTGTCACAATGCAGAGTGTCACAGTACCAGAGTGTCACAATGCAGAGTGTCACAGTGCCAGAGTGTCACAATGCAGAACGGCACCGTGCCAGAATGACACAATGCAGAGTGTCACTGTACCAGAGTGTCACATGGCCAGAGTGTCACACTGCAGAATGTCAAAATGCCAGTGTGTCACGGACCCAGAGTGTCACAATGCCAGAATGTCACAGTGACAGTGTGTCACAATGCAGAGAGACACAATGCAGAGTGTCACAGTGCCAGAGTGTCACAATGCCAGAGTGTCACAGTGCCAGTGTGTCACAATGCAGAGTGTCACAATGCAGAGTGTCACAGTGCCAGAGAGTCACACTGTCAGAGTGTCACAGTGCCAGAGTGTCACAATGCAGAGTGCCACTGTACCAGAGTGTCACAAAGCCAGAATGTCACAGTGCCAGAGTGTCACAATGCAGAGTGTCACAATGCAGAGTGTCACAGTGCCAGAGTGTCACACTGCACAGTGCCACTGTGCCAGAGTATCACAATGCCAGAATGTCACAGTGACAGAGTGTCACAATGCAGAGTGTCACAATGCAGAGTGTAACAGTGCCAGAGTGTCACAATGCAGAGTGCCACTGTGCCAGAGTGTCACAATGCAGAGAGTCGCAATCCAATGTCACAGTGCCAGAGTGTCACAATGCAGAGTGCCACTGTGCCAGAGTGTCACAATGCCAGAATGTCACAGTGCCAGATTGTCACAATGCAGAGTGTCACAATGCAGAGTGTCAGAGTGCCAGATTGTCACAATGCAGAGTGTCACAATGCAGAGTGTCACAGTGCCAGAGTGTCACACTGCACAGTGCCACTGTGCCAGAGTATCACAATGCCAGAATGTCACAGTGACAGAGTGTCACAATGCAGAGTGTCACAATGCAGAGTGTAACAGTGCCAGAGTGTCACAATGCAGAGTGCCACTGTGCCAGAGTGTCACAATGCAGAGAGTCGCAATGCAATGTCACAGTGCCAGAGTGTCACAATGCAGAGTGCCACTGTGCCAGAGTGTCACAATGCCAGAATGTCACAGTGCCAGATTGTCACAATGCAGAGTGTCACAATGCAGAGTGTCACAGTGCCAGAGTGTCACAATGCACAGTGCCGCTGTGCCAGAGTGTCACAGGGACAGAGTGTCTCTCTGCAGAATGTCACAATGCCAGTGTCACTGTGCCAGGGAGTCACAATGCCAGAGTGTCACAGTGCCAGAGTGTCACAATGCAGAGTGTCACAATGCAGAGTGTCACTGTGCCAGAGTGTCACAATGACATAATGTCACAGTGCCAGAATGTCACAGTGCCAGAGTGTTACAATGTCAGAGTGTCACAGTGCCAGAGAGTCACAAAGCCAGAGTGTCACAGTGCCAGAGTGCCACAATACTAGAGTGCCGCAATGCAGAGAGCCATAGTGCTAGAGTCACAATGCCAGAGAGTCACAGTGCCAGAGTGTCACAGTGCTAGAGTGTCAGAATGCCAGTGTCACAATGTAGAGTGTCACAATGCAGTGTGTCACAGTGCCAGAGTGTTACAATGCAGAATGTCACTGTGCCAGAGTGTCACAGTGCCACAGTGTCACAGTGCCAGAATGTCGCAGTGTCAGAGTGTCACAATGCGAGTGTCACAGTGCCACAGTGTCACTATGCCAGAGAATGACAATGCAGAATGTCACTCTGCCAGAGTGTCACAATGCAGAGTGTGACAGATCCAGAGTGCCACAATACCAGAATGTCACAGTTCCAGAGTGTCACAATGCAGAGTGTCACAATGCAGTGGCACAGTGCCAGAGTGTCACAATGCCAGCGTGTCACAGTGACAGAGTGTCACAAAGCAGAACGGCACTGTGCCAGAGTGACACAATGCAGAGTGTCACAGTGCCAGAGTTCCACAATGCCAGAGTGTCAGAGTGCCAGAGTGTCACAGGGACAGAGTGTCTCTCTGCAGAATGTCACAATGCCCGTGTCACTGTGCCAGGGTGTCACAATGCCAGAGTGTCACAGTGCCAGAGTGTCACAATGCACAGTGTCACAATGCAGAGTGTCACTGTGCCAGAGTGTCACAATGATATAGTGTCACAGTGCAAGAATGTCACAGTGCCAGAGTGTTACAATGTCAGTGTCACAGTGCCAGAGAGCCACAAAGCCAGAGTGTCACAGTGCCAGAGTGCCACAATACTAGAGTGCCGCAATGCAGAGAGCCATAGTGCTAGAGTCACAATGCCAGAGAGTCACAGTGCCAGAGTGTCACAGTGCTAGAGTGTCAGAATGCCAGTGTCACAATGTAGAGTGTCACAATGCAGTGTGTCACAGTGCCAGAGTGTTACAATGCAGAATGTCACTGTGCCAGAGTGTCACAGTGCCACAGTGTCACAGTGCCAGAATGTCGCAGTGTCAGAGTGTCACAATGCGAGTGTCACAGTGCCACAGTGTCACTATGCCAGAGAATGACAATGCAGAATGTCACTCTGCCAGAGTGTCACAATGCAGAGTGTGACAGATCCAGAGTGCCACAATACCAGAATGTCACAGTTCCAGAGTGTCACAATGCAGAGTGTCACAATGCAGTGGCACAGTGCCAGAGTGTCACAATGCCAGCGTGTCACAGTGACAGAGTGTCACAAAGCAGAACGGCACTGTGCCAGAGTGACACAATGCAGAGTGTCACAGTGCCAGAGTTCCACAATGCCAGAGTGTCAGAGTGCCAGAGTGTCACAGGGACAGAGTGTCTCTCTGCAGAATGTCACAATGCCCGTGTCACTGTGCCAGGGTGTCACAATGCCAGAGTGTCACAGTGCCAGAGTGTCACAATGCAGAGTGTCACAATGCAGAGTGTCACTGTGCCAGAGTGTCACAATGATATAGTGTCACAGTGCAAGAATGTCGCAGTGCCAGAGTGTTACAATGTCAGAGTGTCACAGTGCCAGAGAGCCACAAAGCCAGAGTGTCACAGTGCCAGAGTGCCACAATACTAGAGTGCCGCAATGCAGAGAGCCATAGTGCTAGAGTCACAATGCCAGAGAGTCACAGTGCCAGAGTGTCACAGTGCTAGAGTGTCAGAATGCCAGTGTCACAATGTAGAGTGTCACAATGCAGTGTGTCACAGTGCCAGAGTGTTACAATGCAGAATGTCACAGTGCCAGAGTGTCACAGTGCCACAGTGTCACAGTGCCAGAATGTCGCAGTGTCAGAGTGTCACAATGCAGTATCGCAATGCTATGTCACAGTGCCAGAGTGTCACAATGCAGAATCTCACAGTGCCTGAGTGTCACAGTGCCAGTGTCACAGTGCTAGAGTGTCACAATGCTGAGTGTCACAAAGCAGAGTATCACAATGCAGAGAGTTACAGTGCCACAGTGTCACAATGCCGACTCTCACAGTACCAGAGTGTCACAATGCAGAATGTCACAGTGCCAGAGTGTCACAATGCAGCCTCTCACAGTGCCAGAGTGTCACAATGCAGAGTGTCACAGTGCCAGAATATCACATGCCACAGTGTCACAGTGCCAGAATGTCGCAGTGTCAGAGTGTCACAATGCGAGTGTTACAGTGACACAGTGTCACTATGCCAGAGAATGACAATGCAGAATGTCACTCTGCCAGAGTGTCACAATGCAGTGTCACAGATCCAGAGTGCCACAATACCAGAATGTCGCAGTTCCAGAGTGTCACAATGCAGAGTGTCACAATGCAGAGTGTCACAGTGCCACAGTGTCACAGTGCTAGAGTGTCACAATGCCAGAGTCACAATGCAGAGTGTCACAATGCAGTGTGTTACAGTGCCAGTGTCACAATGCCAGACTCTCACAGTGCCAGAGTGTCACAATTCAGAGTGTCACAATGCAGAGTGTCACAGATCCAGAGTGTCACAATACCAGAATGTCACAGTGCCAGAGTCTCACAATGCAGAGTGCCACAATGCAGAGTGTCACAGTGCCACAGTGTCACAGTGCTAGAGTGTCACAATGCCAGAGTCACAATGCAGAGTGTCACAATGCAGTGTGTTGCAGTGCCAGTGTCACAATGCCAGACTCTCACAGTGCCAGAGTGTCACAATGCAGAATGTCATTGTGCCATAGTCACAATGCAGAGTGTCACAATGCCAAAGTGTCACAGTGCCAGAGTGTCACAATGCAGAACGTCACTGTGCCAGTGTCACACGGCACAGTGTCACAATGCCAGAGTTTCACAGTGCCAGAGTGTCACAATGCAGAGTGTGACAGTGACAGTGTGTCACAATGCAGAATGGCACGGTGCCAGAGTGACACAATGCAGAGTGTCACAGTGCCAGAGTGTCACAGGGCCAGAGTGTCAGACTGCAGAATGTCACAATGCAGAGTGTCACAATACCAGAGTGTCACAATGCAGAGTGTCACAATGCAGTGCCACAGTGCCAGAGTGTCACAATGCCAGCGTGTCACAGTGACAGTGTTATAATGTCAGAGTGTCACAGTGCCAGAGAGTCACAAAGCCATAGTGTCACAGTGCCAGAGTGCCACAATACTAGAGTGCCGCAATACAGAGAGCCATAGTACTAGAGTCACAATGCCAGAGAGTCACAATGCCAGAGTGTCACAGTGCTAGAGTGTCAGAATGCCTGTGTCACAATGTAGAGTGTCACAATGCAGTGTGTCACAGTGCCAGAGTGTTACAATGCAGAATGTCACTGTGCCAGAGTGTCACAGTGCCACAGTGTCACAGTGCCAGAATGTCGCAGTGTCAGAGTGTCACAATGCGAGTGTCACAGTGCCACAGTGTCACTATGCCAGAGAATGACAATGCAGAATGTCACTCTGCCAGAGTGTCACAATGCAGAGTGTGACAGATCCAGAGTGCCACAATACCACAATGTCACAGTTCCAGAGTGTCACAATGCAGAGTGTCACAATGCAGAGTGTCACAGTGCCACAGCGTCACAGTGCTAGAGTGTCACAATGCCAGAGTCACAATGCCGAGTGTCACAATGCAGTATGTTACAGTGCCAGTGTCACAATGCCAGACTCTCACAGTGCCAGAGTGTCGCAATGCTATGCCACAGTGCCAGAGTGTCACAATGCAGAGTGTCACACTGCAGAATGTCACAAGGCCACAGTGTCACAGTGCCAGACTGTCACAGCGCAGAGTGTCACAGTGCGAGAGTGTCACAACGCAGAATGTCACTGTGCCAGAGTGTCAGAATGCAGAGTGTCACAGTACCAGAGTGTCACAATGCAGAGTGTCACAGTGCCAGAGTGTCACAATGCAGAATGGCACCGTGCCAGAATGACACAATGCAGAGTGTCACTGTACCAGAGTGTCACATGGCCAGAGTGTCACACTGCAGAATGTCAAAATGCCAGAGTGTCACGGACCCAGAGTGTCACAATGTCACAATGTCACAGTGCCAGTGTGTCACAATGCAGAGAGACACAATGCAGAGTGTCACAGTGCCAGAGTGTCACAATGCCAGAGTGTCACAGTGCCAGTGTGTCACAATACAGAGTGTCACAATGCAGGGTGTCACAGTGCCAGAGTGTCACAATGCCAGAGTGTCACAGTGCCAGTGTGTCAGAATACAGAGTGTCACAATGCAGAGTGCCACAGTGCCAGAGAGTCACACTGTCAGAGTGTCACAGTGCCAGAGTGTCACAATGCAGAGTGTCACTGTACCAGAGTGTCACAAAGCCAGAATGTCACAGTGCCAGAGTGTCACAATGCAGAGTGTCACAATGCAGAGTGTCACAGTGCCAGAGTGTCACAATGCCAGAGTGTCACAGTGCCAGTGTGTCAGAATACAGAGTGTCACAATGCAGAGTGCCACAGTGCCAGAGAGTCACACTGTCAGAGTGTCACAGTGCCAGAGTGTCACAATGCAGAGTGTCACTGTACCAGACTGTCACAAAGCCAGAATGTCACAGTGCCAGAGTGTCACAATGCAGAGTGTCACAATGCAGAGTGTCACAGTGCCAGAGTGTCACACTGCACAGTGCCACTATGCCAGAGTATCACAATGCCAGAATGTCACAGTGCCAGAGTGTCACAATGCAGAGTGCCACTGTGCCAGAGTGTCACAATGCAGAGAGTCGCAATGCAATGTCACAGTGCCAGAGTGTCACAATGCAGAGTGTCACAGTGCCAGAGTGTCACAATGCCAGAATGTCACAGTGCCAGATTGTCACAATGCAGAGTGTCACAATGCAGAGTCACACAGTGCCAAAGTGTCACACTGCACAGTGCCACTGTGCCAGAGTATCACAGTGCCAGAATGTCACAGTGCCAGAGTGTCAGAATGCAGAGTGTCACAATGCAGAGTGTAACAGTGCCAGAGTGTCACAATGCAGAGTGCCACTGTGCCAGAGTGTCACAATGCAGAGAGTCGCAATGCAATGTCACAGTGCCAGAGTGTCAAAATGCAGAGTGCCACTGTGCCAGAGTGTCACAATGCCAGAATGTCACAGTGCCAGAGTGTCACAATGCAGAGTGTCACAATGCAGAGTGTCACAGTGCCAGAGTGTCACAATGCACAGTGCCACTGTGCCAGAGTGTCACAATTGCAGAATGTCACAGTGCCAGTGTTTCACAATGCAGAGTGCCACAGTGCCAGCGTGTCACAATGCAGAGTGCCACTGTGCCAGAGTGTCACAATGCAGTATCGCAATGCTATGTCACAGTGCCAGAGTGTCACAATGCAGACTCTCACAGTGCCAGAGTGTCACAGTGCCAGTGTCACAGTGCTAGAGTGTCACAATGCTGATTGTCACAAAGCAGAGTATCACAATGCAGAGTGTTACAGTGCCACAGTGTCACAATGCCAGACTCTCACAGTGCCATAGTGTCACAATGCAGAATGTCACAGTGCCAGAGTGTCACAATGCAGACTCTCACAGTGCCAGAGTGTCACAGTGCCAGTGTCACAGTGCTAGAGTGTCACAATGCTGATTGTCACAAAGCAGAGTATCACAATGCAGAGTGTTACAGTGCCACAGTGTCACAATGCCAGACTCTCACAGTGCCATAGTGTCACAATGAAGAGTGTCACAGTGCCACAGTGTCACAGTGCCAGAATGTCGCAGTGTCAGAGTGTCACAATGCGAGTGTTACAGTGACACAGTGTCACTATGCCAGAGAATGACAATGCAGAATGTCACTCTGCCAGAGCGTCACAATGCAGACTGTCACAGATCCAGAGTGCCACAATACCAGAATGTCACAGTTCCAGAGTGTCACAATGCAGAGTGTCACAATGCAGAGTGTCACAGTGCCACAGTGTCACAGTGCTAGAGTGTCACAATGCCAGAGTCACAATGCAGAGTGTCACAATGCAGTGTGTTACAGTGCCAGTGTCACAATGCCAGACTCTCACAGTGCCAGAGTGTCACAATGCAGAATGTCATTGTGCCAGAGTGTCACAATCTCAGAGTGTCACAATGCAGAGTGTCACAGTGCCACAGTGTCACAGTGCTAGAGTGTCACAATGCCAGAGTCACAATGCAGAGTGTCACAATGCAGTGTGTTACAGTGCCAGTGTCACAATGCCAGACTCTCACAGTGCCAGAGTGTCACAATGCAGAGTGTCAATGTGCCAGAGTGTCACAGTGCGAGAGTGTCACAACGCAGAATGTCACTGTGCCAGAGTGTCACAATGCAGAGTGTTACAGTGCCAGAGTGTCACAATGCCAGACTCTCACAGTGCCAGAGTGTCACAATGCAGAGTGTCACCGTGCCAGATTATCACAGTGCCAGAGTGTCACAATGCAGAGTGCCACTGTGCCAGAGTGTCATAATGCAGAGTGTCACAATGCAGAGTGCCACTGTGCCAGTGTCACAATGCAGAGTGTCGCAATGCTATGTCACAGTGCCAGAATGTCACAATCCAGACTCTCACAGTGCCAGAGTGCCACAATGCCAGTGTCACAACGCAGAGTGTCACAATGCAGAGTGTTACACTACCACAGCGTCATAATGCCAGAGACTCATAGTGCCATAGTGTCACAATGCAGAGTGCCACTGTGCCAGAGTGTCACAATGCATAGTGTCACAATGCAGAGTGCCACTGTGCCAGAGTGTCACAGTGCCAGAGTGTCACAATGCAGACTGTCACAGGGCCAGAGTGTCAGAATGCGAGTGTCACAATGCAGAGTGTCACAATGCCACAGTGTCGCAGTGCCAGAATGTCGCAGTGCCAGAGTGTCACAATGTGAGTATCACAAATCAGAGTGTCACAGTGCCAGAGCGTCACAATGCCAGACTCTCACAGTGCCAGAATGTCACAATGCAGAGTGTCACTGTGCCAGATTGTCACAGTGCCAGAGTGTCACAATGCAGAGTGCCACTGTGCCAGAGTGTCGCAATGCAGAGTGTCACAATGCAGAGTGCCACTGTGCCAGTGTCACAATGCAGAGTGCCACTGTGCCAGAGTGTCACAATGCAGAGTGTCGCAATGCTATGTCACAGTGCCAGAGTGTCACAATGCAGAGTGTCACACTGCAGAATGTCACAATGCCAGAGTGTCACAGTGCCAGACTGTCACAGCGCAGAGTGTCACAGTGCGAGAGTGTCACAACGCAGAATGTCACTGTGCCAGAGTGTCAGAATGCAGAGTGTCACAGTACCAGAGTGTCACAATGCAGAGTGTCACAGTGCCAGAGTGTCACAATGCAGAATGGCACCGTGCCAGAATGACACAATGCAGAGTGTCACTGTACCAGAGTGTCACATGGCCAGAGTGTCACACTGCAGAATGTCAAAATGCCAGACTGTCACGGACCCAGAGTGTCACAATGCCAGAATGTCACAGTGCCAGAATGTCACAGTGCCATAGTGTCACAATGCCAGAGTGTCACAGTGCCAGTGTGTCACAATGCAGAGTGTCACAATGCAGAGTGTCACAGTGCCAGAGAGTCACACTGTCAGAGTGTCACAGTGCCAGAGTGTCACAATGCAGAGTGCCACTGTACCAGAGTGTCACAAAGCCAGAATGTCACAGTGCCAGAGTGTCACAATGCAGAATGTCACAATACAGAGTGTCACAGTGCCAGAGTGTCACACTGCACAGTGCCACTGTGCCAGAGTATCACAATGCCAGAATGTCACAGTGACAGAGTGTCACAATGCAGAGTGTCACAATGCAGAGTGTAACAGTGCCAGAGTGTCACAATGCACAGTGCCACTGTGCCAGAGTGTCACAATGCAGGGAGTCGCAATGCAATGTCACAGTGCCAGAGTGTCACAATGCAGAGTGTTACAGTGCCAGAGTGTCACAATGCCAGAATGTCACAGTGCCAGAGTGTCACAATGCAGAGTGTCACAATGCAGAGTGTCACAGTGCCAGAGTGTCACACTGCACAGTGCCACTGTGCCAGAGTATCACAATGCCAGAATGTCACAGTGACAGAGTGTCACAATGCAGAGTGTCACAATGCAGAGTGTAACAGTGCCAGAGTGTCACAACGCAGAGTGCCACTGTGCCAGAGTGTCACAATGCAGAGAGTCGCAATGCAATGTCACAGTGCCAGAGTGTCACAATGCAGAGTGCCACTGTGCCAGAGTGTCACAATGCCAGAATGTCACAGTGCCAGAGTGTCACAATGCAGAGTGTCACAATGCAGAGTGTCACAGTGCCAGAGTGTCACAATGCACAGTGCCACTGTGCCAGAGTGTCACAATTGCAGAATGTCACAGTGCCAGAGTTTCACAATGCAGAGTGCCACAGTGCCAGAGTGTCACAATGCAGAGTGCCACCGTGCCAGAGTGTCACAATGCAGTATCGCAATGCTATGTCACAGTGCCAGAGTGTCACAGTGCCAGTGTCACAGTGCTAGAGTGTCACAATGCTGAGTGTCACAAAGCAGAGTATCACAATGCAGAGTGTTACAGTGCCACAGTGTCACAATGCCAGACTCTCACAGTGCCATTGTGTCACAATGCAGAATGTCACAGTGCCAGAGTGTCACAATGCAGACTCTCACAGTGCCAGAGTGTCACAATGCAGAGTGTCACAGTGCCAGAGTGTCACATGCCACAGTGTCACAGTGCCAGAATGTCGCAGTGTCAGAGTGTCACAATGCGAGTGTTACAGTGACACAGTGTCACTATGCCCGAGAATGACAATGCAGAATGTCACTCTGCCAGAGTGTCACATTGCAGAGTGTCACAGTGCCGCAGTGTCACAGTGCTAGAGTGTCACAATGCCAGAGTCACAATGCAGAGTGTCACAATGCAGTGTGTTACACTGCCAGTGTCACAATGCCAGACTCTCACAGTGCCAGAGTGTCACAATGCAGAATGTCATTGTGCCAGAGTGTCACAATGCAGAGTGTCACAATGCAGAGTGTCACAGATCCAGAGTGTCACAATACCAGAATGTCACAGTGCCAGAGTGTCAAATGTGAGTATCACAAATCAGAGTGTCACAGTGCCAGAGCGTCACAATGCCAGACTCTCACAGTGCCAGAATGTCACAATGCAGAGTGTCACTGTGCCAGATTGTCACAGTGCCAGAGTGTCACAATGCAGAGTGCCACTGTGCCAGAGTGTCGCAATGCAGAGTGTCACAATGCAGAGTGCCACTGTGCCAGTGTCACAATGCAGAGTGCCACTGTGCCAGAGTGTCACAATGCAGAGTGTCGCAATGCTATGTCACAGTGCCAGAGTGTCACAATGCAGAGTGTCACACTGCAGAATGTCACAATGCCAGAGTGTCACAGCGCCAGATTGTCACAGCGCAGAGTGTCACAGTGCGAGAGTGTCACAACGCAGAATGTCACTGTGCCAGAGTGTCAGAATGCAGAGTGTCACAGTACCAGAGTGTCACAATGCAGAGTGTCACAGTGCCAGAGTGTCACAATGCAGAATGGCACCGTGCCAGAATGACACAATGCAGAGTGTCACAGTACCAGAGTGTCACAATGCCAGAGTGTCACAGTGCCAGTGTGTCACAATGCAGAGTGTCACAATGCAGAGTGTCACAGTGCCAGAGAGTCACACTGTCAGAGTGTCACAGTGCCAGAGTGTCACAATGCAGAGTGCCACTGTACCAGAGTGTCACAAAGCCAGAATGTCACAGTGCCAGAGTGTCACAATGCAGAATGTCACAATACAGAGTGTCACAGTGCCAGAGTGTCACACTGCACAGTGCCACTGTGCCAGAGTATCACAATGCCAGAATGTCACAGTGACAGAGTGTCACAATGCAGAGTGTCACAATGCAGAGTGTAACAGTGCCAGAGTGTCACAATGCACAGTGCCACTGTGCCAGAGTGTCACAATGCAGGGAGTCGCAATGCAATGTCACAGTGCCAGAGTGTCACAATGCAGAGTGCCACTGTGCCAGAGTGTCACAATGCCAGAATGTCACAGTGCCAGAGTGTCACAATGCAGAGTGTCACAATGCAGAGTGTCACAGTGCCAGAGTGTCACACTGCACAGTGCCACTGTGCCAGAGTATCACAATGCCAGAATGTCACAGTGACAGAGTGTCACAATGCAGAGTGTCACAATGCAGAGTGTAACAGTGCCAGAGTGTCACAACGCAGAGTGCCACTGTGCCAGAGTGTCACAATGCAGAGAGTCGCAATGCAATGTCACAGTGCCAGAGTGTCACAATGCAGAGTGCCACTGTGCCAGAGTGTCACAATGCCAGAATGTCACAGTGCCAGAGTGTCACAATGCAGAGTGTCACAATGCAGAGTGTCACAGTGCCAGAGTGTCACAATGCACAGTGCCACTGTGCCAGAGTGTCACAATTGCAGAATGTCACAGTGCCAGAGTTTCACAATGCAGAGTGCCACAGTGCCAGAGTGTCACAATGCAGAGTGCCACCGTGCCAGAGTGTCACAATGCAGTATCGCAATGCTATGTCACAGTGCCAGAGTGTCACAGTGCCAGTGTCACAGTGCTAGAGTGTCACAATGCTGAGTGTCACAAAGCAGAGTATCACAATGCAGAGTGTTACAGTGCCACAGTGTCACAATGCCAGACTCTCACAGTGCCATTGTGTCACAATGCAGAATGTCACAGTGCCAGAGTGTCACAATGCAGACTCTCACAGTGCCAGAGTGTCACAATGCAGAGTGTCACAGTGCCAGAGTGTCACATGCCACAGTGTCACAGTGCCAGAATGTCGCAGTGTCAGAGTGTCACAATGCGAGTGTTACAGTGACACAGTGTCACTATGCCCGAGAATGACAATGCAGAATGTCACTCTGCCAGAGTGTCACATTGCAGAGTGTCACAGTGCCGCAGTGTCACAGTGCTAGAGTGTCACAATGCCAGAGTCACAATGCAGAGTGTCACAATGCAGTGTGTTACACTGCCAGTGTCACAATGCCAGACTCTCACAGTGCCAGAGTGTCACAATGCAGAATGTCATTGTGCCAGAGTGTCACAATGCAGAGTGTCACAATGCAGAGTGTCACAGATCCAGAGTGTCACAATACCAGAATGTCACAGTGCCAGAGTCTCACAATGCAGAGTGCCACAATGCAGTGTCACAGTGCCACAGTGTCACAGTGCTAGAGTGTCACAATGCCAGAGTCACAATGCAGAGTGTCACAATGCAGTGTGTTGCAGTGCCAGTGTCACAATGCCAGACTCTCACAGTGCCAGAGTGTCACAATGCAGAATGTCATTGTGCCATAGTCACAATGCAGAATGTCACAATGCCAAAGTGTCACAGTGCCACAGTGTCACAATGCAGAACGTCACTGTGCCAGTGTCACACGGCACAGTGTCACAATGCCAGTGTTTCACAGTGCCAGAGTGTCACATTGCAGAGGGTGACAGTGACAGAGTGTCGCAATGCAGAACGGCACGGTGCCAGAGTGACACAATGCAGAGTGTCACAGTGCCAGAGTGTCACAGGGCCAGAGTGTCAGACTGCAGAATGTCACAATGCCAGAGTGTCACAATGCCAGAATGCCACAGGGCCAGTGTGTCACAATGCAGAGAGACACAATGCAGAGAGTCACAATACCAGAGTGTCACAATGCAGAGTGTCACAATGCAGTGGCACAGTGCCAGAGTGTCACAATGCCAGCGTGTCACAGTGACAGAGTGTCACAAAGCAGAACGGCACTGTGCCAGAGTGACACAATGCAGAGTGTCACAGTGCCAGAGTTCCACAATGCCAGAGTGTCAGAGTGCCAGAGTCACAGGGACAGAGTGTCTCTCTGCAGAATGTCACAATGCCAGTGTCACTGTGCCAGGGAGTCACAATGCCAGAGTGTCACAGTGCCAGAGTGTCACAATGCAGAGTGTCACAATGCAGAGTGTCACTGTGCCAGAGTGTCACAATGACATAATGTCACAGTGCCAGAATGTTACAGTGCCAGAGTGTTACAATGTCAGAGTGTCACAGTGCCAGAGAGTCACAAAGCCAGAGTGTCACAGTGCCAGAGTGCCACAATACTAGAGTGCCGCAATGCAGAGAGCCATAGTGCTAGAGTCACAATGCCAGAGAGTCACAGTGCCAGAGTGTCACAGTGCTAGAGTGTCAGAATGCCAGTGTCACAATGTAGAGTGTCACAATGCAGTGTGTCACAGTGCCAGAGTGTTACAATGCAGCATGTCACTGTGCCAGAGTGTCACAGTGCCACAGTGTCACAGTGCCAGAATGTCGCAGTGTCAGAGTGTCACAATGCAGTATCGCAATCCTATGTCACAGTGCCAGAGTGTCACAATGCAGAGTGTCACAATGCAGAGTGTCACAGCGCCACAGTGTCACAGTGCTAGAGTGTCACAATGCCAGACTCACAATGCAGAGTGTCACAATGCAGTGTGTTACAGTGCCAGTGTCACAATGCCAGACTCTCACAGTGCCAGAGTGTCACAATGCAGAATATCATTGTGCCAGAGTGACACAATGCAGAGTGTCACAGTGCCAGAGTTCCACAATGCCAGAGTGTCAGAGTGCCAGAGTGTCACAGGGACAGAGTGTCTCTCTGCAGAATGTCACAATGCCAGTGTCACTGTGCCAGGGAGTCACAATGCCAGAGTGTCACAGTGCCAGAGTGTCACAATGCAGAGTGTCACAATGCAGAGTGTCACTGTGCCAGAGTGTCACAATGACATAATGTCACAGTGCCAGAATGTTACAGTGCCAGAGTGTTACAATGTCAGAGTGTCACAGTGCCAGAGAGTCACAAAGCCAGAGTGTCACAGTGCCAGAGTGCCACAATACTAGAGTGCCGCAATGCAGAGAGCCATAGTGCTAGAGTCACAATGCCAGAGAGTCACAGTGCCAGAGTGTCACAGTGCTAGAGTGTCAGAATGCCAGTGTAACAGAATCTGTTACAGACCACCCAACCAGGATGAGGCGGCTGATGAGTTGTTCTACAAGCAACTGGAGGCTGTCTCAAGATCATCTGATCTTGTCCTTGTTGGTGACTTCAACCTCCCAGATATCTGCTGGGAACTTAATTCAGCAGGGAGGAGGCAGTCCAGAAGATTCCTGGAGCGAATGGAGGACTGCTTCCTGACACAGCTGTTAAGCGAGCCTACCAGGGGACAGGCTCTGCTTGACCTGCTGTTCTGCAATAGGGAAGGGCTGGTGGGAGATGTGATCGTGGGAGGCTGCCTAGGGTGCAGTGACCACGAGATAGTGAAGTTTTCAATATGCAGGGAGCTAGGGAGGAGCACCAACAGAACCTCCACCTTGGACTTCCGAAGGGCGAACTTCAGCCTATTTAAAAAACTTGTCTGCAAAGTCCCCTGGGTACCAGCCCTCATGAACCAAGGGGTTCAGGAGGGTTGGACCTACTTCAAACAGGAGCTCTTGAAGGCACAGGAATTGGCGGTTCCCATGTGCCGGAAGGCAAGCCGGCGGGGAAGGCGACCAGCCTGGATGAGCAAGCAGCTCCTGGAGGATTTAAGGGGGAAGAGGAGGCTGTATCACCTTTGGAAGGAGGGGAAGGCTTCTCGAGGTATGTTCAAGGAAGCTGTTAGATTATGTAGGAATAAAATTAGGGAGGCTAAGGCCCAGCTGGAACTGAAGCTGGCCACCTCAGTCAAAGATAATAAAAAGCATTTTTATAAATATATTAACAATAAGAAGAAGGGCAGGAAGAACCTGAACTCCCTAGTGGACCTGGAGGGGAACACAGTTACTGAGGATGAGGATAAAGCTGAGGTCCTGAACACCTTCTTTACCTCAATGTTTAACAGCAAGGCAGGAGTTCAGGACGAGTGGTCTCCGGAGCTGGGCGTTGGGGTCGGGGAGCAGAGTAATACCCTGGAAATCCATGAGGAGTTAGTTCGGGACCTGCTGAGCCACTTGGATATCCACAAGTCCATGGGACCAGATGGGATCCATCCTAGGGTGCTGAGAGAGCTGGCGGATGTGCTAGCTAGGCCACTCTCCATCATTTTCCTCCAGTCCTGGCTCACTGGTGAGGTCCCAGATGACTGGAAACTGGCCAACGTGGTCCCCATCCACAAGAAGGGTCGGATGGAGGAACCTGGAAACTACAGGCCAGTCAGCCTGACCTCAGTGCCAGGGAAAGTGATGGAGCAGATTATCCTGGCAGCAATAACTGCGCACCTGAAGGATGGCCAAGGGCTCAGGTCCAGCCAACATGGATTCAGGAAGGGCAGATCCTGCCTCTCCAACCTGATCTCTTTCTATGATCAGGTGACCCGCCTGGTGGATGTGGGGAGGCCTGTGGATGTGGTCTACCTAGACTTCAGCAAGGCCTTTGACACCGTCCCCCACAGCAAACTGCTGACTAAGCTGTCAGCCTGTGGATTGGACCACTACACTCTGTGCTGGGTTAGGAACTGGCTGGAGGGCCGGGCCCAGAGAGTGGTCGTGAACGGTGCCGCATCCAGCTGGAGGCCAGTCACCAGTGGTGTCCCCCAGGGATCAGTGCTGGGCCCTGTCCTCTTCAACATATTCGTTGATGATCTGGATGAAGGGGTAGAGTCAGTCATCAGCAAGTTTGCAGATGACACAAAGTTAGGGGCAGATGTTAGTCAATTAGAGGGTAGAAAGGCTCTGCAGAGGGACCTCGACCGACTGGAAAGATGGGCAGAGTCCAATGGGATGGCTTTCAACAAGTCCAAGTGCCGAGTGCTGCACTTTGGCTATGGCAATCCCATGCAGAGCTATAGGCTGGGGTCGGAGTGGCTGGAGAGCTCCCAGACAGAGAGGGACCTGGGTGTGCTGATCGACAGCCACCTGAATATGAGCCAGCAGTGTGCTCAGGTGGCCAGGAGGGCCAATAGCATTCTGGCCTGCATTAGGAATAGTGTGGCCAGCAGGAGCAGGGAGGTCATAGTGCCCCTGTACTCTGCTCTGGTTAGGCCGCACCTTGAGTACTGTGTCCAGTTCTGGGCCCCTCAGTTTAAGAAGGACATTGAGACACTTGAGCGTGTCCAGAGAAGGGCAACAAGGCTGGTGAGAGGCCTTGAACACAAGCCCTATGAGGAGAGGCTGAGGGAGCTGGGATTGTTTAGCCTGGAGAAGAGGAGGCTCAGGGGTGACCTTATTGCCCTCTACAACTACCTGAAGGGTGGTTGTAGCCAGGAGGGAGTTGGCCTCTTCTCCCAGGCAACCAGCACCAGAACAAGGGGACACAGTCTCAAGCTGCGCCAGGGGAGGTTCAGACTCGAGGTGAGGAGGAAGTTCTTCACCGAGCGAGTCATTCGGCATTGGAATGGGTTGCCCAGGGAGGTGGTTGAGTCATCGACCCTGGAGGCGTTCAAGGGGAGATTGGACGTGGCACTTGGTGCCATGGTCTAGTCATGGGGTCTGCGGTGTCAGGTTGGACTCGATGATCCTCGAGGTCCTTTCCAACCTAAGTGATACTGTGATACAATGTAGAGTGTCACAATGCAGTGTGTCACAGTGCCAGAGTGTTACAATGCAGCATGTCACTGTGCCAGAGTGTCACAGTGCCACAGTGTCACAGTGCCAGAATGTCGCAGTGTCAGAGTGTCACAATGCAGTATCGCAATCCTATGTCACAGTGCCAGAGTGTCACAATGCAGAGTGTCACAATGCAGAGTGTCACAGCGCCACAGTGTCACAGTGCTAGAGTGTCACAATGCCAGACTCACAATGCAGAGTGTCACAATGCAGTGTGTTACAGTGCCAGTGTCACAATGCCAGACTCTCACAGTGCCAGAGTGTCACAATGCAGAATATCATTGTGCCAGAGTGACACAATGCAGAGTGTCACAGTGCCAGAGTTCCACAATGCCAGAGTGTCAGAGTGCCAGAGTGTCACAGGGACAGAGTGTCTCACTACAGAATGTCACAATGCCAGTGTCACAGTGCCAGGGTGTCACAATGCAGAATGTCATCGTGCCAGAGTGTCACAATGTCAGAGTGTCACAATACAGAGTGTCACAATGCAGAGTGTCATTGTGCCATAGTCACAATGCAGAGTGTCACAATGCCAAAGTGTCACAGTGCCACAGTGTCACAATGCAGAACGTCACTGTGCCAGTGTCACACGACACAGTGTCACAATGCCAGAGTTTCACAGTGCCAGAGTGTCACAATGCAGAGTGTGACAGTGACAGTGCATCACAATGCAGAACGGCACGGTGCCAGAGTGACACAATGCAGAGTGTCACAGTGCCAGAATGTCACAGTGCAAGAGTGTTGCAATGTCAGAGTGTCACAGTGCCAGAGAGTCACAAAGCCAGAGTGTCACAGTGCCAGAGTGCCACAATACTAGAGTGCCGCAATGCAGAGAGCCATAGTACTAGAGTCACAATGCCAGAGAGTCACAGTGCCAGAGTGTCACAGTGCTAGAGTGTCAGAATGCCTGTGTCACAATGTAGAGTGTCACAATGCCACAGTGTCGCAGTGCCAGAGTGTCACAATGCAGAATGTCACTGTGCCAGAGTGTCACAGTGTCACAGTGTCACAGTGCCAGAATGTCGCAGTGTCAGAGTGTCACAATGCGAGTGTCACAGTGCCACAGTGTCACTATGCCAGAGAATGACAATGCAGAATGTCACTCTGCCAGAGTGTCACAATGCAGAGTGTGACAGATCCAGAGTGCCACAATACCACAATGTCACAGTTCCAGAGTGTCACAATGCAGAGTGTCACAATGCAGAGTGTCACAGTGCCACAGTGTCACAGTGCTAGAGTGTCACAATGCCAGAGTCACAATGCAGAGTGTCACAATGCAGTGTGTTACAGTGCCAGTGTCACAATGCCAGACTCTCACAGTGCCAGAGTGTCACAATGCAGAATGTCATTGTGCCAGAGTGTCACAATGTCAGAGTGTCACAATGCAGAGTGTCACAGTACCACAGTGTCACAGTGCCAGACTGTCACAGCGCAGAGTGTCACAGTGCGAGAGTGTCACAACGCAGAATGTCACTGTGCCAGAGTGTCACAATGCAGAGTGTCACAGTACCAGAGTGTCACAATGCAGAGTGTCACAGTGCCTGAGTGTCACAATGCAGAATGGCACCGTGCCAGAATGACACAATGCAGAGTGTCACTGTACCAGAGTGTCACATGGCCAGAGTGTCACACTGCAGAATGTCAAAATGCCAGAGTGTCACGGACCCAGAGTGTCACAATGGCAGAATGTCACAGTGCCAGTGTGTCACAATACAGAGAGACACAATGCAGAGTGTCACAGTGCCAGAGTGTCACAATGCCAGAGTGTCACAGTGCCAGTGTGTCACAATGCAGAGTGTCACAATGCAGAGTGCCACAGTGGCAGAGAGTCACACTGTCAGAGTGTCACAGTGCCAGAGTGTCACAATGCAGAGTGTCACTGTACCAGAGTGTCACAAAGCCAGAATGTCACAGTGCCAGAGTGTCACAATGCAGAGTGTCACAATGCAGAGTGTAACACTGCCAGAGTGTCACAATGCAGAGTGCCACTGTGCCAGAGTGTCACAATGCAGAGTGTCACAATGCAGAGTGTAACACTGCCAGAGTGTCAGAATGCAGAGTGCCACTGTGCCAGAGTGTCACAATGCAGAGAGTCGCAATGCAATGTCACAGTGCCAGAGTGTCACAATGCAGAGTGTCACAATGCAGAGTGTCACAATGCCAAAGTGTCACAGTGCCACAGTGTCACAATGCAGAACGTCACTGTGCCAGTGTCACACGGCACAGTGTCACAATGCCAGAGTTTCACAGTGCCAGAGTGTCACAATGCAGAATGTGACAGTGACAGAGTGTCACAATGCAGAACGGCACGGTGCCAGAGTGACACAATGCAGAGTGTCACCATACCAGAGTGTCACAGGGCCAGAGTGTCACAATGCAGAGTGTCACACTGCAGAATGTCACAATGCCAGAGTGTCACGTTCCCAGAATGTCACAATGCCAGAATGTCACAATGCCAGAGTGTCACAATGCCAGAATGCCACAGGGCCAGTGTGTCACAATGCAGAGAGACACAATGCAGAGTGTCACAACACCAGAGTTTCGCAATGCAGAGTGTCACAATGCAGTGCCACAGTGCCAGAGTGTCACAATGCCAGCGTGTCACAGTGACAGAGTGTCACAAAGCAGAACGGCACTATGCCAGAGTGACACATTGCAGAGTGTCACAGTGCCAGAGTTCCACAATGCCAGAGTGTCACAGGGACAGAGTGTCACAGGGACAGAGTGTCTCACTGCAGAATGTCACAATGCCAGTGTCACAGTGCCAGGGTGTCACAATGCCAGAGTGTCACAGTGCCAGAGTGTCACAATGCAGGGTGTCACAATGCAGAGTGTGACAGATCCAGAGTGCCACAATACCAGAATTTCACAGTTCCAGAGTGTCACAATGCAGTGTGTTACAGTGCCAGTGTCACAATGCCAGACTCTCACAGTGCTAGAGTGTCACAATGCAGAATGTCATTGTTGCAGAGTGTCACAATGTCAGAGTGTCACAATGCAGAGTCTCACAGTGCCACAGTGTCACAGTGCTAGAGTGTCAGAATGCCAGTGTCACAATGCAGAGTGTCACAATGCAGTGTGTTACAGTGCCACAGTGTCACAGTGCTAGAGTGTCACAATGCCAGAGTCACAATGCAGAGTGTCACAATGCAGTGTGTTACAATGCCAGTGTCACAATGCCAGGCTCTCACAGTGCCAGAGTGTCACAATGCAGAATGTCATTGTGCCAGAGTGTCACAATGTCAGAGTGTCACAATACAGAGTGTCACAATGCAGAGTGTCACAGATCCAGTGTCACAATACCAGAATGTTACAGTGCCAGAGTCTCACAATGCAGAGTGTCACAATGGAGAGTGTCACAGTGCCACAGTGTCACAGTGCTAGAGTGTCACAATGCAAGAGTCACAATGCAGTGTGTTGCAGTGCCAGTGTCACAATGCCAGACTCTCACAGTGCCAGAGTGTCACAATGCAGAATGTCATTGTGCCATAATCACAATGCAGAGTGTCACAATGCCAAAGTGTCACATTGCCAGAGTGTCACAATGCAGAATGTCACTGTGCCAGTGTCACACGGCACATGTCACAATGCCAGAGTTTCACAGTGCCAGAGTGTCACAATGCAGAGTGTGAAAGTGACAGAGTGTCACAATGCAGAACGGCATGGTGCCAGTGACACAATGCAGAGTGTCACAGTGCCAGAGTGTCACAGGGCCAGAGTGTCACACTGCAGAATGTCACAATGCCAGAGTGTCACAATGCCAGAATGCCACAGGGCCAGTGTGTCACAATGCAGGGAGACACAATGCAGAGTGTCACACTGCCACAGTGTCCCAATGCCAGAGTGTCACAGTGCCACTGTGTCACAATGCATAGTGTCACAATGCAGAGTGCCACTGTGCCAGAGTGTCACAGTGCAGAGTGTCGCAATGCTATGTCACAGTGCCAGAGTGTCACAATGCAGAGTGTCACACTGCAGAATGTCACAATGCCAGAGTGTCACAGTGCCAGACTGTCACAGCGCAGAGTGTCACAGTGCGAGAGTGTCACAACGCAGAATGTCACTGTGCCAGAGTGTCACAATGCAGAGTGTCACAGTACCAGAGTGTCACATGGCCAGAGTGTCACACTGCAGAATGTCAAAATGCCAGAGTGTCACGGACACAGAGTGTCACAATGCCAGAATGTCACAGTGCCAGTGTGTCACAATGCAAAGAGACACAATGCAGAGTGTCACAGTGCCAGAGTGTCACAATGCCAGTGTCACAGTGCCAGTGTGTCACAATGCAGAGTGTCACAATGCGGAGTGTCACAGTGCCAGTGAGTCACACTGTCTGAGTGTCACAGTGCCAGAGTGTCACAATGCAGAGTGTCACAATGCAGAGTGTGACAGATCCAGAGTGCCACAATACCAGAATGTCACAGTTCCAGAGTGTCACAATGCAGAGTGTCACAATGCAGTGTGTTACAGTGCCAGTGTCACAATGCCAGACTCTCACAGTGCCAGACTGTCACAATGCAGAATGTCATTGTTGCAGAGTGTCACAATGTCAGAGTGTCACAATGCAGAGTCTCACAGTGCCACAGTGTCACAGTGCTAGAGTGTCACAATGCCAGAGTCACAATGCAGAGTGTCACAATGCAGTGTGTTACAGTGCCACAGTGTCACAGTGCTAGAGTGTCACAATGCCAGAGTCACAATGCAGAGTGTCACAATGCAGTGTGTTACAGTGCCAGTGTCACAATGCCAGACTCTCACAGTGCCAGAGTGTCACAATGCAGAATGTCATTGTGCCAGAGTGTCACAATGTCAGAGTGTCACAATACAGAGTGTCACAATGCAGAGTGTCACAGATCCAGTGTCACAATACCAGAATGTCACAGTGCCAGAGTCTCACAATGCAGAGCGTCACAATGCAGAGTGTCACAGTGCCACAGTGTCACAGTGCTAGAGTGTCACAATGCAAGAGTCACAATGCAGTGTGTTGCAGTGCCAGTGTCACAATGCCAGACTCTCACAGTGCCAGAGTGTCACAATGCAGAGTGTCACAATGCAGAGTGTGACAGATCCAGAGTGCCACAATACCAGAATGTCACAGTTCCAGAGTGTCACAATGCAGAGTGTCACAATGCAGTGTGTTACAGTGCCAGTGTCACAATGCCAGACTCTCACAGTGCCAGAGTGTCACAATGCAGAATGTCATTGTTGCAGAGTGTCACAATGTCAGAGTGTCACAAAGCAGAGTCTCACAGTGCCACAGTGTCACAGTGCTAGAGTGTCACAATGCCAGAGTCACAATGCAGAGTGTCACAATGCAGTGTGTCACAGTGCCACAGTGTCACAGTGCTAGAGTGTCACAATGCCAGAGTCACAATGCAGAGTGTCACAATGCAGTGTGTTACAATGCCAGTGTCACAATGCCAGGCTCTCACAGTGCCAGAGTGTCACAATGCAGAATGTCATTGTGCCAGAGTGTCACAATGTCAGAGTGTCAAAATACAGAGTGTCACAATGCAGAGTGTCACAGATCCAGTGTCACAATACCAGAATGTCACAGTTCCAGAGTGTCACAATGCAGAGTGTCACAATGCAGAGTGTCACAGTGCCACAGTGTCACAGTGCTAGAGTGTCACAATGCAAGAGTCACAATGCAGTGTGTTGCAGTGCCAGTGTCACAATGCCAGACTCTCGCAGTGCCAGAGTGTCACAATGCAGAATGTCATTGTGCCATAATCACAATGCAGAGTGTCACAATTCCAAAGTGTCACATTGCCAGAGTGTCACAATGCAGAATGTCACTGTGCCAGTGTCACACGGCACAGTGTCACAATGCCAGAGTTTCACAGTGCCAGAGTGTCACAATGCAGAGTGTGAAAGTGACAGAGTGTCACAATGCAGAACGGCATGGTGCCAGAGTGACACAATGCAGAGTGTCACAGTGCCAGAGTGTCACAGGGCCAGAGTGTCACACTGCAGAATGTCACAATGCCAGAGTGTCACAATACCAGAATGCCACAGGGCCAGTGTGTCACAATGCAGGGAGACACAATGCAGAGTGTCACACTGCCACAGTGTCCCAATGCCAGAGTGTCACAGTGCCACTGTGTCACAATGCATAGTGTCACAATGCAGAGTGCCACTGTGCCAGAGTGTCACAATGCAGAGTGTCGCAATGCTATGTCACAGTGCCAGAGTGTCACAATGCAGAGTGTCACACTGCAGAATGTCACAATGCCAGAGTGTCACAGCGCCAGAGTGTCACACTGCAGAATGTCACAATGCCAGAGTGTCACAGCGCCAGATTGTCACAGCGCAGAGTGTCACAGTGCGAGAGTGTCACAACGCAGAATGTCACTGTGCCAGAGTGTCACAATGCAGAGTGTCACAGTACCAGAGTGTCACAATGCAGAGTGTCACAGTGCCAGAGTTTCACAATGCAGAATGGCACCGTGCCAGAATGACACAATGCAGAGTGTCACTGTACCAGAGTGTCACATGGCCAGAGTGTCACACTGCAGAATGTCAAAATGCCAGAGTGTCACGGACACAGAGTGTCACAATGCCAGAATGTCACAGTGCCAGTGTGTCACAATGCAGAGAGACAAAATGCAGAGTGTCACAGTGCCAGAGTGTCACAATGCCAGTGTCACAGTGCCAGTGTTTCACAATGCAGAGTGTCACAATGCAGAGTGTCACAGTGCCAGAGAGTCACACTGTCAGAGTGTCACAGTGCCAGAGTGTCACAATGCAGAGTGCCACTGTACCAGAGTGTCACAAAGCCAGAATGTCACAGTGCCAGAGTGTCACAATGCAGAGTGTCACAATGCAGAGTGTCACAGTGCCAGAGTGTCACACTGCACAGTGCCACTGTGCCAGAGTATCACAATGCCAGAATGTCACAGTGACAGAGTGTCACAATGCAGAGTGTCACAATGCAGAGTGTAACAGTGCCAGAGTGTCACAATGCAGAGTGCCACTGTGCCAGAGTGTCACAATGCAGAGAGTCGCAATTCAATGTCACAGTGCCAGAGTGTCACAATGCAGAGTGCCACTGTGCCAGAGTGTCACAATGCCAGAATGTCACAGTGCCAGAGTGTCACAATGCAGAGTGTCACAATGCAGAGTGTCACAGTGCCAGAGTGTCACAATGCACAGTGCCACTGTGCCAGAGTGTAACAATTGCAGAATGTCACAGTGCCAGTGTTTCACAATGCAGAGTGCCACAGTGCCAGAGTGTCACAATGCAGAGTGCCACTGTGCCAGAGTGTCACAATGCAGTATCGCAATGCTATGTCACAGTGCCAGAGTGTCACAATAAGGACTCTCACAGTGCCAGAGTGTGACAGTGCCAGTGTCACAGTGCTAGAGTGTCACAATGCTGAGTGTCACAAAGCAGAGTATCACAATGCAGAGTGTTACAGTGCCACAGTGTCACAATGCCAGACTCTCACAGTGCCATAGTGTCACAATGCAGAATGTCACAGTGCCAGAGTGTCACAATGCAGAGTGTCACAGTGCCAGAGTGTCACATGCCACAGTGTCACAGTGCCAGAATGTCGCAGTGTCAGAGTGTCACAATGCGAGTGTTACAGGGACACAGTGTCACTATGCCAGAGAATGACAATGCAGAATGTCACTCTGCCAGAGTGTCACAATGCAGAGTGTCACAGTGCCATAGTCACAATGCAGAGTGTCACAATGCAGAGTGTCACAATACCAGAGTGTCACAATGCAGAGTGTCACAATGCAGTGCCACAGTGCCAGAGTGTCACAATGCCAGCGTGTCACAGTGACAGAGTGTCACAACGCAAAACGGCACTGTGCCAGAGTGACACAATGCAGAGTGTCACAGTGCCAGAGTTCCACAATGCCAGAGTGTCAGAGTGCCAGAGTGTCACAGGGACAGCGTGTCTCACTGCAGAATGTCACAATGCCAGTGTCACAGTGCCAGGGTGTCACAATGCCACAGTGTCACAGTGCCAGAGTGTCACAATTCAGAGTGTCACAATGCAGAGTGTCACAGTACCAGAGTGTCACAATGCAGAGTATCACAGTGCAAGAGTTTCACAATGCAGAATGGCACCGTGCCAGAATGACACAATGCAGAGTGTCACTGTACCAGAGTGTCACATGGCCAGAGTGTCACACTGCAGAATGTCAAAATGCCAGAGTGTCACGGACACAGAGTGTCACAATGCCAGAATGTCACAGTGCCAGTGTGTCACAATGCAGAGAGACACAATGCAGAGTGTCACAGTGCCAGAGTGTCACAATGCCAGTGTCACAGTGCTAGTGTGTCACAATGCAGAGTGTCACAATGCAGAGTGTCACAGTGCCAGAGAGTCACACTGTCAGAGTGTCACAGTGCCAGAGTGTCACAATGCAGAGTGCCACTGTACCAGAGTGTCACAAAGCCAGAATGTCACAGTGCCAGAGTGTCACAGTGCAGAGTGTCACAATGCAGAGTGTCACAGTGCCAGAGTGTCACACTGCACAGTGCCACTGTGCCAGAGTATCACAATGCCAGAATGTCACAGCGACAGAGTGTCACAATGCAGAGTGTCACAATGCAGAGTGTAACAGTGCCAGAGTGTCATAATGCAGAGTGCCACTGTGCCAGAGTGTCACAATACCAGAATGTCACAGTGCCAGAGTCACACAATGCAGAGTGCCACAATGCAGAGTGTCACAGTGCCACAGTGTCACAGTGCTAGAGTGTCACAATGCCAAAGTCACAATGCAGAGTGTCACAATGAAGTGTGTTGCAGTGCCAGTGTCACAATGCCAGACTCTCACAGTGCCAGAGTGTCACAATGCAGAATGTCATTGTGCCAGAATGTCACAATGTCAGAGTGTCACAATACAGAGTGTCACAATGCAGAGTGTCACAGATCCAGTGTCACAATACCAGAATGTCACAGTGCCAGAGTCTCACAATGCGGAGTGTCACAATGCAGAGTGTCACAGTGCCACAGTGTCACAGTGCTAGAGTGTCACAATGCCAGAGTCACAATGCAGAGTGTCACAATGCAGTGTGTTGCAGTGCCAGTGTCACAATGCCAGACTCTCACAGTGCCAGAGTGTCACAATGCAGAATGTCATTGTGCCATAGTCACAATGCAGAGTGTCACAATGCCAAAGTGTCACATTGCCAGAGTGTCACAATGCAGAATGTCACTGTGCCAGTGTCACACGGCACAGTGTCACAATGCCAGAGTTTCACAGTGCCAGAGTGTCACAATGCAGAGTGTGACAGTGACAGAGTGTCACAATGCAGAACGGCATGGTGCCAGAGTGACACAATGCAGAGTGTCACAGTGCCAGAGTGTCAAAGGGCCAGAGTGTCAGACTGCAGAATGTCACAATGCCAGAGTGTCACAATGCCAGAATGCCACAGGGCCAGTGTGTCACAATGCAGAGAGACACAATGCAGAGTGTCACACTGCCAGAGTGTCCCAATGCCAGAGTGTCACAGTGCCACTGTGTCACAATGCATAGTGTCACAATGCAGAGTGTCACTGTGCCAGAGTGTCACAATGACAGAGAGGCACAGTGCCAGAATGTCACACGTACCAGAGTGTTACAATGCAGAGTGTCACAGTGCCAGAGAGTCACAATACCAGTGTGTCACAGTGCCAGAGTGTCACAATGCAGAGTGTCACAGTACCAGAGTGTCACAATGCAGAGGGTCACAATGCAGTGCCACAGTGCTAGAGTGTCAAAATGCCAGAGTGTCACAGTGCCATAGTCACAATGCAGAACGGCGCGGTGCCAGTGTGACACAATGCAGAGTATCACAGTGCCAGCGTGCCACAATGCCGGAGTGTCACAGTGCCAGAATGTCACAGTGCCAGAGTTTCACAATGCAGAGTGTCACTGTGCCAGAGTGTCACAATGCCAGAGTCACTATGCAGAGTGTCACAAAGCAGTGTGTTACAGTGCCAGAGTGTCACAATGCCAGACTCTCACAGTGCCAGAGTGTCACAATGCAGAATGTCACTGTGCCAGAGTGTCACAATACAGAGTGTCACAATGCAGAGTGTCACAATGCAGACACTCACAGTGCCAGAGTGTCACAATGCAGTGTCACAATGCAGGGTGTCACAGTGCCATAGTCACAATGCAGAGTGTCACAATGCAGAGTGTCACAATGCCAGAGTGTCACAATGCCAGAGTCACTATGCAGAGTGTCACAAAGCAGTGTGTTACAGTGCCAGAGTGTCACAATGCCAGACTCTCACAGTGCCAGAGTGTCACAATGCAGAATGTCACTGCGCCAGAGTGTCACAATACAGAGTGTCACAATGCAGAGTGTCACAATGCAGACACTCACAGTGCCAGAGTGTCACAATGCAGTGTCACAATGCAGAGTGTCACAGTGCCATAGTCACAATGCAGAGTGTCACAATGCAGAGTGTCACAATACCAGAGTGTCACAATGCAGAGTGTCACAATGCAGTGCCACAATGCCAGAGTGTCACAATGCCAGCGTGTCACAGTGACAGAGTGTCACAAAGCAGAACGGCACTGTGCCAGAGTGACACAATGCAGAGTGTCACAGTGCCAGAGTTCCACAATGCCAGAGTGTCAGAGTGCCAGAGTGTCACAATGCAGAGCGTCACAATGCAGAGTGTCACAATGCAGTGTGTTACAGTGCCAGTGTCACAATGCCAGACTCTCACAGTGCCAGAGTGTCACAATGCAGAATGTCATTGTGCCAGAGTGTCACAATGTCAGAGTGTCACAATACAGAGTGTCACAATGCAGAGTGTCTCAGATCGAGTGTCACAATACCAGAATGTCACAGTGCCAGAGTCTCACAATGCAGAGTGTCACAATGCAGTGTCACAGTGCCACAGTGTCACAGTGCTAGAGTGTCACAATGCCAAAGTCACAATGCAGAGTGTCACAATGCGGTGTGTTGCAGTGCCAGTGTCACAATGCCAGACTCTCACAGTGCCAGAGTGTCACAATGCAGAATGTCATTGTGCCAGAGTGTCACAATGCAGAGTGTCACAATGCCAAAGTGTCACATTGCCAGTGTGTCACAATGCAGAACGTCACTGTGCCAGTGTCACACGGCACAGTGTCACAATGCCAGAGTTTCACAGTGCCAGAGTGTCACAATGCAGAATGTCACTGTGCCAGAGTGTCACAATGCAGTGTCACAATGCAGAGTATCACAGTGCCAGAGTGTCACAGCGCAGAGTGTCACAATGCAGAGTGTCACAGTGCTAGAGTGTCAGAATGCCAGTGTCACAATGTAGAGCATCACAATGAAGAGTGTCACAGTGCCACAGTGTCACAGTGCTAGAGTGTCACAATGCCAGAGTCACAATGCAGAGTGTCACAATGCAGTGTGTTACAGTGCCAGTGTCACAATGCCAGACTCTCACAGTGCCAGAGTGTCACAATGCAGAATGTCATTGTGCCAGAGTGTCACAATGTCAGAGTGTCACAATGCAGAGTGTCACAGTGCCACAGTGTCACAGTGCTAGAGTGTCACAATGCCAGAGTCACAATGCAGAGTGTCACAATGCAGTGTGTTACAGTGCCACAGTGTCACAGTGCTAGAGTGTCACAATGCCAGAGTCACAATGCAGAGTGTCACAATGCAGTGTGTTACAGTGCCAGTGTCACAATGCCAGACTCTCACAGTGCTAGAGTGTCACAATGCAGAATGTCATTGTGCCAGAGTGTCACAATGTCAGAGTGTCACAATGCAGAGTGTCACAATGCCAGACTCTCACAGTGCCAGAGCGTCACAATGCAGAATATCATTGTGCCAGAGTGTCACAATGCAGAGTGTCACAATGCCAAAGTGTCACAGTTGCACAGTATCACAATGCAGAACGTCACTGTGCCAGTGTCACACGGCACAGTGTCACAATGCCAGAGTTTCACAGTGCCAGAGTGTCACAATGCAGAGTGTGACAGTGACAGTGTGTCACAATGCAGAACGGCACGGTGCCAGAGTGACACAATGCAGAGTGTCACAGTGCCAGATTGTCACAGGGCCAGAGTGTCAGATTGCAGAATGTCACAATGCCAGAGTGTCACAATGCAGAGTGTCACAGTGCCAGAGTGTCACAATGCAGAGTGTCACAGTGCCAGAGTGTCACACTGCACAGTGCCATTGTGCCAGAGTATCACAATGCCAGAATGTCACAGTGACAGAGTGTCACAAAGCAGAACGGCACTGTGCCAGAGTGACACAATGCAGAGTGTCACAGTGCCAGAGTTCCACAATGTCAGAGTGTCAGAGTGCCAGAGTGTCACAGGGACAGAGTGTCTCACTGCAGAATGTCACAATGCCAGTGTCACAGTGCCAGGGTGTCACAATGCCAGAGTGTCACAGTGCCAGGGTGTCACAATGCAGAGTGTCACAATGCAGAGTGTCACTGTGCCAGAGTGTCACAATGACATAGTGTCACAGTGCCAGAATGTCACAGTGCCAGAGTGTTACAATGTCAGGGTGTCACAGTGCCAGAGAGTCACAAAGCCAGAGTGTCACAGTGTCAGATTGCCACAATACTAGAGTGCCGCAATGCAGAGAGCTATAGTGCTAGAATCACAATGCCAGAGAGTCACAGTGCCAGAGTGTCACACTGCTAGAGTGTCAGAATGCCAGTGTCACAATGTAGAGTGTCACAATGCAGTGTGTCACAGTGCCAGAGTGTTACAATGCAGAATGTCACTGTGCCAGAGTGTCACAGTGCCACAGTGTCACAGTGCCAGAATGTCGCAGTGTCAGAGTGTCACAATGCGAGTGTCACAGTGCCACAGTGTCACTATGCCAGAGAGTGACAATGCAGAATGTCACTCTGCCAGAGTGTCACAATGCAGAGTGTGACAGATCCAGAGTGTCACAATACCAGAATGTCACAGTTCCAGAGTGTCACAATGCAGAGTCTCACACTGCAGAATGTCACAATGCAAAGTGTCACAGTGCCATAGTCACAATGCAGAGTGTCAAAGTGCCAAAGTGTCACAGTGCCAGAGTGTCACAATGCAGAACGTCACTGTGGCCGTGTCACACGGCACAGTGTCACAATGCCAGAGATTCACAATGCCAGAGTGTCACAGCGCAGAGTGTCACAGTGCGAGAGTGTCACAACGCAGAATGTCACTGTGCCAGAGTGTCACAATGCAGAGTGTTACAGCGCCAGAGTGTCACAATGCCAGACTCTCACAGTGCCAGAATGTCACAATACAGAGTGTCACTGTGACAGATTGTCACAGTGTCAGAGTGTAACAATACAGAGTGCCACTGTGCCAGAGTGTCACAATGCACAGTGTCACAATGCAGAGTGCCACTGTGCCAGTGTCACAATGCAGAGTGCCACTGTGCCAGAGTGTCACAATGCAGAGTGTCGCAATGCTGTGTCACAGTGCCAGACTGTCACAGCGCAGAGTGTCACAGTGCGAGAGTGTCACAACGCAGAATGTCACTGTGCCAGAGTGTCACAATGCAGAGTTTCACAGTACCAGAGTGTCACAATGCAGAGTGTCACAGTGCCAGAGTGTCACAATGCAGAATGGCACCGTGCCAGAATGACACAATGCAGAGTGTCACTGTACCAGAGTGTCACATGGCCAGAGTGTCACACTGCAGAATGTCAAAATGCCAGAGTGTCACGGACCCAGAGTGTCACAATGCCAGAATGTCACAGTGCCAGTGTGTCACAATGCAGAGAGACACAATGCAGAGTGTCACAGTGCCAGAGTGTCACAATGCCAGAGTGTCACAGTGCCAGTGTGTCACAATACAGAGTGTCACAATGCAGGGTGTCACAGTGCCAGAGAGTCACACTGTCAGTGTCACAGTGCCAGAGTGTCACAATGCAGAGTGCCACTGTACCAGAGTGTCACAAAGCCAGAATGTCACAGTGCCAGAGTGTCACTATGCAGAGTGTCACAATGCAGAGTGTCACAGTGCCAGAGTGTCACACTGCACAGTGCCACTGTGCCAGAGTGTCACAAAGCCAGAATGTCACAGTGCCAGAGTGTCACAATGCAGAGTGTCACAATGCAGAGTGTCACAGTGCCAGAGTGTCACACCGCACAGTGCCACTGTGCCAGTGTATCACAATGCCAGAATGTCACAGTGACAGAGTGTCACAATGCAGAGTGTCACAATGCAGAGTGCAACAGTGCCAGAGTGTCACAATGCAGAGTGCCACTGTGCCAGAGTGTCACAATGCAGAGAGTCGCAATGCAATGTCACAGTGCCAGAGTGTCACAATGCAGAGTGCCACTGTGCCAGAGTGTCACAATGCCAGAATGTCACAGTGCCAGAGTGTCACAATGCAGAGTGTCACAATGCAGAGTGTCACAGTGCCAGAGTGTCACACTGCACAGTGCCACTGTGCCAGAGTATCACAATGCCAGAATGTCACAGTGACAGAGTGTCACAATGCAGAGTGTAACAGTGCCAGAGTGTCACAATGCAGAGTGCCACTGTGCCAGAGTGTCACAATGCAGAGAGTCGCAATGCAATGTCACAGTGCCAGAGTATCACAATGCAGAGTGCCACTGTGCCAGAGTGTCACAATGCCAGAATGTCACAGTGCCAGAGTGTCACAATGCAGAGTGTCACAATGCAGAGTGTAACAGTGCCAGAGTGTCACAATGCAGAGTGCCACTGTGCCAGAGTGTCACAATGCAGAGAGTGGCAATGCAATGACACAGTGCCAGAGTGTCACAATGCAGAGTGCCACTGTGCCAGTGTCACAATGCCAGAATGTCACAGTGCCAGAGTGTCACAATGCAGAGTGTCACAATGCACAGTGTCACAGTGCCAGTGTCACACTGCACAGTGCCACTGTGCCAGAGTGTCACCAAGCCAGAATGTCACAGTGCCAGAGTGTCACAATGCAGAGTGTCACAATGCAGAGTGTCACAATGCAGAGTGTCACAGTGCCAGAGTGTCACACTGCACAGTGCCACTGTGCCAGAGTATCACAATGCCAGAATGTCACAGTGACAGAGTGTCACAATGCAGAGTGTCACAATGCAGAGTGTAACAGTGCCAGAGTGTCACAATGCAGAGTGCCACTGTGCCAGAGTGTCACAATGCAGAGAGTCGCAATGCAATGTCACAGTGCCAGAGTGTCACAATGCAGAGTGCCACTGTGCCAGAGTGTCACAATGCCAGAATGTCACAGTGCCAGAGTGTCACAATGCAGAGTGTCACAATGTAGAGTGTCACAGTGCCAGAGTGTCACACTGCACAGTGCCATTGTGCCAGAGTATCACAATGCCAGAATGTCAGTGACAGAGTGTCACAATGCAGAGTGTAACAGTGCCAGAGTGTCACAATGCAGAGTGCCACTGTGCCAGAGTGTCACAATGCAGAGAGTCGCAATGCAATGTCACAGTGCCAGAGTGTCACAATGCAGAGTGCCACTGTGCCAGAGTGTCACAATGCCAGAATGTCACAGTGCCAGAGTGTCACAATGCAGAGTGTCACAATGCAGAGTGTCACAGTGCCAGAGTGTCACAATGCACAGTGCCACTGTGCCAGAGTGTCAGAGTGTCACAATGCACAGTGCCACAGTGCCAGAGTGTCACAATGCAGAGTGCCACTGTGCCAGAGTGTCACAGTGCCAGTGCCACAGTGCCAGAGTGTCACAATGCAGACTCTCACAGTGCCAGAGTGTCACAGTGCCAGTGTCACAGTGCTAGAGTGTCACAATGCTGAGTGTCACAAAGCAGAGTATCACAATGGAGAGTGTTACAGTGCCAGAGTGTCACAATGCCAGACTCTCACAGTGCCATAGTGTCACAATGCAGAATGTCACAGTGCCAGAGTGTCACAATGCAGAATGTCACAGTTCCAGAGTGTCAGAGTGCCAAAGTGTCACAATGCAGAGTGTCACAATGCAGAGTGCCACTGTGCCAGAGTGTCACAGTGCCAGTGCCACAGTGCCAGAGTGTCACAATGCAGACTCTCACAGTGCCAGAGTGTCACATTGCCAGTGTCACAGTGCTAGAGTGTCACAATGCTGAGTGTCACAAAGCAGAGTATCACAATGCAGAGTGTTACAGTGACACAGTGTCACTATGCCAGAGAATGACAATGCAGAATGTCACTCTGCCAGAGTGTCACAATGCAGAGTGTCACAGATCCAGAGTGCCACAATACCAGAATGTCACAGTTCCAGAGTGTCACAATGCAGAGTGTCACAATGCAGAGTGTCACAGTGCCACAGTGTAACAGTGCTAGAGTGTCACAATGCCAGTCACAATGCAGAGTGTCACAATGCAGTGTGTTACAGTGCCACAGTGTCACAGTGCTATAGTGTCACAATGCCAGAGTCACAATGCAGAGTGTCACAATGCAGTGTGTTACAGTGCCAGTGTCACAATGCCAGACTCTCACAGTGCCAGAGTGTCACAATGCAGAGTGTCAATGTGCCAGTGTCACAGTGTGAGAGTGTCACAACGCAGAATGTCACTGTGCCAGAGTGTTACAATGCAGAGTGTTACAGTGCCAGAGTGTCACAATGCCAGACTCTCACAGTGCCAGAGTGTCACAATGCAGAGTGTCACTGTGCCAGATTATCACAGTGCCAGAGTGTCACAATGCAGAGTGCCACTGTGCCAGAGTGTCATAATGCAGAGTGTCACAATGCAGAGTGCCACTGTGCCAGAGTGTCACAATGCAGAGTGTCGCAATGCTATGTCACAGTGCCAGAGTGTCACAATCCAGACTCTGACAGTGCGAGAGTGCCACAATGCCAGTGTCACAACGCAGAGTGTCACAATGCAGAGTGTTACACTACCACAGCGTCATAATGCCAGAGTCTCATAGTGCCAGAGTGTCACAATGCAGAGCGTCACAATACAGAGTGTCACAATGCAGAGTGTCACAGTGCCAGAGTGTCACAGTGCCAGTGTCACAGGGCCAGAATGTCAGAATGCGAGTGTCACAATGCAGAGTGTCAGATTGCCACAGTGTCGCAGTGCCAGAATGTCGCAGTGCCAGAGTGTCACAATGTGAGTATCACAAATCAGAGTGTCACAGTGCCAGAGCGTCACAATGCAGAGTGTCACAGTTCCAGAGTGTCACAATGCCAGAGTGTCACAGTGCCAGAGCGTCACAATGCAGTGTGCCACTGTGCCAGAGTGTCACAATGCCAGAATGTCACAGTGCCAGAGTGTCACAATGCAGAGTGTCACAATGCAGAGTGTCAAAGCACCACAGTGTCACAATGTACAGTGCAACTGTGCCAGAGTGTCACAATGCAGAGTGTCACAGTACCAGAGTTTCACAATGCAGAGTGTCACAGTGCCAGAGTGTCACAATGCAGAATGGCACCGTGCCAGAAAGACACAATGCAGAGTGTCACTGTACCAGAGTGTCACATGGCCAGAGTGTCACACTGCAGAATGTCAAAATGCCAGAGTGTCACGGACCCAGAGTGTCACAATGCCAGAATGTCACAGTGCCATTGTGTCACAATGCAGAGAGACACAATGCAGAGTGTCACAGTGCCAGAGTGTCAAAATGCCAGAGTGTCACAGTGCCAGTGTGTCACAATGCAGACACTCACAGTGCCAGAGTGTCACAATGCAGAATGCCACTGTACCAGAGTGTCACAAAGCCAGAATGTCACAGTGCCAGAGTGTCACAATGCAGTGTCACAGTGCCAGAGTGTCACACTGCACAGTGCCACTGTGCCAGAGTATCACAATGCTAGAATGTCACAGTGACAGAGTGTCACAATGCAGAGTGCCACTGTGCCAGAGTGTCACAATGCAGAGAGTCGCAATGCAATGTCACAGTGCCAGAGTGTCACAATGCAGAGTGCCACTGTGCCAGAGTGTCACAATGCCAGAATATCACTGTGACAGAGTGTCACAATGCAGAGTGCCACAATGCAGAGTGTAGCAGTGCCAGAGTGTCACAATGCAGAGTGCCACTGTGCCAGAGTGTCACAATGCAGAGAGTCGCAATGCAATGTCACAGTGCCAGAGTGTCACAATGCAGAGTGCCACTGTGCCAGAGTGTCACAATGCCAGAATGTCACAGTGCCAGAGTGTCACAATGCAGAGTGTCACAATGCAGAGTGTCACAGTGCCAGAGTGTCACAATGCACAGTGCCACTGTGCCAGAGTGTCACAATTGCAGAATGTCACAGTGCCAGTGTTTCACAATGTAGAGTGCCACAGTGCCACAGTGTCACAATGCAGAGTGCCACTGTGCCAGAGTGTCACAATGCAGTATCGCAATGCTATGTCACAGTGCCAGAGTGTCACAAGGCAGACTCTCACAGTGCCAGAGTGTCACAGTGCCAGTGTCACAGTGCTAGAGTGTCACAATGCTGAGTGTCACAAAACAGAGTATCACAATGCAGAGTGTTACAGTGCCACAGTGTCACAATGCCAGACTCTCACAGTGCCATAGTGTCACAATGCAGAATGTCACAGCGCCAGAGTGTCACAATGCAGACTCTCACAGTGCCAGAGTGTCACAATGCAGAATGTCACTGTGCCAGAGTGTCACAATGTCAGAGTGTCACAATGCAGAGTGTCAATGTGCCAGAGTGTCACAGTGCGAGAGTGTCACAACGCAGAATTTCACTGTGCCAGAGTGTCACAATGCAGAGTGTCGCAATGCTATGTCACAGTGCCAGAGTGTCACAATCCAGAATCTCACAGTGCCAGAGTGCCACAATGCCAGTGTCACAACCCAGAGTGTCACAATGCAGAGTGTTACACTACCACAGCGTCATAATGCCAGAGTCTCATAGTGCCATAGTGTCACAATGCAGAGTGCCACTGTGCCAGAGTGTCACAATGCAGAGCGTCACAATACAGAGTGTCACAATGCAGAGTGTCACAGTGCCAGAGTGTCACAGTGCCAGTGTCACAGGGCCAGAGTGTCAGAATGCGAGTGTCACAATGCAGAGTGTCAGATTGCCACAGTTTCGCAGTGCCAGAATGTCGCAGTGCCAGAGTGTCACAATGTGAGTATCACAAATCAGAGTGTCACACTGCCAGAGCGTCACAATGCAGAGTGTCACAGTTCCAGAGTGTCACAATGCCAGAGTGTCACAGTGCCAGAGCGTCACAATGCAGTGTGCCACTGTGCCAGAGTGTCACAATGCCAGAATGTCACAGCGCCAGAGTGTCACAATGCAGAGTGTCACAATGCAGAGTGTCACAGCGCCAGAGTGTCACAATGTACAGTGCAAATGTGCCAGAGTGTCACAATTGCAGAATGTCACAGTGCCAGAGTTTCACAATACAGAGTGCCACAGTGCTAGAATGTCACAATGCAGAGTGTCACAATGCAGAGTGTCACAGTGCCAGAGTTTCGCAATGCAGAGTGTCGCAATGCTATGTCACAGTGCCAGAGTGTCACAATGCAGAGCGTCAAACTGCAGAATGTCACAATGCAGAGTGTCACAGCGCCATAGTCACAATGCAGAGTGTCACAGTGCCAAAGTGTCACAGTGCCAGAGTGTCACAATGCAGAACGTCACTGTGGCAGTGTCACACGGCACAGTGTCACAATGCCAGAGTTTCACAGTGCCAGAGTGTCACAATGCCAGACTCTTACAGTGCCAGAATGTCACAATACAGAGTGTCACTGTGCCAGATTGTCACAGTGCCAGAGTGCCACAATGCCAGTGTCACAACGCAGAGTGTCACAATGCAGAGTGTTACACTACCACAGCGTCATAATGCCAGAGTCTCATAGTGCCATAGTGTCACAATGCAGAGTGCCACTGTGCCAGAGTGTCACAATGCAGAGCGTCACAATACAGAGTGTCACAATGCAGAGTGTCACAGTGCCAGAGTGTCACAGTGCCAGTGTCACAGGGCCAGAGTGTCAGAATGCGAGTGTCACAATGCAGAGTGTCAGATTGCCACAGTTTCGCAGTGCCAGAATGTCGCAGTGCCAGAGTGTCACAATGTGAGTATCACAAATCAGAGTGTCACACTGCCAGAGCGTCACAATGCAGAGTGTCACAGTTCCAGAGTGTCACAATGCCAGAGTGTCACAGTGCCAGAGCGTCACAATGCAGTGTGCCACTGTGCCAGAGTGTCACAATGCCAGAATGTCACAGTGCCAGAGTGTCACAATGCAGAGTGTCACAATGCAGAGTGTCACAGCGCCAGAGTGTCACAATGTACAGTGCAACTGTGCCAGAGTGTCACAATTGCAGAATGTCACAGTGCCAGAGTTTCACAATACAGAGTGCCACAGTGCTAGAATGTCACAATGCAGAGTGTCACAATGCAGAGTGTCACAGTGCCAGAGTTTCGCAATGCAGAGTGTCGCAATGCTATGTCACAGTGCCAGAGTGTCACAATGCAGAGCGTCAAACTGCAGAATGTCACAATGCAGAGTGTCACAGCGCCATAGTCACAATGCAGAGTGTCACAGTGCCAAAGTGTCACAGTGCCAGAGTGTCACAATGCAGAACGTCACTGTGGCAGTGTCACACGGCACAGTGTCACAATGCCAGAGTTTCACAGTGCCAGAGTGTCACAATGCCAGACTCTCACAGTGCCAGAATGTCACAATACAGAGTGTCACTGTGCCAGATTGTCACAGTGCCAGAGTGTCACAATGCAGAGTGTCACATCAGAATGTCACAATGCCAGAGTGTCACAGTGCCAGACTGTCACAGCGCAGAGTGTCACAGTGCGGGAGTGTCACAACGCAGAATGTCACTGTGCCAGAGTGTCACAATGCAGAGTGTCACAGTGCCAGAGTGTCACAATGCAGAATGGCACCGTGCCAGAATGACACAATGCAGAGTGTCACTGTACCAGTGTGTCACATGGCCAGAGTGTCACACTGCAGAATGTCAAAATGCCAGAGTGTCACGGACCCAGAGTGTCACAATGCCAGAATGTCACAGTGCCAGTGTGTCACAATGCAGAGAGACACAATGCAGAGTGTCACAGTGCCAGAGTGTCACAATGCCAGAGTGTCACAGTGCCAGTGTGTCACAATTCAGAGTGTCACAATGCAGAGTGTCACAGTGCCAGAGAGTCACACGGTCAGAGTGTCACAGTGCCAGAGTGTCACAATGCAGAGTGTCACAGTGCCAGAGTGTCACACTGCACAGTGCCACTGTGCCAGAGTATCACAATGCCAGAATGTCACAGTGACAGAGTGTCACAATGCAGAGTGTCACAATGCAGAGTGTAACAGTGCCAGAGTGTCACAATGCAGAGTGCCACTGTGCCAGAGTGTCACAATGCAGAGAGTCGCAATGCAATGTCACAGTGCCAGAGTGTCACAATGCAGAGTGCCACCGTGCCAGAGTGTCACAATGCCAGAATGTCACAGCGCCAGAGTGTCACAATGCAGAGTGTCACAATGCAGAGTGTCACAGTGCCAGAGTGTCACACTGCACAGTGCCACTGTGCCAGAGTATCACAATGCCAGAATGTCACAGTGACAGAGTGTCACAATGCAGAGTGTCACAATGCAGAGTGTAACAGTGCCAGAGTGTCACAATGCAGAGTGCCACTGTGCCAGAGTGTCACAATGCAGAGAGTCGCAATGCAATGTCACAGTGCCAGAGTTTCACAATGCAGAGTGCCACAGTGCCAGAGTGTCACAATGCAGAGTGCCACAGGGCCAGAGTGTCACAATGCAGAATCGCAATGCTATGTCACAGTGCCAGAGTGTCACAATGCCAGTGTCACAGTGCTAGAGTGTCACAATGCTGAGTGTCACAAAGCAGACTATCACAATGCAGCGTGTTACAGTGCCACAGTGTCACAATGCAGACTCTCACAGTGCCAGAGTGTCACAATGCAGACTCTCACAGTGCCAGAGTGTCACATGCAGAGTGTCACTGTACCAGAGTGTCACAATGCCAGAGTCACTATGCAGAGTGTCACAAAGCAGTGTGTTACAGTGCCAGAGTGTCACAATGCCAGACTCTCACAGTGCCAGTGTCACAATGCAGAGTGCCACAGTGCAGAGTGTCACAATGCAGACACTCACTGTGCCAGAGTGTCACAATGCAGTGTCACAATGCAGAGTGTCACAGTGCCATAGTCACATTGCAGAGTGTCACAATGCAGAGTGTCACAATACCAGAGTGTCACAATGCAGAGTGTCACAATGCAGTGCCACAGTGCCAGGGTGTCACAATGCCAGCGTGTCACAGTGACAGAGTGTCACAACGCAAAACGGCACTGTGCCAGAGTGTCACAATGCAGAGTGTCACAGTGCCATAGTCACAATGCAGAGTGTCACAATGCAGAGTGTCACAGTGCCAAAGTGTCACATTGCCAGAGTGTCACAATGCAGAATGTCACTGTGCCAGTGTCACACGGCACAGTGTCACAATGCCAGAGTTTCACAGTGCCAGAGTGTCACAATGCAGAGTGTGACAGTGACAGAGTGTCACAATGCAGAACGGCATGGTGCCAGAGAGACACAATGCAGAGTGTCACAGTGCCAGAGTGTCAAAGGGCCAGAGTGTCAGACTGCAGAATGTAACAATGCCAGAGTGTCACAATGCCAGAATGCCACAGGGCCAGTGTGTCACAATGCAGAGAGACACAATGCAGAGTGTCACACTGCCAGAGTGTCCCAATGCCAGAGTGTCACAGTGCCACTGTGTCACAATGCATAGTGTCACAATGCAGAGTGTCACTGTGCCAGAGTGTCACAATGACAGAGAGGCACAGTGCCAGAATGTCACACGTACCAGAGTGTTACAATGCAGAGTGTCACAGTGCCAGAGAGTCACAATACCAGTGTGTCACAGTGCCAGAGTGTCACAATGCAGAGTGTCACAGTACCAGAGTGTCACAATGCAGAGTGTCACAGTGCCAGAGAGTCACACGGTCAGAGTGTCACAGTGCCAGAGTGTCACAATGCAGAGTGTCACAGTGCCAGAGTGTCACACTGCACAGTGCCACTGTGCCAGAGTATCACAATGCCAGAATGTCACAGTGACAGAGTGTCACAATGCAGAGTGTCACAATGCAGAGTGTAACAGTGCCAGAGTGTCACAATGCAGAGTGCCACTGTGCCAGAGTGTCACAATGCAGAGAGTCGCAATGCAATGTCACAGTGCCAGAGTGTCACAATGCAGAGTGCCACCGTGCCAGAGTGTCACAATGCCAGAATGTCACAGCGCCAGAGTGTCACAATGCAGAGTGTCACAATGCAGAGTGTCACAGTGCCAGAGTGTCACACTGCACAGTGCCACTGTGCCAGAGTATCACAATGCCAGAATGTCACAGTGACAGAGTGTCACAATGCAGAGTGTCACAATGCAGAGTGTAACAGTGCCAGAGTGTCACAATGCAGAGTGCCACTGTGCCAGAGTGTCACAATGCAGAGAGTCGCAATGCAATGTCACAGTGCCAGAGTTTCACAATGCAGAGTGCCACAGTGCCAGAGTGTCACAATGCAGAGTGCCACAGGGCCAGAGTGTCACAATGCAGAATCGCAATGCTATGTCACAGTGCCAGAGTGTCACAATGCCAGTGTCACAGTGCTAGAGTGTCACAATGCTGAGTGTCACAAAGCAGACTATCACAATGCAGCGTGTTACAGTGCCACAGTGTCACAATGCAGACTCTCACAGTGCCAGAGTGTCACAATGCAGACTCTCACAGTGCCAGAGTGTCACATGCAGAGTGTCACTGTACCAGAGTGTCACAATGCCAGAGTCACTATGCAGAGTGTCACAAAGCAGTGTGTTACAGTGCCAGAGTGTCACAATGCCAGACTCTCACAGTGCCAGAGTGTCACAATGCAGAGTGCCACAGTGCCAGAGTGTCACAATACAGAGTGTCACAATGCAGAGTGTCACAATGCAGACACTCACAGTGCCAGAGTGTCACAATGCAGTGTCACAATGCAGAGTGTCACAGTGCCATAGTCACATTGCAGAGTGTCACAATGCAGAGTGTCACAATATCAGAGTGTCACAATGCAGAGTGTCACAATGCAGTGCCACAGTGCCAGAGTGTCACAATGCCAGCGTGTCACAGTGACAGAGTGTCACAACGCAAAACGGCACTGTGCCAGAGTGTCACAATGCAGAGTGTCACAATGCAGAGTGTCACAGCGCCAGAGTGTCACAATGTACAGTGCAACTGTGCCAGAGTGTCACAATTGCAGAATGTCACAGTGCCAGAGTTTCACAATACAGAGTGCCACAGTGCTAGAATGTCACAATGCAGAGTGTCACAATGCAGAGTGTCACAGTGCCAGAGTTTCGCAATGCAGAGTGTCGCAATGCTATGTCACAGTGCCAGAGTGTCACAATGCAGAGCGTCAAACTGCAGAATGTCACAATGCAGAGTGTCACAGCGCCATAGTCACAATGCAGTGTGTCACAGTGCCAAAGTGTCACAGTGCCAGAGTGTCACAATGCAGAACGTCACTGTGGCAGTGTCACACGGCACAGTGTCACAATGCCAGAGTTTCACAGTGCCAGAGTGTCACAATGCCAGACTCTCACAGTGCCAGAATGTCACAATACAGAGTGTCACTGTGCCAGATTGTCACAGTGCCAGAGTGTCACAATGCAGAGTGTCACATCAGAATGTCACAATGCCAGAGTGTCACAGTGCCAGACTGTCACAGCGCAGAGTGTCACAGTGCGGGAGTGTCACAACGCAGAATGTCACTGTGCCAGAGTGTCACAATGCAGAGTGTCACAGTGCCAGAGTGTCACAATGCAGAATGGCACCGTGCCAGAATGACACAATGCAGAGTGTCACTGTACCAGTGTGTCACATGGCCAGAGTGTCACACTGCAGAATGTCAAAATGCCAGAGTGTCACGGACCCAGAGTGTCACAATGCCAGAATGTCACAGTGCCAGTGTGTCACAATGCAGAGAGACACAATGCAGAGTGTCACAGTGCCAGAGTGTCACAATGCCAGAGTGTCACAGTGCCAGTGTGTCACAATTCAGAGTGTCACAATGCAGAGTGTCACAGTGCCAGAGAGTCACACGGTCAGAGTGTCACAGTGCCAGAGTGTCACAATGCAGAGTGTCACAGTGCCAGAGTGTCACACTTCACAGTGCCACTGTGCCACAGTATCACAATGCCAGAATGTCACAGTGACAGAGTGTCACAATGCAGAGTGTCACAATGCAGAGTGTAACAGTGCCAGAGTGTCACAATGCAGAGTGCCACTGTGCCAGAGTGTCACAATGCAGAGAGTCGCAATGCAATGTCACAGTGCCAGAGTGTCACAATGCAGAGTGCCACCGTGCCAGAGTGTCACAATGCCAGAATGTCACAGCGCCAGAGTGTCACAATGCAGAGTGTCACAATGCAGAGTGTCACAGTGCCAGAGTGTCACACTGCACAGTGCCACTGTGCCAGAGTATCACAATGCCAGAATGTCACAGTGACAGAGTGTCACAATGCAGAGTGTCACAATGCAGAGTGTAACAGTGCCAGAGTGTCACAATGCAGAGTGCCACTGTGCCAGAGTGTCACAATGCAGAGAGTCGCAATGCAATGTCACAGTGCCAGAGTTTCTCAATGCAGAGTGCCACAGTGCCAGAGTGTCACAATGCAGAGTGCCACAGGGCCAGAGTGTCACAATGCAGAATCGCAATGCTATGTCACAGTGCCAGAGTGTCACAATGCCAGTGTCACAGTGCTAGAGTGTCACAATGCTGAGTGTCACAAAGCAGACTATCACAATGCAGCGTGTTACAGTGCCACAGTGTCACAATGCAGACTCTCACAGTGCCAGAGTGTCACAATGCCAGACTCTCACAGTGCCAGAATGTCACAATACAGAGTGTCACTGTGCCAGATTGTCACAGTGCCAGAGTGTCACAATGCAGAGTGTCACATCAGAATGTCACAATGCCAGAGTGTCACAGTGCCAGACTGTCACAGCGCAGAGTGTCACAGTGCGGGAGTGTCACAACGCAGAATGTCACTGTGCCAGAGTGTCACAATGCAGAGTGTCACAGTGCCAGAGTGTCACAATGCAGAATGGCACCGTGCCAGAATGACACAATGCAGAGTGTCACTGTACCAGTGTGTCACATGGCCAGAGTGTCACACTGCAGAATGTCAAAATGCCAGAGTGTCACGGACCCAGAGTGTCACAATGCCAGAATGTCACAGTGCCAGTGTGTCACAATGCAGAGAGACACAATGCAGAGTGTCACAGTGCCAGAGTGTCACAATGCCAGAGTGTCACAGTGCCAGTGTGTCACAATTCAGAGTGTCACAATGCAGAGTGTCACAGTGCCAGAGAGTCACACGGTCAGAGTGTCACAGTGCCAGAGTGTCACAATGCAGAGTGTCACAGTGCCAGAGTGTCACACTGCACAGTGCCACTGTGCCAGAGTATCACAATGCCAGAATGTCACAGTGACAGAGTGTCACAATGCAGAGTGTCACAATGCAGAGTGTAACAGTGCCAGAGTGTCACAATGCAGAGTGCCACTGTGCCAGAGTGTCACAATGCAGAGAGTCGCAATGCAATGTCACAGTGCCAGAGTGTCACAATGCAGAGTGCCACCGTGCCAGAGTGTCACAATGCCAGAATGTCACAGCGCCAGAGTGTCACAATGCAGAGTGTCACAATGCAGAGTGTCACAGTGCCAGAGTGTCACACTGCACAGTGCCACTGTGCCAGAGTATCACAATGCCAGAATGTCACAGTGACAGAGTGTCACAATGCAGAGTGTCACAATGCAGAGTGTAACAGTGCCAGAGTGTCACAATGCAGAGTGCCACTGTGCCAGAGTGTCACAATGCAGAGAGTCGCAATGCAATGTCACAGTGCCAGAGTTTCTCAATGCAGAGTGCCACAGTGCCAGAGTGTCACAATGCAGAGTGCCACAGGGCCAGAGTGTCACAATGCAGAATCGCAATGCTATGTCACAGTGCCAGAGTGTCACAATGCCAGTGTCACAGTGCTAGAGTGTCACAATGCTGAGTGTCACAAAGCAGACTATCACAATGCAGCGTGTTACAGTGCCACAGTGTCACAATGCAGACTCTCACAGTGCCAGAGTGTCACAATGCAGACTCTCACAGTGCCAGAGTGTCACATGCAGAGTGTCACTGTACCAGAGTGTCACAATGCCAGAGTCACTATGCAGAGTGTCACAAAGCAGTGTGTTACAGTGCCAGAGTGTCACAATGCCAGACTCTCACAGTGCCAGTGTCACAATGCAGAGTGCCACAGTGCAGAGTGTCACAATGCAGACACTCACTGTGCCAGAGTGTCACAATGCAGTGTCACAATGCAGAGTGTCACAGTGCCATAGTCACATTGCAGAGTGTCACAATGCAGAGTGTCACAATACCAGAGTGTCACAATGCAGAGTGTCACAATGCAGTGCCACAGTGCCAGGGTGTCACAATGCCAGCGTGTCACAGTGACAGAGTGTCACAATGCAAAACGGCACTGTGCCAGAGTGTCACAATGCAGAGTGTCACAGTGCCATAGTCACAATGCAGAGTGTCACAATGCAGAGTGTCACAGTGCCAAAGTGTCACATTGCCAGAGTGTTACAATGCAGAATGTCACTGTGCCAGTGTCACACGGCACAGTGTCACAATGCCAGAGTTTCACAGTGCCAGAGTGTCACAATGCAGAGTGTGACAGTGACAGAGTGTCACAATGCAGAACGGCATGGTGCCAGAGAGACACAATGCAGAGTGTCACAGTGCCAGAGTGTCAAAGGGCCAGAGTGTCAGACTGCAGAATGTCACAATGCCAGAGTGTCACAATGCCAGAATGCCACAGGGCCAGTGTGTCACAATGCAGAGAGACACAATGCAGAGTGTCACACTGCCAGAGTGTCCCAATGCCAGAGTGTCACAGTGCCACTGTGTCACAATGCATAGTGTCACAATGCAGAGTGTCACTGTGCCAGAGTGTCACAATGACAGAGAGGCACAGTGCCAGAATGTCACACGTACCAGAGTGTTACAATGCAGAGTGTCACAGTGCCAGAGAGTCACAATACCAGTGTGTCACAGTGCCAGAGTGTCACAATGCAGAGTGTCACAGTACCAGAGTGTCACAATGCAGAGTGTCACAGTGCCAGAGAGTCACACGGTCAGAGTGTCACAGTGCCAGAGTGTCACAATGCAGAGTGTCACAGTGCCAGAGTGTCACACTGCACAGTGCCACTGTGCCAGAGTATCACAATGCCAGAATGTCACAGTGACAGAGTGTCACAATGCAGAGTGTCACAATGCAGAGTGTAACAGTGCCAGAGTGTCACAATGCAGAGTGCCACTGTGCCAGAGTGTCACAATGCAGAGAGTCGCAATGCAATGTCACAGTGCCAGAGTGTCACAATGCAGAGTGCCACCGTGCCAGAGTGTCACAATGCCAGAATGTCACAGCGCCAGAGTGTCACAATGCAGAGTGTCACAATGCAGAGTGTCACAGTGCCAGAGTGTCACACTGCACAGTGCCACTGTGCCAGAGTATCACAATGCCAGAATGTCACAGTGACAGAGTGTCACAATGCAGAGTGTCACAATGCAGAGTGTAACAGTGCCAGAGTGTCACAATGCAGAGTGCCACTGTGCCAGAGTGTCACAATGCAGAGAGTCGCAATGCAATGTCACAGTGCCAGAGTTTCACAATGCAGAGTGCCACAGTGCCAGAGTGTCACAATGCAGAGTGCCACAGGGCCAGAGTGTCACAATGCAGAATCGCAATGCTATGTCACAGTGCCAGAGTGTCACAATGCCAGTGTCACAGTGCTAGAGTGTCACAATGCTGAGTGTCACAAAGCAGACTATCACAATGCAGCGTGTTACAGTGCCACAGTGTCACAATGCAGACTCTCACAGTGCCAGAGTGTCACAATGCAGACTCTCACAGTGCCAGAGTGTCACATGCAGAGTGTCACTGTACCAGAGTGTCACAATGCCAGAGTCACTATGCAGAGTGTCACAAAGCAGTGTGTTACAGTGCCAGAGTGTCACAATGCCAGACTCTCACAGTGCCAGAGTGTCACAATGCAGAGTGCCACAGTGCCAGAGTGTCACAATACAGAGTGTCACAATGCAGAGTGTCACAATGCAGACACTCACAGTGCCAGAGTGTCACAATGCAGTGTCACAATGCAGAGTGTCACAGTGCCATAGTCACATTGCAGAGTGTCACAATGCAGAGTGTCACAATATCAGAGTGTCACAATGCAGAGTGTCACAATGCAGTGCCACAGTGCCAGAGTGTCACAATGCCAGCGTGTCACAGTGACAGAGTGTCACAACGCAAAACGGCACTGTGCCAGAGTGTCACAATGCAGAGTGTCACAGTGCCATAGTCACAATGCAGAGTGTCACAATGCAGAGTGTCACAGTGCCAAAGTGTCACATTGCCAGAGTGTCACAATGCAGAATGTCACTGTGCCAGTGTCACAAGGCACAGTGTCACAATGCCAGAGTTTCACAGTGCCAGAGTGTCACAATGCAGAGTGTGACAGTGACAAAGTGTCACAATGCAGAACGGCATGGTGCCAGAGTGACACAATGCAGAGTGTCACAGTGCCAGAGTGTCAAAGGGCCAGAGTGTCAGACTGCAGAATGTCACAATGCCAGAGTGTCACAATGCCAGAATGCCACAGGGCCAGTGTGTCACAATGCAGAGAGACACAATGCAGAGTGTCACACTGCCAGAGTGTCCCAATGCCAGAGTGTCACAGTGCCACTGTGTCACAATGCATAGTGTCACAATGCAGAGTGTCACTGTGCCAGAGTGTCACAATGACAGAGAGGCACAGTGCCAGAATGTCACACGTACCAGAGTGTTACAATGCAGAGTGTCACAGTGCCAGAGAGTCACAATACCAGTGTGTCACAGTGCCAGAGTGTCACAATGCAGAGTGTCACAGTACCAGAGTGTCACAATGCAGAGTGTCAAAATGCAGTGCCACAGTGCTAGAGTGTCAAACTGCCAGAGTGTCACAGTGCCATAGTCACAATGCAGAACGGCGCGGTGCCAGTGTGACACAATGCAGAGTATCACAGTGCCAGCGTGCCACAATGCCGGAGTGTCACAGTGCCAGAATGTCAAAGTACCAGAGTTTCACAATGCAGAGTGTCACTGTGCCAGAGTGTCACAATGCCAGAGTCACTATGCAGAGTGTCACAAAGCAGTGTGTTACAGTGCCAGAGTGTCACAATGCCAGACTCTCACAGTGCCAGAGTGTCACAATGCAGAATGTCACTGTGCCAGAGTGTCACAATACAGAGTGTCACAATGCAGAGTGTCACAATGCAGACACTCACAGTGCCAGAGTGTCACAATGCAGTGTCACAATGCAGGGTGTCACAGTGCCATAGTCACAATGCAGAGTGTCACAATGCAGAGTGTCACAATGCCAGAGTGTCACAATGCCAGAGTCACTATGCAGAGTGTCACAAAGCAGTGTGTTACAGTGCCAGAGTGTCACAATGCCAGACTCTCACAGTGCCAGAGTGTCACAATGCAGAATGTCACTGTGCCAGAGTGTCACAATACAGAGTGTCACAATGCAGAGTGTCACAATGCAGACACTCACAGTGCCAGAGTGTCACAATGCAATGTCACAATGCAGAGTGTCACAGTGCCATAGTCACAATGCAGAGTGTCACAATGCAGAGTGTCACAATACCAGAGTGTCACAATGCAGAGTGTCACAATGCAGTGCCACAATGCCAGAGTGTCACAATGCCAGCGTGTCACAGTGACAGAGTGTCACAAAGCAGAACGGCACTGTGCCAGAGTGTCACAATGCAGAGCGTCAAAATGCAGAGTGTCTCAGATCGAGTGTCACAATACCAGAATGTCACAGTGCCAGAGTCTCACAATGCAGAGTGTCACAATGCAGTGTCACAGTGCCACAGTGTCACAGTGCTAGAGTGTCACAATTCCAAAGTCACAATGCAGAGTGTCACAATGCAGTGTGTTACAGTGCCAGTGTCACAATGCCAGACTCTCACAGTGCTAGATTGTCACAATGCCAGAGTCACAATGCAGAGTGTCACAATGCAGTGTGTTACAGTCCCAGTGTCACAATGCCAGACTCTCACAGTGCCAGAGTGTCAGAATGCAGAATGTCATTGTGCCAGAGTGTCACAATGTCAGAGTGACACAATACAGAGTGTCACAATGCAGAGTGTCTCAGATCGAGTGTCACAATACCAGAATGTCACAGTGCCAGAGTCTCACAATGCAGAGTGTCACAATGCAGTGTCACAGTGCCACAGTGTCGCAGTGCTAGAGTGTCACAATGCCAAAGTCACAATGCAGAGTGTCACAATGCAGTGTGTTGCAGTGCCAGTGTCACAATGCCAGACTCTCACAGTGCCAGAGTGTCACAATGCAGAATGTCATTGTGCCATAGTCACAATGCAGAGTGTCACAATGCAGAGTGTCACAGTGCCAGAGTGTCACACCGCACAGTGCCACTGTGCCAGTGTATCACAATGCCAGAATGTCACAGTGACAGAGTGTCACAATGCAGAGTGTCACAATGCAGAGTGTAACAGTGCCAGAGTGTCACAGTGCAGAGTGCCACTGTGCCAGAGTGTCACAATGCAGAGAGTCGCAATGCAATGTCACAGTGCCAGAGTGTCACAATGCAGAGTGCCACTGTGCCAGAGTGTCACAATGCCAGAATGTCACAGTGCCAGAGTGTCACAATGCAGAGTGTCACAATGCAGAGTGTCACAGTGCCAGAGTGTCACACTGCACAGTGCCACTGTGCCAGAGTATCACAATGCCAGAATGTCACAGTGACAGAGTGTCACAATGCAGAGTGTAACAGTGCCAGAGTGTCACAATGCAGAGTGCCACTGTTCCAGAGTGTCACAATGCAGAGAGTCGCAATGCAATGTCACAGTGCCAGAGTATCACAATGCAGAGTGCCACTGTGCCACAGTGTCACAATGCCAGAATGTCACAGTGCCAGAGTGTCACAATGCAGAGTGTCACAATGCAGAGTGTAACAGTGCCAGAGTGTCACAATGCAGAGTGCCACTGTGCCAGAGTGTCACAATGCAGAGAGTGGCAATGCAATGACACAGTGCCAGAGTGTCAGAATGCAGAGTGCCACTGTGCCAGAGTGTCACAATGCCAGAATGTCACAGTGCCAGAGTGTCACAATGCAGAGTGTCACAATGCACAGTGTCACAGTTCCAGTGTCACACTGCACAGTGCCACTGTGCCAGAGTGTCACCAAGCCAGAATGTCACAGTGCCAGAGTGTCACAATGCAGAGTGTCACAATGCAGAGTGTCACAGTGCCAGAGTGTCACACTGCACAGTGCCACTGTGCCAGAGTATCACAATGCCAGAATGTCACAGTGACAGAGTGTCACAATGCAGAGTGTCACAATGCAGAGTGTAACAGTGCCAGAGTGTCACAATGCAGAGTGCCACTGTGCCAGAGTGTCACAATGCAGAGAGTCGCAATGCAATGTCACAGTGCCAGAGTGTCACAATGCAGAGTGCCACTGTGCCAGAGTGTCACAATGCCAGAATGTCACAGTGCCAGAGTGTCACAATGCAGAGTGTCACAATGCAGAGTGTCACAGTGCCAGAGTGTCACACTGCACAGTGCCATTGTGCCAGAGTATCACAATGCCAGAATGTCACAGTGACAGAGTGTCACAATGCAGAGTGTAACAGTGCCAGAGTGTCACAATGCAGAGTGCCACTGTGCCAGAGTGTCACAATGCAGAGTGCCACTGTGCCAGAGTGTCACAATGCCAGAATGTCACAGTGCCAGAATGTCACAATGCAGAGTGTCACAATGCAGAGTGTCACAGTGCCTGAGTGTCACAATGCACAGTGCCACTGTGCCAGAGTGTCAGAGTGTCACAATGCACAGTGCCACAGTGCCAGAGTGTCACAATGCAGAGTGCCACTGTGCCAGAGTGTCACAGTGCCAGTGCCACAGTGCCAGAGTGTCACAATGCAGACTCTCACAGTGTCAGAGTGTCACAGTGCCAGTGTCACAGTGCTAGAGTGTCACAATGCTGAGTGTCACAAAGCAGAGTATCACAATGCAGAGTGTTACAGTGCCACAGTGTCACAATGCCAGACTCTCACAGTGCCATAGTGTCACAATGCAGAATGTCACAGTGCCAGAGTGTCACAATGCAGAATGTCACAGTTCCAGAGTGTCAGAGTGCCAAAGTGTCACAATGCAGAGTGTCACAATGCAGAGTGTCACAATGCAGAGTGCCACTGTGCCAGAGTGTCACAGTGCCAGTGCCACAGTGCCAGAGTGTCACAATGCAGACTCTCACAGTGCCAGTGTCACATTGCCAGTGTCACAGTGCTAGAGTGTCACAATGCTGAGTGTCACAAAGCAGAGTATCACAATGCAGAGTGTTACAGTGACACAGTGTCACTATGCCAGAGAATGACAATGCAGAATGTCACTCTGCCAGAGTGTCACAATGCAGAGTGTCACAGATCCAGAGTGCCACAATACCAGAATGTCACAGTTCCAGAGTGTCACAATGCAGAGTGTCACAATGCAGAGTGTCACAGTGCCACAGTGTCACAGTGCTAGAGTGTCACAATGCCAGTCACAATGCAGAGTGTCACAATGCAGTGTGTTACAGTGCCACAGTGTCACAGTGCTATAGTGTCACAATGCCAGAGTCACAATGCAGAGTGTCACAATGCAGTGTGTTACAGTGCCAGTGTCACAATGCCAGACTCTCACAGTGCCAGAGTGTCACAATGCAGAGTGTCAATGTGCCAGAGTGTCACAGTGTGAGAGTGTCACAACGCAGAATGTCACTGTGCCAGAGTGTTACAATGCAGAGTGTTACAGTGCCAGAGTGTCACAATGCCAGACTCTCACAGTGCCAGAGTGTCACAATGCAGAGTGTCACTGTGCCAGATTATCACAGTGCCAGAGTGTCACAATGCAGAGTGCCACTGTGCCAGAGTGTCATAATGCAGAGTGTCACAATGCAGAGTGCCACTGTGCCAGAGTGTCACAATGCAGAGTGTCGCAATGCTATGTCACAGTGCCAGAGTGTCACAATCCAGACTCTGACAGTGCGAGAGTGCCACAATGCCAGTGTCACAACGCAGAGTGTCACAATGCAGAGTGTTACACTACCACAGCGTCATAATGCCAGAGTCTCATAGTGCCAGAGTGTCACAATGCAGAGCGTCACAATACAGAGTGTCACAATGCAGAGTGTCACAGTGCCAGAGTGTCACAGTGCCAGTGTCACAGGGCCAGAATGTCAGAATGCGAGTGTCACAATGCAGAGTGTCAGATTGCCACAGTGTCGCAGTGCCAGAATGTCGCAGTGCCAGAGTGTCACAATGTGAGTATCACAAATCAGAGTGTCACAGTGCCAGAGCGTCACAATGCAGAGTGTCACAGTTCCAGAGTGTCACAATGCCAGAGTGTCACAGTGCCAGAGCGTCACAATGCAGTGTGCCACTGTGCCAGAGTGTCACAATGCCAGAATGTCACAGTGCCAGAGTGTCACAATGCAGAGTGTCACAATGCAGAGTGTCAAAGCACCACAGTGTCACAATGTACAGTGCAACTGTGCCAGAGTGTCACAATGCAGAGTGTCACAGTTCCAGAGTTTCACAATGCAGAGTGTCACAGTGCCAGAGTGTCACAATGCAGAATGGCACCGTGCCAGAAAGACACAATGCAGAGTGTCACTGTACCAGAGTGTCACATGGCCAGAGTGTCACACTGCAGAATGTCAAAATGCCAGAGTGTCACGGACCCAGAGTGTCACAATGCCAGAATGTCACAGTGCCAGTGTGTCACAATGCAGAGAGACACAATGCAGAGTGTCACAGTGCCAGAGTGTCACAATGCCAGAGTGTCACCGTGCCAGTGTGTCACAATGCAGAGTGTCACAATGCAGACACTCACAGTGCCAGAGTGTCACAATGCAGAATGCCACTGTACCAGAGTGTCACAAAGCCAGAATGTCACAGTGCCAGAGTGTCACAATGCAGAGTGTCACAGTGCCAGTATCACACTGCACAGTGCCACTGTGCCAGAGTATCACAATGCTAGAATGTCACAGTGACAGAGTGTCACAATGCAGAGTGCCACTGTGCCAGAGTGTCACAATGCCGAGAGTCGCAATGCAATGTCACAGTGCCAGAGTGTCACAATGCAGAGTGCCACTGTGCCAGAGTGTCACAATGCCAGAATGTCACAGTGCCAGAGTGTCACAATGCAGAGTGTTACAACGCAGAGTGTCACAATGCAGAGTGTCCCAGTGCCAGAGTGTCACACTGCACAGTGCCACTGTGCCAGAGTATCACAATGCCAGAATGTCACAGTGACAGAGTGTCACAATGCAGAGTGCCACAATGCAGAGTGTAACAGTGCCAGAGTGTCACAATGCAGAGTGCCACTGTGCCAGAGTGTCACAATGCCAGAATGTCACAGTGCCAGAGTGTCACAATGCAGAGTGTCACAATGCAGAGTGTCACAGTGCCAGAGTGTCACAATGCACAGTGCCACTGTGCCAGAGTGTCACAATTGCAGAATGTCACAGTGCCAGAGTTTCACAATGCAGAGTGCCACAGTGCCACAGTGTCACAATGCAGAGTGCCACTGTGCCAGAGTGTCACAATGCAGTATCGCAATGCTATGTCACAGTGCCAGAGTGTCACAATGCAGACTCTCACAGTGCCAGAGTGTCACAGTGCCAGTGTCACAGTGCTAGAGTGTCACAATGCTGAGTGTCACAAAACAGAGTATCACAATGCAGAGTGTTACAGTGCCACAGTGTCACAATGCCAGACTCTCACAGTGCCATAGTGTCACAATGCAGAATGTCACAGCGCCAGAGTGTCACAATGCAGACTCTCACAGTGCCAGAGTGTCACAATGCAGAGTGTCAGAGTGCCAGAGTGTCACAGTGCCACAGTGTCACAGTGCCAGAATGTCGCAGTGTCAGAGTGTCACAATGCGAGTGTTACAGTGACACAGTGTCGCTATGCCAGAGAATGACAATGCAGAATGTCACTCTGCCAGAGTGTCACAATGCAGAGTGTCACAGATCCAGAGTGCCACAATACCAGAATGTCACAGTTCCAGAGTGTCACAATGCAGAGTGTCACAATGCAGAGTGTCACAGTGCCACAGTGTCACAGTGCTAGAGTGTCACAATGCCAGAGTCACAATGCAGAGTGTCACAATGCAGTGTGTTACAGTGCCAGTGTCACAATGCCAGACTCTCACAGTGCCAGAGTGTCACAATGCAGAATGTCACTGTGCCAGAGTGTCACAATGTCAGAGTGTCACAATGCAGAGTGTCACAGTGCCACAGTGTCACAGTGCTAGAGTGTGACAATGCCAGAGTCACAATGCAGAGTGTCACAATGCATTGTGTTACAGTGCCACAGTGTCACAGTGCTAGAGTGTCACAATGCCAGAGTCACAATGCAGTGTCACAATGCAGTGTGTTACAGTGCCAGTGTCACAATGCCAGACTCTCACAGTGCCAGAGTGTCACAATGCAGAGTGTCAATGTGCCAGAGTGTCACAGTGCGAGAGTGTCACAACGCAGAATTTCACTGTGCCAGAGTGTCACAATGCAGAGTGTCGCAATGCTATGTCACAGTGCCAGAGTGTCACAATCCAGAATCTCACAGTGCCAGAGTGCCACAATGCCAGTGTCACAACCCAGAGTGTCACAATGCAGAGTGTTACACTACCACAGCATCATAATGCCAGAGTCTCATAGTGCCATAGTGTCACAATGCAGAGTGCCACTGTGCCAGAGTGTCACAATGCAGAGCGTCACAATACAGAGTGTCACAATGCAGAGTGTCACAGTGCCAGAGTGTCACAGTGCCAGTGTCACAGGGCCAGAGTGTCAGAATGCGAGTGTCACAATGCAGAGTGTCAGATTGCCACAGTTTCGCAGTGCCAGAATGTCGCAGTGCCAGAGTGTCACAATGTGAGTATCACAAATCAGAGTGTCACAGTGCCAGAGCGTCACAATGCAGAGTGTCACTGTGCCAGAGTGTCACAATGCCAGAGTGTCACAGTGCCAGAGCGTCACAATGCCAGAATGTCACAGCGCCAGAGTGTCACAATGCAGAGTGTCACAACGCAGAGTGTCACAGCGCCAGAGTGTCACAATGTACAGTGCAAATGTGCCAGAGTGTCACAATTGCAGAATGTCACATTGCCAGAGTTTCACAATGCAGAGTGCCACAGTGCTAGAATGTCACAATGCAGAGTGTCACAATGCAGAGTGTCACAGTGCCAGAGTTTCGCAATGCAGAGTGTCGCAATGCTATGTCACAGTGCCAGAGTGTCACAATGCAGAGCGTCAAACTGCAGAATGTCACAATGCAGAGTGTCACAGCGCCATAGTCACAATGCAGAGTGTCACAGTGCCAATGTGTCACAGTGCCAGAGTGTCACAATGCAGAACGTCACTGTGGCAGTGTCACACGGCACAGTGTCACAATGCCAGAGTTTCACAGTGCCAGAGTGTCACAATGCCAGACTCTCACAGTGCCAGAATGTCACAATACAGAGTGTCACTGTGCCAGATTGTCACAGTGCCAGAGTGCCACAATGCCAGTGTCACAACGCAGAGTGTCACAATGCAGAGTGTTACACTACCACAGCGTCATAATGCCAGAGTCTCATAGTGCCATAGTGTCACAATGCAGAGTGCCACTGTGCCAGAGTGTCACAATGCAGAGCGTCACAATACAGAGTGTCACAATGCAGAGTGTCACAGTGCCAGAGTGTCACAGTGCCAGTGTCACAGGGCCAGAGTGTCAGAATGCGAGTGTCACAATGCAGAGTGTCAGATTGCCACAGTTTCGCAGTGCCAGAATGTCGCAGTGCCAGAGTGTCACAATGTGAGTATCACAAATCAGAGTGTCACAGTGCCAGAGCGTCACAATGCAGAGTGTCACAGTTCCAGAGTGTCACAATGCCAGAGTGTCACAGTGCCAGAGCGTCACAATGCAGAGTGCCACTGTGCCAGAGTGTCACAATGCAGTATCGCAATGCTATGTCACAGTGCCAGAGTGTCACAATGCAGACTCTCACAGTGCCAGAGTGTCACAGTGCCAGTGTCACAGTGCTAGAGTGTCACAATGCTGAGTGTCACAAAACAGAGTATCACAATGCAGAGTGTTACAGTGCCACAGTGTCACAATGCCAGACTCTCACAGTGCCATAGTGTCACAATGCAGAATGTCACAGCGCCAGAGTGTCACAATGCAGACTCTCACAGTGCCAGAGTGTCACAATGCAGAGTGTCAGAGTGCCAGAGTGTCACAGTGCCACAGTGTCACAGTGCCAGAATGTCGCAGTGTCAGAGTGTCACAATGCGAGTGTTACAGTGACACAGTGTCGCTATGCCAGAGAATGACAATGCAGAATGTCACTCTGCCAGAGTGTCACAATGCAGAGTGTCACAGATCCAGAGTGCCACAATACCAGAATGTCACAGTTCCAGAGTGTCACAATGCAGAGTGTCACAATGCAGAGTGTCACAGTGCCACAGTGTCACAGTGCTAGAGTGTCACAATGCCAGAGTCACAATGCAGAGTGTCACAATGCAGTGTGTTACAGTGCCAGTGTCACAATGCCAGACTCTCACAGTGCCAGAGTGTCACAATGCAGAATGTCACTGTGCCAGAGTGTCACAATGTCAGAGTGTCACAATGCAGAGTGTCACAGTGCCACAGTGTCACAGTGCTAGAGTGTGACAATGCCAGAGTCACAATGCAGAGTGTCACAATGCATTGTGTTACAGTGCCACAGTGTCACAGTGCTAGAGTGTCACAATGCCAGAGTCACAATGCAGTGTCACAATGCAGTGTGTTACAGTGCCAGTGTCACAATGCCAGACTCTCACAGTGCCAGAGTGTCACAATGCAGAGTGTCAATGTGCCAGAGTGTCACAGTGCGAGAGTGTCACAACGCAGAATTTCACTGTGCCAGAGTGTCACAATGCAGAGTGTCGCAATGCTATGTCACAGTGCCAGAGTGTCACAATCCAGAATCTCACAGTGCCAGAGTGCCACAATGCCAGTGTCACAACCCAGAGTGTCACAATGCAGAGTGTTACACTACCACAGCATCATAATGCCAGAGTCTCATAGTGCCATAGTGTCACAATGCAGAGTGCCACTGTGCCAGAGTGTCACAATGCAGAGCGTCACAATACAGAGTGTCACAATGCAGAGTGTCACAGTGCCAGAGTGTCACAGTGCCAGTGTCACAGGGCCAGAGTGTCAGAATGCGAGTGTCACAATGCAGAGTGTCAGATTGCCACAGTTTCGCAGTGCCAGAATGTCGCAGTGCCAGAGTGTCACAATGTGAGTATCACAAATCAGAGTGTCACAGTGCCAGAGCGTCACAATGCAGAGTGTCACTGTGCCAGAGTGTCACAATGCCAGAGTGTCACAGTGCCAGAGCGTCACAATGCCAGAATGTCACAGCGCCAGAGTGTCACAATGCAGAGTGTCACAACGCAGAGTGTCACAGCGCCAGAGTGTCACAATGTACAGTGCAAATGTGCCAGAGTGTCACAATTGCAGAATGTCACATTGCCAGAGTTTCACAATGCAGAGTGCCACAGTGCTAGAATGTCACAATGCAGAGTGTCACAATGCAGAGTGTCACAGTGCCAGAGTTTCGCAATGCAGAGTGTCGCAATGCTATGTCACAGTGCCAGAGTGTCACAATGCAGAGCGTCAAACTGCAGAATGTCACAATGCAGAGTGTCACAGCGCCATAGTCACAATGCAGAGTGTCACAGTGCCAATGTGTCACAGTGCCAGAGTGTCACAATGCAGAACGTCACTGTGGCAGTGTCACACGGCACAGTGTCACAATGCCAGAGTTTCACAGTGCCAGAGTGTCACAATGCCAGACTCTCACAGTGCCAGAATGTCACAATACAGAGTGTCACTGTGCCAGATTGTCACAGTGCCAGAGTGCCACAATGCCAGTGTCACAACGCAGAGTGTCACAATGCAGAGTGTTACACTACCACAGCGTCATAATGCCAGAGTCTCATAGTGCCATAGTGTCACAATGCAGAGTGCCACTGTGCCAGAGTGTCACAATGCAGAGCGTCACAATACAGAGTGTCACAATGCAGAGTGTCACAGTGCCAGAGTGTCACAGTGCCAGTGTCACAGGGCCAGAGTGTCAGAATGCGAGTGTCACAATGCAGAGTGTCAGATTGCCACAGTTTCGCAGTGCCAGAATGTCGCAGTGCCAGAGTGTCACAATGTGAGTATCACAAATCAGAGTGTCACAGTGCCAGAGCGTCACAATGCAGAGTGTCACAGTTCCAGAGTGTCACAATGCCAGAGTGTCACAGTGCCAGAGCGTCACAATGCAGTGTGCCACTGTGCCAGAGTGTCACAATGCCAGAATGTCACAGTGCCAGAGTGTCACAATGCAGAGTGTCACAATGCAGAGTGTCACAGCGCCAGAGTGTCACAATGTACAGTGCAACTGTGCCAGAGTGTCACAATTGCAGAATGTCACAGTGCCAGAGTTTCACAATACAGAGTGCCACAGTGCTAGAATGTCACAATGCAGAGTGTCACAATGCAGAGTGTCACATTGCCAGAGTTTCGCAATGCAGAGTGTCGCAATGCTATGTCACAGTGCCAGAGTGTCACAATGCAGAGCGTCAAACTGCAGAATGTCACAATGCAGAGTGTCACAGCGCCATAGTCACAATGCAGAGTGTCACAGTGCCAAAGTGTCACAGTGCCAGAGTGTCACAATGCAGAACGTCACTGTGGCAGTGTCACACGGCACAGTGTCACAATGCCAGAGTTTCACAGTGCCAGAGTGTCACAATGCCAGACTCTCACAGTGCCAGAATGTCACAATACAGAGTGTCACAGTGCCAGATTGTCACAGTGCCAGAGTGTCACAATGCAGAGTGTCACACTGCAGAATGTCACAATGCCAGAGTGTCACAGTGCCAGACTGTCACAGCGCAGAGTGTCACAGTGCGAGAGTGTCACAACGCAGAATGTCACTGTGCCAGAGTGTCACAATGCAGAGTGTCACAGTGCCAGAGTGTCACACTGCAGAATGTCAAAATGCCAGAGTGTCACGGACCCAGAGTGTCACAATGCCAGAATGTCACAGTGCCAGTGTGTCACAATGCAGAGAGACACAATGCAGAGTGTCACAGTGCCAGAGTGTCACAATGCCAGAGTGTCACAGTGCCAGTGTGTCACAATTCAGAGTGTCACAATGCAGAGTGTCACAGTGCCAGAGAGTCACACGGTCAGAGTGTCACAGTGCCAGAGTGTCACAATGCAGAGTGTCACAGTGCCAGAGTGTCACACTGCACAGTGCCACTGTGCCAGAGTATCACAATGCCAGAATGTCACAGTGACAGAGTGTCACAATGCAGAGTGTCACAATGCAGAGTGTAACAGTGCCAGAGTGTCACAATGCAGAGTGCCACTGTGCCAGAGTGTCACAATGCAGAGAGTCGCAATTCAATGTCACAGTGCCAGAGTGTCACAATGCAGAGTGCCACTGTGCCAGAGTGTCACAATGCCAGAATGTCACAGCGCCAGAGTGTCACAATGCAGAGTGTCACAATGCAGAGTGTCACAGTGCCAGAGTGTCACACTGCACAGTGCCACTGTGCCAGAGTATCACAATGCCAGAATGTCACAGTGACAGAGTGTCACAATGCAGAGTGTCACAATGCAGAGTGTAACAGTGCCATAGTGTCACAATGCAGAGTGCCACTGTGCCAGAGTGTCACAATGCAGAGAGTCGCAATGCAATGTCACAGTGCCAGAGTTTCACAATGCAGAGTGCCACAGTGCCAGAGTGTCACAATGCAGAGTGCCACAGGGCCAGAGTGTCACAATGCAGAATCGCAATGCTATGTCACAGTGCCAGAGTGTCACAATGCCAGTGTCACAGTGCTAGAGTGTCACAATGCAGAGTGTCACAAAGCAGACTATCACAATGCAGCGTGTTACAGTGCCACAGTGTCACAATGCGAGACTCTCACAGTGCCATAGTGTCACAATGCAGAATGTCACAGTGCCAGAGTGTCACAATGCAGACTCTCACAGTGCCAGAGTGTCACAATGCAGACTCTCACAGTGCCAGAGTGTCACATGCAGAGTGTCACTGTACCAGAGTGTCACAATGCCAGAGTCACTATGCAGAGTGTCACAAAGCAGTGTGTTACAGTGCCAGAGTGTCACAATGCCAGACTCTCACAGTGCCAGAGTGTCACAATGCAGAGTGCCACAGTGCCAGAGTGTCACAATACAGAGTGTCACAATGCAGAGTGTCACAATGCAGACACTCACAGTGCCAGAGTGTCACAATGCAGTGTCACAATGCAGAGTGTCACAGTGCCATAGTCACATTGCAGAGTGTCACAATGCAGAGTGTCACAATACCAGAGTGTCACAATGCAGAGTGTCACAATGCAGTGCCACAGTGCCAGAGTGTCACAATGCCAGCGTGTCACAGTGACAGAGTGTCACAACGCAAAACGGCACTGTGCCAGAGTGTCACAATGCAGAGTGTCACAGTGCCATAGTCACAATGCAGAGTGTCACAATGCAGAGTGTCACAGTGCCAAAGTGTCACATTGCCAGAGTGTCACAATGCAGAATGTCACTGTGCCAGTGTCACACGGCACAGTGTCACAATGCCAGAGTTTCACAGTGCCAGAGTGTCACAATGCAGAGTGTGACAGTGACAGAGTGTCACAATGCAGAACGGCATGGTGCCAGAGTGACACAATGCAGAGTGTCACAGTGCCAGAGTGTCAAAGGGCCAGAGTGTCAGACTGCAGAATGTCACAATGCCAGAGTGTCACAATGCCAGAATGCCACAGGGCCAGTGTGTCACAATGCAGAGAGACACAATGCAGAGTGTCACACTGCCAGAGTGTCCCAATGCCAGAGTGTCACAGTGCCACTGTGTCACAATGCATAGTGTCACAATGCAGAGTGTCACTGTGCCAGAGTGTCACAATGACAGAGAGGCACAGTGCCAGAATGTCACACGTACCAGAGTGTTACAATTCAGAGTGTCACAGTGCCAGAGAGTCACAATACCAGTGTGTCACAGTGCCAGAGTGTCACAATGCAGAGTGTCACAGTACCAGAGTGTCACAATGCAGAGTGTCACAATGCAGTGCCACAGTGCTAGAGTGTCAAAATGCCAGAGTGTCACAGTGCCATAGTCACAATGCAGAACGGCGCGGTGCCAGTGTGACACAATGCAGAGTATCACAGTGCCAGCGTGCCACAATGCCGGAGTGTCACAGTGCCAGAATGTCACAGTACCAGAGTTTCACAATGCAGAGTGTCACTGTGCCAGAGTGTCACAATGCCAGAGTCACTATGCAGAGTGTCACAAAGCAGTGTGTTACAGTGCCAGAGTGTCACAATGCCAGACTCTCACAGTGCCAGAGTGTCACAATGCAGAATGTCACTGTGCCAGAGTGTCACAATACAGAGTGTCACAATGCAGAGTGTCACAATGCAGACACTCACAGTGCCAGAGTGTCACAATGCAGTGTCACAATGCAGGGTGTCACAGTGCCATAGTCACAATGCAGAGTGTCACAATGCAGAGTGTCACAATGCCAGAGTGTCACAATGCCAGAGTCACTATGCAGAGTGTCACAAAGCAGTGTGTTACAGTGCCAGAGTGTCACAATGCCAGACTCTCACAGTGCCAGAGTGTCACAATGCAGAATGTCACTGTGCCAGAGTGTCACAATACAGAGTGTCACAATGCAGAGTGTCACAATGCAGACACTCACAGTGCCAGAGTGTCACAATGCAGTGTCACAATGCAGAATGTCACAGTGCCATAGTCACAATGCAGAGTGTCACAATGCAGAGTGTCACAATACCAGAGTGTCACAATGCAGAGTGTCACAATACAGTGCCACAATGCCAGAGTGTCACAATGCCAGCGTGTCACAGTGACAGAGTGTCACAAAGCAGAACGGCACTGTGCCAGAGTGACACAATGCAGAGTGTCACAGTGCCAGAGTTCCACAATGCCAGAGTGTCAGAGTGCCAGAGTGTCACAATGCAGAGCATCACAATGCAGAGTGTCTCAGATCGAGTGTCACAATACCAGTATGTCACAGCGCCAGAGTCTCACAATGCAGAGTGTCACAATGCAGTGTCACAGTGCCACAGTGTCACAGTGCTAGAGTGTCACAATGCCAAAGTCACAATGCAGAGTGTCACAATGCAGTGTGTTACAGTGCCAGTGTCACAATGCCAGACTCTCACAGTGCTAGATTGTCACAATGCCAGAGTCACAATGCAGAGTGTCACAATGCAGTGTGTTACAGTCCCAGTGTCACAATGCCAGACTCTCACAGTGCCAGAGTGTCAGAATGCAGAATGTCATTGTGCCAGAGTGTCACAATGTCAGAGTGTCACAATACAGAGTGTCACAATGCAGAGTGTCTCAGATCGAGTGTCACAATACCAGAATGTCACAGTGCCAGAGTCTCACAATGCAGAGTGTCACAATGCAGTGTCACAGTGCCACAGTGTCACAGTGCTAGAGTGTCACAATGCCAAAGTCACAATGCAGAGTGTCACAATGCAGTGTGTTGCAGTGCCAGTGTCACAATGCCAGACTCTCACAGTGCCAGAGTGTCACAATGCAGAATGTCATTGTGCCATAGTCACAATGCAGAGTGTCACAATGCCAAAGTGTCACATTGCCAGTGTGTCACAATGCAGAACGTCACTGTGCCGGCGTCACACGGCACAGTGTCACAATGCCAGAGTTTCACAGTGCCAGAGTGTCACAATGCAGAATGTCACTGTGCCAGAGTGTCACAATGCAGTGTCACAATGCAGAGTGTCACAGTGCCAGAGTGTCACAACGCAGAGTGTCACAATGCAGAGTGTCACAGTGCTAGAGTGTCAGAATGCCAGTGTCACAATGTAGAGCGTCACAATGCAGAGTGTCACAGTGCCACAGTGTCACAGTGCTAGAGTGTCACAATGCCAGAGTCACAATGCAGAGTGTCACAATGCAGTGTGTTACAGTGCCAGTGTCACAATGCCAGACTCTCACAGTGCCAGAGTGTCACAATGCAGAATGTCATTGTGCCAGAGTGTCACAATGTCAGAGTGTCTCAATGCAGAGTGTCACAGTGACACAGTGTCACAGTGCTAGAGTGTCACAATGCCAGAGTCACAATGCAGAGTGTCACAATGCAGTGTGTTACAGTGGCACAGTGTCACAGTGCTAGAGTGTCACAATGCCAGAGTCACAATGCAGAGTGTCACAATGCAGTGTGTTGCAGTGCCAGTGTCACAATGCCAGACTCTCACAGTGCCAGAGTGTCACAATGCAGAATGTCATTGTGCCATAGTCACAATGCAGAGTGTCACAATGCCAAAGTGTCACAGTGCCACAGTGTCACAATGCAGAACGTCACTGTGCCAGTGTCACACGGCACAGTGTCACAATGCCAGAGTTTCACAGTGCCAGAGTGTCACAATGCAGAGTGTGACAGTGACAGAGTGTCACAATGCAGAACGGCACGGTGCCAGAGTGACACAATGCAGAGTGTCACAGTGCCAGAGTGTCACAGGGCCAGAGTGTCAGATTGCAGAATGTCACAATGCCAGAGTGTCACAATGCCAGAATGCCACAGGGTCAGTGTGTCACAATGCAGAGAGACACAATGCAGAGTGTCACAATACCAGAGTGTCACAATGCAGAGTGGCACAATGCAGTGCCACAGTGCCAGAGTGTCACAATGCCAGCGTGTCACAGTGACAGAGTGTCACAAAGCAGAACGGCACTGTGCCAGAGTGACACAATGCAGAGTGTCACAGTGCCAGAGTTCCACAATGTCAGAGTGTCAGAGTGCCAGAGTGTCACAGGGACAGAGTGTCTCACTGCAGAATGTCACAATGCCAGTGTCACAGTGCCAGGGTGTCACAATGCCAGAGTGTCACAGTGCCAGAGTGCCACAATGCAGTGTCACAATGCAGAGTGTCACTGTGCCAGAGTGTCACAATGACATAGTGTCACAGTGCCAGAATGTCACAGTGCCAGAGTGTTACAATGTTAGAGTGTCACAGTGCCAGAGAGTCACAAAGCCAGAGTGTCACAGTGTCAGATTGCCACAATACTAGAGTGCCGCAATGCAGAGAGCTATAGTGCTAGAATCACAATGCCAGAGAGTCACAGTGCCAGAGTGTCACACTGCTAGAGTGTCAGAATGCCAGTGTCACAATGTAGAGTGTCACAATGCAGTGTGTCACAGTGCCAGAGTGTCACAATGCGAGTGTCACAGTGCCACAGTGTCACTATGCCAGAGAGTGACAATGCAGAATGTCACTCTGCCAGAGTGTCACAATGCAGAGTGTGACAGATCCAGAGCGCCACAATACCAGAATGTCACAGTTCCAGAGTGTCACAATGCAGAGTCTCACACTGCAGAATGTCACAATGCAGAGTGTCACAGTGCCATAGTCACAATGCAGAGTGTCAAAGTGCCAAAGTGTCACAGTGCCAGAGTGTCACAATGCAGAACGTCACTGTGGCAGTGTCACACGGCACAGTGTCACAATGCCAGAGTTTCACAATGCCAGAGTGTCACAGCGCAGAGTGTCACAGTGCGAGAGTGTCACAACGCAGAATGTCACTGTGCCAGAGTGTCACAATGCAGAGTGTCACAGTGCCAGAGTGCCACAATGCAGTGTCACAATGCAGAGTGTCACTGTGCCAGAGTGTCACAATGACATAGTGTCACAGTGCCAGAATGTCACAGTGCCAGAGTGTTACACTGTTAGAGTGTCACAGTGCCAGAGAGTCACAAAGCCAGAGTGTCACAGTGTCAGATTGCCACAATACTAGAGTGCCGCAATGCAGAGAGCTATAGTGCTAGAATCACAATGCCAGAGAGTCACAGTGCCAGAGTGTCACACTGCTAGAGTGTCAGAATGCCAGTGTCACAATGTAGAGTGTCACAATGCAGTGTGTCACAGTGCCAGAGTGTCACAATGCGAGTGTCACAGTGCCACAGTGTCACTATGCCAGAGAGTGACAATGCAGAATGTCACTCTGCCAGAGTGTCACAATGCAGAGTGTGACAGATCCAGAGCGCCACAATACCAGAATGTCACAGTTCCAGAGTGTCACAATGCAGAGTCTCACACTGCAGAATGTCACAATGCAGAGTGTCACAGTGCCATAGTCACAATGCAGAGTGTCAAAGTGCCAAAGTGTCACAGTGCCAGAGTGTCACAATGCAGAACGTCACTGTGGCAGTGTCACACGGCACAGTGTCACAATGCCAGAGTTTCACAATGCCAGAGTGTCACAGCGCAGAGTGTCACAGTGCGAGAGTGTCACAACGCAGAATGTCACTGTGCCAGAGTGTCACAATGCAGAGTGTCACAGTGCCAGAGTGTCACAATGCCAGACTCTCACAGTGCCAGAATGTCACAATACAGAGTGTCACTGTGCCAGATTGTCACAGTGTCAGAGTGTCACAATGCAGAGTGCCACTGTGCCAGAGTGTCACAATGCAGAGTGTCACAATGCAGAGTGCCACTGTGCCAGTGTCACAATGCAGAGTGTCGCAATGCTGTGTCACAGTGCCAGAGTGTCACAATGCAGAGTGTCACACTGCAGAATGTCACAATGTCAGAGTGTCACATTGCCAGACTGTCACAGCGCAGAGTGTCACAGTGCGAGAGTGGCACAACGCAGAATGTCACTGTGCCAGAGTGTCACAATGCAGAGTGTCACAGTGCCAGAGTGTCACAATGCAGAATGGCACCGTGCCAGAATGACACAATGCAGAGTGTCACTGTACCAGAGTGTCACATGGCCAGAGTGTCACACTGCAGAATGTCAAAATGCCAGAGTGTCAATGGACCCAGAGAGTCACAATGCCAGAATGTCACAGTGACAGAGTGTCACAATGCAGAGTGTAACAGTGCCAGAGTGTCACAATGCAGAGTGCCACTGTGCCAGAGTGTCACAATGCAGAGAGTCGCAATGCAATGTACACAGTGCCAGAGTGTCACAATGCAGAGTGCCACTGTGCCAGAGTGTCACAATGCCAGAATGTCACAGTGCCAGAGTGTCACAATGCAGAGTGTCACAATGCAGAGTGTCACAATGCACAGTGCCACTGTGCCAGAGCGTCAGAGTGTCACAATGCACAGTGCCACTGTGCCAGAGTGTCACAATTGCAGAATGTCACAGTGCCAGAGTTTCACAATGCAGAGTGCCACAGTGCCAGAGTGTCACACTGCACAGTGCCATTGTGCCAGAGTATCACAATGCCAGAATGTCACAGTGACAGAGTGTCACAATGCAGAGTGTAACAGTGCCAGAGTGTCACAATGCAGAGTGCCACTGTGCCAGAGTGTCACAATGCAGAGAGTGGCAATGCAATGACACAGTGCCAGAGTGTCACAATGCAGAGCGCCACTGTGCCAGAGTGTCACAATGCCGGAATGTCACAGTGCCAGAGTGTCACAATGCAGAGTGTCACAATGCACAGTGTCACAGTGCCAGAGCGTCACACTGCACAGTGCCACTGTGCCAGAGTGTCACAAAGCCAGAATGTCACAGTGCCAGAGTGTCACAATGCAGAGTGTCACAATGCAGAGTGTCACAATGCAGAGTGTCACAGTGCCAGAGTGTCACACTGCACAGTGCCACTGCGCCACAGTATCACAATGCCAGAATGTTACAGTGACAGAGCGTCACAATGCAGAGTGCCACAATGCAGAGTGTAACAGTGCCAGAGTGTCACAATGCAGAGTGCCACTGTGCCAGAGTGTCACAATGCAGAGAGTCGCAATGCAATGTCACAGTGCCAGAGTGTCACAATGCAGAGTGCCACTGTGCCAGAGTGTCACAATGCCAGAATGTCACACTGCCAGAGTGTCACAATGCAGAGTGTCACAATGCAGAGTGTCACAGTGCCAGAGTGTCACACTGCACAGTGACTCTGTGCCAGAGTATCACAATGCCAGAATGTCACAGTGACAGAGTGTCACAATGCAGAGTGTAACAGTGCCAGAGTGTCAGAATGCAGAGTGCCACTGTGCCAGAGTGTCACAATGCCAGAATGTCACAGTGCCAGAGTGTCACAATGCAGAGTGTCACAATGCAGAGTGTCACAATGCACAGTGCCACTGTGCCAGAGTGTCAGTGTCACAATGCACAGTGCCACTGTGCCAGAGTGTCACAATTGCAGAATGTCACAGTGCCAGAGTTTCACAATGCAGAGTGCCACAGTGCCAGAGTGTCACAATGCAGAATGCCACTGTGCCAGAGTGTCACAATGCAGTATCGCAATGCTATGTCACAGTGCCAGAGTGTCACAATGCAGACTCTCACAGTGCCAGAGTGTCACAGTGCCAGTGTCACAGTGCTAGAGTGTCACAATGCTGAGTGTCACAAAGCAGAGTATCACATTGCAGAGTGTTACAGTGCCACAGTGTCACAATGCCAGACTCTCACAGTGCCATAGTGTCACAATGCAGAATGTCACAGTCCCAGAGTGTCACAATGCAGACTCTCACAGTGCCAGAGTGTCACAATGCAGAGTGTCATAATGCCAGTGTCACATGCCACAGTGTCAGAGTGCCAAAATGTCACAGTGTCAGAGTGTCACAATGCGAGTGTTACAGTGACACAGTGTCACTATGCCAGAGAATGACAATGCAGAATGTCACTCTGCCAGAGTGACACAATGCAGAGTGTCACAGATCCAGAGTGCCACAATACCAGAATGTCACAGTTCCAGAGTGTCACAATGCAGAGTGTCACAATGCAGAGTGTCACAGTGCGACAGTGTCACAGTGCTAGAGTGTCACAATGCCAGAGTCACAATGCAGAGTGTCACAATGCAGTGTGTTACAGTGCCAGTGTCACAATGCCAGACTCTCACAGTGCTAGAGTGTCACAATGCAGAATGTCATTGTGCAAGAGTGTCACAATGTCAGAGTGTCACAATTCAGAGTGCCACAATGCAGAGTGTCACAGATCCAGAGTGTCACAATACCAGAATGTCACAGTGCCAGAGTCTCACAATGCAGAGTGCCACAATGCAGAGTGTCACAGTGCCACAGTGTCACAGTGCTAGAGTGTCACAATGCCAGAGTCACAATGCAGAGTGTCACAATGCAGTGTGTTGCAGTGCCAGTGTCACAATACCAGACTCTCACAGTGCCACAGTGTCACAATGCAGAACTTCACTGTGCCAGTGTCACACGGCACAGTGTCACAATGCCAGAGTTTCACAGTGCCAGAGTGTCACAATGCAGAGTGTGACAGTGACAGTGTGTCACAATGCAGAACGGCACGGTGCCAGAGTGACACAATGCAGAGTGTCACAATGCCAGAATGCCACAGGGCCAGTGTGTCACAATGCAGAGTGTCACAGTGCCAGAGTGTCACACTGCACAGTGCCACTGTGCCAGAGTGTCACAATGCCAGAATGTCACAGTGCCAGAGTGTCACAATGCAGAGTGTCACAATGCAGAGTGTAACAGTGCCAGAGTGTCACAATGCAGAGTGCCACTGTGCCAGAGTGTCACAATGCAGAGAGTGGCAATGCAATGACACAGTGCCAGAGTGTCACAATGCAGAGTGCCACTGTACCAGAGTGTCACAATGCCAGAATGTCACAGTGCCAGAGTGTCACAATGCAGAGTGTCACAATGCAGAGTGTCACAGTGCCAGAGTGTCACACTGCACAGTGCCACTGTGCCAGAGTGTCACAATTGCAGAATGTCACAGTGCCAGAGTGTCACAATGCAGAGTGTCACAATGCAGAGTGTCACAGTGCCAGAGTGTCACACTGCACAGTGCCACTGTGCCAGAGTGTCACAATTGCAGAATGTCACAGTGCCAGAGTGTCACAATGCAGAGTGTCACAATGCAGAGTATCACAATGCCAGAATGTCACAGCGACAGAGTGCCACAATGCAGAGTGTCACAATGCAGAGTGTCACAGATCCAGAGTGTCACAATACCAGAATGTCACAGTGCCAGAGTCTCACAATGCAGAGTGCCACAATGCAGAGTGTCACAGTGCCACAGTGTCACAGTGCTAGAGTGTCACAATGCCAGAGTCACAATGCAGAGTGTCACAATGCAGTGTGTTGCAGTGCCAGTGTCACAATGCCAGACTCTCACAGTGCCACAGTGTCACAATGCAGAACTTCACTATGCCAGTGTCACACGGCACAGTGTCACAATGCCAGAATTTCACAGTGCCAGAGTGTCACAATGCAGAGTGTGACAGTGACAGTGTGTCACAATGCAGAACGGCACGGTGCCAGAGTGACACAATGCAGAGTGTCACAGTGCCAGAATGTCACAGGGCCAGAGTGTCAGACTGTAGAATGTCACAATGCCAGAGCGTCACAATGCCAGAATGCCACAGGGCCAGTGTGTCACAATGCAGAGAGACACAATGCAGAGTGTCACAATACCAGAGTGTCACAATGGAGAGTGTCACAATGCAGTGCCACAGTACCAGAGTGTCACAATGCCAGCGTGTCACAGTGACAGAGTGTCACAAAGCAGAACGGCACTGTGCCAGATTGACACAATGCAGAGTGTCACAGTGCCAGAGTTCCACAATGCCAGAGTGTCAGAGTGCCAGAGTGTCACAGGGACAGAGTGTCTCACTGCAGAATGTCACAATGCCAGTGTCACAGTGCCAGGGTGTCACAATGCCAGAGTGTCACAGTGCCAGAGTGTCACAATGCAGAGTGTTACAATGCAGAGTGTCACAGTGCCAGAGTGTCACACTGCACAGTGCCACTGTGCCAGAGTATCACAATGCCAGAATGTCACAGTGACAGAGTGTCACAATGCAGAGTGTCACAATGCAGAGTGTAACAGTGCCAGAGTGTCACAATGCAGAGTGCCACTGTGCCAGAGTGTCACAATGCAGAGAGTCGCAATGCAATGTCACAGTGCCAGAGTGTCACAATGCAGAGTGCCACCGTGCCAGAGTGTCACAATGCCAGAATGTCACAGTGCCAGAGTGTCACAATGCAGAGTGTCACAGTGCCAGAGTGTCACAGTGCCAGAGTGTCACACTGCACAGTGCCACTGTGCCAGAGTATCACAATGCCAGAATGTCACAGTGACAGAGTGTCACAATGCAGAGTGTCACAATGCAGAGTGTAACAGTGCCAGAGTGTCACAATGCAGAGTGCCACTGTGCCAGAGTCTCACAATGCAGAGAGTCGCAATGCAATGTCACAGTGCCAGAGTTTCACAATGCAGAGTGCCACAGTGCCAGAGTGTCACAATGCAGAGTGCCACAGGGCCAGAGTGTCACAATGCAGAATCGCAATGCTATGTCACAGTGCCAGAGTATCACAATGCAGACTCTCACAGTGCCAGAGTGTCACAATGCTGAGTGTCACAAAGCAGACTATCACAATGCAGCTTGTTACAGTGCCACAGTGTCACAATGCCAGACTCTCACAGTGCCATAGTGTCACAATGCAGAATGTCACAGTGCCAGAGTGTCACCATGCAGACTCTCACAGTGCCAGAGTGTCACAATGCAGACTCTCACAGTGCCAGAGTGTCACATGCAGAGTGTCACTGTGCCAGAGTGTCACAATGCCAGAGTCACTATGCAGAGTGTCACAAAGCAGTGTGTTACAGTGCCAGAGTGTCACAATGCCAGACTCTCACAGTGCCAGAGTGTCACAATGCAGAATGTCACTGTGCCAGAGTGTCACAATACAGAGTGTCACAATGCAGTATGTCACAATGCAGATACTCACAGTGCCAGAGTGTCACAATGCAGTGTCACAATGCAGAGTGTCACAGTGCCATAGTCACAATGCAGAGTGTCACAATGCAGAGTGTCACAATACCAGAGCGTCACAATGCAGAGTGTCACAATGCAGTGCCACAATGCCAGAGTGTCACAATGCCAGCGTGTCACAGTGACAGAGTGTCACAAAGCAGAACGGCACTGTGCCAGAGTGACACAATGCAGAGTGTCACAGTGCCAGAGTTCCACAATGCCAGAGTGTCAGAGTGCCAGAGTGTCACAGGGACAGAGTGTCTCACTGCAGAATGTCACAATGCCAGTGTCACAGTGCCAGGGTGTCACAATGCCAGAGTGTCACAGTGCCAGAGTGTCACAATGCAGAGCGACACAATGCAGAGTGTCACAATGCAGTGTGTTACAGTGCCAGTGTCACAATGCCAGACTCTCACAGTGCTAGAGTGTCACAATGCCAGAGTCACAATGCAGAGTGTCACAATGCAGTGTGTTACAGTGCCAGTGTCACAATGCCAGACTCTCACAGTGCCAGAGTGTCACAATGCAGAATGTCACTGTGCCAGAGTGTCACAATGTCAGAGTGTCACAATGCAGAGTGTCACAGTGCCACAGTGTCACAGTGCTAGAGTGTGACAATGCCAGAGTCACAATGCAGAGTGTCACAATGCAGTGTGTTACAGTGCCACAGTGTCACAGTGCTAGAGTGTCACAATGCCAGAGTCACAATGCAGTGTCACAATGCAGTGTGTTACAGTGCCAGTGTCACAATGCCAGACTCTCACAGTGCCAGTGTCACAATGCAGAGTGTCAATGTGCCAGAGTGTCACAGTGCGAGAGTGTCACAACGCAGAATTTCACTGTGCCAGAGTTTCGCAATGCAGAGTGTCGCAATGCTATGTCACAGTGCCAGAGTGTCACAATGCAGAGCGTCAAACTGCAGAATGTCACAATGCAGAGTGTCACAGCGCCATAGTCACAATGCAGAGTGTCACAGTGCCAAAGTGTCACAGTGCCAGAGTGTCACAATGCAGAACGTCACTGTGGCAGTGTCACACGGCACAGTGTCACAATGCCAGAGTTTCACAGTGCCAGAGTGTCACAATGCCAGACTCTCACAGTGCCAGAATGTCACAATGCAGAGTGTCACTGTGCCAGATTGTCACAGTGCCAGAGTGTCACAATGCAGAGTGTCACACTGCAGAATGTCACAATGCCAGAGTGTCACAGTGCCAGACTGTCACAGCGCAGAGTGTCACAGTGCGAGAGTGTCACAACGCAGAATGTCACTGTGCCAGAGTGTCACAATGCAGAGTGTCACAGTGCCAGAGTGTCACAATGCAGAATGGCACCGTGCCAGAATGGCACAATGCAGAGTGTCACTGTACCAGTGTGTCACATGGCCAGAGTGTCACACTGCAGAATGTCAAAATGCCAGAGTGTCACGGACCCAGAGTGTCACAATGCCAGAATGTCACAGTGCCAGTGTGTCACAATGCAGAGAGACACAATGCAGAGTGTCACAGTGCCAGAGTGTCACAATGCCAGAGTGTCACAGTGCCAGTGTGTCACAATGCAGAGTGTCACAATGCAGAGTGTCACAGTGCCAGAGAGTCACACGGTCAGAGTGTCACAGTGCCAGAGTCTCACAATGCAGAGTGTCACAATGCAGAGTGTCACAGCGCCAGAGTGTCACAATGTACAGTGCAACTGTGCCAGAGTGTCACAATTGCAGAATGTCACAGTGCCAGAGTTTCACAATGCAGAGTGCCACAGTGCTAGAATGTCACAATGCAGAGTGTCACAATGCAGAGTGTCACAGTGCCAGAGTTTCGCAATGCAGAGTGTCGCAATGCTATGTCACAGTGCCAGAGTGTCACAATGCAGAGCGTCAAACTGCAGAATGTCACAATGCAGAGTGTCACAGCGCCATAGTCACAATGCAGAGTGTCACAGTGCCAAAGTGTCACAGTGCCAGAGTGTCACAATGCAGAACGTCACTGTGGCAGTGTCACACGGCACAGTGTCACAATGCCAGAGTTTCACAGTGCCAGAGTGTCACAATGCCAGACTCTCACAGTGCCAGAATGTCACAATGCAGAGTGTCACTGTGCCAGATTGTCACAGTGCCAGAGTGTCACAATGCAGAGTGCCACACTGCAGAATGTCACAATGCCAGAGTGTCACAGTGCCAGACTGTCACAGCGCAGAGTGTCACAGTGCGAGAGTGTCACAACGCAGAATGTCACTGTGCCAGAGTGTCACAATGCAGAGTGTCACAGTGCCAGAGTGTCACAATGCAGAATGGCACCGTGCCAGAATGACACAATGCAGAGTGTCACTGTACCAGTGTGTCACATGGCCAGAGTGTCACACTGCAGAATGTCAAAATGCCAGAGTGTCACGGACCCAGAGTGTCACAATGCCAGAACGTCACAGTGCCAGTGTGTCACAATGCAGAGAGACACAATGCAGAGTGTCACAGTGCCAGAGTGTCACAATGCCAGAGTGTCACAGTGCCAGTGTGTCACAATGCAGAGTGTCACAATGCAGAGTGTCACAGTGCCAGAGCGTCACACGGTCAGAGTGTCACAGTGCCAGAGTGTCACAATGCAGAGTGTCACAGTACCAGAGTGTCACACTGCACAGTGCCACTGTGCCAGAGTATCACAATGCCAGAATGTCACAGTGACAGAGTGTCACAATGCAGAGTGTCACAATGCAGAGTGTAACAGTGCCAGAGTGTCACAATGCAGAGTGCCACTGTGCCAGAGTGTCACAATGCAGAGAGTCGCAATGCAATGTCACAGTGCCAGAGTGTCACAATGCAGAGTGCCACCGTGCCAGAGTGTCACAATGCCAGAATGTCACAGTGCCAGAGTGTCACAATGCAGAGTGTCACAATGCAGAGTGTCACAGTGCCAGAGTGTCACACTGCACAGTGCCACTGTGCCAGAGTATCACAATGCCAGAATGTCACAGTGACAGAGTGTCACAATGCAGAGTGTCACAATGCAGAGTGTAACAGTGCCAGAGTGTCACAATGCAGAGTGCCACTGTGCCAGAGTCTCACAATGCAGAGAGTCGCAATGCAATGTCACAGTGCCAGAGTTTCACAATGCAGAGTGCCACAGTGCCAGAGTGTCACAATGCAGAGTGCCACAGGGCCAGAGTGTCACAATGCAGAATCGCAATGCTATGTCACAGTGCCAGAGTGTCACAATGCAGACTCTCACAGTGCCAGAGTGTCACAATGCTGAGTGTCACAAAGCAGACTATCACAATGCAGCGTGTTACAGTGCCACAGTGTCACAATGCCAGACTCTCACAGTGCCATAGTGTCACAATGCAGAATGTCACAGTGCCAGAGTGTCACAATGCAGACTCTCACAGTGCCAGAGTGTCACATGCAGAGTGTCACTGTGCCAGAGTGTCACAATGCCAGAGTCACTATGCAGAGTGTCACAAAGCAGTGTGTTACAGTGCCAGAGTGTCACAATGCCAGACTCTCACAGTGCCAGAGTGTCACAATGCAGAATGTCACTGTGCCAGAGTGTCACAATACAGAGTGTCACAATGCAGAGTGTCACAATGCAGACACTCACAGTGCCAGAGTGTCACAATGCAGTGTCACAATACAGAGTGTCACAGTGCCATTGTCACAATGCAGAGTGTCACAATGCAGAGTGTCACAATACCAGAGCGTCACAATGCAGAGTGTCACAATGCAGTGCCACAATGCCAGAGTGTCACAATGCCAGCGTGTCACAGTGACAGAGTGTCACAAAGCAGAACGGTACTGTGCCAGAGTGACACAATGCAGAGTGTCACAGTGCCAGAGTTCCACAATGCCAGAGTGTCAGAGTGCCAGAGTGTCACAGGGACAGAGTGTCTCACTGCAGAATGTCACAATGCCAGTGTCACAGTGCCAGGGTGTCACAATGCCAGAGTGTCACAGTGCCAGAGTGTCACAATGCAGAGCGACACAATGCAGAGTGTCACAATGCAGTGTGTTACAGTGCCAGTGTCACAATGCCAGACTCTTACAGTGCTAGAGTGTCACAATGCCAGAGTCACAATGCAGAGTGTCACAATGCAGTGTGTTACAGTGCCAGTGTCACAATGCCAGACTCTCACAGTGCCAGAGTGTCACAATGCAGAATGTCATTGTGCCAGAGTGTCACAATGTCAGAGTATCACAATACAGAGTGTCACAATGCAGAGTGTCACAGATCCAGTGTCACAATACCAGAATGTCACAGTGCCAGAGTCTCACAATGCAGAGTGTCACAATGCAGTGTCACAGTGCCACAGTGTCACAGTGCTAGAGTGTCACAATGCCAGAGTCACAATGCAGAGTGTCACAATGCAGTGTGTTGCAGTGCCAGTGTCACAATGCCAGACTCTCACAGTGCCAGAGTGTCACAATGCAGAATGTCATTGTGCCATAGTCACAATGCAGAGTGTCACAATGCCAAAGTGTCACATTGCCAGAGTGTCACAATGCAGAATGTCACTGTGCCAGTGTCACACGGCACAGTGTCACAATGCCAGAGTTTCACAGTGCCAGAGTGTCACAATGCAGAATGTCACTGTGCCAGAGTGTCACAATACAGAGTGTCACAATGCAGACACTCACAGTGCCAGAGTGTGACAATGCAGTGTCACAATGCAGAGTGTCACAGTGCCATAGTCACAATGCAGAGTGTCACAATGCAGAGTCTCACAATACCAGAGTGTCACAATGCAGAGTGTCACAATGCAGTGCCACAGTGCCAGAGTGTCACAATGCCAGCGTGTCACAGTTACAGAGTGTCACAAAGCAGAACGGCACTGTGCCAGAGTGACACAATGCAGAGTGTCACAGTGCCAGAGTTCCACAATGCCAGAGTGTCAGAGTGCCACAGTGTCACAGGGACAGAGTGTCTCACTGCAGAATGTCACAATGCCAGTGTCACAGTGCCAGGGTGTCACAATGCCAGAGTGTCACAGTGCTAGAGTGTCACAATGCTGAGTGTCACAATGCAGAGTGTCAATGTGCCAGAGTGTCACAATGACAGAGTGTCACAGTGCCAGAATGTCACAGTGCAAGAGTGTTGCAATGTCAGAGTGTCACAGTGCCAGAGAGTCACAAAGCTAGAGTGTCACAGTGCCAGAGTGCCACAATACTAGAGTGCCGCAATGCAGAGAGCCATAGTGCTAGAGTCACAATGCCAGAGAGTCACAGTGCCAGAGTGTCACAGTGCTAGAGTGTCAGAATGCCAGTGTCACAATGTAGAGCGTCACAATGCAGTGTGTCACAGTGCCAGAGTGTTACAATGCAGAATGTCACTGTGCCAGAGTGTCAAAGTGCACAGTGTCACAGTGCCAGAATGTCGCAGTGTCAGTGTCACAATGCAAGTGTCACAGAGCCACAGTGTCACTATGCCAGAGAATGACAATGCAGAATGTCACTCTGCCAGAGTGTCACAATGCAGAGTGTGACAGATCCAGAGTGTCACAATACCAGACTGTCACAGTTCCAGAGTGTCACAATGGAGAGTGTCACAATGCAGAGTGTCACAGTGCCAGTGTCACAGTGCTGGAGTGACACAATGCCAGAGTCACAATGCAGAGTGTCACAATGCAGTGTGTTACAGTGCCAGTGTCACAATGCCAAACTCTCACAGTGCCAGTGTCACAATGCAGAATGTCATTGTGCCAGAGTGTCACAATGTCAGAGTGTCACAATGCAGAGTGTCACAGTGCCACAGTGTCACAGTGCTAGAGTGTCACAATGCCAGAGTCACAATGCAGAGTGTCACAATGCAGTGTGTTACAGTGCCACAGTGTCACAGTGCTAGAGTGTCACAATGCCAGAGTCACAATGCAGTGTCACAATGCAGTGTGTTACAGTGCCAGTGTCACAATGCCAGACTCTCACAGTGCCAGAGTGTCACAATGCAGAATGTCATTGTGCCAGAGCGTCACAATGTCCGAGTGTCACAATACAGAGTGTCACAATGCAGAGTGTCACAGATCCAGCGTCACAATACCAGAATGTCACAGTGCCAGAGTCTCACAATGCAGAGTGTCACAATGCAGAGTGTCACAGTGCCACAGTGTCACAGTGCTAGAGTGTCAAAATGCCAGAGTCACAATGCAGTGTCACAATGCAGTGTGTTACAGTGCCAGTGTCACAATGCCAGACTCTCACAGTGCCAGAGTGTCACAATGCAGAATGTCATTGTGCCATAGTTACAATGCAGAGTGTCACAAAGACAAAGTGTCACATTGCCAGAGTGTCACAATGCAGAATGTCACTGTGCCAGTGCCACACGGCACAGTGTCACAATGCCAGAGTTTCACAGTGCCAGAGTGTCACAATGCAGACTGTGACAGTGACAGAGTGTCACAATGCAGAACGGCACGGTGCCAGAGTGATACAATGCAGAGTGTCACAGTGCCAGAGTGTCACAGGGCCAGAGTGTCAGACTGCAGAATGTCACAATGCCAGAGTGTCACAATGCCAGAATGCCACAGGGCCAGTGTGTCACAATGCAGAGAGACACAATGCAGAGTGTCACACTGCCAGAGTGTCCCAATGCCAGAGTGTCACTGTGCCAGAGTGTCACAATGACAGAGAGGCACAGTGCCAGAATGTCACACGTCCTAGAGTGTTACAATGCAGAGTGTCACTGTGCCAGAGAGTCACAATACCAGTGTGTCACAGTGCCAGAGTGTCACAATGCAGAGTGTCACAGTGCCACAGTGTCACAGTGCTAGAGTGTCACAATGCCAGAGTCACAATGCAGAGTGTCACAATGCAGTGTGTTACAGTGCCAGTGTCACAATGCCAAACTCTCACAGTGCCAGTGTCACAATGCAGAATGTCATTGTGCCAGTGTCACAATGTCAGAGTGTCACAATACAGAGTGTCACAGTGCCACAGTGTCACAGTGCTAGAGTGTCACAATGCCAGAGTCACAATGTAGAGTGTCACAATGCAGTGTGTTACAGTGCCAGTGTCACAATGCCAGACTCTCACAGTGCCAGAGTGTCACAATGCAGAATGTCATTGTGCCAGAGCGTCACAATGTCAGAGTGTCACAATACAGAGTGTCACAATGCAGAGTGTTACTGATCCAGTGTCACAATACCAGAATGTCACAGTGCCAGAGTGTCACAATGCAGAGTGTCACAGTGCCAGAGTGTCAAAATGCAGAGTGTCACAATGCAGTGCCACAGTGCTAGAGTGTCACAATGCCAGAGTGTCACAGTGCCATAGTCACAATGCAGAACAGCGCGGTGCCAGTGTGACACAATGCAGAGTATCACAGTGCCAGCGCGCCACAATGCCGGAGTGTCACAGTGCCAGAATGTCACAGTGCCAGAGTTTCACAATGCAGAGTGTCACTGTGCGAGCGGGTCACAATGCAGAGTGTCACAATGCAGAGTGTCACTGTGCCAGAGTGTCACAATGCAGAGTGTCACAATGCAGTTTGTCACAGTGCCAGAGTGTCACAATGCAGAGTGCCACTGTGCCAGAGTGTCACAATGCAGAGAGTCGCAATGCAATGTCACAGTACCAGAGTGTCACAATGCAGAGTGCCTCTGTGCCAGAGTGTCACAATGCAGAGTATCGCAATGCTATGTCACAGTGCCAGAGTGTCACAGTGCCAGTGTCACAGTGCCAGAGTGCCACAATACTAGAGTGCCGCAATGCAGAGAGCCACAGTGCTAGAGTCACAATGCCAGAGAGTCACAGTGCCAGAGTGTCACAGTGCTAGAGTACCAGACTGCCAGTGTCACAATGTAGAGTGTCACAATGCAGAGTGTCACAGTGCCATAGTCACAATGCAGAGTGTCACAATGCAGAGTGTCACAATACCAGAGCGTCACAATGCAGAGTGTCACAATGCAGTGCCACAATGCCAGAGTGTCACAATGCCAGCGTGTCACAGTGACAGAGTGTCACAAAGCAGAACGGTACTGTGCCAGAGTGACACAATGCAGAGTGTCACAGTGCCAGAGTTCCACAATGCCAGAGTGTCAGAGTGCCAGAGTGTCACAGGGACAGAGTGTCTCACTGCAGAATGTCACAATGCCAGTGTCACAGTGCCAGGGTGTCACAATGCCAGAGTGTCACAGTGCCAGAGTGTCACAATGCAGAGCGACACAATGCAGAGTGTCACAAAGCAGTGTGTTACAGTGCCAGTGTCACAATGCCAGACTCTTACAGTGCTAGAGTGTCACAATGCCAGAGTCACAATGCAGAGTGTCACAATGCAGTGTGTTACAGTGCCAGTGTCACAATGCCAGACTCTCACAGTGCCAGAGTGTCACAATGCAGAATGTCATTGTGCCAGAGTGTCACAATGTCAGAGTATCACAATACAGAGTGTCACAATGCAGAGTGTCACAGATCCAGTGTCACAATACCAGAATGTCACAGTGCCAGAGTCTCACAATGCAGAGTGTCACAATGCAGTGTCACAGTGCCACAGTGTCACAGTGCTAGAGTGTCACAATGCCAGAGTCACAATGCAGAGTGTCACAATGCAGACTGTCACAGTGCCAGTGTCACAATGCCAGACTCTCACAGTGCCAGAGTGTCACAATGCAGAATGTCATTGTGCCATAGTCACAATGCAGAGTGTCACAATGCCAAAGTGTCACATTGCCAGAGTGTCACAATGCAGAATGTCACTGTGCCAGTGTCACACGGCACAGTGTCACAATGCCAGAGTTTCACAGTGCCAGAGTGTCACAATGCAGAATGTCACTGTGCCAGAGTGTCACAATACAGAGTGTCACAATGCAGACACTCACAGTGCCAGAGTGTGACAATGCAGTGTCACAATGCAGAGTGTCACAGTGCCATAGTCACAATGCAGAGTGTCACAATGCAGAGTCTCACAATACCAGAGTGTCACAATGCAGAGTGTCACAATGCAGTGCCACAGTGCCAGAGTGTCACAATGCCAGCGTGTCACAGTTACAGAGTGTCACAAAGCAGAACGGCACTGTGCCAGAGTGACACAATGCAGAGTGTCACAGTGCCAGAGTTCCACAATGCCAGAGTGTCAGAGTGCCAGAGTGTCACAGGGACAGAGTGTCTCACTGCAGAATGTCACAATGCCAGTGTCACAGTGCCAGGGTGTCACAATGCCAGAGTGTCACAGTGCTAGAGTGTCACAATGCTGAGTGTCACAATGCAGAGTGTCAATGTGCCAGAGTGTCACAATGACAGAGTGTCACAGTGCCAGAATGTCACAGTGCAAGAGTGTTGCAATGTCAGAGTGTCACAGTGCCAGAGAGTCACAAAGCTAGAGTGTCACAGTGCCAGAGTGCCACAATACTAGAGTGCCGCAATGCAGAGAGCCATAGTGCTAGAGTCACAATGCCAGAGAGTCACAGTGCCAGAGTGTCACAGTGCTAGAGTGTCAGAATGCCAGTGTCACAATGTAGAGCGTCACAATGCAGTGTGTCACAGTGCCAGAGTGTTACAATGCAGAATGTCACTGTGCCAGAGTGTCAAAGTGCACAGTGTCACAGTGCCAGAATGTCGCAGTGTCAGTGTCACAATGCAAGTGTCACAGAGCCACAGTGTCACTATGCCAGAGAATGACAATGCAGAATGTCACTCTGCCAGAGTGTCACAATGCAGAGTGTGACAGATCCAGAGTGTCACAATACCAGAATGTCACAGTTCCAGAGTGTCACAATGGAGAGTGTCACAATGCAGAGTGTCACAGTGCCAGTGTCACAGTGCTGGAGTGACACAATGCCAGAGTCACAATGCAGAGTGTCACAATGCAGTGTGTTACAGTGCCAGTGTCACAATGCCAAACTCTCACAGTGCCAGTGTCACAATGCAGAATGTCATTGTGCCAGAGTGTCACAATGTCAGAGTGTCACAATGCAGAGTGTCACAGTGCCACAGTGTCACAGTGCTAGAGTGTCACAATGCCAGAGTCACAATGCAGAGTGTCACAATGCAGTGTGTTACAGTGCCACAGTGTCACAGTGCTAGAGTGTCACAATGCCAGAGTCACAATGCAGTGTCACAATGCAGTGTGTTACAGTGCCAGTGTCACAATGCCAGACTCTCACAGTGCCAGAGTGTCACAATGCAGAATGTCATTGTGCCAGAGCGTCACAATGTCCGAGTGTCACAATACAGAGTGTCACAATGCAGAGTGTCACAGATCCAGCGTCACAATACCAGAATGTCACAGTGCCAGAGTCTCACAATGCAGAGTGTCACAATGCAGAGTGTCACAGTGCCACAGTGTCACAGTGCTAGAGTGTCAAAATGCCAGAGTCACAATGCAGTGTCACAATGCAGTGTGTTACAGTGCCAGTGTCACAATGCCAGACTCTCACAGTGCCAGAGTGTCACAATGCAGAATGTCATTGTGCCATAGTTACAATGCAGAGTGTCACAAAGACAAAGTGTCACATTGCCAGAGTGTCACAATGCAGAATGTCACTGTGCCAGTGCCACACGGCACAGTGTCACAATGCCAGAGTTTCACAGTGCCAGAGTGTCACAATGCAGACTGTGACAGTGACAGAGTGTCACAATGCAGAACGGCACGGTGCCAGAGTGATACAATGCAGAGTGTCACAGTGCCAGAGTGTCACAGGGCCAGAGTGTCAGACTGCAGAATGTCACAATGCCAGAGTGTCACAATGCCAGAATGCCACAGGGCCAGTGTGTCACAATGCAGAGAGACACAATGCAGAGTGTCACACTGCCAGAGTGTCCCAATGCCAGAGTGTCACTGTGCCAGAGTGTCACAATGACAGAGAGGCACAGTGCCAGAATGTCACACGTCCTAGAGTGTTACAATGCAGAGTGTCACTGTGCCAGAGAGTCACAATACCAGTGTGTCACAGTGCCAGAGTGTCACAATGCAGAGTGTCACAGTGCCACAGTGTCACAGTGCTAGAGTGTCACAATGCCAGAGTCACAATGCAGAGTGTCACAATGCAGTGTGTTACAGTGCCAGTGTCACAATGCCAAACTCTCACAGTGCCAGTGTCACAATGCAGAATGTCATTGTGCCAGTGTCACAATGTCAGAGTGTCACAATACAGAGTGTCACAGTGCCACAGTGTCACAGTGCTAGAGTGTCACAATGCCAGAGTCACAATGTAGAGTGTCACAATGCAGTGTGTTACAGTGCCAGTGTCACAATGCCAGACTCTCACAGTGCCAGAGTGTCACAATGCAGAATGTCATTGTGCCAGAGCGTCACAATGTCAGAGTGTCACAATACAGAGTGTCACAATGCAGAGTGTTACTGATCCAGTGTCACAATACCAGAATGTCACAGTGCCAGAGTGTCACAATGCAGAGTGTCACAGTGCCAGAGTGTCAAAATGCAGAGTGTCACAATGCAGTGCCACAGTGCTAGAGTGTCACAATGCCAGAGTGTCACAGTGCCATAGTCACAATGCAGAACAGCGCGGTGCCAGTGTGACACAATGCAGAGTATCACAGTGCCAGCGCGCCACAATGCCGGAGTGTCACAGTGCCAGAATGTCACAGTGCCAGAGTTTCACAATGCAGAGTGTCACTGTGCGAGCGGGTCACAATGCAGAGTGTCACAATGCAGAGTGTCACTGTGCCAGAGTGTCACAATGCAGAGTGTCACAATGCAGTTTGTCACAGTGCCAGAGTGTCACAATGCAGAGTGCCACTGTGCCAGAGTGTCACAATGCAGAGAGTCGCAATGCAATGTCACAGTACCAGAGTGTCACAATGCAGAGTGCCTCTGTGCCAGAGTGTCACAATGCAGAGTATCGCAATGCTATGTCACAGTGCCAGAGTGTCACAGTGCCAGTGTCACAGTGCCAGAGTGCCACAATACTAGAGTGCCGCAATGCAGAGAGCCACAGTGCTAGAGTCACAATGCCAGAGAGTCACAGTGCCAGAGTGTCACAGTGCTAGAGTACCAGACTGCCAGTGTCACAATGTAGAGTGTCACAATGCAGTGTGTCACAGTGCCAGAGTGTTACAATGCAGAATGTCACAGTGCCAGAGTGTCACAATGCAGAGTGTCACAATGCAGAGTCTCACAATGCCAGAGTGCCACAATGCCAGAATGTCAAAATCCAGAACGTCACTGTGCCAGAGTGTCACAATGCAGAGTGTCACTTCAGTGTCCCAATGCAGAGTGTCACAGTGCAGAGTGTCACAATGCAGAGTGTCAGAATGCAGTGTCACATTGCAGACTGTCACAGTGCCACAGTGTCAAGTGCCAGAGTGTCACAATGCAGAGTGTCACAGTGCCAGAGTGCCCCAATGCCAGAGTGTCACAGTGCCAGAGTGTCACAGGGCCAGAGTGTCACGGTTCCAGAGTGTCATGATGCCTGACTGTCACAGTGCCAGAGTGTCACAATGCAGAATGTCACTCTGTCAGAGTGTCACAATGCCAGAGTGTCACACTGCCAGAGGGTCACAATGCAGCATGTCACTGTGCCAGAGCGTCACAATGCAGAGTGTCACAAAGCCAGAGTGCCACAATGCCAGAGTGTCACAGTGCCAGAGTGTCACAATGCCAGATTGTCACAATGCAGGGTGTCACAATGTAGAATGTAACAGTGCCAGAGTCTCAGAATGCAGAGTGTCACAATGCCAGAATGTCACAGTGCCAGAGTGTCCCAATGTAGAATGTAACAGTGCCAGAGTGTCAGAATGCCAGAGTGTCAGAGTGCCAGAGTGTAACAATGCAGAATGTCACTCTGCCAGATGCCACAATGCAGAGTGCCATAGTGCCAGTGTCACAATGCCAGAGTTTCAGAGTGCCCGAATGTCACAATGCAGGGTGTCATAGTGCAAGCCTGTCACAAAGGCACAGTGTTGAATGCAGAATGTCACAGTGCCAGAGTGTCACAGTGCAAGAATGTAATAGTACCAGACTGTCACAGTGCCAGAGTGTCGCAGTGCCAGAGTATCACAATACAGACTTTCACAGTGCGAGTGTCACATTGCAGTGTCACAGTGCCAGAGTGTCACAGTACCACAGTGTCACAATGCGAGTGTCACAAAGCAGAGTGTCACAGTGCCTCAGTGTCACAGTGCCAGAGTGTCACAATGCCAGATTGTCAAAACGCGAGTGTCACAATGCACAGTGTCACAGTGCCAGTGTCACAATGCCAGAGTGTCACACTGCCAGTGGGTCACAATGCAGAATGTCACTGTGCCAGAGTGTCACAATGCAGAGTGTCAGAATGCCAGAGTGCCACAATACCAGAGTGTCACAGTGCCAGAGTGTAACAATGCCAGAGTGTCACAATGCAGAGTTTCACTATGTAGAATGTAACAGAGCCAGAGTGTCACAATGCAGAGTGTCACAGTGCCAGAATGTCGCAGTGCCAGAGTGTCACTATGCCAGAGAATGACAATGCAGAATGTCACTCTGATAGAGTGTCACAATGCAGAGTGTCACAATGCCAGAGTGTCACAATGTAGAGTACCACTGTGCCAGAGTGTCACAATACCAGAATGTCACAGTGCCAGAGTGTCACAATGCAGAGCGTCACAATGCAGACAGTCACAGTACCAGAGTGTCACTGTGCTAGAGTGTCGCAATGCCAGAGTCACAATGCAGAGTGTCACAATGCAGTGTGTTACGGTGCCAGAGTGTCACAATGCCAGAGTGTCACAGTGCCAGAGTGTCACAATGCAGAATGTCACTGTGCCAGAGTGTCACAATTCAGAGTATCACAATACAGAGTGTCACAATGCAGAGTGTCACAATGCAGACTGTCACAAAGCAGTGTGTTACAGTGCCAGAGTGTCACAATGCCAGATTCTAACAGTGCCAGAGTGTCACAATGCAGAGTGTCACAATGCAGTGTCACAATGCAGACTGTCACAGTGCCATAATCACGATGTAGAGTGTCACAATGCCAAAGTGTCACAGTGCCAGAGTGTCACAATGAAGAACGTCACTGTGCCAGTGTCATACGGCACAGTGTCACAATGCCAGAGTTTCACAGTACCAGAGTGTCACAGCGCAGAATGTCACAGTGCCAGAGTTTCACAATGCAGAGTGCCACTGTGCCAGAGTGTCACAATGCAGAGTGTCGCAATGCTATGTCACAGTGCCACAGTGTCACAATGACGACTCTCACAGTGCCAGAGTGTCACAGTGCCAGTGTCACAGTGGTAGAGTGTCACAATGCCACTGTAAGAATGCAGAGTGTCACAATGCAGAGTGTTACAGTGCCACAGTGTCACAATGCCAGAGTCTCACAGTGCCATAGTGTCACAATGCAGAACGTCGCAGTGCCAGAGTGTCACAGTGCCAGAGTGTCAAAATGCGAGTGTCACAATGCAGAGTGTCAAAGTGCCACAGTGTCACAGTGCTAGAGTGTCAGAATGCCAAAGTCACAATGCAGAGTGTCACAATGCAGTGTGTTACAGTGCCAGAGTGTCAATGTGCCAGAGTGTCACAGTGCCAGAGTGTCACAATTCAGTGTCACAATGCAGAGTGTCACAATGCAGAGTGCCAAAATGCAGACTGTCACAGTGCCAGAGTGTCACAGTGCCAGAAGGTCACAATGCAGAGTGTCACAATGAAGTGTCACAATGCAGAGTATCACAGTGCCATAGTCACAATGCAGACTGTCACAATGCCAGAGTGTCACACTGCCAGAGTGTCAGAATGCAGAGTGTCACAATGCAGTGTGACAATGCAGTGTCACAGTGCCATAGTCACAATGCAGAATGTCACAATGCCAAAGTGTCACAGTGCGAGAGTGTCACAATGCAGTGCCACAGTGCTAGAGTGTCACAATGCCGGAGTGCCACAGTGCCAGAATGTCACAGTGTCAGAGTGTCACAATGCAGAGTGTCACTGTGCCAGAGTGTCACAATGCAGAGTGTCACAATGCAGAGTGTCACAGTGCCAGTGTGTCACAATGCAGAGTGTCACTGTGCCAGAGTGTCACAATGCAGAGTGACACTGTGCCAGAGTGTCACAATGCAGAGTGTCACAATGCAGAGTGTCACCGTGCCAGAGTGTCACAATGCAGAGTGTCGCAATGCTGTGTCACAGTGCCAGAGTGTCACAATGCAGACTCTCACAGTGCCAGTGTGTCACAGTGGCAGTGTCACAGTGCTAGAGTGTCACAATGCCAGTGTCACAATGCAGAGTGTCACAATGCAGAGTGTTACAGTGCCACAGTGTCGCAATGCCAGAGTCTCACAGTGCCATAGTGTCACAATGCAGAATGTCACAGTGCCAGAGTGTCACAGTGCCAGAGTGTCACAATGCAGAGTGTCACAATGCAGAGTGTCACACTGCCACAGTGTCACAGTAGTAGAGTGTCACAATGCCAGAGTCACAATACAGAGTGTCACAATGCAGAGTGTTACAATACCAGAGTGTCACAATGCAGTGTCACAATGCAGTGCCAGAGTGCCAGAGTGTCACAATGCCAGCGTGTCACAGTGACAGAGTGTCACAATGCAGAGTGTCACAATGCAGAGTGTCATAATACCAGAGTGTCACAATGCAGAGTGTCACAATGCAGTGCCACAGTGCCAGAGTGTCATAATGCCAGCGTGTCACAGTGACAGAGTGTCACAAAGCAGAACGGCACTGTGCCAGAGTGACACAATGCAGAGTGTCACAGTGCCAGAGTTCCACAATGCCAGAGTGTCAGAGTGCCAGAGTGTCACAGGGACAGAGTGACAAACTGCAGAATGTCACAATGCCAGTGTCACAGTGCCAGGGTGTCACAATGCCAGAGTGTCACAGTGCCAGAGTGTCACAATGCCAGTGTCACAATGCAGAGTGTCACAATGCAGAGTGTTACAGTGCCACAGTGTCACAATGCCAGAGTCTCACAGTGCCATAGTGTCACAATGCAGAATGTCACAGTGCCAGAGTGTCACAGTGCCAGAGTGTCACAATGCAGAGTGTCACAATGCAGAGTGTCACACTGCCACAGTGTCACAGTAGTAGAGTGTCACAATGCCAGAGTCACAATACAGAGTGTCACAATGCAGAGTGTTACAATACCAGAGTGTCACAATGCAGAGTGTCACAATGCAGTGCCACAGTGCCAGAGTGTCACAATGCCAGCGTGTCACAGTGACAGAGTGTCACAATGCAGAGTGTCACAATGCAGAGTGTCATAATACCAGAGTGTCACAATGCAGAGTGTCACAATGCAGTGCCACAGTGCCAGAGTGTCACAAAGCCAGCATGTCACAGTGACAGAGTGTCACAAAGCAGAACGGCACTGTGCCAGAGTGACACAATGCAGAGTATCACAGTGCCAGAGTTCCACAATGCCAGAGTGTCAGAGTGCCAGAGTGTCACAGGGACAGAGTGACAAACTGCAGAATGTCACAATGCCAGTGTCACAGTGCCAGGGTGTCACAATGCCAGAGTGTCACAGTGCCAGAGTGTCACAATGCAGAGTGTCACAATGTAGAGTGTCACTGTGCCAGAGTGTCACAATGACAGAGTGTCACAGTGCCAGAATGTCACAGTGCCAGAGTGTTACAATGTCAGGGTGTCACAGTGCCAGAGAGTCACAATGCCAGAGTGTCACAGTGCCAGAGTGCCACAATACTAGAGTGCCGCAATGCAGAGAGCCATAGTGCTAGAGTCACAATGCCAGAGAGTCACAGTGCCAGAGTGTCACAGTGCTAGAGTGTCAGAATGCCAGTGTCACAATGTAGAGTGTCACAATGCAGTGTGTCACAGTGCCAGAGTGTTACAATGCAGAATGTCACTGTGCCAGAGTGTCACAATGCAGAGTGTCTCAATGCAGAGTGTCACTTCAGTGTCCCAATGCAGAGTGTCACAGTGCAGAGTGTCACAATGCAGAGTGTCAGAATGCAGTGTCACATTGCAGACTGTCACAGTGCCAGAGTGTTACAGTGCCAGAGTGTCACAATGCAGAGTGTCACAGTGCCAGAGTGCCCCAATGCCAAAGTGTCACAGTGCCACAGTGTCACAGGGCCAGAGTGTCACGGTTCCAGAGTGTCATGATGCCTGACTGTCACAGTGCCAGAGTGTCACAGTGAAGAGTGTCACAGTGCCAGAGATTCACAATGACAGAGTGTCACAGTGCCAGAATGTCACAGTGCCAGATTGTCACAATGCAGAGTGTTACAATGCCATAGTGTCACAGTGCCAGAGTGTTACAACGCAGAATGTCACTGTGCCAGAGTGTCACAATGCAGAGTGTCACAATGCCAGAGTGTCACAATGCCAGAGTGTCACAATGCAGAATGTCATTGTGCCAGAGTGTCACAATGCCAGAGTGTCACACTGCCAGAGGGTCACAATGCAGAATGTCACTGTGCCAGAGTGTCACAATGCAGAGTGTCACAAAGCCAGAGTGCCACAATGCTAGAGTGTCACAGTGCCAGAATGTGACAATGCCCGATTGTCACAGTGCAGGGTGTCACAATGTAGAATGTAATAGTGCCAGAGTCTCACAAAGCAGAGTGTCACAATGCCAGAATGTCGCAGTGCCAGAGTGTCACTATGCCAGAGAATGACAATGTAGAATGTCACTCTGCTAGAGTGTCACAATGCAGAGTGTTACAATGCCAGAGTGTCACAATGTAGAGTACCACTGTGCCAGAGTGTCACAATACCACAATGTCACAGTGCCAGAGTATCACAATGCAGTGTGTTACGGTGCCAGAGTGTCACAATGCCAGACTCTCACAGTGCCAGAGTGTCACAATGCAGAATGTCACTGTGCCAGAGTGTCACAATTCAGAGTGTCACAATACAGAGTGTCACAATGCAGAGTGTCACAATGCAGACTGTCACAAAGCAGTGTGTTACAGTGGCAGAGTGTCACAATGCCAGACTCTCACAGTGCCAGAGTGTCACAATGCAGAATGTCACTGTGCCAGAGTGTCACAATTCAGAGTGTCACAATACAGAGTGTCACAATGCAGAGTGTCACAATGCAGACTGTCACAGTGACAGAGTGTCACAGTGCCAGAGTGTCACAATGCAGACTGTCACAATGCAGTGTCACAATGCAGACTGTCACAGTGCCAGTGTGTCACAGTTCCAGAGTGCCACAATGCCAGAGTCACAGTGCCAGAGTGTCACAATGAAGAACGTCACTGTGCCAGTGTCACACGGCACAGTGTCACAATGCCAGAGTTTCACAGTACCAGAGTGTCACAGCGCAGAATGTCACTGTGCCAGAGTGTCACAATGCAGAGTGTCACAGTGCCAGAGTGTCACAATACAGAGTGACACTGTGCCCGAGTGTCACAATGCAGAGTGTCACAATGCCAGTGTCACAATGCAGAGTGTCACTGTGCCAGAGTGTCACAAAGCAGACGGTCGCAATGCAATGTCACAGTGCCAGAGTGTCACAATGCAGAGTGCCACTGTGCAAGAGTGTCACAATGCAGAGTGTCGCAATGCTATGTCACAGTGTCACCGTGTCACAATGACGACTCTCACAGTGCCAGAGTGTCACAGTACCAGTGTCACAGTGGTAGAGTGTCACAATGCCACTGTAACAATGCAGAGTGTCACAATGCAGAGTGTTACAGTGCCACAGTGTCACAATGCCAGAGTCTCACAGTGCCATAGTGTCACAATGCAGAACATCGCAGTGCCAGAGTGTCACAATGTAGAGTGTCACAGTGCCAGAGTGTCACAGTGCCAGAGTGTCACAATGCAGACTCTCACAGTGCCAGAGTGTCACAGTGCCAGTGTCACAGTGCTAGAGTGTCAGAATGCCAAAGTCGCAATGCAGAGTCTCACAATGCAGTGTGTTACAGTACCAGAGTGTCACAATGCCAGACTCTCACAGTGCCACAGTGTCACAGTGCCAGAATGTCACAATGCAGAGTGTCACAATGAAGTGTCACAATGCAGAGTGTCACAGTGCCATAGTCACAATGCAGACTGTCAGAATGCCAGAGTGTCACAGTGCCAGAGTGTCAGAATGCAGAGTGTCACAATGCAGACTCTCTCAGTGCCAGAGTGTCACAGTGCCAGAATGTCACAATGCAGAGTGTCACAATGAAGTGTCACAATGCAGAGTATCACAGTGCCATAGTCACAATGCAGACTGTCACAATGCCAGAGTGTCACACTGCCAGAGTGTCAGAATGCAGAGTGTCACAATGCAGTGTGACAATGCAGTGTCACAGTGCCATAGTCACAACGCAGAATGTCACAATGCCAAAGTGTCACAGTGCGAGAGTGTCACAAAGCAGAATGTCACTGTGCCAGAGTGTCACAATGCAGAGTGTCACAGCACCAGAGTGTCACAATGCAGAGTGTCACAATGCAGTGCCACAGTGCTAGAGTGTCACAATGCCGGAGTGCCACAGTGCCAGAATGTCACAGTGCCAGAGTGTCACAATGCAGAGTGTCACTGTGCCAGAGTGTCACAATGCAGAGTGTCACAATGCAGAGTGTCACAGTGCCAGAGTGTCACAATGCAGAGTGACACTGTGCCAGAGTGTCACAATGCAGAGTATCACAATGCAGAGTGTCACCGTGCCAGAGTGTCACAATGCAGAGTGCCACTGTGCCAGAGTGTCACAATGCAGAGTGTCGCAATGCTGTGTCACAGTGCCAGAGTGTCACAATGCAGACTCTCACAGTGCCAGTGTGTCACAGTGGCAGTGTCACAGTGCTAGAGTGTCACAATGCCAGTGTCACAATGCAGAGTGTCACAATGCAGAGTGTTACAGTGCCACAGTGTCGCAATGCCAGTCTCACAGTGCCATAGTGTCACAATGCAGAATGTCACAGTGCCAGAGTGTCACAGTGCCAGAGTGTCACAATGCAGAGTGTCACAATGCAGAGTGTCACAGTGCCACAGTGTCACAGTAGTAGAGTGTCACAATGCCAGATTCACAATACAGAGTGTCACAATGCAGAGTGTTACAATACCAGAGTGTCACAATGCAGAGTGTCACAATGCAGTGCCACAGTGCCAGAGTGTCACAATGCCAGCGTGTCACAGTGACAGAGTGTCACAATGCAGAGTGTCACAATGCAGAGTGTCATAATGCCAGAGTGTCACAATGCAGAGTGTCACAATGCAGTGCCACAGTGCCAGAGTGTCACAATGCCAGCGTGTCACAGTGACAGAGTGTCACAAAGCAGAACGGCACTGTGCCAGAGTGACACAATGCAGAGTGTCACAGTGCCATAGTTCCACAAGGCCAGAGTGTCAGAGTGCCAGAGTGTCACAGGGACAGAGTGACAAACTGCAGAATGTCACAATGCCAGTGTCACAGTGCCAGGGTGTCACAATGCCAGAGTGTCACAGTGCCAGAGTGTCACAATGCAGAGTGTCACAATGTAGAGTGTCACTGTGCCAGAGTGTCACAATGACAGAGTGTCACAGTGCCAGAATGTCACAGTGCCAGAGTGTTACAATGTCAGGGTGTCACAGTGCCAGAGAGTCACAATGCCAGAGTGTCACAGTGCCAGAGTGCCACAATACTAGAGTGCCGCAATGCAGAGAGCCATAGTGCTAGAGTCACAATGCCAGAGAGTCACAGTGCCAGTGTGTCACAGTGCTAGAGTGTCAGAATGCCAGTGTCACAATGTAGGGTGTCACAATGCAGTGTGTCACAGTGCCAGAGTGTTACAATGCAGAATGTCACTGTGCCAGAGTGTCACAATGCAGAGTGTCTCAATGCAGAGTGTCACTTCAGTGTCCCAATGCAGAGTGTCACAGTGCAGAGTGTCACAATGCAGAGTGTCAGAATGCAGTGTCACATTGCAGACTGTCACAGTGCCAGAGTGCCCCAATGCCAAAGTGTCACAGTGCCAGAGTGTCACAGGGCCAGAGTGTCACGGTTCCAGAGTGTCATGATGCCTGACTGTCACAGTGCCAGAGTGTCACAGTGAAGAGTGTCACAGTGCCAGAGATTCACAATGACAGTGTCACAGTGCCAGAATGTCACAGTGCCAGATTGTCACAATGCAGAGTGTCACAATGCCATAGTGTCACAGTGCCAGAGTGTTACAACGCAGAATGTCACTGTGCCAGAGTGTCACAATGCAGAGTGTCACAGTGCCAGAGTGTCACAATGCCAGAGTGTCACAATGCAAAATGTCATTGTGCCAGAGTGTCACAATGCCAGAGTGTCACACTGCCAGAGGGTCACAATGCAGAATGTCACTGTGCCAGAGTGTCACAATGCAGAGTGTCACAAAGCCAGAGCGCCACAATGCTAGAGTGTCACAGTGCCAGAATGTGACAATGCCAGATTGTCACAATGCAGGGTGTCACAATGTAGAATGTAATAGTGACAGAGTCTCACAAAGCAGAGTGTCACAATGCCAGAATGTCGCAGTGCCAGAGTGTCACTATGCCAGAGAATGACAATGTAGAATGTCACTCTGCTAGAGTGTCACAATGCAGAGTGTCACAATGCCAGAGTGTCACAATGTAGAGTACCACTGTGCTAGAGTGTCACAATACCAGAATGTCACAGTGCCAGAGTATCACAATGCAGTGTATTACGGTGCCAGAGTGTCACAATGCCAGACTCTCACAGTCCCAGAGTGTCACAATGCAGAATGTCACTGTGCCAGAGTGTCACAATTCAGAGTGTCACAACACAGAGTGTCACAATGCAGAGTGTCACAATGCAGACTGTCACAAAGCAGTGTGTTACAGTGCCAGAGTGTCACAATGCCAGACTCTCACAGTGCCAGAGTGTCACAATGCAGAATGTCACTGTGCCAGAGTGTCACAATTCAGAGTGTCACAATACAGAGTGTCACAATGCAGAGTGTCACAATGCAGACTGTCACAGTGACAGAGTGTCACAGTGCCAGAGTGTCACAATGCCTGTGTCTCACAGTGCCATAGTGTCACAATGCAGAACGTCGCAGTGCCAGAGTGTCACAATGTAGAGTGTCACAGTGCCAGAGTGTCACAGTGCCAGAGTGTCACAATGCGAGTGTCACAATGCAGAGTGTCAAAGTGCCAGTGTCACAATGCAGAGTGTCACTGTGCCAGAGTGTCACAAAGCAGACGGTCGCAATGCAATGTCACACTGTCACAGTGCCAGTGTGTCACAGTTCCAGAGTGTCACAATGCCAGTGTCACAGTGCCAGAGTGTCACAATGAAGAACGTCACTGTGCCAGTGTCACACGGCACAGTGTCACAATGCCAGAGTTTCACAGTACCAGAGTGTCACAGCGCAGAATGTCACTGTGCCAGAGTGTCACAATGCAGAGTGTCACAGTGCCAGAGTGTCACAATACAGAGTGACACTGTGCCAGAGTGTCACAATGCAGAGTGTCACAGTGCCAGTGTCACAATGCAGAGTGTCACTGTGCCAGAGTGTCACAAAGCAGACGGTCGCAATGCAATGTCACAGTGCCAGAGTGTCACAATGCAGAGTGCCACTGTGCAAGAGTGTCACAATGCAGAGTGTCGCAATGCTATGTCACAGTGTCACAGTGTCACAATGACGACTCTCACAGTGCCAGAGTGTCACAGTGCCAGTGTCACAGTGGTAGAGTGTCACAATGCCACTGTAACAATGCAGAGTGTCACAATGTAGAGTGTTACAGTGCCACAGTGTCACAATGCCAGAGTCTCACAGTGCCATAGTGTCACAATGCAGAACGTCGCAGTGCCAGAGTGTCACAATGTAGAGTGTCACAGTGCCAGAGTGTCACAGTGCCAGAGTGTCACAATGCGAGTGTCACAATGCAGAGTGTCAAAGTGCCACAGTGTCACAGTGCTAGAGTGTCAGAATGCCAGAGTCGCAATGCAGAGTGTCACAATGCAGTGTGTTACAGTACCAGAGTGTCACAATGCCAGACTCTCACAGTGCCAGAGTGTCACAGTGCCAGAATGTCACAATGCAGAGTGTCACAATGAATTGTCACAATGCAGAGTGTCACAGTGCCATAGTCACAATGCAGACTGTCAGAATGCCAGAGTGTCACAGTGCCAGAGTGTCAGAATGCAGAGTGTCACAATGCAGACTCTCACAGTGCCAGAGTGTCACAATGCAGTGTCACAATGCAGAGTGTCACAATGCCAGAGTGTCACAATGCAGTGTCACAATGCAGAGTGTCACAATACCAGAGTGTCACAATGCAGAGTGTCACAATGCAGTGCCACAGTGCCAGAGTGTCACAATGCCAGCGTGTCACAGTGATAGAGTGTCACAAAGCAGAACGGCACTGTGCCAGAGTGCCACAATGCAGAGTGTCACAGTGCCAGAATGTCACAATGCAGAGTGTCACAATGAATTGTCACAATGCAGAGTGTCACAGTGCCATAGTCACAATGCAGACTGTCAGAATGCCAGAGTGTCACAGTGCCAGAGTGTCAGAATGCAGAGTGTCACAATGCAGACTCTCACAGTGCCAGAGTGTCACAATGCAGTGTCACAATGCAGAGTGTCACAATGCCAGAGTGTCACAATGCAGTGTCACAATGCAGAGTGTCACAATACCAGAGTGTCACAATGCAGAGTGTCACAATGCAGTGCCACAGTGCCAGAGTGTCACAATGCCAGCGTGTCACAGTGATAGAGTGTCACAAAGCAGAACGGCACTGTGCCAGAGTGCCACAATGCAGAGTGTCACAGTGCCAGTGTCACAATGCAGAGTGTCACAATGCCAGAGTGTCACATTGTGAGAGTGTCACAACGCAGAATGTCACTGTGCCAGAGTGTCACAATGCAGAGTGTCACAGTACCGGAGTGTCACAATGCAGAGTGCCACAATGCAGTGCCACAGTGATAGAGTATCACAATGCCGGAGTGTCACAGTGCCAGAATGTCACAGTGCCAGAGTGTCACAATGCAGAATGTCACTGTGCCAGAGTGTCACAATGCAGAGTGTCACAATGCAGAGTGTCACTGCGCCAGAGTGTCACAATGAGAGAGTGTCACAGTGCCAGAGTGTCACAATGTAGAGTGACACTGTGCCGGAGTGTCACAATGCAGAGTGTCACAATGCAGAGTGTCACAGTGCCAGAGTGTCACAATGCAGACTGTCACAGTGCCAGAGTGTCACAATGCCAGAGTGTCACAGTGCCAGAGTGTCACAATGCAGAGTGCCACTGTGCCAGAGTGTCACAATACCAGAATGTCACAGTACCAGAGTCTCACAGTGCAGAGTGTCACAATGCAGAGTGTCACAGTGCCACAGTGTCACAGTGCTAGAGTGTCACAATGCCAGAGTCACAATGCAGAGTGTCACAAAGCAGTGTGTTACAGTGCCAGAGTGTCACAATGCCAGACTCTCACAGTGCCAGAATGTGACAATGCAGAATGTCACTGTGACAGCGTCACAATTCAGAGTGTCACAATGCAGAGTGTCAGAATGCGGACTCTCACAGTGCCAGAGTGTCACAATGCAGTGTCACAATGCAGAGTGTCACAGTGCCATAGTCACAATGCAGTGTGTCACAATGCAGAGTGTCATAATACCAGAGTGTCACAATGCAGAGTGTCACAATGCAGTGCCACAGTGCCAGAGTGTCACAATGCCAGCGTGTCACAGTGACAGAGTGTCACAAAGCAGAACGGCACTGTGCCAGAGTGACACAATGCAGAGTGTCACAGTGCCAGAGTTCCACAATGCCAGAGTGTCAGAGTGCCAGAGTGTCACAGGGACAGAGTGACACACTGCAGAATGTCACAATGCCAGTGTCACAGTGCCAGGGTGTCACAATGCCAGAGTGTCACAGTGCCAGAGTGTCACAGTGCTAGAGTGGCAGAATGCCACTGTCACAATGTAGAGTGTCACAATGCAGTGTGTCACAGTGCCAGAGTGTTACAATGCAGAATGTCACAGTGCCAGAGTGTCACAATGCAGAGTGTCACAATGCAGAGTGTCACTGTGCCAGAGTGTCACAATGACAGAGTGTCACAGTGCCAGAATGTCACAGTGCCAGAGTGTTACAATGTCAGGGTGTCACAGTGCCAGAGAGTCACAATGCCAGAGTGTCACAGTGCCAGAGTGCCACAATACTAGAGTGCCGCTATGCAGAGAGCCATAGTGCTAGAGTCACAATGCCAGAGAGTCACAGTGCCAGAGTGTCACAGTGCTAGAGTGTCAGAATGCCACTGTCACAATGCAGAGTGTCAAAATGCAGTGTGTCACAGTGCCAGAGTGTTACAATGCAGAATGTCACAGTGCCAGAGTGTCACAATGCAGAGTGTCTCAATGCAGAGTGTCACAATGCCAGGGTGCCACAATGCCAGAATGTCAAAATCCAGAACGTCACTGTGCCAGAGTGTCACAATGCAGAGTGTCACTTCAGTGTCCCAATGCAGAGTGTCACAGTGCAGAGTGTCACAATGCAGAGTGTCAGAATGCAGTGTCACATTGCAGACTGTCACAGTGCCAGAGTGTCACAGTGCCAGAGTGTCACAATGCAGAGTGTCACAGTGCCAGAGTGCCCCAATGCCAGAGTGTCACAGTGCCAGAGTGTCACAAAGCAGAACGGCACTGTGCCAGAGTGCCACAATGCAGACTGTCACAGTGCCGGTGTCACAAAGCAGAGTGTCACAATGCCAGAGTGTCACATTGCGAGAGTGTCACAACGCAGAATGTCACTGTGCCAGAGTGTCACAATGCAGAGTGTCACAGTGCCAGAGTGTCACAATGCAGACTGTCACAGTGCCAGACTGTCACAGCGCCAGAGTGTCACAGTGCCAGTGTCACAGCGCCAGAGTGTCACAATGCGAGTGTCACAATGCAGAGTGTCACAGTGCCAGAGTGTCACTATGCCAGAGAATGACAATGCAGAATGTCACTCTGCAAGAGTGTCACAATGTAGAGTGTCACAGTTCCAGAGTGTCACAATGCCAGAGTGTCACAGTGCCAGAGTGTCACAATGCAGAGTGCCACTGTGCCAGAGTGTCACAATACCAGAATGTCACAGTGCCAGAGACTCACAGGTCAGAGTGTCACAATGCAGAGTGTCACAGTGCCACAGTGTCACAGTGCTAGAGTGTCACAATGCCAGAGTCACAATGCAGAGTGTCACAAAGCAGTGTGTTACAGTGCCAGAGTGTCACAATGCCAGACTCTCACAGTGCCAGAATGTCACAATGCAGAATGTCACTGTGACAGCGTCACAATTCAGAGTGTCACAATGCAGAGTGTCAGAATGCGGACTCTCACAGTGCCAGAGTGTCACAATGCAGTGTCACAATGCAGAGTGTCACAGTGCCATAGTCACAATGCAGAGTGTCACAATGCAGAGTGTCATAATACCAGAGTGTCACAATGCAGAGTGTCACAATGCAGTGCCACAGTGCCAGAGTGTCACAAAGCCAGCGTGTCACAGTGACAGAGTGTCACAAAGCAGAACGGCACTGTGCCAGAGTGACACAATGCAGAGTGTCACAGTGCCAGAGTTCCACAATGCCAGAGTGTCAGAGTGCCAGAGTGTCACAGGGACAGAGTGACACACTGCAGAATGTCACAATGCCAGTGTCACAGTGCCAGGGTGTCACAATGCCAGAGTGTCACAGTGCCAGAGTGTCACAGTGCTAGAGTGGCAGAATGCCACTGTCACAATGTAGAGTGTCACAATGCAGTGTGTCACAGTGCCAGAGTGTTACAATGCAGAACGTCACTGTGCCAGAGTGTCACAATGCAGATTGTCACAATGCAGAGTGTCACTGTGCCAGAGTGTCACAATGACAGAGTGTCACAGTGCCAGAATGTGACAGTGCCAGAATGTTACAATGTCAGGGTGTCACAGTGCCAGAGAGTCACAATGCCAGAGTGTCACAGTGCCAGAGTGCCACAATACTAGAGTGCCGCAATGCAGAGAGCCATAGTGCTAGAGTCACAATGCCAGAGAGTCACAGTGCCAGAGTGTCACAGTGCTAGAGTGTCAGAATGCCACTGTCACAATGCAGAGTGTCAAAATGCAGTGTGTCACAGTGCCAGAGTGTTACAATGCAGAATGTCACAGTGCCAGAGTGTCACAATGCAGAGTGTCTCAATGCAGAGTGTCACAATGCCAGGGTGCCACAATGCCAGAATGTCAAAATCCAGAACGTCACTGTGCCAGAGTGTCACAATGCAGAGTGTCACTTCAGTGTCCCAATGCAGAGTGTCACAGTGCAGAGTGTCACAATGCAGAGTGTCAGAATGCAGTGTCACATTGCAGACTGTCACAGTGCCAGAGTGTCACAGTGCCAGAGTGTCACAATGCAGAGTGTCACAGTGCCAGAGTGCCCCAATGCCAGAGTGTCACAGTGCCAGAGTGTCACAAAGCAGAACGGCACTGTGCCAGAGTGCCACAATGCAGACTGTCACAGTGCCGGTGTCACAAAGCAGAGTGTCACAATGCCAGAGTGTCACATTGCGAGAGTGTCACAACGCAGAATGTCACTGTGCCAGAGTGTCACAATGCAGACTGTCACAGTGCCAGAGTGTCACAATGCAGACTGTCACAGTGCCAGACTGTCACAGCGCCAGAGTGTCACAGTGCCAGTGTCACAGCGCCAGAGTGTCACAATGCGAGTGTCACAATGCAGAGTGTCACAGTGCCAGAGTGTCACTATGCCAGAGAATGACAATGCAGAATGTCACTCTGCAAGAGTGTCACAATGTAGAGTGTCACAGTTCCAGAGTGTCACAATGCCAGTGTCACAGTGCCAGAGTGTCACAATGCAGAGTGCCACTGTGCCAGAGTGTCACAATACCAGAATGTCACAGTGCCAGAGTCTCACAGTGCAGAGTGTCACAATGCAGAGTGTCACAGTGCCACAGTGTCACAGTGCTAGAGTGTCACAATGCCAGAGTCACAATGCAGAGTGTCACAAAGCAGTGTGTTACAGTGCCAGAGTGTCACAATGCCAGACTCTCACAGTGCCAGAATGTCACAATGCAGAATGTCACTCTGCAAGAGTGTCACAATGTAGAGTGTCACAGTTCCAGAGTGTCACAATGCCAGTGTCACAGTGCCAGAGTGTCACAATGCAGAGTGCCACTGTGCCAGAGTGTCACAATACCAGAATGTCACAGTGCCAGAGTCTCACAGTGCAGAGTGTCACAATGCAGAGTGTCACAGTGCCACAGTGTCACAGTGCTAGAGTGTCACAATGCCAGAGTCACAATGCAGAGTGTCACAAAGCAGTGTGTCACAGTTCCAGAGTGTCACAATGCCAGTGTCACAGTGCCAGAGTGTCACAATTCAGAGTGTCACAATGCAGAGTGTCAGAATGCGGACTCTCACAGTGCCAGAGTGTCACAATGCAGTGTCACAATGCAAAGTGTCACAGTGCCATAGTCACAATGCAGAGTGTCACAATGCAGAGTGTCATAATACCAGAGTGTCACAATGCAGAGTGTCACAATGCAGTGCCACAGTGCCAGAGTGTCACAATGCCAGCGTGTCACAGTGACAGAGTGTCACAAAGCAGAACGGCACTGTGCCAGAGTGACACAATGCAGAGTGTCACAGTGCCAGAGTTCCACAATGCCAGAGTGTCAGAGTGCCAGAGTGTCACAGGGACGGAGTGACACACTGCAGAATGTCACAATGCCAGTGTCACAGTGCCAGGGTGTCACAATGCCAGAGTGTCACAGTGTCAGAGTGTCACAATGCAGAGTGTCACAATGCAGAGTGTCACTGTGCCAGATTGTCACAATGACAGAGTGTCACAGTGCCAGAATGTCACAGTGCCAGAGTGTTACAATGTCAGGGTGTCACAGTGCCAGAGAGTCACAATGCCAGAGTGTCACAGTGCCAGAGTGCCACAATACTAGAGTGCCGCAACTCAGAGAGCCATAGTGCTAGAGTCACAATGCCAGAGAGTCACAGTGCCAGAGTGTCACAGTGCTAGAGTGTCAGAATGCCACTGTCACAATGTAAAGTGTCACAATGCAGTGTGTCACAGTGCCAGAGTGTTACAATGCAGAATGTCACTGTGCCAGAGTGTCACAATGCAGAGTGTCTCAATGCAGAGTGTCACAATGCCAGGGTGCCACAATGCCAGAATGTCAAAATCCAGAACGTCACTGTGCCAGAGTGTCACAATGCAGAGTGTCACTTCAGTGTCCCAATGCAGAGTGTCACAGTGCAGAGTGTCACAATGCAGAGTGTCAGAATGCAGTGTCACATTGCAGACTGTCACAGTGCCAGAGTGTCACAGTGCCAGAGTGTCACAATGCTGAGTGTCACAGTGCCAGAGTGCCCCAATGCCAGAGTGTCACAGTGCCAGAGTGTCACAGGGCCAGAGTGTCACGGTTCCAGAGTGTCACGATGCCTGACTGTCACAGTGCCAGAGTGTCACAGTGAAGAGTGTCACAGTGCCAGAGATTCACAATGACAGAGTGTCACAGTGCCAGAATGTCACAGTGCCAGATTGTCACAATGCAGAGTGTCACAATGCCATAGTGTCACAGTGCCAGAGTGTCACAACGCAGAATGTCACTGTGCCAGAGTGTCACAATGCAGAATGTCACTGTGCCAGAGTGTCACAATGCCAGAGTGTCACACTGCCAGAGGGTCACAATGCAGAATGTCACTGTGCCAGAGTGTCACAATGCAGAGTGTCACAAAGCCAGAGTGCCACAATGCCAGAGTGTCACAATGCAGACTGTCACAAAGCAGTGTGTTACAGTGCCAGAGTGTCACAATGCCAGACTCTCACACTGCCAGAGGGTCACAATGCAGAATGTCACTGTGCCAGAGTGTCACAATGCAGAGTGTCACAAAGCCAGAGTGCCACAATGCCAGAGTGTCACAATGCAGACTGTCACAGTGCCAGAATGTGACAATGCCAGATTGTCACAATGCCGGGTGTCACAATGTAGAATGTAATAGTGCCAGAGTCTCACAAAGCAGAGTGTCACAATGCCAGAATGTCGCAGTGCCAGAGTGTCACTATGCCAGAGAATGACAATGTAGAATGTCACTCTGCTAGAGTGTCACACTGCAGAGTGTCACAATGCCAGAGTGTCACAATGTAGAGTACCACTGTGCCAGAGTGTCACAATACCAGAGTGTCACAGTGCCAGAGTGTCACAATGCAGAGCGTCACAATGCAGAGAGTCACAGTACCACAGTGTCACTGTGCTAGAGTGTCACAATTCCAGAGTCACAATGCAGAGTGTCACAATGCAGTGTGTTACGGTGCCAGAGTGTCACAATGCCAGACTCTCACAGTGCCAGAGTGTTATAATGCAGAATGTCACTGTGCCAGAGTGTCACAATTCAGAGTGTCACAATACAGAGTGTCACAATGCAGAGTGTCACAATGCAGACTGTCACAAAGCAGTGTGTTACAGTGCCAGAGTGTCACAATGCCAGACTCTCACAGTGCCAGAGTGTCACAATGCAGAATGTCACTGTGCCAGAGTGTCACAATTCAGAGTGTCACAATACAGAGTGTCACAATGCAGAGTGTCACAATGCAGACTGTCACAGTGCCAGAGTGTCACAGTGCCAGAGTGTCACAATGCAGAGTGTCACAATTCAGTGTCACAATGCAGAATGTCACTGTGCCAGAGTGTCACAATTCAGAGTGTCACAATACAGAGTGTCACAATGCAGAGTGTCACATTGCAGACTGTCACAGTGCCAGAGTGTCACAGTGCCAGAGTGTCACAATGCAGAGTGTCACAGTGCCAGAGTGCCCCAATGCCAGAGTGTCACAGTGCCAGAGTGTCACAGGGCCAGAGTGTCACGGTTCCAGAGTGTCACGATGCCTGACTGTCACAGTGCCAGAGTGTCACAGTGAAGAGTGTCACAGTGCCAGATATTCACAATGACAGAGTGTCACAGTGCCAGAATGTCACAGTGCCAGATTGTCACAATGCAGAGTGTCACAATGCCATAGTGTCACAGTGCCAGAGTGTCACAACGCAGAATGTCACTGTGCCAGAGTGACACAATGCAGAGTGTCACAGTGCCAGAGTTCCACAATGCCAGATTGTCAGAGTGCCAGAGTGTCACAGGGACGGAGTGACACACTGCAGAATGTCACAATGCCAGTGTCACAGTGCCAGGGTGTCACAATGCCAGAGTGTCACAGTGCCAGAGTGTCACAATGCAGAGTGTCACAATGCAGAGTGTCACTGTGCCAGAGTGTCACAATGACAGAGTGTCACAGTGCCAGAATGTCACAGTGCCAGAGTGTTACAATGTCAGGGTGTCACAGTGCCAGAGAGTCACAATGCCAGAGTGTCACAGTGCCAGAGTGCCACAATACTACAGTGCCGCAACTCAGAGAGCCATAGTGCTAGAGTCACAATGCCAGAGAGTCACAGTGCCAGAGTGTCACAGTGCTAGAGTGTCAGAATGCCACTGTCACAATGTAAAGTGTCACAATGCAGTGTGTCACAGTGCCAGAGTGTTACAATGCAGAATGTCACTGTGCCAGAGTGTCACAATGCAGAGTGTCTCAATGCAGAGTGTCACAATGCCAGGGTGCCACAATGCCAGAATGTCAAAATCCAGAACGTCACTGTGCCAGAGTGTCACAATGCAGAGTGTCACTTCAGTGTCCCAATGCAGAGTGTCACAGTGCAGAGTGTCACAATGCAGAGTGTCAGAATGCAGTGTCACATTGCAGACTGTCACAGTGCCAGAGTGTCACAGTGCCAGAGTGTCACAATGCAGAGTGTCACAGTGCCAGAGTGCCCCAATGCCAGAGTGTCACAGTGCCAGAGTGTCACAGGGCCAGAGTGTCACGGTTCCAGAGTGTCACGATGCCTGACTGTCACAGTGCCAGAGTGTCACAGTGAAGAGTGTCACAGTGCCAGAGATTCACAATGACAGAGTGTCACAGTGCCAAAATGTCACAGTGCCAGATTGTCACAATGCAGAGTGTCACAATGCCATAGTGTCACAGTGCCAGAGTGTCACAATGCAGAATGTCACTGTGCCAGAGTGTCACAATGCAGAGTGTCACAATGCCAGAGTGTCACAATGCCAGAGTGTCAGAATGCAGAATGTCACTGTGCCAGAGTGTCACAATGCCAGAGTGTCACACTGCCAGAGGGTCACAATGCAGAATGTCACTGTGCCAGAGTGTCACAATGCAGAGTGTCACAAAGCCAGAGTGCCACAATGCCAGAGTGTCACAATGCAGACTGTCACAAAGCAGTGTGTTACAGTGCCAGAGTGTCACAATGCCAGACTCTCACACTGCCAGAGGGTCACAATGCAGAATGTCACTGTGCCAGAGTGTCACAATGCAGAGTGTCACAAAGCCAGAGTGCCACAATGCCAGAGTGTTACAATGCAGACTGTCACAGTGCCAGAATGTGACAATGCCAGATTGTCACAATGCAGGGTGTCACAATGTAGAATGTAATAGTGCCAGAGTCTCACAAAGCAGAGTGTCACAATGCCAGAATGTCGCAGTGCCAGGGTGTCACTATGCCAGAGAATGACAATGTAGAATGTCACTCTGCTAGAGTGTCACAATGCAGAGTGTCACAATGCACTACACTCTGTGCTGGGTTAGGAACTGACAGGAGGGCCGGGGCCAGAGAGTGGTCGTGAACGGTGCTGCATCCAGCTGGAGGCCAGTCACCAGTGGTGTCCCCCAGGGATCAGTGCTGGGCCCTGTCCTCTTCAACATATTCGTTGATGATCTGGATGAAGGGGTAGAGTCAGTCATCAGCAAGTTTGCAGATGACACAAAGTTAGGGGCAGATGTTAGTCAATTAGAGGGTAGAAAGGCTCTGCAGAGGGACCTTGACCGACTGGAAAGATGGGCAGAGTCCAATGGGATGGCTTTCAACAAGTCCAAGTGCCGAGTGCTGCACTTTGGCTATGGCAATCCCATGCAGAGCTATAGGCTGGGGTCGGAGTGGCTGGAGAGCTCCCAGACAGAGAGGGACCTGGGTGTGCTGATCGACAGCCACCTGAATATGAGCCAGCAGTGTGCTCAGGTGGCCAGGAGGGCCAATAGCATTCTGGCCTGCATTAGGAATAGTGTGGCCAGCAGGAGCAGGGAGGTCATAGTGCCCCTGTACTCTGCTCTGGTTAGGCCGCACCTTGAGTACTGTGTCCAGTTCTGGGCTCCTCAGTTTAAGAAGGACATTGAGACACTTGAGCGTGTCCAGAGAAGGGCAACAAGGCTGGTGAGAGGCCTTGAACACAAGCCCTATGAGGAGAGGCTGAGGGAGCTGGGATTGTTTAGCCTGGAGAAGAGGAGGCTCAGGGGTGACCTTATTGCCCTCTACAACTACCTGAAGGGTGGTTGTAGCCAGGAGGGAGTTGGCCTCTTCTCCCAGGCAACCAGCACCAGAACAAGGGGACACAGTCTCAAGCTGCGCCAGGGGAGGTTCAGACTCGAGGTGAGGAGGAAGTTCTTCACCGAGCGAGTCATTTGTCATTGGAATGGGTTGCCCAGGGAGGTGGTTGAGTCATCGACCCTGGAGGCGTTCAAGGGGAGATTGGACGTGGCACTTGGTGCCATGGTCTAGTCATGGGGTCTGCGGTATCAGGTTGGACTCGATGATCCTCGAGGTCCTTTCCAACCTAAGTGATACTGTGACTGTGACTGACTGAATGCCAGAGTGTCACAATGTAGAGTACCACTGTGCCAGAGTGTCACAATACCAGAATGTCACAGTGCCAGAGTGTCACAATGCAGAGTGTCACAATGCAGAGTGTCACAGTGCCAGAGTGTCACAATGCAGACTCTCACAATGCAGAGTGTCACAGTGCCACAGTGTCACTGTGCTAGAGTGTCACAATTCCAGAGTCACAATGCAGAGTGTCACAATGCAGTGTGTTACGGTGCCAGAGTGTCACAATGCCAGACTCTCACAGTGCCAGAGTGTTACAATGCAGAATGTCACTGTGCCAGAGTGTCACAATTCAGAGTGTCACAATACAGAGTGTCACAATGCAGAGTGTCACAATGCAGACTGTCACAGTGCCAGAGTGTCACAGTGCCAGAGTGTCACAATGCAGAGTGTCACAATTCAGTGTCACAATGCAGAGTGTCACAGTGCCATAATCACAATGTAGAGTGTCACAATACCAAAGTGTCACAGTGCCAGAGCGTCAAAATGAAGAACGTCACTGTGCCAGTGTCACACGGCACAGTGTCACAATGCCAGAGTTTCACAGTACCAGAGTGTCACAGCGCAGAATGTCACTGTGCCAGAGTGTCACAATGCAGTGTCACAGTGCCAGAGTTTCACAATGCAGAGTGACACTGTGCCAGTGTCACAATGCAGAGTGTCACAGTGCCAGTGTCACAATGCAGAGTGTCACTGTGCCAGAGTGTCACAATGCAGACAGTCGCAATGCAATGTCACAGTGCCAGAGTGTCACAATGCAGACTGTCACAGTGCCAGAGTGTCACAGCGCCAGAGTGTCACAGTGCCATTGTCACAGTGCCAGAGTGTCACAATGCGAGTGTCACAATGCAGAGTGTCACAGTGCCAGAGTGTCACTATGCCAGAGAATGAGAATGCAGAATGTCACTCTGCAAGAGTGTCACAATGTAGAGTGTCACAGTTCCAGAGTGTCACAATGCCAGTGTCACAGTGCCAGAGTGTCACAATGCAGAGTGCCACTGTGCCAGAGTGTCACAATACCAGAATGTCACAGTGCCAGAGTCTCACAGTGCAGAGTGTCACAATGCAGAGTGTCACAGTGCCACAGTGTCACAGTGCTAGAGTGTCACAATGCCAGAGTCACAATGCAGAGTGTCACAAAGCAGTGTGTTACAGTGCCAGAGTGTCACAATGCCAGACTCTCACACTGCCAGAGGGTCACAATGCAGAATGTCACTGTGCCATTGTCACAATTCAGAGTGTCACAATGCAGAGTGTCAGAATGCGGACTCTCACAGTGCCAGAGTGTCACAATGCAGTGTCACAATGCAGAGTGTCACAGTGCCATAGTCACAATGCAGAGTGTCACAATGCAGAGTGTCATAATACCAGAGTGTCACAATGCAGAGTGTCACAATGCAGTGCCACAGTGCCAGAGTGTCACAATGCCAGCGTGTCACAGTGACAGAGTGTCACAAAGCAGAACGGCACTGTGCCAGAGTGACACAATGCAGAGTGTCACAGTGCCAGAGTTCCACAATGCCAGAGTGTCAGAGTGCCAGAGTGTCACAGGGAGAGAGTGACACACTGCAGAATGTCACAATGCCAGTGTCACAGTGCCAGGGTGTCACAATGCCAGAGTGTCACAGTGTCAGAGTGTCACAATGCAGAGTGTCACAATGCAGAGTGTCACTGTGCCAGAGTGTCAAAATGACAGAGTGTCACAGTGCCAGAATGTCACAGTGCCAGAGTGTTACAATGTCAGGGTGTCACAGTGCCAGAGAGTCACAATGCCAGAGTGTCACAGTGCCAGAGTGCCACAATACTAGAGTGCCGCAATTCAGAGAGCCATAGTGCTAGAGTCACAATGCCAGAGAGTCACAGTGCCAGAGTGTCACAGTGCTAGAGTGTCAGAATGCCAGTGTCACAATGTAGAGTGTCACAATGCAGTGTGTCACAGGGCCAGAGTGTTACAATGCAGAATGTCACTGTGCCAGAGTGTCACAATGCAGAGTGTCTCAATGCAGAGTGTCACAATGCCAGGGTGCCACAAGGCCAGAATGTCAAAATCCAGAACGTCACTGTGCCAGAGTGTCACAATGCAGAGTGTCACTTCAGTGTCCCAATGCAGAGTGTCACAGTGCAGAGTGTCACAATGCAGAGTGTCAGAATGCAGTGTCACATTGCAGACTGTCACAGTGCCAGAGTGTCACAGTGCCAGAGTGTCACAATGCAGAGTGTCACAGTGCCAGAGTGCCCCAATGCCAGAGTGTCACAGTGCCAGAGTGTCACAGGGCCAGAGTGTCACAGTTCCAGAGTGTCATGATGCCTGACTGTCACAGTGCCAGAGTGTCACAGTGAAGAGTGTCACAGTGCCAGAGATTCACAATGACAGAGTGTCACAGTGCCAGAATGTCACAGTGCCAGATTGTCACAATGCAGAGTGTCACAATGCCATAGTGTCACAGTGCCAGAGTGTCACAACGCAGAATGTCACTGTGCCAGAGTGTCACAATGCAGAGTGTCACAATGCCAGAGTGTCACAATGCCAGAGTGTCAGAATGCAGAATGTCACTGTGCCAGAGTGTCACAATGCCAGAGTGTCACACTGCCAGAGGGTCACAATGCAGAATGTCACTGTGCCAGAGTGTCACAATGCAGACTGTCACAAAGCAGTGTGTTACAGTGCCAGAGTGTCACAATGCCAGACTCTCACACTGCCAGAGGGTCACAACGCAGAATGTCACTGTGCCAGAGTGTCACAATGAAGAGTGTCACAAAGCCAGAGTGCCACAATGCCAGAGTGTCACAATGCAGACTGTCACAGTGCCAGAATGTGACAATGCCAGATTGTCACAATGCAGGGTGTCACAATGTAGAATGTAATAGTGCCAGAGTCTCACAAAGCAGAGTGTCACAATGCCAGAATGTCGCAGTGCCAGAGTGTCACTATGCCAGAGAATGACAATGTAGAATGTCACTCTGCTAGAGTGTCACAATGCAGAGTGTCACAATGCCAGAGTGTCACAATGTAGAGTACCACTGTGCCAGAGTGTCACAATACCAGAGTGTCACAGTGCCAGAGTGTCACAATGCAGAGCGTCACAATGCAGAGAGTCACAGTACCACAGTGTCACTGTGCTAGAGTGTCACAATTCCAGAGTCACAATGCAGAGTGTCACAATGCAGTGTGTTACGGTGCCAGAGTGTCACAATGCCAGACTCTCACAGTGCCAGAGTGTTACAATGCAGACTGTCACAAAGCAGTGTGTTACAGTGCCAGAGTGTCACAATGCCAGACTCTCACAGTGCCAGAGTGTCACAATGCAGAATGTCACTGTGCCAGAGTGTCACAATTCAGAGTGTCACAATACAGAGTGACACAATGCAGAGTGTCACAATGCAGACTGTCAGAGTGCCAGAGTGTCACAGTGCCAGAGTGTCACAATGCAGAGTGTCACAATTCAGTGTCACAATGCAGAGTGTCACTGTACCAGAGTATCACAATGCAGACAGTCGTAATGCAATGTCACAGTGCCAGAGTGTCACAATGCAGACTGTCACAGTGCCAGAGTGTCACAGCGCCAGAGTGTCACAGTGCCAGTGTCACAGTGCCAGAGTGTCACAATGCGAGTGTCACAATGCAGAGTGTCACAGTGCCAGAGTGTCACTATGCCAGAGAATGAGAATGCAGAATGTCACTCTGCAAGAGTGTCACAATGTAGAGTGTCACAGTTCCAGAGTGTCACAATGCCAGAGTGTCACAGTGCCAGAGTGTCACAATGCAGAGTGCCACTGTGCCAGAGTGTCACAATGCAGAGTGTTACAGTGCCACAGTGTCACAATGCCAGAGTCTCACAGTGCCACAGTGTCACAATGCAGAACGTCGCAGTGCCAGAGTGTCACAATGTAGAGTGTCACAGTGCCAGAGTGTCACAGTGCCAGAGTGTCACAATGAGAGTGTCACAATGCAGAGTGTCAAAGTGCCACAGTGTCACAGTGCTAGAGTGTCACAATGCCAGAGTCACAATGCAGAGTGTCACAATGCAGTGTGTTACGGTACCAGAGTGTCACAATGCCAGACTCTCACAGTGCTAGAGTGTCACAATTCAGAGTGTCACAATACAGAGTGTCACAATGCAGAGTGCCACAATGCAGACTGTCACAGTGCCAGAGTGTCACAGTGCCAGAATGTCACAATGCAGAGTGTCACAATGAAGTGTCACAATGCAGAGTGTCACAGTGCCAGAGTCACAATGCAGACTGTCACAATGTCAGAGTGCCACAGTGCCAGAGTGTCACAATGCCAGCGTGTCACAGTGACAGAGTGTCACAAAGCAGAACGGCACTGTGCCAGAGTGCCACAATGCAGAATGTCACAGTGCCAGTGTCACAATGCAGAGTGTCACAATGCGGAGTGTCACAATGCAGTGCCACAGTGCTAGAGTATCACAATGCCGGAGTGTCACAGTGCCAGAATGTCACAGTGCCAGAGTGTCACAATGCAGAATGTCACTGTGCCAGAGTGTCACAATGCAGAGTGTCACAATGCAGAGTGTCACTGTGCCAGAGTGTCACAATGACAGAGTGTCACAGTGCCAGAGTGTCACAATGCAGAGTGACACTGTGCCAGAGTGTCACAATGCAGAGTGTCACAATGCTGAGTGTCACAGTGCCAGAGTGTCACAATGCAGAGTGCCACTGTGCCAGAGCGTCACAATGCAGAGTGTCACAATGCTGAGTGTCACAGTACCAGAGTTTCACAATGCAGACTCTCTCAGTGCCAGAGTGTCACAGTGCCAGAGTGTCACAGTTCCAGTGTCACAGTGCTAGAGTGTCACAATGCCAGTGTCACAATGCAGGGTGTCACAATGCAGAGTGTTACAGTGCCACAGTGTCGCAATGCCAGAGTCTCACAGTGCCAGTGTCACAATGCAGAATGTCACAGTGCCAGAGTGTCACAGTGCCAGAGTGTCACAATGCCAGCGTGTCACAGTGACAGAGTGTCACAAAGCAGAACGGCACTGTGCCAGAGTGCCACAATGCAGAATGTCACAGTGCCAGTGTCACAATGCAGAGTGTCACAATGCCAGAGTGTCACAGTGCCAGAGTGTCAGAATGCAGAGTGTCACAATGCTGTGTGACAATGCAGTGTCACAGTGCCATAGTCACAATGCAGAGTGTCACAATGCCAAAGTGTCTCAGTGCGAGAGTGTCACAACGCAGAATGTCACTGTGCCAGAGTGTCACAATGCAGAGTGTCACAGTACCAGAGTGTCACAATGCAGAGTGTCACAATGCGGAGTGTCACAATGCAGTGCCACAGTGCTAGAGTATCACAATGCCGGAGTGTCACAGTGCCAGAATGTCACAGTGCCAGAGTGTCACAATGCAGAATGTCACTGTGCCAGAGTGTCACAATGCAGAGTGTCACAATGCAGAGTGTCACTGTGCCAGAGTGTCACAATGACAGAGTGTCACAGTGCCAGAGTGTCACAATGCAGAGTGACACTGTGCCAGAGTGTCACAATGCAGAGTGTCACAATGCTGAGTGTCACAGTGCCAGAGTGTCACAATGCAGAGTGCCACTGTGCCAGAGCGTCACAATGCAGAGGGTCGCAATGCAATGTCACAGTACCAGAGTTTCACAATGCAGACTCTCTCAGTGCCAGAGTGTCACAGTGCCAGAGTGTCACAGTTCCAGTGTCACAGTGCTAGAGTGTCACAATGCCAGTGTCACAATGCAGGGTGTCACAATGCAGAGTGTTACAGTGCCACAGTGTCGCAATGCCAGAGTCTCACAGTGCCAGTGTCACAATGCAGAATGTCACAGTGCCAGAGTGTCACAGTGCCAGAGTGTCACAATGCAGAGTGTCACAATGCAGAGTGTCACAATGCCATAGTGTCACAGTGCCAGAGTGTCACAACGCAGAATGTCACTGTGCCAGAGTGTCACAATGCAGAGTGTCACAATGCCAGAGTGTCACAATGCCAGAGTGTCAGAATGCAGAATGTCACTGTGCCAGAGTGTCACAATGCCAGAGTGTCACACTGCCAGAGGGTCACAATGCAGAATGTCACTGTGCCAGAGTGTCACAATGCAGACTGTCACAAAGCAGTGTGTTACAGTGCCAGAGTGTCACAATGCCAGACTCTCACACTGCCAGAGGGTCACAACGCAGAATGTCACTGTGCCAGAGTGTCACAATGAAGAGTGTCACAAAGCCAGAGTGCCACAATGCCAGAGTGTCACAATGCAGACTGTCACAGTGCCAGAATGTGACAATGCCAGATTGTCACAATGCAGGGTGTCACAATGTAGAATGTAATAGTGCCAGAGTCTCACAAAGCAGAGTGTCACAATGCCAGAATGTCGCAGTGCCAGAGTGTCACTATGCCAGAGAATGACAATGTAGAATGTCACTCTGCTAGAGTGTCACAATGCAGTGTGTCACAATGCCAGAGTGTCACAATGTAGAGTACCACTGTGCCAGAGTGTCACAATACCAGAGTGTCACAGTGCCAGAGTGTCACAATGCAGAGCGTCACAATGCAGAGAGTCACAGTACCACAGTGTCACTGTGCTAGAGTGTCACAATTCCAGAGTCACAATGCAGAGTGTCACAATGCAGTGTGTTACGGTGCCAGAGTGTCACAATGCCAGACTCTCACAGTGCCAGAGTGTTACAATGCAGACTGTCACAAAGCAGTGTGTTACAGTGCCAGAGTGTCACAATGCCAGACTCTCACAGTGCCAGAGTGTCACAATGCAGAATGTCACTGTGCCAGAGTGTCACAATTCAGAGTGTCACAATACAGAGTGACACAATGCAGAGTGTCACAATGCAGACTGTCAGAGTGCCAGAGTGTCACAGTGCCAGAGTGTCACAATGCAGAGTGTCACAATTCAGTGTCACAATGCAGAGTGTCACTGTGCCAGAGTATCACAATGCAGACAGTCGCAATGCAATGTCACAGTGCCAGAGTGTCACAATGCAGACTGTCACAGTGCCAGAGTGTCACAGCGCCAGAGTGTCAGAGTGCCAGTGTCACAGTGCCAGAGTGTCACAATGCGAGTGTCACAATGCAGAGTGTCACAGTGCCAGAGTGTCACTATGCCAGAGAATGAGAATGCAGAATGTCACTCTGCAAGAGTGTCACAATGTAGAGTGTCACAGTTCCAGAGTGTCACAATGCCAGAGTGTCACAGTGCCAGAGTGTCACAATGCAGAGTGCCACTGTGCCAGAGTGTCACAATGCAGAGTGTTACAGTGCCACAGTGTCACAATGCCAGAGTCTCACAGTGCCATAGTGTCACAATGCAGAACGTCGCAGTGCCAGAGTGTCACAATGTAGAGTGTCACAGTGCCAGAGTGTCACAGTGCCAGAGTGTCACAATGAGAGTGTCACAATGCAGAGTGTCAAAGTGCCACAGTGTCACAGTGCTAGAGTGTCACAATGCCAGAGTCACAATGCAGAGTGTCACAATGCAGTGTGTTACGGTACCAGAGTGTCACAATGCCAGACTCTCACAGTGCTAGAGTGTCACAATTCAGAGTGTCACAATACAGAGTGTCACAATGCAGAGTGCCACAATGCAGACTGTCACAGTGCCAGAGTGTCACAGTGCCAGAATGTCACAATGCAGAGTGTCACAATGAAGTGTCACAATGTCAGAGTGCCACAGTGCCAGAGTGTCACAATGCCAGCGTGTCACAGTGACAGAGTGTCACAAAGCAGAACGGCACTGTGCCAGAGTGCCACAATGCAGAATGTCACAGTGCCAGTGTCACAATGCAGAGTGTCACAATGCGGAGTGTCACAATGCAGTGCCACAGTGCTAGAGTATCACAATGCCGGAGTGTCACAGTGCCAGAATGTCACAGTGCCAGAGTGTCACAATGCAGAATGTCACTGTGCCAGAGTGTCACAATGCAGAGTGTCACAATGCAGAGTGTCACTGTGCCAGAGTGTCACAATGACAGAGTGTCACAGTGCCAGAGTGTCACAATGCAGAGTGACACTGTGCCAGAGTGTCACAATGCAGAGTGTCACAATGCTGAGTGTCACAGTGCCAGAGTGTCACAATGCAGAGTGCCACTGTGCCAGAGCGTCACAATGCAGAGTGTCACAATGCTGAGTGTCACAGTACCAGAGTTTCACAATGCAGACTCTCTCAGTGCCAGAGTGTCACAGTGCCAGAGTGTCACAGTTCCAGTGTCACAGTGCTAGAGTGTCACAATGCCAGTGTCACAATGCAGGGTGTCACAATGCAGAGTGTTACAGTGCCACAGTGTCGCAATGCCAGAGTCTCACAGTGCCAGTGTCACAATGCAGAATGTCACAGTGCCAGAGTGTCACAGTGCCAGAGTGTCACAATGCCAGCGTGTCACAGTGACAGAGTGTCACAAAGCAGAACGGCACTGTGCCAGAGTGCCACAATGCAGAATGTCACAGTGCCAGTGTCACAATGCAGAGTGTCACAATGCCAGAGTGTCACAGTGCCAGAGTGTCAGAATGCAGAGTGTCACAATGCTGTGTGACAATGCAGTGTCACAGTGCCATAGTCACAATGCAGAGTGTCACAATGCCAAAGTGTCTCAGTGCGAGAGTGTCACAACGCAGAATGTCACTGTGCCAGAGTGTCACAATGCAGAGTGTCACAGTACCAGAGTGTCACAATGCAGAGTGTCACAATGCGGAGTGTCACAATGCAGTGCCACAGTGCTAGAGTATCACAATGCCGGAGTGTCACAGTGCCAGAATGTCACAGTGCCAGAGTGTCACAATGCAGAATGTCACTGTGCCAGAGTGTCACAATGCAGAGTGTCACAATGCAGAGTGTCACTGTGCCAGAGTGTCACAATGACAGAGTGTCACAGTGCCAGAGTGTCACAATGCAGAGTGACACTGTGCCAGAGTGTCACAATGCAGAGTGTCACAATGCTGAGTGTCACAGTGCCAGAGTGTCACAATGCAGAGTGCCACTGTGCCAGAGCGTCACAATGCAGAGGGTCGCAATGCAATGTCACAGTACCAGAGTTTCACAATGCAGACTCTCTCAGTGCCAGAGTGTCACAGTGCCAGTGTCACAGTGCTAGAGTGTCACAATGCCAGTGTCACAATGCAGGGTGTCACAATGCAGAGTGTTACAGTGCCACAGTGTCGCAATGCCAGAGTCTCACAGTGCCAGTGTCACAATGCAGAATGTCACAGTGCCAGAGTGTCACAGTGCCAGAGTGTCACAATGCAGAGTGTCACAATGCAGAGTGTCACAATGCCATAGTGTCACAGTGCCAGAGTGTCACAACGCAGAATGTCACTGTGCCAGAGTGTCACAATGCAGAGTGTCACAATGCCAGAGTGTCACAATGCCAGAGTGTCAGAATGCAGAATGTCACTGTGCCAGAGTGTCACAATGCCAGAGTGTCACACTGCCAGAGGGTCACAATGCAGAATGTCACTGTGCCAGAGTGTCACAATGCAGACTGTCACAAAGCAGTGTGTTACAGTGCCAGAGTGTCACAATGCCAGACTCTCACACTGCCAGAGGGTCACAACGCAGAATGTCACTGTGCCAGAGTGTCACAATGAAGAGTGTCACAAAGCCAGAGTGCCACAATGCCAGAGTGTCACAATGCAGACTGTCACAGTGCCAGAATGTGACAATGCCAGATTGTCACAATGCAGGGTGTCACAATGTAGAATGTAATAGTGCCAGAGTCTCACAAAGCAGAGTGTCACAATGCCAGAATGTCGCAGTGCCAGAGTGTCACTATGCCAGAGAATGACAATGTAGAATGTCACTCTGCTAGAGTGTCACAATGCAGAGTGTCACAATGCCAGAGTGTCACAATGTAGAGTACCACTGTGCCAGAGTGTCACAATACCAGAGTGTCACAGTGCCAGAGTGTCACAATGCAGAGCGTCACAATGCAGAGAGTCACAGTACCACAGTGTCACTGTGCTAGAGTGTCACAATTCCAGAGTCACAATGCAGAGTGTCACAATGCAGTGTGTTACGGTGCCAGAGTGTCACAATGCCAGACTCTCACAGTGCCAGAGTGTTACAATGCAGACTGTCACAAAGCAGTGTGTTACAGTGCCAGAGTGTCACAATGCCAGACTCTCACAGTGCCAGAGTGTCACAATGCAGAATGTCACTGTGCCAGAGTGTCACAATTCAGAGTGTCACAATACAGAGTGACACAATGCAGAGTGTCACAATGCAGACTGTCAGAGTGCCAGAGTGTCACAGTGCCAGAGTGTCACAATGCAGAGTGTCACAATTCAGTGTCACAATGCAGAGTGTCACTGTGCCAGAGTATCACAATGCAGACAGTCGCAATGCAATGTCACAGTGCCAGAGTGTCACAATGCAGACTGTCACAGTGCCAGAGTGTCACAGCGCCAGAGTGTCACAGTGCCAGTGTCACAGTGCCAGAGTGTCACAATGCGAGTGTCACAATGCAGAGTGTCACAGTGCCAGAGTGTCACTATGCCAGAGAATGAGAATGCAGAATGTCACTCTGCAAGAGTGTCACAATGTAGAGTGTCACAGTTCCAGAGTGTCACAATGCCAGAGTGTCACAGTGCCAGAGTGTCACAATGCAGAGTGCCACTGTGCCAGAGTGTCACAATGCAGAGTGTTACAGTGCCACAGTGTCACAATGCCAGAGTCTCACAGTGCCATAGTGTCACAATGCAGAACGTCGCAGTGCCAGAGTGTCACAATGTAGAGTGTCACAGTGCCAGAGTGTCACAGTGCCAGAGTGTCACAATGAGAGTGTCACAATGCAGAGTGTCAAAGTGCCACAGTGTCACAGTGCTAGAGTGTCACAATGCCAGAGTCACAATGCAGAGTGTCACAATGCAGTGTGTTACGGTACCAGAGTGTCACAATGCCAGACTCTCACAGTGCTAGAGTGTCACAATTCAGAGTGTCACAATACAGAGTGTCACAATGCAGAGTGCCACAATGCAGACTGTCACAGTGCCAGAGTGTCACAGTGCCAGAATGTCACAATGCAGAGTGTCACAATGAAGTGTCACAATGCAGAGTGTCACAGTGCCAGAGTCACAATGCAGACTGTCACAATGTCAGAGTGCCACAGTGCCAGAGTGTCACAATGCCAGCGTGTCACAGTGACAGAGTGTCACAAAGCAGAACGGCACTGTGCCAGAGTGCCACAATGCAGAATGTCACAGTGCCAGTGTCACAATGCAGAGTGTCACAATGCGGAGTGTCACAATGCAGTGCCACAGTGCTAGAGTATCACAATGCCGGAGTGTCACAGTGCCAGAATGTCACAGTGCCAGAGTGTCACAATGCAGAATGTCACTGTGCCAGAGTGTCACAATGCAGAGTGTCACAATGCAGAGTGTCACTGTGCCAGAGTGTCACAATGACAGAGTGTCACAGTGCCAGAGTGTCACAATGCAGAGTGACACTGTGCCAGAGTGTCACAATGCTGAGTGTCACAGTGCCAGAGTGTCACAATGCAGAGTGCCACTGTGCCAGAGCGTCACAATGCAGAGTGTCACAATGCTGAGTGTCACAGTACCAGAGTTTCACAATGCAGACTCTCTCAGTGCCAGAGTGTCACAGTGCCAGAGTGTCACAGTTCCAGTGTCACAGTGCTAGAGTGTCACAATGCCAGTGTCACAATGCAGGGTGTCACAATGCAGAGTGTTACAGTGCCACAGTGTCGCAATGCCAGAGTCTCACAGTGCCAGTGTCACAATGCAGAATGTCACAGTGCCAGAGTGTCACAGTGCCAGAGTGTCACAATGCCAGCGTGTCACAGTGACAGAGTGTCACAAAGCAGAACGGCACTGTGCCAGAGTGCCACAATGCAGAATGTCACAGTGCCAGTGTCACAATGCAGAGTGTCACAATGCCAGAGTGTCACAGTGCCAGAGTGTCAGAATGCAGAGTGTCACAATGCTGTGTGACAATGCAGTGTCACAGTGCCATAGTCACAATGCAGAGTGTCACAATGCCAAAGTGTCTCAGTGCGAGAGTGTCACAACGCAGAATGTCACTGTGCCAGAGTGTCACAATGCAGAGTGTCACAGTACCAGAGTGTCACAATGCAGAGTGTCACAATGCGGAGTGTCACAATGCAGTGCCACAGTGCTAGAGTATCACAATGCCGGAGTGTCACAGTGCCAGAATGTCACAGTGCCAGAGTGTCACAATGCAGAATGTCACTGTGCCAGAGTGTCACAATGCAGAGTGTCACAATGCAGAGTGTCACTGTGCCAGAGTGTCACAATGACAGAGTGTCACAGTGCCAGAGTGTCACAATGCAGAGTGACACTGTGCCAGAGTGTCACAATGCAGAGTGTCACAATGCTGAGTGTCACAGTGCCAGAGTGTCACAATGCAGAGTGCCACTGTGCCAGAGCGTCACAATGCAGAGGGTCGCAATGCAATGTCACAGTACCAGAGTTTCACAATGCAGACTCTCTCAGTGCCAGAGTGTCACAGTGCCAGAGTGTCACAGTTCCAGTGTCACAGTGCTAGAGTGTCACAATGCCAGTGTCACAATGCAGGGTGTCACAATGCAGAGTGTTACAGTGCCACAGTGTCGCAATGCCAGAGTCTCACAGTGCCAGTGTCACAATGCAGAATGTCACAGTGCCAGAGTGTCACAGTGCCAGAGTGTCACAATGCAGAGTGTCACAATGCAGTGTCACAGTGCCACAGTGTCACAGTACTAGAGTGTCACAATGCCAGAGTCATAATACAGAGTGTCACAATGCAGAGTGTTACAGTGCCAGAGTGTCACAATGCCAGACTCTCACAGTGCCAGAGTGTCACAATGCAGAGTGCCACTGTGCCAGAGTGTCACAATGCAGAGTGTCGCAATGCTATGTCACAGCGCCAGAGTGTCACAATGCAGACTCTCACAGTGCCAGAGTGTCACAGTGCCAGTGTCACAGTGCCAGAGTGCCACTGTGCTAGAGTGTCACAATGCAGAGCGTCACAGTTGCAGAGTGTCACAATACCAGAATGTCACAGTGCCAGAGTGTCACAATGCAGAGTGCCACAATGCAGAGTGTCACAGTGCTAGAGTGTCACAATGCCAGAGTCACAATGCACAGTGTCACAATGCAGTGTGTTACAGTGCCAGTGTCACAATGCCAGACTCTCACAGTGCCAGTGTCACAATGCAGAATGTCACTGTGCCAGAGTGTCACAATTCAGAGTGTCACAATACAGAGTGTCACAATGCACATTGTCACAATGCAGACTGTCACAGTGCCAGAGTGTCACAGCGCCAGAGTGTGACAGTGCCAGTGTCACAGTGCCAGAGTGTCACAATGCGAGTGTCACAATGCAGAGTGTCACAGTGCCAGAGTGTCACTATGCCAGAGGATGACAATGCAGAATGTCACTCTGCTAGAGTGTCACAGAGTGTCACAGTTCCAGAGTGTCACAATGTAGACGGTCACAGTGCCAGAGTGTCACAGTGCCAGAGTGTCACAGTGCCAGTGTCACAGTGCCAGAGTGTCACAATGTGAGTGTCACAATGCAGAGTGTCACAGTGCCAGAGTGTCACTATGCCAGAGAATGACAATGCAGAATGTCACTCTGCTAGAGTGTCACAATGTAGAGTGTCACAGTGCCACAGTGTCACAATGCAGAGTGCCACTGTGCCAGAGTGTCACAATACCAGAATGTCACAGTGCCAGAGTGTCACAATGCAGAGTTTGACAATGCAGAGTGTCACAGTGCCACAGTGTCACAGTGCTAGAGTGTCACAATGCCAGAGTCACAATGCAGAGTGTCACAAAGCAGTGTGTTACAGTGCCAGTGTCACAATGCTAGACTGATGCCGAATTTTGCCCCAAAAGGCAAGAATAACTGCCTAAGAGACTCAGTTTAAGTCAGATAGACAGGAGGTATTTTATTAGCAACGCGTTGGAGAAATCACTAAATGGATTTCTACCTTTCCCGTAACAAAAGCATGTCTTTTATACAGTTTTGGATGTGGTATTGCATCAGATCACATACATAATCATATCTCTGCATACATATTCATAAGAGGTGTGGTGTAGGCGGAGCGTGGGCAGGGACATCTCTTTTGAGGATCCTCTTGGTGGTCTTTCCGGTGGCCTTCATCATGGGCAGGGGTCTTCTGAGGAGTCTTCCTCCCTTAAACTTTTGAACCCTTTCCTAATTTGGTCAATTCCCGGTGTGCCTGGCTTAGTTTTACTGACTTGTCAAGGCTGTTAGGGTCAGTTTGACCTTGTCGGCCCTGAATCATGCTTGCTCTGTCAATTCTTATCACTTATCTTCTTTCTCTGTCACAGTGTCTCATGCCTCAGTCGATTTATTGCTCTATGTGATTTGTGCTTCCTTCAATTGCTAACCTATTATGTCTTAAAAGCTATCTGTTTTGGGGCTTCATTTCCCCCCTTTTTCTTATAACTTACGAATTCTTTCGTCAAAGTCTAATCCAATAGGGCTCTGATATGCTCGTACCATAGCCCAAACCATTTGGGTCCTTTTTAGTATGATTCTTAATCTCCACCACATACAAATATTTGCGAGAGTTAATAGTAGCAGAACTACAATTACTATTAGCATTGGGTGCACCAGATAGTTGAAGACCTGTGTAGCTGTTGGGGAGTATCCTGTAAAGATGTCCCACCAATGTTGCTGGCCTACTTGTTCTACTTTGGTCAGGACATCCTTTATTTTTTCGGAATTATGTTCTACCTGCCATACCATTCGTTTAGTCGTTTGATTCACCTTTAGCACCAATTCCTTCACTTTAGGATGTGCGAGCATCGCTTTAAGAATTTTGACGTCCATCCCTATTTGTAATTTCGGTATCTCTTGATATAGGTTGAAATCTGCGTTAATTAGCTGTTGAGTAGTTATTGGGACAGTATAATGAAAATCACAACCCACTATTTTGGTGAAGTTGCACACACAGAAGTTAGTATTGTTAGTCTCCTCTTGGCAATTATCTATAGTGACGTTGTCACAAGCTGTCCTCACGCAAGCACACCCATTCCCTATATAGTAAACTTGTGATTGTGTTCTATTATGTGAAAGCATTTCAAAGGTACATATACTGTTTTCGACATCTAAGCATAAATCTTCTGCTTCTACTACAGCGTTTTCGCAAACATAGCCTAATTGTCCTCTAGGAATACATGCCTCTGTGCTAACTGATTGCCACCTATGTTTGGTATAATCATAACTGGCCCAGACATTGTGGTCTATTGGTCTGACAATGACATGTTGATGTATTGTCCCTAGAGTGAGGATAGGAAAGATAGCTCTTTCTTCTGCCTTACTGATGGTGAGGACATAAGCTTCAATGTGATCTCGTTGAGGCTCATAAGTGAAATTTACTAATTGCCACCAGGCTTGGTGGTCCTTCTCAAATTGTGTAGTGTGATTGTCTTTTAATATCGTTTCCCTTATTTCTTGAGGTAATGTACCTGACATTCCCTCTCTCATTATTCCTGCCGCTACTGATTGTACCCATTGTTGTGTCTGAGAGCATTGGATAGCGAGTGCAATGTCTCTACTAAGTTCCCCTGTATAATCAGCGAGCTTCACAAAATCCTCTGCAGTATGGTTTGCTACCATGGTTAGTAATTTTACTGCTAGCGATTGCGTTTCTGCTAATGTAAGCACGGATGAACTCAGGGGCACTTTGAGTTTTCCTAAGTTGGTGGTGACAGTACTTAATTTGTTCACCAATACCTCTTGATCTACTGCATTTAGTATTCCGAATCCAGTGCCGACCCATCCACTTTTATCTCTTTGCGCCCGTCTGTGATAAGACCTAGTTGCCAGCCATGCATTCCATCCCTTAAGGCTTTGCTGTATAAATGGTCGGCAATCCTTCTGCAAATGTGTAACATCGGTGTGAATGTTCATCTGCACCTTTTTCAGGGAATAAGTGGGGTCTAACAATAATTTTAGTTCGTTAGATTTTCTTATCACTTGAGGCCCTATAAAGGTTAGGTTATGTACTACTTTACATCCTATCGGTAGAGTGGTTTCTTGGGGCAAGTCTAAATCTGGATACAATGGGATCACGTCCCCCGGTACTTGCACCGTATATTGGACAGCATGCCCAGGGAAGCCTAAACCCTGTTCCAGCATTTTCAACTGTCTTTCGCATATGAAGGACATTGATTGATCCAATCTAAATGCCATTTCACACCGTGCTTTCCCTTCCTCAGGACCATTAGATGCTACGATCTTTCCCGCAGGAAAGAGAAGAGGGTGTAGGTCAAGGGTTATGTTTTGGGGATGTAGTTCCCCAAGCGAATCTTCTCTATAAATTACCGAGTTATGGGGTTGTAATCCGGGTGGATCTTCCCTGAAGTCACTCCACTGGCATGAAATTGGACCCTTTTGCTGGACCCAGACGGTGGGCTTGCCCATTTTCACTGGACTAAAGGTAATTAGGTTATGCTTAGAGTCTGGCATCAAGGGTCGAATTGTTAATACTAGCCGCCTTGTGTTTCCTTCCACTGGGTCAAGCTCTCGACACCCAATTTGGATTTGATCACCCTTATATGCTACCATGGAGGGGTGATGCCATACTTTACTCATGTATGGCTGATTGTTACGTAAGGCATAAACCTCGAAATAGGGTCCCTTCTTTCCCCTCTCCAGGTGGATACACTGGTGTGCATGAGACCATGGGTCAATTGGGGCAGAGCCTTGGGGAAGAGCTATACTTATCGAGAGTCCAATGATCAGAGTTGTAAATGTTTGAGGTGGAGTCAGGATCATGGCGTCTGCTCCTCTGGTTTGTTCTCCGGAGCTTTCTTGACTCGTGAATAATGGATCCACGTAGGTCGCTCCTTGATTCGAACCGCGGTGAAGGTAGTCAGCAGCACTTGGAAAGGTCCTTCCCACTTCTCTTGTAGGGGTTTCACTAAAAGATTCTTAACATACACCCAATCACCGGGATTAAACGAATGCAATTTACAATCAGGTTGTTTAGGTTGGTGCTCTATCACCACAGTAGCATTTTTGTCAAACTGTTTTCCCACCGTAATTACATAATCATAAATGTACTGATCACCGATTTGGCTTATAGCGTCCCCATTCACGACTTGCATAGCATAAGGTCTACCGTACAAAATTTCAAATGGGCTTAACTTTTCTTTTGACCTTGGTTTGACTCTCAGCCTCAGTAGAGCAATAGGCAGAGCTTGATACCACTGCAAATTAGTCTCCTGACATATTTTGGCAATTTGCTGTTTAATAAGGTGATTCATCTTTTCCACTTGCCCACTGGCCTGTGGACGGTAAGGCGTGTGTAATTGCCATTTGATTTGTAATGCTTTGCTTATTGCTCTCACTGCTTTTGCACAGAAATGTGTACCCCTATCCGAAGAAATGCTCTTCGGTACCCCAAACCGTGGAATAATTTCATTCAACAGTACTTTAGTTACTTCTCTTTCCTTATTTGTCCTGCAAGGGAATGCTTCAGGCCACCCAGAAAACGTATCAGTTAATACCAACAAATACCGAAACCCCCCTTTTCTTGGGAGTTCAGAAAAATCAATTTGCCATACTTCACCTGGGAATTTACCTCGATTTATGGCTCCTTGGTGTACCTTGGTTCCCGTATTCGGGTTGTTTTTCAGACACCGCTCGCACTGGGATGTAACGTGTTTTATAGTAGTAAATAATTTTGGTCCTGCTATCCTGGTTTGCAAATATTGGTGAAGCGAATCTAGGCCCCAATGGGCCTTCTCATGTTCTGCCTTTACAAACTGCCACATCACGTTTCCTGGTATTACTAACTGTCCTGTTTCCAATTGACCCCAACCACTTTCTAATATTTTGCCCTTCCTTCTTTGTATCCACCTGTGATCTGATTCCTGGTAATCTGGCTGGATGTTGGTATCCAGCTCTCCTGGTATTAGGGCCGTTATTTTCGCTTCCCTAGTCCTCGTGGCAGCCAATTTAGCTTCTGTATCTGCCTTCCTATTTCCTATTTCTGGAATAGTGTTACCTTTCAAATGTCCCTTACAATGCATTATGGCCACTTGTGCTGGGAGCTGGACCGCCTCTAGCAATTGCAGAACCTCCTCTGCATGTTTGACCGTTTTTCCTTGTGTAGTCAACAGTCCTCTTTCTTTCCAAATGGCTCCATGAGCATGTACAATGGAAAAGGCATATTTAGAGTCTGTCCATATATTAATTTGCATGTTCTCCGCCAATTCCAGGGCTCGAGTCAGAGCTATCAGTTCTGCCTTTTGAGCTGAGGTCCCTGCAGGCAAGGAGTTCGACTCAATTACCCTTTCTGTAGTAGTGACTGCATAGCCAGCCATTCTTACTCCTCGCTTCACGAAGCTGCTGCCATCTGAGAACCAGTTGTCTGCATCTTCGAACGGCTCTTCTTTGAGATCCGGGCGACTGGAGTAGACTGCTTCAATTGTTTCCAGGCAGTCATGTTCAATGGGTTCTGCTGGGTCTCTTCCTTCTAGAAATGAAGCTGGGTTCACAATGTTAGTCACCTGAATGGTTATGTCATCTGATTCAGCCAGGATGGCCTGGTATTTTAGGAATCTGGAAGGCGACAGCCAATGGTTGCCTTTCTGTTCCAGCACAGCTGACACAGTGTGAGACACTAGCACAGTCATCTTTTGACCCAACGTGAGCTTCCTGGCCTCTTCTATGTTAATTATTACTGCGGCCACTGCCCTCAGACAGCCTGGCCATCCTTTACTTACTTCATCCAATCGCTTGGAGAAGTAGGCCACAGCTCTCTTGTGTGGTCCCAATTGCTGTGCTAGGACTCCTAGGGCCATCCCTTGCCGCTCATGGGAGAACAGCCAGAATGGTTTTGATACATCTGGGAGACCTAAGGCCGGTGCTCTCATTAGCTCCAGCTTCAACTTCTTGAAGGCCCCTTCTGCCTCGGGAGTCCAAACTAGGACATTCTTAGTCTCCTTCAACAAATCATACAGTGGTTTAGCGAGTATCCCGTACTGGTAGATCCATAGCCGACACCACCCTGTCATCCCCAGAAAGGCACGCAGATCTCTCACCGTCTCTGGTTTAGGTATCTGGCAGATGGCCTCTTTCCTAGTTGCTCCCAGGGATCGCTGTCCTCTGGAGACTTCGTATCCCAGGTACACCACTTCTTTTTGCACCAGCTGTGCTTTCTGTTGAGAAACTCGATATCCACTTAAACCCAGGAAATTTAACAAGGAAATAGTCCATTCAAGGCATTCTTCCTCTGTCACCGTTGCTATTAGGAGGTCGTCTACGTACTGCAGAAGGGTGCCATCTCCCAGCGGCCTTTCCCACTGTTCTAATTCTTTGGCTAACTGGTTCCCAAAAATCGTAGGGGAATTGCACCATCCTTGGGGCAATACCGTCCAGGTAAGTTGAGTCTTTCTTCCTCTATCTACAGATTCCCACTCAAAGGCAAAAATCTTTTGACTCTCGGGAGCTAAGGGAAGGCAGAAGAATGCGTCTTTTAAATCTAATACGGTGAACCAGGCCAAATTATCCTTCAGTCTAGTTAAAAGTGTGTATGGATTAGCAACTACCGGATGTAATGTCTTGGTTATTTCGTTTACTGCTCTCAGATCCTGAACTAATCTATAGGCTCCGTTAGGTTTCTTTACTGGCAGGATTGGTGTATTAAAATCTGATTCGCATTCTACCAATAATCCCAGTTCCAAAAACCTTTCGATTATGGGCTCGATCCCCTTCCTGTCTTCTATCCTCAGAGGGTATTGTTTTCTTATGACCGGTTTTGCCCCAACTTTAAGTTCAACAACAATCGGTACTGCTTGTTTTGATTTTCCAGGTATATCAGTAGCCCACACTAATGGGTATGTCTTGTTCAGAATTCGCTCGAAATTGTGATTCTCAAGTTTAGGTTCCACACAACTGATCGTTAGGCTTAGAGCTATAATCAGTTGTTCCTCATTTACTTGTAATTCCAATTTGTCTTTGTTGAATTTTATTATGGCTCCCAAGTTCTCCAATAGGTCTCTCCCCAATAAGGGCTTTGGCGAATTTGGTAAATACAGGAACTGATGAATTCCCATCTGTTTCCCAATTTTGTATTTAATGGGTTTCAAAAAGTAAGCCTTTTCTGGTTGGCCTGTTGCTCCCACAACTTGTACAAATTCATCACTTTTAGGTACCAATTCCTGATTTAAAACCGAAAAAGTTGCTCCCGTATCAACCAAAAAGTTCAATTCCTTTTTACCTTCCCCTAGCTCCATTTTAACCAGTGGGTCTGCTAGGGTATGGCCCACCGGTCCCCCTCATTCACTATCCTGATGTGTGGTAGTAGTAGTGGCCATGAGCCTTTCCCTTCGTTGGGGGCATTCTCGCTTCCAGTGTCCCATCTGTAGGCAGTACGCACATTGATTTGACCCCACCCTAGCTGGGTGGGGTTGGAGCCTCCCTCCCCTTCCTGCTGGGTTGCCTCTACCTCTTCCCCTGGTTCCAGGTTCCGAGTAACCTGTCTTCTGAGCTGCCACTGCTACAGCCACTACTCTCGCTATCCTCCTGTCCTCTTTTTTCTTCTCCTCAATCTCTCTATTATTGTATACTTTCCATGCCTCATTCAGCAGTGTCTCTAGGTTTTTATTTGCTGGATGCTCAAGTTTTTGTAATTTCTTCCTGATGTCTGGGTTACTCTGTCCCATCATCAACCCTAACAAGTGCTGTTTCCCTTCCTCTGTTGCTGGGTCCAGGGGTGTATATTGTCTCATCGCTGCCCTAAGTCTATCCAAAAACTCTGATGGGGTCTCATTGTTTCCCTATCTGATGTCATATAGCATTGACCAATTGATAGCCTTAGGGATCGCATTACGCAAGCCCATCGCTATCAGTTTTCTATACTGCACTAGCTGTTGATAGTGCTCGGCATTGTCCGGGTCCCATTCTGGTTTATTGCTGGGAAAATTATCTTCTAGTCTTCCTGATAATACTTGAGCATGTCGTTTTCCTGTTTCCAATACGAGTTCCCTTTCTGTATCTGTCAATTCTGACAGCATCACTTCTATATCCTCCCAATCAATATCTAAATTCTTTGCCATTAATTCAAACCTCTTCGCCACTCCCTCAGGATTTCTCCTGAAATTCCTTGCCTCATCCCTCCAACTGTTCAAATCATTTGTCGAGAACGGCACCTTTACTCTAGTCTTTTCCCCTAACGTTGGTACAACTTGTCGGAGAGGAGCTATCATATGGTTCCCTTCCTCTCTTTGCTTTGCTTCCCCCCGTGCCACAGATCTGGTATAATACGAGTGACCGATCTCTTCCCCGGGATCTCCTTCCTGTGCTTCAATGTCTCCCCTATTCTTTCTCTTCTCTGTCCTCTTTCCCCTTTCCTGTTCTTCATTTTCCCTTCCTATCTCTATTACACCATCCATCCGATTCTCATCCTGCGTCTGTCGCCCTTTTTGTATCTGCTGGCTCCTATCCTGTCCCGGGCTGCTGTCCCTCTCATCCTCTGCTCCCCTCCCATTTCTCTCATCCTTTATCTGAATTACTATATTAAGTTGTTCTCTGCCCCCCTTTTTGCATGTCTCGTTATCATCCTTTTCACTATATCTCAATTCAGAGACGTCGCCTCTCAGTTTAGAGACGCCGCTTCCCAGCGAGTTACTTTTGTCCCCAGTCCTTGGTGTGCTGGTTTCCATTCTACAAATGTCTCCACTTCTGGATGTGTTGTTATCCCCATATGGACTGAGCTTGGGCAGGCTACGTGTCTCCCTTTGGCTCTCTGCTCCTGACGGACTGCCTTCCTCCCTTTCGACTTCTAGTCTGGGTGGGCTGTCAGCATCCATGTGGCTCCCCAACCCTTGTGGACTATCTAGTCCCTGAGGGCTGCTTTTCCTCTCATCAATCCCCGATTTTAATGGGCTATCTTCCTCCCAACTGTTGTCTAACTTCTGAGGGCTGTGCCCAAACTTAGATTTCCACCATCGCTCCAGTTCCTCTAATGGGCCGGGATCCCCTTGTTCCTCTTTTGGCCTGGGAAGAGGCCCTTCCCACCCTGGAGCGAATGGATGGTATTCCCTCAGGCTTATTTCGCTCTCCTTTCCACTATCTCTTCTTGTTAGCTTGAGTCACTGCTGTCCAATACTACATGCATCACAGCAACGTTCTTTAGGCTTTGGACCCTTCTTATCCCTTTCCAGGGCTAATACTAGGGGATCCTGAGGGGCTACATTAATTCCGCACTCTTTTTGCCACTCAGGTTTATTCCTTAGAGTGAAGAACATGTCTGCGTACATCACCTCATCCCATTTATTGAGCCGGCGGAGGAAGAGCATCAGTTGTAAAACAGTGTTATAATTAGTTGTTCCCTCCGGTGGCCATTTCTCATTGTCGTCTAACTTATACAACGGCCACCACTGTGTACAATATTTAAGGAGTGTCTTTTTACTTATGCTTCCCCCTGGAATTCCTCCCAAGTCCTTCCAATGCTTCAAGATACATCCTAATGGAGTTTTCATATTTACGTCCTTACTCTGTTGTCCTCCCATGGCTGTTCCCGGAATAGTCTCTTTCTCCCACAAGCACTATATACCAATATATTTTAACACACAATTTTCAATCGCTTTGTCCGTCTCCGACCTGGCTTCTCGCGAAGAACAGGAAATGCGGATCAGGACACCCTCTTGCTTCGCAGCGATGCTGCGTCTCATTCATTCACACTCTTAACGCATTCATCCAAACTATCCTACCTTACCCGAGTACACTGCTTTACCTCGAGATGTCGCTGGTCAACTGTATAATACCGATACCAGTCAGCTTCGGGATGTCAGCTGTAAACCAAGGTACGGTTTGCAGATGATATCACAATAAATTCTTACACACAAAAGAGATTACAGTTAACACAAAATACCAAGTACTGAATTACGAGATTCTTGCAGACAACATAACAATGTTAGACAAAAGTGTAACACAAATGTATTCTCTCAGAAGCACAGTAACAACATTAAGATGAAAGAGAAACATACACCCGTTTAACAAACACCCAGTGGGGGACTCCAACCCCTATTTCCAGTGAGGACTGCCACCCCTGTTTTCAGTGGGGACTCTAACCCCTATCTGCGGGATTCTGCCAGGGCGTCCCCAGGCCTTCCCATCAGGTGACCACGTCTGGTCCCCGTTTCTCAGTCAAAGCGCTTTTATCCCCAAACCAATAAAGAGTTAAAATACCTCTTGATTGGAGCAGGAGATGCAGGTAACCCTTTGTCCACCAACGAGCGCTGGTCCGGGGGGGTCTCTTCTGACAAAAAAAGTTGTCAGGGGCGCCCAGAGGGTCCCGGCCCCGGCCCCGGCTCGAGAGGACCCCTTAAGGTCTGGATCTCCTGTCTGGCTCCTGGCTGGCTCGCCAGAAAATGATGCCGAATTTTGCCCCAAAAGGCAAGAATAACTGCCTAAGAGACTCAGTTTAAGTCAGATAGACAGGAGGTATTTTATTAGCAACGCGTTGGAGAAATCACTAAATGGATTTCTACCTTTCCCGTAACAAAAGCATGTCTTTTATACAGTTTTGGATGTGGTATTGCATCAGATCACATACATAATCATATCTCTGCATACATATTCATAAGAGGTGTGGTGTAGGCGGAGCGTGGGCAGGGACATCTCTTTTGAGGATCCTCTTGGTGGTCTTTCCGGTGGCCTTCATCATGGGCAGGGGTCTTCTGAGGAGTCTTCCTCCCTTAAACTTTTAAACCCTTTCCTAATTTGGTCAATTCCCGGTGTGCCTGGCTTAGTTTTACTGACTTGTCAAGGCTGTTAGGGTCAGTTTGACCTTGTCGGCCCTGAATCATGCTTGCTCTGTCAATTCTTATCACTTATCTTCTTTCTCTGCCACAGTGTCTCATGCCTCAGTCGATTTATTGCTCTATGTGATTTGTGCTTCCTTCAATTGCTAACCTATTATGTCTTAAAAGCTATCTGTTTTGGGGCTTCAAGACTCGCACAGTGCCAGAGTGTCACAATGCAGAATGTCACTGTGCCAGAGTGTCACAATACAGAGTGTCACAATGCAGAGTGTCACAATGCAGACACTCACAGTGCCAGAGTGTCACAATGCAGTGTCACAATGCAGAGTGTCACAGTGCCATAGTCACAATGCAGAGTGTCACAATGCAGAGTGTCACAATACCAGAGTGTCACAATGCAGAGTGTCACAATGCAGACTCTCACAGTGCCAGAGTGTCACAATGCAGTGTCACAGTGCAGAGTGTCACAGCGCCATAGTCACAATGCAGAGTGTCACAATGCAGAGTGTCACAAAACCAGAGTGTCACAATGCAGAGTGTCACAATGCAGTGCCACAGTGCCAGAGTGTCACAATGCCAGCGTGTCACAGTGACAGAGTGTCACAAAGCAGAACGGCACTGTGCCAGAGTGACACAATGCAGAGTGTCACAGTGCCAGAGTTCCACAATGCCAGAGTGTCAGAGTGCCAGAGTGTCACACTGCAGAATGTCACAATGTCAGTGTCACAGTGCCAGAGTGTCACAATGCAGAGTGTCACAATGCAGAGTGTCACTGTGCCAGAGTGTCACAATGACAGAGTGTCACAGTGCCAGAATGTCACAGTGCCAGAGTGTTACAATGTCAGGGTGTCACAGTGCCAGAGAGTCACAATGCCAGAGTGTCACAGTGCCAGAGTGCCACAATACTAGAGTGCCGCAATGCAGAGAGCCATAGTGCTAGAGTCACAATGCCAGAGAGTCACAGTGCCAGAGTGTCACAGTGCTAGAGTGTCAGAATGCCAGTGTCACAATGTAGAGTGTCACAATGCAGTGTGTCACAGTGCCAGAGTGTTACAATGCAGAATGTCACTGTGCCAGAGTGTCACAATGCAGAGTGTCTCAATGCAGAGTATCACAATGCCAGAGTGCCACAATGCCAGAATGTCAAAATCCACAACGTCACTGTGCCAGAGTGTCACAATGCAGAGTGTCACAGTGCAGAGTGTCACAATGCAGAGCGTCAGAATGCAGTGTCACACTGCAGACTGTCACAGTGCCAGAGTGTTACAGTGCCAGAGTGTCACAATGCAGAGTGTCACAATGGAGTGTCACAATGCAGCGTGTCACAGTGCCATAGTCACAATGCAGAGTGTCACAATGCCAAAGTGTCACAGTGCCAGAGTGTCACAATGCAGAACGTCACTGTGCCAGTATCAAACGGCACAGTGTCACAATGCCAGAGTTTCACAGTGCCAGAGTGCCACAGCGCTGAGTGTCACAGTGCGAGAGTGTCACAACGCAGAATGTCACTATGCCAGAGTGTCACAATGCAGAGTGTCACAGTACCAGAGTATCACAATGCAGAGTGTCACAATGCAGTGCCACAGTGCTAGAGTGTCACAGTGCCAGAGTGTCACAATGCAGAACGTCACAGTGCCAGAGTGACACAATGCAGAGTATCACAGTGCCAGAGCGCCACAATGCCAGAGTGTCACAGTGCCAGAATATCACAGTGCCAGAGTGTCACAATGCAGAGTGTCTCTGTGGCAGAGTGTCACAATGCAGAGTGTCACAATGCAGAATGTCACAGTGCCAGAACGTCACAGCACCAGAGTGTCACAATGCCAGAATGTCACAGTGCCAGAGTGTCACAATGCCAGTGTCACAGTGCTAGAGTGTCACAATGCAGAATGTCACAGTGCCAGAGTGTCACAGTGCCAGAGTGTCACAATGCGACTGTCACAATGCAGAGTGTCACAGTGCCACAGTGTCACAGTGCCAGAATGTGCCAGTGCCAGAGTATCACTATGCCAGAGAATGACAATGCAGAATGTCACTCTGCTAGAGTGATACAATGCAGAGTGCCACTGTGCCAGAGTGTCAAAATACCAGAATTTCACAGTGCCAGAGTGTCACAATGCAGAATGCCACAATGCAGAGTGTCACAGTGCCACAGCGTCACAGTGCTAGAGTGTCACAATGCCAGAGTCACAATGCAGAGTGTCACAATGCAGTGTGTTACAGTGCCAGAGTGTCACAATGCCAGAGTCTCACAGTGCCAGAGTGTCACAATACAGAATGTCACTGTGCCAGAGTGTCACAATTCAGTGTCACAAAACAGTGTCACAATGCAGAGTGTCACAATGCAGACTGTCACAGTGCCAGAGTGTCACAGTGCCAGAGTGTCACAATGCAGAGTGTCACAATGCAGTGTCACAGTGCCATAGTCACAATGCAGAGTGTCACAATGCCAAAGTGTCACAGTGCCAGAGTGTCACAATGCAGAACGTCACTGTGCCAGTGTCACACGTCACAGTGACACAATGCCAGAGTTTCACTGGGCCAGAGTGTCACAACGCAGAATGTCACTGTGCCAGAGTGTCACAATGCAGAGTGTCACAGTACCAGAGTGCCACAATGCAGAGTGTCACAATGCAGTGCCACAGTGCCAGAGAGTCACAATGCCAGAGTATCACAGTGCCAGTGTGTCACAATGCAGAGAGACACAATGCAGAATGTCACAGTGCCAGAGTGTCACAATGCCAGAGTGTCACAGTGCAGAGTGTCACAATGCAGATTGACACAATGACAGAGTGTCACAGTGCCAGAATGTCACAGTGCCAGAGTGTCACAGTGCAGAGTGTCACAATGCAGACTGTCACAGCGCCAGAGTGTCACAATGCAGAGTGCCACTGTGCCAGAGTGTCACAATGCAGAGAGTCACAATGCAATGTCACAGTGCCAGAGTGTCACAATGCAGAGTGCCACTGTGCCAGAGTGTCACAATGCAGAGAGTTGCAATGCTATGTCACAGTGCCAGAGTGTCACAATGCAGACGCTCACAGTGCCAGAGTGTCACAGTGCCAGTGTCACAGTGCCAGAGTGCCACAATGCCAGTGTCACAATGCAGAGTGTTACAGTGCCACAGTGTCACAATGCCAGAGTCTCACAGTGCCATAGTGTCACAATGCAGAATGTCACAGAGTCAGAGTGTCACAATGCAGAGTGTCACAGTGCCAGAGTGTCACAGTGCCAGTGTCACAGTGCCAGAGTGTCACAATGCGAGTGTCACAATGCAGTGTCACAGTGCCACAGTGTCACAGTGCCAGAATGTCGCAGTGCCAGAGTGTCACAATGCGAGTGTCACAATGCAGAGTGTCACAGTGCCAGAGTGTCACAATGCAGTGCCACAGTGCCATAGTCACAATGCAGAGTGTCACAATGCCAAAGTTTCACAGTGCCAGACTGTCACAGCGCAGAGTGTCACTGTGCCAGAGTGTCACAATGCAGAGTGTCACAGTACCAGAGTGTCAGAATGCAGAGTGTCACAATGCAGCGCCACAGTGCCACAGTGTCACAATGCCAGAATGTCACAGTGCCAGAGTGCCACAATGCAGAGTGTCACAATGCAGAGTGTCACAGTGCCAGAGTGTCACAGTGCAAGAGTGTCACAGTGCTAGAGTGTCACAATGCAGACTGTCACAGTGCCAGAGTGTCACAGTGCTAGAGTGTCACAGTGCTAGAGTGTCACAATGCAGACTGTCACAGTGCCAGAGTGTCACAATGCCAAAGTGTCACAGTGCCAGAGTGTCACAATGCAGAACGTCACTGTGCCAGAGTGTCACAATGCAGAGTGTCACAGTACCAGAGTGTCACAATGCAGAGTGTCACAATGCAGAGTGTTACAGTGCCACAGTGTCACAATGACAGAGTGTCACAGTGCCAGAATGTTACAATGCCAGAGTGCCACAGTGCCGGAGTGTCACAATGCCATAGTGTCACAATGCAGAGTGTCACAGGGCAGAGTGTCACAATCCCAGAGTGTTACAATTCACAGCGTCACTGAGCAGAGATTCATAGTGAAAAAGTTTCACAATGGCAGAGCGTCAGAATGCAGAGTGTCACAGCGCAGATTGTGACAATACCAGAGCGTCACAATGCCAGAGTTTCACAGTCCCAGTGTGTCACAGTGCAGAATATCACAGTGCAGAGTACCACAGTGACAGAGTGTCACGATGCAGAGTGTCATAATCCTGAGTGACACAGTCTAGGGTACAGTGCAGAGTGTCACAGAGCAGAGTGTAACAGTGCAAGCGTATCACAAAGGCAGAGTGTCAGAATGCAGAGTGTCACACTGCAAGAGTGTCACAGTGCCAGAGTGTCACAATGCAGAGTGTCACAGTGCCAGAGTGTCACAGTGCCAGAGTGTCACAATGCAGAGTGTCACAGTGCCAGAATGTCACAATGCCAGAGTGTCACAGTGCCAGAGTGTCACACTGCTGAGCGCAGAGTCCAGAGTGTAACAACGCCCAGGTGCCACAATGCCAGAGAGTCACAATGCCAGAGTGTCACAGTACCAGAGTGTCACAGCGCAGAGTGTCAGAGTGCGAGAGTGTCACAACGGAGAATGTCACTGTGCCAGAGTGTCACAATGCCAGAGTGTCACAGTGACAGAGTGTCACAATGCAGAACGGCACGGTGCCAGAGTGACACAATGCAGAGTGTCACAGCGCCAGAGTGCCACAATGCCAGAGTATCACAATCCAGAGTGTCACAATGCCAGAGTCTCACAGTGCCAGAGTGTCACAATGCAGAGCGTCACAATGCCAGAACGGCACGGTGCCAGAGTGATACAATGCAGAGTGTCACAGTGCCAGAGCGTCACAATGCCAGAGTGTCACAATCCAGACTGTCAAAATGGAGAATATCACAGTGCCAGAGTGTCACAATGCAGAGTGTCACAGTGCCAGAGTGTCACAATGCAGAGTGTCACACTGCAGAATGTCACAATGCCAGAGTGTCACGGTCCCAGAGTGTCACAATGACAGAATGTCACAGTGCCAGTGTGTCGCAATGCAGAGAGACACAATGCAGAGTGTCACAGTGCCAGAGTGTCACTATGCCAGAGAACGACAATGCAGAATGTCACTCCGCTAGAGTATCACAAAGCAGAGTGTCACAGTTCCAGAGTGTCACAATACCAGAATGTCACAGTGCCAGAGTGTCAAAATGCAGAGTGTCACAATGCAGAGTGTCACAGTGCCAGTGTCACAGTGCCAGAGTGTCACAGTGTCAGTGCCACTGTGCCAGAGTGTCACAATGCAGAGTGTCACAGTGCCACAGTGTCACAATGCCAGACTCTCACAGTGCCAGAGTGTCACAGTGCCAGTGTCACAGTGCTAGAGTGTCACAATGCAGAATGTCACAGTGCCAGAGTGTCACAGTGCCAGAGTGTCACAATGCGACTGTCACAATGCAGAGTGTCACAGTGCCACAGTGTCACAGTGCCAGAATGTGCCAGTGCCAGAGTATCACTATGCCAGAGAATGACAATGCAGAATGTCACTCTGCTAGAGTGATACAATGCAGAGTGCCACTGTGCCAGAGTGTCACAATACCAGAATGTCACAGTGCCAGAGTGTCACAATGCAGAATGCCACAATGCAGAGTGTCACAGTGCCACAGCGTCACAGTGCTAGAGTGTCACAATGCCAGAGTCACAATGCAGAGTGTCACAATGCAGTGTGTTACAGTGCCAGAGTGTCACAATACAGAATGTCACTGTGCCAGAGTGTCACAATTCAGTGTCACAAAACAGTGTCACAATGCAGAGTGTCACAATGCAGACTGTCACAGTGCCAGAGTGTCACAGTGCCAGAGTGTCACAATGCAGAGTGTCACAATGCAGTGTCACAGTGCCATAGTCACAATGCAGAGTGTCACAATGCCAAAGTGTCACAGTGCCAGAGTGTCACAATGCAGAATGTCAATGTGCCAGTGTCACACGGCACAGTGACACGATGCCAGAGTTTCACTGGGCCAGAGTGTCACAACGCAGAATGTCACTGTGCCAGAGTGTCACAATGCAGAATGTCACAGTACCAGAGTGCCACAATGCAGAGTGTCACAATGCAGTGCCACAGTGCCAGAGAGTCACAATGCCAGAGTATCACAGTGCCAGTGTGTCACAATGCAGAGAGACACAATGCAGAATGTCACAGTGCCAGAGTGTCACAGTGCAGAGTGTCACAATGCAGACTGTCACAGTGCCAGAGTGTCACAATGCAGAGTGCCACTGTGCCAGAGTGTCACAATGCAGAGAGTCACAATGCAATGTCACAGTGCCAGAGTGTCACAATGCAGAGTGCCACTGTGCCAGAGTGTCACAATGCAGAGAGTCACAATGCAATGTCACAGTGCCAGAGTGTCACAATGCAGAGTGCCACTGTGCCAGAGTGTCACAATGCAGAGAGTTGCAATGCTATGTCACAGTGCCAGAGTGCCACAATGCCAGTGTCACAATGCAGAGTGTTACAGTGCCACAGTGTCACAATGCCAGAGTCTCACAGTGCCATAGTGTCACAATGCAGAATGTCACAGAGTCAGAGTGTCACAATGCAGAGTGTCACAGTGCCAGAGTGTCACAGTGCCAGTGTCACAGTGCCAGAGTGTCACAATGCGAGTGTCACAATGCAGTGTCACAGTGCCACAGTGTCACAGTGCCAGAATGTCGCAGTGCCAGAGTGTCACAATGCGAGTGTCACAATGCAGAGTGTCACAGTGCCAGAGTGTCACAATGCAGTGCCACAGTGCCATAGTCACAATGCAGAGTGTCACAATGCCAAAGTTTCACAGTGCCAGACTGTCACAGCGCAGAGTGTCACTGTGCCAGAGTGTCACAATGCAGAGTGTCACAGTACCAGAGTGTCAGAATGCAGAGTGTCACAATGCAGCGCCACAGTGCCACAGTGTCACAATGCCAGAATGTCACAGTGCCAGAGTGCCACAATGCAGAGTGTCACAATGCAGAGTGTCACAGTGCCAGAGTGTCACAGTGCAAGAGTGTCACAGTGCTAGAGTGTCAGAATGCAGACTGTCACAGTGCCAGAGTGTCACAGTGCTAGAGTGTCACAGTGCTAGAGTGTCACAATGCAGACTGTCACAGTGCCAGAGTGTCACAATGCCAAAGTGTCACAGTGCCAGAGTGTCACAATGCAGAACGTCACTGTGCCAGAGTGTCACAATGCAGAGTGTCACAGTACCAGAGTGTCACAATGCAGAGTGTCACAATGCAGAGTGTTACAGTGCCACAGTGTCACAATGACAGAGTGTCACAGTGCCAGAATGTTACAATGCCAGAGTGCCACAGTGCCGGAGTGTCACAATGCCATAGTGTCACAATGCAGATTGTCACAGGGCCGAGTGTCACAATCCCAGAGTGTTACAATTCACAGCGTCACTGAGCAGAGATTCATAGTGAAAAAGTTTCACAATGGCAGAGCGTCAGAATGCAGAGTGTCACAGCGCAGATTGTGACAATACCAGAGCGTCACAATGCCAGAGTTTCACAGTCCCAGTGTGTCACAGTGCAGAATATCACAGTGCAGAGTACCACAGTGACAGAGTGTCACGATGCAGAGTGTCATAATCCTGAGTGACACAGTCTAGGGTACAGTGCAGAGTGTCACAGAGCAGAGTGTAACAGTGCAAGCGTATCACAAAGGCAGAGTGTCAGAATGCAGAGTGTCACACTGCAAGAGTGTCACAGTGCCAGAGTGTCACAATGCAGAGTGTCACAGTGCCAGAGTGTCACAGTGCCAGAGTGTCACAATGCAGAGTGTCACAGTGCCAGAATGTCACAATGCCAGAGTGTCACAGTGCCAGAGTGTCACACTGCTGAGCGCAGAGTCCAGAGTGTAACAACGCCCAGGTGCCACAATGCCAGAGAGTCACAATGCCAGAGTGTCACAGTACCAGAGTGTCACAGCGCAGAGTGTCAGAGTGCGAGAGTGTCACAACGGAGAATGTCACTGTGCCAGAGTGTCACAATGCCAGAGTGTCACAGTGACAGAGTGTCACAATGCAGAACGGCATGGTGCCAGAGTGACACAATGCAGAGTGTCACAGCGCCAGAGTGCCACAATGCCAGAGTATCACAATCCAGAGTGTCACAATGCAGAATGTCTCAGTGCCAGAGTGTCACAATGCAGAGTGTCACAGTGCCAGAGTGTCACAATGCAGAGCGTCACAATGCCAGAACGGCACAGTGCCAGAGTGACACAATGCAGAGTGTCACAGTGCCAGAGCGTCACAATGCCAGAGTGTCACAATCCAGACTGTCAAAATGGAGAATATCACAGTGCCAGAGTGTCACAATGCAGAGTGTCACAGTGCCAGAGTGTCACAATGCAGAGTGTCACACTGCAGAATGTCACAGTGCCAGAGTGTCACGGTCCCAGAGTGTCACAATGACAGAATGTCACAGTGCCAGTGTGTCGCAATGCAGAGAGACACAATGCAGAGTGTCACAGTGCCAGAGTGTCACTATGCCAGAGAACGACAATGCAGAATGTCACTCCGCTAGAGTATCACAAAGCAGAGTGTCACAGTTCCAGAGTGTCACAATACCAGAATGTCACAGTGCCAGAGTGTCAAAATGCAGAGTGTCACAATGCAGAGTGTCACAGTGCCAGTGTCACAGTGCCAGAGTGTCACAGTACCAGTGCCACTGTGCCAGAGTGTCACAATGCAGAGTGTTACAGTGCCACAGTGTCACAATGCCAGACTCTCACAGTGCCAGAGTGTCACAGTGCCAGTGTCACAGTGCTAGAGTGTCACAATGCAGAATGTCACAGTGCCAGAGTGTCACAGTGCCAGAGTGTCACAATGCGACTGTCACAATGCAGAGTGTCACAGTGCCACAGTGTCACAGTGCCAGAATGTGCCAGTGCCAGAGTATCACTATGCCAGAGAATGACAATGCAGAATGTCACTCTGCTAGAGTGATACAATGCAGAGTGCCACTGTGCCAGAGTGTCACAATACCAGAATGTCACAGTGCCAGAGTGTCACAATGCAGAGTGTCACGGTACCAGAGTGTCACACTGCCACAGTGTCACAGTGTCACAGTGCCACAATGCCAGAGTATCACAGTGCCAGTGTGTCACAATGCAGAGAGAAACAATGCAGAGTGTTACAGTGCCACAGTGTCACAATGACAGAGTGTCACAGTGCCAGAATGCCACAATACCAGAGTGCCACAATGCAGAGAGCCATAGTGCTAGAGTCACAACGCCAGAGAGTCACAGTTCCAGAGTGTTACAATGCAGAATGTCACTGTGCCAGAATGTCACAATGCAGAGTGTCACAATGCAGAGTGTCACTGTGCCAGAGTGTCACAATGCAGAGTGTCAGAATGCAGTGTCGCATTGCAGAGTATCACAGTGCCAGAGTGTCACAGTGCCAGAGTGTCACAACGCAGAGTGGCACAGTGCAAGAGTGCCTCAATGCCAGAGTGTCACAGTGCCAGAATGTCACGGTTCCAGATTGTGACGATGCCTGACTGTCACAGTGCCAGAGTGTCACAGTGAAGAGTGTCACAGTGCCAGAGATTCACAATGACAGAGTGTCACAGTGCCAGACTGTTACAATGTCAGAGTGTCACAGTGCCAGAGAGTCACAATGACAGAGTGTCACGGTGCCAGAGAGTCACAATGCAGAGTGCCACAATGCCAGAGTGTCACAATGCCAGAATGTCACACTGCCAGAGTGTCACAATGCAGAACGTCACTGTGCCAGAGTGTCACAATGCAGAGTGTCACAATGCCAGAGTGCCACAATGCCAGAGTGCCACAGTGCCGGAGTGTCACAATGCCATAGTGTCACAATGCAGAGTGTCACAGTGCCGAGTGTCACAATCCCAGAGTGTTACAATTCACAGCGTCACTGAGCAGAGATTCATAGTGAAAAAGTTTCACAATGGCAGAGCGTCAGAATGCAGAGTGTCACAGCGCAGATTGTGACAATACCAGAGCATCACAATGCCAGAGTTTCACAGTCCCAGTGTGTCACAGTGCAGAATATCACAGTGCAGAGTACCACAGTGACAGAGTGTCACGATGCAGAGTGTCATAATCCTGAGTGACACAGTCTAGGGTACAGTGCAGAGTGTCACAGAGCAGAGTGTAACAGTGCAAGCGTATCACAAAGGCAGAGTGTCAGAATGCAGAGTGTCACACTGCAAGAGTGTCACAGTGCCAGAGTGTCACAATGCAGAGTGTCACAGTGCCAGAGTGTCACAGTGCCAGAGTGTCACAATGCAGAGTGTCACAGTGCCAGAATGTCACAATGCCAGAGTGTCACAGTGCCAGAGTGTCACACTGCTGAGCGCAGAGTCCAGAGTGTAACAACGCCCAGGTGCCACAATGCCAGAGAGTCACAATGCCAGAGTGTCACAGTACCAGAGTGTCACAGCGCAGAGTGTCAGAGTGCGAGAGTGTCACAACGGAGAATGTCACTGTGCCAGAGTGTCACAATGCCAGAGTGTCACAGTGACAGAGTGTCACAATGCAGAACGGCACGGTGCCAGAGTGACACAATGCAGAGTGTCACAGCGCCAGAGTGCCACAATGCCAGAGTATCACAATCCAGAGTGTCACAATGCAGAATGTCACAGTGCCAGAGTGTCACAATGCAGAGTGTCACAGTGCCAGAGTGTCACAATGCAGAGCGTCACAATGCCAGAACGGCACGGTGCCAGAGTGACACAATGCAGAGTGTCACAGCGCCAGAGCGTCACAATGCCAGAGTGTCACAATCCAGACTGTCAAAATGGAGAATATCACAGTGCCAGAGTGTCACAATGCAGAGTGTCACAGTGCCAGAGTGTCACAATGCAGAGTTTCACACTGCAGAATGTCACAATGCCAGAGTGTCACGGTCCCAGAGTGTCACAATGACAGAATGTCACAGTGCCAGTGTGTCGCAATGCAGAGAGACACAATGCAGAGTGTCACAGTGCCGGAGTGTCACAATGCAGAGTGCCACTGTGCCAGAGTGTCACAATGCAGAGAGTTGCAATGCTATGTCACAGTGCCAGAGTGTCACAATGCAGACGCTCACAATGCAGAGTGTCACAGTGCCACAGTCACAGTGCCAGAATGTGCCAGTGCCAGAGTATCACTATGCCAGAGAATGACAATGCAGAATGTCACTCTGCTAGAGTGATACAATGCAGAGTGCCACTGTGCCAGAGTGTCACAATACCAGAATGTCACAGTGCCAGAGTGTCACAATGCAGAGTGTCACGGTACCAGAGTGTCACACTGCCACAGTGTCACAGTGTCACAGTGCCACAATGCCAGAGTATCACAGTGCCAGTGTGTCACAATGCAGAGAGAAACAATGCAGAGTGTTACAGTGCCACAGTGTCACAATGACAGAGTGTCACAGTGCCAGAATGCCACAATACCAGAGTGCCACAATGCAGAGAGCCATAGTGCTAGAGTCACAACGCCAGAGAGTCACAGTGCCAGAGTGTTACAATGCAGAATGTCACTGTGCCAGAATGTCACAATGCAGAGTGATACAATGCAGAGTGCCACTGTGCCAGAGTGTCACAATACCAGAATGTCACAGTGCCAGAGTGTCACAATGCAGAATGCCACAATGCAGAGTGTCACAGTGCCACAGCGTCACAGTGCTAGAGTGTCACAATGCCAGAGTCACAATGCAGAGTGTCACAATGCAGTGTGTTACAGTGCCAGAGTGTCACAATACAGAATGTCACTGTGCCAGAGTGTCACAATTCAGTGTCACAAAACAGTGTCACAATGCAGAGTGTCACAATGCAGACTGTCACAGTGCCAGAGTGTCACAGTGCCAGAGTGTCACAATGCAGAGTGTCACAATGCAGTGTCACAGTGCCATAGTCACAATGCAGAGTGTCACAATGCCAAAGTGTCACAGTGCCAGAGTGTCACAATGCAGAACGTCACTGTGCCAGTGTCACACGGCACAGTGACACAATGCCAGAGTTTCACTTGCCCAGAGTGTCACAACGCAGAATGTCACTGTGCCAGAGTGTCACAATGCAGAGTGTCACAGTACCAGAGTGCCACAATGCAGAGTGTCACAATGCAGTGCCACAGTGCCAGAGAGTCACAATGCCAGAGTATCACAGTGCCAGTGTGTCACAATGCAGAGAGACACAATGCAGAATGTCACAGTGCCAGAGTGTCACAGTGCCAGAGTGTCACAATGCAGATTGACACAATAACAGAGTGTCACAGTGCCAGAATGTCACAGTGCCAGAGTGTCACAGTGCAGAGTGTCACAATGCAGAGTGCCACTGTGCCAGAGTGTCACAATGCAGAGAGTCACAATGCAATGTCACAGTGCCAGAGTGTCACAATGCAGAGTGCCACTGTGCCAGAGTGTCACAATGCAGAGAGTTGCAATGCTATGTCACAGTGCCAGAGTGTCACAATGCAGACGCTCACAGTGCCAGAGTGTCACAGTGCCAGTGTCACAGTGCCAGAGTGCCACAATGCCAGTGTCACAATGCAGAGTGTCACAATGCAGAGTGTTACAGTGCCACAGTGTCACAATGCCAGAGTCTCACAGTGCCATAGTGTCACAATGCAGAATGTCACAGAGTCAGAGTGTCACAATGCAGAGTGTCACAGTGCCAGAGTGTCACAGTGCCAGTGTCACAGTGCCAGAGTGTCACAATGCGAGTGTCACAATGCAGTGTCACAGTGCCACAGTGTCACAGTGCCAGAATGTCGCAGTGCCAGAGTGTCACAATGCGAGTGTCACAATGCAGAGTGTCACAGTGCCAGAGTGTCACAATGCAGTGCCACAGTGCCATAGTCACAATGCAGAGTGTCACAATGCCAAAGTTTCACAGTGCCAGACTGTCACAGCGCAGAGTGTCACTGTGCCAGAGTGTCACAATGCAGAGTGTCACAGTACCAGAGTGTCAGAATGCAGAGTGTCACAATGCAGCGCCACAGTGCCACAGTGTCACAATGCCAGAATGTCACAGTGCCAGAGTGCCACAATGCAGAGTGTCACAATGCAGAGTGTCACAGTGCCAGAGTGTCACAGTGCAAGAGTGTCACAGTGCTAGAGAGTCAGAATGCAGACTGTCACAGTGCCAGAGTGTCACAGTGCTAGAGTGTCACAGTGCTAGAGTGTCACAATGCAGACTGTCACAGTGCCAGAGTGTCACAATGCCAAAGTGTCACAGTGCCAGAGTGTCACAATGCAGAACGTCACTGTGCCAGAGTGTCACAATGCAGAGTGTCACAGTACCAGAGTGTCACAATGCAGAGTGTCACAATGCAGAGTGTTACAGTGCCACAGTGTCACAATGACAGAGTGTCACAGTGCCAGAATGTTACAATGCCAGAGTGCCACAGTGCCGGAGTGTCACAATGCCATAGTGTCACAATGCAGAGTGTCACAGGGCCGAGTGTCACAATCCCAGAGTGTTACAATTCACAGCGTCACTGAGCAGAGATTCATAGTGAAAAAGTTTCACAATGGCAGAGCGTCAGAATGCAGAGTGTCACAGCGCAGATTGTGACAATACCAGAGCGTCACAATGCCAGAGTTTCACAGTCCCAGTGTGTCACAGTGCAGAATATCACAGTGCAGAGTACCACAGTGACAGAGTGTCACGATGCAGAGTGTCATAATCCTGAGTGACACAGTCTAGGGTACAGTGCAGAGTGTCACAGAGCAGAGTGTAACAGTGCAAGCGTATCACAAAGGCAGAGCGTCAGAATGCAGAGTGTCACACTGCAAGAGTGTCACAGTGCCAGAGTGTCACAATGCAGAGTGTCACAGTGCCAGAGTGTCACAGTGCCAGAGTGTCACAATGCAGAGTGTCACAGTGCCAGAATGTCACAATGCCAGAGTGTCACAGTGCCAGAGTGTCACACTGCTGAGCGCAGAGTCCAGAGTGTAACAACGCCCAGGTGCCACAATGCCAGAGAGTCACAATGCCAGAGTGTCACAGTACCAGAGTGTCACAGCGCAGAGTGTCAGAGTGCGAGAGTGTCACAATGGAGAATGTCACTGTGCCAGAGTGTCACAATGCCAGAGTGTCACAGTGACAGAGTGTCACAATGCAGAACGGCACGGTGCCAGAGTGACACAATGCAGAGTGTCACAGCGCCAGAGTGCCACAATGCCAGAGTATCACAATCCAGAGTGTCACAATGCAGAATGTCACAGTGCCAGAGTGTCACAATGCAGAGTGTCACAGTGCCAGAGTGTCACAATGCAGAGCATCACAATGCCAGAACGGCACGGTGCAAGAGTGACACAATGCAGAGTGTCACAGTGCCAGAGCGTCACAATGCCAGAGTGTCACAATCCAGACTGTCAAAATGGAGAATATCACAGTGCCAGAGTGTCACAATGCAGAGTGTCACAGTGCCAGAGTGTCACAATGCAGAGTGTCACACTGCAGAATGTCACAATGCCAGAGTGTCACGGTCCCAGAGTGTCACAATGACAGAATGTCACAGTGCCAGTGTGTCGCAATGCAGAGAGACACAATGCAGAGTGTCACAGTGCCAGAGTGTCACTATGCCAGAGAACGACAATGCAGAATGTCACTCCGCTAGAGTATCACAAAGCAGAGTGTCACAGTTCCAGAGTGTCACAATACCAGAATGTCACAGTGCCAGAGTGTCAAAATGCAGAGTGTCCCAATGCACAGTGTCACAGTGCCAGTGTCACAGTGCCAGAGTGTCACAGTACCAGTGCCACTGTGCCAGAGTGTCACAATGCAGAGTGTTACAGTGCCACAGTGTCACAATGCCAGACTCTCACAGTGCCAGAGTGTCACAGTGCCAGTGTCACAGTGCTAGAGTGTCACAATGCAGAATGTCACAGTGCCAGAGTGTCACAGTGCCAGAGTGTCACAATGCGACTGTCACAATGCAGAGTGTCACAGTGCCACAGTGTCACAGTGCCAGAATGTGCCAGTGCCAGAGTATCACTATGCCAGAGAATGACAATGCAGAATGTCACTCTGCTAGAGTGATACAATGCAGAGTGCCACTGTGCCAGAGTGTCACAATACCAGAATATCACAGTGCCAGAGTGTCACAATGCAGAGTGTCACGGTACCAGAGTGTCACACTGCCACAGTGTCACAGTGTCACAGTGCCACAATGCCAGAGTATCACAGTGCCAGTGTGTCACAATGCAGAGAGAAACAATGCAGAGTGTTACAGTGCCACAGTGTCACAATGACAGAGTGTCACAGTGCCAGAATGCCACAATACCAGAGTGCCACAATGCAGAGAGCCATAGTGCTAGAGTCACAACGCCAGAGAGTCACAGTGCCAGAGTGTTACAATGCAGAATGTCACTGTGCCAGAATGTCACAATGCAGAGTGTCACAATGCAGAGTGTCACTGTGCCAGAGTGTCACAATGCAGAGTGTCAGAATGCAGTGTCACATTGCAGAGTGTCACAGTGCCAGAGTTTCACAGTGCCAGAGTGTCACAATGCAGAGTGGCACAGTGCAAGAGTGCCTCAATGCCAGAGTGTCACAGTGCCAGAATGTCACGGTTCCAGATTGTGACGATGCCTGACTGTCACAGTGCCAGAGTGACACAGTGAAGAGTGTCACAGTGCCAGAGATTCACAATGACAGAGTGTCACAGTGCCAGACTGTTACAATGTCAGAGTGTCACAGTGCCAGAGAGTCACAATGACAGAGTGTCACGGTGCCAGAGAGTCACAATGCAGAGTGCCACAATGCCAGAGTGTCACAATGCCAGAATGTCACACTGCCAGAGTGTCACAATGAAGAACGTCACTGTGCCAGAGTGTCACAATGCAGAGTGTCACAATGCCAGAGTGCCACAGTGCCGGAGTGTCACAATGCCATAGTGTCACAATGCAGAGTGTCACAGGGCAGAGTGTCACAATCCCAGAGTGTTACAATTCACAGCGTCACTGAGCAGAGATTCATAGTGAAAAAGTTTCACAATGGCAGAGCGTCAGAATGCAGAGTGTCACAGCGCAGATTGTGACAATACCAGAGCGTCACAATGCCAGAGTTTCACAGTCCCAGTGTGTCACAGTGCAGAATATCACAGTGCAGAGTACCACAGTGACAGTGTCACGATGAAGAGTGTCATAATCCTGAGTGACACAGTCTAGGGTACAGTGCAGAGTGTCACAGAGCAGAGTGTAACAGTGCAAGCGTATCACAAAGGCAGAGTGTCAGAATGCAGAGTGTCACACTGCAAGAGTGTCACAGTGCCAGAGTGTCACAATGCAGAGTGTCACAGTGCCAGAGTGTCACAGTGCCAGAGTGTCACAATGCAGAGTGTCACAGTGCCAGAATGTCACAATGCCAGAGAGTCACAATGACAGAGTATCACAGTGCCAGAATGTCACAGCGCAGAGTGTCAGAGTGCGAGAGTGTCACAACGCAGAATGTCACTGTGCCAGAGTGTCACAATGCCAGACTGTCACAGTGCCAGAGTGTCACAATGCAGAGCGTCACAATGCCAGAACGGCACGGTGCCAGAGTGACACAATGCAGAGTGTCACAGTGCCAGAGGGTCACAATGCCAGAGTGTCACAATCCAGACAGTCAAAATGGAGAATATCACAGTGCCAGAGTGTCACAATGCAGAGTGTCACAGTGCCAGAGTGTCACAATGCAGAGTGTCACACTGCAGAATGTCACAATGCCAGAGTATCACGGTCCCAGAGTGTCACAATGACAGAATGTCACAGTGCCAGTGTGTCGCAATGCAGAGCGTCACAATGCAGAGTGTGACAGTGCCAGAGTGTCACTATGCCAGAGAACGACAATGCAGAATGTCACTCCGCTAGAGTATCACAAAGCAGAGTGTCACAGTTCCAGAGTGTCACAATACCAGAATGTCACACTGCCAGAGTGTCACAATGCAGAGTGTCACAATGCAGAGTGTCACAGTGCCAGTGTCACAGTGAAAGAGTGTCACAGTGCCAGTGCCACTGTGCCAGAGTGTCACAATGCAGAGAGTCGCAATGCAATGTCACAGTGCCAGAGTGTCACAATGCAGAGTGCCACTGTGCCAGTGTCAGAATGCAGAGTGTTGCAATGCTATGTCACAGTGCCAGAGTGTCACAATGCAGACTCTCACAGTGCCAGAGTGTCACAATGCAGACTGTCACAGTGGCAGAGTGTCACAGTGCCACAGTGCCAGAATGTCGCAGTGCCAGAGTGTCACAATGCGAGTGTCACAATGCAGAGTGTCACAGTGCCAGAGTGTCACTATGCCAGAGAATGACAATGCAGAATGTCACTCTGCTAGAGTGTCACAAAGCAGACTGTCACAGTTCCAGAGTGTCTCAATACCAGAATGTCACAGTGCCACAGTGTCACAGTTCCAGAGTGTCACAATGCAGAGTGTCACAGTGCCACAGTGTCACAGTGCTAGAGTGTCACAATGGCAGAGTCACAATGCAGAGTGTCACAATGCAGAGTGTTACAGTGCCAGAGTGTCACAATGCAGTGTCACAATGCAGAGTGTCACAGTGCCATAGTCACAATGCCGAGTGTCACAATGCCAAAGTGTCACAGTGCCAGGGTGTCACAATGCAGAACGTCACTGGGCCAGTGTCACACGGCACAGTGTCACAATGCCAGAGTTTCACAGTGCTAGAGTTTCACAGTGCCAGAATGTCACAGCGCAGAGTGTCACAGTGCGAGAGGGCCAAAACGCAGAATGTCACTGCGCCAGAGTGTCACAATGCAGAGTGTCACAGTACCAGAGTGTCACAATGCAGAGTGTCACAATGCAGTGACACAGTGCCAGTGTGTCACAATGCCAGAGTGTCACAGTGCCAGAGTGTCACAATGCAGAACGGCACGGTGACAGAGTCTCACAGTGCCATAGCGTCACAGTGCCAGAGTGCCACAATGCCAGAGTGTCACAATAACAGAATGCCACAGTGCCAGAGTGTCACAATGCAGAGTACCACTGTGCCAGAGTGTCACAATAACAGAATGCCACAGTGCCAGAGTGTCACAATGCAGAGTGTCACAATGCAGAATGTCACAATGCAGAGTGTCACAGTGCCACAGTGTCACAGTGCTAGAGTGTCACAGTGCCAGAGTCACAATGCAGAGTGTCACAACGCAGTGTGTTACAGTGCCAGAGTGTCACAATGCAGAGTGCCACAATGCAGTGCCGCAGTGCCACAGTGCCAGAGTGTCACAATGCCAGAGTGTCACAGTGCCACAGTGCCACAATGCCAGAGTATCACAGTGCCAGTGTGTCACAATGCAGAGAGACACAATGCAGAGTGTCACAATGCAGAGTGTCACAATGCAGAATGTCACAGCGCCAGAGTGTCACAATGCAGAGTGTCACAGTGCCAGAGTGTCACATTGCCACAGTGTCACAGTGTCACAGTGCCACAATGCCAGAGTATCACAGTGCCAGTGTGTCACAATGCAGAGAGAAACAATGCAGTGTGTCACAGTGCCAGAGTGTCACAATCGCCAGAATGTCACAGTGCCAGAGTGTCACAATGCAGAGTGTCACAATGCAGTGTGTTACAGTGCCAGAGTGTCACAATGCAGAGTGTCACAGTGCGAGTGTCACATTGCCACAGTGTCACAGTGCCAGAAAGTCCCAGTGCCAGAGTGTCACTATGCCAGAGTATGACAGTGCAGAATGTCACAGTGCCAGAGTGTCACAATGCAGAGTGCCACTGTGCCAGAGTGTCACAATACCAGAATGCCACAGTGCCAGAGTGTCACAATGCAGTGTCACAATGCAGAATGTCACCATGCAGAGTGTCACAGTGCCACAGTGTCACAGTGCTAGAGTCTCACAGTGCCATAGTGTCACAATGGAGAATGTCACAGTGCCAGAGTGTCACAAAGCAGAGTGTCACAGTGATACAGTGTCACAGTGCCAGTGTCACAGTGCCAGAGTGTCACAAAGCAGAGTGTCACAGTGATACAGTGTCACAGTGCCAGTGTCACAGTGCCAGAGTATCACAATGCGAGTGTCACAATGCAGAGTGTGACAGTGCCAGAGTGTCACTATGCCAGAGAATGACAATGCAGAATGTCACTCTGCTAGAGTGTCACAATGCAGAGTGTCACAGTTCCAGAGTGTCACAATGCAGAGTGCCACTGTGCCAGAGTGTCACAATACCAGAATGTCACAGTGCCAGAGTGTCACAATGCAAAGTGTCACATTGCAGAGTGCCACAGTGCCACAGTGTCACAGTGCTAGAGTGTCACAATGCCAGAATCACAATGCAGAGTGACACAATGCAGTGTGTTACAGTGCCAGAGTGTCACAATGCAGAGTGTCACATTGCCAGAGTGTCACAATGCAGAGTGTCACACTGCAGAATGTCACAATGCCAGAGTGTCACGGTCCCAGAGTGTCACAATGACAGAATGTCACAATAACAGAATGCCACAGTGCCAGAGTGTCACAATGCAGAGTGTCACAATGCAGAATGTCACAATGCAGAGTGTCACAGTGCCACAGTGTCACAGTGCTAGAGTGTCACAGTGCCAGAGTCACAATGCAGAGTGTCACAATGCAGTGTGTTACTGTGCCAGAGTGTCACAATGCACAGTGCCACAATGCAGTGCAACAGTGCCAGAGTGTCACAATGCCAGAGTGTCACAGTGCCACAGTGCCACAATGCCAGAGTATCACAGTGCCAGTGTGTCACAATGCAGAGAGACACAATGCAGAGTGTCACAGTGCCAGAGTGTCACAATGCAGAGTGTCACGGTACCAGAGTGTCACACTGCCACAGTGTCACAGTGTCACAGTGCCACAATGCCAGAGTATCACAGTGCCAGTGTGTCACAATGCAGAGAGAAACAATGCAGAGTGTTACAGTGCCACAGTGTCACAATGACAGAGTGTCACAGTGCCAGAATGCCACAATACCAGAGTGCCACAATGCAGAGAGCCATAGTGCTAGAGTCACAACGCCAGAGAGTCACAGTGCCAGAGTGTTACAATGCAGAATGTCACTGTGCCAGAATGTCACAATGCAGAGTGTCACAATGCAGAGTGTCACTGTGCCAGAGTGTCACAATGCAGAGTGTCAGAATGCAGTGTCACATTGCAGAGTGTCACAGTGCCAGAGTGTCACAGTGCCAGAGTGTCACAATGCAGAGTGGCACAGTGCAAGAGTGCCTCAATGCCAGAGTGTCACAGTGCCAGAATGTCACGGTTCCAGATTGTGACGATGCCTGACTGTCACAGTGCCAGAGTGTCACAGTGAAGAGTGTCACAGTGCCAGAGATTCACAATGACAGAGTGTCACAGTGCCAGACTGTTACAATGTCAGAGTGTCACAGTGCCAGAGAGTCACAATGACAGAGTGTCACGGTGCCAGAGTGTCACAAAGCAGAGTGTCACAGTGATACAGTGTCACAGTGCCAGTGTCACAGTGCCAGAGTATCACAATGCGAGTGTCACAATGCAGAGTGTCACAGTGCCAGAGTGTCACTATGCCAGAGAATGACAATGCAGAATGTCACTCTGCTAGAGTGTCACAAAGCAGACTGTCACAGTTCCAGAGTGTCTCAATACCAGAATGTCACAGTGCCACAGTGTCACAGTTCCAGAGTGTCACAATGCAGAGTGTCACAGTGCCACAGTGTCACAGTGCTAGAGTGTCACAATGGCAGAGTCACAATGCAGAGTGTCACAATGCAGAGTGTTACAGTGCCAGAGTGTCACAATGCAGTGTCACAATGCAGAGTGTCACAGTGCCATAGTCACAATGCCGAGTGTCACAATGCCAAAGTGTCACAGTGCCAGGGTGTCACAATGCAGAACGTCACTGGGCCAGTGTCACACGGCACAGTGTCACAATGCCAGAGTTTCACAGTGCTAGAGTTTCACAGTGCCAGAATGTCACAGCGCAGAGTGTCACAGTGCGAGAGGGCCAAAACGCAGAATGTCACTGCGCCAGAGTGTCACAATGCAGAGTGTCACAGTACCAGAGTGTCACAATGCAGAGTGTCACAATGCAGTGACACAGTGCCAGTGTGTCACAATGCCAGAGTGTCACAGTGCCAGAGTGTCACAATGCAGAACGGCACGGTGACAGAGTCTCACAGTGCCATAGCGTCACAGTGCCAGAGTGCCACAATGCCAGAGTGTCACAATAACAGAATGCCACAGTGCCAGAGTGTCACAATGCAGAGTACCACTGTGCCAGAGTGTCACAATAACAGAATGCCACAGTGCCAGAGTGTCACAATGCAGAGTGTCACAATGCAGAATGTCACAATGCAGAGTGTCACAGTGCCACAGTGTCACAGTGCTAGAGTGTCACAGTGCCAGAGTCACAATGCAGAGTGTCACAACGCAGTGTGTTACAGTGCCAGAGTGTCACAATGCAGAGTGCCACAATGCAGTGCCGCAGTGCCACAGTGCCAGAGTGTCACAATGCCAGAGTGTCACAGTGCCACAGTGCCACAATGCCAGAGTATCACAGTGCCAGTGTGTCACAATGCAGAGAGAAACAATGCAGTGTGTCACAGTGCCAGAGTGTCACAATCGCCAGAATGTCACAGTGCCAGAGTGTCACAATGCAGAGTGTCACAATGCAGTGTGTTACAGTGCCAGAGTGTCACAATGCAGAGTGTCACAGTGCAAGTGTCACATTGCCACAGTGTCACAGTGCCAGAAAGTCCCAGTGCCAGAGTGTCACTATGCCAGAGTATGACAGTGCAGAATGTCACAGTGCCAGAGTGTCACAATGCAGAGTGCCACTGTGCCAGAGTGTCACAATACCAGAATGCCACAGTGCCAGAGTGTCACAATGCAGTGTCACAATGCAGAATGTCACCATGCAGAGTGTCACAGTGCCACAGTGTCACAGTGCTAGAGTCTCACAGTGCCATAGTGTCACAATGGAGAATGTCACAGTGCCAGAGTGTCACAAAGCAGAGTGTCACAGTGATACAGTGTCACAGTGCCAGTGTCACAGTGCCAGAGTGTCACAAAGCAGAGTGTCACAGTGATACAGTGTCACAGTGCCAGTGTCACAGTGCCAGAGTATCACAATGCGAGTGTCACAATGCAGAGTGTGACAGTGCCAGAGTGTCACTATGCCAGAGAATGACAATGCAGAATGTCACTCTGCTAGAGTGTCACAATGCAGAGTGTCACAGTTCCAGAGTGTCACAATGCAGAGTGCCACTGTGCCAGAGTGTCACAATACCAGAATGTCACAGTGCCAGAGTGTCACAATGCAAAGTGTCACATTGCAGAGTGCCACAGTGCCACAGTGTCACAGTGCTAGAGTGTCACAATGCCAGAATCACAATGCAGAGTGACACAATGCAGTGTGTTACAGTGCCAGAGTGTCACAATGCAGAGTGTCACATTGCCAGAGTGTCACAATGCAGAGTGTCACACTGCAGAATGTCACAATGCCAGAGTGTCACGGTCCCAGAGTGTCACAATGACAGAATGTCACAATAACAGAATGCCACAGTGCCAGAGTGTCACAATGCAGAGTGTCACAATGCAGAATGTCACAATGCAGAGTGTCACAGTGCCACAGTGTCACAGTGCTAGAGTGTCACAGTGCCAGAGTCACAATGCAGAGTGTCACAATGCAGTGTGTTACTGTGCCAGAGTGTCACAATGCACAGTGCCACAATGCAGTGCAACAGTGCCAGAGTGTCACAATGCCAGAGTGTCACAGTGCCACAGTGCCACAATGCCAGAGTATCACAGTGCCAGTGTGTCACAATGCAGAGAGACACAATGCAGAGTGTCACAGTGCCAGAGTGTCACAATGCAGAGTGTCACGGTACCAGAGTGTCACACTGCCACAGTGTCACAGTGTCACAGTGCCACAATGCCAGAGTATCACAGTGCCAGTGTGTCACAATGCAGAGAGAAACAATGCAGAGTGTTACAGTGCCACAGTGTCACAATGACAGAGTGTCACAGTGCCAGAATGCCACAATACCAGAGTGCCACAATGCAGAGAGCCATAGTGCTAGAGTCACAACGCCAGAGAGTCACAGTGCCAGAGTGTTACAATGCAGAATGTCACTGTGCCAGAATGTCACAATGCAGAGTGTCACAATGCAGAGTGTCACTGTGCCAGAGTGTCACAATGCAGAGTGTCAGAATGCAGTGTCACATTGCAGAGTGTCACAGTGCCATAGTGTCACAGTGCCAGAGTGTCACAATGCAGAGTGGCACAGTGCAAGAGTGCCTCAATGCCAGAGTGTCACAGTGCCAGAATGTCACGGTTCCAGATTGTGACGATGCCTGACTGTCACAGTGCCAGAGTGTCACAGTGAAGAGTGTCACAGTGCCAGAGATTCACAATGACAGAGTGTCACAGTGCCAGACTGTTACAATGTCAGAGTGTCACAGTGCCAGAGAGTCACAATGACAGAGTGTCACGGTGCCAGAGAGTCACAATGCAGAGTGCCACAATGCCAGAGTGTCACAATGCCAGAATGTCACACTGCCAGAGTGTCACAATGCAGAACGTCACTGTGCCAGAGTGTCACAATGCAGAGTGTCACAATGCCAGAGTGCCACAATGCCAGAGTGCCACAGTGCCGGAGTGTCACAATGCCATAGTGTCACAATGCAGAGTGTCACAGGGCAGAGTGTCACAATCCCAGAGTGTTACAATTCACAGCGTCACTGAGCAGATATTCATAGTGAAAAAGTTTCACAATGGCAGAGCGTCAGAATGCAGAGTGTCACAGCGCAGATTGTGACAATACCAGAGCGTCACAATGCCAGAGTTTCACAGTCCCAGTGTGTCACAGTGCAGAATATCACAGTGCAGAGTACCACAGTGACAGTGTCACGATGCAGAGTGTCATAATCCTGAGTGACACAGTCTAGGGTACAGTGCAGAGTGTCACAGAGCAGAGTGTAACAGTGCAAGCGTATCACAAAGGCAGAGTGTCAGAATGCAGAGTGTCACACTGCAAGAGTGTCACAGTGTCAGAGTGTCACAATGCAGAGTGTCACAGTGCCAGAGTGTCACAGTGCCAGAGTGTCACAATGCAGAGTGTCACAGTGCCAGAATGTCACAATGCCAGAGAGTCACAATGACAGAGTATCACAGTGCCAGAATGTCACAGCGCAGAGTGTCAGAGTGCGAGAGTGTCACAACGCAGAATGTCACTGTGCCAGAGTGTCACAATGCCAGACTGTCACAGTGCAAGAGTGTCACAATGCAGAGCGTCACAATGCCAGAACGGCACGGTGCCAGAGTGACACAATGCAGAGTGTCACAGTGCCAGAGGGTCACAATGCCAGAGTGTCACAATCCAGACTGTCAAAATGGAGAATATCACAGTGCCAGAGTGTCACAATGCAGAGTGTCACAGTGCCAGAGTGTCACAATGCAGAGTGTCACACTGCAGAATGTCACAATGCCAGAGTATCACGGTCCCAGAGTGTCACAATGACAGAATGTCACAGTGCCAGTGTGTCGCAATGCAGAGCGTCACAATGCAGAGTGTGACAGTGCCAGAGTGTCACTATGCCAGAGAACGACAATGCAGAATGTCACTCCGCTAGAGTATCACAAAGCAGAGTGTCACAGTTCCAGAGTGTCACAATACCAGAATGTCACACTGCCAGAGTGTCACAATGCAGAGTGTCACAATGCAGAGTGTCACAGTGCCAGTGTCACAGTGAAAGAGTGTCACAGTGCCAGTGCCACTGTGCCAGAGTGTCACAATGCAGAGAGTCGCAATGCAATGTCACAGTGCCAAAGTGTCACAATGCAGAGTGCCACTGTGCCAGTGTCAGAATGCAGAGTGTTGCAATGCTATGTCACAGTGCCAGAGTGTCACAATGCAGACTCTCACAGTGCCAGAGTGTCACAATGCAGACTGTCACAGTGGCAGAGTGTCACAGTGCCACAGTGCCAGAATGTCGCAGTGCCAGAGTGTCACAATGCGAGTGTCACAATGCAGAGTGTCACAGTGCCAGAGTGTCACTATGCCAGAGAATGACAATGCAGAATGTCACTCTGCTAGAGTGTCACAAAGCAGACTGTCACAGTTCCAGAGTGTCTCAATACCAGAATGTCACAGTGCCATAGTGTCACAGTTCCAGAGTGTCACAATGCAGAGTGTCACAGTGCCACAGTGTCACAGTGCTAGAGTGTCACAATGGCAGAGTCACAATGCAGAGTGTCACACTGCAGAGTGTTACAGTGCCAGAGTGTCAAAATGCAGTGTCACAATGCAGAGTGTCACAGTGCCATAGTCACAATGACGAGTGTCACAATGCCAAAGTGTCACAGTGCCAGGGTGTCACAATGCAGAACGTCACTGGGCCAGTGTCACACGGCACAGTGTCACAATGCCAGAGTTTCACAGTGCTAGAGTTTCACAGTGCCAGAATGTCACAGCGCAGAGTGTCACAGTGCGAGAGGGCCAAAACGCAGAATGTCACTGCGCCAGAGTGTCACAATGCAGAGTGTCACAGTACCAGAGTGTCACAATGCAGAGTGTCACAATGCAGTGACACAGTGCCAGTGTGTCACAATGCCAGAGTGTCACAGTGCCAGAGTGTCACAATGCAGAACGGCACGGTGACAGAGTCTCACAGTGCCATAGCGTCACAGTGCCAGAGTGCCACAATGCCAGAGTGTCACAATAACAGAATGCCACAGTGCCAGAGTGTCACAATGCAGAGTACCACTGTGCCAGAGTGTCACAATAACAGAATGCCACAGTGCCAGAGTGTCACAATGCAGAGTGTCACAATGCAGAATGTCACAATGCAGAGTGTCACAGTGCCACAGTGTCACAGTGCTAGAGTGTCACAGTGCCAGAGTCACAATGCAGAGTGTCACAACGCAGTGTGTTACAGTGCCAGAGTGTCACAATGCAGAGTGCCACAATGCAGTGCCGCAGTGCCACAGTGCCAGAGTGTCACAATGCCAGAGTGTCACAGTGCCACAGTGCCACAATGCCAGAGTATCACAGTGCCAGTGTGTCACAATGCAGAGAGACACAATGCAGAGTGTCACAATGCAGAGTGTCACAATGCAGAATGTCACAGCGCCAGAGTGTCACAATGCAGAGTGTCACAGTGCCAGAGTGTCACATTGCCACAGTGTCACAGTGTCACAGTGCCACAATGCCAGAGTATCACAGTGCCAGTGTGTCACAATGCAGAGAGAAACAATGCAGTGTGTCACAGTGCCAGAGTGTCACAATCGCCAGAATGTCACAGTGCCAGAGTGTCACAATGCAGAGTGTCACAATGCAGTGTGTTACAGTGCCAGAGTGTCACAATGCAGAGTGTCACAGTGCGAGTGTCACATTGCCACAGTGTCACAGTGCCAGAAAGTCCCAGTGCCAGAGTGTCACTATGCCAGAGTATGACAGTGCAGAATGTCACAGTGCCAGAGTGTCACAATGCAGAGTGCCACTGTGCCAGAGTGTCACAATACCAGAATGCCACAGTGCCAGAGTGTCACAATGCAGAATGTCACCATGCAGAGTGTCACAGTGCCACAGTGTCACAGTGCTAGAGTCTCACAGTGCCATAGTGTCACAATGGAGAATGTCACAGTGCCAGAGTGTCACAAAGCAGAGTGTCACAGTGATACAGTGTCACAGTGCCAGTGTCACAGTGCCAGAGTGTCACAAAGCAGAGTGTCACAGTGATACAGTGTCACAATGCGAGTGTCACAATGCAGAGTGTGACAGTGCCAGAGTGTCACTATGCCAGAGAATGACAATGCAGAATGTCACTCTGCTAGAGTGTCACAATGCAGAGTGTCACAGTTCCAGAGTGTCACAATGCAGAGTGCCACTGTGCCAGAGTGTCACAATACCAGAATGTCACAGTGCCAGAGTGTCACAATGCAAAGTGTCACATTGCAGAGTGCCACAGTGCCACAGTGTCACAGTGCTAGAGTGTCACAATGCCAGAATCACAATGCAGAGTGACACAATGCAGTGTGTTACAGTGCCAGAGTGTCACAATGCAGAGTGTCACATTGCCAGAGTGTCACAATGCAGAGTGTCACACTGCAGAATGTCACAATGCCAGAGTGTCACGGTCCCAGAGTGTCACAATGACAGAATGTCACAATAACAGAATGCCACAGTGCCAGAGTGTCACAATGCAGAGTGTCACAATGCAGAATGTCACAATGCAGAGTGTCACAGTGCCACAGTGTCACAGTGCTAGAGTGTCACAGTGCCAGAGTCACAATGCAGAGTGTCACAATGCAGTGTGTTACTGTGCCAGAGTGTCACAATGCACAGTGCCACAATGCAGTGCAACAGTGCCAGAGTGTCACAATGCCAGAGTGTCACAGTGCCACAGTGCCACAATGCCAGAGTATCACAGTGCCAGTGTGTCACAATGCAGAGAGACACAATGCAGAGTGTCACAGTGCCAGAGTGTCACAATCGCCAGAATGGCACAGTGCCAGAGTGTCACAATGCAGAGTGTCACAATGCAGAATGTCACAGTGCCAGAGTGTCACAATGCAGAGTGTCACAATGCAGAGTGCCACAGTGCCAGAGTGTCAGATTGCCACAGTGTCAAAGTGGTACAGTGCCACTATGCCAGAGTATCACAGTGCCAGTGTGTCACAATGCAGAGAGACACAATGCAGTGTCACAGTGCCAGAGTGTCACAATCGCCAGAATGTCACAGTGCCAGAGTGTCACAATGCAGAGTGCCACAATGCAGTGCCACAGTGCCATAGTGTCACAATGCCAGAGTGTCACAGTGCCACAGTGCCACAATGCCAGAGTATCACAGTGCCAGTGTGTCACAATGCAGAGAGACACAATGCAGAGTGTCACAATGCAGAGTGTCACAATGCAGAATGTCACAGCGCCAGAGTGTCACAATGCAGAGTGTCACGGTACCAGAGTGTCACACTGCCACAGTGTCACAGTGTCACAGTGCCACAATGCCAGAGTATCACAGTGCCAGTGTGTCACAATGCAGAGAGAAACAATGCAGAGTGTCACAGTGCCAGAGTGTCACAGTGCCACAGTGTCACAATGCAGAGTGTCACAATGCAGAGTGTCACAATGCAGTGTGTTACAGTGCCAGAGTGTCACAATGCAGAGTGTCACAGTGCGAGTGTCACATTGCCACAGTGTCACAGTGCCAGAAAGTCCCAGTGCCAGAGTGTCACTTTGCCAGAGTATGACAGTGCAGAATGTCACAGTGCCAGAGTGTCACAATGCAGAGTGCCACTGTGCCAGAGTGTCACAATACCAGAATGCCACAGTTCCAGAGTGTCACACTGCAGAGTGTCACAATGCAGAATGTCACAATGCAGAGTGTCACAGTGCCACAGTGTCACAGTGCTAGAGTCTCACAGTGCCACAGTGTCACAATGGAGAATGTCACAGTGCCAGAGTGTCACAAAGCAGAGTGTCACAGTGATACAGTTTCACAGTGCCAGTGTCACAGTGCCAGAGTGTCACAAAGCAGAGTGTCACAGTGATACAGTGTCACAGTGCCAGTGTCACAGTGCCAGAGTGTCACAATGCAGAGTGCCACAATGCAGTGCCACAGTGCCATAGTGTCACAATGCCAGAGTGTCACAGTGCCACAGTGCCACAATGCCAGAGTATCACAGTGCCAGTGTGTCACAATGCAGAGAGACACAATGCAGAGTGTCACAATGCAGAGTGTCACAATGCAGAATGTCACAGCGCCAGAGTGTCACAATGCAGAGTGTCACGGTACCAGAGTGTCACACTGCCACAGTGTCACAGTGTCACAGTGCCACAATGCCAGAGTATCACAGTGCCAGTGTGTCACAATGCAGAGAGAAACAATGCAGAGTGTCACAGTGCCAGAGTGTCACAGTGCCACAGTGTCACAATGCAGAGTGTCACAATGCAGAGTGTCACAATGCAGTGTGTTACAGTGCCAGAGTGTCACAATGCAGAGTGTCACAGTGCGAGTGTCACATTGCCACAGTGTCACAGTGCCAGAAAGTCCCAGTGCCAGAGTGTCACTTTGCCAGAGTATGACAGTGCAGAATGTCACAGTGCCAGAGTGTCACAATGCAGAGTGCCACTGTGCCAGAGTGTCACAATACCAGAATGCCACAGTTCCAGAGTGTCACACTGCAGAGTGTCACAATGCAGAATGTCACAATGCAGAATGTCACAATGCAGAGTGTCACAGTGCCACAGTGTCACAGTGCTAGAGTCTCACAGTGCCACAGTGTCACAATGGAGAATGTCACAGTGCCAGAGTGTCACAAAGCAGAGTGTCACAGTGATACAGTTTCACAGTGCCAGTGTCACAGTGCCAGAGTGTCACAAAGCAGAGTGTCACAGTGATACAGTGTCACAGTGCCAGTGTCACAGTGCCAGAGTGTCACAATGCGAGTGTCACAATGCAGAGTGTGACAGTGCCAGAGTGTCACTATGCCAGAGAATGACAATGCAAAATGTCACTCTGCTAGAGTGTCACAATGCAGAGTGTCACAGTTCCAGAGTGTCACAATGCAGAGTGCCACTGTGCCAGAGTGTCACAATACCAGAATGTCACAGTGCCAGAGTGTCACAATGCAGAGTGTCACAATGCAGAGTGTCACAGTGCCACAGTGTCACAGTGCTAGAGTGTCACAATGCCAGAATCACAATGCAGAGTGTCACAATGCAGTGTGTTACAGTGCCAGAGTGTCACAATGCAGAGTGTCACAGTGCCAGAGTGTCACAATGCAGAGTGTCACACTGCAGAATGTCACAATGCCAGAGTGTCACGGTCCCAGAGTGTCACAATGACAGAATGTCACAATAACAGAATGCCACAGTGCCAGAGTGTCACAATGCAGAGTGTCACAATGCAGAATGTCACAATGCAGAGTGTCACAGTGCCACAGTGTCACAGTGCTAGAGTGTCACAGTGCCAGAGTCACAATGCAGAGTGTCACAATGCAGTGTGTTACAGTGCCAGAGTGTCACAATGCAGAGTGGCACAATGCAGTGCCACAGTGCCAGAGTGTCACAATGCCAGAGTGTCACAGTGCCACAGTGCCACAATGCCAGAGTATCAGTGCCAGTGTGTCACAATGCAGAGAGACACAATGCAGAGTGTCACAGTGCCAGAGTGTCACAATCGCCAGAATGTCACAGTGCCAGAGTGTCACAATGCAGAGTGTCACAATGCAGAGTGTTACAGTGCCACAGTGTCACAATGCAGACGCTCACAGTGCCAGAGTGTCACAATGCAGAGTGTCACACTACCAGAGTGTCACACGGCCAGAGTGTCACAGTGCCAGTGTCACAATGCAGAGTGTCACAATGCAGAGTGTTACTGCGCCACAGTGTCACAATGTCAGACTCTCACAGTGCCAGAGTGTCACAATGCAGACTGTCACAGTGCCAGAGTGTCACAGTGCCAGAGTGTCACAATGCAGACTGCCTCTGTGCAGAGTGTCACAATACCAGAATGTCACAGTGCCAGAGTGTCACAATGCAGAGTGTCACAATGCAGAGTATCACAGTGCCACAGTGTCACAGTGCTAGAGTGTCAGTATGCCAGAGTCACAATGCAGAGTGTCACAATGCAGAGTGTTACAGTGCCAGAGTGTCACAATGCCAGACTCTCACAGTGCCAGAGTGTCACAATGCAGAATGTCACTGTGCCACAGTGTCACAATTCAGAGTGTCACAACACAGAGTGTCACAATGCAGAGTGTCATAATGCAGAGTGTCACAGTGCCAGAGTGTCACAGTGCCAGAGTGTCACAATGCAGAGTGTCACAATGCAGACTGTTACAGTGCCAGAGTGTCACAATGTCAGACTCTCACAGTGCCAGAGTGTCACAATGCAGAATGTCACTGTGCCACTGTCACTATTCAGAGTGTCACAATGCAGAGTGTCACAATACAGAGTATCACAATGCAGAGTGTCACAATGCAGAGTGTCACAATGCAGACTGTCACAGTGCCAGAGTGTCACAGTGCCAGAGTGTCACAATGCAGAGTGCCACTGTGCAGAGTGTCACAATACCAGAATGTCACAGTGCCAGAGTGTCACAATGCAGAGTGTCACAGTGCCACAGTGTCACAGTGCTAGAGTGTCACAATGCCAGAGTCACAATGCAGAGTGTCACAATGCAGAGTGCCACTGTGCCAGAGTGTCACAATGCCAGAATGTCACAGTGCCAGAGTGTCACAATGCAGAGTGTCACAATACCAGAATGTCACAGTGCCAGAGTGTCACAATGCAGAGTGTCACAATTCAGTGTCACAATGCAGAGTGTCACAGTGCCATAGTCACAATGCAGAGTGTCACAATGACAAAGTGTCACAGTGCCAGAGTGTCACAATGCGTAACGTCATTGTGCCAGTGTCACACGGCACAGTGTCACAATGCCAGAGTTTCACAGTGCCAGAGTGTCACAACGCAGAATGTCACTGTGCCAGAGTGTCACAATGCAGAGTGTCACAATGCAGTGCCACAGATCCAGAGTGTCACAATGCCAGAGTGTCACAGTGCCAGCGTGTCACAATGCAGACTCTCACAATGCCAGAGTGTCACAGTGCCACAGTGTCACAGTGCTAGAGTGTCACAATGCCAGTGTCACAATGCAGTGTCACAATGCAGAGTGTTACAGTGCCACAGTGTCACAATTCAGAATGTCACAGCGCCAGAGTGTCACAGTGCCAGTGTCACAGTTCCAGAGTGTCACAATGCGAGTGTCACAATGCAGAGTGTCGCAGTGCCAGAGTGTTACTATCCAGGGAATGACAATGCAGAATGTCACTCTGCTAGAGTGTCACAATGCAGAGTGCCACTGTGCCAGAGTGTCACAATGCCAGAATGTGTCACAGTGCCACAGTGTCACAGTGCTAGAGTGCCACAATACCAGAGTCACAATGCAGAGTGTCGCAATGCAGTGTGTTACAGTGCCCCAGTGTCCCAATGCCAGAGTGTCACAGTGCCAGAGTGTCACAGTGCAGAGTGTCACAATGCAGAGTGTCACAGAGCCAGAGTGTCACAGAGCCAGTGTCGCAAGGCAGAGTGTCACAGTGCAGAGTGTCACACTGCAGGAGTGTCATAAAGCCAGTGTGTCACAATACAGAGTGCCACATTGCAGAGCGTCTCAATGCTGAGTGTCACAATGCCCAAGTGTCACACTCAGAGTGTCACAGTGCAGAGTTTCACACTGACACAGAGTCATGATTCTAGGATTCACAATGCCAGTGTCACAATGCCACAGTGTCACAGTACCAGAGCGTCACAGTGCAGAGAATCACAGTGCCAGAGTGTCACAGTGCAGAGTGTCACAGTGCCAGACTGTCAGACTGGCAGAATGTCACAGTGCAGAATGTCACAATTACAGAGTGTCACAATGCCAGAGTGTCACAGTGCCTCAGTGTTAGAATGCTGTGTCACAATGCCAGGGCCAAAATGCCCAAGTGTCACAGTGCAAGAGTGTCACAATGCCAGAGTACCACAATGCCATAGTGTCACAATGCAGAGTGTCAAAATTCACAGTGTCACAGAGCAGAGACTCATAGTGAAAGACATTCAAAATGGCAGAGTGTGACAATGCAAAGTGTCACAGTGCCAGAGTGTCACAATGCAGAGTGTCACAGTGCAGAGTGTCACAATGTAGAGTGTCACAGTGCCAGAGTGTCACAGTGCAGAGTGTTACAGTGCAGAGTGTCACAGTGCCAGAGGGCCACACTGCCAGAGTGTCACAACGCACAGTATCATGGGGCAGAGTGTCACAAGGCCAGAGTGTCACACAGCAGGAGTGTCATAAAGCCAGAGTGCCACAGTGCCAGAGTGTCACAGTACAGAGTGCCACAGTGACGAAGCAGAGTGTCATAATGCTGAGTGACACAGTCTAGGGTACAACAATGCCAGAGTGTCACAATGCCATAGTGTCACAGGGGATGAGTGTCACAATGCTGAGTGTCACAGTGCCAGAGTGTCTGGCCAGCAGCCTCACAGCTGTACTCACCAGCAGCTTTCTCCTCCAGCTGACTCACCACCAGCCTACCAGATTTGCTCTCTGACTCCACCTTGAACTTCTTGCTGGCAGTGATCAGCTTCCCCTCCTTGGGCCATTTCACCTCAGTCTTCTCCTGGGCCACCTCCTAGCTCAGGGTGCCATGTTCTGGCAGGGCAGCTTTCACCTCTTTCTGCACTTTCTCCTTTTTGATGAAAGCATCTTCTGCTTCTGGAGAGTGGGAGAAGCAATTTAAACCCCACACACTGCAAGGTGCTCAAGCCCCAATGGAACCTCTGACAACCTCCACAGCCCTGCCAGTTTAGGACAGTCCCACTCACACAAAGATGCACTCAGAGAGGACATCATCCTCTGCACACCCTGAGGAGAACAGATCAGCCACTTCTGAGCCAAAGGATCCAGGGCCTCAGGGGTTGAGGTTCTTCTCACCTCCACAAGAAAGCCAACTTCTTGTCCCATAACAACACACACCAACCACCTCCCAATTTCCTTTGCTACTGGGACCCCTAGGTAAGCTTTGTCCAATCTAAGTGCTTCTGGAAGAGTTCACTTTTCCTACTCTTTCCAGATGTGTTGTCCTACACACTTGGGGCTGATCCTACCTTGATCCCTGCCCAGCATGAGTTAAGCTGCCTGGATTTTGCTTACTGGGAGAGCAGAAAACCACAAGGCTGCCTGAGGGGGATTCATCTCACAGGTGAAGGCCACTAACCACAGGTCTCTGCGTGACATTGGTGTCACACAAGCTCATTGCTTGACCAGCTTGTCTCCTCAGTGAAGATCTAAGCTACACAGCCCCTGGAGCCTAGAGCATGATTCAGTTTGCTCTGTATCAAAGGGAACTCATGGACCTTTATGTCATGAGAACCAAAATGTATCTCCCACCTGTGACAGCAACCTTGAAGGTCAGCTTCTGGCCAGCAGCCTCACAGCTGTACTCACCAGCAGCTTTCTTCTCCAGCTGACTCACCACCAGCCTACCAGATTTGCTCTCTGACTCCATCTTGAACTTCTTGCTGGCAGTCATCAGCTTCTGTTCCTTGGACCATTTCACCTCAGGCTTCTCCAGGGCCACCTCCCAGCCCAGGCTGGCATTTTGTGTCAGTGCAGCTTTCACCTCCTTCTGTACCTTCTCCTTCTTTGGAAACATCTCTTCTGTCTCTGGAAGCAAACCACAGCACTCATGCTTGAGGGTCTTTGCAGTTGTCTTCTCCAGTTCTTAACCAAGTCTCTCCTATTGCACTGTGCTTGCCCTTGCCAGGTGGCATCATGAGCAGAGGGCTGCAGCACCTCTCCTGTGAGGACAGACTGAGGGAGTTGGGACTGTGCAGTCTGCAGAAGAGAAGGCTCCCAGCAGACCTAATTGTGGCCTTCCAGTACCTGCAGGGGGCTACAGGAAAGCTGGGGAGGGACTTTGGAGGGTGTCAGGGAGGGATAGGACTGGGGGGGACGGAACAAAACTAGACATGGGGAGATTCAGCTTGGCTGTTAGGAAGAAGCTCTTCCCCAGGTGGGTGGTGAGAGCCTGGCACAGGTTGCCCAGGGAGGGGGTGGAAGCCTCATCCCTGGAGGTTTTGAAGGCCAGGCTGGAGGTGGCTGTGAGCAAGCTGCTGTAGTGTGAGGTGTCCCTGCCCATGGCAGGGGGGTTGGAACTGGCTGAGCCTTGAGGTCCCTTCCAGCCCTGACAACTCTGTGATTCTATGATCATGGTAGCCCATTCAAGACAAGAAAACTCTTTCCCCTCCATCTGACTGACAGTGCAGAAGTGCATGGGAATTCTGGGATAAAGGGTAAAAAAGTCATCATTGGAGCACAGATTTGGACCTGGCTCTTAGAGCATCACCAGGCACTCCCTGAACCCTCCTCCCTCTTGTTCCCAAGCTTCCAGTCAATGAAGCTTCAGTCTTCAGTCAGTCTTCCTCTCCAGGAACTGTTCCCCTTCTTTGATTAGGGTCACTGCAGTTCAGCTCTTCTCCATCTCATCAGAGCTCTCTCAGCACCTCCTCCTGGCCTTGTCTCTATCCTTGCACCTCTGCTATGGCCTCACACTATGATTCTGCAGGAGCTTCTCTGCAGGCACAGCAGAGAGCTGGGAGAGATGCACAACTGGCCAGCCTTGCCCTTCAATTGTTACGGTTCCATGGCAGCCAAAGTGCACCTTGAGAAGGTTGATAGGGCAGCTGGCCAGAAATGAAGTCCTCCAGCTGAAATCCTTCCCCCCAGAGAGGCTGTGAGGTGATCCTCCAAACGTCAGAGCCCAGCCAAAAGGGAAGGTTTCTTTAGTTTGGGCCTTCCCAGCATTTTCTCACCTCTGACTTTGACTTGGAATGTTGTGCTGTCATCCTTTGTGTCACAGCTGTAGCTCCCTTGGGCTGCTTGTGTCACCTGCTTGCCCCTGAGCTTGTGCTGCGTCCCCTGGGAGCTGACTGCTGTCCTCTGGGCCTGCTTCACCTCCCTGTGATCCTTCTGCCACAGCACAGCTCCATTGGCGGCTGACACCTCCCTCCCCAGCTCCAGGCTGTGAGAAGGACTGCCTGAGACCTCTGGAGGCGTTTTGGGCTTGTTGAGAAAGTTAACAGCTTCATCTGGAAAGAGAAAGCAGCTCATGGCTTGGGCTGAGGATGCTCGGCACAGAGAGAGGAGAGGGAGAGGAGAGAGGGGAGAGGGGAGAGGGGAGAGGGGAGAGGGGAGAGGGGAGAGGGGAGAGGGGAGAGGGGAGAGGGGAGAGGGGAGAGGGGAGAGGGGAGAGGGGAGAGGAGAGGAGAGGAGAGACCAGACCAGACCAGGTTGGAGGAGACCTTTGAGATCATCCAGTCCAACCTAGCACCATCTCATCAACTAAACCATGGCACCAAGAGCCTCATCCAGGCTCTTCCTAAACACCTCCAGGGATGGGGACTCCACCACCTCCCTGGGCAGCACATCCCCAGGGCCAATCTCTCTGGCTGGGAAGAATTTCTTCCTAGCACCCAGCCTAACCCTCCCCTGGCACAGCTTGCAGACAGCAGTCACAGCTGTGCCAATCAACTGTGGATGGCAGTCAGAACAGTCCTGAGTTTCTAACAGACTCTGCTCCAACCTGTGCATCCCAGACTCACCTCAGACTTTCCAATCACAAGGCAGAGTGTCATCTCCTATGTTGCACAGCTATGTTCCTTCATCTTCTGCTGTCACAGCTGCAGCCACAAGCTTCTGCAGCTTTCCTTTCTCTCCCACCGTGAATTCCTTGCTGGCTGTGATCTCTTTGCCATCTTTGTACCACTGAACCATGAGGTTGGCCTCAGAGGTCTCAGAAAGCAATTCAGCCTGCTTGCCAGGGCTGGCCCTGACAGCTCCTCCACTTTTCTCTTTGTTTAGGAAGGTTGCAGGTGCTGAAACAGGACCCAGACACACAGTGGTGCTCAGGAAGGGCCTGGCCAGCAGGAAATGCATGCACTGAGCCCTAAGTAGCTGCATCTTCCCTCTGGCACAGGCTGGCCAGAGAGCTGGGGGATACCCCATGCTGGACAGCAGCAGGCAGAAAGAGGTCTGGGGATACTGGTTGAGAGTAGGCTGAACAGGAGCCAGCAGTGTGCCCAGGGGGCCAAAAGGGCCAAGGGCATCCTGGCCTGCAGCAGGAAGAGTGTGGCCAGCAGGAGCAGGGAAGTCCTTGTGCCCTGTGCTCAGCACTGCTTAGGCCACACCTTGAGTCCTGTGTCCAGCTCTGGGCCCCTCAGGTTAGGAAAGATGTTGAGGTGCTGGAAGGTGCCCAGGGAAGGGCAACAAAGCTGGGGAGGGGTCTGGAGCACAGCCCTGGGAGGAGAGGCTGAGGGAGCTGGGGTTGCTAAGCCTGGAGAAGAGGAGGCTCAGGGGAGACCTCATTGCTCTCTACAGCTCCCTGAAGGGAGGTTGGAGCCAGGTGGGGGTTGGGCTCTTCTCCCAGGCACCCAGCACCAGAACAAGAGGACACAGTCTCAAGCTGCGCCAGGGGAGGGTTAGGCTGGAGGTGAGGAAGAAGTTCTTCCCAGCCAGAGAGATTGGCCCTGGGGATGTGCTGCCCAGGGAGGTGGTGGAGTCCCCAGCCCTGGAGGGGTTCAAAAAAGGATTGGATGTGGCACTTGAAGCCATGGTGCAGTTGTCAGGAGGTGTTAGGGATGAGGCTAGAGGTTGAGCTTCATCTCTGAGGTCTTTTCCTACTTCATTGACTCTCTGAGGTTTTGTGCTCACCAAGCTGCTCCCTGGGAACTCCAAGCAGGGCTCTGCCCTAGGTGCTGCCAGCAGACACTGAACTGATAGTCAGCCTCCTCTGGCAGGCTGCTCCCCGTGAGCTCAGGGGCAGGGCCAGCAGCCTCCTGGCGCCTCACCCAGCTGGAGCCAGGCAGCTTCTTGCGCTCCAGGCCGCAGCCGGCGCCGGCAATGGGAGGCTCTGGCTTCGGGGGGACCAGGCTGCCCTCACTGAGGCTTCTGCTTTATTTGTCACCACAGGGGCAGCTGGGGCTTGGGGGGGTGGCTTTTGGGGAGCTGCACAGGGGAAAAGAAAGAACAGAGCAAGAGCTTTATGTTTGGCAGCAGCTCACAGGCTCCTCCCAGCCACACAGCTCTTGAATGCCTCCAGGGCTGGGGACTCCACCACCTCCCTGGGCAGCCTGTGCCAGGCTCTCACCACCCTCCTGGGGAAGAACTGCTTCCTAACAGCCAAGCTGAATCTACCCATTTCTAGCTTTGCTCCATCCCCCCCTGTCCTATCCCTCCCTGACACCCTCAGCAGTCCCTCCCCAGCTTTCTTGGAGCCCCCTGCAGATCCTGGAAGGCCACAATTAGGTCTCCTTGGAGCCTTCTCTTCTCCAGACTGAACAGCCCCAACTCCCTCAGCCCTCAGAGGAGAGGTGCTCCAGCCCTCTGCTCATCCTCCTGGCCCTTCCTGGCAGACATCAAAACCTGCTGCATTCTCTGGCCAACAAACTTCCCAGGATGGTACTCAAACAGCAGCCCTGCCCCTGGAGCATAGAGTCGTGGAATCAATAAGCTTGGAAAAGACCTCAGAGATCATCAAGTCCAACCTGGCACCCAAGGCCTCCTGACTACCAAACCATGGCTTCAAGTGCCACATCCAATCCCTTTCTGAACCCCTCCAGGGCTGGGGACTCCACCACCTCCCTGGGCAGCACATCCCAGTGGCCAACAGCTCTCTCTGGGAAGAACTTTCTCCTCCCCTCCAGCCTAAACCTCCCCTGGCGCAGTACCTGCGTGCTGGGGGTGACACAGCACCCCAGGCCCAAGAGAAGTGCAGCTTGCTGCTCCCACTGCCCTGGGTGGCAGTCTTGCTCTGCTCAGCCAGGAGGGCAATCTCAGCAGCATCTCCCATCTCCCACTCTCGGCTGGCCACGCTGTGCCGCTCGCCGCAGCGCGCGCTGGAGATCCGGCCCCCGGCTCTCACCTCTGCCTTGCTCTGCAGCCAGGGCACTCCTGGCACTCGCTGTCCAGCTCCACCAGAAGATGCCTGTGTCCTTCACAGAGACTGCAGTCTCCTGGGGCAGCTTCTTAGTGATGGTGCCTGGCAAGGAGAGACCAAGGGTGGTCAGCAAACAGAGCAGCAGAGGTTGAAGTCTCTGACAGCAAAGAACCTCCCAACCTGCCCCAGGAGTAGCCAACAGCTCTCCTGGAGTCACAGAGAGGCTGGAAAAGACCTCTGAGCTCATGGAGTCCAGCCTATGGCCTATCACCACCACAGCAGCTAAACCATGCCACCCAGTGCCACATCCAAGCTTTGCTCCCAGCCCTTTAGTGATGGTGACTCCACCACCCCCTGGACAGTCCATCCCAGTGCCTACTCAGCTCTTCTGTGAGGAAGTGCTTCCTGGGTCAGAACAAGAGGACACAGTCTCAAGCTGTGCCAGGGGAGGGTTAGGCTGGAGCTTAGGAAGAAGTTTTCCCAGCCAGAGAGATTGGCCACTGGGATGTGCTGCCCAGGGAGGTGGTGGAGTCCCCAGCCCTGGAGGTGCTTAGGAAGAGCCTGGATGGGCTGCTTGGTGCCATGGTTTAGTTGATTAGTGTTGGGTAATAGCTTGGACTGGATGATCTCAAAGGTCTCTTCCAACCTGGTTCATTCTACTCTATTCTAATATCCAACCTCAGTCTCCCCTGGCACAGCTTCATCCCATGCCCTCTTGTCCTGTCACTGCTCCCCTGGGAGCAGGGCCTGACCCCCACCTGACGACAGCTTCCTTGTAGGTAGTTGGAGAGTGATAAGGTCCTCTCTAAGTCTCCTCTGCTCCAGGCTGATCACCCCCAGCTCCCTCAGCCTTTCCTCACAGGACTTTCCCTCCAGCCCCAGTCTCGTCTCCACCTACAGGCTGGGCAGTGACTGGCTGGAAAGCAGCCCTGAGCAGAGAGACTTGGGGGTGCTGGTGGACAAAAAGCTCAACAGGAGCTCTCAGTGTGCACTTGCAGCCCGCAAAGTCAATCAGATCCTGGGCTGCAGCAGGAGAAGTGTGGCCAGCAGGTCGAGGGAGGTGATCCTCCCCCTCTGCTCAGCCCTGGTGAGACCCCACCTGGAGTACTGTGTCCAGTTCTGGAGCCCCTATTACAAGAGGGATGTGGAGGTGCTGGAAGGTGTCCAGAGAAGGGCCACGAGGATGATCAGAGGGCTGGAGCACCTCTCCTATGAGGACAGACTGAAGGAGTTGGGGCTGTTCAGTCTGCAGAAGAGAAGGCTCCCAGGTGACCTAATTGTGGCCTTCCAGTATCTGAAGGGGGCTACAGGAAGGCTGGGGAAGGACTTCTCAGGATCTCAGGTAGTGATAGGACTAGGGGGAATGGAATGAAGCTGGAGGTGGGGAGATTCAGGCTGGATGTGAGGAGGAGGTTCTTCACCATGAGAGTGGTGAAGCCCTGGAATGGGTTGTCCAGGGAGGTGGTCGAGGCCCTGTCCCTGGGGGTGTTTAAGCCCAGGCTGGATGAGGCTCTGGCCAGCCTGATCTAGTGTGGGGTGTCCCTGCCCATGGCAGGGGGGTTGGAACTAGATGATCCTTGTGGTCCCTTCCAACCCTGAATGAAACTATGAAACTAATCCAAACCTTGTGGACACTGTGCAGACATCCCTTACTGTGCCAGGGGAGGGTTAGGCTGGAGCTTAGGAAGAAATTTGCCCAGACAGAGAGATTGGCCACTGGGATGTGCTGCCCAGGGAGCTGGTGGAGTCACCATCACTAAAGTGAGTCCTCAGGGGCTGCAGCCAGGGGCTGCAGGCTGGCCTAACCTGCACAGGCACTGTGATAAATGGGGGGGCATCAGGAGCTCTTGAAGGCACAGGAACTGGCGGCTCCCACGTGCCAGAAGGCGAGCCGGCGGGGAAGGCGACCGGCCTGGAGGAGCAAGCAGCTCATGGAGGATTTAAGGGGGAAGAAGAGGCTGTATCACCTTTGGAAGGAGGGGAAGGCTTCTCCAGGTGTGTTCAAGGAAGCTGTTAGATTATGTAGGAATAAAATTAGGGAGGCAAAGGCCCAGCTGGAACTGAAGCTGAACAGCTCTGTCAAAGGTAATAAAAAGCATTGTTACAAATACATTAACCACAAGAAGAAGGGCAGGAAGGACCTGCACTCCCTGTTGGACCTGGAGGGGAACATGGTGACTGAAGACAAGGAAAAGGCTGAGGTCCTGAACACCTTCTTTGCCTCAATGTTTAACAGCAAGGCAGGAGGAGTTCAGGAGGAGTGGCCTCCGGAGCTGGGTGATGGGGTCGGGGAGCAGTGTGGTGCCCCGGAAATCCATGAGGAATTAATTCAGGACCTGCTGAGCCACTTGGACACGCACAAGTCCATGGGGCTGGATGGGATCCATCCTAGGGTGCTGAGAGAGCTGGCAGATGAGCTGCCAAGCCACTCTCCATCATTTTCTTCCAGTCCTGGCTCACAGGTGAGGTCCCAGATGACTGAAACTGGCCAACGTGGTCCCCATCCACAAGAAGGGTCGGATGGAGGAACCTGGAAACTCCAGGCCTGGAAGCCTGACCTCAGTGCCAGGGAAAGTGATGGAGCAGATTATCCTGGCTGCAATAACTGCGCACCTGAAGGATGGCCAAGGGCTCAGGTCCAGCCAACATGGATTTAGGAGGGGCAGGTCCTGCCTCTCCAACCTGATCTCCTTCTATGATCAGGTGACCCGTCTGGTGGATGTGGGGCAGGCTGTGGATGTGGTCTGCCTGGACTTCAGCAAGGCCTCTGACACCGTCCCCCACAGCAAACTGCTGGCTAAGCTGTCAGCTCGTGGCTTGGACCACTACACTCTGTGCTGGGTTAGGAACTGGCTGGAGGCTGAGCCCAGAGAGTGGTGGTGAACGGTGCCACATCCAGCTGGCGGCCAGGCACCAGTGGTGTCCCCCAGGGATCAGTGCTGGGCCCTGTCCTCTTCAACATCTTCATCGATGATCTGGATGAAGGGGTCGAGTCAGTCATCAGCAAGTTTGCAGATGACACCAAGTTAGGGGCAGATGTTAGTCAGTTAGAGGGCAGAAAGGCTCTGCAGAGGGACCTCGACTGACTGGACAGATGGGCAGAGTCCAATGGGATGGCATTCAACAAGTCCAAGTGCCGAGTGCTGCACTTTGGCTACAGCAATCCCATGCAGAGCTATAGGCTGGGGTCGGAGTGGCTGAGAGCTCCCAGACAGAGAGGGACCTGGGGGTGCTGACCGACAGCCACCTGAATATGAGCCAGCAGTGTGCCCAGGTGGCCAAGAGAGCCAATGGCATCCTGGCCTGCATTAGGAATAGTGTGGCCAGCAGGAGCAGGGAGGTCATAGTGCCCCTGTACTCTGCTTTGGTTAGGCTGCACCTTGAGTCCTGTGTCCAGTTCTGGGCCCCTCAGTTTAAGAAGGACATCGAAACACTTGAGCGTGTCCAGAGAAGGGCAACAAGGCTGGGGAGAGGCCTTGAACACAAGCCCTATGAGGAGAGGCTGAGGGAGATGGGGTTGTTTAGCCTGGAGAAGAGGAGGCTCAGGGGTGACCTCATTGCCCTCTACAACTACCTGAAGGGTGGTTGTAGCCAGGAAGGGGTTGGCCTCTTCTCCCAGGCAACCAGCACCAGAACAAGGGGACACAGTCTCAAGCTGTGCCAGGGGAGGTTTAGACTCGAGGTGAGGAGGAAGTTCTTCACCGAGCGAGTCATTCGTCATTGGAACGGGTTGCCCAGGGAGGTGGTTGAGTCATCGACCCTGGAGGCGTTCAAGGGGAGATTGGACGTGGCACTTGGTGCCATGGTCTAGTCATGGGGTCTGTGTTGATAGGTTGGACTCGATGATCCTCGAGGTCTCTTCCAACCTCAGTGATACTGTGAGACTGTGATCTGCTTGCTCAGCACTGTCCTGATGCTGAGCTGTGTAGGAGCTCCTGTGGCCACTGCCAGACCAGCAGTGAGATGCAAAGGCCAAGAACTGAGTGGCAGAGAAGCTGCTCTCCACACCTTAGCAGGATGCTGATGGCTGTAAGAGCTCTCCAGCCCTGTTGTTTGCTGTGGGGGATGCTTTGTTTTGCTTGCTTCTGCAAAAGCTCTCAAGTTTCATATAGTGGACAATAAGGAACAGATAGTTAGGGATGTTGCTGCTGGGACACCATCCCTGGAGGTGTTCGAGAGGGGATGGGACATGGTCAGGAGGTGTCGGGTGACAGGTTGGACTTGATGATCTCTGAGGTCTTTCCCAACCTTATTGATTCTATGATTCTATGATTCTATCCCTGGAGGTGCTTAGGAAGAGCCTGGATGGGCTGCTTGGTGCCATGGTTTAGTTGATTAGTGTTGCATAATAGGTTGGACTGGATGATCTCAAAGGTCTCTTCCAACCTGGTTCATTCTATTCTATTCTAATATCCAACCTCAGTCTCCCCTGGCACAGCTTCATCCCATGCCCTCTTGTCCTGTCACTGCTCCCCTGGGAGCAGAGCCTGACCCCCACCTGACTACAGCTTCCTTGTAGGTAGTTGGAGAGAGTGATAAGGTCCTCTCTAAGTCTCCTCTGCTCCAGGCTGATCACCCCCAGCTCCCTCAGCCTTTCCTCACAGGACTTTCCCTCCAGCCCCAGTCTCGTCTCCACCTAATCCAAACCTTGTGGACACTGTGCAGACATCCCTAAGCCAATTGCTGGGCTCCAAGTGACACAGAACAGACAATCCCAAGGACTCAGTGTGCTCTTCACAGAGAGAAAAGCAGTCTTGTCTGGCTTGCAGTCACTCCTCTTTCTAGCCTACCATGGGGAGCCCCTTGTTAGGCACCCAGCAGCTAAGTGGCCTTGCCCAGAACAGATCTGACAGCAGTGCAGCTTCTGCTGCCCACAGCAGCTGGGGATTCACATCCAACCTTTGCTGAAGCAGGGCAGACTTAAACCAGGGAGGGCTCTGCTCTGCCTTTGGGATCTGACCTCCATCCCAGTTACCAGGAAGCAGCTGCTTACTTCTCAGGGATCCAGAGAATGGATCTGCTTTCCAATCTGCAACCAGAGTGGTGCTGACTGCACTTGCACCACACATTGGACCATAAACCACAACTCCTCCATCAGCTTCCCAGGGAGGTCAACACCACTCTTGGGCAGAATTCAGCCTTGTGCTCCCCAGGCCACAGACAAGACAAGTGTAAGGCAGTGGGAGGAGGCATATGTCCTGTTTGGGATCATGTGAAGGGAATTCTGGAGTGCTGGGTTACAGCTCAAGGACTTGGCCTTCTAGGGAGCCCCTTGAAGCATAGCTCCCTACCAGGTGACACAGCTTGTGCAGCAACCCAATCTGTCCCTGCTCTTTGATCCTGTGGCCCAGGTACACCCTGGCAGGAGAGCCAGGGGCCCATGGGCTGCCCACAGGTGGTTCTTCTCTCACCCCATGAGGGAAGCCTCTGCTCTGCACATGCCTGGGGTGAATGTTATTCACAAGGTCAAGTCTGGAGGCTCACCTGTGAATCACACTCTTGGCAGGTGAGACTTGGCCAACCTTGTCTCTTCCCTGGGACAGACAACTCTGCCATGCTCCTGCTGCCTGCCTTCATCTCACAGAGCAGACAGCATCACCGTCTGCAGTGAGGCCCTGGGCGCTGAGCCGCCCATCGCTGCCCTCTGCTTCCATGCTGCATTTCTTGCTCTGCCTGAGTTTGCTTTCCTCCTTGAGCCAAGCTGCCTCTGTGCTAGCAACAGGCACTGCACTGGAAGGTGGCAGATTCCTTCTCCCTCACCTCAAGGTCCCTCAGCTTTTCCTTGGAGGGTACTGAGGGCTCTTAAGAGGAGAGAAGCAGAAAGGAGAGAGCAGAGTTTAGGGAGGGCTGCAGTGGGAGGGGCAGGGAAATAAGTCACCAGAATCAAACTAAACTAAGTAGCAGCTCTCAGGAATGAGATTGGTTTGTCCTGAACTCCCATCCAAGCCCTACTGCAGGAAGTGTTCTGCTGTCAGCTGAAAGCAATCCTGGATCCCAGCAGAAGAATGTTAAGGTCTTACCTAAAGATGAGCAAGCCCCAAGGGCAGTCCCTGCCCCACAGCAGCACACAGAGAAGTTTGCTCTAATCCCAAGCAGCCTGAGCAAGCTGCTGAAGCATCACCTTCATCAATTCTGCCCTTGTGAACATCTCTGTGTTGTACCTCCTCCCTTAGTGAAGGCAGCAGAAGGAAGCCAACCAGCCTGACTCTCTAGACAGCAGCAGCCCCTTCCCATCCAAGTCATGACAGATGCTGCAGGTGGGTGAGGAGCAAACAAGCTGCTGACAGGGAGCAGGCACAGGGCAGAAATCCTAGGTGAGTGTGAGCAGCTGAGCTGGTCAGCTGGGACAGGCCTCTTCTAAAAGCCTTTCAGCAGAAGCAAGCTCAGCAAAGGGATCTGAAAATGCCCAGAGAGGTGAATCACAGACTGCTTTTGTTCAGGAGAGACCTTGAAGCTCATCAGGTGCCAGCACTGCCAGGGCAGCACTAAACCACAGCCCTCAGCACAGCTACAGGAGGAGTGGTTGTGAACAGAGCTACAGATGTGGGGGGAAGCACAGAGGTGATGAAAGGAGGAGTTTTCTCTCCTCCTCCCCAGCTGCTCTCACTGACAAGAAAAGAACTAAAGGCAGAGCCCAGCCAGCCCAACTGCCTCTGCTCTCCTCCAGGCACAGACCTGCAGCGCTCCAGCTGAGAGAGAAACAAGAGTGGAGTCCAACCTGCAAGACAGCTGCATGGAAGTGTGGGGAGACACTGCCAGTTTCATTCCAGCCACAGCTGGGCTGGGAAATCATCCCTGTACCTCTCCCCCCAGCTGGAGAAAGGGAAGCTGGACTGAGGGGGACAGCCAGTGCTCACAGCCACAGGACTGGTGCCACACTCAGGCCACAGCTCTGGATTAGCCAGTGCTGATTCACCACCACTTCTGCTTCAAGAGAGATCAGGTTTCGGCCTGAACCTTCATCTTCTAACAACTCCTCAGCACCTCACAGCCTCCATTCTCCCTCTCCCTGACCATTCACCCTCCCAGGCTGCTCATTCCCTGTGCTCACTAGCAGTGGGGAATGGAAGCTCTTAGACTGAAAGCCAAGCAGGATTAGGTTTGCCTTAGATTCCTAAACCCATGCCCACGGTGACACATCCCACTCAGTGCTCTGGAGGCTGGAGACACCAACTGAGGCCCTCCAACATCCCACACCCAAACTTTGATGGCCAGGAACCTCTATTCTGTACAACTCAGAGCTTAGCCTCTGAGACTATCACCTCCTTCCCCACCACTAGGACAGGAGGATGCTGTCTTGGATCTGCTTTGCTCTTTTAGGAACTCAGGCCCTAGAAACTCAGGCCTTCAGTTCTGCAGCTCATTCATTCCAGCCCTGGCACAGCCATGCTTGCAGCTGTCACCTAAACACCTCCAGCCATTTCTGGCTGAGCACAGCCTGGATAGAGAGACCAGACTGTAAGGGGCTGCCAGGGGGAGCAATGCTATCTACTGCTTTGGTTGGATCTCAGGATTCAAACCTGCCTGGGAACCCATGCAATCCCTTCAGAAACAGGAAGGTCACTCTAGCTCACCACATCAACTTGGTGAGGACTTCATGCACCTCAACTCAAGGCCAAAACCTCTTGCCTTGAAGGGCTATGGTTACAGAGACCTGCTCTGCCCACACCCCACATGTCAAATATCCATTGTGCTTTAGCCTGTGGGGAAAAAAGGTGAGGCAGAAAGAGCAGAGCCCAAGTTTGAGGGAGCAGGGAGCAAGAGCAGCTCAGGGAGTCAGGGGGAAGCTGCAGGAGCTCAGAGCAGACACCAAGTTGGCTGCTGGTCTTGGGGACAGATTTCCCCACACCATCACAGGCATTTGGTTTGCTCCACACCAACCAAAGCAGCAACAAGATGATGTTGTCTTTAAAAGCAGGCCCTGCTGACACAGCTTTGGCTGAGAACAGCTACAGCCTGCAAAGAAGCCAAGGTTTGCTTCACCTTCTCCAGGCTTGGCCTGCTCTTCTCCCTCGCCTGCCTTTCCTCTGGCCTGGGCCTGGCCTTCTCCTGGCCTCTTCTCCTTGGTGATTCCAGAGGCAAGTTTTCCCTCTGCCTAACAAACAGGATCCAGTCAGACCAAGAGCATGGAGAATCCTTCCAAAGGGAGCTAGCTAGGAATGCATGGACAAGCTCCCAGCACTTGCTGCCTTTGCTCTTCCTCCTGGTTTCTGTGCTTTCCCTGCCTCCTTTCTTCCTCCACATTTCTCAGGTCTCAGTTCAGGACTCAAATGTCACTGCCATGACAATGGTCATCTAAAATCCCTTCAGCTCAGAGGAATAAAGTGGCCTCAGCCCCACTCTGCTTTTCCAGCCTCTCTCTGGCCTGCAACCTTTAACCTTTTCATCCAGGATCTGATTGCTGCATTCAGGGACTGAGATGAACATTGCTTGGCCCGAGCCCCAGGATGGAGGCTTGCCCACTGCTCTCACCAGCTTTACACATGGCCTCAGGACATCTCCAAAGCCTTTAGGGATGTTAGGTTGGTTATTTGTGTTCCCCCCAGCCCCTCTGCTCTTTGCTTTGGGGGAAAAAAGGGAAAAACCAAGCAAGCCAAACCCCACAGCCAAGAACCAAACCAACAGGACTACAGAATCCTTTTGCTGGGCAGAGAGCTTTAAGATCATCAAGTCCAACCACTAAACCCATTAGCTCACCAGCTAAACCATGTCTCTCTCTGCCACACCTCCACAGCTGCCAACCCCCTCCAGGCATGGGGACTCCACCACTGCCCTGGGCAGCCTGGGCCAGGGCTTCACAGCCCTTTGGGGGAAGCAATTGCTCCTCATGCCCAGTCTAAAGCTCCCCTGGCAGACAGGTTTGCTCCTGGGGGGTGTCTCAGCACTTCTTTCACCCCTCAGGTTTCAGGGTGTGGCTTTGTCATTTCACCCTGCTCTGGACACTAGGATTCCCTCTGCCTGACCAAGAGGATTTCCAAAGCAGAGGAATCAGCTCCTGGCTTTCCTTAGCTGGGAGGGTGACATTCTGCCCTGCAGCTCCTCCTTTGAGACTGACATCTGATCCATTGCATCTCCTCGAGGGAGAGCTCCAAAATCTCTCTGTTTAGCTCAGGGACCTTTAAGGAATGAGCTCAGCAGAGGTCCTGTCTCTAGGCTCTAGGCTGACAGCAGCCAGGAGGCTTTCTAGAGGAGCTTTGACCTACACCCAGTTCTAGACCCTGAGAGAGAGCCAGAGCCACCTTGCTGACAAGAGGCTGGACCTGGCAGTCTTCATGAGTCCTACTTTGAGCAGACACACAGATATTGTCTGGGCTGCAGCAAAAGAAGTGAGCTCAAAGGAGATGATTCTGCCCCTCTGCTCTGCTCTTGTGAGACCCCACCTGCAGCACTGCATCCAGCTCTGGAGCCCCCAACACAAGAAGGCCTTGGAACTGTTGGAGAAGGTCCAGAGGAAGAGCACCAAGAGAAGCAGAGGGCTGGAGCTCCTCCCTGGAGGGCACAGGCTGAGGGAGTTTGGGCTGTTCAGCCTGCAGAACTCTCCAGGGAGACCTCAGAGGAGCATTTCAGTAGCTGAAGGGGGCCTAGAGGACAGCTGCAAAAGGCCTGTTGAAATGGGCATGGGCTGCTAAGGACAAGGAGCCCCAAGGCAGCAGCAGCTGCTGCTCCTCTCCTAAGAGCAGAGGAGGAGAGCCAGGGCCGCTGCTGGCTCCTTCCCCCATCTGCCCTGGCCCCAGGGCACTGCTGGGGCACACACTCTGCTCCCCAGCCCAGAGGGCACCACCCTGCCTCTCCTCTCAGCACCACCCAGTGCCAGGCATCCCTAGGCTACAAGCTGCCTTTGCCCTGCAAGCAGCCCTGTGGCACGGAGCAGGCCCCTCCAGCACTCCCCAGGGGGGGTCCTGCAGGCCCAGACAGGGCCACACGGGCAGGAGGCTTCTGCTCTCCCGGCCCCTGGGCCCCCAGGCTCAGTGGCAGCTCCAGGGAGCTGGGAGGCTGAAGGAGCCCACAGGGCACGGGGCTGGAGCCCAGCACAGCAGCATCCTCCTGCTGCTCCTGGCAGGGGCAGGGGCACAGAAGGGGCTGGGCTGAAAGGCACCTTCCAGGCTCCTCCAGCCCAAGCCCCCTGCACTCAGCAGGGACAGCTGCAACTGCAGCAGGCTGCTCAGCACCCCTGACAGCCTGGCCAGGCTCCAGGGAGGGGCATCTCTCACCTCCCTGGGCAGCCTGGGCAGGCTCTCACCACCCTCAGAGGGAAAAATCTCTTCCTCTTCTCCAGCCTGAAGCTCCCTCTCTCAGTTCAAGCCATCCCCTCTCCCAACAGGCTCTGCTCAAAGCCTGGCCCCAGCTTGAAGCACTCAAAGGCCCCCAGGAGCTCTCCCTGGAGCCTTCTCCTCTCCAGGCTGAGCAGCCCCAACTCACTCAGCCTGGCCTCACAGCAGAGGGCTCCCAGGCCTCCCAGCATTGCTGTGGCCTCCTCCAGCCCAGACTCCAACAGGTCCCTGGCTGTGCTGAGGCCTCCAGAGCTGCCCCAGCACTGCAGGGGGGGCTCAGCAGAGCACAGCAGAGGGGCAGAGTCTCCTCCCAGCCCCTGCTGCCCACACTGCTGGGGAGCAGCCCAGGACACAGCTGCCTCTGGGCTGGCACTGCACAACTCCTGACCATGGCCACAGCAGCAGCTCACAAAGACTTTGAGATCCCTGGCAGGAAGGCAGGAAACCAGAGGCAAGCCTGGGATGGCCTCAGCATCCTCAGGGGGGCCCAAAGCTGCTGCATCCACAACCAGCCCTGCTGGGGCTGCCAGAGCAGCTTTTCACCACCCTGAGCTCTCCTGCAGGGCAGCAGCCCAGAGCCCAGAGCACAAACTGCTCCCCAAGGAGCTGAAACTGCTGCCTGAGGCTGATGCTCAGGAAGGTTCCCATTTCCCTGCTTCCTGAGGCTCCCTTTGGCTGGGGTCCTGTGCTCAGCACCCCTGTAGGAGGGACTGGAAACCATCCAGGTCTGCCCCAAAGCCCTTGGCTCCCAAGCACAGCCTGGCTGAGCCCTGGGGGCAGGAGGTGGGGGGGAGGCCGAGCTGAGGCAGCAGCCTGGCAGGTCGCTGTCCTTCCCCAGGGGCAGCAGCTGCTGGGCAGGGAGCTGCAGGCAGCAGCAGGCAAAGGTCAGCACAGGGCTGAGCGCTCCCAGAGCAGCAACCACACAGCTGGGCAGAGAGAGGGCCAAAGGCAACGGAGACACTGGCAGAGGAGAGGCTGCTTGACTCCTCAGGGGGCAGGGAAGGGAGCAGAACACAGCTGCCTGGGGCAGAGGGGCTGCAAAGGGCCACCAGCAGCCTGGCCTGGAGCAGCAAGCCTGTGGCCAGCAGGAGCAGGCCAGGGATTGGCCCCCTGGGCTCAGCACTGCTGAGGCCACCCCTCACATCCTGGCAGCACTTTAGGGCCCCTCACTCCAAGAAGGCCACTGAAGGGCTGCAGCAGGTCCAGAGAAGGGCAACAAAGCTGGGGCAGGCTCTGGAGAACAGGGCTGGGCAGGAGCAGAGCTGCTGGCTGGGCTGCTTTAGCCTGCAGCAAAGGAGGCAGAGCAGAGCCCTCCTGGCTCTCCACAAGTCCCTGCAAGGAGGCTGGAGCCAGCTGGGGCTTGGGCTCTGCTCCCAAGGCACAAGTGACAGCACAAGAGAAATGGCCCCAGGCTGTGCCAGGGCAGGGGCAGTGCCAAGCAGCCACAGACTTGCTGTGCCCTCTAGGAAAAGGCTCAGGGCCAGGCCTGCCCATTCTGGGCAGATGCTCCTCCAGGGGGCTGCTTGCAAACCCTGCTGCTCCCAGCTCTGCCTGGGCAGAAGCAGCTCCTGCAGCAAGGCTCCTCCTGGGGAGCTGCAGCCAGCAAACCACATGCAAGGGGCTGGAGGCAGCAGGAGAGCCAAAGGGCTGCAAGGAAAGTGCTGGTCCCTGGCTGTGAGGGGCAGTGCCAGCAGCTCCTGGCCCACACCATCCACATCCAGCACCAGTGCCAGCTCCTGAAGCCCCAGGGCTTGGAGCACAGGGTGAGCTGGGGGCAGAGCAAAGCCCCAAACACTTCAGCACCCCCACAGCTGCTCTCCTGCCCTTCCCAGGCCAGGGGAAGCAAGGGAGGCCTTGGCCCTGGTGCTGCTCCATCTGCAGAGCACAGGCCCTGGCAGCACCACAAGGCTGCTGGCAAGAGCTGCCTTGAGAAATGCCTGTGGCAGCTCCCAGGCCATGGCTGAGAGGAATGCAGGCCCCAGCAGGCTGCCACTCAGCACTGCATGGCCAGGCCCCAGCAGCAGGGCAGGGCAGAGCTGCTGCCTCCAGCAGAACCACTCCAGCTGTGCAGGGGGAAGCTGCTGCAGAAGCTTGGCCCAGCAGAACCTGCTCAGCTCACAGCCACCACAGCTTCTGCAGTCCCCCTGCAGAGCACTGCAGGGAATCCAACTCATCCTGCCCACAGCACAGGAGGGAGAAGAGCAGGCAGAGAAGCTGACTGCTTCCTCCAGCCACATCTCTCCCTGCAACAGCCTCCTGCTGCCCTCAGCCTTCCTTTGCCTGGGGAGGCCACAGGACAGGCTGGGAGGGAAGCCTAGGAGAAAGGACACAGCTCTGCACCTCTGCACACAGCTCCTCTGCCTCCTGCTGCCAAGAGCCTGGCACGGGCAGACTGCCCTTGGCCTCTGGCTCCCTTGGCTCGCAGCTGCAGCTGCCGCGGAAGCCAAGCAGCTCTGTGCTGGCACTGCTGGGGGACAACAAGTTCCCCATCGGGCAGCCAGGGGCCCTCCTGGCCAAGAAGGCCAAGGCTGCTCTCAGCAGAGGGTGGCCAGCAGGGCACAGCAAGCACCAGGAGCCTTCTCCAGGCCAGCAGCTGGAGAGGACTCTTCTCCTCTTGGAGCCCAGGCTGCTGCCTGCTGGCAGCCCTCTGGCTCTGTCTGCTCACAAGGAAGCCAAGAGACAGAGCAGGGATGGAGGGAGGGGAGGCTGCAGCTCAGCAAGGGCCAGCACTTCTCTTAGCCAAGTCCCTCAGCAGCAGGAAAACAGAGAGGCATCCTGGCCAGGCTGAGCACAGCTCTTCAGTCAGCCCAGAACTGGCTTCCCAGGCAGAGCTGAGAGCCCCTCAGGGAAAAGCCTTCTGGGAGCCTGAGCTGAAGCAGCAGAACCTGCAGCTCAGTGCTCAGGCAGCAGAGCTGGGCCTCTGCTGGGCAAGGAGAAGGAGCCCAGGGCTCTGAGCACACCAGGGCCTGAGGCAGAGCTCTTGCTTGGCCACATTCCCTGGCACTGACAACCAGTGGCCCTCCCAGCACCAAGCAACATCTCACCCTGCAGCTCAGGGGGGGAAATGGTCTCCAAGCCTGGCAACATTGACCCCCAGCAGCTGTGGGCTAGGCCAGAGCTTCAGCTCCCTGCTCCTGCAGTCCCAGCCCCTGGGCCCTGCTGGGGCTCTCACAGCCATCCTGCTGCCAAGGACTGGCAGCCTGGGGCCGATCAGACCATCAGGGACCCCACAAGACCCTGCTCTGCCAGTCCTTTGGGCCGCTGTGCCCTCAGGATGGCAAAGCCCTGCCCAGGCAGCCTGCAGCCCTGCTGGAACCTCCTGCAGGCTGCTCTGGAGGGCCACCAGCGCTGGAGGCTCTGAGGCTGCACTCTGGGGCTGCAGAGCCCTCGGGCTGTGCTCCAAGGCCAGGCCACACTCACCCCAGCAGCCTCCACTCAGCCGTCCCAGGCCACTCAGCTCCTTCCTCCTCCTCCTCCTCGTGGCCCTCGCGCTCGGTGTCCGGGCAACAGGCTGAGGCGGAGCGGCGCTGCTGATTGGCTGCAGGGCCGGGGGGGCGGGACTTGTCAGGGCGTGGCCGTCGGGCTCGGCGATGCCCATTGTGTGCTGGCAGCGCGGCGCAGCCGGGGGGGGCCTGGCCCTGCCCTGCGCCAGCCCCTGGCCCTGGCAGGTGCTGAGGGCAGTGGCACCAGGAGGGATCTGAAGGTGGCCTCGCAGCAGCTCCTCTCCTCCCCTCCTCCTCTCTTCCCCTCCGTTCCCGGGGGCCCAGGGGATCCCTCCCTGGCTGAGGAGGGCTGCTGCAGACCCCAGCTAGTAGCTTCCCCTGGGCCTTGGCCAGTGGGGTTCCTGTGCTGGTTTGCAGTTGTGAATATATCTCAACACTGTAACTCCTGGAGAGTTTGTACATATTCCTTGCATCCCATTGCAGATTCCAGTTTGCCTATCAATACAGCTTTCCTTTGCTTCCAGCTGGGCTGGGCTGGCAAAGGCAATGTTGGGGGGGGGAGGGGGGAGGGGGAATTTCAACCACAAGGAAGAAGGAGCAAAGCTCATTGTCACATTTGATGCTCAGAGTTTACATCTGACTGGAGGGGAACAAGCCTTTGGCTGTCAAAGATCCTGCCAGACTTGCATTCCCAGCTACAGCTCTGCTTCAAAGTAAGCACAAGCTGTTCTCTAGGGCAGCATCAAAGCTAGGAGGAGAATCCAGGTGTGCTCCTGAACTCCTCCTGAAGTCTATTCAAGCCAGCAGCTGGAAAAGCAGCAGGGAAATCCAGCTTCTGGGTGATAAAAATGCCACCATGGGTCTGTTAAGGAAGCACAATCCACAGCACCCTCTGCCCTTGCCAGGCTGTGTCCCTCTGCCTAGATCTGCAGTTGGATTCATTTCTGACTCAGCAGTGGGGTTTTGTTTGCACTCTGCTGTTCCCTGCTCTGCAGAGGACTTGGGCTTTTTGCTGCAGACAAATGACTTCCATGTGCCTAAACAAAAGCAGGAACCACTCCCAGAAGTTTGCTTCTGCCTGCTGGCTTTTAAGGCACTGCTTTGATTTGGGTTAAGCTAACCAGGCAGGAATTAAAACAAGAGACTTCTCTTTATTTCCCCCCTCCCCTCCCCCCCCAAGATTAGGGATTACACTTATCAGATTGTGGACAGGTTCTGTTTGCTTGCAAATTCCCCCAGGGTGCTCCTGGGCAGCTTGAGTGCAGTGTAGAGCATTCAGAAAATGGCAAAGGCTAAACCATGAAACAGCTTCACCCCACTGATCAAACCAGAGGCCAGGCAGGAGCTCAGGGAGAGCCAAGGAGAGCGCAGGTTGTGCTCCCGGGGATGGAGCAGGAACTGGGAGATGCTCCCTAGGTCTCTGGCCGGCAGCAGGCTCCAGAGCTGCCGCTTTGTAATCTGATTTGCGGATCGTGTGGCACAGCCCAAAGGGAAAGGCCCTGCCAGAACCAAAGTGTCCTCAGGCACGGCTGCCACGAGGCCAAACTCCTGCGGCAGCCCTGTCGGAAGGGTGCGAGACAGCCGCAGCTTGCCGGCAGGCAGCCAGGGAGCAGGGCCCCAGGGCAGGCAGGGCCAGGGAGAAGCCAGGACCCAGGGCTGGTGTCTGCAGTGCTGCCGCCAAGGCAGCGAGGCCAAGAGGAAAGCAGAACATGGGAGTGAGCAAGAGGAAGGCAAGAGCAAGAGAGCCCCCACAGCTTGCTGCTCACCCTGCTTAAGCTGTTCAGAGACAATGTGTCCCAGGCCAAGGCACACTGGGTGCCAAGCACCCTGCTAATCATAGTGCCAACCCCGAGCGCACTTCCCCCTCCAGCAGCCTTGACCTGTCCCAGGGGAAGGCAATTTCCTGCCTTTGCCTTTCCCCATTCAGACCTCCACTGGTGGAGATGGGGGAAGGAGGGTTTGGAGCACACTGTAACAGCCACATCTGAGCAAACTCCTTCTTTTAGGTGCAGTGGGGCTTAAACCCGAGATCCAGCTATAGATTGGCCTAGTGACAGAATGGTGCCAAAGCAGCTGCTCTGCTGCACAAGCAGAGGAAGGCACATTTTCCCCTGGGTGACATGTGTAGACCTCTAGCAAGACATTTCCAGGGCCTCAAAATGCCAGAAGAGATGAAGAGAGCTTATTCTGTGAGCCCCACCTGCATCTGTCACAATCCCCTCCCAGAGCAACCTGGCAGCTGACCTCAGTTTTCCAGCACTCTCTTGTCTGCAATGTGACAGAAATGGCCAGGGCAGGTCTGAGTGGAAGGGGTGCAGGGATTGCCAGGGCAGGGCTGAGTGGAAGGGGAAGCTCCCAAGGGCTGTGCCCTGCCCCGGTCCCCAGGCCCTGCCCTCGATGGCACCTCCCAGGTGTGCAGGCTGCCAGCCTCAGCCAGCAGCCCTGCAGCCCCCCAGCCAGGACCTCCTCCAGCAGCAGGATGCCCTCTCGGTGCCCAAGTGAGTGCTGCCCTGGCCCAGCTGCCCCCCAGCCCCGTGCCAGGGGGCAGTCAGGATCCCCCTGGCACTAACCATCTCTGCCCTGGCTGCAGGCCCTGCACGCTGGCCTGTGCCACACAGGCACCCTCTGTGCCCAGGCTGCCTGTGGGCTCCAGAGCCTCTGCCCTGAAGCAGAAGGCAGCTGAGAGGTGAGAGAGCTGCCAGCAGCTGCTTGTGCGGGGTCCCCACTGTGGGGCCAGCCTTGTGCAGGAATCTTCCAGCCCCAGCTAGAGCAGGAGCAGAGAATCCAGCTCAGGTCACCCAGGAACACATCCAGACAGGGCTGGAAAGGCTCCAGGGAAGGAGACTCCACAACCTCTCTGGGCAGCCTGCTCCAGGGCTCTGGGACCCTCCCAGTCAAGAAGTTCTTCCTCCTCTTGAGGTGGAGCCTCCTGTGCTGCAGTTTCCATCCACTGCCCCTTGGCCTATCCCAGGGCACAGTGAGCAGAGCCTGTCCCTGTCCCTTCCTTCCTGACCCCCAGCCCTCAGCTATTGAGAGACATTGATCAGATCCCCCTCAGCCTTCTCCTCTCCAGACTGAACAGCCCCAGGGCTCTCAGCCTCTCCTCCCCAGGCAGTGCTGCAGTCCCTTCAGCATCCTTGGAGCCCTCCCTTGGACTCTCTCCAGCAGATCCCTGTCCCTCCTGAGCTGGGGAGCCCAGAGCTGGCTGCAATATTCCAGGGGAGGTCTCAGCAGGGCAGAGCAGAGCAGAGGGGAAGGAGAACCTCCCTGGCTCTGCTGGCCACACTCCTCTGAATGCCCCCCAGGACCCCCTTGGCCCCCAGGGCACACTGCTGTCCCATGCAGAGCTTGTTGCCCACCAGCACTCCCAGGTCCTGTTTCAACCTCTTCAAGGATGTGCTGCCTGTGGGAGCCTGGATGCTGCTCCTGCTTCCTGGGAGGAGCTCAGGCAATGAAATATTCTCTTAACTCCTTTTGCTCCCCTCTTCCAAACCATTTCACCTTGTGCCTTGCACCAAGCCCTTTGAGAACCTCTCCAACTGCCAGCCACACAAGGAGAGTTTCTCACATCAGCCTTCATGCTACCTGTGCTTGCAGACAGGGCAAGATCCAACTCAGAGTCCTCAGGGAAAGGGAGAACCAAGCCAAGGTTCTTGTGAGCCCTTCAGAATGCCAAATCATTTATTGCTCAGGGGTTAACCACCTGGGTTTCACAAATCATTTGGAACTCTTAGGAGTTGCTGCAGTCAGAACTAGGGGCTGGGGGTGGCTGACACCCCTCAGGCTGTGCTGTCATCCAGTGAGAGCTGGAAGAGCTGAGGGCTGGCTGCAGGCAACCCTCCTGGAGTTCGACAAGTGGCTCTGTATATTAGAGAGTCAATCTCTGCCACACAACTTGTGGTGGAAGATGAGGTAGTTGAGAGCCTGTGGGTCAAAATCAGAGGACAACCTAACAAGTCTGACATCCTGATTGGAATCTGTTACAGACCACCCAACCAGGATGAGGCGGTGTCAAGGTCCGGAGACATTAGATGTCTCGGTCCGGAGACACAGTTCTTTTAAATATTCCCGTGTTGTGAAATTAAAGGCACAAACGAGGCCAAAGTATCAACAGCTAGACTATTTATTAGATAAAGTGGACATAAGAAGGGAGAGGGAGAAAATGGAGAGAGAGAGAGGGAGAGAGAGAGGGAGAAGAGGGAAGGAATTAGAAGGAGAAAGTCAGAAAGATATTATATTACCAACGGTCAGGGGTGGTGAGAGTCCAAGATGCGTTGCGTTGCCCCGTGATGTTATGGTGCCGTCTTCTCTCTTCTTCCTTGACAGTGTCACTCAGGTCTTTTATACAGTTTTTTAGTCCTCAGGCAGGTGTTGGTATGTCAGGTATTCCAGAGGCAAGGAAATAATCCAGGTATCTGTTCCCCCGGAAATCTTTCTGTGTATCGCTGTGTATGTGGGCAAGATTTTTGGATGGAGGCGAGGGGGGCCTCCGTCCCCCCCCCTCCATTCAGACAAGTCTTCCCACATTCCTTTACACAGGTGGTGGAAACCATCGTATCACCCTGCCCAAGGTACTTGATGGGCGGGAACCGCCCTGTCCAAAAAGCGTGATGGCTGGGTCGTTAGGTCCATTGTTGTCACCCTGCCCAAGGTACTTGATGGGCGGGAACCACCCTGTCCAAAAAGCGTGATGGCTGGGTCGTTAGGTCCATTGTTGTAGTCCGACGTTATCATGATGCAATCACAAGCTGATTTGCATCCAGGATTGGTAGACAGGATTAGTCCGATGTGGTAGACAGGATTCTTTCCAGTGGCTCTGCTATCAGTTTATCTTTGTTGATTTACATTAAGAGAGACAAACTTCTCGTCTTCCACACCACCCCGTCAATCAAAGATAACAGTGAGAAAGTGGACATAGAGAAAGAAAAGAAAGGAAAGGAAAGGATTTTTAAACAATTTTTACAATACATTTTGATCGCCTAATGGCACGAATCTGTTTTACATCGTCATTAGTTACAAATTGCATATTAGATACTACATGTTGAATCAAATGTATAAAACAGGGAATAATACAGGGTAAAAGGAGTAACAAGGCCAAAACACATAACAAATAATACAACAATTGTTTCATCCACGGTCCTCCTGGGAGCCAGGAGAGCCAGCTCATATCCCATCCCTCCCAAGTTTGGACAGGGACATGTGTTAGCTTCCTCAGTCCAGATGATATTTTCTTTACTACTTTTCCATTGTCATCAATTTGTAGACAGCAGTTAGAATCATTTAATTTCCCACAGACCCCTCCTTCTTCTGCTAACAAATAATCGAGAACCATCCTATGTTGTAGAATGGCTGTTCGCATCTGTGTAGCTTGATCTGCTAATAAATCTAGGGCATGAGCTGTCTCATTGCTGATTACTTCTAAGAGGGCTTGCAGCCTTATCCATTGGCTAGCAGAGGAACCATCCTCTTGGTGGGAGGCCACCCATCCCACTGCGAATTTTCCCTTTTTAGCAATGGCCAGAATATCTTGCCATTTCTCCTTCTGCCATACAGGTATTCTATTAACTTCCCAGTCATTCTCCTCCCAGAAGAGTATCCATTCAGTACAGCCCTTAAATACAGCATAGGAGTCAGTATAGATGTGGACAGGAGAAGTAGATTCAGCCTCATGCTGAAAAACACTCCAGACTGCAATCAACTCCCCCACTTGAGCACTACCTTCCCCTTCAGTAATTATCTGTTCATTGGTATCCACACTGAGTGCCACAGATCTGTACTTCCAGGTCTTCCCTTCCCGCTTAGAGGAGGCATCTGTGAACCATGCATTCAGTATCTGTCCAGAGAATGTAGGTGCTATTTGTATTACGGAGGACGGTTTGTTAGCCTCCCAGTCTGGACCCATTTCCTCCTGGAAGGTCAACATTTTGGTGGTTCCCTCAGATACTGAAAAGATGTCACAGTAGTGCTCTATCTGGGCATACCATTTCCTCACAGAGGCTCTTTGGGCCACCCCTTCAGGTGGTGGTGTTCCTGCCAGAATTGTCTTAATTACTTTGAATGGGCCTCTAAGCACTATTTGTTGCTGTTTAATGGTCTTCTCAGCTTCCCGCAGGGCTAAACTAACCACAAACAAACCCTTTTCCCACACCGTGTATCTTTTTTCTGCATCCTTAAAACTACGACTGTAAAATGAAATTGGTCTGACAGGGGCTTCTGGACCCTTTTGCCATAAGTGTACTGATAAGCCAGACTTAGCAAATCCCCATTCAATGTGCACAGGGTCAGTAGGGTGAATAGGACCAAGAGCTTGGTGGGCAGTGGCTTCAAATATTAGCAGCTGTAATGCTTCTTCGTGGGGCTCTTCCCACTGCCATTGAACGCCTTTGCGTAACAAATCATATAGGGGTCTTGCAATAATTGAAAAATCAGGAATATGTTTCCTCCAAAACACAAGTAATCCTAGTGCATGTTGCAAATCCTTTTTGGATTCTGGCATTTTGATCTGGTCCAGGGAGGAAAGGGTGTCTGGTGGAATACAGGTCATTCCCCCCTTCCACCAGATTCCCAAAAACTTCACTTCACTTGAGGGCGTCTGTACTTTCTCAGGTGGTATTCTCAGCCCCAAATTTTCTAGATGTGAAATTATATTATCCTGGGTTACTCGTACCCCTTCAATATCTTCTCCTGCTACCAGAATGTCATCAATATATTGGTAAACACTGACCCCTGGCTCTAGTTGGACCTTTTCCAGTTCCTGTGCCAGCGCATGGTGGGCAAAAGTGGGTGAGTGCTTAAATCCCTGTGGGAGACGTGTGAATGTGAATTGTTGACCACCCCATGTAAAAGCAAAGCGGTCTTGGTCCTCAGGTTGCAGCGGGACCATAAAAAACATATCTTTCACATCCACTGTACCCATAATCGAGTGTGCTTTCTCCTGTATTGTAGCTATGAGTTCAGCAATATTTGGCACTGCAGCTGTTAGTGGTTCAGTATTGGCATTAAGCCTGCGGTAATCAATGGTCAGCCTCCATGTGCCATTAGGCTTTCGTACAGGCCAAACTGGGGAATTGAAAGCAGAGTGGGTGGGAACCACAATGCCCTGTTTTTTTAAGTCCTCCAGTACAGGCACTATTCCTTCTTTAGCTCCCAGAGGTATAGGATAAGGTTTAACATTTGTCAGCTTTGAGTGAGGTAGGAGAGGTACGGCTTTCAGCAGCCGAATGCTCATTATGGGAGACCCAAAAGACCATTTTCGCCCTTTGTTGTCTGACCAGGTTTTCCCTTTTAAAACGTCAAGCCCTAGGAGGTTAGTTGGAAACTCCCCTACGACCATTGACACCTTAGTGTCCTTATCTTCCCCCGGCAAGCGTAACCGGATGGTTGCTAATGCCTGTGCATGGGTTTGACCCAGGGCGTCTGCTACCAGCAATTTTTGTTTGGAGGGCACCACTCCACAATCAGTAGCATCCTTCGTTTTAATAGCTGAGATCTGAGCCCCGGTGTCTACTAAAAATGTAATAGGAATTTGTTTTGGTCCTACAATGCCAGTGATTAGTAAATCGCCCTGGCCATTTTCGGTGAGCTGACGAATATACATCCACCCTTCACCCCTCCGCCCACCATTGGGGGGTGAAGACTTCAGTTTCCCTGAGGCTGAAAAGAAGGCATGCCTTTATTCTCCTCAGACAGGTCTATTAAGGGGGGTGCAGTGGGCTCAATTTTCTGATTGGGCTCAGGCCAGTTCTTCACAATCACTTCTAATTGTTTTGTGTTTAGCCCATCTATCACTTCTTTGGGGATATTTTTCTTTAGACCTAAGTTCCACCAATATTGCCGGGTATTTGTGTGTTCCCTGCCCCCTGTTCCAAGCCGGCTGGGGGCACGGTTAAACCCCTGGGGACTTGAGGGCAAGTGGTTCAGTTTTACATGCCTCAAGCCCCTAGGGTCAGTTTTTTTAATTTCTTCAGGGATACTATATTGCCTGGCATAGTCTAATAACTCCCTTCCGACCTCCTCCCACGTCCATGGTTTCAAGTCAGGCTGGCTGCCTCCGTGTGCTAAATTATGTCTTAGAGCAGCCTGCATCCTGGAGGAAATTGGGGTATCAGCTATTTCTTTTTGGAGCTGGATGCCTCTTATTTTAAGCGAGTCGGGGAGGCCCCTAACCAGGGCAGTCATTCTGTTTGCGTCTACCAGGAGAGAAAGAGGGGATTCAAAATGATGTTTTAGTTCCCTTTCATATATCATCTGCAGGCATGCAGCCTTTTGCACATTCTCCATTATCTGATTCATCCCTCCCCGCAGAATTAGGGGTTCACCCCTCTCTTTTGGATCAAACCCCCCTGCCCAATAGGCAGCTCTTTGCGTAAGACTCCAGGGTCCACTTCTGTTTTTTGTAGTTAGAAAAACATTATCACCCCAATAGCCCATGGCTTCAGCTTCTGTTAACAGAATCTGATCACCTCCAGTTTTTGAAACTCGCCAGACATATTCCACCTCAGATTCCCCAGCAGAGCGTGCAAATTCTTTACGAATTTTGGCCAATTCAGTTGAGGAGAAAGGTGTTTCTTTGGTTGTGATAGTGGGGGTAACCTCCCCATCCTCATATAAAACTTCAGTTTTAATGAGAGGTCTGATATGCGCAGCAGCTTCCTTAGCCGCTGTCAATTCTGCCCGAGGATATATGGGGGCAGGCTCCAAGTAATTCACACCCTCTTTTGAGTCCAAATACGAATTTTGCCTCCTCTCCTTTTCCAATTGAATTTTAAGATCTGCCACTACGTCTTTCAAAGTGGCAACATGGCTTTGTAGTGACGAAACTAAGTCCTGCAAAGAGGAAATAGTTATATTTTCCTGTTCATGCCATTCATCTTTCTCTCTCACTGCAGCTGCTAAACAGGCGCCTAACACTGCACAAATAAAAGCTTTCCCTTTTCCGGTTTTTGCCTTGGCTTCCTTTTGCAGAGCCAAAATACGATCAGCCACACTCTGGAAATTATTCCAGTTTTCATAAGCCCAATCAAGACCTTGTATAGATGGGCGGGCCCCGTGAATTTCTAAAAGGTTAAAAAGCCTCTCACACCGGGCCATCTCTTTTGTTTCACAAAGCATTTCTTAATGGGGCACTAAGTTTCACAGCGGATTCAGATAAAAACACTGTTTGTACCAGCAAAATCTTCTCCAGGAAAAAATGCACAATAGATTTCCCAGGAGAGGTCACACACAAGAAAAAACAACAACAACTTGGGCTTCTCAAGGAAGTCACACTATTTCCCTGAGTGAACCCACACTTGCAAAAGCTTCTTAGCTTTTGTACCTCAAATTTTTTTTTTGTTACACTAGGATAACAACCTTGTGATTCTTAGGGAAGAGTTACTCTGTTTCCCTGAGCGAACACACACCGGCAGAAGTTTCTTAACTTTTGCTGCAATACTGGGCTTCTCGGGAAAGCCACACTTTACAAATATCACCAACACTGGGTTTCCTAAAAGAGGGTACTGAGAATTCTCGGGGAGGTCACACTATAAAGTCAACAGTTGTACCCCAGATAATCTTCCCCGGGAATGCACACACAAATTTAAAGCAGGGTACAGAGGATTCTCGAGGAGGTCACACTATAAAACCAACAGTTGTACCCCGGATAATCTTCCCCGAGAAAGCACACACATTTAAAGCTTTTGAGAACTCCCACACAGTCTCTCTGAAAATTTCGCTTCGTCCTTCTCCGGCCACTTCCCTCGCGGGCGAGTGGAAACGCGAATCTGGACTCCACTCTCGCTTCGTACTAAAAGTACGTCTCAGGCACACACACACATTTCGGGGTTCTCAGAAATGCAATAATTTTGCTGTGATACTTTTCACTGCACGGGAATCCTGCCGACTACGCCATTTAAATGTCAAGGTCCGGAGACATTAGATGTCTCGGTCCGGAGACACAGTTCTTTTAAATATTCCCGTGTTGTGAAATTAAAGGCACAAACGAGGCCAAAGTATCAACAGCTAGACTATTTATTAGATAAAGTGGACATAAGAAGGGAGAGGGAGAAAATGGAGAGAGAGAGAGGGAGAGAGAGAGGGAGAAGAGGGAAGGAATTAGAAGGAGAAAGTCAGAAAGATATTATATTACCAACGGTCAGGGGTGGTGAGAGTCCAAGATGCGTTGCGTTGCCCCGTGATGTTATGGTGCCGTCTTCTCTCTTCTTCCTTGACAGTGTCACTCAGGTCTTTTATACAGTTTTTTAGTCCTCAGGCAGGTGTTGGTATGTCAGGTATTCCAGAGGCAAGGAAATAATCCAGGTATCTGTTCCCCCGGAAATCTTTCTGTGTATCGCTGTGTATGTGGGCAAGATTTTTGGATGGAGGCGAGGGGGGCCTCCGTCCCCCCCCCTCCATTCAGACAAGTCTTCCCACATTCCTTTACACAGGTGGTGGAAACCATCGTATCACCCTGCCCAAGGTACTTGATGGGCGGGAACCGCCCTGTCCAAAAAGCGTGATGGCTGGGTCGTTAGGTCCATTGTTGTCACCCTGCCCAAGGTACTTGATGGGCGGGAACCACCCTGTCCAAAAAGCGTGATGGCTGGGTCGTTAGGTCCATTGTTGTAGTCCGACGTTATCATGATGCAATCACAAGCTGATTTGCATCCAGGATTGGTAGACAGGATTAGTCCGATGTGGTAGACAGGATTCTTTCCAGTGGCTCTGCTATCAGTTTATCTTTGTTGATTTACATTAAGAGAGACAAACTTCTCGTCTTCCACAGGCGGCTGATGATTTGTTCTACAAGCAACTGGAGGCTGTCTCAAGATCATCTGATCTTGTCCTTGTTGGTGACTTCAACCTCCCAGATATCTGCTGGGAACTTCATTCAGCAGGGAGGAGGCAGTCCAGAAGATTCCTGGAGCGAATGGAGGACTGCTTCCTGACACAGCTGTTAAGCGAGCCTACCAGGGGACAGGCTCTGCTTGACCTGCTGTTCTGCAATAGGGAAGGGCTGGTGGGAGACGTGACCGTGGGAGGCTGCCTAGGGTGCAGTGACCACGAGATAGTGAAGTTTTCAATATGCAGGGAGCTAGGGAGGAGCACCAACAGAACCTCCACCTTGGACTTCCGAAGGGCGAACTTCAGCCTATTTAAAAAACTTGTCTGCAAAGTCCCCTGGGTACCAGCCCTCATGAACCAAGGGGTTCAGGAGGGTTGGACCTACTTCAAACAGGAGCTCTTGAAGGCACAGGAATTGGCGGTTCCCATGTGCCGGAAGGCAAGCCGGCGGGGAAGGCGACCAGCCTGGATGAGCAAGCAGCTCCTGGAGGATTTAAGGGGGAAGAGGAGGCTGTATCACCTTTGGAAGGAGGGGAAGGCTTCTCGAGGTATGTTCAAGGAAGCTGTTAGATTATGTAGGAATAAAATTAGGGAGGCTAAGGCCCAGCTGGAACTGAAGCTGGCCACCTCAGTCAAAGATAATAAAAAGCATTTTTATAAATATATTAACAATAAGAAGAAGGGCAGGAAGAACCTGAACTCCCTAGTGGACCTGGAGGGGAACACAGTTACTGAGGATGAGGATAAAGCTGAGGTCCTGAACACCTTCTTTACCTCAATGTTTAACAGCAAGGCAGGAGTTCAGGACGAGTGGTCTCCGGAGCTGGGCGTTGGGGTCGGGGAGCAGAGTAATACCCTGGAAATCCATGAGGAGTTAGTTCGGGACCTGCTGAGCCACTTGGATATCCACAAGTCCATGGGACCAGATGGGATCCATCCTAGGGTGCTGAGAGAGCTGGCGGATGTGCTAGCTAGGCCACTCTCCATCATTTTCCTCCAGTCCTGGCTCACTGGTGAGGTCCCAGATGACTGGAAACTGGCCAACGTGGTCCCCATCCACAAGAAGGGTCGGATGGAGGAACCTGGAAACTCCAGGCCTGGCAGCCTGACCTCAGTGCCAGGGAAAGTGATGGAGCAGATTATCCTGGCAGCAATAACTGCGCACCTGAAGGATGGCCAAGGGCTCAGGTCCAGCCAACATGGATTCAGGAAGGGCAGATCCTGCCTCTCCAACCTGATCTCTTTCTATGATCAGGTGACCCGCCTGGTGGATGTGGGGAGGCCTGTGGATGTGGTCTACCTAGACTTCAGCAAGGCCTTTGACACCGTCCCCCACAGCAAACTGCTGACTAAGCTGTCAGCCTGTGGATTGGACCACTACACTCTGTGCTGGGTTAGGAACTGGCTGGAGGGCCGGGCCCAGAGAGTGGTCGTGAACGGTGCCGCATCCAGCTGGAGGCCAGTCACCAGTGGTGTCCCCCAGGGATCAGTGCTGGGCCCTGTCCTCTTCAACATATTCGTTGATGATCTGGATGAAGGGGTAGAGTCAGTCATCAGCAAGTTTGCAGATGACACAAAGTTAGGGGCAGATGTTAGTCAATTAGAGGGTAGAAAGGCTCTGCAGAGGGACCTCGACCGACTGGAAAGATGGGCAGAGTCCAATGGGATGGCTTTCAACAAGTCCAAGTGCCGAGTGCTGCACTTTGGCTATGGCAATCCCATGCAGAGCTATAGGCTGGGGTCGGAGTGGCTGGAGAGCTCCCAGACAGAGAGGGACCTGGGTGTGCTGATCGACAGCCACCTGAATATGAGCCAGCAGTGTGCTCAGGTGGCCAGGAGGGCCAATAGCATTCTGGCCTGCATTAGGAATAGTGTGGCCAGCAGGAGCAGGGAGGTCATAGTGCCCCTGTACTCTGCTCTGGTTAGGCCGCACCTTGAGTACTGTGTCCAGTTCTGGGCTCCTCAGTTTAAGAAGGACATTGAGACACTTGAGCGTGTCCAGAGAAGGGCAACAAGGCTGGTGAGAGGCCTTGAACACAAGCCCTATGAGGAGAGGCTGAGGGAGCTGGGATTGTTTAGCCTGGAGAAGAGGAGGCTCAGGGGTGACCTTATTGCCCTCTACAACTACCTGAAGGGTGGTTGTAGCCAGGAGGGAGTTGGCCTCTTCTCCCAGGCAACCAGCACCAGAACAAGGGGACACAGTCTCAAGCTGCGCCAGGGGAGGTTCAGACTCGAGGTGAGGAGGAAGTTCTTCACCGAGCGAGTCATTCGGCATTGGAATGGGTTACCCAGGGAGGTGGTTGAGTCAGCGACCCTGGAGGCGTTCAAGGGGAGATTGGACGTGGCACTTGGTGCCATGGTCTAGTCATGGGGTCTGCGGTGTCAGGTTGGACTCGATGATCCTCGAGGTCCTTTCCAACCTGGGTGATACTGTGATACTGTGACAAGGGCAGGGTCCTGCATCTGGGGAGGAGTAACAGCAGGCACCAGGACAGGTTAGGAGCTGCCCTGCTGGAGAGCAGCTCCGTGCAGTCTTAGTGGACAAGTTCTGCATGGGACAGCAATGTGCCCTGGTGGCCAAGAGAGCCAATGGGGTCCTGGGGTGCAGCAAGGAAAGTGTGGCCAGCAGGGCTGGGCAGGTTCTGCTCCCCCTCTGCTCTGCCCTGCTGAGACCACAGCTGTAATCCTGGGTCCAGTTCTGGGCTCCCCAGCTCCAGAGAGACAGAGAGCTGCTGGGGACAGTCCAAGGGAGAGCCAGGAGGATGCTTAGGGGACTTGAGCATCTCCCCTGGGAAGAGAGGCTGAGAGCCCTGAGGCTGTTTAGTCTGGAGAAGAGAAGGCTGAGAGGGATCTGATCAATGTCTATCGATAGCTGAGGGCTGGGGGGCGAGGGGAGGGGGCCAAGCTCTTGTGGGTGGTGCACAGCAATCAGCCAAGGAACAGTGGAGACAAACTGGAACAGAGAAGGTTTCAGCTCAACAGGAGGAGAAACTTCTTTGGTGTGAGGCTGCTGGAGCCCTGGAGCAGGCTGCCCAGAGAGGTTGTGGAGTCTCCTGCTCTGGAGCCTTCCCAAGCCCTGCATCCTGGATGCATTCCTGTGCAGACTGCCCTGGGTGCTGCTGCTCTGGCAGCCACTCACTCCTAGATCTATGACTACTGTGTTCACAGGTGAATGTATTGCAGCACAGGTGTGAGCACATGCAGGCACAGTCTCCTCCCTTCAGGCCACTCACATCCTGGGCTGCATCAAAAGAAGAGTGCCCAGCAGATGGAAGGAGGTGAGAGTGCCACTCTGCTCTGCTGAGACCTCACCTGGAGTACTGTGTCCAGACCTGGGGCACTCAGTGTAAGAAGAAGATCAACCTGAGGCAGCAGGTCTGGAGCACAGCCCTGTGAGGAGAGGCTGAGGGAGCTGGGGCTGCTTAGCTTGGAGAAGAGGAGGCTCAGGGGAGACCTTCTTGCTCTCTACAGCTGCCTGAAGGGAGGTTGTAGCCAGGTGGGGGTTGGGCTCTTCTCCCAGGCACCCAGCACCAGAACAAGAGGACACAGTCTCAAGCTGTGCCAGGGGAGGTTTAGGCTGGAGGTGAGGAGAAAGTTCTTCCCAGACAGAGGAATTGGCCCTTGGGATGTGCTGCCCAGGGAGGTGGTGGAGTCCCCACCCCTGGAGGTGTTTAGGAAGAGCCTGGATAAGGCCCTTGGTGCCATGGCTCAGTTGATCAGATGGTGCTGGGGGAGAGGTTGGACTGGATGACCTCTGAGGTCTTTTCCAACCTGGTTCATTCTATTCTACTCAGTTCCCTGAGGTACTTTGTGAACTGAAGGGCCCAGAACTGGACACAATATTCCAGCTGTGGCCTCAGCAGGGCACTAACAACACATAACCATGTATGGAGGAGTCACCATGCCTGGAGATGTTCAACAAGCATTTGAGCACAGCACCTTGGGACATGGCTTAATGGCCATGGTGGTGTGGGGCTGATGGTTGGGCTGGAGTATCTTAGAGGCCTCTTCCAACCTTAAGGATTCTCTACTGCCATGAAACACACCAACTGACCCCATTTTGACTGACAAGCTGTTACCTGGAGCAGGCTAGAGACAACAATCACATCCTTTCTGTGCTTGCAGACAGTTTTGGAAGCACAGGAACTGTTTCTTGCTTCTTTAATACTTCTTCAGAACCTGCTGTCTCTTTTTCACATATCACTTTGTCCTCAGCTGCTACTGCACCCCCACTTTTAGAGCTTCAGAATTACTCACTGAGAAGTTGGCTGGTTCTGGAGCCAGATGCCTGAACCCCTCAAGCAATGCCCCAACTGGCTTTTGTGTCTGCTGTGCTGCTGCAGTCCTGCTCTTGAAGCTGCTGCCATCCCAGGAATGAGGATGTCCCTCACACCCATGGCAGGTAAAGAATCAGAAAGAAGCCTGCAGGTGATCAGTCAACCAAGCACCCATCATTTGGGATCAATACCTGCCTGGTGTAGGTAGCAGGGACCCAGCGGCCGGAAGATCTCGCGCTGTACGGGAAGATAGGGCCCCTCTCCTGAGAGCCAATAGCGTTCAGTTTACGGTGCCAGCAGACAGAAGTGACCTAAGCCTCAGCTACACAGTGCAGCGTCGCTCACTAATGAACGCCATTTGCCGTCCACCACATTGGTGTCTGCGAGCCGATGGACCGAGCGGCCTGGGGTTGGCCGCCGTGCCGTTCCTGAACCAGGTCGCCGCGCCTACGACAGGCAACAGACCTGCTCCATCAGGTCCGTGTCCTTCCAGGCTTCAGACGTGGATGCAGCGCTGCAGGGGAGGTCTCACCAAAACAAAGTAGCAGAAGCAGAGGGCTCCAGGCTGCAAATTACACGGCAATTGGGCTTTGAATTACCCAGTAATTGGGAAGATAATTAGCAGGTAACCTGCCCCAACCTGCCCTGGCTACCCCGTGGACAGCCTGTGCATGGCACCTGCTGTGTAATTAAAGAGCAGGTCGCTGGCTGGATGTGTTCCAGGAAAGAAAAGGATACCTGAAGTGTGACTAAGAGGAACTCAGAGGTAATGCCTGGTGTGCTTCAGAACATGAGATGTGTCATCTGCCTTGACTCCAGGCCAAGTCCAAACCACTGCCAGGCTGCCCTCTGAAGCTGCCTGAGTGAAAGCCACATTCTAGCAGCTCTGCCCTCGAGAGTGAACATTTCTTGAGGGCAGCCATCGAGGGAATCAGCTCAGTGTCACCTACCCCTCCCTGCAGCCAGGGGCTGCCTGCCTCCACCTCCACACAGGCAAGCTGAATTCATGCCAATATCACAGCTTCTGCAGAGCTGCTGCCGAGAGTCCTTCGGCTGCAATCCTTGTTCCACACCTGGGGCAGGGCAATTCCAAGCACAAATCCAGGCTAGGTATGGAGTGGCTCAGGAGAGCCTTGAGGGGAAGGACTTGGAGCTGTCAGTTGGTGACAAACTCCCCAGGAGCCAGCAATGGTGGCTGGCAGCCCAGCAGGCAGCTGTGTGCTGAGCTGCAGCCAGAGCAGGGAGAGCAGCAGCACAGGGAGGGGATTGAACCCCCCTGCTCAGACCCCACCTGCAGCACTGCCTCCAGTTCTAGGGCCCCCAGCAGGAGAAGGACCTGGAGCTGCTGGGGAGGCTTTAGAGGAGGCCACAAAGATGATCAGAGGGCTGGGGGGTTGGACCTGGATGATCATAGCCCCCTTCAGATACTGGAAGGCTGCTCTAGGGTCTCCCTGGAGCCTTCTCTTCCCCAGGCTAAACAGTCCCAACTCTCCCAGCCTGTCTTCATAGCAGTTCTCCAGCCCTGTAGCCTCCTCTGGAGCTTCTCCAGCAGGTCCACATCCTTCTTGTGTCAGGGTCCCTGCTTCCTGCTCTCCTCTGGTCACTGGGTGTGACCTATCCAATCTCCATCTCTGCTCTTTTGCAAGGCCTGGGCAAACTGTGATGCAAGGACTAGTGCTGTACCTGGCTGATTGATTGTCATTAGCAGTCAACCAATGTTCCTCCTGGTAACTTTTGTCTTCTGGCCTCAGAAAGCCCAAACCAGCTGCTCCCAATGGCTTGTTCCTGTCCTAAAAACACCTGGGAAGAAAGGCTGGCAGCAAGAAGGCTTAGAGCTCTCTTCAGAGAGCAGGAGCCATGGAGAGGCAGTGACACTGATGAGCCTTCTGCAAGGACACAGGACAGTGAAAGTCTGATGGATGGTGTGGAGCCCAGCTCTGCTGGGGAGGGTCTGTGCCTGCACATGTGTCTGACCTGGGGGGAGAGGGGGGGTTCTGTCATCCCTCTCCTCTGTCACAGGGTGGTGTTTTAATCCATGTGGGGAAGTGAGTTGTGAGATTGCTACAGGCAGGCTTCACCAATCGACAGCCAAGTGAGGAATGGATCTGAAATCCTGCCCCAGGGTGAGAATTCCATCCCTGCTTTTGCACAGTGCATAATGAGCCAGTGGAGCTCATTTCTCTGAGGTATTACAGAGGCAAATCACTGTGGCAAGCCCCAAATAACGATTAGATGGTAGTGGGGAGCAGAAAAAGTTTCACAGAGCAGTAAATGTCTGCAGCTCCCACAGCTAAGAGCGAAGCTGAGCCCAGCTCCATGGCATCAGGGCAGCTAAAGGGAGCTGCAAAGCATCTCTGCCACCAGCCAGCATGGCATGGGTGATGTGCCAGCTGTATGGACCAGGAAGCTCAGCCTCCTGCTTCTGCCTGAGGAGGCACAAAACCAGTTTCTGGCCTTATCTGTCTCATGCTAGTTTTGATCTCCTAAGGTTTACAGCTGGATCTTCCTGGGACAGATGAAATCAAAGTGACAGAGGCCAGAACACACTCTAGCAGGCAGCTCTAGATATATGCTCTCTCTATATTCTGTGGCTACCTCTTATCCTCACTTAGAACCAGAGAATTGTTTGGGCAGGAAAAGCCCTCTGAGATCACCCAGTCCAAACATCAGCCCAATCACTAACCCACATCCCCAAGTGCCATGGCCACACCTTTCCTGAGCACCTCCAGGGATGGGGACTCCAACACTTCCCTGGGCAGCCTGTGCCAAGCCCTCAGCACTCTTGCAGCAAAGAATTTTCTCCTCATCTCCAACCTAACCCTCTCCTGGCACAAATGAGATCCCTTTGCACTTGTACAACATTTGTTCTCATACTGCCCCTGTACACATGGCTGCAGAATCCCACCAGTAACATCCCATCATGAACGAGTTCCATCTGTGTGTAGGTTTACTCCTTGCTCTTCAGCCAGGGGCAGCCCTTCCTTCTCACCTCAGGCCAGGTTCATTGCTGAAAGAGCCTTCCATGAGAATCCTTCCCAGAAGGCCACTTCAGGGATCCACTGGTACTGTCTTGAGCAGATCACAAGTCCAAAGGCAGAGCAATCACCCCAGAGAGCACTGCTGTATCTGGAAGGCACAACTTCATGTTCTGAGAGCTGTGTGGGTTCCTCCCCAGGACACAATGCTGCTCTCAGACTGGCTGTATCCCTTCAGCTTCCATCCTCTTCTTGATTAAAGAAATAGCAAATGCTTCTCTGAAGTCTTCAAGATGAGTTCTGTAACACTTTGAGAAGACTGGGCTCAGGTTGGAGCCTCTCACTCCAAGAAGGACATGGAGGGGTTGGGTGCGAGGCTCCTGCTCCACCACCACCATCCCTGCACCATCCAAGAGCCAGGGGCAAGACCCTCACCAGCAACAACACCACCCAGAGGAGCTCAGCCCCAGGGAGGAGACACAGCCAGCACCCAGGGAGGATATTGGAGTAGTCATCAAACACTGCCCTCACAACCAGGGGGCCACCAGGCCCCCCAGCCTTTGCTGTCACCATCACCCAGTGTGCACCAAGGGCACTCACCAGAGATCAGAGGAGGATCCTCAGCCCAGATGGGCTCAGCTTAGGACTCCTGCCTTTCCTGGGGGGGATTAAATAGGGCAGTGGGTGGGGAGGGCCAAGTGGCCACACCTGGGGTGGGAGGAGACTCCAACAGAGCCCAGGTGCTGTGGGATTTGAGGGGAAAAAGGGGGAAATGGGGCAGGTGAGGGACTTTTGGGGTGTTGCAATGGGTTGGGGCAGACCCCCTCCCCACAACGGGCAGAAAGAACGACTCAGACAAAGGGATTGCAAAAGTGATGGAAAGTTTAAACAGAAAGCAGTGAGTGTGTACAGAAAACCAGAAGCACAGTGACAAGAGAAACCCCAAAACAGACCCAGAAGCATCCCATCCCCACCTGAGGGTGCACCCAAGACCCCCAGGGCTCCTCCTTCTCCCCCCTCCCCCCCCCCCAGTGCTAGGCTAGTCTCAGCTGGCCAGATCTGAGACTGCCCTTCCCCCCCGTAGTCTTGGGCCTAGCCAGGCCCATGGCCAGGAGACATCTCCCCCATGGATTTCATAGTGGTGCAGGGGTTCATGGTAGGAAATCCCTAATTTCCTGTGTCCACCCACTGGGCTGGACTTCTGGACACAGGAAACAACCCCATAGCAGAGGGCACCCGGCCCAAACTACTACAGGTGTCAGGTAGTTGTAGGACTGGGGGGGATGGAGCAAAACTAGAAATGGGTAGATTCAGATTGGATGTCAGGAAGTTCTTCCCCATGAGGGTGGTGAGATCCTGGCACAGGTTGCCCAGGCAGGTGGTGGAAGCCTCATCCCTGGAGGTTTTAAGGCCAGGCTGGAGGTGGCTCTGGGCAATGCGATGCAGTGTGAGGTGTCCCTGGCCATGGCAGGGGGGTTGGAACAGGAACTTGAGGTCCCTTCCAACCCCAACAATTCTGAAACAGCTTTGCAGTTTAGGCTGGAAGAAATTCTTCACAGAAAGAGAGTTTGGCCATTGGGATGTGCTGCCCAGGAGGTGGTGGAGGAGGCACTTGCTGCCATGGTTTAGTTGATTAGATGGTGTTGGGTGGTAGGTTGGACCTGATGATCTTGGAGGTCCCTTCCAGCCTGGTTGATTCTGTGATTCTGTGGTGCTGCTAGGGAGTAGGAAGCCAACAGGAAAGTGAGTGTAAAGGCTGAAGTCCACAGCTGTGCTGGCTGGAGAAAACTGCTTGCAAACAGCAGTCCAGGTCAGGGAGGGCCTCCAGGGCTCCAGAGCTGCCATGCAGAGGTACTGAGTGATGCATTCACCCCGCAGGGCGCAGGGCAGATGGAAGCTTCGCCCACAGCTCAACTCCCAGCAGTCGATGGTAGCTCCACTCCTGCCACAGACACAGCAGATCTGGGAAGAGCACAGCAGCCTTCATCAGCATCTGCTCAGCACCTCCACAGCCAGCCCCTCGCCCCATGGCAGGGTGCCGTAGATCCCCACTGCTGTGGGCAGCCCCAGCTCCGCCTGGCACATGAGCCTCTGTGCAGCTGCTGGCAGCAAGACTTTTGCCCCAGAGCTGCTGGGAAGGGCTGGGCTTGCTTTCTTGGGCTCTTGTCTGTGACTCCAACACGGTGCTGCTCGAAGAAAAGAGGCTAATTGCCCTGAAGACAGGAGCACAAAGCAGGTGCTTGTAACCCTCTGGAATCCCATGAACGAGCAGGGGCTGGGCTCTCAACTCATCCTCTCTCAATGCCCGTGTTGAAATCCCAACGGCCCAAGGGCAGATCACCTGCTCACATCCAGCCAGCCGGGTCAAAATGCTGCCTGGCAGCAGGCTTCACACACCTCCAACAGCCTCTGACACGTGCAGTTGCCTCTCTGAAAGGTGAGGCTCGGGCTCTGGCTTCCAGCACCCCCAGGCAGCCTCAAGGGTCCCTGCCTGTTGGCTTCTCGACCTCAAAGCTGGAGCCTGCAGCAGGGAGGGAGGAGAAAGGGCAGTGGGCAGCTGGATTTACCTGGCTTGCTAAGGCCTCTTCCAGGACAGGGGGAACGGGGGCATCCCTCGGGGCCAGCACAGCTCAGGTGCCTGGGCGCTGTCCGGGCCGGCTGTAAGGATTTGCGGTGTGACGGCGCAAGCTGCAGCGGCGTGTGCCCCGCACGGGCCTGGCAGAGCTGGGGCAGCTGCAGCTGGCAGCTGCTGGGGAGCTGGAGGCAGCTGCCGCTGGCAGCCGGCTGGCGGTGCGGGGGCTGCCGGCCTGGGGGGGCAGCGAGCTGCGGGGCAGTGCCGGCGCTGCCTGGCTGCGGGGGCTGCTCCCTGCCATGGGGGCTGTGGCTCGGCTGCCCTGCTGGCATCTCCGGGGCCGGCTGTAGGCTTGGTCCTGGGCGCGGCGCTGCAGGCGGGAGCCGACTCGCACCCACATGGGCCCAGGGGCGACACAGCGGCTGCTGCCCTCGGGCCCTGCGCAGCTCTGCAGAGGCCCCGATCCGGCCTGGCTGGCACAGCTGGGGGCAGCAGTCTCACAGCTGGCGCTGGAAGCTGCAAAGAGAAGCAGGAGGGTGAAGAGCACAGCCTGCATGGCTGCGGCAGGCCAGGCCAGAGCAGTGCCCCGGCCCTGCTGCAGCAGAGGGGCTCTGCCAAGCCAGCCTGGGCACTCAGTGCCAGGACAGCAGCCCAGGGGCACCCCAGGGCTCTGGTTCTTACCAGTGCTGGGGCCAGCACAGCCTTGGCACTCCCAGCTGTCTGCATCGTCCCTCAGGCTGGAGCAGCTCCTGTGGCTTCCTTCAGCAGCACAGGAGCTGCACAGAAGCAGCTGCCAGGGCCTGGGGAAGCAAAGGGGTTGCTGGCTGGGAGGACAAAGTGACAGCAGCAGGGCAGTGTCCAGCAGGGCTCTGCATCTTGCAGCTCCTGCTTTGAGCCCTAGGCCAGACACAGCCCTTGTGCAGGGGCCTGAGGTGCAGTGTTGGGGACTTACCCCTCGACCTCTGCCCGTTCCCTGCCGCCTGGGCACAGGCACTGGCTGGCATCGCACCGGCTGTGCCTTGCCAGGAGGCTTTCCACTGCCTCAGCAGTCTCCCATGCAGGTGGTCTGATGGAGAAAGGAAAGTTGCTGAGTGCTTGCTGGCCCAGCATGGGGCAGCTGCAGGGTGTCCCTTGCCTGCCCCCTGCCCCGTTTCCCACTCCCCCTGGAGCTGAAGCCAGCCTCATGAGACAGTGGAGGCTGAGGAGCGCATGGGTAGCCCCCGGCCTGGCACAGCCCTGGCACCCTCCTTGCTTGTGAGCTGTGAAGAAAAGCAACCAACCTGCTGGGGATGCGGATGCCCATCCTGAGCATTTCCTGCTGGAACAGCTCTTTGTCCCTGCAGAGCAGGCACTGGAAAGCTGAAATGCCAGCACGCAGCGCATGGCCCTGCAGGAGGAACAGGAGGAGCATGAGGGAGGCCCTGGTGCTGCCGAGACCCTGCCGTGCCCCTGGGCTGAGGGGGCAGCTGGTACCTGGATGCAACGCCTGTGGAACCAGGCGTGCTGGCACGCTGGGCATCCCATGGTGCTGTAGGACTTGCTGTCATCCACAGCCTCTAAGCAGAGCAGGCAGTCGGTGTGGGGCTCTGGGTCCCTGTCCACCGCCTGCTGTGGGCGGTGCTGGGAGCAGAAGCCACTGTGGGGAAGAGCAAAGGGCTGGGCAAGCTGTGTGGTGCTGGCTCCTTCCCTGCTGCTGAGGAGGATGGCAGAGGAGGGGTGAAGGAGCCCCAGGGCTCGGCCAGCTCTGCCTGTGCCTGTGCCTGTGCCTGGCCTTGGGCAGAGGCCCAGCAGACTCCTTTCTGGTTTGCCTGAAGCTGGCAGGAAGGGGAGGGAAGGTGAGGAGCCTCCCTGGGCAGGGCCCTCAGCGCTTACCTGAAGCAGTCGAAGTATTGAGTGATGCATTCACCCCGCAGGGCGCAGGGCAGGTGGAAGCTTCGCCCACAGCTCAACTCCCAGCAGTCGATGGTAGCTCCACTCCTGCCACAGACACAGCAGATCTGGGAAGAGCACAGCAGCCTCCATCAGCATCTGCTCAGCACCTCCACAGCCAGCCCCTCGCCCCTTGGCAGGGTGCCGTAGATCCCCACTGCTGTGGACAGCCCCAGCTCCGCCTGGCACATGAGCCTCTGTACAGCTGCTGGCAGCAAGACTTTTGCCCCAGGGCTGCTGGGAAGGGCTGGGCTTGCTTTCTTGGGCTCTTGGCTGAGCTCCTGCAGTCCTTGGGCTTGGACTCAAGCAGGGCTTAGACCCTTCCAACCTCCACTGCACTGTGATACTGTGCTACTGTGAAACCTCTCCTGGCACCAATCTCCCTGGTTTTGCCAGGTCCTCACCTTCTGTGCTGCATTGTTGATTACTCTTTGGATATGAGAGAAGCAGTAGCCCACCCAGCCTGGTACGGAAACGACAGCATAAAGGTCACTGGCAAAGTACTGTAGGAGAGAAGAGAGAGCAGAGAAGGAGCTGCTGAGGAGAGTGTGGCAGGGCCAGGCTGTGGGAGGGCAGGAGGGAGCCCCTGAGGCACTCACCAGGCAGCAGTCATGGACACACAGCCCGTCCTGCTGTCTCTTCCATCCATAGAGTTCGGGGTCCAGCTCTGCCTGCAGGCACAGCTGGCAGGCTGCAGGGGACAGAGTGAATGGCAGAGGGCTGAGCACTTCTGTGGGGCCAGGGGAAGCCTGCCAGAGGACTTTGTGCCCAAGCAGCCCTGTGCCAGGCTGTGTGAGGGAAGCTTTGCCCTCACCTTGCTGCCTTGGGTTGGTGGCCATCTCCTTCCTGGCACTCGTCACCGCTGAGCCTTTGGAGTGTCCCTGACACCGCAGTGCTGAGGCTTCTCCTCCAAGTGCTCCTCTGCTGACTCTGAGGGAGAAGCAGCACAGGGCTGAGGGAGCAGCAGGACACAGCTGGGCCTGCAGCACAGGCCCTGAGCTCTGAGCTCTGGGCTCCAGTCCTCCCTCAGCAGCCCCCTGCCAGTCCTGTCCCTCCCCTGCCCTCTGCTCACCTCACCAGGTGCAACTGACCAAGGCCCTGAGCACAGTGCTCCCTTTTCTAGGCCATCTCCACAGGTCACCGTGGCCATTGTGCCATCAGCACTCTCCTGGACGCACCCCACCCCTGGCCACCACACCGTTGCCCAGCAGCCCTGAGGTGGCCCAGGAGCCCCCTGCTTGCCAGAGCTGGGGCTGCTGCTTCTGTCTTCCATCAAGGCAAGAAAGAGGAGCAATTCCACCTGCTGAGCTCAGGGGCCAGGGAAAGGTGGAAACTTCCCAGCCCTGCCTGGCTGGCACTGCGGGGGGCAGCCGGCTCAGAGCTGCCATTGGCAGCTGCAAAGAGAAGCAGGAGGCTGAAGGGCACAGCCTGCATGGCCTTGTCAGGAGGCCTTCAACTGCCTCAGCACTCTCCCATGCAGGTGGTCTGATGGAGAAATGGGGCAGCTGCAGGGAGTCCCTTGCCTCCCCCCTACCCTGTCTCCCACTCCCCCTCTAGCTGAAGCCAGCCTCATGGCAAGTGGAGGCTGAGGAGTTCAGCGGCAGCCCCTGGCCTGGCACAGCCCTGGCCCCTTCCTGTCTTGGGAGCTGGGAAGAAAAGCAACCAGCCTCCTGGGGATGTGGAGCCAAGGGGCAGCAGCACTGCGCTGTCCAGCAGAGCTCCAGAGCTTAGTCTCTGTCGCCGAGATCCACATCCTCTGACCCTGAGCACCCTGGGGGTGTTCAGCCTGGAGAGGAAGAGACTCCAGGGAGACCTTAGAGCAGCCTTGGAATACCTGAAGGCATTCTGCAGGATTGCTGCAGAGGGAGTTTTCTCCAGGGTGTCTGGAGTCAGGCCAAGGGGGAATGGTTTGAAGCTGAGGCAGAGCAGGGCTAGACTGGGGGTGAGGAAGTTCTTCAGTAGGAGGCTGGTGAGAGCCTGGAATGGGTTGTGCAGATTGGATGAGGCCCTGGGCAACCAAGTCTAGCTGAAAGGTGTCCCTGCCCATGAGAGGGGGGGTTGGAGTAGACAATCCCTGAGGTCCCTTCCTACCTAAGCCATTCCAGGACTGTGAGCTGTGCTCAATGCCTCTGCTGTAAGAGCTTTCCTGTGTGGGGCTGAGGACAGAGCAGTTCAGCTTTCCAGCACCAGCAGCCAGATGCCTCTTTAAGGACAAGCACATGCTGGGGTGGGGACCCTCTGGCTCACAGGGACTGCCCTGCTGCTGGCTTCCTGGCATTGAGGCCCATAGGTTGCTGTCAGCCTCCTTGCTGTCAGTCCATCAATCAGGGAGCTTTAATGGAGGAGAAGCTTCAATCGTGTTCCTTCCTGCAACTCAGCTGCTAACTGTAGGGCTGGGAGGCAGTGGAGCAGGTCCTAGGGAGGGCTCCAGCTGGCCAGAGTTTAAGGACCTTTCTCCACAAGGAGTGTGGGACCTGGGGTAAAGCCTCTGCTTGTTTTGCTTCTCCATCTGTGAAAGGGCTCTGTCGTTGGCTGTCAGCAGTGGCTGGTAGAGGGGAACCAAACCTGCTGAATTTGGATCAAAACTTCTCCTCCCAGATGTTGTGGAGAGCCTCCACAGTTCACAGATCACTCTCCATGAACAAGGACCTCCACAGGTCCTGAAGCTCTTCCTTCTCCTCTCAAGGCATGAAATAGAAACGGTTTTGTTTACTTGGTGTGTTGAAGTCTCAGTCCCCCTTCAGTTTCCTGCTCGTTCAGTCTGTGCCCTCTTTATCTTCCCAGACAATCTCTTTTGCCTCTGTTTGGCTCCCAGAAAATCTCTGTTCTAGCTGGGCAGGTGGAAAAGCAAATTCAATGCTTCCCCTCACAAAGAGGGGGCTTGGAGAAGGCAAGGCCCAGAGCAGTGTTTTGCTCATGCCACAAGCCACAGGAGCTCCCTGGCCAAGCAGTAACCATAATCCTTGCTTAGCTTTTTAAAGCAATCATTTCTTTGCCAGTTCCTCTGGTAAGATACAGACCTGGGGAGGTGTGGTTGGAAAGCTGCAACTAGGAGAGAGACCTGGGGATGATGGTTGGCAGTCACTGACCATGAGCCTGCAGTGCCCAGGTGGCTGAGAAAGCCAATGGCATCCTGGCTTGGGTCACACAGGAGCAGGCAGCAGGGACAGGAGGTGCCCATCCCCCTGTGCTCAGCACTGGGGAGGTCACACCTCGAGTGCTGTGTTCAGCTCTGGGCCCTCACTCCAGCAAGGACATTGAGGGCTGGAGCCTGTCCAGAGCAAGGCAGCGAGGCTGGGGAAGGTCCTGGAGCCCCTGGGCTAGAGGAGGGACTGAGGGAGGGAGAAGAGGGAAGGATGTGTAGGGATTGCCTTGCTGGATGGGTGCTTGGGGGGCAGGAAGTTCTTCTGGGCTGCTTTGAGATATTTTCTGTTTTCCTCCCAGTCCCTGCCTCATGCCCAGAGCTTTTGTGAGCCCTCCGTGGGTGCTGTGTTTGGATCCACTGAAAGCAGCAGCTCCGCTTGCCCCTCCCTGCTCACCCACAGCTGCATCTCCCAGCAAACTGGAGCAGGGCAAGGCCTCTGCTCCAGGGCTGGCAGTGATGTCTGAAGCTGTGTCTTTGGCTTCTCCTGTAGGCCTGCAGAGGAAAGGAACAAGGATGGGACTGAACAGAGCCAAATGCTCCAGTTGTGTGAAGTGAGAGACTTTGCAAGGCAGAAGCAAAGCGGAGCCTCATTGCCAGCTGAATTGTATTAGTGTTGCCAAGTAGAGCCAGAGCCACAGCTGCTCAGCAGGAGTATTCTGGGATGGAAGGAAAAGGCAACTTATCTGCAGACTCCTTGTTTTGTCCTTGTGAATTAACCAGCCCCAAGGTGCCTCACTGTGAATCTCTAATCCTGATCCCTGAGCCTTGTCCAGGGAGTGAACTTAGGAAAGATCCCCCCAGGCCTGCTGGGCTTTGTCCCAAGGAACACAAACAGCAAATAGCTCATTTCATTTCATTTCATTTCATTTCATTTCATTTCATTTCATTTCATTTCATTTCATTTCATTTCATTTCATAGTTTCATTTCATTTCATAGTTTCATGGTTTCATAGTTTCATTCAGGGTTGGAAGGGACCACAAGGATCATCTAGTTCCAACCCCCCTGCCATGGGCAGGGACACCCCACACTAGATCAGGCTGGACAGAGCCTCATCCAGCCTGGGCTTAAACACCCCCAGGGACAGGGCCTCGACCACCTCCCTGGACAACCCATTCCAGGGCTTCACCACTCTCATGGTGAAGAACCTCCTCCTCACATCTAGCCTGAATCTCCCCACCTCCAGCTTCATTCCATTCCCCCTAGTCCTATCACTGCCTGAGATCCTGAGCAGTCCTTCCCCAGCCTTCCTGTAGCCCCCTTCAGATACTGGAAGGCCACAATGAGGTCACCTTGGAGCCTTCTCTTCTGCAGACTGAACAGCCCCAACTCCTTCAGTCTGTCCTCACAGGAGAGGTGCTCCAGCCCTCTGATCATCCTTGTGGCCCTTCTCTGGGCACGCTCCAGCACCTCCACATCCCTCTTGTAATAGGGGCTCCAGAACTGGACACAGTACTCCAGGTGGGGTCTCACCAGGGCTGAGTAGAGGGGGAGGATCACCTCCCTTGACCTGCTGGCCACACTTCTCCTGCTGCAGCCCAGGATCTGATTGGCTTTGCGAGCTGCAAGTGCACACTGAGAGCTCCTGTTGAGCTTTTTGTCCACCAGCACCCCCAAGTCTCTCTCCTCAGGGCTGCTTTCCAGCCAGTCACTGCCCAGCCTGTATTTGTGCCTGGGATTGCCTCGACCCAGATGCAGGACCCTGTCCTTGGTCTTGTTGAACCTCATGAGGTTGGCTTGTGCCCACCTCTCCAGCCTGTCAAGGTCCCTCTGGATGGCCTCCCTTCCCTCCAGCCTGTCTGCTGCACCACACAGCTTGGTGTCATCAGCAAACCTGCTGAGGGTGCACTCAATGCCACTGTCCATGTCACCCACAAAGATGTTGAACAAGACAGGTCCCAGGACTGATCCCTGAGGGACTCCGCTTGTCCCTGGCCTCCACTGGGACATGGAGCCACTGACAGCCACTCTGGGTGCGGCCATCAAGCCATCATTCCATTCCATTCCATTCCATTCCATTCCATTCCATTCCATTCCATTCCATTCCATTCCATTCCATTCCATTCCATTTCATTTCATTTCATTTCATTTCATTCCATTCCATTCCATTCCATTCCATTCCATTTCATTTCATTCCATTCCATTCCATTCCATTCCATTCCATTCCATTCCATTCCATTTCATTTCATTCCATTCCATTCCATTCCATTCCATTTCATTTCATTCCATTCCATTCCATTCCATTTCATTCCATTCCATTCCATTCCATTTCATTTCATTCCATTCCATTCCATTTCATTTCATTTCATTTCATTTCATTTCATTTCATTTCATTTCATTCCATTCCATTCCATTCCATTCCATTCCATTCCATTCCATTTTTTGAATTGCTACCTGCCCTGAAGATTTCCCCTGGGCCCCAAATCAGTGCATTCCTTATCTTAAGGGATCTTCTCAATGTCTACAAATATCTGAGGGGTGGGTGCCAAGGAGAAGGGGCCAGGCTCTTTTTGATGGTGCAGGGAACAACAGGTACAAGCTGGAGCCCAGGAGGATCCACCTCAACCTGAGGAGTAAAACTTCTTTGGTGTGAGGGTGCTGGAGGCCTGGAGCAGGCTGCCCAGAGAGGTTGTGGAGTCTTCTCTGGAGACTTTCCAAACCCCACCTGGATGTGTTCCTGTGTGACCTGCCCTGGGTGATGCTGCTCTGGCAGAGGGGTTGGACTTGAGGGTCTCCAGAGGTCCCTTCCAACCCCTAACATTCCCCAATGCTGTGATTCTCTGATTTCTCCTCAGAGGAGAGCTGGACAAGTGTGTTGAGTACATTGATGGCCCTCTGCAGCTTGTGCTACCCCTCTGAGCACCACTGAAATGAGAAAGAGCAGCTGGAGCCCCATTCAGGGCAGGAGTCCCTCAGATAGCTCTCTTGGTCACCCTCCCACGGTTGACACCCTGCTGTCTCCCCATGTGGAGTGGCAATGATAGGGAGAGAGTCCTGTCCTTTGTGTGGAACTGCAGGCTGCAGGGCAGGAGCCCCCAGACCAAGGGTAGCACTGCAGCAGAACGAACAGGATGAGAGGAAATGGCCTCAGGTTGCCCCAGGGGAGGGTTAGGTTGGACATTAGAAGAAACTTCTTCCCTGAAAGGGTTCTCAAAGCCTGGCAGAGGCTGCCCAGGGAGGTGGTTGAATCTCCACTCCTGGAGGAGTTTCAAAGAGGCAGAGATGTGGTGCTGAGGGCCATGGCTTAGCCCCAGCCTTGGGAGAGTTAGAGAATGGTTGGAGTGGATGAGCTGAAAGACCTTATCCAACCAAAACAGTTCTTTGATTCTAAACCAGCTGTGTTGCTGTGTTCCTTCAGGTTTCTCCCTGGTGAGGAGCTTGGCAAGGGGTGCTGGTGGGACTGGAGGTGTTTCAAAGAGGCAGAGATGTGGTGCTGAGGGAGGTGGCTTAGCTCCAGCAGGGGGAAAACCTCAATAAACTGAAAACATTGCAAAGACAGAAATACCAGGCAGGAAAAGCCACCTTGTAACAGCCTCCTTTCTTCAGTAAGTGAGAAGAAACAGACCCAGAGAACTGAAAACATAAGATTGGAAATAGACCAAGTATGAAGTGAGGCACTGGAAAAGGCTGCCAGAGGAGCTGTGGAGGGTCCAACCTTGGAAGCATTCAAAGGCAGGCTGGATGGGGCCTTTAGCAAGCTGGTGAGGTAGGAGGCATCCCTGCCCGTGGAAGAAGGACTGGAACTAAACCCTTTCAACCCAAAGCATCCTGGAATTCTATGGTGATCTATGGAATAAGCCCAAAAAGCCCTGCTGGAAGTGGAGTTTCCTTTTGGGAATGTTCTCTAAAAGCATCACTCTAAACCAGACCCTGCCTGAAAGCAGCAGCTCTGTCCCAGGGCTCTGGAGCAGCTGCTGACATCAAGAGCAGGAGGACATCGATGGCAGCTGCCTGCTGGTGCTGGGGCTGCTGATCTGCAGTGCTGGAGATCCATGAGACTGCCCCAGTGCTGCCTGGATGCTGGTGCTGGTCCTGCTGGTGCTGGAGCATTGCAGGAGGGCTCTGCTGCTGCCATGCTGCTGGTGCTGAGGCTGTCGGTGATGCAGAGCTGTGGGAAGAGCCAGCTGGAAGCGGTGCCCAGCTGGAAGTGCTGGGCCTGGCACACTCTGGGCTGGCACTGAAGGCTTGGAGTTGAGCTGCTGGTTGACTTTAGTTCCATCAGCCATTAATTGTGCCACTGCCAGCCTGGGCTCTGCTTGCTGAGGAAAAGAAGGGAGGGGACAGAGAGAATGGCAGAGGGCTGAGCACTTCTGTGGGGCCAGGGGAAGCCTGCCAGAGGACTTTGTGCCCAAGCAGCCCTGTGCCAGGCTGTGTGAGGGAAGCTTTGCCCTCACCTTGCTGCCTTGGGTTGGTGGCCATCTCGTTCCTGGCACTCGTCACTGCTGAGCCTTTCGAGTGTCCCTGACACCGCAGTGCTGAGGCTTCTCCTCCAAGTGCTCCTCTGCTGACACTGAGGGAGAAGCAGCACAGGGCTGCCTGGCTCCGGGGGCTGCTCCCTGCCATGGGGGCTGTGGCTCGGCTGCCCTGGTGGCATCTCCGGGGCCGGCTGTGACGGCAGCAGGGCAGTGTCCAGCAGGGCTCTGCATCTTGCAGCTTCTGCTTTGAGCCCTAGGCCAGACACAGCCCTTGTGCAGGGGCCTGAGGTGCAGTGTTGGGGACTTACCCCTCGACCTCTGCCCGTTCCCTGCCGCCTGGGCACAGGCACTGGCTGGCATCGCACCGGCTGTGCCTTGCCAGGAGGCTTTCCACTGCCTCAGCAGTCTCCCATGCAGGTGGTCTGATGGAGAAAGGAAAGTTGCTGAGTGCTTGCTGGCCCAGCATGGGGCAGGTGCAGGGAGTCCCTTGCCTGCCCCCTGCCCCGTTTCCCACTCCCCCTGGAGCTGAAGCCAGCCTCATGAGACAGTGGAGGCTGAGGAGTGCATGGGTAGCCCCCGGCCTGGCACAGCCCTGGCACCCTCCTTGCTTGTGAGCTGTGAAGAAAAGCAACCAACCTCCTGGGGATGTGGATCCAAGTGGCAGCAGCACTGCGCTGTCCAGCAGAGCTCCAGATCTTAGTCTCTGTCACTGACATCCACATCCTCTATCCCTGCCTCGATAGAACTGCAGCCTCCTCTTCTCCAAGCACCTCATTCTTTCCTCATGGAGCCAGCTCAGCTGCCTGTACAGCAGCTTCTGCCCTCGCTCCTGCTTCCATTTCATTCTTCCTCTGCTCCTTTTTCTGCCTCTTTTCCTTCTCCACTTCCTCCCCATTCTGATCAACATTATAGGCAACAGCACCTCACTAATAAATTGTCCTCCCTGCCACCCAACAACTTTCTGTTCTTTCCTTCTAATAGCCAGAGCTAAGTGGCCATAGGCAGAGCATGTTCAGAGTCACCCTACTATTGCCCTCCTCGTCTGGATCAGACAAGCCTGGGCAACGTGGGCAATCTCCTGAAAACACAGACCTCCTGGCTCCTGCCTCAGTGTCTGGTTCAGGGCATTTTTGAGGCTTTTGTCCCTTCAGGACAGTGAGTTACTCAGGACCCGCTGAGCTGTTGGTCACCAAAACCTTTGCTGGATGAGGGGATACTCTGAGTTGCAATTTGTAATGCAAAAGGCAGGAATCATCCAAAATTGGAGGAAGGGAGACAGAGAGGAGAGAGCACTCTGCTGTGGCAGAGATCTGTGACTCCAACACGGTGCTGCTCGAAGAAAAGAGGCTAATTGCCCTGAAGACAGGAGCACAAAGCAGGTGCTTGTAACCCTCTGGAATCCCATGAACGAGCAGGGGCTGGGCTCTCAACTCATCCTCTCTCAATGCCCGTGTTGAAATCCCAACGGCCCAAGGGCAGATCACCTGCTCACATCCAGCCAGCCGGGTCAAAATGCTGCCTGGCAGCAGGCTGCACACACCTCCAACAGCCTCTGACACGTGCAGTTGCCTCTCTGAAAGGTGAGGCTCGGGCTCTGGCTTCCAGCACCCCCAGGCAGCCTCAAGGGTCCCTGCCTGTTGGCTTCTCGACCTCAAAGCTGGAGCCTGCAGCAGGGAGGGAGGAGAAAGGGCAGTGGCCAGCTGGATTTACCTGGCTTGCTAAGGCCTCTTCCAGGACAGGGGGAACGGGGGCATCCCTCGGGGCCAGCACAGCTCAGGTGCCTGGGCGCTGTCCGGGCCGGCTGTAAGGATTTGCGGTGTGACGGCGCAAGCTGCAGCGGCGTGTGCCCCGCACGGGCCTGGCAGAGCTGGGGCAGCTGCAGCTGGCAGCTGCTGGGGAGCTGGAGGCAGCTGCCGCTGGCAGCCGGCTGGCGCTGCGGGGGCTGCCGGCCTGGGGGGGCAGCGAGCTGCGGGGCAGTGCCGGCGCTGCCTGGCTGCGGGGGCTGCTCCCTGCCATGGGGGCTGTGGCTCGGCTGCCCTGCTGGCATCTCCGGGGCCGGCTGTAGGCTTGGTCCTGGGCGCGGCGCTGCAGGCGGGAGCCGACTCGCACCCACATGGGCCCAGGGGCGGCACAGCGGCTGCTGCCCTCGGGCCCTGCGCACCTCTGCAGAGGCCCCGATCCGGCCTGGCTGGCACAGCTGGGGGCAGCAGTCTCACAGCTGGCGCTGGAAGCTGCAAAGAGAAGCAGGAGGGTGAAGAGCACAGCCTGCATGGCTGCGGCAGGCCAGGCCAGAGCAGTGCCCCGGCCCTGCTGCAGCAGAGGGGCTCTGCCAAGCCAGCCTGGGCACTCAGTGCCAGGACAGCAGCCCAGGGGCACCCCAGGGCTCTGGTTCTTACCAGTGCTGGGGCCAGCACAGCCTTGGCACTCCCAGCTGTCTGCATCGTCCCTCAGGCTGGAGCAGCTCCTGTGGCTTCCTTCAGCAGCACAGGAGCTGCACAGAAGCAGCTGCCAGGGCCTGGGGAAGCAAAGGGGTTGCTGGCTGGGAGGACAAAGTGACAGCAGCAGGGCAGTGTCCAGCAGGGCTCTGCATCTTGCAGCTTCTGCTTTGAGCCCTAGGCCAGACACAGCCCTTGTGCAGGGGCCTGAGGTGCAGTGTTGGGGACTTACCCCTCGACCTCTGCCCGTTCCCTGCCAGCTGGGCACAGGCACTGGCTGGCATCGCACCGGCTGTGCCTTGCCAGGAGGCTTTCCACTGCCTCAGCAGTCTCCCATGCAGGTGGTCTGATGGAGGAAGGAAAGTTGCTGAGTGCTTGCTGGCCCAGCATGGGGCAGGTGCAGGGAGTCCCTTGCCTGCCCCCTGCCCCGTTTCCCACTCCCCCTGGAGCTGAAGCCAGCCTCATGAGACAGTGGAGGCTGAGGAGCGCATGGGTAGCCCCCGGCCTGGCACAGCCCTGGCACCCTCCTTGCTTGTGAGCTGTGAAGAAAAGCAACCAACCTGCTGGGGATGCGGATGCCCATCCTGAGCATTTCCTGCTGGAACAGCTCTTTGTCCCTGCAGAGCAGGCACTGGAAAGCTGAAATGCCAGCACGCAGCGCATGGCCCTGCAGGAGGAACAGGAGGAGCATGAGGGAGGCCCTGGTGCTGCCGAGACCCTGCCGTGCCCCTGGGCTGAGGGGGCAGCTGGTACCTGGATGCAACGCCTGTGGAACCAGGCGTGCTGGCACGCTGGGCATCCCATGGTGCTGTAGGACTTGCTGTCATCCACAGCCTCTAAGCAGAGCAGGCAGTCGGTGTGGGGCTCTGGGTCCCTGTCCACTGCCTGCTGTGGGCGGTGCTGGGAGCAGAAGCCACTGTGGGGAAGAGCAAAGGGCTGGGCAAGCTGTGTGGTGCTGGCTCCTTCCCTGCTGCTGAGGAGGATGGCAGAGGAGGGGTGAAGGAGCCCCAGGGCTCGGCCAGCTCTGCCTGTGCCTGTGCCTGTGCCTGGCCTTGGGCAGAGGCCCAGCAGGCTCCTTTCTGGTTTGCCTGAAGCTGGCAGGAAGGGGAGGGAAGGTGAGGAGCCTCCCTGGGCAGGGCCCTCAGCGCTTACCTGAAGCAGTCGAAGTATTGAGTGATGCATTCACCCCGCAGGGCGCAGGGCAGGTGGAAGCTTCGCCCACAGCTCAACTCCCAGCAGTCGATGGTAGCTCCACTCCTGCCACAGACACAGCAGATCTGGGAAGAGCACAGCAGCCTCCATCAGCATCTGCTCAGCACCTCCACAGCCAGCCCCTCGCCCCTTGGCAGGGTGCCGTAGATCCCCACTGCTGTGGACAGCCCCAGCTCCGCCTGGCACATGAGCCTCTGTGCAGCTGCTGGCAGCAAGACTTTTGCCCCAGAGCTGCTGGGAAGGGCTGGGCTTGCTTTCTTGGGCTCTTGGCTGAGCTCCTGCAGTCCTTGGGCTTGGACTCAAGCAGGGCTTAGACCCTTCCAACCTCCACTGCACTGTGATACTGTGCTACTGTGAAACCTCTCCTGGCACCAATCTCCCTGGTTTTGCCAGGTCCTCACCTTCTGTGCTGCATTGTTGATTACTCTTTGGATATGAGAGAAGCAGTAGCCCACCCAGCCTGGTACGGAAACGACAGCATAAAGGTCACTGGCAAAGTACTGTAGGAGAGAAGAGAGAGCAGAGAAGGAGCTGCTGAGGAGAGTGTGGGAGGGCCAGGCTGTGGGAGGGCAGGAGGGAGCCCCTGAGGCACTCACCAGGCAGCAGTCATGGACACACAGCCCGTCCTGCTGTCTCTTCCATCCATAGAGTTCGGGGTCCAGCTCTGCCTGCAGGCACAGCTGGCAGGCTGCAGGGGACAGAGTGAATGGCAGAGGGCTGAGCACTTCTGTGGGGCCAGGGGAAGCCTGCCAGAGGACTTTGTGCCCAAGCAGCCCTGTGCCAGGCTGTGTGAGGGAAGCTTTGCCCTCACCTTGCTGCCTTGGGTTGGTGGCCATCTCGTTCCTGGCACTCGTCACCGCTGAGCCTTTGGAGTGTCCCTGACACCGCAGTGCTGAGGCTTCTCCTCCAAGTGCTCCTCTGCTGACACTGAGGGAGAAGCAGCACAGGGCTGAGGGAGCAGCAGGACACAGCTGGGCCTGCAGCACAGGCCCTGAGCTCTGAGCTCTGGGCTCCAGTCCTCCCTCAGCAGCCCCCTGCCAGTCCTGTCCCTCCCCTGCCCTCTGCTCACCTCACCAGGTGCAACTGACCAAGGCCCTGAGCACAGTGCTCCCTTTTCTAGGCCATCTCCACAGGTCACCGTGGCCATTGTGCCATCAGCACTCTCCTGGACGCACCCCACCCCTGGCCACCACACCGTTGCCCAGCAGCCCTGAGGTGGCCCAGGAGCCCCCTGCTTGCCAGAGCTGGGGCTGCTGCTTCTGTCTTCCATCAAGGCAAGAAAGAGGAGCAATTCCACCTGCTGAGCTCAGGGGCCAGGGAAAGGTGGAAACTTCCCAGCCCTGCCTGGCTGGCACTGCGGGGGGCAGCCGGCTCAGAGCTGCCATTGGCAGCTGCAAAGAGAAGCAGGAGGCTGAAGGGCACAGCCTGCATGGCCTTGTCAGGAGGCCTTCAACTGCCTCAGCACTCTCCCATGCAGGTGGTCTGATGGAGAAATGGGGCAGCTGCAGGGAGTCCCTTGCCTCCCCCCTACCCTGTCTCCCACTCCCCCTCTAGCTGAAGCCAGCCTCATGGCAAGTGGAGGCTGAGGAGTTCAGCGGCAGCCCCTGGCCTGGCACAGCCCTGGCCCCTTCCTGTCTTGGGAGCTGGGAAGAAAAGCAACCAGCCTCCTGGGGATGTGGAGCCAAGGGGCAGCAGCACTGCGCTGTCCAGCAGAGCTCCAGAGCTTAGTCTCTGTCGCCGAGATCCACATCCTCTGACCCTGAGCACCCTGGGGGTGTCCAGCCTGGAGAGGAGGAGACTCCAGGGAGACCTTAGAGCAGCCTTGCAATACCTGAAGGCATTCTGCAGGATTGCTGCAGAGGGAGTTTTCTCCAGGGTGTCTGGAGTCAGGCCAAAGGGGAATGGTTTGAAGCTGAGGCAGAGCAGGGCTAGACTGGGGGTGAGGAAGTTCTTCAGCAGGAGGCTGGTGAGAGCCTGGAATGGGTTGTGCAGATTGGATGAGGCCCTGGGCAACCAAGTCTAGCTGAAAGGTGTCCCTGCCCATGAGAGGGGGGGTTGGAGTAGACAATCCCTGAGGTCCCTTCCTACCTAAGCCATTCCAGGACTGTGAGCTGTGCTCAATGCCTCTGCTGTAAGAGCTTTCCTGTGTGGGGCTGAGGACAGAGCAGTTCAGCTGTCCAGCACCAGCAGCCAGATGCCTCTTTAAGGACAAGCACATGCTGGGGTGGGGACCCTCTGGCTCACAGGGACTGCCCTGCTGCTGGCTTCCTGGCACTGAGAGGTGTTTCCTGTCTCTTCTGCTGCCAAGAAACTTCAGCCCATAGGTTGCTGTCAGCCTCCTTGCTGTCAGTCCATCAATCAGAGGGAGCAGCAAGACACAGCTGGGCCTGCAGCACAGGCCCTGAGCTCTGAGCTCTGGGCTCCAGTCCTCCCTCAGCAGCCCCCTGCCAGCCCCTGTCCCTCCCCTGCCCTCTGCTCACCTCACCAGGTGCAACAGACCAAGGCCCTGAGCCCAGCGTCCTGCAGCCCCACAGGTCACTCTTGGCACCATGGCAACAGCATCCCTTCCTGCATGTGTCCTGGGTAGGGACAGCCATTCCCTATGGCAATAAACTGCTTCTGAGTCGGTGCCAGCCTCATGCCAGGGGCAGAGACCTGACAGTGGCTGTGGGGCAGCTTTGGAGGCCATGGGCAGGGATGTGGAGCTGTGTGAGGGCAGGAAGGGGCTGCAGAGGGGGCTGAACAGGCTGCAGTGATGGGCCTGGGGCTGTCAAGGCCTGCAGCAGGCTGCCCAGGGCAGTGCATTGCTTAGAAATGGAAATGTGTGAGTAAAAGTAAAGAAATCCAAATGAAAGAGGAGTCCTGTGTCTAATTCCTGTGTGGGGACAGGCTGAGGCAGTTGGGGCTCTTCAGCCTGGAGAAGAAAAGGCTCCAGGGAGACCTCAGAGCAGCCTTCCAGTGCCTGAAGGGCTGCAGGAGAGCTGGGGAGGGACTTGTGCCAAGAGCTGGGAGTGCCAGGATGAGGGACAATGGCTTTGAGCTGGGAGAGAGGAGATTGAGAGTGGAGATGAGGAAGAAATTGTTGAGAGTGAGGCTGGGGAGACACTGGCACAGGTTGCCCAGGGAGGCTGTGGCTGCCTCCTCCTTGGAGGTGGTGAAGGCCAGGCTGGATGAGGCCTTGAGAAACCTGGCCTGATGGGAGGTGTCCCTGCCCATGGCAGGGGCTTGGAACTGGATGATCCTTGAGGTCCCTTCCACCCCTGACAACTCAATGATTCTATGATTCTAAGGGCTTTGGAGCTCTGCTAAGATCATTTCCACTGCTGCTCTTCACGGTCCCTTCTGTATCCTGGCTTGCCTTGGGCACTGTGAGTGCTGCTTTCAGGAGCAAGGATCCTGCTCTGAGCACAGCATCCAGCACCTCATGGTCGTAGCCAGATGCTGAAGGTTCCTTTGCAGTAACATTGATCAATCACAGCATCACAGAATTAACCAGGTTGGAAAAGACCTTCAAGCTCATCAAGTCCAACCTATCACCCAGCCCTAACAAATCAACGAGACCATGGCACCAAGGGCCTCATCCAGGCTCTTCTTGAACACCTCCAGGGCTGGGGACTCCACCACCTCCCTGGGCAGCACATCCCAGTGGCCAATCTCTCTGTGAAGAATTTCTTCCTCGCATCCAGCCTAAACTGCAAAACTGTTTTGCAATCACAGAATTGTTGGGGTTGGAGGGGACCTCAAGGATCAGCCAGTTCCAACCCCCTGCTGTGGGCAGGGACACCTCCCAATGGATCAAGTTGCTCACAGCCACATTCAGTGTGGCTTTAAAATCTCCCAGGGATGAGGCTTCCACCACCTCCCTGGGCAAACAGTTCATGTGTCTCACCACCCTCATGGGCAAGAATTCCTTCCAAACATCCAATCTGAATCTACCCATTTCTATTTTTTTTCCATCCCCACCCTCCCCCCCCCCGTTCCTATCATTACCTGACCCACCCCAAAAGTCCCTCACCTGCCCCATTTTCCCCCTTTTTCCCCTCAAATCCCACAGCACCTGGGCTCTGTTGGAGTCTCCTCCCACCCCAGGTGTGGCCACTTGGCCCTCCCCACCCACTGCCCTATTTAATCCCCCCCAGGAAAGGCAGGAGTCCTAAGCTGAGCCCATCTGGGCTGAGGATCCTCCTCTGATCTCTGGTCAGTGCCCTTGGTGCACAGTGGGTGATGGTGACAACAAAGGCTGGGGGGCCTGGTGGCCCCCTGGTTGTGAGGGCAGTGTTTGATGACTACTCCAATATCCTCCCTGGGTGCTGGCTGTGTCTCCTCCCTGGGGCTGAGCTCCTCTGGGTGGTGTTTTTGCTGGTGAGGGTCTTGCCCCTGGCTCTTGGATGGTGCAGGGATGGTGGTGGTGGAGCAGGAGCTGTTCACTCCGATGATATTATGCTAGTTACACTGGCTTTGCCTGGAGGCCCCTTGAGTCTCCTTTCATCATTCAATAAAGGTCTGCTGTTGTGCCTCTCTTACAGGCTGCTCTCCCCCTCCCCAGTTCTTCCTTTCAGAATTAAAGAAGGAAATGAGGGGGGGAGAAGCAATGAAGCACATCTGGGAAATGCATGGCCTTCTGTGGACTCTCCCCTGCAGGTCTCTGTCTCTCCTGCCTGGCACTGAGGTCAGGCTGACAGGCCTGTAATTCCCTGGCTCATCCAACCGGCCCTTCTTATGGACGGGCACCACGTTGGCCAGCTTCCAGTCCTCTGGGACCTCTCCAGTGAGCCAGGACTGCTGAAAAATGATGGAGAGCGGCTTGGCCAGCTCCTCTGACAGCTCCCTCAGCACCCTAGGATGGATCCCATCTGGTCCCATGGACTTGTGGGGATCCAGGCGGCTGAGCAGATCACCAACTACCCCATTTTGGAACAGTGGAAAACTATGCTGCTCCCTGGCTCCTTCTGCCAGCTCTGGAGGCCAGCTGTCTGGAAGACATTCTGTCCTTCTAGCAAAACTTGAGGCAAAGAAGGTGTTAAGTATCTCTGCCTTTTCCTCATTCCTTATCACAACGTTCCCCTCCGTGTCCACCAAGGAGTGGAGGTTGTCTCTGCCCTTCCTCTTGCTATTAATGTATTTATAGAAGGACTTTTTGTTGTCCTTCACAGCAGAGGCCAGACTAAGCTCCAAATACGCTTTTGCCTCCCTAATTTTCTTCCTGCAAGACCTAGCAACATCCTTAAATTTTTCACGGGTTGCCTCCCCTCTCTTCCAAAGGTGATACACCCTCTTTTTTTCCCTCAGTTCCATTAAAAGTTCTTTAACCATCCAGGCTGGCTGTCTGCCCCGGCGGCTCATCTTCTGGCACATTGGCACAGCCTGTCCCTGAGCCTTCAACAGTTCTTCCTTGAAGTAGGACCAGCTCTCCTGGACCCCTTTGTTTTTAAGGGCTTTATCCCAAGGAACCCTCTGAATTAGTTCCTTGAGTAGCCTGAAGTCCGCCCTCCGGAAATCCAGAGTGGAGGTCTTCTTGGTACCCCTCTTAGCTTGACCAAATAATGAGAATTCAATTATCTCGTGGTCACTGGCCCCTAAGCACCCTCCGACCACCACATCACCCACCAACCCTTCCCTATTGGTGAAGAGGAGGTCAAGCATAGCCTTGCCCCTGGTAGGCTCTCGCAGCACCTGGGATAAGAAGCTGTCCTCCATGCTTTCTAAGAACCTCCTAGATTGCCACTTCTCTGCTATGTTAAGATCCCAGCAGATATCAGGCAAGTTGAAGTCACCCATGAGAACAAGGTCAGGCGATCTTGAGACAGCCTTAAGCTGCCTATAGAATGACTCATCAACATCCTCCTCCTGGTTGGGTGGTCTATAACAGGCTCCAACCAGGATGTCAGCCCTGTTGGCCTTCCCTCTAATTCTTACCCACAGGCACTCAACCCGATCGTCCCTAATCTCCGTCTCAATGGCATCTAGTGCCTCCCTGACGTACAGGGCCACCCCTCCACCCCTTCTTCCTTGCCTGTCTCACCTGAAGAGCCTGTAGCCATCAATTGCAGCACTCCAGTCATGTGAGTCATCCCACCACGTCTCTGTGATGGCAACTACATCATAACTTTCCTGCTGCAGCAAGGCTTCCAGCTCCTCTTGTTTGTTGCCCATGCTTCGTGCATTAGTGTACATGCACTTCAGCCGGGCTGCTGGTTTCACCTCTGGCTCTGGCTTATCACCCCCAGACTCCAGCCTGGGGGGACTGGTTTCAGCCCCTTCCCCCTTCGAAACTAGTTTAAAGCCCTATCTATGAGACCTGCCAATTCCCTCCCCAGAATCTTTTTCCCTTTGAGGGATAGGCCATTCTCGTACACTCTGATCTTACCCCTCCTCTGGGACAGATGTGCTCTATCTGTTGCCAGCTGGCCTGGTGCAGCAGAAAGTTTTTCAAGATCAAAAAACCCAACATTCTTTTGCCTGCACCAGCCTCTAAGCCACTTGTTGACTTCAGCTGCTGACCTGTTCCTTATGGTATTCCCACCTGCAACTAAGGGTATAGACGAAAAAATTATTTGTGCCCCTGATCCCTCAACCAGATCTCCCAGGGCCCTGAAGTCATCTTTGATAGCCCTGGGAGTTCTGGTTGCAACATCATCATTCCCTAACTGCATAACTATCAAGGGATAATAGTCAGAGGGCTGCACCATACCAGGCAGTCTTCTGGTAACATCTCCAACCATGGCTCCTGGAAGGCAACAAACCTCCCTGTGAGTAGGGTCTGGCCGACATATGGGGCCCTCTGTTCCCCTCAGGAGGGAATTGCCAGTAACAATAACCCTCCTCTTTTTTTTAAGGGAGCTAGTCCTGATGCCGGGGGAAGGCTGTTTAAGCTTAGGCTGTTTCACCTTAGGTCGTTTCACCTTAGGCTGTTTTGCCACAGGGAAAACCCCAGATGGCATACCCTCCGATATCAGAATCACCTCACCCTCAACCTCCAATGCCCCGTACTTGTTTTCCAAGGGCAGTGGGGGGGGTGAGGGGGGGCAAGGAGGTTTAACCTTGCATCTTTTGATAGGAACCTGCATCCATTCCCCTCTTCTTTTTGGATAACTGGCCTCTGCTGGGGGGGCCTGCAGAGCCTGGTTACTCAGGTTCGTCACCCTTCTGCAATTGCATACATCTCTAAATCTAGCAACCTTATCCTTCAGTCCAGCCACCAGGCTAAGCAGACAGTCAATCTGCTCACACCTAAAGCAGGAGCCGTCCCCTCTACCCTGCATCTCAAGTGCCAGGTTCCAGCACTGTCTGCAGCTAGATGCCTGGACACCTACCTCTTGCTTATGACACCTACCTATCTGCTTATATTCCCCCTCAGTCTGAGTCGAGACTGGGTGAAAGTTCAGCTCTCTCTGGGGTATCACTGTGGGAGGGAATTGGCATTCCTGTGCTGTGGGAGCCTCCTCCTCTGACACTTTCCATCTCCCCTTGTTCTGCATATCAGAATCTTTCCCTCCACAGTCTCTATCATTTGCTCTCTTCCAGGCACCATGGGGCAGGTCACTGTCACCCAGCAAGAAGGACAAGTCACAGTGAAGCAGAGAGACACCTTCCACACCAAATGCACATACCAGTCACCTAACTTTGATGCCTTGTTCTGGTACCAGCAGAAGAAAGGCCAAGCTCCCCAGCTGCTCTCGTACCAGGCAGCAGCTGGCCCCAAGCACAGCAGCCATCTGACCACGCGGCTGAACACCACGGGGAAATACAGCCTGCTGCAGCTGGAGGAAGTGGAGGTCTCTGACAGTGCCTTGTACCTCTGTGCTGTGAGTGACAGCCTGGTGCAGGAGCTTGCTTGGCTGTGTAAGAAACTGTGTGAGGGGCAGGAGAGCCCTGGTGTGTGGCCTGGCTAACTCCTCTCAACATCAACCCGTGAGAGACCTCAGTGATTCCGAGAAGGAGGAACCAGGGAACTACAGGCCAGTCAGTCTCACCTCTGTGCCTGGAAAGATCACGGAACAGATCCTCCTGGAGTCACTACTCGCTCAAAAGAATAGTGAAGAGGTGATTGGGAACAGTCAGCATGGCTTTGCCAAGGGCAAATCCTGCCTGACCAACCTGGTGGCCTTCTATGAGCAGGTGACAAAATTAATAGACGAGGGGCGAGCAACTGATGTCATTTACCTGGACCTGAGCAAAGCCTTCGACACTGTCCCGCACCACATCCTGGTCTCCAAACTGGTGACACATGGGTTTGATTGGTGGACCACTAGATGGATAAGGAACTGGCTTGATGGCCGCACCCAAAGAGTGGCTGTCAATGGCTCCATGTCCCAGTGGAGGCCAGTGACAAGCGGAGTCCCTCAGGGATCAGTCCTGGGACCTATCTTATTCAACATCTTTGTGGGGGACATGGACAGTGGCATTGAGTGCACCCTCAGCAAGTTTGCTGATGACACCAAGCTGTGTGGTGCAGCAGACACGCTGGAGGGAAGGGAGGCCATCCAGAGGGACCTTGACAGGCTGGAGAGGTGGGCACAGGCCAACCTCATGAAGTTCAATAAGAGCAAGTGCAGGGTCCTGCATCTGGGTCGAGGCAATCCCAGGCACAAATACAGGCTAGGCAGTGACTGGCTGGAAAGTAGCCCTGAGGAGAGAGACTTGGGGGTGCTGGTGGACAAAAAGCTCAACATGAGCTCTCAGTGTGCACTTGCAGCCCGCAAAGCCAATCAGATCCTGGGCTGCATCAGGAGAAGTGTGGCTAGCAGGTCGAGGGAGGTGATCCTCCCCCTCTACTCAGCCCTGGTGAGACCCCACCTGGAGTACTGTGTCCAGTTCTGGAGCCCCTATTACAAGAGGGATGTGGAGGTGCTGGAACGTGTCCAGAGAAGGGCCACGAGGATGATCAGAGGGCTGGAGCACCTCTCCTATGAGGACAGACTGAAGGAGTTGGGGCTGTACAGTCTGTAGAAGAGAAGGCTCCGAGGTGACCTAATTGTCGCCTTCCAGTATCTGAAGGGGGCCTACAGGAAGGCTGGGGAAGGACTTCTCAGGATATCAGGTAGTGATAGGACTAGGGGGAATGGAATGAAGCTGGAGGTGGGGAGATTCAGGCTGGATGTGAGGAGGAGGTTCTTCACCATGAGAGTGGTGAAACCCTGGAATGGGTTGTCCAGGGAGGTGGTCGAGGCCCCGTCCCTGGGGGTGTTTAAGAGCAGGCTGGATGAGGCTCTGTCCAGCCTGATCTAGTGTGGGGTGTCCCTGCCCATGGCAGGGGGGTTGGAACTAGATGATCCTTGTGGTCCCTTCCAACCCTGAATGAAACTATGAAACTATGAAACTATGAAAGAAGGACAAGAAACTCAGTCAGTTTCTCATATTATGCTTTTATTACAGCACTGGATACAGGGGGGTCCTTCCCAAAGCCTGTGTGTCTCCAGAGGGTTCAGTGCAGGCTTCTATGCAAAAAGTTCTCCACCTCAAATGCCAGAGGAGTGCTGATGTTGCACAGTGTGACTGATTGAGGCTGTGCCTTTAAGAAAGGGACAGTGCTGGAACACTCTGGCTGAATGTTTTGGAATAATAACGAAAACAATCAGATATTCTAAACGAATTTCATTGGTAGATTGGTAGAATGCAACTTTAAATTTTAGTTCAGTTGGAATTTTTCTCAGTTTCTCTCTGTCCTGCTTTTCCAGCCTGTCTGCTTCTGAGCAGCCGGAGTTTGACCTTGGATACCAGAGAAGCACTAATCCTGCATATGCTTTGAGGCCTAACAAAACTTCATCCTTACTAATTACCTTTTCTCTCTCTCTAAGCCCTTTTTGGGAAAAATGAGAGGTAGGGGGATAGAGGGGGGTATAGAGGGTGAACCCTCCTCTGTCCAGAGGAGGGAGTTTTGTTCCTGTATTTTTCTTTGCTGTATATTTCTGTATATATATTGTAAATACTGTATATAGTGTATATATATAACCTGCATTTAATTTTTGATTGTAAATATAGCATTCCTTTTGCTTTTCTGACTGAGTTAGCTGTGGTTTTTTTCCTCTTTGCGGGGGAGGGAGAGCTAGGCCTTCTCTCAACCCACCACATTTATTGGCCGCCCAGCTCGGGGCTTGGGGATAATTAGCTTGATTTATTGCTTGCTTGAGTCGGACTAGCAAAATGAAGGTGTTTTGGATTTTAGAGCGTCTGTTCTTTTCAGTTTTCGGGGTCCTGATCTACAAAAATTGTTTGGGTTTGCTTCTCAATCAAATAGGGAAATATTTAATGCAAAATTATATTTATGGTTTAAATACAAAAGTCAGCTTTTCTCTGATTGCTGCCTGGCATTCTTTTGGCTTACGAGATACAGAAATGTGACTTCGAGCACTCTACTGATTGAGATAAGGGAGTTTAAGATTCCAGTAGGTGAAAGAGTAATTTTAAGTGATGGCTGGGATCCAAAGCTGATTTTTTCGACGTGTGTAATCCTGCTATCGGTGATAACTAATGTGTGCTTGTTAGTAGCTTTGTACCGGGAGAGAAAGGTATCTAAGCCCTGTTTCATTATAAAGCGTAGATCAAAAAGAAAGAAGCACAACTCTGGCTCTGCTCCAGAGACTTCTAGTGATGAGGAGAGTGGAGAATCTGTATCAGTTAAAGCTAAAAAGTCTATCAGAAAGGCTGCTTTGAACGGTGCTGTTGCTGATTCTGGCAAGCACCCAGGGGCTGCGGCAGGTCCTAACATGGTGGCTCCCACGTCCTCAGCAGCCACCATTAATGAGGCAAAGTCATTTCCTCCTCCTCCCCTACAGCAGGACCAGGAACATCCTCCACAGCAGCTGGCCTGTCTCAAAACCTGTCAGCTTCTGTTAAGGCAGCTGTAAATTCAAACACAGATCCAATTAAGCAAGTAGCAGTTTTAACAACAAGGAGTGGAAAGGCCTAAGCTGATCCAGGAGCTGATGGGGGAGGACAGCAAGGTACTTCTGCTGGGGAGGAAGAGAAATTTGTCTTAAATGTATAGCTCAGTTATTGAGATCATCAGAGGATCAAGATGCAGCTTTTGGTAGGACAGCAGCTAGTGGTGGTGTTTCTCAGCTTAAAGAGATCCTTGAGAGAGTGACAGAAAGATTATTTGGACAACAAGTAGAGGAAGAGGAGGCAAAGGAGGAAGGAGATGACCTTCAGGGATGTTCTTCCCCTCATGAAGAGCTTAGAAACGCGCACAAGGATTACATCAGAGCAGATAAGGAGCCAGTTTAGCTTGGCTAGGTAGATGTTATGATACAGGTGCTCCAGCTCTAATAGTTGGAGACAAGTCAGCAGCTCAGCTAGGAACTCTCTCGAAGGATAATGGAATAGATAGACATCTAGGCAAGGCTCTTGGTAAGGTTAATCTGTGGATACGCCTTTTAATGGCAGTTTTCCTGAGATACCCTTCCCGAGATGATCTTCCATGGAATCCTAAACCCTGGACTACCATAGATGAGGGAATTAAGCACCTGAGAGAATTTGCTGTTAGAGAGATACTCTATGGTGAACATGAAACTCTGAATCCTGATGACATTCATGTAGGAACTGGTCTTGCTAACAAGCTCATGAAGCTTGCTCAAACAATGCCAGAGTGTCAGAGTGGAAGAGTGTCACAACGCAAGAGTGTCAGTGCAGTGTGTCACAGTGTCAGTGCATCGCAAAGCCACAGTGACACAGGGCCAGAGAGTCACAGTACTAGAGTGTCACAGTGCAGAGTGTCACAATACCAGTCTCACAATGCCACAGTGTCACCGAGGCAGAGTCACAATAACAGAGTGTCACAGTGCAGAGTGCCACCATTCCAGAGTATCACAATGCAGAGTGTCTCAATGCCGGAGTGTCAAAATGCCAGACTGTCACAATGCAGAGTGTCTCAGTGCCAGAGTGTCACAGTGCAGAGGGTCACAATGCAGAGTGCCTCATCGTGAGAGTAGCACAATGCAGGGTGTCACAAGGCCAGAGTGTCACAATGCAGTGTATCACAGTGCAGTGTCACAATACCAGTCTCACAATGCCAGAGTGCCACAGTGGCAGAGTCACAATAACAGAGTGTCACAGTACAGACTGTTGCAATTCCAGAGTATAACAATTCAGAGTGTCACAATGCCAGAGTGACACTGTGGCAGAATTTCACAGTGCCCGAGTGCCAAAATGCCAGAGTGTTACAGTGCAGAGAGTCACAATGCCAGAGTGTCACACGACCAGAGTGTCAAAGTGCCCGATTGTCACAGTGCAGAGTGTCAGAATGCCAGAGTGTAACAGTGCAGAGTGTCACAGTGCAGTGTCACAATCCCACAGTGTCACAATCCCACAGTGTCACTCAGGAGAGTGTCACAATGCCACAGGGTCACAATGCAGAGTGTCACAATGCCAGAGTGTCACAACGCAGAGTGTCACAGTGCAGAGTGCTGCAATGCCAGAGTGTAACAGTGCAGAGTGTCACTGTGCAGAGTGTCACCATGTGTCTCTGTCCAGAGAGGGAAAGAGACTCAGTTCTTATGAATATTCCCGTGATGTGAAATTAGAGGCACAAACAAGGCCAAAATATCAACAGCTAGACTATTTATTACATCAATTAAGGGGAAATAAGAAGTGGAGAGGGAGAAAATAGAGAGAGAGAGAGAGAGAGAAGAGAGAGAGAAGAGGAAAGGAATTATATTACCACACCCCTCACCCCACCCACCCCCCCCCAAGACAGTTTGAGTCTGTGGAGGAAAGGTGCTGCAGGAGACGTTGGGTTGGTACAGGAACAGTGCTGAGGCTCTGGCTGGAGAAGAGCTGTGGTCCTCTGGGCAGCCTCTTTTCTCCAGAGCAGCATTGTCCCGGCTTTCCCTTCTCAGCGGCATGCTCTGTCTCCTGTGCTTTCCTTCATCTCCATTTTTCTCCCCACAAGCCAGTAGTGGCTCCAGTCTTTTATACAGTTTTTAGTCCTTAGGTATGTGTCCAAGTATTGTCCCTCAGGAATTCAGAGGCAAGGAAATCATCCTTAGGTAAATGTCCAGGTATCGTTCCCCCAGAAATCTTTCTGTGCATTTCTGTGTGTTTGGGCAAGGTTCTGGATGGAGCGGGTGGCCTCCGCCTCCTCCTTCTCCTCATCCAGACAAGCCCCCACACTCCTTACATATCAGGAAACAGGTGGTGAATCCATTGTGTCACCCTTCCCAGAGTACTTGATGGGTGGAGATTATCTTGCCCTAAAGGCATGATGGCTGGGTCCTTGGGTCCATTGTTGTAGTCCAGTATTATCACGATGTAATCACAAGCTGATTTGCAGCCAGGATTGGTCTTTGCACCTTCCTTCCAGTGGCTCTGCCCAACACATATCAGCAATTGTCTGGGCAAGCAGTAAGTGATTTTATCTTTGTTGAGTCACAACAAGAGAGACAAACTTTTAGTCTCTCACACTACCCCGCCAATCAAAGATAAAAGCAAGAAAGAAAGAAAGAAGAGAAAGGAAAGGAAAGAAGTTTTAAACAATTTTCACAATAGACATAAGTTTTGATTGGCTAATGGCACAAATCTGTTGTACACCATCATTAGACAATAACTGCATATTGGACACTACATGTTGAATCACTGTATACAACAGGGATTTATACAAGGTGAAAGATTAACAATACTAACAAAATATAACAAAATTAAACCAGGTAATTAAACAAGGTGAAAGCATCCTTGTTCTTCCTGGAAGCCAGGAGAACAAACCCATAACCCCCCCAACCCTGTCAGTCCTTCATTTTGGAACTGAAGTGCCAGATCTGAATGTCTGCGGGGCTATGGAAAGTACAGTCCTTGAAGAGATGTATTCTGTGATGCAAAACTTGAGAGGTCTTCCATATTGTAGCAAGACAAGTCCTTCTGACAATAAATCAGTTAGTCTTCAGCATTAGAACTTAAATAACAGGTAATCTTTTGCATTAGAACTTAAATAAGAAACACAACCTTGAAACATACAAAACTGGTATTTCCAGGTTCCCATACAGAGCCACCCTCTCAGGTGATATCCCTGCAAGAGTTTGCTTAATTACTTTGAATGGACCTGTAAGTATCGTTGATTGTTTCAGGTTCCCTCAAAGCCAAGCTAAACACTAACAAAAGCTTTTCCCAAACCAAGTGCAATTTTTTGGTGATCTCCTGACTCATGCTTCACCCCCCACTCACCACTGAGAAGTGAAGCCCTTGGTTGCCCTGGGGGCATACCCCTCCCCTCACCAAATGGTCCCACCAAGAGGGGAGCAGTAACTTCAGCCCTCTTTTTAGGCTCGGGCCAACATTTCACAATGATTTCTAATTGCCTCGTGGCTACCCCATCAACCACTTCTTTTGGAATACCTCTCTTCTGACCCACCCCCCACCAATATTGCCGGGTGTTCAAGTGTTCCCTGCCCCTAGCCAGGTGCCTACTAGGAATACGGCGCATCTGGCCCTGGGGGCTTGGTGGGTGAATCATTTTCACATGCCTCAAGCGTCTAGTTTGAAGTTTTTTAATTTCCTCAGGTATACTATACTGCCTGGCATAATCTAATAACTCCCTTCCCACATTTTCCCATGTCCTGGAAGAAAGTGGGGTGTCAGCTATTTCTTTTTGGAGCTGGATACCTCTTATTTTAAGCGAGTCTGGGCAACCCCATGCCACCAGAGTATCACATCATGCCAGAGTACCACAATGCCAGAGTGTCACAGTGCAGAATCTCACTGTGCAGAGTGTCATGATGCCAGAGTGTCACAAACCCACAGAGTCACACAGGCAGAGTGTCACAATGCCACAGGGTCACAATGCAGAGTGTCACGATGCCAGAGTGTAACAATGCAGAGTGTCACAATGTCAGAGTGTCACAGTGGCAGTGTGTCACAATGCCAGACTGTCAAATGCCAGAATGTCACAATGCATAATGTCACAGTGCAGAATGTCACAGTTCCAGAGTGTCACAATGCAGACTGTCAGAGAGCAGAGTGTCACAGAACAGTGTATCACAATGAAAAGTGTCACAGTGAAGAATGTCACATTGCAAGAGTGTCACAGGGCCAGAGTTTCACAATGCTGAGTGTCACAGTGCAAGAGTGTCACAACGAGAGAGTGTCACAGTGGCAATGTGTCACAATACCAGACTGTGAATTGCCAGAATGTCACAATGCATAGTGTCACAGTGTAGAGTGTCACAGTTCCAGTGTCAAAATGCCAGTGTGTCGTAGTGCAGAGTGTCACAGAGCAGTTTGTCACAATGCAAAGTGTCACTGTGAAGAGTGTCACATTGCAAGAGTGGCAGAGTGCCAGAGTGTCACAATTGCAGCGTGTCACAGTGGCACAGTGCTACAATGCCAGACTGTCAAAGTGCAGCGTGTCACAATGTCAGAGTTTCAAAATTGCACAGAGTCACGGTGCAAGAGTGTCACAATTCCAGAGTGTCACAATGATGAGTGTCATGACGCCAGAGTGTCATGATACCAGAGTGTCATAGTACCAGACTGTCAGAGTGTCACAATACCAGTTTCAAAATGCCAGAGTGTCACAGTGCAGAGTGTCACAGTGCCAGAGTGTCAAAATGCCAGAGTGTCATAGTGCTAGAGTGTCACAATGCCAGTGAGTCACGAAGCCAGGCTGTCATAATGCAGTGTCACAGTGCAGATTGTCAGAGTGCAGAGTGTCATAATGCCAGTTTCAAAATGGTAGAGTGTCACAATGCAGAGTGTCACAGTGCAGAGTGTCACAATGCCAGTGTCACAATTGCAGCATGTCACAGTGGCAGAGTGCTACAATGCCAGACTGTCAAAGTGCAGAGTGTCACAATGCCAGAGTTTCACAATGCCAGAGTGTCACAGTTCCAGAGTGTCACAATACACAGAGTAACAATGCCCGAGCGTCACAATGCCCGAGAGTCACAGTGCAGTGTCTCAGTGCAGAGTGTCACAGTGCAGAGTATCACAATGCCAGTGTGACAATGCCACAGTGTCACAGGGCAGAGTGTCACAATGAAAGCGTAACAATGCAGAGTGTCACAATGTAGAGATTCACAGTGCCAGAGTGAGAAAATTCAGAGGCTCACAGTGCAGAGTGTCACAGTACAGAGTGTCACGATGCCAGACTCGCAAAGTGCCAGAGTGTCACAATGCAGAGTGTCACAGTGCAGAGTGTCACAGTGCAGACTGTAACAATGCCAGTGACACAATGCCAGAGTGTCACAGTGCAGAGTGTCTCAGTGGCAGAGTGTCAAGATGCCAGCGTGCCATAGTGCTGGAGTGTCACAATGCCAGAGTGTCAGGATGCCAGGCTGTCACAATGCAGAGTGTCACAGTGCAGAGTGTCACAGTGCAGACTGTAACAATGCCAGTGACACAATGATAGAGTGTCACAATGCAGACTGTCACAATGCTGAGTGTCACAGTGCCAGAATGACACGATGCTAGATTGTCACAATGCCAGAGTGTCACAGAGCAGAGTATCATAGTGCAAGATTGTCACAAAGCCAGAGTGTCAGAATGCAGAGTGCCACTGTGCCAGAGTGTCACAGTGCCAGAGTGTCACAATTCCAGAGTGTCACAGTGCAGAGTGTCACAGTGCAGAGTGTCAGAATCCAGAGTATCACAGTGAAGAGTGTCACAGTGCAGAGTGTCACAGTGCCAGTGTCACAATGCCAGTGTAACAATGCCACAGAGTCACAGTGCAGAGTGTCACAAAGAAAGTGTCACAATGCCAGAGTGTCACAATACCAGACTGTCAAAGTGGCAGAGTGTCACAATTCCAGAGCATCACATTGCAGACTGCACAGTGCAGATTGTCACTGTGCAGGGTGTCACAATGCAAAATGTCACAGTGAAGAGTGTCACAGTGCAGAGTGTTATAATGTCAGAGTGTCACACTGCAGAGGGTCACAATGGAGAGTGCCACAGTGGCAGAGTGTCACAATGCTGAGTGTCACAGTGCAGTGTGTCACACTACAGAGTCACAGTGCCAGAATGTCACAGTGCCAGAGTGTCACAATGTAGAGTGTCACAGTGCAGTGTCACAACCCCAAGTGCCAAAAAGTAGAGTGTAACAGCGCAGAGTGCCAAAAGGCCAGACAGTCACAATGCCAGAGTGTCACAGTGCAGAGTATCACAGTACAGTGTCACACTGCAGAGTGTAACAGTGAAGAGTGTCATGTTGCAGAGCGTCTCAGTGATGAGTGTCACAGTGCAGAGTGTCACAAGGCCAGAGTGTCACACTGTAGGAGTGCCACAAAGCCAGAGTGCAACACCGCCAGAGTGTCACATTGGAGAGAGTCACAATGACAGAGTGTCACAGTGCAGTGTCACAATGCAAAGTGTCACAGTGCAGAGTGCCACAGTGCCAGAGTGTCACGATGCACAGTTTCACAGGGCCGAGTGTCTCAAGGCCAGAGTGTCAGAGTGCAGAGTGTCACAAAGCCACAGTGCCACACTGCCAGAGTGTCACATTGGAGAGAGTCACAATGCAGAGTGTCACAGTGCAGAGTGTCACAGTGCAGAACGTCTTAATGATGAGTGTCACAGTGCCAGTGTCACAATGCAAACTGTCACAGTGCAGAGTGCCGCACTGCCACTGTGTCACGATTCCAGGATTCACAATACCAGTGTGTCACAATGCTGATTGTCACAGTCGAGAGTACAACAGTTGCAGAGTGTCACAATGCCATAGTGGCACAGTGTAGAGTGTCACAGTACAGTGTAACAAATCAAAGTGTCACACTGCAGAGTGCCACAGTGCCAGAGTGTCACGATTCCAGGATTCACAATGCCAGAGTGTCACAGTGCAGAGTGTCACACTGCACAGTGTCACAATGCAGAGAGTCACAGTGCAGAGTGTCACAATGCCAGACTGCCACAATGCAGAGAGTCACAGACCAGAGTGACAGAGTGTCACAATGTCAGTTTCAAAATGCCAGAGTGTCGCAGTGCCAGAGTGTCAAGATCCCTTCGTGTCATAGTGCTGGAGTGTCGAATTCCAGAGCATCACGATGCCAAGCTGTCCCAATGCAGAGTGTCACAGTGCAGAGTGTCACAGTGCCAGAGTGTCACAATGCCAGTGCAACAATGCCACAGTGTCACAGTGCAGATTGACACAAAGAAAGTCTCACAATGCCAGACTGTCACAATGCAGAGAGTCACAATACCAGACTGTCAAAGTGGAAGAGTGTCACAATGCCAGAGCGTCATGATGCCAGGCTGTCACAGTGCAGAGTGTCACAGTGCAGAGTGTGACAATGCAAAGTGTCACAGTGCCAGAGTGTCACAATGCAGAGTGTCACAATGGAGAGTACCGCAATGCCAGAGTCACAACGCCAGAGTGTCACAATGCCAGTTTCAAAATGCCAGAGTGTCACAGTGCAGAGTGTCGCAGTGCCTGAGTGTCAAGATCCCTTCGTGTCAGAGTGCTGGAGTGTCAAATGCCAGAGCGTCACAATGCCAGGCTGTCACAATGCAGAATGTAACAGTGCAGAGTGTTACAATGCAGAGTGACACAATGCTGAGTGTCACAGTGCAGAGGGTCACAGTTAAGAGTGTCACAGTGCCAGAGTGTCACAATGCCAGTGCAACAATGCCAAAGAGTCATAGTGCAGAGTGTCACAATGCCAGAGTGTCACAATACCAGACTGTCAAAGTGGCAGAGTGTCAGAACTCCAGAGTGTCACATTGCAGACTGCACAGTGCAGATTGTCACTGTGCAGGGTGTCACAATGCAAAATGTCACAGTGAAGAGTGTCACAGTGCAGAGTGTTATAATGTCAGAGTGTCACAGTGCAGAGTGTCACAAAGAAAGTGTCACAATGCCAGAGTGTCACAATTGCAGCGTGTCACAGTGGCACAGTGCTACAATGCCAGACTGTCAAAGTGCAGCGTGTCACAATGTCAGAGTTTCAAAATTCCGCAGAGTCACGGTGCAAGAGTGCCACAATTCCAGAGTGTCACAGTGCAGAGTGTCACAGTGTAGAGTGCCACAGTGCCAGTGTCAGGATGCCAGAGCGTCACAATGCCAGAGTGTCACAATGCAGAGTGTCACAGTGCAGAGTGCCACAATGCCAGAGTGTCACAATGCCAGAGTGTCAGAGTGCAGGGTGTCACAATACCAGGGTGTCACAATACCAGAGTGTCACAGGGCAGAGTATCATAGTGCAAGATTGTCACAAAGCCAGAGTGTCAGAATGCAGAGTGCCACTGTGCCAGACTGCCACAATGCCAGAGTGTCACAATTCCCGAGTGTCACAGTGCAGAGTGTCACATTGCAGAGTGTCAGAATCCAGAGTGTCACAGTGCAGTGTCACAGTGCAGAGTATCACAATTCCAGAGTATCACAGTGTAAGAGTGTCACAGTGCAGAGTGTCAGTATCCAGAGTGTCACAGTGCAGAGTGTCACAGTGAAGAGTATCACAATTCCAGAGTATCACAGTGTATGAGTGTCACAGTGCAGATTGTCATAATGCCAGAGTGTGTCAGTGCAGAGTGCCACAGTGCAGAGCACCTCAATGCTGAGTTTCACAGTGCAGAGTGTCACGGTGCAGTGTCACAAAGCCAGAGTGTCAGAATGCAGAGTGCCACTGTGCCAGATTGTCACAAAGCCAGAGTGCCACAATGCCTGAGTGTCACAGTGCCAGAGTGTCACAATGCAAACTGTCAAAGTGCAGAGTGCTGCACTGCCAGTGTGTCACGATTCCAGGATTCACAATGCCAGAGTGTCACAATGACATAGTGGCACAGAGTCTCACAGTACAGTGTAACAAATCAAAGTGTCACACTGCAGAGTGCCACAGTGCCAGAGTGTCATGATGCCAGGATTCACAATGCCAGAGTGTAACAGTGCAGAGTGTCGACATTGCCAGTGTCATAGCACAGGGTGTCACTATGGGAAGTGTCACAGTGAAGAGTGTCACAGTGCAGAGTGTCACACTGCACACTGTCACAATGCAGAGTGTCACAGTGCAGAGTGTCACAATGCCAGAATGTCACAGTGCAAAGTACCAAAATGCCAGAGTGCCACAATGCCAGCGTGTCAGAGTGTAGAGTGTCACAGTGCAGAGTGCCACAATGTGGAGTGTCACAGCTGAAAAGTGTCACAATGCTGAGTGTCACTGTGCAGAGGGTCACAGTGCAGAGCATCACTATGCCCGTGTGTCATAATGCGAGAGTGTCACAGTGCAGTGTGTCACAATGCCAGTGTGACAATGCCAGAGTGTCACAATGCAGACTGTCACAATGCAGAGTGTCACAGTGCAGAGTGTCACAGTGCAGAGTATCACAGTGCCAGAGTGTCACAATGCAGAGTGTCACAGTGCCAGAGTGTCACAATGCAAAATGTCACAGTGCAAAGTGCCACAATGCCAGAGTACCACAATGCCAGCGTGTCAGAGTGCAGAGTGTCATAGTGCAGAGTGTCACAGTGTGGAGTGTCACAGCTGAAATGTGTCACAACGCTGAGTGTCACTATGCAGAGGGTCACAGTGCAGAGCATCACTATGCCAGTGTGTCATAATGCCAGAGTGTCACAGTGCAGAGTGTCACAGTGCAAGATTGTCACAAAGCCAGAGTGTCACAGTGCAGAGGATCACAATTTCAGAGTATCACAGTGTAAGAGTGTCACAGTGCAGAGTGTCAGTATCGAGTGTCACAGTGCAGAGTGTCACAGTGAAGAGTATCACAATTCCAGAGTATCACAGTGTAAGAGTGTCACAGTGCCAGACTGTCATAACGCAGAGTGTCACAATGAAGACTGTCACAGTGATGAGTGTCACAGTGCAGAGTCACAAGGCCAGAGTGTCACACTGCAGGAGTGTCACAAAGCCAGAGTGCCACAATGCCAGAGTGTCACATTGGAGAGTGTCACAATGTCAGAGGCACAATGTCTGAGACTCATAGTGCAGAGTTTCACAATGCCTGAGTGTCACAGTGCAAGAGTGTCACAATGCAAACTGTCACAGTGCAGAGTGCCACAGCACCAGAGTGTCACCATTCCAGGATTCACAATGCCAGAGTGTCACAGTGCAGAGTGTCACAGTGCAGGGTGTCACAGTGCAAGATTGTCACAAAGCCAGAGAGTCAGAATGCAGAGTACGACTGTGCCACAGTGTCACAATGCCACAGTGTCACAATTCCAGAGTGTCACAGTGCCGAGTGTCACAATTTCAGAGTATCACAGTGTAAGAGTGTCACAGTGCAGAGTGTCAGTATCGAGTGTCACAGTGCAGAGTGTCACAGTGAAGAGTATCACAATTCCAGAGTATCACAGTGTAAGAGTGTCACAGTGCCAGACTGTCATAACGCAGAGTGTCACAATGAAGACTGTCACAGTGATGAGTGTCACAGTGCAGAGTCACAAGGCCAGAGTGTCACACTGCAGGAGTGTCACAAAGCCAGAGTGCCACAATGCCAGAGTGTCACATTGGAGAGTGTCACAATGTCAGAGGCACAATGTCTGAGACTCATAGTGCAGAGTTTCACAATGCCTGAGTGTCACAGTGCAAGAGTGTCACAATGCAAACTGTCACAGTGCAGAGTGCCACAGCACCAGAGTGTCACCATTCCAGGATTCACAATGCCAGAGTGTCACAGTGCAGAGTGTCACAGTGCAGGGTGTCACAGTGCAAGATTGTCACAAAGCCAGAGAGTCAGAATGCAGAGTACGACTGTGCCACAGTGTCACAATGCCACAGTGTCACAATTCCAGAGTGTCACAGTGCCAAGTGTCAGAATTGAGTGTCATAGTGTAGAGTGTCACACTGCAGGAGTGTAACAAAGCCAGTGTGTCACAATGCCAGAGTGTCACAGTGCAGACTGCCACAGTGCAGAGCGTCTCAATGCTGAGTGTCGCAGTGCAGTGTCACAAAGCCAGACGGTCACAGTGCAGAGTGTCACAATGCAGTGTCACAATGCCAGAATGTCACAATGCAGAGTGTCACAATGCAGTGTCACAGTGCCAGTGTCAAAGTGCCAGAGTGTCACAGTGCCAGAGTATCACAGTGCCAGAGTGTCACAGTGCAGAGTGTCACAATGCCAGACTGCCACAATGCCAGAGAGCCACAAAGCAGAGTGTCAGACTGTCACAATGCCAGTTTCAAAATGCCAGACTGTCGCAGTGCCAGAGTATCAATATCCGTTCGTGCCATAGCGCTGGAGTGTCAAATGCCAGAGCATCACGATGCCAGATGGTCACAATGCAGAGTGTCACAGTGCCGAGTGTCACAGTGCCAGAGTGTCAAAATGCCAGTGTGTCACAGTGCTGGAGTGTCACAATGCCAGTGAGTCACGAGGCCAGGCTGTCACAATGCAGAATTTCACAGTGCAGATTGTCAGAGTGCAGAGTGTCACAATTCCAGTTTCACAATGGTAGAGTATCACAATGCAGTGTGTCAAAGTGCACAGTTTCACAATGCCACAGTGTCACAATGCGAGTGTAACAATGCCACAGTGTCACAGTGCAGAGTGACACAAAAAAAGTGTCACAAAGCCAGAGTGTCACAGTGCAGAGTGTCACAATGCAGTGTCACAATGCCAGAGTGTCACAATGCAGAGTGTCACAATGCAGTGTCACAGTGCCAGTGTCACAGTGCCAGAGTGTCACAGTGCCAGAGTATCACAGTGCCAGAGTGTCACAGTGCAGTGTCACAATGCCAGACTGCCACAATGCCAGAGAGCCACAGAGCAGAGTGTCAGACTGTCACAATGCCAGTTTCAAAATGGCTGACTGTCGCAGTGCCAGAGTATCAATATCCGTTCATGCCATAGCGCGGGAGTGTCAAATGCCAGAGCATCACGATGCCAGACGGTCACAATGCAGAGTGTCACAGTGCAGAATGTCACAGTGCCAGAGTGTCAAAATGCCAGTGTCACAATGCAGAGAGTCACAATACCAGACTGTCAAAGTGGAAGAGTGTCACAATGCCAGAGTGTCACAATTGCAGCGTGTCACAGTGGCACAGTGCTACAATGCCAGACTGTCAAAGTGCAGCGTGTCACAATGTCAGAGTTTCAAAATTCCACAGAGTCACGGTGCAAGAGTGTCACAATTCCAGAGTGTCACAGTGCAGTGTGTCACAGTGCCAGAGTGTCAAAATGCCAGTGTGTCGTAGTGCTGGAGTGCCACAATGCCAGTGAGTCACGAAGCCAGGCTGTCACAATGCAGAGTGTCACAGTGCAGATTGTCAGAGTGCAGAGTGTCACAGTGCAGAGTGTCGACATTGCCAGTGTCATGGTGCAGGTGTCACTATGGAAAGTGTCACAGTGAAGGGTGTCACAATTCCAGAGTGTCACACTGCACAGTGTCACAATGCAGAGAGTCACAGTGCAGAGTGTCACAATGCCAGACTGCCACAATGCCAGAGTGTCACAGAGCAGAGTGTCAGAGTGTCACAATGCCAGTTTCAAAATGCCAGAGTGTCGCAGTGCCAGAGTGTCAAGATTCCTTTGTGTAATAGTGCTCGAGTGTCAAATGCCAGAGCGTCACGATGCCAGGCTGTCACAATGCAGAGTGTCACAGTGCAGAGTGTCACAGTGCCAGAGTGTCACGATGCCAGGCTGCTGCAATGCAGAACGTAAGAGAGCCAGAGTTTCACAGTGCAGAGTGTCAGAATTCAAAGTGTCACAATGTAGATTGTCAAAGTGCAGAGTGTCAATATGCCAGAGTGTCAAAATGCCAGTGTAACAATGCCACAGTTTCACAGTGCAGAGTGTCACGGCGTAGAGTGTCACAAAGCCAGAGTGTCACAATGTCAGTGTCACAGTGCAGAGAGTCACAGTGCAGAGCGTCACAAAGCCAGAGTGTCACAATATCAGTGTCACAGTGCAGAGATTCACAGTCCATAGCGTCAAAAAGCCAGAGTGTCACAATGTCAGTGTCACAGTGCACAGTGTCACAGTGCAGCGAGTCACAATGCCAGAGTGTCACAATGCCAGCCTGTCAGAGTGCAGAGTGTCAGAGTGCAGAGTGCCACAGTGTGGAGTGTCACAGTTGAAGAGCGTCACAATGCAGAGTGTCACAATGCTGAGTGTCACAGTGCAGAGTGTCATGGTGCATAGCGTCACAAAGCCAGAGTGTCAGAATGCAGAGTGCCACTGTGCCAGAGTGTCCCAAAGCCAGAGTGTCCCAAAGCCAGAGTGTCACAATGCCAGAGTGTCACAGTGCAGAGTGTCACAATGCAAACTGTCACAGTGCAGAGTGCCGCACTGCCAGTGTGTCACGATTCCAGGATTCACAATACCAGAGTGTCACAATACTGAGTGTCACAGTTGAGAGTATAACAGTTGCAGAGTGTCACAATGACATAGTGGCGCAGAGTGTCACAGTACAGTGTAACAAATCAAAGTGTCACACTGCAGAGTGCCACAGTGCCAGAATGTCATGATGCCAGGATTCACAATGCCAGAGTGTCACAGTGCAGAGTGTCGACATTGCCAGTGTCATAGCGCAGGGTGTCACTATGGAAAGTGTCACAGTGAAGAGTTTCACAGTGCAGAGTGTCACAATGCCAGAATGTCACAGTGCAAAGTGCCACAATGCCAGAGTGCCACAATGCCAGCGTGTCAGAGTGCAGACTGTCACAGTGCAGAGTGCCACAATGTGGAGTGTCACAGCTGAAAAGTGTCACAATGCTGAGTGTCACTGTGTAGAGGGTCACAGTGCAGAGCATCACTATGTCAGTGTGTCATAATGCGAGAGGGTCACAGTGCAGTGTGTCACAATGCCAGAGTGACAATGCCAGAGTGTCACAATGCAGACTGTCACAATGCTGAGTGTCACAGTGCCAGAATATCATGATGCTAGATTGTCACAATGCCAGAGTGTCACAGTGCCAGAGTGTCACAGTGCCAGAGTGTCGGAGTGCAGAGTGCCACTGTGCCAGAGTGTCACAATTCCAGAGTGTCAGAATGCAGAGTGCCACTGTGCCAGAGTGTCACAAAGCCAGAGTGTCACAATGCAAACTGTCAAAGTGCAGAGTGCCGCACTGCCAGTGTGTCACAATTCCGGGATTCACAATGCCAGAGTGTCACAATGCTAAGTGTCACAGTCGAGAGTACAACAGTTGCAGAGTGTCACAATGCCATAGTGGCACAGTGTAGAGTGTCACAGTACAGTGTAAAAAATCAAAGTGTCACACTGCAGAGTGCCACAGTGCCAGAGTGTCATGATACCAGAGTGTCATAGTACCAGACTGTCAGAGTGTCACAATACCAGTTTCAAAATGCCAGAGTGCCACAGTGCAGAGTGTCACAGTGCCAGAGTGTCACAATGCCAGAGTGTCACAGTGCAGAGTGTCACAGTGCCAGAGTGTCACAATGCCAGACTCTCGCAATGCCAGAGTGTCACAGTGCAGAGTGTCACAGTGCCAGAGTGTCAAAATGCCAGTGTGTCGTAGTGCAGGAGTGTCACAATGCCAGTGAGTCACAAAGCCAGGCTGTCACAATGCAGAGTGTCACAGTGCAAATTCTCAGAGTGTAGAGTATCACTATGCCAGTTTCACAATGGTAGAGTATCACAATGCAGAGTGTCACAGTGCAGAGTGTCACAATGCCAGAGTGTCACAATTGCAGTGTGTCACAGTGGCAGAGTGCTACAATGTCAGACTGTCAAAGTGCAGAGTGTCACAATGCCAGAGTGTCACAGTGCAAAGTGCCACAATGCCAGAGTGCCACAATGCCAGCGTGTCAGAGTGCAGACTGTCACAGTGCAGAGTGCCACAATGTGGAGTGTCACAGCTGAAAAGTGTCACAATGCTGAGTGTCACTGTGTAGAGGGTCACAGTGCAGAGCATCACTATGTCAGTGTGTCATAATGCGAGAGGGTCACAGTGCAGTGTGTCACAATGCCAGAGTGACAATGCCAGAGTGTCACAATGCAGACTGTCACAATGCTGAGTGTCACAGTGCCAGAATATCATGATGCTAGATTGTCACAATGCCAGAGTGTCACAGTGCCAGAGTGTCACAGTGCCAGAGTGTCGGAGTGCAGAGTGCCACTGTGCCAGAGTGTCACAAAGCCAGAGTGTCACAATGCAAACTGTCAAAGTGCAGAGTGCCGCACTGCCAGTGTGTCACAATTCCGGGATTCACAATGCCAGAGTGTCACAATGCTAAGTGTCACAGTCGAGAGTACAACAGTTGCAGAGTGTCACAATGCCATAGTGGCACAGTGTAGAGTGTCACAGTACAGTGTAAAAAATCAAAGTGTCACACTGCAGAGTGCCACAGTGCCAGAGTGTCATGATACCAGAGTGTCATAGTACCAGACTGTCAGAGTGTCACAATACCAGTTTCAAAATGCCAGAGTGCCACAGTGCAGAGTGTCACAGTGCCAGAGTGTCACAATGCCAGAGTGTCACAGTGCAGAGTGTCACAGTGCCAGAGTGTCACAATGCCAGACTCTCGCAATGCCAGAGTGTCACAGTGCAGAGTGTCACAGTGCCAGAGTGTCAAAATGCCAGTGTGTCATAGTGCAGGAGTGTCACAATGCCAGTGAGTCACAAAGCCAGGCTGTCACAATGCAGAGTGTCACAGTGCAAATTGTCAGAGTGTAGAGTATCACTATGCCAGTTTCACAATGGTAGAGTATCACAATGCAGAGTGTCACAGTGCAGAGTGTCACAATGCCAGAGTGTCACAATTGCAGCGTGTCACAGTGGCAGAGTGCTACAATGTCAGACTGTCAAAGTGCAGAGTGTCACAATGCCAGAGTTTCACAATGCCAGAGTGTCACAGTGCAGAGTGTCACAATGCCAGTATGACAATGCCACAGTGTCACAGGGCACAGTGTCACAATGAAAGCGTAACAATGCAGAGTGTCACAATGTAGAGATTCACAGTGCCCGAGTGAGAAAATTCAGAGGCTCACAGTGCAGAGTGCCACAGTGCAGAGTGTCACAGGGCAGAGTGTCACAATGGAGAGTACCGCAATGCCAGAGTCACAACGCCAGAGTGTCACAATGTCAGTTTCAAAATGCCAGAGTGTCACTGTGCAGAGTGTCGCAGTGCCAGAGTGTCAAGATCCCTTCGTGTCATAGTGCTGGAGTGTCAAATGCCAGAGCGTCACGATACCAGGCTGTCACAATGCAGAGTGTCACAGTGCAGAGTGTCACAGTGCCAGAGTGTCACAATGCAGAGTGTCACAGTTCAGAGTGTCACAGTGCCAGTGTCACAGTGCCAGTGTAACAATGCCAGGGAGTCACAGTGCAGAGTGTCACAAAGAAAGTGTCAAAATGCCATAGTGTCACAATACCAGACTGTCAAAGTGGCAGAGTGTCACAATTCCAGAGTGTCACAAAGCAGACTGCACAGTGCCGATTTTCACTGAGCAGGGTGTCACAATGCAAAATGTCACAGTGAAGAGTGTCACTGTGCAGACTCTTATAATGTCAGAGTGTCACAGTGCAGAGGGTCACAATGCACAGTGACACAACGTAGAGTGTCACACTGCAGAGTGCCACAGTGCCAGAGTGTCACGATTCCAGGATTCACAATGCCAGAGTGTCACAGTGAAGAGTGTCACAATGCCAGACTGCCACAATGCCAGAGTGTCACAGTGCCATAGTGTCACAATGCCAGAATGTCACAGGGCCAGAGTCTCACAATGCAGAGTGTCACAGTTCCAGAGTGTCACAGTGCCAGAATGTAATAGTGCCAGAGTGTCACAATGCAGACGGTCACAGTGCCAGAGTGTCACACTGCCAGAGTGTCGCAGTGCCAGAGTGCCACAATGCAGACTTTCACAGCATCAGAGTGTCACAGTCCCAGTGTCACAATGCCAGAGTGTCACAATGCAGAATGCCACTCTGCCAGAGTGTCACAATGCAGAGTGTCACAGTTCCAGAGTGTCAAAATGCCAGAGAGGCATAATGCTACAGTGTAACAGTGCCAGACTGTCACAATGCAGACTCTCACAGTGCCAGAGTGTCACAGTGCTAGTGTCACAGTGCTAGATTGTCACAGTGCCAGGGTGTCACAATGCAGAGTGTCACAATGCAGAGAGTCGCAGTGTCACAGTGTCACATTACCAGATTGTCACAGTGCCAGAGTGTCACAATGCAGAGTGTCACAATGCAGAGTGTCACAGTGCCAGAGTGTCACAATGCAGAGTGCCACTGTGCCAGAGTGTCACAATGCAGAGAGTCGCAATGCAATGTCACAGTGCCAGAGTGTCACAATGCAGACTCTCACAGTGCCAGAGTGTCACAGTGCCAGAGTGTCACAGTGCTAGGTTGTCACAATGCCAGTGTCGCAATGCAGAGTGCCACTGTGCCAGTGTCACAATGCAGACTCTCACAATGCAGAGTGTCACAGTGCCACAGTGTCACAGTGCCAGAGTGTCACAATGCCAGAGTCACAATGCAGAGTGTCACAATGCAGTGTGTTACAGTGCCAGAGTGTCACAATGCCAGACTCTCACAGTGCCAGAGTGTCACAATGCAGAATGTCACTGTGCCGGAGTGCCACAATTCAGAGTGTCACAATAGAGTGTCACAATGCAGAGTGTCACAATGCAGACTGTCACAGTGCCAGAGTGTCACAATGCAGTGTCACAATGCAGAGTGTCACAGTGCCATAGTCACAATGCAGAGTGTCACAATGCCAAAGTGTCACAGTGCCAGAGTGTCACAATGCAGAACGTCACTGTGCCAGTGTCACACGGCACAGTGTCACAATGCCAGAGTTTCACAGCGCCAGAGTGTCACAGCGCAGAGTGTCACAGTGCGAGAGTGTCAAAACGCAGAATGTCACAGTGCCAGAGCGTCACAATGCAGAACGGCACGGTGCCAGAGTGACACAATGCAGAGTGTCACAGTTCCAGAGTGTCACAGGGCCAGAGTGTCACACTGCAGAATGTCACAATGCCAGAGTGTCACGTTCCCAGAGTGTCACAATGCCAGAATGTCACAGTGCCAGAGTGTCACAATGCAGAGTGTCACAATGCAGAGAGTCACAGTGTCACAGTGTCACATTGCCAGATTGTCACACTGCCAGAGTGTCACAATGCAGAGTTTCACAGTGCCAGAGCGTCACAATGCAGAACGGCACGGTGCCAGAGTGTCACAATGCAGTGTGTTACAGTGCCAGAGTGTCACAATGCCAGACACTCACAGTGCCAGAGTGTCACAATGCAGTGTCACAATGCAGAGTGTCACAGTACCAGAGTGTCACAATGCAGAGTGTCACAGTGCCAGAGCGTCACAATGCAGAACGGCGCGGTGCCAGAGTGACACAATGCAGAGTGTCACAGTGCCAGAGTGCCACAATGCCCGAGTGTCACAGTGCCAGAGTGTCACAGGGCCAGAGTGTCACACTGCAGAATGTCACAATGCCAGAGTGTCACGTTCCCAGAGTGTCACAATGCCAGAATGTCACAGTGCCAGAGTGTCACAATGCAGAGTGTCACAATGCAGAGAGTCACAGTGTCACAGTGTCACATTGCCAGATTGTCACACTGCCAGAGTGTCACAATGCAGAGTGTCACAGTGCCAGAGTGTCACAATGCAGAGTGCCACTCTGCCAGAGTGTCACAATGCAGAGTTTCACAGTGCCAGAGCGTCACAATGCAGAACGGCACGGTACCAGAGTGTCACAATGCAGTGTGTTACAGTGCCAGAGTGTCACAATGCCAGACACTCACAGTGCCAGAGTGTCACAATGCAGTGTCACAATGCAGAGTGTCACAGTACCAGAGTGTCACAATGCAGAGTGTCACAGTGCCAGAGCGTCACAATGCAGAACGGCGCGGTGCCAGAGTGACACAATGCAGAGTGTCACAGTGCCAGAGTGCCACAATGCCAGAGTGTCACAGTGCCAGAGTGTCACAGTTCCAGAGTGTCACACTGCAGAATGTCACAATGCCAGAGTGTCACGTTCCCAGAGTGTCACAATGCCAGAATGTCACAGTGCCAGAGTGTAACAATGCAAAATTTCAAAGTGCCAGAGTGTCACAGTGCCAGTGTCTCATTGCCAGAGTGTCACAATGCAGAGTGTCACAATGCAGAGTGTCTCAGTGCCAGAGCGTAACAATGCAGAGTGCCACTGAGCCACAGTGTCACAATGCAGAGAGTTGCAATGCAATGTCACAGTGCCAGTGTCACAATGCAGACTCTCACAGTGCCAGAGTGTCACAGTGCCAGTGTCACAGTGCTAGAGTGCCACAATGCCAGTGTGTCACAATGCCAGAGTCACAAAGCAGAGTGTCACAATGCAGTGTGTTACAGTGCCAGAGTGTCACAATGCCAGACTCTCACAGTGCCAGAGTGTCACAATGCAGAATGTCACTGTGCCAGAGTGTCACAATGCAGTATCACAATGCAGAGTGTCACAGTGCCATAGTCACAATGCGGAGTGTCACAATACCAAAGCGTCACATTGCGAGAGTGTCAAAACGAAGAATGTCACAGTACCAGAGTGCCACAATGCCAGAGTGTCACAGTGCCAGAGTGTCACAGGGCCTGAGTGTCACACTGTAGAATGTCACAATGCCAGAGTGTCACGTTCCCAGAGTGCCACAATGCCAGAATGTCACAGTGCCAGAGTGTAAAAATGCACATTTTCAAAGCGCCAGAGTGTCACAGTGCCAATGTCACAGTGCCAGAGTGTCACAATGCAGAGTGTCACAATGCAGAGTCTCACGGTACGACAGTGTCACAGAGCCAGATTGTCACAGTGCCACAGTGTCACAATGCAGAGTGTCACAATGCAGAGAGTCACAGTGTCACAGCGTCACATTGCTAGATTGTCACAGTGCCAGAGTGTCACAATGTACAGTGTCACTGTGCCAGAGTGTCACAATGCAGAGAGTCGCAATGCAATGTCACTGTGCCAGAGTGTCACAATGCAGACTCTCACAGTGCCAGAGTATCACAGTGCCAGTGTCACAGTGCCAGAGTGCCACAATGTCAGAGTCTCACACTGCCAGAGTGTCACAGGGCCAGAGTGTCACACTGCAGAATGTCACAATGCCAGAGTGTCACGTTCCCAGAGTGTCACAATGCCAGAATGTCACAGTGCCAGAGTGTCACAATGCAGAGTGCCACAATGCAGAGAGTCACAGTGTCACAGTGTCACATTGCCAGATTGTCACACTGCCAGAGTGTCACAATGCAGAGTGTCACAGTGCCAGAGTGTCACAATGCAGAGTGCCACTCTGCCAGAGTGTCACAATGCAGAGTTTCACAGTGCCAGAGCGTCACAATGCAGAACGGCACGGTACCAGAGTGTCACAATGCAGTGTGTTACAGTGCCAGAGTGTCACAATGCCAGACACTCACAGTGCCAGAGTGTCACAATGCAGTGTCACAATGCAGAGTGTCACAGTACCAGAGTGTCACAATGCAGAGTGTCACAGTGCCAGAGCGTCACAATGCAGAACGGCGCGGTGCCAGAGTGACACAATGCAGAGTGTCACAGTGCCAGAGTGCCACAATGCCAGAGTGTCACAGTGCCAGAGTGTCACAGTTCCAGAGTGTCACACTGCAGAATGTCACAATGCCAGAGTGTCACGTTCCCAGAGTGTCACAATGCCGGAATGTCACAGTGCCAGAGTGTAACAATGCAAAATTTCAAAGTGCCAGAGTGTCACAGTGCCAGTGTCTCATTGCCAGAGTGTCACAATGCAGAGTGTCACAATGCAGAGTGTCTCAGCGCCAGAGCGTAACAATGCAGAGTGCCACTGAGCCACAGTGTCACAATGCAGAGAGTTGCAATGCAATGTCACAGTGCCAGTGTCACAATGCAGACTCTCACAGTGCCAGAGTGTCACAGTGCCAGTGTCACAGTGCTAGAGTGTCACATTGCAGAATGTCACTGTGCCAGAGTGTCACAATGCAGTATCACAATGCAGAGTGTCACAGTGCCATAGTCACAATGCGGAGTGTCACAATACCAAAGCGTCACATTGCGAGAGTGTCAAAACGAAGAATGTCACAGTACCAGAGTGCCACAATGCCAGAGTGTCACAGTGCCAGAGTGTCACAGGGCCTGAGTGTCACACTGTAGAATGTCACAATGCCAGAGTGTCACGTTCCCAGAGTGCCACAATGCCAGAATGTCACAGTGCCAGAGTGTAACAATGCACATTTTCAAAGCGCCAGAGTGTCACAGTGCCAATGTCACAGTGCCAGAGTGTCACAATGCAGAGTGTCACAATGCAGAGTCTCACGGTACCACAGTGTCACAGAGCCAGATTGTCACAGTGCCACAGTGTCACAATGCAGAGTGTCACAATGCAGAGAGTCACAGTGTCACAGCGTCACATTGCTAGATTGTCACAGTGCCAGAGTGTCACAATGCACAGTGTCACTGTGCCAGAGTGTCACAATGCAGAGAGTCGCAATGCAATGTCACAGTGCCAGAGTGTCACAATGCAGACTCTCACAGTGCCAGAGTGTCACAGTGCCAGTGTCACAGTGCCAGAGTGCCACAATGTCAGAGTCTCACACTGCCAGAGTGTCACAGGGCCAGAGTGTCACACTGCAGAATGTCACAATGCAGAGAGTCACGTTCCCAGAGTGTCACAATGCCAGAATGTCACAGTGCCAGAGTGTAACAATGCACACTTTCAAAATGCCAGAGTGTCACAGTGCCAGTGTCACAGTGCCAGAGTGTCACAATGCAGTTTCACAATGCACAGTGTCAAAGTACCACAGTGTCACAGTGCCAGATTCTCACAGTGCCAGAGTGTCACAATGCAGAGTGTCACAATGCAGAGAGTCGTAGTGTCACAGTGTCACATTGCCAGATTGTCACAGTGCCAGAGTGTCACAATGCAGAGTGTCACAATGCAGAGTGTCACAGTGCCAGAGTGTGACAATGCAGAGTGCCACTGTGCCAGAGTGTCACAATGCAGAGAGTCGCAATGCAATGTCACAGTGCCAGAGTGTCACAATGCAGACTCTCACAGTGCCAGAGTGTCACAGTGCCAGTGTCACAGTGCTAGAGTGTCACAATGCCAGTGTCACAATGCAGAGTGTTACAGTGCCAGAGTGTCACAGTGCCAGTGTCACAGTGCGAGAGTGTCACAATGCCAGTGTCACAATGCAGAGTGCCACTGTGCCAGTGTCACTATGCAGAGAGTCGCAATGCAATGTCACAGTGCCAGAGTTTCACAATGCAGAGTGCCACTGTGCCAGAGTGTCACAACGCAGAGAGTCACAATGCTATGTCACAGTGCCAGAGTGTCACAATGCAGACTCTCACAATACAGAGTTTCACAGTGCCACAGTGTCACAGTGCTAGAGTGTCACAATGCCAGAGTCACAATGCAGAGTGTCACAATGCAGTGTGTTACAGTGCCAGAGCGTCACATTGCCAGACACTCACAGTGCCAGAGTGTCACAATGCAGAATGTCACTGTGCCAGAGTGTCACAATTCAGAGTGTCACAATAGAGTGACACAATGGAGAGTGTCACAATGCAGACTGTCACAGTGCCAGAGTGTCACAATGCAGTGTCACAATGCAGAGTGTCACAGTGCCATAGTCACAATGCAGAGTGTCACAATGCCAAAGTGTCACAGTGCCAGAGTGTCACAATGCAGAACGTCAGTGTGCCAGTGTCACACGGCACAGTGTCACAATGCCAGAGTTTCACAGATCCAGAGTGTCACAGCGCAGAGTGTCACAGTGCGAGAGTGTCAAAACGCAGAATGTCACAGTGCCAGAGCGTCACAATGCAGAACGGCACGGTGCCTGAGTGACACAATGCAGAGTGTCACAGTTCCAGAGTGTCACACGGCCAGAGTGTCACACTGCAGAATGTCACAATGCCAGAGTGTCACGTTCCCAGAGTGTCACAATGTTAGAATGTCACAGTGCCAGAGTGTCACAATGCAGAGTGTCACAATGCAGAGAGTCACAGTGTCACAGTGTCACATTGCCAGATTGTCACAGTGCTAGAGTGTCACAATGCAGAGTGTCACAGTGCCAGAGTGTCACAATGCAGAGTACCACTCTGCCAGAGTGTCACAATGCAGAGTTTCACAGTGCCAGAGCGTCACAAGGCAGAACGGCACGGTGCCAGAGTGTCACAATGCAGTGTGTTACAGTGCCAGAGTGTCACAATGCCAGACACTCACAGTACCAGAGTGTCACAATGCAGAGTGTGACAGTGCCAGAGCGTCAGAATACAGAACGGCGCGGTGCCAGAGTGACACAATGCAGAGTGTCACAGTGCCAGAGTGTCACAATGCAGACTCTCACAATGCAGAGTGTCACAGTGCCACAGTGTCACAGTGCTAGAGTTTCACAATTGCAGAGTCACAATGCAGAGTGTCACAATGCAGTGTGTTACAGTGCCAGAGTGTCACAATGCCAGACTCTCACAGTGCCAGAGTGTCACAATGCAGAATGTCACTGTGCCAGAGTGTCACAATTCAGAGTGTCACAATAGAGAGTGTCACAATGCAGAGTGTCACAATGCAGACTGTCACAGTGCCAGAGTGTCACAATGCAGTGTCACAATGCAGAGTGTCACAGTGCCATAGTCACAATGCAGAGTGTCACAATGCCAAAGTGTCACAGTGCCAGAGTGTCACAATGCAGAACGTCACTGTGCCAGTGTCACACGGCACAGTGTCACAATGCCAGAGTTTCACAGCGCCAGAGTGTCACAGCGCAGAGTGTCACAGTGCGAGAGTGTCAAAACGCAGAAAGTCACAGTGCCAGAGCGTCACAATGCAGACTCTCACAATGCAGAATGTCACAGTGCCACAGTGTCACAGTGCTAGAGTGTCACAATGCCAGAGTCACAATGCAGAGTGTCACAATGCAGTGTGCTACAGTGCCAGAGTGTCACAATGCCAGACTCTCACAGTGCCAGAGTGTCACAATGCAGTGTCACAATGCAGAGTGTCACAGTGCCATAGTCACAATGCAGAGTGTCACAATGCCAAAGTGACACAGTGCCAGAGTGTCACAATGCAGAACGGCACGGTGCCAGAGTGACACAATGCAGAGTGTCACAGTGCCAGAGTGCCACAATGCCAGAGTGTCACAGTGCCAGAGTGTCACAGGGCCAGAGTGTCACACTGCAGAGTGTCACAATGCAGAGTGTCGCAATGCAATGCCACAGTGCCAGAGTGTCACAACGCAGAGTGTCGCAATGCAATGCCACAGTGCCAGAGTGTCACAACGCAGAGTGTCGCAATGGAGAGTGTCGCAATGCAATGCCACAGTGCCAGAGTGTCACAACGCAGAGTGTCACAATGTAGTGTGTCGCAATTGAATGCCACAGTGCAATAGTGTCACAATGCAGAATGTCACAGTCCCAGAGTGTCACAATGCAGAGTGCCACTGTGCCCGAGTGTCACAATACCAGAATGTCACTGTGCCAGTGTCATCATGCACAGTTTCACAATGCAGAGTGTCACAGTGACAGTGTCACAAAGCAGAGTGCCACTGTGCCAGTGTCACAATGCAGAGAGTCGCAATGCAATGTCACAGTGCCAGAGTGTCACTATGCAGTGTCTCAATGCTATGTCACAGTGCCAGAGTGTCACAATACAAACTCTCACAGTGCCAGAGTGTCACAGTGCCAGTGTCACAGTGCTAGAGTGTCACAATGCTGAGTGTCACAAAGCAGAGTGTCACAATGCAGAGTGTTACAGTGCCACAGTGTCACAATGCCAGACTCTCACAGTGCCATAGTGTCACAATGCAGAATGTCACAGTGCCAGAGTGTCACAATGCAGAGTGTCACAGTGCCAGACTGTCACAGTTCCAGAGTGTCACAATGCCAGAGTGTCACAGTTCCAGAGTGTCACAATGCCAGAGTGTCACAGCGGCAGAGTGTCACAATGCAGATTTCCACTATGCCAGAGTGTCACAATACCAGAATGTCACAGTGCCAGAGTGTCACAGGGCCAGAGTGTCACACTGCAGAGTGTCACAATGCAGAGTGTCGCAATGCAATGCCACAGTGCCGGAGTGTCACAACGCAGAGTGTCGCAATGAAATGCCACAGTGCCAGAGTGTCACAATGCAGACTCTCACAGTGACAGAGTGTCACAATGCCAGTGTCACAACGCAGAGTGTCACAATTCAGAGTGTTACACTGCCACAGTGTCACAATGCCAGAGTGTCACAGTGCCAGAGTGTCACAATGCAGAGTGCCTCTGTGCCCGAGTGTCACAATACCAGAATGTCACAGTGCCAGAGTGTCATAATGCAGAGTGTCAAAATGCAGAGTGTCACAGTGACAGAGTGTCACAAAGCAGAGTGCCACTGTGCCAGTGTCACAATTCAGAAAGTCGCAATGCAATGTCACGGTGCCAGAGTGTCACAATGCAGTGTCTCAATGCTATGTCACAGTGCCAGAGTGTCACAATACAAACTCTCACACTGCCAGAGTGTCACAGTGCCAGTGTCACAGTGCTAGTGTGTCACAATGCTGAGTGTCACAAAGCAGAGTGTCACAATGCAGAGTGTTACAGTGCCACAGTGTTACAATACCAGAGTCTCACAGTGCCATAGTGTCACAATGCAGAATGTCACAGTGCCAGAGTGTCACAATGCAGAGTGTCACAGTGCCAGAGTGTCACAGTTCCAGAGTGTCAGAATGCCAGAGTATCACAGTGCTAGAGTGTCACAATGCAGAGTGTCACATTGCCAGAGTGTCACAGTGCCAGAGTGTCACAATGCCAGAGTGTCACAGCGGCAGAGTGTCACAATGCAGATTTCCACTATGCCAGAGTGTCACAATACCAGAATGTCACAGTGCCAGAGTGTCATAATGCAGAGTGTCACAGTGCCAGAGTGTCACAGTGCCAGAGTGTCACAGTTCCAGAGTGTCACAATGCCAGAGTGTCACAATGCAGAGTGTCACAATGCAGAGTGTCACAGTGCCAGAGTGTCACAATGCAGAGTGCCACTGTGCTAGTGCCACAATGCAGAGAGTCGCAATGCAATGTCACAGTGCCAGAGTGTCACAATGCAGAGTGTCGCAATGCTATGTCACAGTGCCAGAGTGTCACAATACAGACTCTCACAGTGCCAGTGTCACAGTGCCATAGTCACAATGCAGAGTGTCACAATGCAGAGTGTCACTGTACCAGAGTGTCACAATGCAGAGTGTCACAATGAAGTGCCAGAGTGTCACAGTGCCAGAGTGTCACAATGCCAGAGTGTCACAGTGACAGAGTGTCACAATGCAGATTTCCACTATGCCAGAGTGACACTATGCAGAGTGTCACAGTGCCAGAGTGCCACAATGCCTGAGTATCACAATCCAGAGTGTCACAATGTAGAATGTCACAGTGCCAGAGTGTCACAATGCAGAGTGTCACAGCGCCAGAGTGTCACAATGCAGAGCGTCACAATGCCAGAGTGTCACAGTGCCAGAGTGTCACAGGGCCAGAGTGTCACACTGCAGAATGTCACAATGCCAGAGTGTCACAATGCAGACTCTCACAGTGCCAGAGTGTCACAGTGCCAGTGTCACAGAACTAGAGTGTCACAATACCAGTGTCACAATGCAGAGTGCAACTGTGCCAGTGTCACAATGCAGAGAGTCGCAATGCAATGCCACAGTGCCAGAGTTTCACAATGCAGGGTGCCACTGTGCCAGAGTGTCACAACGCAGAGAGTCGCAATGCTATGTCACAGTGCCAGAGTGTCACAATGCATACTCTCACAATGCAGAATGTCACAGTGCCACAGTGTCACAGTGCTAGAGTGTCACAATGCCAGAGCCACAATGCAGAGTGTCACAGTACCAGAGTGCCACAATGCCAGAGTGTCACAGCGCTAGAGTGACACAGGGCCAGAGTGTCACACTGCAGAATGTCACAATGCCAGAGTGTCACGCTCCCAGAGTGTCACAATGCCAGAATTTCACAGTGCCAGAGTGTAACAAAGCACACTTTCAAAGTGAAAGAGTGTCACAGTGCCAGTGTCACAGTGCCAGAGTGTCACAATGCAGTGTCACAATGCAGAGAGTCACAGTGTCACAGTGTCACAGTGCCAGATTGTCACAGTGCCAGGGTGTCACAATGCAGAGTGTCACAATGCAGAGTGTCACAGTGCTAGAGTGTCACGATGCCAGTGTCACAATGCAGAGTGCCACTGTGCCAGTGTCACAATGCAGAGAGTCGCAATGCAATGCCACAGTGCCAGAGTTTCACAATGCAGAGTGCCACTGTGCCAGAGTGTCACAACGCAGAGAGTCGCAATGCTATGTCACAGTGCCAGAGTGTCACAATGCAGACTCTCACAATGCAGAGTGTCACAGTGCCACAGTGTCACAGTGCTAGAGTGTCACAATGCCAGACTATCACAGTGCCAGAGTGTAACAATGCACACTTTCAAAGTGCCAGAGTGTCACAGTGCCAGTGTCACAGTGCCAGAGTGTCACAATGCAGTGTCACAATGCAGAATGTCACAGTACCACAGTGTCACAGTGCCTTATTGTCACAGTGCCAGAGTGTCACAATTCAGAGTGTCACAATAGAGAGTGTCACAATGCAGAGTGTCACAATGCAGACTATCACAGTGCCAGAGTGTCACAATGCAGTGTCACAATGCAGAGTGTCACAGTGCCATAGTCACAATGCAGAGTGCCACTGTGCCAGTGCCACAATGCAGAGAGTCGCAATGCAATGTCACAGTGCCAGAGTGTCACAATGCAGAGTTTCGCAATGCTATGTCACAGTGCCAGAGTGTCACAATACAGACTCTCACAGTGCCAGTGTCACAGTGCCATAGTCACAATGCAGAGTGTCACAATGCAGAGTGTCACTGTACCAGAGTGTCACAATGCAGAGTGTCACAATGAAGTGCCAGAGTGTCACAGTGCCAGAGTGTCACAATGCCAGAGTGTCACAGTGACAGAGTGTCACAATGCAGATTTCCACTATGCCAGAGTGACACTATGCAGAGTGTCACAGTGCCAGAGTGCCACAATGCCTGAGTATCACAATCCAGAGTGTCACAATGTAGAATGTCACAGTGCCAGAGTGTCACAATGCAGAGTGTCACAGCGCCAGAGTGTCACAATGCAGAGCGTCACAATGCCAGAGTGTCACAGTGCCAGAGTGTCACAGGGCCAGAGTGTCACACTGCAGAATGTCACAATGCCAGAGTGTCACAATGCAGACTCTCACAGTGCCAGAGTGTCACAGTGCCAGTGTCACAGAGCTAGAGTGTCACAATACCAGTGTCACAATGCAGAGTGCAACTGTGCCAGTGTCACAATGCAGAGAGTCGCAATGCAATGCCACAGTGCCAGAGTTTCACAATGCAGGGTGCCACTGTGCCAGAGTGTCACAACGCAGAGAGTCGCAATGCTATGTCACAGTGCCAGAGTGTCACAATGCAGACTCTCACAATGCAGAATGTCACAGTGCCACAGTGTCACAGTGCTAGAGTGTCACAATGCCAGAGCCACAATGCAGAGTGTCACAGTACCAGAGTGCCACAATGCCAGAGTGTCACAGCGCCAGAGTGACACAGGGCCAGAGTGTCACACTGCAGAATGTCACAATGCCAGAGTGTCACGCTCCCAGAGTGTCACAATGCCAGAATATCACAGTGCCAGAGTGTAACAAAGCACACTTTCAAAGTGAAAGAGTGTCACAGTGCCAGTGTCACAGTGCCAGAGTGTCACAATGCAGTGTCACAATGCAGAGAGTCACAGTGTCACAGTGTCACAGTGCCAGATTGTCACAGTGCCAGGGTGTCACAATGCAGAGTGTCACAATGCAGAGTGTCACAGTGCTAGAGTGTCACGATGCCAGTGTCACAATGCAGAGTGCCACTGTGCCAGTGTCACAATGCAGAGAGTCGCAATGCAATGCCACAGTGCCAGAGTTTCACAATGCAGAGTGCCACTGTGCCAGAGTGTCACAACGCAGAGAGTCGCAATGCTATGTCACAGTGCCAGAGTGTCACAATGCAGACTCTCACAATGCAGAGTGTCACAGTGCCACAGTGTCACAGTGCTAGAGTGTCACAATGCCAGACTATCACAGTGCCAGAGTGTAACAATGCACACTTTCAAAGTGCCAGAGTGTCACAGTGCCAGTGTCACAGTGCCAGAGTGTCACAATGCAGTGTCACAATGCAGAATGTCACAGTACCACAGTGTCACAGTGCCTTATTGTCACAGTGCCAGAGTGTCACAATTCAGAGTGTCACAATAGAGAGTGTCACAATGCAGAGTGTCACAATGCAGACTATCACAGTGCCAGAGTGTCACAATGCAGTGTCACAATGCAGAGTGTCACAGTGCCATAGTCACAATGCAGAGTGCCACAATTCCAGACTTTCACAGTGCCAGAGTGTCACAGCGCAGAGTGTCACAGTGCGAGAGTGTCATAACGCAGAATGTCACTGTGCCAGAGTGTCACAATGCAGAGTGTCACAGTACCAGAGTGACACAATGCAGAGTGTCACAGTGCCAGAGCGTCACAATGCAGAACGGCACGGTGCCAGAGTGACACAATGCAGAGTATCACAGCGCCAGAGTGCCACAGGGCCAGAGTGTCACACTGTAGAATGTGACAATGCCAGAGTGTCACGTTCCCAGAGTGTCACAATGCCAGAATGTCACAGTGCCAGAGTGTAACAATGCACACTTTCAAAGTGCCAGAGTGTCACAGTGCCAGTGTCACAGTGCCAGAGTGTCACAATGCAGAACGTCACTGTGCCAGTGTCACACGGCACAGTGTCACAATTCCAGAGTTTCACAGTGCCAGAGTGTCACAGCGCAGAGTGTCACAGTGCGAGAGTGTCATAACGCAGAATGTCACTGTGCCTGAGTGTCACAATGCAGAACGGCACGGTGCCAGAGTGACACAATGCAGAGTGTCACAGTGCCAGAGTGTCACAGCGCCAGAGTGTCACACTGTAGAATGTCACAATGCCAGAGTGTCACAGTGCCAGAGTGTCACAATGCAGAGTGTCACAATGCAGAGTCACAGTGTCACAGTGTCACATTGTCAGATTGTCACAGTGCAGTGTCACAATGCAGACTGTCACAATGCAGAGTGTCACTGTGCCAGAGTGTCACAATGCAGAGAGTCGCAATGCAATGTCACAGTGCCAGAGTGTCACAATGCAGACTCTCACAGTGCCAGAGTGTCACAGTGCCAGTGTCACAGTGCCAGAGTGCCACTGTGCCAGTGTCACAATGCAGAGAGTCGCAATGCTATGTCACAGTGCCAGAGTGTCACAATGCAGACTCTCACAATGCAGAGTGTCACAGTGATACAGTGTCACAGTGCTAGAGTGCCACAATGCCAGAGTCACAATGCAGAGTGTCACAACGCAGTGTGTTACAGTGCCAGAGTGTCACAATGCCAGACTCTCACAGTGCCAGAGTGTCACAATGCAGAATGTCACTGCGCCGGAGTGTCACAATGCAGTGTCACAATGCAGAGTGTCACAGTGCCATAGTCACAATGCGGAGTGTCACAATGCCAAAGTGTCACAGTGCGAGAGTGTCAAAACGCAGAATGTCACTGTGCCAGAATGTCACAATGCAGAGTGTCACAGTGCCAGAGTGTCACAATGCAGAATGTCACTGTGCCAGATTGACACAATGCAGAGTGTCACAGTACCAGAGTGCCACAATGCCAGAGTGTCACAGTGCCAGATTGTCACAGGGCCAGAGTGTCACACTGCAGAATGTCACAATGCCAGAGTGTCACGTTCCCAGAGTGTCACAATGCCAGAATGTCACAGTGCCAGAGTGTAACAATGCACACTTTCCAAGTGCCAGAGTGTCACAGTGCAAGTGTCACAGTGCCAGAGTGTCTCAATGCAGTGTCACAATGCAGAGTGTCACAGTACCACAGTGTCACAGTGCCTTATTCTCACAGTGCCAGAGTGTCACAATGCAGAGTGTCACAATGCAGTGTGTTACAGTGCCAGAGTGTCACAATGCCAGACTCTCACAGTGCCAGAGTGTCACAATGCAGAATGTCACTGTGCCAGAGTGACACAATGCAGAGTGTCACAGTGCCAGAGTGCCACAATGCCAGAGTGTCACAGTGCCAGAGTGTCAGAATGCAGAGAGTCACAGTGTCACAGTGTCACATTGTCAGATTGTCACAGTGCCAGAGTGTCACAATGCAGAGTGTCACAATGCAGAGTGTCACAGTGCCAGAGTGTCACAATGCAGAGTGTCACTGTGCCAGAGTGTCACAATGCAGAGAGTCGCAATGCAATGTCACAGTGCCAGAGTGTCACAATGAAGAGTGTCACAATGCAGAGTTCACAATGCCAGTGTCACAATGCAGAGTGTCACAGTGCCAGAGTGTCACAATGCAGACTCTCACAATGCAGAGTGTCACAGAGCCACAGTGTCACAGTGCCAGAATGTCACAGTGCTAGAGTGTCACAATGCCAGTGTCACAATGCAGAGTGTCACAGTGCCAGAGTGTCACAACGCAGAGAGTCGCAATGCAATGTCACAGTGCCAGAGTGTCACAATGCAGACTCTCACAATGCAGAATGTCACAGTGCCACAGTGTCACAGTGCTAGAGTGTCACAATGCCAGAGTCACAAAGCAGAGTGTCACAATGCAGTGTGTTACAGTGCCAGAGTGTCACAATGCCAGACTCTCACAGTGCCAGAGTGTCACAATGCAGTGTCACAATGCAGAGTGTCACAGTGCCATAGTCACAATGCAGAGTGTCACAATGCCAAAGTGTCACAGTGCCAGAGTGTCACAATGCAGAACGTCACTGTGCCAGTGTCACACGGCACAGTGTCACAATGCCAGAGTTTCACAGCGCCAGAGTGTCACAGCGCAGAGTGTCACAGTGCGAGAGTGTCATAACGCAGAATGTCACTGTGCCAGAGTGTCACAATGCAGAGTGTCACAGTACCAGAGTGTCACGATGCAGAGTGTCACAGTGCCAGAGCGTCACAATGCAGAACGGCACGGTGCCAGAGTGACACAATGCAGAGTGTCACAGTGCCAGAGTGCCACAATGCCAGAGTGTCACAGTGCCAGTGTGTCACAGGGCCAGAGTGTCACACTGTAGAATGCCACAATGCCAGAGTGTCACGTTCCCAGAGTGTCACAATGCCAGAATGTCACAGTGCCAGAGTGTAACAATGCACAATTTCAAAGTGCCAGAATGTCACAGTGCAAGTGTCACAGTGCCAGAGTGTCACAATGCAGAGTGTCACAATGCAGAGTGTCACAGTACCACAGTGTCACAGTGCCAGATTGTCACAGTGCCAGAGTGTCACAATGCAGAGTGTCACAATGCAGAGAGTCACAGTGCCAGAGTGTCACAATGCAGAGTGTCACAATGCAGAGTGTCACAGCGCCAGAGTGTCACAATGCAGAGCGTCACAATGCCAGAGTGTCACAGTGCCAGAGTGTCACAGGGCCAGAGTGTCACACTGCAGAATGTCACAATGCCAGAGTGTCACAATGCAGACTCTCACAGTGCCAGAGTGTCACAGTGCCAGTGTCACAGAGCTAGAGTGTCACAATACCAGTGTCACAATGCAGAGTGCAACTGTGCCAGTGTCACAATGCAGAGAGTCGCAATGCAATGCCACAGTGCCAGAGTTTCACAATGCAGGGTGCCACTGTGCCAGAGTGTCACAACGCAGAGAGTCGCAATGCTATGTCACAGTGCCAGAGTGTCACAATGCAGACTCTCACAATGCAGAATGTCACAGTGCCACAGTGTCACAGTGCTAGAGTGTCACAATGCCAGAGCCACAATGCAGAGTGTCACAGTACCAGAGTGCCACAATGCCAGAGTGTCACAGCGCCAGAGTGACACAGGGCCAGAGTGTCACACTGCAGAATGTCACAATGCCAGAGTGTCACGCTCCCAGAGTGTCACAATGCCAGAATATCACAGTGCCAGAGTGTAACAAAGCACACTTTCAAAGTGAAAGAGTGTCACAGTGCCAGTGTCACAGTGCCAGAGTGTCACAATGCAGTGTCACAATGCAGAGAGTCACAGTGTCACAGTGTCACAGTGCCAGATTGTCACAGTGCCAGGGTGTCACAATGCAGAGTGTCACAATGCAGAGTGTCACAGTGCTAGAGTGTCACGATGCCAGTGTCACAATGCAGAGTGCCACTGTGCCAGTGTCACAATGCAGAGAGTCGCAATGCAATGCCACAGTGCCAGAGTTTCACAATGCAGAGTGCCACTGTGCCAGAGTGTCACAACGCAGAGAGTCGCAATGCTATGTCACAGTGCCAGAGTGTCACAATGCAGACTCTCACAATGCAGAGTGTCACAGTGCCACAGTGTCACAGTGCTAGAGTGTCACAATGCCAGACTATCACAGTGCCAGAGTGTAACAATGCACACTTTCAAAGTGCCAGAGTGTCACAGTGCCAGTGTCACAGTGCCAGAGTGTCACAATGCAGTGTCACAATGCAGAATGTCACAGTACCACAGTGTCACAGTGCCTTATTGTCACAGTGCCAGAGTGTCACAATTCAGAGTGTCACAATAGAGAGTGTCACAATGCAGAGTGTCACAATGCAGACTATCACAGTGCCAGAGTGTCACAATGCAGTGTCACAATGCAGAGTGTCACAGTGCCATAGTCACAATGCAGAGTGCCACAATTCCAGACTTTCACAGTGCCAGAGTGTCACAGCGCAGAGTGTCACAGTGCGAGAGTGTCATAACGCAGAATGTCACTGTGCCAGAGTGTCACAATGCAGAGTGTCACAGTACCAGAGTGACACAATGCAGAGTGTCACAGTGCCAGAGCGTCACAATGCAGAACGGCACGGTGCCAGAGTGACACAATGCAGAGTATCACAGCGCCAGAGTGCCACAGGGCCAGAGTGTCACACTGTAGAATGTGACAATGCCAGAGTGTCACGTTCCCAGAGTGTCACAATGCCAGAATGTCACAGTGCCAGAGTGTAACAATGCACACTTTCAAAGTGCCAGAGTGTCACAGTGCCAGTGTCACAGTGCCAGAGTGTCACAATGCAGAACGTCACTGTGCCAGTGTCACACGGCACAGTGTCACAATTCCAGAGTTTCACAGTGCCAGAGTGTCACAGCGCAGAGTGTCACAGTGCGAGAGTGTCATAACGCAGAATGTCACTGTGCCTGAGTGTCACAATGCAGAACGGCACGGTGCCAGAGTGACACAATGCAGAGTGTCACAGTGCCAGAGTGTCACAGCGCCAGAGTGTCACACTGTAGAATGTCACAATGCCAGAGTGTCACAGTGCCAGAGTGTCACAATGCAGAGTGTCACAATGCAGAGTCACAGTGTCACAGTGTCACATTGTCAGATTGTCACAGTGCAGTGTCACAATGCAGACTGTCACAATGCAGAGTGTCACTGTGCCAGAGTGTCACAATGCAGAGAGTCGCAATGCAATGTCACAGTGCCAGAGTGTCACAATGCAGACTCTCACAGTGCCAGAGTGTCACAGTGCCAGTGTCACAGTGCCAGAGTGCCACTGTGCCAGTGTCACAATGCAGAGAGTCGCAATGCTATGTCACAGTGCCAGAGTGTCACAATGCAGACTCTCACAATGCAGAGTGTCACAGTGATACAGTGTCACAGTGCTAGAGTGCCACAATGCCAGAGTCACAATGCAGAGTGTCACAACGCAGTGTGTTACAGTGCCAGAGTGTCACAATGCCAGACTCTCACAGTGCCAGAGTGTCACAATGCAGAATGTCACTGCGCCGGAGTGTCACAATGCAGTGTCACAATGCAGAGTGTCACAGTGCCATAGTCACAATGCGGAGTGTCACAATGCCAAAGTGTCACAGTGCGAGAGTGTCAAAACGCAGAATGTCACTGTGCCAGAATGTCACAATGCAGAGTGTCACAGTGCCAGAGTGTCACAATGCAGAATGTCACTGTGCCAGATTGACACAATGCAGAGTGTCACAGTACCAGAGTGCCACAATGCCAGAGTGTCACAGTGCCAGATTGTCACAGGGCCAGAGTGTCACACTGCAGAATGTCACAATGCCAGAGTGTCACGTTCCCAGAGTGTCACAATGCCAGAATGTCACAGTGCCAGAGTGTAACAATGCACACTTTCCAAGTGCCAGAGTGTCACAGTGCAAGTGTCACAGTGCCAGAGTGTCTCAATGCAGTGTCACAATGCAGAGTGTCACAGTACCACAGTGTCACAGTGCCTTATTCTCACAGTGCCAGAGTGTCACAATGCAGAGTGTCACAATGCAGTGTGTTACAGTGCCAGAGTGTCACAATGCCAGACTCTCACAGTGCCAGAGTGTCACAATGCAGAATGTCACTGTGCCAGAGTGACACAATGCAGAGTGTCACAGTGCCAGAGTGCCACAATGCCAGAGTGTCACAGTGCCAGAGTGTCAGAATGCAGAGAGTCACAGTGTCACAGTGTCACATTGTCAGATTGTCACAGTGCCAGAGTGTCACAATGCAGAGTGTCACAATGCAGAGTGTCACAGTGCCAGAGTGTCACAATGCAGAGTGTCACTGTGCCAGAGTGTCACAATGCAGAGAGTCGCAATGCAATGTCACAGTGCCAGAGTGTCACAATGAAGAGTGTCACAATGCAGAGTTCACAATGCCAGTGTCACAATGCAGAGTGTCACAGTGCCAGAGTGTCACAATGCAGACTCTCACAATGCAGAGTGTCACAGAGCCACAGTGTCACAGTGCCAGAATGTCACAGTGCTAGAGTGTCACAATGCCAGTGTCACAATGCAGAGTGTCACAGTGCCAGAGTGTCACAACGCAGAGAGTCGCAATGCAATGTCACAGTGCCAGAGTGTCACAATGCAGACTCTCACAATGCAGAATGTCACAGTGCCACAGTGTCACAGTGCTAGAGTGTCACAATGCCAGAGTCACAAAGCAGAGTGTCACAATGCAGTGTGTTACAGTGCCAGAGTGTCACAATGCCAGACTCTCACAGTGCCAGAGTGTCACAATGCAGTGTCACAATGCAGAGTGTCACAGTGCCATAGTCACAATGCAGAGTGTCACAATGCCAAAGTGTCACAGTGCCAGAGTGTCACAATGCAGAACGTCACTGTGCCAGTGTCACACGGCACAGTGTCACAATGCCAGAGTTTCACAGCGCCAGAGTGTCACAGCGCAGAGTGTCACAGTGCGAGAGTGTCATAACGCAGAATGTCACTGTGCCAGAGTGTCACAATGCAGAGTGTCACAGTACCAGAGTGTCACGATGCAGAGTGTCACAGTGCCAGAGCGTCACAATGCAGAACGGCACGGTGCCAGAGTGACACAATGCAGAGTGTCACAGTGCCAGAGTGCCACAATGCCAGAGTGTCACAGTGCCAGTGTGTCACAGGGCCAGAGTGTCACACTGTAGAATGCCACAATGCCAGAGTGTCACGTTCCCAGAGTGTCACAATGCCAGAATGTCACAGTGCCAGAGTGTAACAATGCACAATTTCAAAGTGCCAGAATGTCACAGTGCAAGTGTCACAGTGCCAGAGTGTCACAATGCAGAGTGTCACAATGCAGAGTGTCACAGTACCACAGTGTCACAGTGCCAGATTGTCACAGTGCCAGAGTGTCACAATGCAGAGTGTCACAATGCAGAGAGTCACAGTGCCAGAGTGTCACAATGCAGAGTGTCACAATGCAGAGTGTCACAGTGCCAGAGTGTCACAATGCAGAGTGCCACTGTGCCAGAGTGTCACAATGCAGAGAGTCGCAATGCAATGTCACAGTGCCAGTGTCACAATGCAGTGTCACAATGCAGAGTGTCACAGTGCCATAGTCACAATGCAGAGTGTCACAATGCAGAGTGTCACAGTGCCATAGTCACAATGCAGAGTGTCATAATGCAGAGAGTCACAGTGCTAGAGTGTCACAATGCCAGTGTCACAATGCAGAGTGCCACTGTGCCAGTGTCACAATGCAGAGAGTCGCAATGCAATGCCACAGTGCCAGAGTTTCACAATGCAGAGTGCCACTGTGCCAGAGTGTCACAACGCAGAGTCGCAATGCTATGTCACAGTACCAGAGTGTCACAATGCAGACTCTCACAATGCAGAGTGTCACAGTGCCACAGTGCCACAGTGCTAGAGTGTCACAATGCCAGACTCTCACAGTGCCAGAGTGTCACAATGCAGTGTCACAATGCAGAGTGTCAGAGTGCCATAGTCACAATGCAGAGTGTCACAATGCCAAAGTGTCACAGTGCCAGAGTGTCACAATACAGAATGTCACTGTGCCAGAGTGTCACAATTCAGAGTGTCACAATAGAGAGTGTCACAATGCAGAGTGTCACAATGCAGAACGTCACTGTGCCAGTGTCACACGGCACAGTGTCACAATGCCAGAGTTTCACAGTGCCAGAGTGTCACAGCGCAGAGTGTTAGAGTGCGAGAGTGTCACAACGCAGAATGTCACTATGCCAGAGTGTCACAATGCAGAGTGTCACAGTACCAGAGTGTCACAATGCAGAGTGTCACAATGAAGTGCCACAGTGCCAGAGTGTCACAATGCCAGAGTGTCACAGTGACAGAGTGTCACAATGCAGAACAGCACGGTGCCAGAGTGACACAATGCAGAGTGTCACAGTGCCAGAGTGTCACAGTGCCAGAGTGTCACAGTGTCAGAGTGTCACAATGCAGAGAGTCACAATGCCAGAACAGCACGGTGCCAGAGTGACACAATGCTGAGTGTCACAGTGCCAGAGTGCCACAATGCCAGAGTGTCACAATCCAGACTGTCAAAATGGAGAATGTTACAGTGCCAGAGTGCCACAATGCAGAATGTCACAGTGCCAGAGTGTCACAATGCAGAGTGTCACACTGCAGAATGTCACAATGCCAGAGTGTCACAGTGCCAGTGTGTCACAGGGCCAGAGTGTCACACTGTAGAATGTCACAATGCCAGAGTGTCACGTTCCCAGAGTGTCACAATGTCAGAATGTCACAGTGCCAGAGTGTAACAATGCACACTTTCAAAGTGCCAGAGAGTCCCAGTGCCAGTGTCACAGTGCCAGAGTGTCACAATGCAGAGTGCCACAATGCAGAGAGTCACAGCGTCACAGTGTCACATTGTCAGATTGTCACAGTGCCAGAGTGTCACAATGCAGAGTGTCACAATGCAGAGTGTCACAGTGCCAGAGTTTCACAATGCAGAGTGCCGCTGTGCCAGAGTGTCACAATGCAGAGAGTCGCAATGCTATGTCACAGTGCCAGAGTGTCACAATGCAGACTCTCACAGTGCCAGAGTGTCACAGTGCCAGTGTCACAGTGCTAGAGTGTCACAATGCCAGTTGCACAATGCAGAGTGCCACTGTGCCAGTGTCACAATGCAGAGAGTCGCAATGCTATGTCACAGTGCCAGAGTGTCACAATGCAGACCCTCACAATGCAGAGTGTCACAGTGCCAGAGTGTCACACGGCCAGAGTGTCACACTGCAGAATGTCACAATGCCAGAGTGTCACGTTCCTAGAGTGTCACAATGCCAGAATGTCACAGTGCCAGAGTGTAACAATGCACAATTTCAAAGTGCCAGAGTGTCACAGTGCAAGTGTCACAGTGCCAGAGTGTCACAACGCAGTGTGTCACAATGCAGAGTGTCACAGTACCACAGTGTCACAGTGCCAGATTGTCACAGTGCCAGAGTGTCACAATGCAGAGTGTCACAATGCAGAGAGTCACAGTGTCACAGTGTCACATTGTCAGATTGTCACAGTGCCAGAGTGTCACAATGCAGAGTGTCACAATGCAGAGTGTCACAGTGCCAGAGTGTCACAATGCAGAGTGCCACTGTGCCAGTGTCACAATGCAGAGAGTCGCAATGCAATGTCACAGTGCCAGAGTGTCACAATGCAGACTCTCACAGTGCCAGAGTGTCACAGTGCCAGTGTCACAGTGCTAGAGTGTCACAATGCCAGTGTCACAATGCAGAGTGCCACTGTGCCAGTGTCACAATGCAGAGAGTCGCAATGCTATGTCACAGTGCCAGAGTGTCACAATGCAGTGTCACAATGCAGAGTGTCACAGTGCCATAGTCACAATGCAGAGTGTCACAATGCAGAGTGTCACAGTGCTAGAGTGTCACAATGCCAGTGTCACAATGCAGAGTGCCACTGTGCCAGTGTCACAATGCAGAGAGTCGCAATGCAATGCCACAGTGCCAGAGTGTCACAATGCAGAGTGTCACAATGCAGGGAGTCACAGTGTCACAGTGTCACATTGTCAGATTGTCACAGTGCCAGAGTGTCACAATGCAGAGTGTCACAATGCAGAGTGTCACAGTGCCAGAGTGTCACAATGCAGAGTTTCACAATGCAGAGTGTCACAGTGCCAGAGTGTCACAATGCAGAGTGCCACTGTGCCAGAGTGTCACAATGCAGAGAGTCGCAATGCAATGTCACAGTGCCATAGTGTCACAATGCAGACTCTCACAGTGCCAGAGTGTCACAGTGCCAGTGTCACAGTGCTAGAGTGTCACAATGCCAGTGTCACAATGCAGAGTGCCACTGTGCCAGTGTCACAATGCACAGAGTCGCAATGCTATGTCACAGTGACAGAGTGTCACAATGCAGACCCTCACAATGCAGAGTGTCACAGTGCCAGAGTGTCACAGGGCCGGAGTGTCACACTGCAGAATGTCACAATGCCAGAGTGTCACGTTCCCAGAGTGTCACAATGCCAGAATGCCACAGTGCCAGAGTGTAACAATGCACACTTTCAAAATGCCAGAGTGTCACAGTGCCAGTGTCACAGTGCCAGAGTGCCACAATGCAGAGTGTCACAATGCAGAGTGTCACAGTACCACAGTGTCACAGTGCCAGATTGTCACTGTGCCAGAGTGTCACAATGCAGAGTGTCACAATGCAGAGAGTCACAGTGTCACAGTGTCACATTGTCAAATTGTCACAGTGCCAGAGTGTCACAATGCAGAGTGTCACAATGCAGAGTGTCACAGTGCCAGAGTGTCACAATGCAGAGTACCACTATGCCAGAGTGTCACAATGCAGAGTCGCAATGCAATGTCACATTGCCAGAGTGTCACAATGCCAGTGTCACAGTGCTAGAGTGTCACAATGCCAGTGTCAAAATGCAGAGTGCCACTGTGCAAGTGTCACAATGCAGAGAGTCGCAATGCTATGTCACAGTGCCAGAGTGTCACAATGCAGACTCTCACAATACAGAGTGTCACAGTGCCACAATATCACAGTGCTAGAGTGCCACAATGCCAGAGTCACAATGCAGAGTGTCACAATGCAGTGTGTTACAGTGCCAGAGTGTCACAATGCCAGACTCTTACAGTGATAGAGTGTCACAATGCAGAGTGTCACAGTGCCAGAGTGTCACAGTGCCAGTGTCACAGTGCTAGAGTGTCACAATGCCAGTGTCACAATGCAGAGAGTCGCAATGCTATGTCACAGTGCCAGAGTGTCACAATGCAGACCCTCACAATGCAGAGTGTCACAGTGCCAGAGTGTCACACGGCCAGAGTGTCACACTGCAGAATGTCACAATGCCAGAGTGTCACGTTCCCAGAGTGTCACACTGCCAGAATGTCACAGTGCCAGAGTGTAACAATGCAGAATTTCAAAGTGCCAGAGTGCCACAGTGCAAGTGTCACAGTGCCAGAGTGTCACAATGCAGAGTGTCACAATGCAGAGTGTCACAGTACCACAGTGTCACAGTGCCAGATTGTCACAGTGCCAGAGTGTCACAATGCAGAGTGTCACAGTGTCACAGTGTCACATTGTCAGATTGTCACAGTGCCAGAGTGTCACAATGCAGAGTGTCACAATGCAGAGTGCCACTGTGCCAGAGTGTCACAATGCAGAGAGTCGCAATGCTATGTCACATTGCCAGAGTGTCACAATGCAGAGTGTCACAGTGCCATAGTCACAATGCAGAGTGTCACAATGCAGAGTGTCACAGTGCTAGAGTGTCACAATGCCAGAGTGTCACAATGCAGAGAGTCGCAATGCTATGTCACAGTGCCAGAGTGTCACAATGCAGACCCTCACAATGCAGAGTGTCACAGTGCCAGAGTGTCACAGGGCCAGAGTGTCACACTGCAGAATGTCACAATGCCAGAGTGTCACGTTCCCAGAGTGTCACAATGCCAGAATGTCACAGTGCCAGAGTGTAACAATGCACACTTTCAAAGTGCCAGAGTGTCACAGTGCCAGTGTCAATGTGCCAGTGGCACACTGCCAGAGTGTCACAATGCAGAGTGTCACAGTACCACAGTGTCACAGTGCCAGATTGTCACAGTGCCAGAGTGTCACAATGCAGAGTGTCACAATGCAGAGAGTCACAGTGTCACAGTGTCACATTGCCAGATTGTCACAGTGCCAGAGTGTCACAATGCAGAGTGTCACAATGCAGAGTGTCACAGTGCCAGAGTGTCACAATGCAGAGTGCCACTGTGCCAGAGTGTCACAATGCAGAGTCGCAATGCAATGTCACAGTGCCAGAGTGTCACAATGCAGACTCTCACAGTGCCAGAGTGTCACAGTGCCAGTGTCACAGTGCTAGAGTGTCACAATGCCAGTGTCACAATGCAGAGTGCCACTGTGCCAGTGTCACAATGCAGAGAGTCGCAATGCTATGTCACAGTGCCAGAGTGTCACAATGCAGACTCTCACAGTGCCAGAGTGTCACAATGCCACAGTGTCACAGTGCTAGAGTGCCACAATGCCAGAGTCACAATGCAGAGTGTCACAATGCAGTGTGTTACAGTGCCAGAGTGTCACAATGCCAGACTCTCACAGTGATAGAGTGTCACAATGCAGAGTGTCACAGTGCCAGAGTGTCACAGTGCCAGTGTCACAGTGCTAGAGTGTCACAATGCCAGTGTCACAATGCAGAGTGCCACTGTGCCAGTGTCACAATGCAGAGAGTCGCAATGCTATGTCACAGTGCCAGAGTGTCACACGGCCAGAGTGTCACACTGCAGAATGTCACTATGCCAGAGTGTCACGTTCCCAGAGTGTCACAATGCCAGAATGTCACAGTGCCAGAGTGTAACAATGCAGAATTTCAAAGTGCCAGAGTGTCACAGTGCAAGTGTCACAGTGCCAGAGTGTCACAATGCAGAGTGTCACAGTGTCACAGTGTCACATTGTCAGATTGTCACAGTGCCAGAGTGTCACAATGCAGAGTGTCACAATGCAGAGTGTCACAGTGCCAGAGTGTCACAATGCAGAGAGTCGCAATGCAATGTCACAGTGCCAGAGTGTCACAATGCAGAGTGTCACAATGCAGAGTGCCACTGTGCCAGAGTGTCACAATGCAGAGTCGCAATGCAATGTCACAGTGCCAGAGTGTCACAATGCAGACTCTCACAGTGCCAGAGTGTCACAGTGCCAGTGTCACAGTGCTAGAGTGTCACAATGCCAGTGTCACAATGCAGAGTGCCACTGTGCCAGTGTCACAATGCAGAGAGTCGCAATGCTATGTCACAGTGCCAGAGTGTCACAATGCAGTGTCACAATGCAGAGTGTCACAGTGCCATAGTCACAGTGCAGAGTGTCACAATGCAGAGTGTCACAGTGCTAGAGTGTCACAATGCCAGTGTCACAATGCAGAGTGCCACTGTGCCAGTGTCACAATGCAGAGACTCGCAATGCAATGCCACAGTGCCAGAGTTTCACAATGCAGAGTGCCACTGTGCCAGAGTGTCACAACGCAGAGAGTCGCAATGCTATGTCACAGTACCAGAGTGTCACAATGCAGACTCTCACAATGCAGAGTGTCACCGTGCCACAGTGTCACAGTGCTAGAGTGTCACAATGCCAGAGTCACAATGCAGAGTCTCACAATGCAGTGTGTTACAGTGCCAGAGTGTCACAATGCCAGACTCTCACAGTGCCAGAGTGTCACAATGCAGAATGTCACTGTGCCAGAGTGTCACAATGCAGTGTCACAATGCAGAGTGTCACAGTGCCATAGTCACAATGCAGAGTGTCACAATGCCAAAGTGTCACAGTGCCAGAGTGTCACAATGCAGAACGTCACTGTGCCAGCGTCACACGGCACAGTGTCACAATGCCAGAGTGTCACAGTGCGAGAGTGTCATAATGTAGAATGTCACTGTGCCAGAGTGTCACAATGCAGAGTGTCACAGTACCAGAGTGTCACAATGCAGAGTGTCACAGTGCCAGAGCGTCACAATGCAGAACGGCACGGTGCCAGAGTGACACAATGCAGAGTGTCACAGTGCCAGAGTGCCACAATGCCAGAGTGTCACAGTGCCAGTGTGTCACAGGGCCAGAGTGTCACACTGTAGAATGTCACAATGCCAGAGTGTCACGTTCCCAAAGTGTCACAATGCCAGAATGTCACAGTGCCAGAGTGTAACAATGCACACTTTCAAAGTGCAAGAGTGTCACACAGCCAGTGTCACAGTGCCAGAGTGTCACAATGCAGAGCGTCACAATGCAGGGAGTCACAGTGTCACAGTGTCACATTGTCAGATTGTCACAGTGCCAGAGTGTCACAATGCAGAGTGTCACAATGCAGAGTGTCACAGTGCCAGAGTGTCACAATGCAGAGTGTCACAATGCAGAGTGTCACAGTGCCAGAGTGTCACAATGCAGAGTGCCACTGTGCCAGAGTGTCACAATGCAGAGAGTCGCAATGCAATGTCACAGTGCCAGAGTGTCACAATGCAGACTCTCACAGTGCCAGAGTGTCACAGTGCCAGTGTCACAGTGCTAGAGTGCCACTGTGCCAGTGTCACAATGCAGTGAGTCGCAATGCTATGTCACAGTGCCAGAGTGTCACAATGCAGGCCCTCACAATGCAGAGTGTCACAGTGCCAGAGTGTCACAGGGCCAGAGTGTCACACTGCAGAATGTCACAATGCCAGAGTGTCACGTTCCCAGAGTGTCACAATGCCAGAATGTCACAGTGCCTGAGTGTAACAATGCACACTTTCAAAGTGCCAGAGTGTCACAGTGCCAGTGTAACAGTGCCAGAGTGTCACAATGCAGAGTGTCACAATGCAGAGTGTCACAGTACCACAGTGTCACAGTGCCAGATTATGACAGTGCCAGAGTGTCACAATGCAGTGTCACAATGCAGATAGAGTCACAGTGTCACAGTGTCACATTGTCAGATTGTCACAGTGCCAGAGTGTCACAATGCAGAGTGTCACAATGCACAGTGTCACAGTGCCAGAGTGTCACAATGCAGAGTGCCACTGTGCCAGAGTGTCACAATGCAGAGAGTCGCAATGCAATGTCACAGTGCCAGAGTGTCACAATGCAGACTCTCACAGTGCCAGAGTGTCACAGTGCCAGTGTCACAGTGCTAGAGTGTCACAATGCCAGTGTCACAATGCAGAGTGCCACTGTGCCAGTGTCAGAATGCAGAGAGTCGCAATGCTATGTCACAGTGCCAGAGTGTCACAATGCAGACTCTCACAATGCAGAGTGTCACAGTGCCACAGTGTCACAGTGCTAGAGTGCCACAATGCCAGAGTCACAATGCAGAGTGTCACAATGCAGTGTGTTACAGTGCCAGAGTGTCACAATGCCAGACTCTCACAGTGATAGAGTGTCACAATGCAGAGTGTCACAGTGCCAGAGTGTCACACGGCCAGAGTGTCACACTGCAGAATGTCCCAATGCTAGAGTGTCACGTTCCCAGAGTGTCACAATGCCAGAATGTCACAGTGCCAGAGTGTAACAATGCACACTTTCCAAGTGCCAGAGTGTCACAGTGCCAGTGTCACAGTGCCAGAGTGTCACAATGCAGCGTCACAATGCAGAGTGTCACAGTGCTAGAGTGTCACAATGCCAGTGTCACAATGCAGAGTGCCACAGTGCCAGTGTCACAATGCAGAGAGTCGCAATGCAATGCCACAGTGCCAGAGTTTCACAATGCAGATTGCCACTGTGCCAGAGTGTCACAGTGCCAGTGTCACAGTGCCAGAGTGTCACAATGCAGTGTCACAATGCAGATAGAGTCACAGTGTCACAGTGTCACATTGTCAGATTGTCACAGTGCCAGAGTGTCACAATGCAGAGTGTCACAATGCACAGTGTCACAGTGCCAGAGTGTCACAATGCAGAGTGCCACTGTGCCAGAGTGTCACAATGCAGAGAGTCGCAATGCAATGTCACAGTGCCAGAGTGTCACAATGCAGACTCTCACAGTGCCAGAGTGTCACAGTGCCAGTGTCACAGTGCTAGAGTGTCACAATGCCAGTGTCACAATGCAGAGTGCCACTGTGCCAGTGTCAGAATGCAGAGAGTCGCAATGCTATGTCACAGTGCCAGAGTGTCACAATGCAGACTCTCACAATGCAGAGTGTCACAGTGCCACAGTGTCACAGTGCTAGAGTGCCACAATGCCAGAGTCACAATGCAGAGTGTCACAATGCAGTGTGTTACAGTGCCAGAGTGTCACAATGCCAGACTCTCACAGTGATAGAGTGTCACAATGCAGAGTGTCACAGTGCCAGAGTGTCACACGGCCAGAGTGTCACACTGCAGAATGTCCCAATGCTAGAGTGTCACGTTCCCAGAGTGTCACAATGCCAGAATGTCACAGTGCCAGAGTGTAACAATGCACACTTTCCAAGTGCCAGAGTGTCACAGTGCCAGTGTCACAGTGCCAGAGTGTCACAATGCAGCGTCACAATGCAGAGTGTCACAGTGCTAGAGTGTCACAATGCCAGTGTCACAATGCAGAGTGCCACAGTGCCAGTGTCACAATGCAGAGAGTCGCAATGCAATGCCACAGTGCCAGAGTTTCACAATGCAGATTGCCACTGTGCCAGAGTGTCACAACGCAGAGAGTCGCAATGCTATGTCACAGTACCAGAGTGTCACAATGCAGACTCTCACAATGCAGAGTGTCACAGTGCCACAGTGTCACAGTGCTAGAGTGTCACAATGCCAGAGTCACAATGCAGAGTCTCACAATGCAGTGTGTTACAGTGCCAGAGTGTCACAATGCCAGACTCTCACAGTGCCAGAGTGTCACAATGCAGAATGTCACTGTGCCAGAGTGTCACAATGCAGTGTCACAATGCAGAGTGTCACAGTGCCATAGTCACAATGCAGAGTGTCACAATGCCAAAGTGTCACAGTGCCAGAGTGTCACAATGCAGAACGTCACTGTGCCAGTGTCACACGGCATAGTGTCACAATGCCAGAGTGTCACAGTGCGAGAGTGTCATAACGCAGAATGTCACTCTGCCAGAATGTCACAATGCAGAGTGTCACAGTGCCAGAGTGTCACAATGCAGAGTGTCACAGTGCCAGAGCGTCACAATGCAGAACGGCACGGTGCCAGAGTGCCACAATGCAGTGTCACAATGCAGAGTGTCACAGTGCCATAGTCACAATGCAGAGTGTCACAATGCCAAAGTGTCACAGTGCCAGAGTGTCACAATGCAGAATGTCACTGCGCCAGTGTCACACGGCACAGTGTCACAATGCCAGAGTTTCACAGTGCCAGAGTGTCACAGCGCGGAGCGTCACAGTGCGAGTGTGTCATAACGCAGAATGTCACTGTGCCACAGTGTCACAATGCAGAGTGTCAGAGTACCAGAGCGTGACAATGCAGAACGGCACCGTGCCAGAGTGACACAATGCAGAGTGTCACAGTGCCTGAGGTCCACATTGGTAGAGTGTCACAGTGCCAGAGTGTCAAAGGGCCAGAGTGTCACACTGCAGAATGCCAGAATGCCAGAGTGTCACGTTCCCAGAGTGTCACAATGCCAGAATGTCACAGTGCCAGAGTGTAACAATGCACACTTTCAAAGTGCCAGAGTGTCACAGTGCCAGTGTCACAGTGCCAGAGTGACACAATGCAGAGTGCCACTGCGCCCGAGTGTCACAATGCAGAGAGTCGCAATGCAATGTCACAGTGTCAGAGTGTCACAATGCGGAGTGTCACAATGCAGAGTGTCACAGTGCCAGAGTGTCACAATGCAGAGTGCCACTGTGCCAGTGTCACAATGCAGAGAGTCGCAATGCAATGTCACAGTGTCAGAGTGTCACAATGCGGAGTGTCTCAATGCTATGTCACAGTGCCAGAGTGTCACAATACAGACACTCACAGTGCCAGAGTGTCACAGTGCCAGTGTCACAGTGCTAGAGTGTCACAATGCTGAGTGTCACAAAGCAGAGTGTCACAATGCAGAGTGTTACAGTGCCACAGTGTCAGAATGCCAGAGTCTCACAGTGCCATAGTGTCACAATGCAGAATGTCACAGTGCCAGAGTGTCACAATGCCAGAGTGTCAGAGTGCCAGAGTGTCACAATGCAGAGTGTCAGAGTGCCAGAGTGTCACAGTTCCAGAGTGTCACAATGCCAGAGTGTAACAGTGCCAGAGTGTCACAATGGAGATTTCCACTATGCCAGAGTGTCACAATACCAGAATGTCACAGTGCCAGAGTGTCATTATGCAGAGTGTCACAGTGCCAGAGTGTCACAGTTCCAGAGTGTCACAATGCCAGAGTGTCACAGTGCCAGTGTGTTACAGTGCCAGAGTGTCCCAGTTCCAGAGTGTCACAATGCCAGAGTGTCACAATGCAGAGTGTCACAATGCAGAGTGTCACAGTGCCAGAGTGTCACAATGCAGATTGACATTGTGCCAGTGTCACAATGCAGAGAGTCGCAATGCAATGTCACAGTGTCAGAGTGTCACAATGCAGAGTGTCGCAATGCTATGTCACAGTGCCAGAGTGTCACAATAGAGACTCTCACAGTGCCAGTGTCACAGTGCCATAGTCACAATGCAGAGTGTCACAATGCCAAAGTGTCACACTGCCAGAGTGTCACAATGCAGAACGTCACTGTGCCAGTGTCAGACGGCGCAGTGTCACAATGCCAGAGTTTCACAGTGCCAGAGTGTCACAGCGCAGAGAGTAACAGTGCGAGAGTGTCACAACGCAGGATGTCACTGTGCCAGAGTGTCACAATGCAGAGTGTCACTGTACCAGAGTGTCACAATGCAGAGTGTCACAATGAAGTGCCAGAGTGTCACAGTGCCAGAGTTTCACAATGCCAGAGTGTCACAGTGACAGAGTGTCAAAATGCAGATTTCCACTATGCCAGAGTGAACCAATGCAGAGTGTCACAGTGCCAGAGTGCCACAATGCCTGATTATCACAATCCAGAGTGTCACAATGCAGAGTGTCACAGCGCCACAGTGTCACAATGCAGAGCGTCACAATGCCAGAATATCACAATACAGAGAGGCACTATGAAGTGCCAGAGTGTCACTGTGCCAGAGTGTCACAATGCAGAGAGTCTCAATGCAATGTCACAGTGCCAGAGTGTCACAATGCAGAGTGCCACTGTACCAGAGTGTCACAATGCAGAGTGTCACAATGAAGTGCCAGAGTGTCACAGTGCCAGAGTGCCACATTGCCAGCGTGTCACAATGCCAGAGTGTCACAGTGACAGAGTGTCAAAATGCAGATTTCCACTATGCCAGATTGAACCTATGCAGAGTGTCACAGTGCCAGAGCGCCACAATGCCTGACTATCACAATCCAGAGTGTCACAATGCAGAGTGTCACAGCGCCACAGTGTCACAATGCAGAGCGTCACAATGCCAGAATATCACAATGCAGAGAGTCACAATGAAGTGCCAGAGTGTCACGGTGCCAGAGTGACACAATGCAGAGTGTCACTGTGCCAGAGTGTCACAATGCAGAGAGTCTCAATGCAATGTCACAGTGCCAGAGTGTCACAATGCAGAGTGCCACTGTGCCAGAGTGTCACAATGCAGAGTGTCACAAGGCAGAATGTCAAAATGCCAGAGTGTCACGGTCCCAGAGTGTCACAATGACAGAATGTCATAGTGCCAGTGTGTCGCAAAGCAGAGAGACACAATGCAGAGTGTCACAGTGCCAGAGTGTCACAATGCCAGGGTGTCACAATTCCAGTGTGTCACAATGCAGAGTGTCAAAATGCAGAGTGTCACTGTGCCAGAGTGTCACAATGACAGAGTGTCACAATGCCAGAATGTTAGAGTGCCAGAGTGTCACATTGCAGAGTGCCACTGTGCCAGAGTGTCACAATGCAGAGAGTCGCAATTCAATGTCACAGTGCCAGAGTGTCACAATGCAGAGTGTCGCAATGCTATGCCACAGTGCCAGAGTGTCACAAGGCAGACTCTCACAGTGCCAGAGAGTCACAATGCAGAGTGCCACTGTGCCAGAGTGTCACAATGTCAGAGTGTCACAGTGCCAGAGAGTCACAATGCCAGAGTGCCACTGTGCCAGAGTGTCACAAAGCCAGAATGTCACAGTGAAAAAATGTCACAATGCATAGTGTCACAATACAGAGTGTCACGGGGCCAGAGTGTCACAATGCAGAGTGTCAAAGTGCTAGACTGTCACAATGCAGAGTGCCACTGTGCCACAGTGTCACAATGCAGAGAGTCGCAATTCAATGTCACAGTGCCAGAGTGTCACAATGCAGAGTGCCACTGTGCCTGAGTGTCACAATGCAGACTCTCACAGTGACAGAGTGTCACAATGCCAGTGTCACAAAGCAGAGTGTCACAATGTAGAGTGTTACACTGCCACAGTGTCACAATGATAGAGTCTCAAAGTGCCATAGTGTCACAATGCAGAATGTCACACTGCCAGAGAGTCACAATGCAGAGTGTCACAGTGCCGGAGTGTCACAGTTCCAGAGTGTCACAATGCCAGAGTGTCACAGTACCAGAGAGTCACAATGCAGAGTGCCACTGTGCCAGAGTGTCACAATACCAGAATGTCACAGTGCCAGTGTCACAGTGCCAGTGTCACAGTGCTAGAGTGTCACAATGCAGAATGTCACTGTGCCAGAGTGTCAGAATTCAGAGTGTCACAATACAGAGTGTCATAATACAGAGTGTCACAATGGAGACTGTCACAGTTCTAGAGTGTCACAGCGCCAGAGTTTCACAATGCAGAGTGTCACAATGCAGTGTCACAATGCAGAGTGTCACAGTGCCATAGTCACAATGCAGAGTGTCACAATGCCAGAGTTTCACAGTGCCAGAGTGTCACAGCGCAGAGTGTTAGAGTGCGAGAGTGTCACAACGCAGAATGTCACAATGCCAGAGTGTCACAGTGACAGAGTGTCACAATGCAGAACGGCACTGTGCCAGAATGACACAATGCAGAGTGTCACAGTGCCAGAGTGCCACAATGCCAGAGTATCACAATCCTGAGTGTCACAAAGTAGAATGTCACAGTGCCAGAGTATCACAATGCAGAGTGTCACAGTGTCAGAGTGTCACAATACAGAGAGTCAGAATGCCAGAACGGCACGGTGCCAGAGTGAAACAATGCTGAGTGTGACAATGCAGAGTGTCACAGTGCTAGAGTGTCACGATGCGAGTGTCACAATGCAGAGTGCCACTGTGCCAGTGTCACAATACAGAGAGTCGCAATGCAATGACACAGCGCCAGAGTTTCACAATGCAGAGTGCCACTGTGCCAGAGTGTCACAACGCAGAGAGTCGCAATGCTATGTCACAGTGCCAGAGTGTCACAATGCAGAATCTCGCAATGCAGAGAGTCACAGTGCCACAGTGTCACAGTGCTAGAGTGTCATAATGCCAGAGTCACAATGCAGAGTGTCACAATGCAGTGTGTTACAGTGCCAGAGTGTCACAATGCCAGACTCTAACAGTGCCAGAGTGTCACAATGCAGAATGTCACTGTGCCAGAGTGTCACAATTCAGAGTGTCACAATAGAGAGTGTCACAATGCAGAGTGTCACTATGCAGACTGTCACAGTGCCAGAGTGTCACAATGCAGTGTCACAATGCAGTGTCACAGTGCCATAGTCACAATGCAGAGTGTCACAATGCCAAAGTGTCACAGTGCCAGAGTGTCACAATGCAGAACGTCACTGTGCCAGTGTCACACGGCACAGTGTCACAATGCCAGAGTTTCAGAGTGCCAGAGTGTCACAGCGCAGTGTCACAGTGCGAGAGTGTCACAACGCAGAATGTCACTGTGCCAGAGTGTCACAATGCAGAGTGTCACAGTACCAGAGTATCACAATGCAGAGTGTCACAGTGCCAGAGCGTCACAATGCAGAACAGCACGGTGCCAGAGTGACACAATGCAGAGTGTCACAGTGCCAGAGTGCCACAATGCCAGAGTGTCACACTGTAGAATGTCACAATGCCAGAGTGTCACGTTCCCAGAGTGTCACAATGCCAGAATGTCACAGTGCCAGAGTGTAACAATGCACACTTTCAAAGTGCCAGAGTGTCACAGTGCCAGTGTCACAGTGCTAGAGTGTCACAATGCAGAGTGTCACAATGCAGAATGTCACAGTACCACAGTGTCACATTGTCAGATTGTCACAGTGCCAGAGTGTCACAATGCAGAGTGTCACAATGCAGAGTGTCACAGTGCCAGAGTGTCACAATGCAGAGCGCCACTGTGCCAGAGTGTCACAGTGCCAGTGTCACAGTGCTAGAGTGTCACAATGTCAGTGTCACAATGCAGAGTGCCACTGTGCCAGTGTCACAATGCAGAGAGTAGCAATGCTATGTCACAGTGCCAGAGTGTCACAATGCAGACTCTCACAATGCAGAGTGTCACAGTGCCACAGTGTCACAGTGCTAGAGTACCACAATGCCAGAGTCACAATGCAGAGTGTCACAATGCAGTGTGTTACAGTGCCAGAGTGTCACAATGCCAGACTCTCACAGTGCCAGAGTGTCACAATGCAGAATGTCACTGTGCCAGAGTGTCACAATGCAGTATAACAATGCAGAGTGTCACAGTGCCATAGTCTAAATGCGGAGTGTCACAATGCCAAAGTGTCACAGTGCGAGAGTGTCAAAACGCAGAATGTCACTGTGCCAGAGTGTCACAATGGAGAGTGTCACAGTGCCAGAGTGTCACAATGCAGAATGTCACTGTGCCAGAGTGACACAATGCAGAGTGTCACAGTGCCAGAGTGCCACAATGCCAGAGTGTCACAGTGCCAGAGTGTCACAGGGCCAGAGTGTCACACTGCAGAATGTCACAATGCCAGAGTGTCACGTTCACAGAGTGTCACAATGCCAGAATGTCACAGTGCCAGAGTGTAACAATGCACACTTTCAAAGTGCCAGAGTGTCACAGTGCCAATGTCACAGTGCCAGAGTGTCACAATGCAGTGTCACAATGCAGAGAGTCACAGTACCACAGTGTCACAGTGCCAGATTTTCACAGTGCCAGAGTGTCACAATGCAGAGTGTCACAATGCAGAGTGTCACAGTGCTAGAGTGTCACAATGCCAGTGTCACAATGCAGAGTGCCACTGTGCCAGTGTCACAATGCAGAGAGTCGCAATGCAATGCCACAGTGCCATAGTGTCACAACGCAGAGAGTCGCAATGCAATGTCACAGTGCCAGAGTGTCACAATGCACACTCTCACAATGCAGAATGTCACAGTGCCAGAGTGTCACAGTGCTAGACTGTCACAATGCCAGAGTCACAATGCAGCGGGTCACAATGCAGTGTCACAATGCAGAGTGTCACAGTACCACAGTGTCACAGTGCCTTATTGTCACAGTGCCAGAGTGTCACAATGCAGTGTCACAATGCAGAGAGTCACAGTGTCACAGTGTCACAGTGCCAGATTGTCACAGTGCCAGAGTGTCACAATGCAGAGTGTCACAATGCAGAGTGTCACAGTGCTAGAGTGTCACAATGCCAGTGTGACAATGCAGAGTGCCACTGTGCCAGTGTCACAATGCAGAGAGTCGCAATGCAATGTCACAGTGCCAGAGTGTCACAATGCAGACTCTCACAATGCAGAATGTCACAGTGCCACAGTGTCACAGTGCTAGAGTGTCACAATGCCAGAGTCACAATGCAGAGTGTCACAATGCAGTGTGTTACAGTGCCAGAGTGTCACAATGCCAGACTCTCACAGTGCCAGAGTGTCACAATGCAGAATGTCACTGTGCCAGAGTGTCACAATTCAGAGTGTCACAATAGAGAGTGTCACAATGCAGAGTGTCGCAATGCAGAACGTCACTGTGCCAGTGTCACACGGCACAGTGTCACAATGCCAGAGTTTCACAGTGCCAGAGTGTCACAGCGCAGAGTGTTAGAGTGCGAGAGTGTCACAACGCAGAATGTCACTATGCCAGAGTGTCACAATGCAGAGTGTCACATTACCAGAGTGTCACAATGCAGAGTGTCACAATGAAGTGCCACAGTGCCAGAGTGTCACAATGCCAGAGTGTCACAGTGACAGAGTGTCACAATGCAGAACAGCACAGTGCCAGAGTGCCACAATGCCAGAGTATCACAATCCAGAGTGACACAATGTAGAATGTCACAGAGCCAGAGTGTCACAATGCAGAGTGTCACAGTGTCAGAGTGTCACAATGCAGAGAGTCACAATGCCAGAACAGCACGGTGCCAGAGTGACACAATGCTGAGTGTCACAGTGCCAGAGTGCCACAATGCCAGAGTGTCACAATCCAGACTGTCAAAATGGAGAATGTTACAGTGCCAGAGTGCCACAATGCAGAATGTCACAGTGCCAGAGTGTGACAATGCAGAGTGTCACACTGCAGAATGTCACAGTGCCAGAGCGTCACGGTTCCAGAGTGTCACAATGACAGAATGTCACAATGCCAGTGTGTCGCAATGCAGAGAGACACAATGCAGAGTGTCACAGTGCCAGAGTGTCACAATGCCTGAGTGTCATAGTGCCAGTGTGTCATAATGCAGAGTGTCACAATGCCAGAGTGTCACAGTGACAGAGTGTCAAAATGCAGATTTCCACTATGCCAGATTGAACCTATGCAGAGTGTCACAGTGCCAGAGTGCCACAATGCCTGACTATCACAATCCAGAGTGTCACAATGCAGAGTGTCACAGCGCCACAGTGTCACAATGCAGAGCGTCACAATGCCAGAATATCACAATGCAGAGAGTCACAATGAAGTGCCAGAGTGTCACGGTGCCAGAGTGACACAATGCAGAGTGTCACTGTGCCAGAGTGTCACAATGCAGAGAGTCTCAATGCAATGTCACAGTGCCAGAGTGTCACAATGCAGAGTGCCACTGTGCCAGAGTGTCACAATGCAGAGTGTCACAATGCAGAATGTCACTGCGCCAGTGTCACACGGCACAGTGTCACAATACCAGAGTTTCACAGTGCCAGAGTGTCACAGCGCGGAGCGTCACAGTGCGAGTGTGTCATAACGCAGAATGTCACTGTGCCACAGTGTCACAATGCAGAGTGTCAGAGTACCAGAGCGTGACAATGCAGAACGGCACCGTGCCAGAGTGACACAATGCAGAGTGTCACAGTGCCTGAGGTCCACATTGGTAGAGTGTCACAGTGCCAGAGTGTCAAAGGGCCAGAGTGTCACACTGCAGAATGCCAGAATGCCAGAGTGTCACGTTCCCAGAGTGTCACAATGCCAGAATGTCACAGTGCCAGAGTGTAACAATGCACACTTTCAAAGTGCCAGAGTGTCACAGTGCCAGTGTCACAGTGCCAGAGTGACACAATGCAGAGTGCCACTGCGCCCGAGTGTCACAATGCAGAGAGTCGCAATGCAATGTCACAGTGTCAGAGTGTCACAATGCGGAGTGTCACAATGCAGAGTGTCACAGTGCCAGAGTGTCACAATGCAGAGTGCCACTGTGCCAGTGTCACAATGCAGAGAGTCGCAATGCAATGTCACAGTGTCAGAGTGTCACAATGCGGAGTGTCTCAATGCTATGTCACAGTGCCAGAGTGTCACAATACAGACACTCACAGTGCCAGAGTGTCACAGTGCCAGTGTCACAGTGCTAGAGTGTCACAATGCTGAGTGTCACAAAGCAGAGTGTCACAATGCAGAGTGTTACAGTGCCACAGTGTCAGAATGCCAGAGTCTCACAGTGCCATAGTGTCACAATGCAGAATGTCACAGTGCCAGAGTGTCACAATGCCAGAGTGTCAGAGTGCCAGAGTGTCACAATGCAGAGTGTCAGAGTGCCAGAGTGTCACAGTTCCAGAGTGTCACAATGCCAGAGTGTAACAGTGCCAGAGTGTCACAATGGAGATTTCCACTATGCCAGAGTGTCACAATACCAGAATGTCACAGTGCCAGAGTGTCATTATGCAGAGTGTCACAGTGCCAGAGTGTCACAGTTCCAGAGTGTCACAATGCCAGAGTGTCACAGTGCCAGTGTGTTACAGTGCCAGAGTGTCCCAGTTCCAGAGTGTCACAATGCCAGAGTGTCACAATGCAGAGTGTCACAATGCAGAGTGTCACAGTGCCAGAGTGTCACAATGCAGATTGACATTGTGCCAGTGTCACAATGCAGAGAGTCGCAATGCAATGTCACAGTGCCAGATTGTCACAATGCAGAGTGTCGCAATGCTATGTCACAGTGCCAGAGTGTCACAATAGAGACTCTCACAGTGCCAGTGTCACAGTGCCATAGTCACAATGCAGAGTGTCACAATGCCAAAGTGTCACACTGCCAGAGTGTCACAATGCAGAACGTCACTGTGCCAGTGTCAGACGGCGCAGTGTCACAATGCCAGAGTTTCACAGTGCCAGAGTGTCACAGCGCAGAGAGTAACAGTGCGAGAGTGTCACAACGCAGGATGTCACTGTGCCAGAGTGTCACAATGCAGAGTGTCACTGTACCAGAGTGTCACAATGCAGAGTGTCACAATGAAGTGCCAGAGTGTCACAGTGCCAGAGTTTCACAATGCCAGAGTGTCACAGTGACAGAGTGTCAAAATGCAGATTTCCACTATGCCAGAGTGAACCAATGCAGAGTGTCACAGTGCCAGAGTGCCACAATGCCTGATTATCACAATCCAGAGTGTCACAATGCAGAGTGTCACAGCGCCACAGTGTCACAATGCAGAGCGTCACAATGCCAGAATATCACAATACAGAGAGGCACAATGAAGTGCCAGAGTGTCACTGTGCCAGAGTGTCACAATGCAGAGAGTCTCAATGCAATGTCACAGTGCCAGAGTGTCACAATGCAGAGTGCCACTGTACCAGAGTGTCACAATGCAGAGTGTCACAATGAAGTGCCAGAGTGTCACAGTGCCAGAGTGCCACATTGCCAGCGTGTCACAATGCCAGAGTGTCACAGTGACAGAGTGTCAAAATGCAGATTTCCACTATGCCAGATTGAACCTATGCAGAGTGTCACAGTGCCAGAGTGCCACAATGCCTGACTATCACAATCCAGAGTGTCACAATGCAGAGTGTCACAGCGCCACAGTGTCACAATGCAGAGCGTCACAATGCCAGAATATCACAATGCAGAGAGTCACAATGAAGTGCCAGAGTGTCACGGTGCCAGAGTGACACAATGCAGAGTGTCACTGTGCCAGAGTGTCACAATGCAGAGAGTCTCAATGCAATGTCACAGTGCCAGAGTGTCACAATGCAGAGTGCCACTGTGCCAGAGTGTCACAATGCAGAGTGTCACAAGGCAGAATGTCAAAATGCCAGAGTGTCACGGTCCCAGAGTGTCACAATGACAGAATGTCATAGTGCCAGTGTGTCGCAAAGCAGAGAGACACAATGCAGAGTGTCACAGTGCCAGAGTGTCACAATGCCAGGGTGTCACAATTCCAGTGTGTCACAATGCAGAGTGTCAAAATGCAGAGTGTCACTGTGCCAGAGTGTCACAATGACAGAGTGTCACAATGCCAGAATGTTAGAGTGCCAGAGTGTCACATTGCAGAGTGCCACTGTGCCAGAGTGTCACAATGCAGAGAGTCGCAATTCAATGTCACAGTGCCAGAGTGTCACAATGCAGAGTGTCGCAATGCTATGCCACAGTGCCAGAGTGTCACAAGGCAGACTCTCACAGTGCCAGAGAGTCACAATGCAGAGTGCCACTGTGCCAGAGTGTCACAATGTCAGAGTGTCACAGTGCCAGAGAGTCACAATGCCAGAGTGCCACTGTGCCAGAGTGTCACAAAGCCAGAATGTCACAGTGAAAAAATGTCACAATGCATAGTGTCACAATACAGAGTGTCACGGGGCCAGAGTGTCACAATGCAGAGTGTCAAAGTGCTAGACTGTCACAATGCAGAGTGCCACTGTGCCACAGTGTCACAATGCAGAGAGTCGCAATTCAATGTCACAGTGCCAGAGTGTCACAATGCAGAGTGCCACTGTGCCTGAGTGTCACAATGCAGACTCTCACAGTGACAGAGTGTCACAATGCCAGTGTCACAAAGCAGAGTGTCACAATGTAGAGTGTTACACTGCCACAGTGTCACAATGATAGAGTCTCAAAGTGCCATAGTGTCACAATGCAGAATGTCACACTGCCAGAGAGTCACAATGCAGAGTGTCACAGTGCCGGAGTGTCACAGTTCCAGAGTGTCACAATGCCAGAGTGTCACAGTACCAGAGAGTCACAATGCAGAGTGCCACTGTGCCAGAGTGTCACAATACCAGAATGTCACAGTGCCAGTGTCACAGTGCCAGTGTCACAGTGCTAGAGTGTCACAATGCAGAATGTCACTGTGCCAGAGTGTCAGAATTCAGAGTGTCACAATACAGAGTGTCATAATACAGAGTGTCACAATGGAGACTGTCACAGTTCTAGAGTGTCACAGCGCCAGAGTTTCACAATGCAGAGTGTCACAATGCAGTGTCACAATGCAGAGTGTCACAGTGCCATAGTCACAATGCAGAGTGTCACAATGCCAGAGTTTCACAGTGCCAGAGTGTCACAGCGCAGAGTGTTAGAGTGCGAGAGTGTCACAACGCAGAATGTCACAATGCCAGAGTGTCACAGTGACAGAGTGTCACAATGCAGAACGGCACTGTGCCAGAATGACACAATGCAGAGTGTCACAGTGCCAGAGTGCCACAATGCCAGAGTATCACAATCCTGAGTGTCACAAAGTAGAATGTCACAGTGCCAGAGTATCACAATGCAGAGTGTCACAGTGTCAGAGTGTCACAATACAGAGAGTCAGAATGCCAGAACGGCACGGTGCCAGAGTGAAACAATGCTGAGTGTGACAATGCAGAGTGTCACAGTGCTAGAGTGTCACGATGCGAGTGTCACAATGCAGAGTGCCACTGTGCCAGTGTCACAATACAGAGAGTCGCAATGCAATGACACAGCGCCAGAGTTTCACAATGCAGAGTGCCACTGTGCCAGAGTGTCACAACGCAGAGAGTCGCAATGCTATGTCACAGTGCCAGAGTGTCACAATGCAGAATCTCGCAATGCAGAGAGTCACAGTGCCACAGTGTCACAGTGCTAGAGTGTCATAATGCCAGAGTCACAATGCAGAGTGTCACAATGCAGTGTGTTACAGTGCCAGAGTGTCACAATGCCAGACTCTAACAGTGCCAGAGTGTCACAATGCAGAATGTCACTGTGCCAGAGTGTCACAATTCAGAGTGTCACAATAGAGAGTGTCACAATGCAGAGTGTCACTATGCAGACTGTCACAGTGCCAGAGTGTCACAATGCAGTGTCACAATGCAGTGTCACAGTGCCATAGTCACAATGCAGAGTGTCACAATGCCAAAGTGTCACAGTGCCAGAGTGTCACAATGCAGAACGTCACTGTGCCAGTGTCACACGGCACAGTGTCACAATGCCAGAGTTTCAGAGTGCCAGAGTGTCACAGCGCAGTGTCACAGTGCGAGAGTGTCACAACGCAGAATGTCACTGTGCCAGAGTGTCACAATGCAGAGTGTCACAGTACCAGAGTATCACAATGCAGAGTGTCACAGTGCCAGAGCGTCACAATGCAGAACAGCACGGTGCCAGAGTGACACAATGCAGAGTGTCACAGTGCCAGAGTGCCACAATGCCAGAGTGTCACACTGTAGAATGTCACAATGCCAGAGTGTCACGTTCCCAGAGTGTCACAATGCCAGAATGTCACAGTGCCAGAGTGTAACAATGCACACTTTCAAAGTGCCAGAGTGTCACAGTGCCAGTGTCACAGTGCTAGAGTGTCACAATGCAGAGTGTCACAATGCAGAATGTCACAGTACCACAGTGTCACATTGTCAGATTGTCACAGTGCCAGAGTGTCACAATGCAGAGTGTCACAATGCAGAGTGTCACAGTGCCAGAGTGTCACAATGCAGAGCGCCACTGTGCCAGAGTGTCACAGTGCCAGTGTCACAGTGCTAGAGTGTCACAATGTCAGTGTCACAATGCAGAGTGCCACTGTGCCAGTGTCACAATGCAGAGAGTAGCAATGCTATGTCACAGTGCCAGAGTGTCACAATGCAGGCTCTCACAATGCAGAGTGTCACAGTGCCACAGTGTCACAGTGCTAGAGTACCACAATGCCAGAGTCACAATGCAGAGTGTCACAATGCAGTGTGTTACAGTGCCAGAGTGTCACAATGCCAGACTCTCACAGTGCCAGAGTGTCACAATGCAGAATGTCACTGTGCCAGAGTGTCACAATGCAGTATAACAATGCAGAGTGTCACAGTGCCATAGTCTAAATGCGGAGTGTCACAATGCCAAAGTGTCACAGTGCGAGAGTGTCAAAACGCAGAATGTCACTGTGCCAGAGTGTCACAATGCAGAGTGTCACAGTGCCAGAGTGTCACAATGCAGAATGTCACTGTGCCAGAGTGACACAATGCAGAGTGTCACAGTGCCAGAGTGCCACAATGCCAGAGTGTCACAGTGCCAGAGTGTCACAGGGCCAGAGTGTCACACTGCAGAATGTCACAATGCCAGAGTGTCACGTTCACAGAGTGTCACAATGCCAGAATGTCACAGTGCCAGAGTGTAACAATGCACACTTTCAAAGTGCCAGAGTGTCACAGTGCCAATGTCACAGTGCCAGAGTGTCACAATGCAGTGTCACAATGCAGAGAGTCACAGTACCACAGTGTCACAGTGCCAGATTTTCACAGTGCCAGAGTGTCACAATGCAGAGTGTCACAATGCAGAGTGTCACAGTGCTAGAGTGTCACAATGCCAGTGTCACAATGCAGAGTGCCACTGTGCCAGTGTCACAATGCAGAGAGTCGCAATGCAATGCCACAGTGCCATAGTGTCACAACGCAGAGAGTCGCAATGCAATGTCACAGTGCCAGAGTGTCACAATGCACACTCTCACAATGCAGAATGTCACAGTGCCAGAGTGTCACAGTGCTAGACTGTCACAATGCCAGAGTCACAATGCAGCGGGTCACAATGCAGTGTCACAATGCAGAGTGTCACAGTACCACAGTGTCACAGTGCCTTATTGTCACAGTGCCAGAGTGTCACAATGCAGTGTCACAATGCAGAGAGTCACAGTGTCACAGTGTCACAGTGCCAGATTGTCACAGTGCCAGAGTGTCACAATGCAGAGTGTCACAATGCAGAGTGTCACAGTGCTAGAGTGTCACAATGCCAGTGTGACAATGCAGAGTGCCACTGTGCCAGTGTCACAATGCAGAGAGTCGCAATGCAATGTCACAGTGCCAGAGTGTCACAATGCAGACTCTCACAATGCAGAATGTCACAGTGCCACAGTGTCACAGTGCTAGAGTGTCACAATGCCAGAGTCACAATGCAGAGTGTCACAATGCAGTGTGTTACAGTGCCAGAGTGTCACAATGCCAGACTCTCACAGTGCCAGAGTGTCACAATGCAGAATGTCACTGTGCCAGAGTGTCACAATTCAGAGTGTCACAATAGAGAGTGTCACAATGCAGAGTGTCGCAATGCAGAACGTCACTGTGCCAGTGTCACACGGCACAGTGTCACAATGCCAGAGTTTCACAGTGCCAGAGTGTCACAGCGCAGAGTGTTAGAGTGCGAGAGTGTCACAACGCAGAATGTCACTATGCCAGAGTGTCACAATGCAGAGTGTCACATTACCAGAGTGTCACAATGCAGAGTGTCACAATGAAGTGCCACAGTGCCAGAGTGTCACAATGCCAGAGTGTCACAGTGACAGAGTGTCACAATGCAGAACAGCACAGTGCCAGAGTGCCACAATGCCAGAGTATCACAATCCAGAGTGACACAATGTAGAATGTCACAGAGCCAGAGTGTCACAATGCAGAGTGTCACAGTGTCAGAGTGTCACAATGCAGAGAGTCACAATGCCAGAACAGCACGGTGCCAGAGTGACACAATGCTGAGTGTCACAGTGCCAGAGTGCCACAATGCCACAGTGTCACAATCCAGACTGTCAAAATGGAGAATGTTACAGTGCCAGAGTGCCACAATGCAGAATGTCACAGTGCCAGAGTGTGACAATGCAGAGTGTCACACTGCAGAATGTCACAGTGCCAGAGCGTCACGGTTCCAGAGTGTCACAATGACAGAATGTCACAATGCCAGTGTGTCGCAATGCAGAGAGACACAATGCAGAGTGTCACAGTGCCAGAGTGTCACAATGCCTGAGTGTCATAGTGCCAGTGTGTCATAATGCAGAGTGTCACAATGCAGAGTGTCACTGTGCCAGAGTGTCACAATGACAGAGTGTCACAATGCCAGAATGTTAGAGTGCCAGAGTGTCACATGCAGAATGCCACTGTGCCAGAGTGTCACAATGCAGAGTGTGTCAATGCAATGTCACAGTGCCAGAGTGTCACAATGCAGACTCTCACAGTACCAGAGTCTCACAATGCAGAGTGTCACAGTGCTAGAGTGTCACAATGCAGAGTGTCACAATGCAGTGTCACAATGGAGAGTGTCACAGTGCCATAGTCACAATGCAGAGTGTCACAATGTCAAAGTGTCACAGTGCCAGAGTGTCACAATGCAGAACGTCACTGTGCCAGTGTCACACGGCACAGTGTCACAATGCCAGAGTTTCACAGTGCCAGAGTGTCACAGCGCAGAGTGTCACAGTGCGAGAGTGTCAAAACGCAGAATGTCACTGTGCCAGAGTGTCACAATGCAGTGTGTCACAGTGCCAGAGTGTCACAATGCAGAACGGCACGGTGCCAGAGTGACACAATGCAGAGTGTTACAGGGCCAGAGTGTCACAATGCCAGAGTGTCACGGACCCAGAGTGTCACAATGCGAGAATGTCACAGTGCTAGTGTACCACAATGCAGAGAGCCACAGTGCCAGAGTTTCACAATGCCAGAGTGTCACAGTGCCAGTGTGTCACAATGCAGAGTGTCACAATGCAGAGTGTCACTGTGCCAGAGTGTGACAATGACAGTGTGTCACAGTGCCAGGATGCCACACGTGCCAGAGTGTTACAATGTCAGAGTGTCACAGTGCCAGAGAGTCACAATGCCAGAGTGCCACTGTGCCAGAGTGTCACAAAGCCAGAATGTCACAGTGCCAGAGTGTAACAATGCAGAGTGTCACAATGCAGTGTCACAGTGCCAGAGTGTCACAATGCAGAGTGCCACTGTGCCAGAGTGTCACAATGCAGAGAGTCGCAATTCAATGTCACAGTGCCAGAGTGTCACAATGCAGAGTGCCACTGTGCCAGAGTGTCACAATGCAGAGTGTCGCAATGCTATGTCACAGTGCCAGAGTGTCACAATGCAGACTCTCACAGTGACAGTGTCACAAAGCCAGTGTCACAACGCAGAGTGTTCACAATGCAGAGTGTTACACTGCCACAGTGTCATAATGCCAGAGTCTCACAGTGCCATAGTGTCACAATGCAGAATGTCACAGTGCCAGAGTGTCACAATGCAGTGTCACAGAGCCAGAGTGTCACAGTTCCAGAGTGTCACAATGCCAGAGTTTCACAGTACCAGAGTGTCACAAAGCAGAGTGCCACTGTCCCAGAGTGTCACAATACCAGAATGTCACAGTGCCAGAGTGTCACAATGCAGAGTGTCACAATGCAGAGTGTCACAGTGCCAGAGTGTCACAGTGCCAGAGTGTCGCAATGCAGAGTGCTACTGTGCCACTGTCACAATGCAGAGAGTCGCAATGCAATCTCACTGTACCAGAGTGTCACAATGCAGAGTGTCGCAATGCTATGTCACAGTACCAGAGTGTCACAATACAGACTCTCACAGTGCCAGAGTGTCACAGTGCCAGTGTCACAGTGCTAGAGTGTCACAATGCTGAGTGCCACAAAGCAGAGTGTCACAATGCAGTGTCACAGTGCCACACTGTCACAATGCCAGAGTCTCACAGTTCCATTGTGTCACAGTGCAGAATGTCACAGTGCCAGAGTGTCACAATGCAGAGTGTCACAGTGCCAGAGTGTCATAGTTCCAGAGTGTCACAATGCCAGAGTGTCACAGTGCCAGAGTGTCACAATGCAGAGTGTCACAGTGCCATAGTGTCACAGTTCCAGAGTGTCACAATGCCAGAGTGTCACAGTGCCAGACTGTCACAATGCAGAGTGTCACAATGCAGTGTCACAATGCAGAGTGTCACAGTGCCATAGTCACAATGCAGAGTGTCACAATGCCAAAGTGTCACAGTGCCAGAGTGTCACAATGCAGAACGTCACTGTGCCAGTGTCACACGGCACAGTGTCACAATGCCAGACTCTCACAGTACCAGAGTGTCACAGCGCAGAGTGTCAGAGTGCGAGAGTGTCACAACGCAGAATGTCACTGTGCCAGAGTGTCACAATGCAGAGTGTCACAGTGCCAGAGTGTCACAATGCAGAGTGCCACTGTGCCACAGTGTCACAATGCAGAGTGTCGCAATGCTATGTCACAGTGCCAGAGTGTCACAATGCAGACTCTCAAAATGCCAGAGTGTCACAATGCAGAGTGTCACAGTGGCAGAGTGTCACTATGCCAGAGAATGACAATGCAGAATGTCACTCCGCTAGAGTGTCACAAAGCAGAGTGTCACAGTTCCAGAGCGTCACAATACCAGAATGTCACAGTGCCACAGAGTCACAATGCAGAGTGTCACAATGCAGAGTGTCACAGTGCCACAGTGTCACAGAGCTAGAGTGTCACAATGCCAGAGTCACAATGCAGAGTGTCACAATGCAGAGTGTTACAGTGCCAGAGTGTCACAATGCCAGACACTCACAGTGCCAGAGTGTCACAATGCAGAATGTCACTGTGCCACAGTGTCACAGCGCAACAGTGTCACAATGCAGTGTCACAATGCAGAGTGTCACAGTACCAGAGTGTCACAATGCAGAGTGTCACAGTGCAAGACTGTCACAGGGCCAGAGTGTCACACTGCAGAATGTCACAATGCCAGAGTGTCACGGTTCCAGAGTGTCACAATGCCAGAATGTCACAGTGCCAGTGTGTCACAATGCAGACAGACACAATGCAGAGTGTCACAGTGCCAGAGTGTCCCAATGCCAGAGTGTCACAGAGCCAGTGTGTCACAATGCAGAGTATCACATTGCAGAGTGTCACTGTGCCAGAGTGTCACAATGACAGAGTGTCACAGTGCCAGAATGTCACACGTGCCAGAGTGTCTCAATGTCAGAGTGTCACAGTGCCAGAGAGTCACAATACCAGTGTGTCACAGTGCCAGAGTGTCACAATGCAGAGTGCCACTGTGCCAGAGTGTCACAATGCAGAGTGTCACAGTGCCAGAGTGTCACAACGCACAGAGGTACTTTGCCAGAGTGTCACAATGCCAGAATGTCACAGTGCCAGAGTGTCACAATGCAGAGTGTCACTGTGCCAGAGTGTCACAATGCAGAGTGTCACAATGCAGAGTGTCACATTGACAGAGTGTCACAATGCAGAGTGCCACTGTGCCAGACTGTCACAATGCAGAGATTCGCAATGCAATGTCACAGTGCCAGCGTGTCACAATGCAGAGTGTCACAATACCAGAGTGTCACAATGCAGAGTGTCACAATGCAGTGCCACAGTGTCAGAGTGTCACAATGCAGAAAGACACGGTGCCAGAGTGACACAATGCAGAGTGTCACAGTGCCAGAGTGCCACAATGCCAGAGTATCACAATCCAGAGTGTCACAATGTAGAATGTCACAGTGCCAGAGTGTCCCAAAGCCAGAGTGTCACAGTGCCAGTGTATCACAGTACCAGAGTGTCACAATGCAGAATGTCACAATGAAGTGCCACAGTGACAGAGTGTCACAATGCAGAAAGGAACGGTGCCAGAGTGCCACAATGCAGAGTGTCACAGTGCCAGAGTGCCACAATGCCAGAGTATCCCAATCCAGAGTGTCACAATGTAGAATGTCACAGTGCCAGAGTGTCCCAAAGCCAGAGTGTCACAGTGCCAGTGAATCACAGTGCCAGAGTGTCACAATGCAGAGTTTCACAGTGCCAGAGTGTCACAGCGCAGAGTTTCACAGTGCGAGAGCGTCACAACGCAGAATGTCACTGTGCCAGAGTGTCACAATGCAGAATGTCACAGTACCAGAGTGTCACAATACAGAGTGTCACAATGCAGAGTGTCACAAAGCAGACTGTCACAGTGGCAGAGTGTCACAGCACCAGAGTGTCACAATGCAGTGTCACAATGCAGAGTGTCACAGTGCCATAGTCACAATACAGAGTGTCATAATGAGAAAGTGTTACAGTGCCAGATTGTCACAATGCAGAACGTCACTGTGCCAGAGTGTCACAATTCAGAGTGTCACAATAGAGAGTGTCACAATGCAGAGAGTCGCAATGCAATGCCACAGTCCCAGAGTGCCACAATGCAGACTCTCACAGTGCCAGAGTGTCACAGTGCTAGTGTCACAGTGCTAGCGTGTCACAATGCCAGTGTCACAATGCAGAGTGCCACTGTGCCAGTGTCACAATGCAGAGAGTCGCAATGCAATGTCACAGTGCCAGAGTTTCACAATGCAGAGTGCCACTGTGCCAGAGTGTCACAATGCAGAGTGTCACAAGGCAGAATGTCAAAATGCCAGAGTGTCACGGTCCCAGAGTGTCACAATGACAGAATGTCATAGTGCCAGTGTGTCGCAATGCAGAGAGACACAATGCAGAGTGTCACAGTGCCAGAGTGTCACAATGCCAGGGTGTCACAATTCCAGTGTGTCACAATGCAGAGTGTCAAAATGCAGAGTGTCACTGTGCCAGAGTGTCACAATGCAGAGAGTCGCAATTCAATGTCACAGTGCCAGAGTGTCACAATGCAGAGTGTCGCAATGCTATGCCACAGTGCCAGAGTGTCACAAGGCAGACTCTCACAGTGCCAGAGAGTCACAATGCAGAGTGCCACTGTGCCAGAGTGTCACAATGTCAGAGTGTCACAGTGCCAGAGAGTCACAATGCCAGAGTGCCACTGTGCCAGAGTGTCACAAAGCCAGAATGTCACAGTGAAAAAATGTCACAATGCATAGTGTCACAATACAGAGTGTCACGGGGCCAGAGTGTCACAATGCAGAGTGTCAAAGTGCTAGACTGTCACAATGCAGAGTGCCACTGTGCCACAGTGTCACAATGCAGAGAGTCGCAATTCAATGTCACAGTGCCAGAGTGTCACAATGCAGAGTGCCACTGTGCCTGAGTGTCACAATGCAGACTCTCACAGTGACAGAGTGTCACAATGCCAGTGTCACAAAGCAGAGTGTCACAATGTAGAGTGTTACACTGCCACAGTGTCACAATGATAGAGTCTCAAAGTGCCATAGTGTCACAATGCAGAATGTCACACTGCCAGAGAGTCACAATGCAGAGTGTCACAGTGCCGGAGTGTCACAGTTCCAGAGTGTCACAATGCCAGAGTGTCACAGTACCAGAGAGTCACAATGCAGAGTGCCACTGTGCCAGAGTGTCACAATACCAGAATGTCACAGTGCCAGTGTCACAGTGCCAGTGTCACAGTGCTAGAGTGTCACAATGCAGAATGTCACTGTGCCAGAGTGTCAGAATTCAGAGTGTCACAATACAGAGTGTCATAATACAGAGTGTCACAATGGAGACTGTCACAGTTCTAGAGTGTCACAGCGCCAGAGTTTCACAATGCAGAGTGTCACAATGCAGTGTCACAATGCAGAGTGTCACAGTGCCATAGTCACAATGCAGAGTGTCACAATGCCAGAGTTTCACAGTGCCAGAGTGTCACAGCGCAGAGTGTTAGAGTGCGAGAGTGTCACAACGCAGAATGTCACAATGCCAGAGTGTCACAGTGACAGAGTGTCACAATGCAGAACGGCACTGTGCCAGAATGACACAATGCAGAGTGTCACAGTGCCAGAGTGCCACAATGCCAGAGTATCACAATCCTGAGTGTCACAAAGTAGAATGTCACAGTGCCAGAGTATCACAATGCAGAGTGTCACAGTGTCAGAGTGTCACAATACAGAGAGTCAGAATGCCAGAACGGCACGGTGCCAGAGTGAAACAATGCTGAGTGTGACAATGCAGAGTGTCACAGTGCTAGAGTGTCACGATGCGAGTGTCACAATGCAGAGTGCCACTGTGCCAGTGTCACAATACAGAGAGTCGCAATGCAATGACACAGCGCCAGAGTTTCACAATGCAGAGTGCCACTGTGCCAGAGTGTCACAACGCAGAGAGTCGCAATGCTATGTCACAGTGCCAGAGTGTCACAATGCAGACTCTCGCAATGCAGAGTGTCACAGTGCCACAGTGTCACAGTGCTAGAGTGTCATAATGCCAGAGTCACAATGCAGAGTGTCACAATGCAGTGTGTTACAGTGCCAGAGTGTCACAATGCCAGACTCTAACAGTGCCAGAGTGTCACAATGCAGAATGTCACTGTGCCAGAGTGTCACAATTCAGAGTGTCACAATAGAGAGTGTCACAATGCAGAGTGTCACTATGCAGACTGTCACAGTGCCAGAGTGTCACAATGCAGTGTCACAATGCAGTGTCACAGTGCCATAGTCACAATGCAGAGTGTCACAATGCCAAAGTGTCACAGTGCCAGAGTGTCACAATGCAGAACGTCACTGTGCCAGTGTCACACGGCACAGTGTCACAATGCCAGAGTTTCAGAGTGCCAGAGTGTCACAGCGCAGTGTCACAGTGCGAGAGTGTCAAAACGCAGAATGTCACTGTGCCAGAGTGTCACAATGCAGAGTGTCACAGTACCAGAGTATCACAATGCAGAGTGTCACAGTGCCAGAGCGTCACAATGCAGAACAGCACGGTGCCAGAGTGACACAATGCAGAGTGTCACAGTGCCAGAGTGCCACAATGCCAGAGTGTCACACTGTAGAATGTCACAATGCCAGAGTGTCACGTTCCCAGAGTGTCACAATGCCAGAATGTCACAGTGCCAGAGTGTAACAATGCACACTTTCAAAGTGCCAGAGTGTCACAGTGCCAGTGTCACAGTGCTAGAGTGTCACAATGCAGAGTGTCACAATGCAGAATGTCACAGTACCACAGTGTCACATTGTCAGATTGTCACAGTGCCAGAGTGTCACAATGCAGAGTGTCACAATGCAGAGTGTCACAGTGCCAGAGTGTCACAATGCAGAGCGCCACTGTGCCAGAGTGTCACAGTGCCAGTGTCACAGTGCTAGAGTGTCACAATGTCAGTGTCACAATGCAGAGTGCCACTGTGCCAGTGTCACAATGCAGAGAGTAGCAATGCTATGTCACAGTGCCAGAGTGTCACAATGCAGACTCTCACAATGCAGAGTGTCACAGTGCCACAGTGTCACAGTGCTAGAGTACCACAATGCCAGAGTCACAATGCAGAGTGTCACAATGCAGTGTGTTACAGTGCCAGAGTGTCACAATGCCAGACTCTCACAGTGCCAGAGTGTCACAATGCAGAATGTCACTGTGCCAGAGTGTCACAATGCAGTATAACAATGCAGAGTGTCACAGTGCCATAGTCTAAATGCGGAGTGTCACAATGCCAAAGTGTCACAGTGCGAGAGTGTCAAAACGCAGAATGTCACTGTGCCAGAGTGTCACAATGCAGAGTGTCACAGTGCCAGAGTGTCACAATGCAGAATGTCACTGTGCCAGAGTGACACAATGCAGAGTGTCACAGTGCCAGAGTGCCACAATGCCAGAGTGTCACAGTGCCAGAGTGTCACAGGGCCAGAGTGTCACACTGCAGAATGTCACAATGCCAGAGTGTCACGTTCACAGAGTGTCACAATGCCAGAATGTCACAGTGCCAGAGTGTAACAATGCACACTTTCAAAGTACCAGAGTGTCACAGTGCCAATGTCACAGTGCCAGAGTGTCACAATGCAGTGTCACAATGCAGAGTGTCACAGTACCACAGTGTCACAGTGCCTTATTGTCACAGTGCCAGAGTGTCACAATGCAGAGTGTCACAATGCAGAGAGTCACAGTGTCACAGTGTCACAGTGCCAGATTGTCACAGTGCCAGAGTGTCACAATGCAGAGTGTCAGAATGCAGAGTGTCACAGTGCTAGAGTGTCACAATGCCAGTGTCACAATGCAGAGTGCCACTGTGCCAGTGTCACAATGCAGAGAGTCGCAATGCAATGCCACAGTGCCATAGTGTCACAACGCAGAGAGTCGCAATGCAATGTCACAGTGCCAGAGTGTCACAATGCACACTCTCACAATGCAGAATGTCACAGTGCCAGAGTGTCACAGTGCTAGACTGTCACAATGCCAGAGTCACAATGCAGCGGGTCACAATGCAGTGTCACAATGCAGAGTGTCACAGTACCACAGTGTCACAGTGCCTTATTGTCACAGTGCCAGAGTGTCACAATGCAGTGTCACAATGCAGAGAGTCACAGTGTCACAGTGTCACAGTGCCAGATTGTCACAGTGCCAGAGTGTCACAATGCAGAGTGTCACAATGCAGAGTGTCACAGTGCTAGAGTGTCACAATGCCAGTGTGACAATGCAGAGTGCCACTGTGCCAGTGTCACAATGCAGAGAGTCGCAATGCAATGTCACAGTGCCAGAGTGTCACAATGCAGACTCTCACAATGCAGAATGTCACAGTGCCACAGTGTCACAGTGCTAGAGTGTCACAATGCCAGAGTCACAATGCAGAGTGTCACAATGCAGTGTGTTACAGTGCCAGAGTGTCACAATGCCAGACTCTCACAGTGCCAGAGTGTCACAATGCAGAATGTCACTGTGCCAGAGTGTCACAATTCAGAGTGTCACAATAGAGAGTGTCACAATGCAGAGTGTCGCAATGCAGAACGTCACTGTGCCAGTGTCACACGGCACAGTGTCACAATGCCAGAGTTTCACAGTGCCAGAGTGTCACAGCGCAGAGTGTTAGAGTGCGAGAGTGTCACAACGCAGAATGTCACTATGCCAGAGTGTCACAATGCAGAGTGTCACATTACCAGAGTGTCACAATGCAGAGTGTCACAATGAAGTGCCACAGTGCCAGAGTGTCACAATGCCAGAGTGTCACAGTGACAGAGTGTCACAATGCAGAACAGCACAGTGCCAGAGTGCCACAATGCCAGAGTATCACAATCCAGAGTGACACAATGTAGAATGTCACAGAGCCAGAGTGTCACAATGCAGAGTGTCACAGTGTCAGAGTGTCACAATGCAGAGAGTCACAATGCCAGAACAGCACGGTGCCAGAGTGACACAATGCTGAGTGTCACAGTGCCAGAGTGCCACAATGCCAGAGTGTCACAATCCAGACTGTCAAAATGGAGAATGTTACAGTGCCAGAGTGCCACAATGCAGAATGTCACAGTGCCAGAGTGTGACAATGCAGAGTGTCACACTGCAGAATGTCACAGTGCCAGAGCGTCACGGTTCCAGAGTGTCACAATGACAGAATGTCACAATGCCAGTGTGTCGCAATGCAGAGAGACACAATGCAGAGTGTCACAGTGCCAGAGTGTCACAATGCCTGAGTGTCATAGTGCCAGTGTGTCATAATGCAGAGTGTCACAATGCAGAGTGTCACTGTGCCAGAGTGTCACAATGACAGAGTGTCACAATGCCAGAATGTTAGAGTGCCAGAGTGTCACATGCAGAATGCCACTGTGCCAGAGTGTCACAATGCAGAGTGTGTCAATGCAATGTCACAGTGCCAGAGTGTCACAATGCAGACTCTCACAGTACCAGAGTCTCACAATGCAGAGTGTCACAGTGCTAGAGTGTCACAATGCAGAGTGTCACAATGCAGTGTCACAATGGAGAGTGTCACAGTGCCATAGTCACAATGCAGAGTGTCACAATGTCAAAGTGTCACAGTGCCAGAGTGTCACAATGCAGAACGTCACTGTGCCAGTGTCACACGGCACAGTGTCACAATGCCAGAGTTTCACAGTGCCAGAGTGTCACAGCGCAGAGTGTCACAGTGCGAGAGTGTCAAAACGCAGAATGTCACTGTGCCAGAGTGTCACAATGCAGTGTGTCACAGTGCCAGAGTGTCACAATGCAGAACGGCACGGTGCCAGAGTGACACAATGCAGAGTGTTACAGGGCCAGAGTGTCACAACGCCAGAGTGTCACGGACCCAGAGTGTCACAATGCGAGAATGTCACAGTGCTAGTGTACCACAATGCAGAGAGCCACAGTGCCAGAGTTTCACAATGCCAGAGTGTCACAGTGCCAGTGTGTCACAATGCAGAGTGTCACAATGCAGAGTGTCACTGTGCCAGAGTGTGACAATGACAGTGTGTCACAGTGCCAGGATGCCACACGTGCCAGAGTGTTACAATGTCAGAGTGTCACAGTGCCAGAGAGTCACAATGCCAGAGTGCCACTGTGCCAGAGTGTCACAAAGCCAGAATGTCACAGTGCCAGAGTGTAACAATGCAGAGTGTCACAATGCAGTGTCACAGTGCCAGAGTGTCACAATGCACAGTGCCACTGTGCCAGAGTGTCACAATGCAGAGAGTCGCAATTCAATGTCACAGTGCCAGAGTGTCATATTTCCATAGTCACAATGCAGAGTGTCACAATGCAGTGTCACAATGCAGAGTGTCACAATGCAGAAAGGCACGGTGCCAGAGTGTCACAATCCAGAGTGTCACAATGTAGAATGTCACAGTGCCAGAGTGTAACAATGCACACTTTCAAAGTGCCAGAGTGTCACAGTGCCAGTGTCACAGTGCTAGAGTGTCACAATGCAGAGTGTCACAATACAGAGTGTCACAGTGCCACAGTGTCACATTGTCAGATTGTCACAGTGCCAGAGTGTCGCAATGCAGAGTGTCACAATGCAGAGTGTCACAGTGCCAGAGTGTCACAATGCAGAGCGCCACTGTGCCAGAGTGTCACAATGCAGAGAGTCGCAATGTAATGTCACAGTGCCAGAGTGTCACAATGCAGACTCTCACAGTGCCAGAATGTCACAGCGCCAGTGTCACAGTGCTAGAGTGTCACAATGCCAGTGTCACAATGCAGAGTGCCACTGTGCCAGTGTCACAATGCAGAGAGTAGCAATGCTATGTCACAGTGCCAGAGTGTCACAATGCAGACTCTCACAATGCAGAGTGTCACAGTGCCACAGTGTCACAGTGCTAGAGTACCACAATGCAATGTCACAATGCAGAGTGTCACAATGCAGCGTGTTACAGTGCCAGAGTGTCACAATGCAGAATGTCACTGTGCCAGAGTGTCACAATGCAGTGTAACAATGCAGAGTGTCACAGTGCCATAGTCTAAATGCGGAGTGTCACAATGCCAAAGTGTCACAGTGCGAGAGTGTCAAAACGCAGAATGTCACTGTGCCAGAGTATGACAATGCAGAGTGTCACAGTGCCAGAGTGTCACAATGCAGAATGTCACTGTGCCAGAGTGACACAATGCAGAGTGTCACAGTGCCAGAGTGCCACAATGCCAGAGTGTCACAGTGCCAGAGTGTCACACTGCAGAATGTCACAATGCCAGAGTGTCACGTTCACAGAGTGTCACAATGCCAGAATGTCACAGTGCCAGAGTGTAACAATGCACACTTTCAAAGTGCCAGAGTGTCACAGTGCCAATGTCACAGTGCCAACGTGTCACAATGCAGTGTCACAATGCAGAGTGTCACAGTACGACAGTGTCACAGTGCCTTATTGTCACAGTGCCAGAGTGTCACAATGCAGAGTGTCACAATGCAGAGAGTCACAGTGTCACAGTGTCACAGTGCCAGATTGTCACAGTGCCAGAGTGTCACAATGCAGAGTGTCACAATGCAGAGTGTCACAGTGCTAGAGTGTCACAATGCCAGTGTCACAATGCAGAGTGCCACTGTGCCAGTGTCTCAATGCAGAGAGTCGCAATGCAATGCCACAGTGCCATAGTGTCACAACGCAGAGAGTCGCAATGCAATGTCACAGTGCCAGAGTGTCACAATGCACACTCTCACAATGCAGAATGTCACAGTGCCAGAGTGTCACAGTGCTAGAGTGTCACAATGTCAGAGTCACAATGCAGAGTGTCACAATGCAGTGTCACAATGCAGACTCTCACAGTACCACAGTGTCACAGTGCCTTATTGTCACAGTGCCAGAGTGTCACAATGCAGAGTGTCACAGTGCCAGAGTGTCACAATGCAGAGTGTCACAGTGCCAGAGTGTCACAGTGCTAGAGTGTCACAATGCCAGAGTCACAATGCAGAGTGTCACAATGCAGTGTGTTACAGTGCCAGAGTGTCACAATGCCAGACTCTCACAGTACCAGAGTGTCACAATGCAGAATGTCACTGTGCCAGAGTGTCACAATTCAGAGTGTCACAATAGAGAGTGTCACAATGCAGAGTGTCGCAATGCAGAACGTCACTGTGCCAGTGTCACACGGCACAGTGTCACAATGCCAGAGTTTCACAGTGCCAGAGTGTCACAGCGCAGACTGTTAGAGTGCGAGAGTGTCACAACGCAGAATGTCACTATGCCAGAGTGTCACAATGCAGAGTGTCACAGTAACAGAGTGTCACAATGCAGAGTGTCACAATGAAGTGCCACAGTGCCAGAGTGTCACAATGCCAGAGTGTCACAGTGACAGAGTGTCACAATGCAGAACAGCACGGTGCCAGAGTGTCACAATGCAGAGTGTCACAGTGTCAGAGTGTCACAATGCAGAGAGTCACAATGCCAGAACAGCACGGTGCCAGAGTGACACAATGCTGAGTGTCACAGTGCCAGAGTGTCAAAATAGAGAATGTTACAGTGCCAGAGTGCCACAATGCAGAATGTCACAGTGCCAGAGTGTCACAATGCAGAGTGTCACACTGCAGAATGTCACAGTGCCAGAGCGTCACGGTTCCAGAGTGTCACAATGACAGAATGTCACAATGCCAGTGTGTCGCAATGCAGAGAGACACAATGCAGAGTGTCACAGTGCCAGAGTGTCACAATGCCTGAGAGTCATAGTGCCAGTGTGTCATAATGCAGAGTGTCACAATGCAGAGTGTCACTGTGCCAGAGTGTCACAATGACATAGTGTCACAATGCCAGAATGTTACTGTGCCAGAGTGTCACAATGCAGAATGCCACTGTGCCAGAGTGTCACAATGCAGAGTGTGTCAATGCAATGTCACAGTGCCAGCGTGTCACAATGCAGAGTGCCACTGTTCCAGAGTGTCACAATGCAGACTGTCACAGTGCCAGAGTGTCACAATGAAGTGCCACAGTGCCAGAGTGTCACAATGCAGAGTGTCACAGTGCCAGTGTCACAATGCAGAGTGTCACAATGCAGTGTCACAATGCAGAGTGTCACAGTGCCATAGTCACAATGCAGAGTGTCACAATGTCAAAGTGTCACAGTGCCAGAGTGTCACAATGCAGAACGTCACTGTGCCAGTGTCACACGGCACAGTGTCACAATGCCAGAGTTTCACAGTGCCAGAGTGTCACAGCGCAGAGTGTCACACTGCGAGAGTGTCAAAACGCAGAATGTCACTGTGCCAGAGTGTCACAATGCAGTGTGTCACAGTGCCAGAGTGTCACAATGCAGAACGGCACGGTGCCAGAGTGACACAATGCAGAGTGTTACAGGGCCAGAGTGCCATACTGCAGAATGTCACAACGCCAGAATGTCACAACGCCAGAGTGTCACGGACCCAGAGTGTCACAATGCGAGAATGTCACAGTGCTAGTGTACCACAATGCAGAGAGCCACAGTGCCAGAGTTTCACAATGCCAGAGTGTCACAGTGCCAGTGTGTCACAATGCAGAGTGTCACAATGCAGAGTGTCACTGTGCCAGAGTGTGACAATGACAGTGTGTCACAGTGCCAGGATGCCACACGTGCCAGAGTGTTAGAATGTCAGAGTGTCACAGTGCCAGAGAGTCACAATGCCAGAGTGCCACTGTGCCAGAGTGTCACAAAGCCAGAATGTCACAGTGCCAGAGTGTAACAATGCAGAGTGTCACAATGCAGTGTCACAGTGCCAGAGTGTCACAATGCACAGTGCCACTGTGCCAGAGTGTCACAATGCAGAGAGTCGCAATTCAATGTCACAGTGCCAGAGTGTCATATTTCCATAGTCACAATGCAGAGTGTCACAATGCAGTGTCACAATGCAGAGTGTCACAATGCAGAAAGGCACGGTGCCAGAGTGTCACAATCAGAGTGTCACAATGTAGAATGTCACAGTGCCAGAGTGTAACAATGCACACTTTCAAAGTGCCAGAGTGTCACAGTGCCAGTGTCACAGTGCTAGAGTGTCACAATGCAGAGTGTCACAATACAGAGTGTCACAGTGCCACAGTGTCACATTGTCAGATTGTCACAGTGCCAGAGTGTCGCAATGCAGAGTGTCACAATGCAGAGTGTCACAGTGCCAGAGTGTCACAATGCAGAGCGCCACTGTGCCAGAGTGTCACAATGCAGAGAGTCGCAATGTAATGTCACAGTGCCAGAGTGTCACAATGCAGACTCTCACAGTGCCAGAATGTCACAGCGCCAGTGTCACAGTGCTAGAGTGTCACAATGCCAGTGTCACAATGCAGAGTGCCACTGTGCCAGTGTCACAATGCAGAGAGTAGCAATGCTATGTCACAGTGCCAGTGTCACAATGCAGACTCTCACAATGCAGAGTGTCACAGTGCCACAGTGTCACAGTGCTAGAGTACCACAATGCAATGTCACAATGCAGAGTGTCACAATGCAGCGTGTTACAGTGCCAGAGTGTCACAATGCAGAATGTCACTGTGCCAGAGTGTCACAATGCAGTGTAACAATGCAGAGTGTCACAGTGCCATAGTCTAAATGCGGAGTGTCACAATGCCAAAGTGTCACAGTGCGAGAGTGTCAAAACGCAGAATGTCACTGTGCCAGAGTATGACAATGCAGAGTGTCACAGTGCCAGAGTGTCACAATGCAGAATGTCACTGTGCCAGAGTGACACAATGCAGAGTGTCACAGTGCCAGAGTGCCACAATGCCAGAGTGTCACAGTGCCAGAGTGTCACACTGCAGAATGTCACAATGCCAGAGTGTCACGTTCACAGAGTGTCACAATGCCAGAATGTCACAGTGCCAGAGTGTAACAATGCACACTTTCAAAGTGCCAGAGTGTCACAGTGCCAATGTCACAGTGCCAACGTGTCACAATGCAGTGTCACAATGCAGAGTGTCACAGTACGACAGTGTCACAGTGCCTTATTGTCACAGTGCCAGAGTGTCACAATGCAGAGTGTCACAATGCAGAGAGTCACAGTGTCACAGTGTCACAGTGCCAGATTGTCACAGTGCCAGTGTCACAATGCAGAGTGTCACAATGCAGAGTGTCACAGTGCTAGAGTGTCACAATGCCAGTGTCACAATGCAGAGTGCCACTGTGCCAGTGTCACAATGCAGAGAGTCGCAATGCAATGCCACAGTGCCATAGTGTCACAACGCAGAGAGTCGCAATGCAATGTCACAGTGCCAGAGTGTCACAATGCACACTCTCACAATGCAGAATGTCACAGTGCCAGAGTGTCACAGTGCTAGAGTGTCACAATGTCAGAGTCACAATGCAGAGTGTCACAATGCAGTGTCACAATGCAGACTCTCACAGTACCACAGTGTCACAGTGCCTTATTGTCACAGTGCCAGAGTGTCACAATGCAGAGTGTCACAATGCAGAGAGTCACAGTGTCACAGTGTCACAGTGCCAGATTGTCACAGTGCCAGAGTGTCACAATGCAGAGTGTCACAATGCAGAGTGTCACAGTGCTAGAGTGTCACAATGCCAGTGTCACAATGCAGAGTGCCACTGTGCCAGTGTCACAATGCAGAGAGTCGCAATGCAATGTCACAGTGCCATAGTGTCACAACGCAGAGAGTCGCAATGCAATGTCACAGTGCCAGAGTGTCACAATGCAGACTCTCACAATGCAGAGTGTCACAGTGCCACAGTGTCACAGTGCTAGAGTGTCACAATGCCAGAGTCACAATGCAGAGTGTCACAATGCAGTGTGTTACAGTGCCAGAGTGTCACAATGCCAGACTCTCACAGTACCAGAGTGTCACAATGCAGAATGTCACTGTGCCAGAGTGTCACAATTCAGAGTGTCACAATAGAGAGTGTCACAATGCAGAGTGTCGCAATGCAGAACGTCACTGTGCCAGTGTCACACGGCACAGTGTCACAATGCCAGAGTTTCACAGTGCCAGAGTGTCACAGCGCAGACTGTTAGAGTGCGAGAGTGTCACAACGCAGAATGTCACTATGCCAGAGTGTCACAATGCAGAGTGTCACAGTAACAGAGTGTCACAATGCAGAGTGTCACAATGAAGTGCCACAGTGCCAGAGTGTCACAATGCCAGAGTGTCACAGTGACAGAGTGTCACAATGCAGAACAGCACGGTGCCAGAGTGTCACAATGCAGAGTGTCACAGTGTCAGAGTGTCACAATGCAGAGAGTCACAATGCCAGAACAGCACGGTGCCAGAGTGACACAATGCTGAGTGTCACAGTGCCAGAGTGCCACAATGCCAGAGTGTCACAGTGCCAGATTGTCAAAATAGAGAATGTTACAGTGCCAGAGTGCCACAATGCAGAATGTCACAGTGCCAGAGTGTCACAATGCAGAGTGTCACACTGCAGAATGTCACAGTGCCAGAGCGTCACGGTTCCAGAGTGTCACAATGACAGAATGTCACAATGCCAGTGTGTCGCAATGCAGAGAGACACAATGCAGAGTGTCACAGTGCCAGAGTGTCACAATGCCTGAGAGTCATAGTGCCAGTGTGTCATAATGCAGAGTGTCACAATGCAGAGTGTCACTGTGCCAGAGTGTCACAATGACATAGTGTCACAATGCCAGAATGTTACTGTGCCAGAGTGTCACAATGCAGAATGCCACTGTGCCAGAGTGTCACAATGCAGAGTGTGTCAATGCAATGTCACAGTGCCAGCGTGTCACAATGCAGAGTGCCACTGTTCCAGAGTGTCACAATGCAGACTGTCACAGTGCCAGAGTGTCACAATGAAGTGCCACAGTACCAGAGTGTCACAATGCAGAGTGTCACAGTGCCAGTGTCACAATGCAGAGTGTCACAATGCAGTGTCACAATGCAGAGTGTCACAGTGCCATAGTCACAATGCAGAGTGTCACAATGTCAAAGTGTCACAGTGCCAGAGTGTCACAATGCAGAACGTCACTGTGCCAGTGTCACACGGCACAGTGTCACAATGCCAGAGTTTCACAGTGCCAGAGTGTCACAGCGCAGAGTGTCACACTGCGAGAGTGTCAAAACGCAGAATGTCACTGTGCCAGAGTGTCACAATGCAGTGTGTCACAGTGCCAGAGTGTCACAATGCAGAACGGCACGGTGCCAGAGTGACACAATGCAGAGTGTTACAGGGCCAGAGTGCCATACTGCAGAATGTCACAACGCCAGAATGTCACAACGCCAGAGTGTCACGGACCCAGAGTGTCACAATGCGAGAATGTCACAGTGCTAGTGTACCACAATGCAGAGAGCCACAGTGCCAGAGTTTCACAATGCCAGAGTGTCACAGTGCCAGTGTGTCACAATGCAGAGTGTCACAATGCAGAGTGTCACTGTGCCAGAGTGTGACAATGACAGTGTGTCACAGTGCCAGGATGCCACACGTGCCAGAGTGTTAGAATGTCAGAGTGTCACAGTGCCAGAGAGTCACAATGCCAGAGTGCCACTGTGCCAGAGTGTCACAAAGCCAGAATGTCACAGTGCCAGAGTGTAACAATGCAGAGTGTCACAATGCAGTGTCACAGTGCCAGAGTGTCACAATGCACAGTGCCACTGTGCCAGAGTGTCACAATGCAGAGAGTCGCAATTCAATGTCACAGTGCCAGAGTGTCATATTTCCATAGTCACAATGCAGAGTGTCACAATGCAGTGTCACAATGCAGAGTGTCACAATGCAGAAAGGCACGGTGCCAGAGTGTCACAATCCAGAGTGTCACAATGTAGAATGTCACAGTGCCAGAGTGTCACAATGCAGAGTGTCACAGTGCCAGAGTGTCACAAAGCAGAGTGTCCCAATGCCAGAACGGCACGGTGCCAGAGTGACACAATGCAGAGTGCCACTGTGCCAGAGTGTCACAATGCAGAGTGTCGCAATGCTATGTCACAGTGCCAGAGTGTCACAATGCAGACTCTCACAGTGACAGAGTGTCACAATGCCAGTGTCACAACGCAGAGTGTTCACAATGCAGAGTGTTACACTGCCACAGTGTCATAATGCCAGAGTCTCACAGTGCCATAGTGTCACAATGCAGAATGTCACAGTGCCAGAGTGTCACAATGCAGTGTCACAGAGCCAGAGTGTCACAGTTCCAGAGTGTCACAATGCCAGAGTTTCACAGTACCAGAGTGTCACAAAGCAGAGTGCCACTGTCCCAGAGTGTCACAATACCAGAATGTCACAGTGCCAGAGTGTCACAATGCAGAGTGTCACAATGCAGAGTGTCACAGTGCCAGAGTGTCACAATGCAGACTCTCACAATGCAGAGTGTCACAGTGCCACAGTGTCACAGTGCTAGAGTGTCACAATGCCAGAGTCACAATGCAGAGTGTCACAATGCAGTGTGTTACAGTGCCAGAGTGTCACAATGCCAGACTCTCACAGTACCAGAGTGTTACAATGCAGAATGTCACTGTGCCAGAGTGTCACAATTCAGAGTGTCACAATAGAGAGTGTCACAATGCAGAGTGTCGCAATGCAGAACGTCACTGTGCCAGTGTCACACGGCACAATGTCACAATGCCAAAGTTTCACAGTGCCAGAGTGTCACAGCGCAGGCTGTTAGAGTGCGAGAGTGTCACAACACAGAATGTCACTATGCCAGAGTGTCACAATGCAGAGTGTCACAGTAACAGAGTGTCACAATGCAGAGTGTCACAATGAAGTGCCACAGTGCCAGAGTGTCACAATGCCAGAGTGTCACAGTGACAGAGTGTCACAATGCAGAACAGCACGGTGCCAGAGTGACACAATGCAGAGTGTCACAGTGCCAGAGTGCCACAATGCCAGAGTATCACAATCCAGAGTGACACAATGTAGAATGTCACAAAGCCAGAGTGTCACAATGCAGAGTGTCACAGTGTCAGAGTGTCACAATGCAGAGAGTCACAATGCCAGAACAGCACGGTGCCAGAGTGACACAATGCTGAGTGTCACAGTGCCAGAGTGCCACAATGCAGAATGTCACAGTGCCAGAGTGTCACAATGCAGAGTGTCACACTGCAGAATGTCACAGTGCCAGAGCGTCACGGTTCCAGAGTGTCACAATGACAGAATGTCACAATGCCAGTGTGTCGCAATGCAGAGAGACACAATGCAGAGTGTCACAGTGCCAGAGTGTCACAATGCCTGAGTGTCATAGTGCCAGTGTGTCATAATGCAGAGTGTCACAATGCAGAGTGTCACTGTGCCAGAGTGTCACAATGACATAGTGTCACAATGCCAGAATGTTACTGTGCCAGAGTGTCACAATGCAGAATGCCACTGTGCCAGAGTGTCACAATGCAGAGTGTGTCAATGCAATGTCACAGTGCCAGCGTGTCACAATGCAGACTCTCACAGTGCCAGAGTGTCACAATGCAGAGTGTCACAGTGCCAGTGTCACAATGCAGTGTCACAATGCAGAGTGTCACAGTGCCATAGTCACAATGCAGAGTGTCACAATGTCAAAGTGTCACAGTGCCAGAGTGTCACAATGCAGAACGTCACTATGCCAGTGTCACACGGCACAGTGTAACAATGCCAGAGTTTCACAGTGCCAGAGTGTCACAGCGCAGAGTGTCACACTGCGAGAGTGTCAAAACGCAGAATGTCACTGTGCCAGAGTGTCACAATGCAGTGTGTCACAGTGCCAGAGTGTCACAATGCAGAACAGCACGGTGCCAGAGTGACACAATGCAGTGTCACAGTGCCAGAGTGCCACAATGCCAGAGTATCACAATCCAGAGTGACACAATGTAGAATGTCACAAAGCCAGAGTGTCACAATGCAGAGTGTCACAGTGTCAGAGTGTCACAATGCAGAGAGTCACAATGCCAGAACAGCACGGTGCCAGAGTGACACAATGCTGAGTGTCACAGTGCCAGAGTGCCACAATGCAGAATGTCACAGTGCCAGAGTGTCACAATGCAGAGTGTCACACTGCAGAATGTCACAGTGCCAGAGCGTCACGGTTCCAGAGTGTCACAATGACAGAATGTCACAATGCCAGTGTGTCGCAATGCAGAGAGACACAATGCAGAGTGTCACAGTGCCAGAGTGTCACAATGCCTGAGTGTCATAGTGCCAGTGTGTCATAATGCAGAGTGTCACAATGCAGAGTGTCACTGTGCCAGAGTGTCACAATGACATAGTGTCACAATGCCAGAATGTTACTGTGCCAGAGTGTCACAATGCAGAATGCCACTGTGCCAGAGTGTCACAATGCAGAGTGTGTCAATGCAATGTCACAGTGCCAGAGTGTCACAATGCAGACTCTCACAGTGCCAGAGTGTCACAATGCAGAGTGTCACAGTGCCAGTGTCACAATGCAGAGTGTCACAATGCAGTGTCACAATGCAGAGTGTCACAGTGCCATAGTCACAATGCAGAGTGTCACAATGTCAAAGTGTCACAGTGCCAGAGTGTCACAATGCAGAACGTCACTATGCCAGTGTCACACGGCACAGTGTAACAATGCCAGAGTTTCACAGTGCCAGAGTGTCACAGCGCAGAGTGTCACACAGCGAGAGTGTCAAAACGCAGAATGTCACTGTGCCAGAGTGTCACAATGCAGTGTGTCACAGTGCCAGAGTGTCACAATGCAGAACGGCACGGTGCCAGAATGACACAATGCAGAGTGTTACAGGGCCAGAGTGCCATACTGCAGAATGTCACAACGCCAGAATGTCACAACGCCAGAGTGTCACGGACCCAGAGTGTCACAATGCGAGAATGTCACAGTGCTAGTGTACCACAATGCAGAGAGCCACAGTGCCAGAGTTTCACAATGCCAGAGTGTCACAGTGCCAGTGTGTCACAATGCAGAGTGTCACAATGCAGAGTGTCACTGTGCCAGAGTGTGACAATGACAGTGTGTCACAGTGCCAGGATGCCACACGTGCCAGAGTGTTAGAATGTCAGAGTGTCACAGTGCCAGAGAGTCACAATGCCAGAGTGCCACTGTGCCAGAGTGTCACAAAGCCAGAATGTCACAGTGCCAGAGTGTAACAATGCAGAGTGTCACAATGCAGTGTCACAGTGCCAGAGTGTCACAATGCACAGTGCCACTGTGCCAGAGTGTCACAATGCAGAGAGTCGCAATTCAATGTCACAGTGCCAGAGTGTCATATTTCCATAGTCACAATGCAGAGTGTCACAATGCAGAAAGGCACGGTGCCAGAGTGTCACAATCCAGAGTGTCACAATGTAGAATGTCACAGTGCCAGAGTGTCACAATGCAGAGTGTCACAGTGCCAGAGTGTCACAAAGCAGAGTGTCCCAATGCCAGAACGGCACGGTGCCAGAGTGACACAATGCAGAGTGCCACTGTGCCAGAGTGTCACAATGCAGAGTGTCGCAATGCTATGTCACAGTGCCAGAGTGTCACAATGCAGACTCTCACAGTGACAGAGTGTCACAATGCCAGTGTCACAACGCAGAGTGTTCACAATGCAGAGTGTTACACTGCCACAGTGTCATAATGCCCGAGTCTCACAGTGCCATAGTGTCACAATGCAGAATGTCACAGTGCCAGAGTGTCACAATGCAGTGTCACAGAGCCAGAGTGTCACAGTTCCAGAGTGTCACAATGCCAGAGTTTCAGAGTGCCAGAGTGTAACAAAGCAGAGTGCCACTGTCCCAGAGTGTCACAATACCAGAATGTCACAGTGCCAGAGTGTCACAATGCAGAGTGTCACAATGCAGAGTGTCACAGTGCCAGAGTGTCACAGTGCCAGACTGTTGCAATGCAGAGGGCTACTGTGCCACTGTCACAATGCAGAGAGTCGCAATGCAATCTCACTGTGCCAGAGTGTCACAATGCAGAGTGTCGCAATGCAATGTCACAGTACCAGAGTGTCACAATACAGACTCTCACAGTGCCAGAGTGTCACAGTGCCAGTGTCACAGTGCTAGAGTGTCACAATGCTGAGTGCCACAAAGCAGAGTGTCACAATGCAGTGTCATAGTGCCACGCTGTCACAATGCCAGAGTCTCACAGTTCCATTGTGTCACAGTGCAGAATGTCACAGTGCCAGAGTGTCACAATGCAGAGTGTCACAGTGCCAGAGTGTCATAGTTCCAGAGTGTCACAATGCCAGAGTGTCACAGTGCCAGAGTGTCACAATGCATAGTGTCACAGTGCCATAGTGTCACAGTTCCAGAGTGTCACAATGCCAGTGTCACAGTGCCAGACTGTCACAATGCAGAGTGTCACAATGCAGAGTGTCACAGTGCCAGAGTGTCACAGTGCCAGAGTGTCGCAATGCAGAGTGCTACTGTGCCACTGTCACAATGCAGAGAGTCGCAATGCAATCTCACTGTGCCAGAGTGTCACAATGCAGAGTGTCGCAATGCAATGTCACAGTACCAGAGTGTCACAATACAGACTCTCACAGTGCCAGAGTGTCACAGTGCCAGTGTCACAGTGCTAGAGTGTCACAATGCTGAGTGCCACAAAGCAGAGTGTCACAATGCAGTGTCATAGTGCCATGCTGTCACAATGCCAGAGTCTCACAGTTCCATTGTGTCACAGTGCAGAATGTCACAGTGCCAGAGTGTCACAATGCAGAGTGTCACAGTGCCAGAGTGTCATAGTTCCAGAGTGTCACAATGCCAGAGTGTCACAGTGCCAGAGTGTCACAGTTCCAGAGTGGCACAATGCCAGAGTGTCACAGTGCCAGACTGTCACAATGCAGAGTGTCACAATGCAGTGTCACAATGCAGAGTGTCACAGTGCCATAGTCACAATGCAGAGTGTCACAATGCCAAAGTATCACAGTGCCAGAGTGTCACAATGCAGAACGTCACTGTGCCAGTGTCACACGGCACAGTGTCACAATGCCAGACTCTCACAGTACTAGAGTGTCACAGCGCAGAGAGTCAGAGTGCGAGAGTGTCACAACGCAGAATGTCACTGTGCCAGAGTGTCACAATGCAGAGTGTCACAGTGCCAGAGTGTCACAATGCAGAGTGCCACTGTGCCACAGTGTCACAATGCAGAGTGTCGCAATGCTATGTCACAGTGCCAGAGTGTCACAATGCAGACTCTCACAGTGACAGAGTGTCACAATGCAGAGTGTCACAGTGGCAGAGTGTCACAGTGCCACAGTGCCAGAACGTCGCAGTGCCAGAGTGTCACAATGCGAGTGTCACAATGCAGAGTGTCACAGTGCCAGAGTGTCACTATGCCAGAGAATGACAATGCAGAATGTCACTCCGCTGGAGTGTCACAAAGCAGAGTGTCACAGTTCCAGAGCGTCACAATACCAGAATGTCACAGTGCCAGAGTGTCACAATGCAGAGTGTCACAATGCAGAGTGTCACAGTGCCAGAGTGTCACAGTGCCAGAGTGTCGCAATGCAGAGTGCTACTGTGCCACTGTCACAATGCAGAGAGTCGCAATGCAATCTCACTGTGCCAGAGTGTCACAATGCAGACTGTCACAGTGCCAGAGTGTCACAGTGCCAGTGTCACAGTGCTAGAGTGTCACAATGCTGAGTGCCACAAAGCAGAGTGTCACAATGCAGTGTCATAGTGCCACGCTGTCACAATGCCAGAGTCTCACAGTTCCATTGTGTCACAGTGCAGAATGTCACAGTGCCAGAGTGTCACAATGCAGAGTGTCACAGTGCCAGAGTGTCATAGTTCCAGAGTGTCACAATGCCAGAGTGTCACAGTGCCAGAGTGTCACAATGCATAGTGTCACAGTGCCATAGTGTCACAGTTCCAGAGTGTCACAATGCCAGAGTGTCACAGTGCCAGACTGTCACAATGCAGAGTGTCACAATGCAGAGTGTCACAGTGCCAGAGTGTCACAGTGCCAGAGTGTCGCAATGCAGAGTGATACTGTGCCACTGTCACAATGCAGAGAGTCGCAATGCAATCTCACTGTGCCAGAGTGTCACAATGCAGAGTGTCGCAATGCAATGTCACAGTACCAGAGTGTCACAATACAGACTCTCACAGTGCCAGAGTGTCACAGTGCCAGTGTCACAGTGCTAGAGTGTCACAATGCTGAGTGCCACAAAGCAGAGTGTCACAATGCAGTGTCATAGTGCCACGCTGTCACAATGCCAGAGTCTCACAGTTCCATTGTGTCACAGTGCAGAATGTCACAGTGCCAGAGTGTCACAATGCAGAGTGTCACAGTGCCAGAGTGTCATAGTTCCAGAGTGTCACAATGCCAGAGTGTCACAGTGCCAGAGTGTCACAATGCAGAGTGTCACAGTGCCATAGTGTCACAGTTCCAGAGTGTCACAATGCCAGAGTGTCACAGTGCCAGACTGTCACAATGCAGAGTGTCACAATGCAGTGTCACAATGCAGAGTGTCACAGTGCCATAGTCACAATGCAGAGTGTCACAATGCCAAAGTGTCACAGTGCCAGAGTGTCACAATGCAGAACGTCACTGTGCCAGTGTCACACGGCACAGTGTCACAATGCCAGACTCTCACAGTACCAGAGTGTCACAGCGCAGAGAGTCAGAGTGCGAGAGTGTCACAACGCAGAATGTCACTGTGCCAGAGTGTCACAATGCAGAGTGTCACAGTGCCAGAGTGTCACAATGCAGAGTGCCACTGTGCCACAGTGTCACAATGCAGAGTGTCGCAATGCTATGTCACAGTGCCAGAGTGTCACAATGCAGACTCTCACAGTGCCAGAGTGTCACAATGCAGAGTGTCACAGTGGCAGAGTGTCACAGTGCCACAGTGCCAGAACGTCGCAGTGCCAGAGTGTCACAATGCGAGTGTCACAATGCAGAGTGTCACAGTGCCAGAGTGTCACTATGCCAGAGAATGACAAAGCAGAATGTCACTCCGCTGGAGTGTCACAATGCAGAGAGCCACTGTGCCACAGTGTCACAATGCAGAGTGTCGCAATGCTATGTCACAGTGCCAGAGTGTCACAATGCAGACTCTCACAGTGCCAGAGTGTCACAATGCAGAGTGTCACAGTGGCAGAGTGTCACAGTGCCACAATACCAGAATGTCACAGTGCCAGAGTGTCACAATGCAGAGTGTCACAATGCAGAGTGTCACAGTGCCAGAGTGTCACAGTGCCAGAGTGTCGCAATGCAGAGTGCTACTGTGCCACTGTCACAATGCAGAGAGTCGCAATGCAATCTCACTGTGCCACAGTGTCACAATGCAGAGTGTCGCAATGCTATGTCACAGTACCAGAGTGTCACAATACAGACTCTCACAGTGCCAGAGTGTCACAGTGCCTGTGTCACAGTGCTAGAGTGTCACAATGCTGACTGCCACCAAGCAGAGTGTCACAATGCAGTGTCACAGTGCCACACTGTCACAATGCCAGAGTCTCACAGTTCCATTGTGTCACAGTGCAGAATGTCACAGTGCCAGAGTGTCACAATGCAGAGTGTCACAGTGCCAGAGTGTCACAGTTCCAGAGTGTCACAATGCCAGAGTGTCACAGTGCCAGACTGTCACAATGCAGAGTGTCACAATGCAGTGTCACAATGCAGAGTGTCACAGTGCCATAGTCACAATGCAGTGTCACAATGCCAAAGTGTCACAGTGCCAGAGTGTCACTATGCCAGAGAATGTCAATGCAGAATGTCACTCCGCTAGAGTGTCACAAATCAGAGTGTCACAGTTCCAGAGCGTAACAATACCAGAATGTCACAGTGCCAGAGAGTCACAATGCAGAGTGTCACAATGCAGAGTGCCACAGAGCCACAGTGTCACAGTGCTAGAGTGTCACAATGCCAGAGTCACAATGCAGAGTGTCACAATGCAGAGTGTTACAGTGCCAGAGTGTCACAATGCCAGACACTCACAGTGCCAGAGTGTCACAATGCAGAATGTCAGTGTGCCACAGTGTCACTGCGCCAGAGTGTCACAATGCAGTGTCACAATGCAGAGTGTCACAGTACCAGAGTGTCACAATTCAGAGTGTCACAGTGCCAGACTGTCATAGGGCCAGAGTGTCACACTGCAGAATGTCACAATGCCAGAGTGTCACGGTCCCAGAGTGTCACAATGCCAGAATGTCACAGTGCCAGTGTGTCACAATGCAGACAGACACAATGCAGAGTGTCACAGTGCCAGAGTGTCCCAATGCCAGAGTGTCACAGAGCCAGTGTGTCACAATGCAGAGTATCACATTGCAGAGTGTCACTGCGCCAGAGTGTCACAATGCAGAGTGCCACTGTGCCAGAGTGTCACAACGCACAGAGCTACTTTGCCAGAGTGTCACAATGCCAGAATGTCACAGTGCCAGAGTGTCACAATGCAGAGTGTCACTGTGACAGATTGTCACAATGCAGAGTGTCACAATGCAGAGTGTCACATTTACAGAGTGTCACAATGGAGAGTGCCACTGTGCCAGACTGTCACAATGCAGAGAGTCGCAATGCAATGTCACAGTGCCAGCGTGTCACAATGCAGAGTGCCACTGTTCCAGAGTGTCACAATGCAGACTGTCACAGTGCCAGAGTGTCACAGCGCCAGAGTGTCACAATGCAGTGTCACAATGCAGTGTGTCACAGTGCCATAGTCACAATGCAGAGTGTCACAATGCCAAAGCGTCACAGTGCCAGAGTGTCACAATGCAGAACGTCACTGTGCCAGTGCCACACGGCACAGTGTCACGATGCCAAAGTTTCACAGTGCCAGAGTGTCACAGCGCAGAGTGTCACAGTGCGAGAGTGTCACAACGCAGAATGTCACTGTGCCAGAGTGTCACAATGCAGAGTGTCATAATACCAGAGTGTCACAATGCAGAGTGTCACAATGCAGTGCCACAGTGTCAGAGTGTCACAATGCAGAAAGGCACGGTGCCAGAGTGACACAATGCAGAGTGTCACAGTGCCAGAGTGCCACAATGCCAGAGTATCACAATCCAGAGTGTCACAATGTAGAATGTCACAGTGCCAGAGTGTCCCAAAGCCAGAGTGTCACAGTGCCAGTGTATCACAGTACCAGAGTGTCACAATGCAGAGTGTCACAATGAAGTGCCACAGTGACAGAGTGTCACAATGCAGAAAGGCACGGTGCCAGAGTGACACAATGCAGAGTGTCAAAGTGCCAGAGGGCCACAATGCCAGAGTATCACAATCCAGAGTGTCACAATGTAGAATGTCACAGTGCCAGAGTGTCCCAAAGCCAGAGTGTCACAGTGCCAGTGTATCAAAGTGCCAGAGTGTCACAATGCAGAGTTTCACAGTGCCAGAGTGTCACAGCGCAGAGTGTCACAGTGCGAGAGCGTCACAACGCAGAATGTCACTGTGCCAGAGTGTCACAATGCAGACTGTCACAGTGGCAGAGTGTCACAGCGCCAGAGTGTCACAATGCAGTGTCACAATGCAGAGTGTCACAGTGCCATAGTCACAATGCAGAGTGTCATAATGAGAAAGTGTTACAGTGCCAGATTGTCACAATGCAGAACGTCACTGTGCCAGAGTGTCACAATTCAGAGTGTCACAATAGAGAGTGTCACAATGCAGAGAGTCGCAATGCAATGTCACAGTCCCAGAGTGTCACAATGCAGACTCTCACAGTGCCAGAGTGTCACAGTGCTAGTGTCACAGTGCTAGCGTGCCACAATGCCAGTGTCACAATGCACAGTGCCACTGTGCCAGTGTCACAACGCAGAGAGTCGCAATGCAATGCCACAGTGTCAGAGTTTCACAATGCAGAGTGCCACTGTGCCAGAGTGTCACAATGCAGAGAGTCGCAATGCTATGTCACAGTGCCATAGTGTCACAATGCAGACTCTCACAATGCAGAGTGTCACAGTGCCACAGTGTCACAGTGCTAGAGTGTCACAATGCCAGAGTCACAATGCAGAGTGTCACAATGCAGTGTGTTACAGTGCCAGAGTGTCACAATGCCAGACTCTCACAGTGCCAGAGTGTCACAATGCAGAATGTCACTATGCCAGAGTGTCACAATACAGTGTCACTAGAGAGAGTGTCACAATGCAGAGTGTCACAATGCAGACTGTCACAGTGCCAGAGTGTCACAATGCAGAGTGCCACTGTGCCAGAGTGTCACAATGCAGTGTCACAATGCAGAGTGTCACAATGCAGAGAGTCACAGTGTCACAGTGTCACATTGCCAGATTGTCACAGGGCCATAGTCACAATGCAGAGTGTCATAATGAGAAAGTGTTACAGTGCCAGATTGTCACAATGCAGAACGTCACTGTGCCAGAGTGTCACAATTCAGAGTGTCACAATAGAGAGTGTCACAATGCAGAGTGCCACTGTGCCAGAGTGTCACAATGCAGAGAGTCGCAAAGCAATATCACAGTCCCAGAGTGTCACAATGCAGACTCTCACAGTGCCAGAGTGTCACAGTGCTAGTGTCACAGTGCTAGCGTGTCACAATGCCAGTGTCACAATGCAGAGTGCCACTGTGCCAGTGTCACAATGCAGAGAGTCGCAATGCAATGTCACAGTGCCAGAGTTTCACAATGCAGAGTGCCACTGTGCCAGAGTGTCACAATGCAGAAAGTCGCAATGCTATGTCACAGTGCCATAGTGTCACAATGCAGACTCTCACCTTCAGAGTGTCACAGTGCCACAGTGTCACAGTGCTAGAGTGTCACAATGCCAGAGTCACAATGCAGTGTCACAATGCAGAATGTCACTATGCCAGAGTGTCACAATGCAGTGTCACAATAGAGAGTGTCACAATGCAGAGTGTCACAATGCAGACTGTCACAGTGCCAGAGCGTCACAATGCAGAGTGCCACTGTGCCAGAGTGTCACAGTGCAGTGAGTCGCAATGCAATGTCTCAGTGCCAGAGTGTCACAATGCAGACTCTCACAGTGCCAGAGTGTCACAGTGCCAGTGTCACAGTGCTAGATTGTCACAATGCCATTGTCACAATGCAGAGTGCCACTGTACCAGTGTCACAATGCAGAGAGTCGCAAAGCAATGTCACAGTGCCAGAGTTTCACAATGCAGAGTGCCACTGTGCCAGTGTCACAATGCAGAGAGTCGCAATGCTATGTCACAGTGCCAGAGTTTCACAATGCAGAGTGCCACTGTGCCAGTGTCACAATGCAGAGAGTCGCAATGCTATGTCACAGTGCCATAGTGTCACAATGCAGACTCTCAAAATGCAGAGTGTCACAGTGCCACAGTGTCACAGTGCTAGAGTGTCACAATGCCAGAGTCACAATGCAGAGTGTCACAATGCAGTGTGTTACAGTGCCAGAGTGTCACAATGCAGAATGTCACTGTGCCGGAGTGTCACAATGCAGAGTGTCACAGTGCCAGGGTGTCACAATGCAGAGTGCCACTGTGCCCGAGTGTCACTATGCAGAGAGTCGCAATGCAATGTCACTGTGCCAGAGTGTCACAATTCAGTGTGTCGCAATACAGAGTGTCACAATGCAGAGTGTCAGAATGCAGACTGTAACAGTGGCAGAGTGTCACAGCACCAGAGTGTCACAATGCAGAGTGTCACAATGCAGTGTCACAATGCAGAGTGTCACATTTCCATAGTCACAATGCAGAGAGTCACAATGCCAGAGTTTCACAGTGCCAGAGTGCCACAATGCAGACTGCCACAGTGGCAGAGTGTCACAGCGCCAGAGTGTCACAATGCGGAGTGTCACAATGCAGTGTCACAATGCAGAGTGTCACAGTGCCATAATCACAATGCAGAGTGTCATAATGCCAAAGTGTCACAGTGCCAGAGTGTCACAATGCAGAGTGTCACAATGCAGAGAGTCACAGTGTCACAGTGTCACAGTGCCAGAGTGTCACAATGCAGAGTGTCACAGTGCCATAATCACAATGCAGAGTGTCATAATGCCAGATTGTCACAGTGCCAGAGTGTCACAATGCAGAGTGTCACAATGCAGAGAGTCACAGTGTCACAGTGTCACAGTGCCAGAGTGTCACAATGCAGAGTGTCACAATGCAGAGTGTCACAATGCCAGACTCTCACAGTGCCAGAGTGTCACAATGCAGAATGTCACTGTGCCGGAGTGTCACAATGCAGAGTGTCACAATTCAGAGTGTCACAATACAGAGTGTCACAATGCAGAGTGTCACAATGCAGACTGTCACAGTGGCAGAGTGTCACAGCGCCAGAGTGTCACAATGCAGAGTGTCACAATGCAGTGTCACAATGCAGAATGTCACAGTGCCATAGTCACAATGCAGAGTGTCATAATGAGAAAGTGTTACAGTGACAGATTGTCACAATGCAGAACGTCACTGTGCCAGAGTGTCACAATTCAGAGTGTCACAATAGAGAGTGTCACAATGCAGAGTGCCACTGTGCCAGAGTGTCACAATGCAGAGAGTCGCAATGCAATGTCACAGTCCCAGAGTGTCACAATGCAGACTCTCACAGTGCCAGAGTGTCACAGTGCTAGTGTCACAGTGCTAGCATGTCAGAATGCCAGTGTCACAATGCAGAGTGCCACTGTGCCAGTGTCACAATGCAGAGAGTCGCAATGCAATGTCACAGTGCCAGAGTTACACAATGCAGAGTGCCACTGTGCCAGAGTGTCACAATGCTGTGAGTCGCAATGCAATGTCTCAGTGCCAGAGTGTCACAATGCAGAATGTCACAGTGCCGGAGTGTCACAGCGCCAGTGTCACAGTGCTAGATTGTCACAATGCCAGTGTCACAATGCAGAGTGCCACTGTGACAGAGTGTCACAATGCAGAGAGTCGCAATGCTATGTCACAGTGCCAGAGTTTCACAATGCAGAGTGCCACTGTGCCAGAGTGTCACAATGCAGAGAGTCGCAATGCTATGTCACAGTGCCAGAGTGTCACAATGCAGACTCTCACAATGCAGAGTGTCACAGTGCCACAGTGTCACAGTGCCAAAGTGTCACAGTGCTAGAGTGTCACAATGCCAGAGTCACAATGCAGTGTCACAATGCAGTGTGTTACAGTGCCAGAGTGTCACAATGCCAGACTCTCACAGTGCCAGAGTGTCACAATGCAGAATGTCACTATGCCAGAGAGTCACAATGCAGTGTCACAATAGAGAGTGTCACAATGCAGAGTGTCACAATGCAGACTGTCACAGTGCCAGAGTGTCACAATGCAGAGTGCCACTGTGCCAGACTGTCACAATGCAGAGAGTCGCAATGCAATGTCTCAGTGCCAGAGTGTCACCATGCAGACTCTCACAGTGCCAGAGTGTCACAGTGCCAGTGTCACAGTGCTAGATTGTCACAATGCCAGTGTCACACTGCAGAGTGCCACTGTGCCAGTGTCACAATGCAGAGAGTCGCAATGCAATGTCACAGTGCCAGAGTTTCACAATGCAGAGTGCCACTGTGCCAGAGTGTCACAATGCAGAGAGTCGCAATGCTATGTCACAGTGCCAGAGTGTCACAATGCAGACTCTCACAATGCAGAGTGTTACAGTGCCACAGTGTCACAGTGCTAGAGTGTCACAATGCCAGAGTCACAATGCAGAGTGTCACAATGCAGTGTGTTACAGTGCCAGAGTGTCACAATGCCAGACTCTCACAGTGCCAGAGTGTCACAATGCAGAATGTCACTGTGCCGGAGTGTCACAATGCAGAGTGTCACAGTGCCAGGGTGTCACAATGCAGAGTGCCACTGTGCCCGAGTGTCACTATGCAGAGAGTCGCAATGCAATGTCACTGTGCCAGAGTGTCACAATTCAGTGTGTCGCAATACAGACTGTCACAATGCAGATAGTCAGAATGCAGACTGTCACAGTGGCAGAGTGTCACAGCACCAGAGTGTCACAATGCAGAGTGTCACAATGCAGTGTCACAATGCAGAGTGTCACATTTCCATAGTCACAATGCAGAGTGTCATAATGCCAAAGTGTCACAGTGCCAGATTGTCACAGTGCCAGAGTGTCACAATGCAGCGTGTCACAATGCAGAGTGTCACAGTGCCATAATCACAATGCAGAGTGTCATAATGCCAAAGTGTCACAGTGCCAGATTGTCACAGTGCCAGAGTGTCACAATGCAGAGAGTCACAGTGTCACAGTGTCACAGTGCCAAAGTGTCACAGTGCTAGAGTGTCACAATGCCAGAGTCACAATGCAGTGTCACAATGCAGTGTGTTACAGTGCCAGAGTGTCACAATGCCAGACTCTCACAGTGCCAGAGTGTCACAATGCAGAATGTCACTATGCCAGAGAGTCACAATGCAGTGTCACAATAGAGAGTGTCACAATGCAGAGTGTCACAATGCAGACTGTCACAGTGCCAGAGTGTCACAATGCAGAGTGCCACTGTGCCAGACTGTCACAATGCAGAGAGTCGCAATGCAATGTCTCAGTGCCAGAGTGTCACCATGCAGACTCTCACAGTGCCAGAGTGTCACAGTGCCAGTGTCACAGTGCTAGATTGTCACAATGCCAGTGTCACACTGCAGAGTGCCACTGTGCCAGTGTCACAATGCAGAGAGTCGCAATGCAATGTCACAGTGCCAGAGTTTCACAATGCAGAGTGCCACTGTGCCAGAGTGTCACAATGCAGAGAGTCGCAATGCTATGTCACAGTGCCAGAGTGTCACAATGCAGACTCTCACAATGCAGAGTGTTACAGTGCCACAGTGTCACAGTGCTAGAGTGTCACAATGCCAGAGTCACAATGCAGAGTGTCACAATGCAGTGTGTTACAGTGCCAGAGTGTCACAATGCCAGACTCTCACAGTGCCAGAGTGTCACAATGCAGAATGTCACTGTGCCGGAGTGTCACAATGCAGAGTGTCACAGTGCCAGGGTGTCACAATGCAGAGTGCCACTGTGCCCGAGTGTCACTATGCAGAGAGTCGCAATGCAATGTCACTGTGCCAGAGTGTCACAATTCAGTGTGTCGCAATACAGACTGTCACAATGCAGATAGTCAGAATGCAGACTGTCACAGTGGCAGAGTGTCACAGCACCAGAGTGTCACAATGCAGAGTGTCACAATGCAGTGTCACAATGCAGAGTGTCACATTTCCATAGTCACAATGCAGAGTGTCATAATGCCAAAGTGTCACAGTGCCAGATTGTCACAGTGCCAGAGTGTCACAATGCAGCGTGTCACAATGCAGAGTGTCACAGTGCCATAATCACAATGCAGAGTGTCATAATGCCAAAGTGTCACAGTGCCAGATTGTCACAGTGCCAGAGTGTCACAATGCAGAGAGTCACAGTGTCACAGTGTCACAGTGCCAGAGTGTCACAATGCAGAGTGTCACAATACAGAGTGTCACAATGCAGAGTGTCACAATGCAGACTGTCACAGTGGCAGAGTGTCACAGCGCCAGAGTGTCACAATGCAGAGTGTCACAATGCAGTGTCACAATGCAGAATGTCACAGTGCCATAGTCACAATGCAGAGTGTCATAATGAGAAAGTGTTACAGTGACAGATTGTCACAATGCAGAACGTCACTGTGCCAGAGTGTCACAATTCAGAGTGTCACAATAGAGAGTGTCACAATGCAGAGTGCCACTGTGCCAGAGTGTCACAATGCAGAGAGTCGCAATGCAATGTCACAGTCCCAGAGTGTCACAATGCAGACTCTCACAGTGCCAGAGTGTCACAGTGCTAGTGTCACAGTGCTAGCGTGTCAGAATGCCAGTGTCACAATGCAGAGTGCCACTGTGCCAGTGTCACAATGCAGAGAGTCGCAATGCAATGTCACAGTGCCAGAGTTACACAATGCAGAGTGCCACTGTGCCAGAGTGTCACATTGCAGTGAGTCGCAATGCAATGTCTCAGTGCCAGAGTGTCACAATGCAGACTCTCACAGTGCCAGAGTGTCACAGTGCCAGTGTCACAGTGCTAGATTGTCACAATGCCAGTGTCACAATGCAGAGTGCCACTGTGCCAGAGTGTCACAATGCAGAGAGTCGCAATGCTATGTCACAGTGCCAGAGTTTCACAATGCAGAGTGCCACTGTGCCAGAGTGTCACAATGCAGAGAGTCGCAATGCTATGTCACAGTGCCAGAGTGTCACAATGCAGACTCTCACAATGCAGAGTGTCACAGTGCCACAGTGTCACAGTGCTAGAGTGTCACAATGCCAGAGTCACAATGCAGTGTCACAATGCAGTGTGTTACAGTGCCAGAGTGTCACAATGCCAGACTCTCACAGTGCCAGAGTGTCACAATGCAGAATGTCACTATGCCAGAGTGTCACAATGCAGTGTCACAATAGAGAGTGTCACAATGCAGAGTGTCACAATGCAGACTGTCACAGTGCCAGAGTGTCACAATGCAGAGTGCCACTGTGCCAGAGTGTCACAATGCAGAGAGTCGCAATGCAATGTCTCAGTGCCAGAGTGTCACCATGCAGACTCTCACAGTGCCAGAGTGTCACAGTGCCAGTGTCACAGTGCTAGATTGTCATAATGCCATTGTCACAATGCAGAGTGCCACTGTGCCAGTGTCACAATGCAGAGAGTCGCAATGCAATGTCACAGTGCCAGAGTTTCACAATGCAGAGTGCCACTGTGCCAGAGTGTCACAATGCAGAGAGTCGCAATGCTATGTCACAGTGCCAGAGTGTCACAATGCAGACTCTCACAATGCAGAGTGTCACAGTGCCACAGTGTCACAGTGCTAGAGTGTCACAATGCCAGAGTCACAATGCAGAGTGTCACAATGCAGTGTGTTACAGTGCCAGAGTGTCACAATGCCAGACTCTCACAGTGCCAGAGTGTCACAATGCAGAATGTCACTGCGCCGGAGTGTCACAATGCAGAGTGTCACAGTGCCAGGGTGTCACAATGCAGAGTGCCACTGTGCCCGAGTGTCACTATGCAGAGAGTCGCAATGCAATGTCACTGTGCCAGAGTGTCACAATTCAGTGTGTCGCAATACAGAGTGTCACAATGCAGAGTGTCAGAATGCAGACTGTCACAGTGGCAGAGTGTCACAGCACCAGAGTGTCACAATGCAGAGTGTCACAATGCAGTGTCACAATGCAGAGTGTCACATTTCCATAGTCACAATGCAGAGAGTCATAATGACAAAGTGTCACAGTGCCAGAGTGTCACAATGCAGAACTTCACTGTGCCAGTGTCACACGGCACAGTGAGTGTCACAATGCCAGAGTTTCACAGTGCCAGAGTGCCACAATGCAGACTGTCACAGTGGCAGAGTGTCACAGCACCAGAGTGTCACAATGCAGTGTCACAATGCAGAGTGTCACATTTCCATAGTCACAATGCAGAGTGTCATAATGCCAAAGTGTCACAGTGCCAGATAGTCACAGTGCCAGAGTGTCACAATGCAGAGTGTCACAATGCAGAGAGTCACAGTGTCACAGTGTCACATTGCCAGATTGCCACAGTGCCAGAGTGTCACAATGCAGAGTGTCACAATGCCAGACTCTCACAGTGCCAGAGTGTCACAATGCAGAATGTCACTGTGCCGGAGTGTCACAATGCACAGTGTCACAGTACCAGAGTGTCACAATTCAGAGTGTCACAATACAGAGTGTCACAATGCAGAGTGTCACAATGCAGACTGTCACAGTGGCAGAGTGTCGCAGCGCCAGAGTGTCACAATGCAGTGTCACAATGCAGAGTGTCACAGTGCCATAGTCACAATGCAGAGTGTCATAATGAGAAAGTGTTACAGTGCCAGATTGTCACAATGCAGAACGTCACTGTGCCAGAGTGTCACAATTCAGAGTGTCACAATAGAGAGTGTCACAATGCAGAGAGTCGCAATGCAATGCCACAGTCCCAGAGTGTCACAATGCAGACTCTCATAGTGCCAGAGTGTCACAGTGCTAGTGTCACAGTGCTAGCGTGTCACAATGCCAGTGTCACAATGCAGAGTGCCACTGTGCCAGTGTCACAATGCAGAGAGTCGCAATGCAATGTCACAGTGCCAGAGTTTCACAATGCAGAGTGCCACTGTGCCAGAGTGTCACAATGCAGAGAGCCGCAATGCTATGTCACAGTGCCAGAGTTTCACAATGCAGAGTGCCACTGTGCCAGAGTGTCACAATGCAGAGAGTCGCAATGCTATGTCACAGTGCCATAGTGTCACAATGCAGACTCTCACAATGCAGAGTGTCACAGTGCCACAGTGTCACAGTGCTAGAGTGTCACAATGCCAGAGTCACAATGCAGAGTGTCACAATGCAGTGTGTTACAGTGCCAGAGTGTCACAATGCCAGACTCTCACAGTGCCAGAGTGTCACAATGCAGAATGTCACTATGCCAGACTGTCACAATGCAGTGTCACAATAGAGTGTCACAATGCAGAGTGTCACAATGCAGACTGTCACAGTGCCAGAGTGTCACAATGCAGAGTGCCACTGCGCCAGAGTGTCACAATGCAGTGTCACAATGCAGAGTGTCACAGTGCCATAATCACAATGCAGAGTGTCATAATGCCAAAGTGTCACAGTGCCAGATTGTCACAGTGCCAGAGTGTCACAATGCAGAGTGTCACAATGCAGAGAGTCACAGTGTCACAGTGTCACATTGCCAGATTGTCACAGTGCCATAGTCACAATGCAGAGCGTCATAATGAGAAAGTGTTACAGTGCCAGATTGTCACAATGCAGAACGTCACTGTGCCAGAGTGTCACAATTCAGAGTGTCACAATAGAGAGTGTCACAATGCAGAGTGCCACTGTGCCACAGTGTCACAATGCAGAGAGTCGCAATGCAATGCCATAGTCCCAGAGTGTCACAATGCAGACTCTCACAGTGCCAGAGTGTCACAGTGCTAGTGTCACAGTGCTAGCGTGTCACAATGCCAGTGTCACAATGCAGAGTGGCACTGTGCCAGTGTCACAATGCAGAGAGTCGCAATGCAATGTCACAGTGCCAGAGTTTCACAATGCCAGAGTGCCACTGTGCCAGAGTGTCACAATGCAGGGAGTCGCAATGCAATGTCACAGTGCCAGAGTTTCACAATGCAGAGTGCCACTGTGCCAGAGTGTCACAATGCAGAGAGTCGCAATGCTATGTCACAGTGCCATAGTGTCACAATGCAGACTCTCACAATGCAGAGTGTCACAGTGCCACAGTGTCACAGTGCTAGAGTGTCACAATGCCAGAGTCACAATGCAGTGTCACAATGCAGTGTGTTACAGTGCCAGAGTGTCACAATGCCAGACTCTCACAGTGCCAGAGTGTCACAATGCAGAGTGCCACTGTGCCAGAGTGTCACAATGCAGTGAGTCACAATGCAATGTCTCAGTGTTAGAGTGTCACAATGCAGACTCTCACAGTGCCAGAGTGTCACAGTGCCAGTGTCACAGTGCTAGATTGTCACAATGCCATTGTCACAATGCAGAGTGCCACTGTGCCAGTGTCACAATGCAGAGAGTCGCAATGCAATGTCACAGTGCCAGAGTTTCACAATGCAGAGTGCCACTGTGCCAGAGTGTCACAATGCAGAGAGTCGCAATGCTATGTCACAGTGCCAGAGTGTCACAATGCAGACTCTCACAATGCAGAGTGTCACAGTGCCACAGTGTCACAGTGCTAGAGTGTCACAATGCCAGAGTCACAATGCAGAGTGTCACAATGCAGTGTGTTACAGTGCCAGAGTGTCACAATGCCAGACTCTCACAGTGCCAGAGTGTCACAATGCAGAATGTCACTGTGCCGGAGTGTCACAATGCAGAGTGTCACAGTGCCAGGGTGTCACAATGCAGCGTGCCACTGTGCCCGAGTGTCACTATGCAGAGAGTCGCAATGCAATGTCACTGTGCCAGAGCGTCACAATTCAGTGTGTCACAATACAGAGTGTCACAATGCAGAGTGTCAGAACGCAGACTGTAACAGTGGCAGAGTGTCACAGCACCAGACTGTCACAATGCAGAGTGTCACAATGCAGTGTCACAATGCAGAGTGTCACATTTCCATAGTCACAATGCAGAGAGTCATAATGACAAAGTGTCACAGCGCCAGAGTGTCACAATGCAGAACTTCACTGTGCCAGTGTCACACGGCACAGTGAGTGTCACAATGCCAGAGTTTCACAGTGCCAGAGTGCCACAATGCAGACTGTCACAGTGGCAGAGTGTCACAGCGCCAGAGTGTCACAATGCGGAGTGTCACAATTCAGTGTCACAATGCAGAGTGTCACAGTGCCATAATCACAATGCAGAGTGTCATAATGCCAAAGTGTCACAGTGCCAGATTGTCACAGTGCCAGAGTGTCACAATGCAGAGTGTCACAATGCAGAATGTCACTGTGCCGGAGTGTCACAATGCAGAGTGTCACAGTACCAGAGTGTCACAATTCAGAGTGTCACAATACAGAGTGTCACAATGCAGAGTGTCACAATGCAGACTGTCACAGTGGCAGAGTGTCACAGCGCCAGAGTGTCACAATGCAGAGTGTCACAATGCAGTGTCACAATGCAGAGTGTCACAGTGCCATAGTCACAATGCAGAGTGTCATAATGAGAAAGTGTTACAGTGCCAGATTGTCACAATGCAGAACGTCACTGTGCCAGAGCGTCACAATTCAGAGTGTCACAATAGAGAGTGTCACAATGCAGAGTGCCACTGTGCTAGAGTGTCACAATGCAGAGAGTCGCAATGCAATGTCACAGTCCCAGAGTGTCACAATGCAGACTCTCACAGTGCCAGAGTGTCACAGTGCTAGTGACACAGTGCTAGCGTGTCACAATGCCAGTGTCACAATGCAGAGTGCCACTGTGCCAGAGTGTCACAATGCAGAGAGTCGCAATGCTATGTCACAGTGCCATAGTGTCACAATGCAGACTCTCACAATGCAGAGTGTCACAGTGCCACAGTGTCACAGTGCTATAGTGTCACAATGCCAGAGTCACAATGGAGAGTGTCACAATGCAGTGTGTTACAGTGCCAGAGTGTCACAATGCCAGACTCTCACAGTGCCAGAGTGTCACAATGCAGAATGTCACTGTGCCAGAGTGTCACAATGCAGTGTCACAATAGAGAGTGTCACAATGCAGAGTGTCACAATGCAGACTGTCACAGTGCCAGAGTGTCACAATGCAGAGTGCCACTGTGCCAGAGTGTCACAATGCAGTGAGTCGCAATGCAATGTCTCAGTGCCAGAGTGTCACAATGCAGACTCTCACAGTGCCAGAGTGTCACAGTGCCAGATTGTCGCAGTGCCAGAGTGTCACAATGCAGAGTGCCACTGTGCCAGAGTGTCACAATGCAGTGAGTCGCAATGCAATGTCTCAGTGCCAGAGTGTCACAATGCAGACTCTCACAGTGCCAGAGTGTCACAGTGCCAGATTGTCACAGTGCCAGAGTGTCACAATGCCAGTGTCACAATGCAGAGTGCCACTGTGCCAGTGTCACAATGCAGAGAGTCTCAATGCAATGTCACAGTGCCAGAGTTTCACAATGCAGAGTGCCACTGTGCCAGAGTGTCACAATGCAGAGAGTCGCAATGCTATGTCACAGTGCCAGAGTGTCACAATGCAGACTCTCACAATGCAGAGTGTCACAGTGCCACAGTGTCACAGTGCTAGAGTGTCACAATGCCAGAGTCACAATGCAGAGTGTCACAATGCAGTGTGTTACAGTGCCAGAGTGTCACAATGCCAGACTCTCACAGTGCCAGAGTGTCACAATGCAGAATGTCACTGTGCCGGAGTGTCACAATGCAGAGTGCCACTGTGCCCGAGTGTCACTATGCAGAGAGACGCAATGCAATGTCACTGTGCCAGTGTCACTATTCAGAGTGTCACAATACAGAGTGTCACAATGCAGAGTGTCAGAATGCAGACTGTCACAGTGGCAGAGTGTCACAGCACCAGAGTGTCACAATGCAGAGTGTCACAATGCAGTGTCACAATGCAGAGTGTCACATTTCCATAGTCACAATGCAGAGTGTCATAATGACAAAGTGTCACAGCGCCAGAGTCTCACAATGCAGAACTTCACTGTGCCAGTGTCACACGGCACAGTGAGTGTCACAATGCCAGAGTTTCACAGTGCCAGAGTGCCACAATGCAGACTGTCACAGTGGCAGAGTGTCACAGCGCCAGAGTGTCACAATGCGGAGTGTCACAATGCAGTGTCACAATGCAGAGTGTCACAGTGCCATAATCACAATGCAGAGTGTCATAATGCCAAAGTGTCACAGTGCCAGATTGTCACAGTGCCAGAGTGTCACAATGCAGAGTGTCACAATGCAGAGAGTCACAGTGTCACAGTGTCACATTGCCAGATTTTCACAGTGCCAGAGTGTCACAATGCAGATTGTCACAATGCAGAGTGTCACAGTGCCAGAGTGTCACAATGCAGTGAGTCGCAATGCAATGTCACAGTGCCAGAGTGTCTGTGAGAGTCTAATAAGTTTGTCTCTCTCTATGTGAGTCAACAAAGATAAAGTGATAGCAGAGCCACTGGAAAGAAGGTGGAAAGAATCCTGTCCACCAATCCTGGATCTAAATCAGCTTGTGATTGCATCGTGATAACACGGGACTACAACAATGGACCCAAGGACCCAGCCATCACACCTTTAGGGCAAGATAATCACCACCTGTTTCCTGAGCTTTGTCTGGATGGAGACAGGGTAGACGGAGATTCCCCCCTCCTCCAGCCAGTGTCTTGCCCAAACACACAGATTTCCTGCCACTGGAATTCCTGAGAGACAATATTTGACTACATACCTAAGGACTAAAAAACTGTATAAAAGACTTGAGCAACTACTGGTTTGTAGAGAGAAACACAGGAGAGAAACAGAGGAGAGAAACAGAGGAGAAAAACGGGGAGAAAAATGGAGATGAAGAAAAACACAGGAGACGGGCCAGGCCGCTGAGAAGCCGGGACAATGCTGCTCCGGAGAACAGAAGCTGCCCGGAGGACCACAGCTCCAGCCAAATCCTCAGCACCGTTCCTGTATCAACCCAACATCTCCCCAGAGGACCACAGCTGTTCTCCAGCAAAAGCCTCACCACGGTTTCTCAACAAACCAAACATCTCCTGCAGCACCTTTCCTCCACAGACTTTAACTGTCCTGGGGGGGATGAGGGGTGTGGTAATATAATTCCTTTCCTCTTCTATCTCTCGTCCCTCTCTCTCTCTCTCTCTTTTCTCCCCTTCCCTTCTTCTGTCCACTTTCTCTATTTTCTCCCTCTCCCTTTCTTATTTATCTAATAAATAGTCTAGCTGTTGATACTTTGGCCTCGTTTGTGCCTTTAATTTCACAACACGGGAATATTTAAAAGAACTGTGTCTCCGGACCGAGGAAGTTAATGTCTCCGGACCTTGACAGTGTCACAATGCAGACTCTCACAGTGCCAGAGCGTCACAGTGCCAGTGTCACAGTGCTAGAGTGTCACAATGCCAGTGTCACAATGCAGAGTGCCACTGTGCCAGTGTTACAATGCAGAGACTTGCAATGCAATGTCACAGTGCCAGAGTTTCACAATGCAGAGTGCCACTGTGCCAGAGTGTCACAATGCAGAGAGTCGCAATGCAATGTCACAGTGCCAGAGTATCACAATGCAGAGTGCCACTGTGCCAGAGTGTCACAATGCAGACTCTCACAATGCAGAGTGTCACAGTGCCACAGTGTCACAGTACTAGTGTCACAATGCCAGAGTCACAATGCAGAGTGTCACAATGCAGTGTGTTACAGTGCCAGAATGTCACAATGCCAGACCCTCACAGTGCCAGAGTGTCACAATGCAGAACAACACTGTGCCACTGTCACACGGCACAGTGTAACAATGCCAGAATTTCACAGTGCCAGAGTGTCACAGCGCAGAGTGTCACAGTGCGAGAGTGTCAAAACGCAGAATGTCACTGTGCCAGAGTGTCACAATGCAGAGTGTCACAGTACCAGAGTGTCACAATGCAGAGTGTCACTGTGCCAGAGCGTCACAATGCAGAAAGGCACGGTGCCAGAGTGCCACAATGCAGAGTGTCACAATGCAGTGTTACAATGCAGAGTGTCACAGTACCATAGTCACAATGCAGAGTGTCATAATGCCAAAGTGTTACAGTGCCAGATTGTCACAATGCAGAGTGTCACAATGCAGAGTGTCACAGTGCCACAGTGTCACAGTGCTAAACTGTCACAATGCCAGAGTCACAATGCAGAGTGTCACAATGCAGAGTGTTACAGTGCCAGTGTCAAAATGCCAGACTCTCACAGTGCCAGAGTGTCACAATGCAGAATGTCACTGTGCCAGAGTGTCACAATAGAGAGTGTCACAATGCAGAGTGTCACAATGCAGACTGTCACAGTGCCAGAGTGTCACAATGCAGAGTGCCACTGTGCCAGAGTGTCACAATGCAGAGAGTAGCAATGCAATGTCACAGTGCCAGAGTGTCACAATGCAGACTCTCACAGTGCCAGAGTGTCAGAGTGCCAGTGTCACAGTGCTAGCGTGTCACAATGCTAGTGTCACAATGCAGAGTGCCACTGTGCCAGTGTCACAATGCAGAGAGTCGCAATGCAATGTCACAGTGCCAGAGTTTCACAATGCAGAGTGCCACTGTGCCAGAGTGTCACAATGCAGACAGTCGCAATACTAAGTCACAGTGCCATAGTGTCACAATGCAGACTCTCACAATGCAGAGTGTCACAGTGCCACAGTGTCACAGTGCTAGAGTGTCACAATGCCAGAGTCACAATGCAGAGTGTCACAATGCAGTGTCACAATGCAGAGTGTCACAGTGCCATAGTCACAATGCAGAGTGGCATAATGCCAAAGTGTTACAGTGCCAGATTGTCACAATGCAGAGTGTCACAGTGCAACAGTGTCACAGTGCTAGAGTGTCACAATGCCAGAGTCACAATGCAGAGTGTCACAATGCAGAGTGTTACAGTGCCAGTGTCACAATGCCAGACTCTCACAGTGCTAGAGTCTCACAATGCAGAATGTCACTGTGCCGGAGTGTCACAATAGAGAGTGTCACAATGCAGAGTGTCAGAATGCAGAGTGTCACAGTGCCAGGGTGTCACAATGCAGAGTGCCACTGTGCCAGAGTGTCACAATGCAGAGAGTCGCAATGCAATGTCACAGTGCCAGAGTGGCACAATGCAGACTCTCACAGTGCCAGAGTGTCACAGTGCCAGTGTCACAGTACCACAGTGTCACAGTGCCAGTGTCACAGTGCCAGAGTGTCACAATGCAGAGAGTCACAGTGTCACAGTGTCACATTGCCGGATTGTCACAGTGCCAGAGTGTCACAATGCAGAGTGTCACAGTGCCAGAGTGTCACAATGCAGAGAGTCGCAATGCTATGTCACAGTGCCAGAGTGTCACAATGCAGACTCTCACAGTGCCAGAGTGCCACTGTGCCAGTGTCACAATGCAGAGAGTCGCAATGCAATGTCACAGTGCCAGAGTTTCACAATGCAGAGTGCCACTGTGCCAGAGTGTCACAATGCAGACTCTCACAATGCAGAGTGTCACAGTGCCACAGTGTCACAGTGCTAGAGTGTCACAATGCCAGAGTCACAATGCAGAGTGACACAATGCAGAGTGTCACAGTGCCAGAGTGTCACAATGCAGAGAGTCGCAATGCTATGTCACAGTGCCAGAGTGTCACAATGCAGACTCTCACAGTGCCAGAGTGCCACTGTGCCAGTGTCACAATGCAGAGAGTCGCAATGCAATGTCACAGTGCCAGAGTTTCACAATGCAGAGTGCCACTGTGCCAGAGTGTCACAATGCAGACTCTCACAATGCAGAGTGTCACAGTGCCACAGTGTCACAGTGCTAGCGTGTCACAATGCCAGTGTCACAATGCAGAGTGCCACTGTGCCAGAGTGTCACAATGCAGAGAGTCGCAATGCTATGTCACAGTGCCATAGTGTCACAATGCAGACTCTCACAATGCAGAGTGTCACAATGCCACAGTGTCACAGTGCTATAGTGTCACAATGCCAGAGTCACAATGGAGAGTGTCACAATGCAGTGTGTTACAGTGCCAGAGTGTCACAATGCCAGACTCTCACAGTGCCAGAGTGTCACAATGCAGAATGTCACTGTGCCAGAGTGTCACAATGCAGTGTCACAATAGAGAGTGTCACAATGCAGAGTGTCACAATGCAGACTGTCACAGTGCCAGAGTGTCACAATGCAGAGTGCCACTGTGCCAGAGTGTCACAATGCAGTGAGTCGCAATGCAATGTCTCAGTGCCAGAGTGTCACAATGCAGACTCTCACAGTGCCAGAGTGTCACAGTGCCAGATTGTCGCAGTGCCAGAGTGTCACAATGCAGAGTGCCACTGTGCCAGAGTGTCACAATGCAGTGAGTCGCAATGCAATGTCTCAGTGCCAGAGTGTCACAATGCAGACTCTCACAGTGCCAGAGTGTCACAGTGCCAGATTGTCACAGTGCCAGAGTGTCACAATGCCAGTGTCACAATGCAGAGTGCCACTGTGCCAGTGTCACAATGCAGAGAGTCTCAATGCAATGTCACAGTGCCAGAGTTTCACAATGCAGAGTGCCACTGTGCCAGAGTGTCACAATGCAGAGAGTCGCAATGCTATGTCACAGTGCCAGAGTGTCACAATGCAGACTCTCACAATGCAGAGTGTCACAGTGCCACAGTGTCACAGTGCTAGAGTGTCACAATGCCAGAGTCACAATGCAGAGTGTCACAATGCAGTGTGTTACAGTGCCAGAGTGTCACAATGCCAGACTCTCACAGTGCCAGAGTGTCACAATGCAGAATGTCACTGTGCCGGAGTGTCACAATGCAGAGTGCCACTGTGCCCGAGTGTCACTATGCAGAGAGACGCAATGCAATGTCACTGTGCCAGTGTCACTATTCAGAGTGTCACAATACAGAGTGTCACAATGCAGAGTGTCAGAATGCAGACTGTCACAGTGGCAGAGTGTCACAGCACCAGAGTGTCACAATGCAGAGTGTCACAATGCAGTGTCACAATGCAGAGTGTCACATTTCCATAGTCACAATGCAGAGTGTCATAATGACAAAGTGTCACAGCGCCAGAGTCTCACAATGCAGAACTTCACTGTGCCAGTGTCACACGGCACAGTGAGTGTCACAATGCCAGAGTTTCACAGTGCCAGAGTGCCACAATGCAGACTGTCACAGTGGCAGAGTGTCACAGCGCCAGAGTGTCACAATGCGGAGTGTCACAATGCAGTGTCACAATGCAGAGTGTCACAGTGCCATAATCACAATGCAGAGTGTCATAATGCCAAAGTGTCACAGTGCCAGATTGTCACAGTGCCAGAGTGTCACAATGCAGAGTGTCACAATGCAGAGAGTCACAGTGTCACAGTGTCACATTGCCAGATTGTCACAGTGCCAGAGTGTCACAATGCAGATTGTCACAATGCAGAGTGTCACAGTGCCAGAGTGTCACAATGCAGAGAGTCGCAATGCAATGTCACAGTGCCAGAGTGTCTGTGAGAGTCTAATAAGTTTGTCTCTCTCTATGTGAGTCAACAAAGATAAAGTGATAGCAGAGCCACTGGAAAGAAGGTGGAAAGAATCCTGTCCACCAATCCTGGATCTAAATCAGCTTGTGATTGCATCGTGATAACACGGGACTACAACAATGGACCCAAGGACCCAGCCATCACACCTTTAGGGCAAGATAATCACCACCTGTTTCCTGAGCTTTGTCTGGATGGAGACAGGGTAGACGGAGATTCCCCCCTCCTCCAGCCAGTGTCTTGCCCAAACACACAGATTTCCTGCCACTGGAATTCCTGAGGGACAATATTTGACTACATACCTAAGGACTAAAAAACTGTATAAAAGACTTGAGCAACTACTGGTTTGTAGAGAGAAACACAGGAGAGAAACAGAGGAGAGAAACAGAGGAGAAAAACGGGGAGAAAAATGGAGATGAAGAAAAACACAGGAGACGGGCCAGGCCGCTGAGAAGCCGGGACAATGCTGCTCCGGAGAACAGAAGCTGCCCGGAGGACCACAGCTCCAGCCAAATCCTCAGCACCGTTCCTGTATCAACCCAACATCTCCCCAGAGGACCACAGCTGTTCTCCAGCAAAAGCCTCACCACGGTTTCTCAACAAACCAAACATCTCCTGCAGCACCTTTCCTCCACAGACTTTAACTGTCCTGGGGGGGATGAGGGGTGTGGTAATATAATTCCTTTCCTCTTCTATCTCTCGTCCCTCTCTCTCTCTCTCTCTTTTCTCCCCTTCCCTTCTTCTGTCCACTTTCTCTATTTTCTCCCTCTCCCTTTCTTATTTATCTAATAAATAGTCTAGCTGTTGATACTTTGGCCTCGTTTGTGCCTTTAATTTCACAACACGGGAATATTTAAAAGAACTGTGTCTCCGGACCGAGGAAGTTAATGTCTCCGGACCTTGACAGTGTCACAATGCAGACTCTCACAGTGCCAGAGCGTCACAGTGCCAGTGTCACAGTGCTAGAGTGTCACAATGCCAGTGTCACAATGCAGAGTGCCACTGTGCCAGTGTTACAATGCAGAGACTTGCAATGCAATGTCACAGTGCCAGAGTTTCACAATGCAGAGTGCCACTGTGCCAGAGTGTCACAATGCAGAGAGTCGCAATGCAATGTCACAGTGCCAGAGTATCACAATGCAGAGTGCCACTGTGCCAGAGTGTCACAATGCAGACTCTCACAATGCAGAGTGTCACAGTGCCACAGTGTCACAGTACTAGTGTCACAATGCCAGAGTCACAATGCAGAGTGTCACAATGCAGTGTGTTACAGTGCCAGAATGTCACAATGCCAGACCCTCACAGTGCCAGAGTGTCACAATGCAGAACAACACTGTGCCACTGTCACACGGCACAGTGTAACAATGCCAGAATTTCACAGTGCCAGAGTGTCACAGCGCAGAGTGTCACAGTGCGAGAGTGTCAAAACGCAGAATGTCACTGTGCCAGAGTGTCACAATGCAGAGTGTCACAGTACCAGAGTGTCACAATGCAGAGTGTCACTGTGCCAGAGCGTCACAATGCAGAAAGGCACGGTGCCAGAGTGCCACAATGCAGAGTGTCACAATGCAGTGTTACAATGCAGAGTGTCACAGTACCATAGTCACAATGCAGAGTGTCATAATGCCAAAGTGTTACAGTGCCAGATTGTCACAATGCAGAGTGTCACAATGCAGAGTGTCACAGTGCCACAGTGTCACAGTGCTAAACTGTCACAATGCCAGAGTCACAATGCAGAGTGTCACAATGCAGAGTGTTACAGTGCCAGTGTCAAAATGCCAGACTCTCACAGTGCCAGAGTGTCACAATGCAGAATGTCACTGTGCCAGAGTGTCACAATTCAGAGTGTCACAATACAGAGTGTCACAATGCAGAGTGTCAGAATGCAGAATGTCACAGTGGCAGAGTGTCACAGCACCAGAGTGTCACAATGCAGAGTGTCACAATGCAGTGTCACAATGCAGAGTGTCACATTTCCATAGTCACAATGCAGAGTGTCACAATGCAGTGTCACAATGCAGAGTGTCACAGTGCCATAGTCACAATGCAGAGTGTCACAATGCAGACTGTCACAGTGCCAGAGTGTCACAATGCAGAGTGCCACTGTGCCAGAGTGTCACAATGCAGAGAGTAGCAATGCAATGTCACAGTGCCAGAGTGTCACAATGCAGACTCTCACAGTGCCAGAGTGTCAGAGTGCCAGTGTCACAGTGCTAGCGTGTCACAATGCTAGTGTCACAATGCAGAGTGCCACTGTGCCAGTGTCACAATGCAGAGAGTCGCAATGCAATGTCACAGTGCCAGAGTTTCACAATGCAGAGTGCCACTGTGCCAGAGTGTCACAATGCAGACAGTCGCAATACTAAGTCACAGTGCCATAGTGTCACAATGCAGACTCTCACAATGCAGAGTGTCACAGTGCCACAGTGTCACAGTGCTAGAGTGTCACAATGCCAGAGTCACAATGCAGAGTGTCACAATGCAGTGTCACAATGCAGAGTGTCACAGTGCCATAGTCACAATGCAGAGTGGCATAATGCCAAAGTGTTACAGTGCCAGATTGTCACAATGCAGAGTGTCACAGTGCAACAGTGTCACAGTGCTAGAGTGTCACAATGCCAGAGTCACAATGCAGAGTGTCACAATGCAGAGTGTTACAGTGCCAGTGTCACAATGCCAGACTCTCACAGTGCTAGAGTCTCACAATGCAGAATGTCACTGTGCCAGAGTGTCACAATAGAGAGTGTCACAATGCAGAGTGTCAGAATGCAGAGTGTCACAGTGCCAGGGTGTCACAATGCAGAGTGCCACTGTGCCAGAGTGTCACAATGCAGAGAGTCGCAATGCAATGTCACAGTGCCAGAGTGGCACAATGCAGACTCTCACAGTGCCAGAGTGTCACAGTGCCAGTGTCACAGTACCACAGTGTCACAGTGCCAGTGTCACTATGCCAGAGTGTCACAATGCAGAGAGTCACAGTGTCACAGTGTCACATTGCCGGATTGTCACAGTGCCAGAGTGTCACAATGCAGAGTGTCACAGTGCCAGAGTGTCACAATGCAGAGAGTCGCAATGCTATGTCACAGTGCCAGAGTGTCACAATGCAGACTGTCACAGTGCCAGAGTGCCACTGTGCCAGTGTCACAATGCAGAGAGTCGCAATGCAATGTCACAGTGCCAGAGTTTCACAATGCAGAGTGCCACTGTGCCAGAGTGTCACAATGCAGACTCTCACAATGCAGAGTGTCACAGTGCCACAGTGTCACAGTGCTAGAGTGTCACAATGCCAGAGTCACAATGCAGAGTGACACAATGCAGTGTGTTACAGTGCCAGAGTGTCACAATGCCAGACTCTCACAGTGCCAGAGTGTCACAATGCAGAATGTCACTGTGCCGGAGTGTCACAATTCAGAGTGTCACAACAGAGAGTGTCACAATGCAGAGTGTCACAATGCAGACTCTCATAGTGCCAGAGTGTCACAGTGCCAGTGTCACAGTGCTAGCGTGTCACAATGCCAGTGTCACAATGCAGAGTGCCACTGTGCCAGTGTCAGAATGCAGAGTGTCACAGTGCCACAGTGTCACAGTGCTAGAGTGTCACAATGCCAGAGTCACAATGCAGAGTGTCACAATGCAGAGTGTTACAGTGCCAGTGTAACAATGCCAGACTCTCACAGTGCCAGAGTGTCACAATGCAGAATGTCACTGTGCCAGAGTGTCACAATTCAGAGTGTCACAATACAGAGTGTCACAATGCAGAGTGTCAGAATGCAGAATGTCACAGTGGCAGAGTGTCACAGCACCAGAGTGTCACAATGCAGAGTGTCACAATGCAGTGTCACAATGCAGAGTGTCACATTTCCATAGTCACAATGCAGAGTGTCACAATGCAGTGTCACAATGCAGAGTGTCACAGTGCCATAGTCACAATGCAGAGTGTCATAATGCCAAAGTGTCACAGTGCCAGAGTGTCACAATGCAGAGTGTCACAGTGCCAGAGTGTCACAATGCAGAGAGTCGCAATGCTATGTCACAGTGCCAGAGTGTCACAATGCAGACTCTCACAGTGCCAGAGTGCCACTGTGCCAGTGTCACAATGCAGAGAGTCGCAATGCTATGTCATACTGCCAGAGTGTCACAATGCAGACTCTCACAATGCAGAGTGTCACAGTGCCACAGTGTCACAGTGCTAGAGTGTCACAATGCCAGAGTCACAATGCAGAGTGTCACAATGCAGTGTGTTACAGTGCCAGAGTGTCACAATGCCAGGCTCTCACAGTGCCAGAGTGTCACAATGCAGAATGTCACTGTGCCAGAGTGTCACAATAGAGAGTGTCACAATGCAGAGCGTCAGAATGCAGAGTGTCACAGTGCCAGGGTGTCACAATGCAGACTCTCACAGTGCCAGAGTGTCACAGTGCAAGTGTCACAGTGCTAGCGTGTCACAATGCCAGTGTCACAATGCAGAGTGCCACTGTGCCAGAGTGCCACAATGCAGAGAGTCGCAATGCAATGTCACAGTGCTAGAGAGGCACAATGCAGACTCTCACAGTGCCAGAGTGTCACAGTGCCAGTGTCACAGCGCTAGCGTGTCACAATGCCAGTGTCACAATGCAGAGTGCCACTGTGCCAGAGTGTCACAATGCAGAGAGTCGCAATGCTATGTCACTGTGCCAGAGCGTCACAATGCAGACTCTCACAATGCAGAGTGTCACAGTGCCACAGTGTCACAGTGCCAGAGTGTCACAATGCCAGAGTCACAATGCAGAGTGTCACAATGCAGTGTGTTACAGTGCCAGAGTGTCACAATGCCAGACTCTCACAGTGCCAGAGTGTCACAATGCAGAGTGTCACAGTACCACACTGTCACAGTGCCAGTGTCACAGTACCAGAGTGTCACAATGCAGAGAGTCACAGTGTCACAGTGTCACATTGCCAGATTGTCACAGTGCCAGAGTGTCACAACGCAGAGTGTCACAATGCAGAGTGTCACAATGCAGAATGTCACAGTGCCAGGGTGTCACAATGCAGAGTGCCACTGTGCCAGAGTGTCACAATGCAAAGAGTCGCAATGCAATGTCACAGTGCCAGAGTGTCACAATGCCGACTCTCATAGTGCCAGAGTGTCACAGTGCCAGTGTCACAGTGCTAGCGTGTCACAATGCCAGTGTCACAATGAAGAGTGTCACAATGCAGAGTGTTACAGTGCCAGTGTCACAATGCCAGACTCTCACAGTGCCAGAGTGTCACAATGCAGACTGTCACTGTGCCAGAGTGTCACAATTCAGAGTGTCACAATGCAGAGAGTCACAATGCCAGAACGGCACGGTGCCAGAGTGACACAATGCAGAGAGTCGCAATGCTATGTCATAGTGCCAGAGTGTCACAATGCAGACTCTCACAATGCAGAGTGTCACAGTGCCACAGTGTCACAGTGCCAGAGTGTCACAATGCCAGAGTCACAATGCAGAGTGTCACAATGCAGTGTGTTACAGTGCCAGAGTGTCACAATGCCAGACTCTCACAGTGCCAGAGTGTCACAATGCAGAATGTCACTGTGCCGGATTGTCACAATTCAGAGTGTCACAACAGAGAGTGTCACAATGCAGAGTGTCACAATGCAGAATGTCACAGTGCCAGGGTGTCACAATGCAGAGTGCCACTGTGACAGAGTGTCACAATGCAAAGAGTCGCAATGCAATGTCACAGTGCCAGAGTGTCACAATGCAGACTCTCATAGTGCCAGAGTGTCACAGTGCTAGTGTCACAGTGCTAGCGTGTCACAATGCCAGTGTCACAATGCAGAGTGCCACTGTGCCAGTGTCAGAATGCAGAGTGTCACAGTGCCACAGTGTCACAGTGCTAGAGTGTCACAATGCCAGAGTCACAATGCAGAGTGTCACAATGCAGAGTGTTACAGTGCCAGTGTCACAATGCCAGACTCTCACAGTGCCAGAGTGTCACAATGCAGATTGTCACTGTGCCAGAGTGTCACAATTCAGAGTGTCACAGCACCAGAGTGTCACAATGCAGAGTGTCACAATGCAGTGTCACAATGCAGAGTGTCACAATGCAGAACGGCACGGTGCCAGAGTGTCACAATCCAGAGTGTCACAATGTAGAATGTCACAGTGCCAGAGTGTCACAATGCAGAGTGTCACAGTGCCAGAGTGTCACAAAGAAGAGTGTCACAATGCCAGAACGGCACGGTGCCAGAGTGACACAATGCAGAGTGTCACAGTGCCAGAGTGTCACAATGCAGAGTGTCACAATGCCAGAACGGCACGGTGCCAGAGTGACACAATGCAGAGTGTCACAGTGCTAGAGTGACACAATGCAGAGTGACACAATGCCAGAGTGTCACAATCCAGAGTGTCAAAATGTAGAATGTCACAGTGCCAGAGTGTCACAATGCAGAGTGTCACACTGCAGAATGTCACAATGCCAGAGTGTCACGGTCCCAGACTGTCACAATTCAGAGTGTCGCAATAGAGAGTGTCACAATGCAGAGTGTCACAATGCAGACTGTCACAGTGGCAGAGTGTCACAGCACCAGAGTGTCACAATGCAGAGTGTCACACTGTAGAATGTCACAATGCCAGAGTGTCACGGTCCCAGACTGTCACAATGACAGAGTGTCACAGTGCCAGAGTGTCACAATGCCAGAGTGTCACAGTGCCAGTGTGTCACAATGCAGAGTGTCACAATGCAGAGTGTCACTGTGCCAGAGTGTCACAATGCAGAGTGTCACAATGCAGAGTGTCACTGTGCCAGAGTGTCACAATGACAGTGTGTCACTGTGCCAGAACGTAACACGTGCCAGAGTGTCACAATGCAGAGTGTCACTGTGCCAGAGTGTCACAATGCAGAGTGTCACAATGCAGAGTGTCACAGTGCCAGAGTGTCACAATGCAGAGAGCCACTGTGCCAGAGTGTCACAAAGCAGACAGTCGCAATGCAATGTCACAGTGCCAGAGTGTCACAATGCAGACTCTCACAGTTCCAGAGTGTCACAGTGCCAGTGTCACAGTGCTAGAGTGTCACAATGCCAGTGTCACAATGCAGAGTGCCACTGTGCCAGTGTCACAATGCAGAGTCGCAATGCAATGTCACAGTGCCAGAGTTTCACAATGCAGAGTGCCACTGTGCCAGATTGTCACAATGCAGAGAGTCGCAATGCTATGTCACAGTGCCAGAGTGTCACAATGCAGACTCTCACAATGCAGAGTGTCACAGTGCCACAGTGTCACAGTGCTAGAGTGTCACAATGCCAGAGTCACAATGCAGAGTGTCACAATGCAGTGTGTTACAGTGCCAGAGTGTCACAATGCCAGACTCTCACAGTGCCAGAGTGTCACAATGCAGGATGTCACTGTGCCAGAGTGTCACAATTCAGAGTGTCACAATAGAGAGTGTCACAATGCAGAGTGTCAGAATGCAGAGTGTCACAGTGCCAGGGTGTCACAATGCAGAGTGCCACTGTGCCAGAGTGTCACAATGCAGACTCTCACAGTGCCAGAGTGTCACAGTGCCAGTGTCACAGTGCTAGCGTGTCACAATGCCAGTGTCACAATGCAGAGTGCCACTGTGCCAGACTGTCACAATGCTGAGAGTCGCAATGCTATGTCACTGTGCCAGAGTGTCACAGTGCAGACTCTCACAATGCAGAGTGTCACAGTGCCACAGTGTCACAGTGCTAGAGTGTCACAATGCCAGAGTCACAATGCAGAGTGTCACAATGCAGTGTGTTACAGTGCCAGAGTGTCACAATGCCAGACTCTCACAGTGCCAGAGTGTCACAATGCCGACTCTCATAGTGCCAGAGTGTCACAGTGCCAGTGTCACAGTGCTAGCGTGTCACAATGCCAGTGTCACAATGAAGAGTGTCACAATGCAGAGTGTTACAGTGCCAGTGTCACAATGCCAGACTCTCACAGTGCCAGAGTGTCACAATGCAGACTGTCACTGTGCCAGAGTGTCACAATTCAGGGTGTCAAAATACAGAGTGTCACAATGCCAGAACGGCACGGTGCCAGAGTGACACAATGCAGAGAGTCGCAATGCTATGTCATTGTGCCAGAGTGTCACAATGCAGACTCTCACAATGCAGAGTGTCACAGTGCCACAGTGTCACAGTGCCAGAGTGTCACAATGCCAGAGTCACAATGCAGAGTGTCACAATGCAGTGTGTTACAGTGCCAGAGTGTCACAATGCCAGACTCTCACAGTGCCAGAGTGTCACAATGCAGAATGTCACTGTGCCGGATTGTCACAATTCAGAGTGTCACAACAGAGAGTGTCACAATGCAGAGTGTCACAATGCAGAATGTCACAGTGCCAGGGTGTCACAATGCAGAGTGCCACTGTGACAGAGTGTCACAATGCAAAGAGTCGCAATGCAATGTCACAGTGCCAGAGTGTCACAATGCAGACTCTCATAGTGCCAGAGTGTCACAGTGCTAGTGTCACAGTGCTAGCGTGTCACAATGCCAGTGTCACAATGCAGAGTGCCACTGTGCCAGTGTCAGAATGCAGAGTGTCACAGTGCCACAGTGTCACAGTGCTAGAGTGTCACAATGCCAGAGTCACAATGCAGAGTGTCACAATGCAGAGTGTTACAGTGCCAGTGTCACAATGCCAGACTCTCACAGTGCCAGAGTGTCACAATGCAGATTGTCACTGTGCCAGAGTGTCACAATTCAGAGTGTCACAGCACCAGAGTGTCACAATGCAGAGTGTCACAATGCAGTGTCACAATGCAGAGTGTCACAATGCAGAACGGCACGGTGCCAGAGTGTCACAATCCAGAGTGTCACAATGTAGAATGTCACAGTGCCAGAGTGTCACAATGCAGAGTGTCACAGTGCCAGAGTGTCACAAAGCAGAGTGTCACAATGCCAGAACGGCACGGTGCCAGAGTGACACAATGCAGAGTGTCACAGTGCCAGAGTGTCACAATGCAGAGTGTCACAATGCCAGAACGGCACGGTGCCAGAGTGACACAATGCAGAGTGTCACAGTGCCAGAGTGACACAATGCAGAGTGACACAATGCCAGAGTGTCACAATCCAGAGTGTCAAAATGTAGAATGTCACAGTGCCAGAGTGTCACAATGCAGAGTGTCACACTGCAGAATGTCACAATGCCAGAGTGTCACGGTCCCAGACTGTCACAATTCAGAGTGTCGCAATAGAGAGTGTCACAATGCAGAGTGTCACAATGCAGACTGTCACAGTGGCAGAGTGTCACAGCACCAGAGTGTCACAATGCAGAGTGTCACACTGTAGAATGTCACAATGCCAGAGTGTCACGGTCCCAGACTGTCACAATGCCAGAGTGTCACAGTGCCAGTTTGTCACAATGCAGAGTGTCACAATGCAGAGTGTCACTGTGCCAGAGTGTCACAATGCAGACTGTCACAATGCAGAGTGTCACAATGCAGACTGTCACAGTGCCAGAGTGTCACAATGCAGAGTGCCACTGTGCCAGAGTGTCACAATGCAGAGAGTCGCAATGCAATGTCTCAGTGCCAGAGTGTCACCATGCAGACTCTCACAGTGCCAGAGTGTCACAGTGCCAGTGTCACAGTGCTAGATTGTCACAATGCCATTGTCACAATGCAGAGTGCCACTGTGCCAGTGTCACAATGCAGAGAGTCGCAATGCAATGTCACAGTGCCAGAGTTTCACAATGCAGAGTGCCACTGTGCCAGAGTGTCACAATGCAGAGAGTCGCAATGCTATGTCACAGTGCCAGAGTGTCACAATGCAGACTCTCACAATGCAGAGTGTCACAGTGCCACAGTGTCACAGTGCTAGAGTGTCACAATGCCAGAGTCACAATGCAGAGTGTCACAATGCAGTGTGTTACAGTGCCAGAGTGTCACAATGCCAGACTCTCACAGTGCCAGAGTGTCACAATGCAGAATGTCACTGCGCCGGAGTGTCACAATGCAGAGTGTCACAGTGCCAGGGTGTCACAATGCAGAGTGCCACTGTGCCCGAGTGTCACTATGCAGAGAGTCGCAATGCAATGTCACTGTGCCAGAGTGTCACAATTCAGTGTGTCGCAATACAGAGTGTCACAATGCAGAGTGTCAGAATGCAGACTGTCACAGTGGCAGAGTGTCACAGCACCAGAGTGTCACAATGCAGAGTGTCACAATGCAGTGTCACAATGCAGAGTGTCACATTTCCATAGTCACAATGCAGAGAGTCATAATGACAAAGTGTCACAGTGCCAGAGTGTCACAATGCAGAACTTCACTGTGCCAGTGTCACACGGCACAGTGAGTGTCACAATGCCAGAGTTTCACAGTGCCAGAGTGCCACAATGCAGACTGTCACAGTGGCAGAGTGTCACAGCGCCAGAGTGTCACAATGCGGAGTGTCACAATGCAGTGTCACAATGCAGAGTGTCACAGTGCCATAATCACAATGCAGAGTGTCATAATGCCAAAGTGTCACAGTGCCAGATTGTCACAGTGCCAGAGTGTCACAATGCAGAGTGTCACAATGCAGAGAGTCACAGTGTCACAGTGTCACATTGCCAGATTGCCACAGTGCCAGAGTGTCACAATGCAGAGTGTCACAATGCCAGACTCTCACAGTGCCAGAGTGTCACAATGCAGAATGTCACTGTGCCGGAGTGTCACAATGCACAGTGTCACAGTACCAGAGTGTCACAATTCAGAGTGTCACAATACAGAGTGTCACAATGCAGAGTGTCACAATGCAGACTGTCACAGTGGCAGAGTGTCACAGCGCCAGAGTGTCACAATGCAGTGTCACAATGCAGAGTGTCACAGTGCCATAGTCACAATGCAGAGTGTCATAATGAGAAAGTGTTACAGTGCCAGATTGTCACAATGCAGAACGTCACTGTGCCAGAGTGTCACAATTCAGAGTGTCACAATAGAGAGTGTCACAATGCAGAGAGTCGCAATGCAATGCCACAGTCCCAGAGTGTCACAATGCAGACTCTCATAGTGCCAGAGTGTCACAGTGCTAGTGTCACAGTGCTAGCGTGTCACAATGCCAGTGTCACAATGCAGAGTGCCACTGTGCCAGTGTCACAATGCAGAGAGTCGCAATGCAATGTCACAGTGCCAGAGTTTCACAATGCAGAGTGCCACTGTGCCAGAGTGTCACAATGCAGAGAGCCGCAATGCTATGTCACAGTGCCAGAGTTTCACAATGCAGAGTGCCACTGTGCCAGAGTGTCACGATGCAGAGAGTCGCAATGCTATGTCACAGTGCCATAGTGTCACAATGCAGACTCTCACAATGCAGAGTGTCACAGTGCCACAGTGTCACAGTGCTAGAGTGTCACAATGCCAGAGTCACAATGCAGAGTGTCACAATGCAGTGTGTTACAGTGCCAGAGTGTCACAATGCCAGACTCTCACAGTGCCAGAGTGTCACAATGCAGAATGTCACTATGCCAGACTGTCACAATGCAGTGTCACAATAGAGTGTCACAATGCAGAGTGTCACAATGCAGACTGTCACAGTGCCAGAGTGTCACAATGCAGAGTGCCACTGCGCCAGAGTGTCACAATGCAGTGTCACAATGCAGAGTGTCACAGTGCCATAATCACAATGCAGAGTGTCATAATGCCAAAGTGTCACAGTGCCAGATTGTCACAGTGCCAGAGTGTCACAATGCAGAGTGTCACAATGCAGAGAGTCACAGTGTCACAGTGTCACATTGCCAGATTGTCACAGTGCCATAGTCACAATGCAGAGCGTCATAATGAGAAAGTGTTACAGTGCCAGATTGTCACAATGCAGAACGTCACTGTGCCAGAGTGTCACAATGCAGAGAGTCGCAATGCAATGCCACAGTCCCAGAGTGTCACAATGCAGACTCTCACAGTGCCAGAGTGTCACAGTGCTAGTGTCACAGTGCTAGCGTGTCACAATGCCAGTGTCACAATGCAGAGTGCCACTGTGCCAGTGTCACAATGCAGAGAGTCGCAATGCAATGTCACAGTGCCAGAGTTTCACAAAGCAGCGTGCCACTGTGCCAGAGTGTCACAATGCAGGGAGTCGCAATGCAATGTCACAGTGCCAGAGTTTCACAATGCAGAGTGCCACTGTGCCAGAGTGTCACAATGCAGAGAGTCGCAATGCTATGTCACAGTGCCATAGTGTCACAATGCAGACTCTCACAATGCAGAGTGTCACAGTGCCACAGTGTCACAGTGCTAGAGTGTCACAATGCCAGAGTCACAATGCAGTGTCACAATGCAGTGTGTTACAGTGCCAGAGTGTCACAATGCCAGACTCTCACAGTGCCAGACTGTCACAATGCTGAGAGTCGCAATGCTATGTCACTGTGCCAGAGTGTCACAGTGCAGACTCTCACAATGCAGAGTGTCACAGTGCCACAGTGTCACAGTGCTAGAGTGTCACAATGCCAGAGTCACAATGCAGAGTGTCACAATGCAGTGTGTTACAGTGCCAGAGTGTCACAATGCCAGACTCTCACAGTGCCAGAGTGTCACAATGCCGACTCTCATAATGCCAGAGTGTCACAGTGCCAGTGTCACAGTGCTAGCGTGTCACAATGCCAGTGTCACAATGAAGAGTGTCACAATGCAGAGTGTTACAGTGCCAGTGTCACAATGCCAGACTCTCACAGTGCCAGAGTGTCACAATGCAGAACGTCACTGTGCCAGAGTGTCACAATTCAGAGTGTCACAATAGAGAGTGTCACAATGCAGAGAGTCGCAATGCAATGCCACAGTCCCAGAGTGTCACAATGCAGACTCTCATAGTGCCAGAGTGTCACAGTGCTAGTGTCACAGTGCTAGCGTGTCACAATGCCAGTGTCACAATGCAGAGTGCCACTGTGCCAGTGTCACAATGCAGAGAGTCGCAATGCAATGTCACAGTGCCAGAGTTTCACAATGCAGAGTGCCACTGTGCCAGAGTGTCACAATGCAGAGAGCCGCAATGCTATGTCACAGTGCCAGAGTTTCACAATGCAGAGTGCCACTGTGCCAGAGTGTCACAATGCAGAGAGTCGCAATGCTATGTCACAGTGCCATAGTGTCACAATGCAGACTCTCACAATGCAGAGTGTCACAGTGCCACAGTGTCACAGTGCTAGAGTGTCACAATGCCAGAGTCACAATGCAGAGTGTCACAATGCAGTGTGTTACAGTGCCAGAGTGTCACAATGCCAGACTCTCACAGTGCCAGAGTGTCACAATGCCGACTCTCATAATGCCAGAGTGTCACAGTGCCAGTGTCACAGTGCTAGCGTGTCACAATGCCAGTGTCACAATGAAGAGTGTCACAATGCAGAGTGTTACAGTGCCAGTGTCACAATGCCAGACTCTCACAGTGCCAGAGTGTCACAATGCAGACTCTCACTGTGCCAGAGTGTCACAACTCAGAGTGTCACAATACAGAGTGTCACAATGCCAGAACGGCACGGTGCCAGAGTGACACAATGCAGAGAGTCGCAATGCTATGTCATAGTGCCAGAGTGTCACAATGCAGACTCTCACAATGCAGAGTGTCACAGTGCCACAGTGTCACAGTGCCAGAGTGTCACAATGCCAGAGTCACAATGCAGAGTGTCACAATGCAGTGTGTTACAGTGCCAGAGTGTCACAATACCAGACTCTCACAGTGCCAGAGTGTCACAATGCAGAATGTCACTGTGCCGGATTGTCACAATTCAGAGTGTCACAACAGAGAGTGTCACAATGCAGAGTGTCACAATGCAGAATGTCACAGTGCCAGGGTGTCACAATGCAGAGTGCCACTGTGACAGAGTGTCACAATGCAAAGAGTCGCAATGCAATGTCACAGTGCCAGAGTGTCACAATGCAGACTCTCATAGTGCCAGAGTGTCACAGTGCTAGTGTCACAGTGCTAGCGTGTCACAATGCCAGTGTCACAATGCAGAGTGCCACTGTGCCAGTGTCAGAATGCAGAGTGTCACAGTGCCACAGTGTCACAGTGCTAGAGTGTCACAATGCCAGAGTCACAATGCAGAGTGTCACAATGCAGAGTGTTACAGTGCCAGTGTCACAATGCCAGACTCTCACAGTGCCAGAGTGTCACAATGCAGATTGTCACTGTGCCAGAGTGTCACAATTCAGAGTGTCACAGCACCAGAGTGTCACAATGCAGAGTGTCACAATGCAGTGTCACAATGCAGAGTGTCACAATGCAGAACGGCACGGTGCCAGAGTGTCACAATCCAGAGTGTCACAATGTAGAATGTCACAGTGCCAGAGTGTCACAATGCAGAGTGTCACAGTGCCGGAGTGTCACAAAGCAGAGTGTCACAATGCCAGAACGGCACGGTGCCAGAGTGACACAATGCAGAGTGTCACAGTGCCAGAGTGTCACAATGCAGAGTGTCACAATGCCAGAACGGCACGGTGCCAGAGTGACACAATGCAGAGTGTCACAGTGCCAGAGTGACACAATGCAGAGTGACACAATGCCAGAGTGTCACAATCCAGAGTGTCAAACTGTAGAATGTCACAGTGCCAGAGTGTCACAATGCAGAGTGTCACACTGCAGAATGTCACAATGCCAGAGTGTCACGGTCCCAGACTGTCACAATGACAGAGTGTCACAGTGCCAGAGTGTCACAATGCCAGAGTGTCACAGTGCCAGTGTGTCACAATGCAGAGTGTCACAATGCAGAGTGTCAGAGTGCCAGAGTGTCGCAATACAGAGTGTCACAATGCAGAGTGTCACAATGCAGACTGTCACAGTGGCAGAGTGTCACACCACCAGAGTGTCACAATGCAGAGTGTCACACTGTAGAATGTCACAATGCCAGAGTGTCACGGTCCCAGACTGTCACAATGACAGAGTGTCACAGTGCCAGAGTGTCACAATGCCAGAGTGTCACAGTGCCAGTGTGTCACAATGCAGAGTGTCACAATGCAGAGTGTCACTGTGCCAGAGTGTCACAATGCAGAGTGTCACAATGCAGAGTGTCACTGTGCCAGAGTGTCACAATGACAGTGTGTCACTGTGCCAGAACGTAACACGTGCCAGAGTGTCACAATGCAGAGTGTCACTGTGCCAGAGTGTCACAATGCAGAGTGTCACAATGCAGAGTGTCACAGTGCCAGAGTGTCACAATGCAGAGAGCCACTGTGCCAGAGTGTCACAATGCAGACAGTCGCAATGCAATGTCACAGTGCCAGAGTGTCACAATGCAGACTCTCACAGTTCCAGAGTGTCACAGTGCCAGTGTCACAGTGTTAGAGTGTCACAATGCCAGTGTCACAATGCAGAGTGCCACTGTGCCAGTGTCACAATGCAGAGTCGCAATGCAATGTCACAGTGCCAGAGTTTCACAATGCAGAGTGCCACTGTGCCAGATTGTCACAATGCAGAGAGTCGCAATGCTATGTCACAGTGCCAGAGTGTCACAGTGCAGACTCTCACAATGCAGAGTGTCACAGTGCCACAGTGTCACAGTGCTAGAGTGTCACAATGCCAGAGTCACAATGCAGAGTGTCACAATGCAGTGTGTTACAGTGCCAGAGTGTCACAATGCCAGACTCTCACAGTGCCAGAGTGTCACAATGCAGGATGTCACTGTGCCAGAGTGTCACAATTCAGAGTGTCACAATAGAGAGTGTCACAATGCAGAGTGTCAGAATGCAGAGTGTCACAGTGCCAGGGTGTCACAATGCAGAGTGCCACTGTGCCAGAGTGTCACAATGCAGACTCTCACAGTGCCAGAGTGTCACAGTGCCAGTGTCACAGTGCTAGCGTGTCACAATGCCAGTGTCACAATGCAGAGTGCCACTGTGCCAGACTGTCACAATGCTGAGAGTCGCAATGCTATGTCACTGTGCCAGAGTGTCACAGTGCAGACTCTCACAATGCAGAGTGTCACAGTGCCACAGTGTCACAGTGCTAGAGTGTCACAATGCCAGAGTCACAATGCAGAGTGTCACAATGCAGTGTGTTACAGTGCCAGAGTGTCACAATGCCAGACTCTCACAGTGCCAGAGTGTCACAATGCACACTTTCAAAGTGCCAGAGTGTCACAGTGCCAGTGTCACAGTGCCAGAGTGTCACAATGCAGTGTCACAATGCAGAGTGCCACAGTACCACAGTGTCACAGTGCCAGAATGTCACAGTGCCAGAGTGTCACAATGCAGAGTGTCACAACGCAGAGTGTCACAGTGCTATAGTCACAATGCAGAGTGTCACAATGACAAAGTGTCACACTGCAGAGTGTCACAATGCAGAGTGTCACAGTACCAGAGTGTCACAGTGCCAGAGTGTCACAATGCCAGAGAGTCACAATGCAGAATGTCACACTGCCAGAGTGTCACAATGCAGAGTGTCTCAGTTCCAGAGTGTCTCAATGCCAGAGTGTCACAGTGACAGTGTGTCACTGTGCCAGGGTGTCACAATGACAGAGTGTCACAATGCCAGACTGTCACAATGCAGACTGTCACAATGCTGAGTGTCACAGTGCCAGAATATCACGATGCTAGATTGTCACAATGCCAGAGTGTCACAGTGCCAGAGTGTCACAGTGCAGTGTGTCACAGTAACAGAGTGTCAAAATGCCAGTGTGTCGTAGTGCTGGGATGCCACAATGCCAGTGAGTCACGAAGCCAGGCTGTTACAACGCAGAGTGTCACAGTGCAGATTGTCAGAGTGCAGAGTGCCACACTGCAGAGTGTCGACATTGCCAGTGTCATAGCACAGGTTGTCACTATGGAAAGTGTCACAATTCCAGAGTGTCACAGTGCAGAGTGCCACAATGCCAGAGTGCCACAATCCACAGTGTCACAATGTAGAATGTCACAGTGCCAGAGTGTCACAATGCAGAGTGTCACAATGCCAGAACAGCACGGTACCAGAGTGACACAATGCAGAGTGTCACAGTGCCAGAGTGCCACAATGCAGAGTGTCACACTGCAGAATGTCACAATGCCAGAGTGTCACAATGCAGAGAGACACAATGCAGAGTGTCACAGTGCCAGAGTGTCACAATGCCAGAGTGTCACAGTGCCAGTGTGTCACAATGCAGAGTGTCACAATGCAGAGTGTCACTGTGCCACAGTGTCACAGTGCTAGAGTGTCACAATGCCAGAGTCACAATGCAGAGTGTCACAATGCAGAGTGTTACAGTGCCAGTGTCACAATGCCAGACTCTCACAGTGCCAGAGTGTCACAATGCGGAATGTCACTGTGCCAGAGTGTCACAATTCAGAGTGTCACAATACAGAGTGTCAGAATGAAGAGTGTCACAATGCAGACTGTCACAGTGGCAGAGTGTCACAGCGCCAGAGTGTCGCAATGCAGAGTGTCACAATGCAGTGTCACAATGCAGTGTCACAGTGCCATAGTCAAAATGCAGAGTTTCATAATGCCAAAGTGTCACAGTGCCAGAGTGTCACAATGCAGAACGTCACTGTGCCAGTGTCACACGGCACAGTGTCACAATGCCAGAGTTTCACAGTGCCAGAGTGTCACAGTGCAGAGTGTCACAGTGCGAGAGTGTCACAACGCAGAATGTCACTGTGCCAGAGTGTCACAATGCAGAGTGTCACAGTACCAGAGTGTCACAATGCAGAGTGTCACAATGAAGCGCCACAGTGCCAGAGTGTCACAATGCCAGCGTGTCACGGTGACAGAGTGTCACAATGCAGAACGGCACGGTGCCAGAGTGACACAATGCAGAGTGTCACAGTGCAGAGTGCCACAATGCCAGAGTGCCACAATCCACAGTGTCACAATGTAGAATGTCACAGTGCCAGAGTGTCACAATGCAGAGTATCACAGTGCCAGAGTGACACAATGCAGAGTGTCACAGTGCCAGAGTGCCACAATGGCAGAGTGTCACAATCCAGAGTGTCAAAATGTAGAATGCCACAGTGCCAGAGTGTCACAATGCAGAGTGTCACAGTGCCAGAGTGTCACAATGCAGAGTGTCACACTGCAGAATGTCACAATTCCAGAGTGTCACGGTCCCAGACTGTCACAATGACAGAATATCACAGTGCCAGTGTGTCACAATGCAGAGAGACACAATGCAGAGTGTCACAGTGCCAGAGTGTCACAATGCAGAGTGTCACAGTACCAGAGTGTCACAATGCCAGAGTGTCACAGTGACAGAGTGTCACAATGCAGAATGGCACGGTGCCAGAGTGACACAATGCAGACTGACACAGTGCAGAGTGCCACAATGCCAGAGTGCCACAATCCACAGTGTCACAATGTAGAATGTCACAGTGCCAGAGTGTCACAATGCAGAGTGTCACAGTGCCAGAGTGTCACAATGCCAGAATGGCACGGTGCCAGAGTGACACAATGAAGAGTGTCACAGTGCCTGAGTGCCACAATGCCAGAGTGTCACAATCCAGACTGTCAAAATGGAGAATGTCACAGTGCCAGAGTGTCACAATGCAGAGTGTCACAATGCAGAGTGTCACAGTGCCACAGTGTCACAATGCAGACTCTCACAGTGCCAGAGTGTCACAGTGCCACAGTGTCACAGTGCCAAAGTGTCACAATGCCAGAGTGTCACAATGCAGAATGTCACTGTGCCAGAGTGCCACAATTCAGAGAGTCACAATAGAGAGTGACACAATGCAGAGTGTCACAATGCAGACTGTGACAGTGCCAGAGTGTCACAATGCAGTGTCACAATGTAGAGTGTCGCAGTGCCATAGTCACAATGCGGAGTGTCACAATGACAAAGTGTCACAGTGCGAGAGTGTCAAAACGCAGAATGTCACTGTGCGAGAGTGTCACAATGCAGAGTGTCACAGTACCAGAGTGTCACAATGCAGAGTGTCACAGTGCCAGAGTGTCACAATGCAGAATGTCACTGTGCCAGAATGACACAATGCAGAGTGTCAGAGTGCCAGAGAGCCACAATGCCAGAGTGTCACAGTGCCAGAGTGTCACAGGGCCAGAGTGTCACAATGCAGAATGTCACAATGCCAGAGTGTCACTTTCCCTGAGTGTCACAATGCCAGAAAGTCACAGTGCCACAGTGTAACAATGCACACTTTCAAAGTGCCAGAGTGTCACAGTGCCAGTGTCACAGTGCCAGAGTGTCACAATGCAGTGTCACAATGCAGAGTGTCACAGTGTCACAGTGTCACAGTGCCAGATTGTCACAGCGCCATAGTGTCACAATGCAGAGTATCACAATGCAGAGAGTCACAGTGTCACAGTGTCACAGTGCCAGATTGTCACAGTGCCAGAGTGTCACAATGCAGAGTGTCACAATGCAGAGTGTCACAGTGCCAGAGTGTCACAACGCAGTGTCACAATGCAGAGTGTCACAGTGCTAGAGTGTCACAGTGCCAGAGTGTCACAATGCAGAGTATCACAGTGCCAGTGTCACAGTTCCAGAGTGTCACAATGCCAGAGTGTCACAGTACCAGAGTGTCACAATGCAGAGTGCCAGTGTGCCAGAGTGTCACAATACCAGAATGTCACAGTGCCAGAGTGTCACAATGCAGAGAGTCACAATGCAGAGTGTCACAGTGCCAGAGTGTCACAATGCAGAGAGTTACTCTGCCAGTGTCACAATGCAGAGAGTCGCAATGCAATGTCACAGTGCCAGAGTGTCACAATGCAGAGTGTCGCAATGCTATGTCACAGTTCCAGAGTGTCACAATACAGACTCTCACAGTGCCAGTGTCACAGTGCCAGTGTCACAGTGCTAGAGTGTCACAATGCTGAGTATCAGAAAGCAGAGTGTCACAATGGAGAGTGTTACAGTACCAGACTGTCACAATGCCAGAGTGTCACAGTGCCATAGTGTCACAATGCACAATGTCACAGTGCCAGAGTGTCACAATACAGAGTGTCACAGTGCCAGCGTGTCACAGATCCAGAGTGTCACAATGCCAGAGTGTCACAGTGCTAGAGTGTCACAGTACCAGAGTGTCACAATGCAGAGTGCCACTGTTCCAGAGTGTCACAATACCAGAATGTCACAGTGCCAGAGTGTCACAATGCAGAGTGTCACAATGCAGAGTGCCACAGTGCCAGAGTGTCACAATGCAGAATGTCACAGTGCCAGAGTGTCACAATGCAGAGTGTCACAGTGCCAGAGTGTCACAGTTCCAGAGTGTCACAATAAAGAGTGTCACAGTGCCAGATTGTCACAATGCAGAGTGCCACTGTGCCAGAGTGTCACAATACCACAATGTCACAGTGCCAGAGTGTAACAATGCAGAGCGTCACAATGCAGAGAGTCGCAATGCAATGTCACACTGCCAGAGTGTCACAATGGAGACTCTCACAGTACAAGAGTGTCACAATGCCAGTGTCACAATGCAGAGTGTCACAATGCAGAGTGTTACAGTACCACAGTATCACAATGCCAGAGTGTCACAATGCAGAACGTCACTCTGCCAGTGTCACACGGTAGAGTGTCACAATGCCAGAGTTTCACAGTGCCAGAGTGTCACAGCGCAGTGTGTCACAGTGCGAGAGTGTCAAAACTCAGAATGTCAGTGCGCCAGAGTGTCACAATGCAGACTGACACAGTGCCAGAGTGTCACAATGCAGTGTCAAAATGCAGAGTGTCACAGAGCCAGAGTGTCACAGTTCCAAAGTGTCACAATGCCAGCGTGTCACAGTGCCAAAGTGTCACAATGCAGAGTGTCACAGTGCCAGAGTGTCACAGTGCCAGAGTGTCACAATGCAGAGTGTCGCAATGCTATGTCACAGTGCCAGAGTGTCACAATGCAGACTCTCACAGTGCCAGAGAGTCACAGTGCCATAGTCACAATGCAGAGTGTCACAATGCCAAAGTGTCACAGTGTCAGAGTGTCACAATGCAGAGTGCCACTGTGCCAGAGTGTCACAATGCAGAGAGTCGCAATGCAATGTCACAGTGCCCGAGAGTCACAATGCAGACTCTCACAGTGCAGAGTGTCACAATGCCAGTGTCACAACGCAGAGTGTCACAATGCAGAGTGTTACACTGCCACATTGTCATAATGCCAGAGTCTCACAGTGCCATCATGTCACAATGCAGAATGTCACAGTGCCAGAGTGTCACAATGCCAGAGTGTCAGAGTACCAGAGTGTCACAATGCAGAGTGCCACTGTGCCAGAGTGTCACAATACCAGAATGTCACAGTGCCAGAGTGTCACAATGCAGAGTGTCACAATGCAGAGTGTCACAGTGCCAGAGTGTCACAATGCAGAGTGCCACTGTGCCAGTGTCACAATGCAGAGAGTCGCAATGCAATGTCACAGTGTAAGAGTGTCACAATGCAGAGTGTCGCTATGCTATGTCAGAGTGCCAGAGTGTCACAATACAGACGCTCACAGTGCCAGAGTGTCACAGTGCCAGCGTCACAGTGAAAGAGTGTCACAATGCTGAGTATCACAAAGGAGAGTGTCACAATGCAGAGTGTTACAGTGCCACAGTGTCACAATGCAGAGTGTCACAGAGCCAGAGTGTCACAGTTCCAGAGTGTCACAATGCAGAGCGCCACTGTGCCAGAGTGTCACAATACCAGAATGTCACAGTGCCAGAGTGTCACAATGCAGAGTGTCACAGTGCCAGAGTGTCACAATGCAGAGCGCCACTGTGCCAGAGTGTCACAATACCAGAATGTCACAGTGCCAGAGTGTCACAATGCAGAGTGTCACAGTGCCAGAGTGTCACAATGCAGAGTGCCACAGTGCCAGTGTCACAATGCAGAGAGTCGCAATGCAATGTCACAGTGCCAGAGTGTCACAATACAGACTCTCACAGTGCCAGAGTGTCACAGTTCCAGCGTCACAGTGCCAGAGTGTCACAATACAGACTCTCACAGTGCCAGAGTGTCACAATGCCAGAGTGTCACAGCGCAGTGTGTCACAGTGCGAGAGTGTTAAAACTCAGAATGTCATTGCGCCAGAGTGTCACAATGCAGACTGACACAGTGCCAGAGTGTCACAATGCAGTGTCACAATGCAGAGTGTCACAGAGCCAGAGTGTCACAGTTCCAAAGTGTCACAATGCCAGCGTGTCACAGTGCCAAAGTGTCACAATGCAGAGTGTCACAGTGCCAGAGTGTCACAGTGTCAGAGTGTCACAATGCAGAGTGCCACTTTGCCAGAGTGTCACAATGCAGAGTCGCAATGCAATGTCACAGTGCCAGAGTGTCACAATGCAGACTCTCACAGTGCAGAGTGTCACAATGCCAGTGTCACAACGCAGAGTGTCACAATGCAGAGTGTTACAGTGCCACATTGTCATAATGCCAGAGTCTCACAGTGCCATCATGTCACAATGCAGAATGTCACAGTGCCAGAGTGTCACAATGCCAGAGTGTCAGAGTACCAGAGTGTCACAATGCAGAGTGCCACTGTGCCAGAGTGTCACAATACCACAATGTCACAGTGCCAGAGTGTCACAATGCAGAGTGTCACAATGCAGAGTGTCACAGTGCCAGAGTGTCACAATGCAGAGTGCCACTGTGCCAGTGTCACAATGCAGAGAGTCGCAATGCAATGTCACAGTGTCAGAGTGTCACAATGCAGAGTGTCGCAATGCTATGTCAGAGTGCCAGAGTGTCACAATACAGACGCTCACAGTGCCAGAGTGTCACAGTGCCAGCGTCACAGTGAAAGAGTGTCACAATGCTGAGTATCACAAAGGAGAGTGTCACAATGCAGAGTGTTACAGTGCCACAGTGTCACAATGCAGAGTGTCACAGAGCCAGAGTGTCACAGTTCCAGAGTGTCACAATGCAGAGCGCCACTGTGCCAGAGTGTCACAATACCAGAATGTCACAGTGCCAGAGTATCACAATGCAGAGTGTCACAATGCAGAGTGTCACAGTGCCAGAGTGTCACAATGCAGAGTGCCACAGTGCCAGTGTCACAATGCAGAGAGTCGCAATGCAATGTCACAGTGCCAGAGTGTCACAATACAGACACTCACAGTGCCAGAGTGGCACAGTGCCAGAGTCACAGTGCTAGAGTGTCACAATGCGGAGTATCAGAAAGGAGAGTGTCACAATGCAGTGTTACAGTGCCATAGTGTCACAATGCAGAATGTCACAGTGCCAGAGTGTCACAATGCACAGTGTCACAGAGCCAGAGTGTCACAGTTCCAAAGTGTCACAATGCCAGCGTGTCACAGTGCCACAGTGTCACAATGCAGAGTGTCACATTGCCAGAGTGTCACAGTTCCAGAGTGTCACAATGCCAGAGTGCCACAATGCAGAGTGCCACTTTGCCAGAGTGTCACAATACCAGAATGTCACAGTGCGAGAGTGTCACAATGGAGACTCTCACAGTGCCAGAGTGTCACAGTGCCAGTGTCACAGTGCTAGAGTGTCACAATGCCAGTGTCACAATGCAGAGTGTCACAATGCAGAGTGTTACAGTACCACAGTATCACAATGCCAGAGTGTCACAATGCCAGAGTGTCACAGCGCAGTGTGTCACAGTGCGAGAGTGTCAAAACTCAGAATGTCAGTGCGCCAGAGTGTCACAATGCAGACTGACACATTGCCAGAGTGTCACAATGCAGTGTCACAATGCAGAGTGCCACAGAGCCAGAGTGTCACAGTTCCAAAGTGTCACAATGCCAGCGTGTCACAGTGCCTGAGTGTCACAATGCAGAGTGTCACAGTGCCAGAGTGTCACAGTTCCAGAGTGTCACAATGCCAGAGTGTCACAATGCAGAGTGCCACTTTGCCAGAGTGTCACAATACCAGAATGAAACAGTGCCAGAGTGTCACAATGCAAACTGACACAGTGCCAGTGTCACAATGCAGTGTCACAATGCACAGTGTCACAGAGCCAGAGTGTCACAGTTCCAAAGTGTCACAATGCCAGCGTGTCACAGTGCCTGAGTGTCACAATGCAGAGTGCCACTTTGCCAGCGTGTCACAATACCAGAATGTCACAGTGCCAGAGTGTCACAATGCAGAGTGTCACAATGCTATGTCACAGAGCCAGAGTGTCACAATGCAGAGTGCCACTGTGCCAGTGTCACAATGCAGAGAGTCGCAATGCAATGTCACACTGCCAGAGTGTCACAATGCAGAGTGTCACAATGCTATGTCACAGAGCCAGAGTGTCACAATACAGACTCTCACAGTGCCAGAGTGTCACAATGCAGAGTGTCACAATGCAGAGTGTTACAGTGCCACAGCGTCACAATGCCAGAGTGCCACAGTGCCATAGTGTCACAATGCAGAATGTCACAGTGCCAGAGTGTCACAATGCAGAGTGTCACAGTGCCAGAGTGTCACAGTGCCAGAGTGTCACAATGCAGAATGTCACAGTTCCAGAGTGTCACAATGCAGAGTGTCACAGTGCCAGATTGTCACAATGCAGAGGGCCACTGTGCCAGAGTGTCACAATACCACAATGTCACAGTGCCAAAGTGTCACAATGCAGAGTGTCACAATGCAGAGTGTTACAGTACCACAGTATCACAATGCCAGACTGTCACAATGCAGAACGTCACTCTGCCAGTGTCACACGGCACAGTGTCACAATACCAGAGTTTCACAGTGCCAGAGTGTCACAGCGCAGTGTGTCACAGTGCGGGAGTGTCAAAACTCAGAATGTCAGTGCGCCAGAGTGTCACAATGCAGACTGACACAGTGCCAGAGTGTCACAATGCAGTGTCACAATGCAGAGTGTCACAGAGCCAGAGTGTCACAGTTCCAAAGTGTCACAATGCCAGCGTGTCACAGTGCCTGAGTGTCACATTGCAGAGTGTCACAGTTCCAGAGTGTCACAGTGCCAGAGTGTCACAATGCAGAGTGTCGCAATGCTATGTCACAGTGCCAGAGTGTCACAATGCAGACTCTCACAGTGACAGAGTGTCACAGTGCCATAGTCACAATGCAGAGTGTAACAATGCTAAAGTGTCACAGTGCCAGAGTGTCACAATGCACAGTGCCACTGTGCCAGAGTGTCACAATGCCAGAATGTCACAGTGCCAAAATGTCACAATGCAGAGTGTCACAATGCAGAGTGTCACAGTGCCAGAGTGTGACAATGCAGAGTGCCACTGTGCCAGAGTGTCACAATGCAGAGAGTCGCAATTCAATGTCACAGTGCCAGAGTGTCACAATGCAGAGTGCCACTGTGCCAGAGTGTCACAATGCAGAGTCGCAATGCAATGTCACAGTGCCAGAGTGTCACAATGCAGACTCTCACAGTGCAGAGTGTCACAATGCCAGTGTCACAACGCAGAGTGTCACAATGCAGAGTGTTACACTGCCACATTGTCATAATGCCAGAGTCTCACAGTGCCATCATGTCACAATGCAGAATATCACAGTGCCAGAGTGTCACAATGCCAGAGTGTCACAGTACCAGTGTCACAATGCAGAGTGCCACTGTGCCAGAGTGTCACAAAGCCAGAATGTCACAGTGCCAGAGTGTCACAATGCAGAGTGTCACAATGCAGAGTGTCACAGTGCCAGAGTGTCACAATGCAGAGTGCCACTGTGCCAGTGTCACAATGCAGAGAGTCGCAATGCAATGTCACAGTGTAAGAGTGTCACAATGCAGAGTGTCGCAATGCTATGTCAGAGTGCCAGAGTGTCACAATACAGACTCTCACAGTGCCAGAGTGTCACAGTGCCAGCGTCACAGTGCTAGAGTGTCACAATGCTGAGTATCACAAAGGAGAGTGTCACAATGCAGAGTGTTACAGTGCCACAGTGTCACAATGCAGAGTGTCACAGAGCCAGAGTGTCACAGTTCCAGAGTGTCACAATGCAGAGTGCCACTGTGCCAGAGTGTCACAATACCAGAATGTCACAGTGCCAGAGTGTCACAATGCAGAGTGTCACAATGCAGAGTGTCACAGTGCCAGAGTGTCACAATGCAGAGTGCCACTGTGCCAGTGTCACAATGCAGAGAGTCGCAATGCAATGTCACAGTGTCAGAGTGTCACAATGCAGAGTGTCGCAATGCTATGTCAGAGTGCCAGAGTGTCACAATACAGACTCTCACAGTGCCAGAGTGTCACAGTTCCAGCGTCACAGTGCTAGAGTGTCACAATGCTGAGTATCACAAAGTAGAGTGTCACAATGCAGTGTTACAGTGCCATAGTGTCACAATGCAGAATGTCACAGTGCCAGAGTGTCACAATGCACAGTGTCACAGAGCCAGCGTGTCACAGTTCCAAAGTGTCACAATGCCAGAGTGTCATAGTGCCGCAGTGTCACAATGCAGAGTGTCACAGTGCCAGAGTGTCACAGTTCCAGAGTGTCACAATGCCAGAGTTTCACAATGCAGAGTGCCACTTTGCCAGAGTGTCACAATACCAGAATGTCACAGTGCCAGAGTGTCACAATGCAGAGTGTCACAATGCAGAGTGTCACAGTGCCAGAGTGTCACAATGGAGACTCTCACAGTGCCAGAGTGTCACAGTGCCAGTGTCACAGTGCTAGAGTGTCACAATGCCAGTGTCAGAATGCAGAGTGTCACAATGCAGAGTGTTACAGAACCACAGTATCACAATGCCAGAGTGTCACAATGCCAGAGTGTCACAGCGCAGTGTGTCACAGTGCGAGAGTGTCAAAACTCAGAATGTCAGTGCGCCAGAGTGTCACAATGCAGACTGACACAGTGTCAGAGTGTCACAATGCAGTGTCACAATGCAGAGTGTCACAGAGCCAGAGTGTCACAGATCCAAAGTGTCACAATGCCAGCGTGTCACAGTGCCTGACTGTCACAATGCAGAGTGTCACAGTGCCAGAGTGTCACAGTTCCAGAGTGTCACAATGCCAGAGTGTCACAATGCAGAGTGCCACTTTGCCAGAGTGTCACAATACCAGAATGTCACAGTGCCAGAGTGTCACAATGCAGAGTGTCACAATGCAGAGTGTCACAGTGCCAGAGTGTCACAATGCAGAGTGCCACTGTGCCAGTGTCACAATGCAGAGAGTCGCAATGCAATGTCACAGTGCCAGAGTGTCACAATGGAGACTCTCACAGTGCCAGAGTGTCACAGTGCCAGTGTCACAGTGCTAGAGTGTCACAATGCGGAGTATCACAAAGGAGAGTGTCACAATGCAGTGTTACAGTGCCATAGTGTCACAATGCAGAATGTCACAGTGCCAGAGTGTCACAATGCAGAGTATCACAATGCAGAGTGTTACAGTACCACAGTATCACAATGCCAGACTGTCACAATGCAGAACGTCACTCTGCCAGTGTCACACGGCACAGTGTCACAATACCAGAGTTTCACAGTGCCAGAGTGTCACAGCGCAATGTGTCACAGTGCGAGAGTGTCAAAACTCAGAATGTCAGTGCGCCAGAGTGTCACAATGCAGACTGACACAGTGCCAGAGTGTCACAATGCAGTGTCACAATGCAGAGTGTCACAGAGCCAGAGTGTCACAGTTCCAAAGTGTCACAATGCCAGCGTGTCACAGTGCCTGAGTGTCACATTGCAGAGTGTCACAGTGCCAGAGTGTCACAGTGCCAGAGTGTCACAATGCAGAGTGTCGCAATGCTATGTCACAGTGCCAGAGTGTCACAATGCAGACTCTCACACTGCCAGAGTGTCACAGTGCCATAGTCACAATGCAGAGTGTCACAATGCCAAAGTGTCACAGTGCCAGAGTGTCACAATGCACAGTGCCACTGTGCCAGAGTGTCACAATGCCAGAATGTCACAGTGCCAAAATGTCACAATGCAGAGTGTCACAATGTAGAGTGTCACAGTGCCAGAGTGTGACAATGCAGAGTGCCACTGTGCCAGAGTGTCACAATGCAGAGAGTCGCAATACAATGTCACAGTGCCAGAGTGTCACAATGCAGACTCTCACAGTGCAGAGTGTCACAATGCCAGTGTCACAACGCAGAGTGTCACAATGCAGAGTGTTACACTGCCACATTGTCATAATGCCAGAGTCTCACAGTGCCATCATGTCACAATGCAGAATATCACAGTGCCAGAGTGTCACAATGCCAGAGTGTCACAGTACCAGAGTGTCACAATGCAGAGTGCCACTGTGCCAGAGTGTCACAATACCAGAATGTCACAGTGCCAGAGTGTCACAATGCAGAGTGTCACAATGCAGAGTGTCACAGTGCCAGAGTGTCACAATGCAGAGTGCCACTGTGCCAGTGTCACAATGCAGAGTGTCGCAATGCTATGTCAGAGTGCCAGAGTGTCACAATACAGACTCTCACAGTGCCAGAGTGTCACAGTGCCAGCGTCACAGTGCTAGAGTTTCACAATGCTGAGTATCACAAAGGAGAGTGTCACAAAGCAGAGTGTTACAGTGCCACAGTGTCACAATGCAGAGTGTCACAGAGCCAGAGTGTCACAGTTCCAGAGTGTCACAATGCAGAGTGCCACTGTGCCAGAGTGTCACAATACCAGAATGTCACAGTGCCAGAGTGTCACAATGCAGAGTGTCACAATGCAGAGTGTCACAGTGCCAGAGTGTCACAATGCAGAGTGCCACTGTGCCAGTGTCACAATGCAGAGAGTCGCAATGCAATGTCACAGTGTCAGAGTGCCACAATGCAGAGTGTCGCAATGCTATGTCAGAGTGCCAGAGTGTCACAATACAGACTCTCACAGTGCCAGAGTGTCACAGTGCCAGCGTCACAGTGCTAGAGTGTCACAATGCTGAGTATCACAAAGGAGAGTGTCACAATGCAGTGTTACAGTGCCATAGTGTCACAATGCAGAATGTCACAGTGCCAGAGTGTCACAATGCACAGTGTCACAGAGCCAGAGTGTCACAGTTCCAAAGTGTCACAATGCCAGCGTGTCACAGTGCCACAGTGTCACAATGCAGAGTGTCACAGTGCCAGAGTGTCACAGTTCCAGAGTGTCACAATGCCAGAGTGTCACAATGCAGAGTGCCACTTTGCCAGAGTGTCACAATACCAGAATGTCACAGTGCCAGAGTGTCACAATGCAGAGTGTCACAATGCAGAGTATCACAGTGCCAGAGTGTCACAATGGAGACTCTCACAGTGCCAGAGTGTCACAGTGCCAGTGTCACAGTGCTAGAGTGTCACAATGCCAGTGTCAGAATGCAGAGTGTCACAATGCAGAGTGTTACAGAACCACAGTATCACAATGCCAGAGTGTCACAATGCCAGAGTGTCACAGCGCAGTGTGTCACAGTGCGAGAGTGTCAAAACTCAGAATGTCAGTGCGCCAGAGTGTCACAATGCAGACTGACACAGTGCCAGAGTGTCACAATGCAGTGTCACAATGCAGAGTGTCACAGAGCCAGAGTGTCACAGTTCCAAAGTGTCACAATGCCAGCGTGTCACAGTGCCTGAGTGTCACAATGCAGAGTGTCACAGTGCCAGAGTGTCACAGTTCCAGAGTGTCACAATGCCAGAGTGTCACAATGCAGAGTGCCACTTTGCCAGAGTGTCACAATACCAGAATGTCACAGTGCCAGAGTGTCACAATGCAGACTGACACGGTGCCAGTGTCACAATGCAGTGTCACAATGCACAGTGTCACAGAGCCAGAGTGTCACAGTTCCAAAGTGTCACAATGCCAGCGTGTCACAGTGCCTGAGTGTCACAATGCAGAGTGCCACTTTGCCAGAGTGTCACAATACCAGAATGTCACAGTGCCAGAGTGTCACAATGCAGAGTGTCACAAAGCAGAGTGTCACAGTGCCAGAGTGTCACAATGCAGAGTGCCACTGTGCCAGTGTCACAATGCAGAGAGTCGCAATGCAATGTCACACTGCCAGAGTGTCACAATGCAGAGTGTCACAATGCTATGTCACAGAGCCGGAGTGTCACAATACAGACTCTCACAGTGCCAGAGTGTCACAATGCAGAGTGTTACAATGCAGAGTGTTACAGTGCCACAGTGTCACAATGCCAGAGTGTCACAGTGCCATAGTGTCACAATGCAGAATGTCACAGTGCCAGAGTGTCACAATGCAGAGTGTCACAGTGCCAGAGTGTCACAGTTCCAGAGTGTCACAATGCAGAATGTCACAGTTCCAGAGTGTCACAATGCAGAGTGTCACAGTGCCAGATTGTCACAATGCAGAGTGCCACCGTGCCAGAGTGTCACAATACCACAATGTCACAGTCCCAAAGTGTCACAATGCAGAGTGTCACAATGCAGAGTGTCACAGTGCCAGAGTGTCACAATGCAGAGTGCCACTGTGCCAGTGTCACAATGCAGAGAGTCGCAATGCAATGTCACAGTGCCAGAGTGTCACAATGGAGACTCTCACAGTGCCAGAGTGTCACAGTGCCAGTGTCACAGTGCTAGAGTGTCACAATGCGGAGTATCACAAAGGAGAGTGTCACAATGCAGTGTTACAGTGCCATAGTGTCACAATGCAGAATGTCACAGTGCCAGAGTGTCACAATGCACAGTGTCACAGAGCCAGAGTGTCACAGTTCCAAAGTGTCACAATGCCAGCGTGTCACAGTGCCTGAGTGTCACAATGCAGAGTGTCACAGTGCCACAGTGTCACAGTTCCAGAGTGTCACAATGCCAGAGTGTCACAATGCAGAGTGCCACTTTGCCAGAGTGTCACAATACCAGAATGTCACAGTGCCAGAGTGTCACAATGCAGAGTGTCACACTGCAGAGTGTCACAGTGCCAGAGTGTCACAATGCAGAGTGCCACTGTGCCAGTGTCACAATGCAGAGAGTCGCAATGCAATGTCACACTGCCAGAGTGTCACAATGCAGAGTGTCAAATGCTATGTCACAGAGCCAGAGTGTCACAATACAGACTCTCACAGTGCCAGAGTGTCACAATGCAGAGTGTCACAATGCAGAGTGTTACAGTGCCACAGCGTCACAATGCCAGAGTGCCACAGTGCCATAGTGTCACAATGCAGAATGTCACAGTGCCCGAGTGTCACAATGCAGAGTGTCACAGTGCCAGAGTGTCACAATGCAGAGTGTCACAATGCAGAGTGTCACAGTGCCAGAGTGTCACAATGCAGAGTGCCACTGTGCCAGTGTCACAATGCAGAGAGTCGCAATGCAATGTCACAGTGCCAGAGTGTCACAATGGAGACTCTCACAGTGCCAGAGTGTCACAGTGCCAGTGTCACAGTGCTAGAGTGTCACAATGCGGAGTATCACAAAGGAGAGTGTCACAATGCAGTGTTACAGTGCCATAGTGTCACAATGCAGAATGTCACAGTGCCAGAGTGTCACAATGCACAGTGTCACAGAGCCAGAGTGTCACAGTTCCAAAGTGTCACAATGCCAGCGTGTCACAGTGCCTGAGTGTCACAATGCAGAGTGTCACAGTGCCAGAGTGTCACAGTTCGAGAGTGTCACAATGCCAGAGTGTCACAATGCAGAGTGCCACTTTGCCAGAGTGTCTCAATACCACAATGTCACAGTCCCAAAGTGTCACAATGCAGAGTGTCACAATGCAGAGTGTCACAGTGCCAGAGTGTCACAATGCAGAGTGCCACTGTGCCAGTGTCACAATGCAGAGAGTCGCAATGCAATGTCACAGTGCCAGAGTGTCACAATGGAGACTCTCACAGTGCCAGAGTGTCACAGTGCCAGTGTCACAGTGCTAGAGTGTCACAATGCGGAGTATCACAAAGGAGAGTGTCACAATGCAGTGTTACAGTGCCATAGTGTCACAATGCAGAATGTCACAGTGCCAGAGTGTCACAATGCACAGTGTCACAGAGCCAGAGTGTCACAGTTCCAAAGTGTCACAATGCCAGCGTGTCACAGTGCCTGAGTGTCACAATGCAGAGTGTCACAGTGCCAGAGTGTCACAGTTCCAGAGTGTCACAATGCCAGAGTGTCACAATGCAGAGTGCCACTTTGCCAGAGTGTCACAATACCAGAATGTCACAGTGCCAGAGTGTCACAATGCAGAGTGTCACACTGCAGAGTGTCACAGTGCCAGAGTGTCACAATGCAGAGTGCCACTGTGCCAGTGTCACAATGCAGAGAGTCGCAATGCAATGTCACACTGCCAGAGTGTCACAATGCAGAGTGTCAAATGCTATGTCACAGAGCCAGAGTGTCACAATACAGACTCTCACAGTGCCAGAGTGTCACAATGCAGAGTGTCACAATGCAGAGTGTTACAGTGCCACAGCGTCACAATGCCAGAGTGCCACAGTGCCATAGTGTCACAATGCAGAATGTCACAGTGCCAGAGTGTCACAATGCAGAGTGTCACAGTGCCAAAGTGTCACAGTGCCAGAGTGTCACAATGCAGAGTGCCACTGTGCCAGTGTCACAATGCAGAGAGTCGCAATGCAATGTCACAGTGCCAGAGTGTCACAATGGAGACTCTCACAGTGCCAGAGTGTCACAGTGCCAGTGTCACAGTGCTAGAGTGTCACAATGCGGAGTATCACAAAGGAGAGTGTCACAATGCAGTGTTACAGTGCCATAGTGTCACAATGCAGAATGTCACAGTGCCAGAGTGTCACAATGCAGTGTCACAGAGCCAGAGTGTCACAGTTCCAAAGTGTCACAATGCCAGCGTGTCACAGTGCCTGAGTGTCACAATGCAGAGTGTCACAGTGCCAGAGTGTCACAGTTCCAGAGTGTCACAATGCCAGAGTGTCACAATGCAGAGTGCCACTTTGCCAGAGTGTCACAATACCAGAATGTCACAGTGCCAGAGTGTCACAATGCAGAGTGTCACACTGCAGAGTGTCACAGTGCCAGAGTGTCACAATGCAGAGTGCCACTGTGCCAGTGTCACAATGCAGAGAGTCGCAATGCAATGTCACACTGCCAGAGTGTCACAATGCAGAGTGTCAAATGCTATGTCACAGAGCCAGAGTGTCACAATACAGACTCTCACAGTGCCAGAGTGTCACAATGCAGAGTGTCACAATGCAGAGTGTTACAGTGCCACAGCGTCACAATGCCAGAGTGCCACAGTGCCATAGTGTCACAATGCAGAATGTCACAGTGCCCGAGTGTCACAATGCAGAGTGTCACAGTGCCAGAGTGTCACAATGCAGAGTGTCACAATGCAGAGTGTCACAGTGCCAGAGTGTCACAATGCAGAGTGCCACTGTGCCAGTGTCACAATGCAGAGAGTCGCAATGCAATGTCACAGTGCCAGAGTGTCACAATGGAGACTCTCACAGTGCCAGAGTGTCACAGTGCCAGTGTCACAGTGCTAGAGTGTCACAATGCGGAGTATCACAAAGGAGAGTGTCACAATGCAGTGTTACAGTGCCATAGTGTCACAATGCAGAATGTCACAGTGCCAGAGTGTCACAATGCACAGTGTCACAGAGCCAGAGTGTCACAGTTCCAAAGTGTCACAATGCCAGCGTGTCTCAGTGCCTGAGTGTCACAATGCAGAGTGTCACAGTGCCAGAGTGTCACAGTTCCAGAGTGTCACAATGCCAGAGTGTCACAATGCAGAGTGCCACTTTGCCAGAGTGTCACAATACCACAATGTCACAGTCCCAAAGTGTCACAATGCAGAGTGTCACAATGCAGAGTGTCACAGTGCCAGAGTGTCACAATGCAGAGTGCCACTGTGCCAGTGTCACAATGCAGAGAGTCGCAATGCAATGTCACAGTGCCAGAGTGTCACAATGGAGACTCTCACAGTGCCAGAGTGTCACAGTGCCAGTGTCACAGTGCTAGAGTGTCACAATGCGGAGTATCACAAAGGAGAGTGTCACAATGCAGTGTTACAGTGCCATAGTGTCACAATGCAGAATGTCACAGTGCCAGAGTGTCACAATGCACAGTGTCACAGAGCCAGAGTGTCACAGTTCCAAAGTGTCACAATGCCAGCGTGTCACAGTGCCTGAGTGTCACAATGCAGAGTGTCACAGTGCCAGAGTGTCACAGTTCCAGAGTGTCACAATGCCAGAGTGTCACAATGCAGAGTGCCACTTTGCCAGAGTGTCACAATACCAGAATGTCACAGTGCCAGAGTGTCACAATGCAGAGTGTCACACTGCAGAGTGTCACAGTGCCAGAGTGTCACAATGCAGAGTGCCACTGTGCCAGTGTCACAATGCAGAGAGTCGCAATGCAATGTCACACTGCCAGAGTGTCACAATGCAGAGTGTCAAATGCTATGTCACAGAGCCAGAGTGTCACAATACAGACTCTCACAGTGCCAGAGTGTCACAATGCAGAGTGTCACAATGCAGAGTGTTACAGTGCCACAGCGTCACAATGCCAGAGTGCCACAGTGCCATAGTGTCACAATGCAGAATGTCACAGTGCCAGAGTGTCACAATGCAGAGTGTCACAGTGCCAAAGTGTCACAGTGCCAGAGTGTCACAATGCAGAGTGCCACTGTGCCAGTGTCACAATGCAGAGAGTCGCAATGCAATGTCACAGTGCCAGAGTGTCACAATGGAGACTCTCACAGTGCCAGAGTGTCACAGTGCCAGTGTCACAGTGCTAGAGTGTCACAATGCGGAGTATCACAAAGGAGAGTGTCACAATGCAGTGTTACAGTGCCATAGTGTCACAATGCAGAATGTCACAGTGCCAGAGTGTCACAATGCAGTGTCACAGAGCCAGAGTGTCACAGTTCCAAAGTGTCACAATGCCAGCGTGTCACAGTGCCTGAGTGTCACAATGCAGAGTGTCACAGTGCCAGAGTGTCACAGTTCCAGAGTGTCACAATGCCAGAGTGTCACAATGCAGAGTGCCACTTTGCCAGAGTGTCACAATACCAGAATGTCACAGTGCCAGAGTGTCACAATGCAGAGTGTCACACTGCAGAGTGTCACAGTGCCAGAGTGTCACAATGCAGAGTGCCACTGTGCCAGTGTCACAATGCAGAGAGTCGCAATGCAATGTCACACTGCCAGAGTGTCACAATGCAGAGTGTCAAATGCTATGTCACAGAGCCAGAGTGTCACAATACAGACTCTCACAGTGCCAGAGTGTCACAATGCAGAGTGTCACAATGCAGAGTGTTACAGTGCCACAGCGTCACAATGCCAGAGTGCCACAGTGCCATAGTGTCACAATGCAGAATGTCACAGTGCCCGAGTGTCACAATGCAGAGTGTCACAGTGCCAGAGTGTCACAATGCAGAGTGTCACAATGCAGAGTGTCACAGTGCCAGAGTGTCACAATGCAGAGTGCCACTGTGCCAGTGTCACAATGCAGAGAGTCGCAATGCAATGTCACAGTGCCAGAGTGTCACAATGGAGACTCTCACAGTGCCAGAGTGTCACAGTGCCAGTGTCACAGTGCTAGAGTGTCACAATGCGGAGTATCACAAAGGAGAGTGTCACAATGCAGTGTTACAGTGCCATAGTGTCACAATGCAGAATGTCACAGTGCCAGAGTGTCACAATGCACAGTGTCACAGAGCCAGAGTGTCACAGTTCCAAAGTGTCACAATGCCAGCGTGTCTCAGTGCCTGAGTGTCACAATGCAGAGTGTCACAGTGCCAGAGTGTCACAGTTCCAGAGTGTCACAATGCCAGAGTGTCACAATGCAGAGTGCCACTTTGCCAGAGTGTCACAATACCACAATGTCACAGTCCCAAAGTGTCACAATGCAGAGTGTCACAATGCAGAGTGTCACAGTGCCAGAGTGTCACAATGCAGAGTGCCACTGTGCCAGTGTCACAATGCAGAGAGTCGCAATGCAATGTCACAGTGCCAGAGTGTCACAATGGAGACTCTCACAGTGCCAGAGTGTCACAGTGCCAGTGTCACAGTGCTAGAGTGTCACAATGCGGAGTATCACAAAGGAGAGTGTCACAATGCAGTGTTACAGTGCCATAGTGTCACAATGCAGAATGTCACAGTGCCAGAGTGTCACAATGCACAGTGTCACAGAGCCAGAGTGTCACAGTTCCAAAGTGTCACAATGCCAGCGTGTCACAGTGCCTGAGTGTCACAATGCAGAGTGTCACAGTGCCAGAGTGTCACAGTTCCAGAGTGTCACAATGCCAGAGTGTCACAATGCAGAGTGCCACTTTGCCAGAGTGTCACAATACCAGAATGTCACAGTGCCAGAGTGTCACAATGCAGAGTGTCACACTGCAGAGTGTCACAGTGCCAGAGTGTCACAATGCAGAGTGCCACTGTGCCAGTGTCACAATGCAGAGAGTCGCAATGCAATGTCACACTGCCAGAGTGTCACAATGCAGAGTGTCAAATGCTATGTCACAGAGCCAGAGTGTCACAATACAGACTCTCACAGTGCCAGAGTGTCACAATGCAGAGTGTCACAATGCAGAGTGTTACAGTGCCACAGCGTCACAATGCCAGAGTGCCACAGTGCCATAGTGTCACAATGCAGAATGTCACAGTGCCAGAGTGTCACAATGCAGAGTGTCACAGTGCCAGAGTGTCACAGTGCCAGAGTGTCACAATGCAGAATGTCACAGTTCCAGAGTGTCACAATGCAGAGTGCCACAGTGCCAGATTGTCACAATGCAGAGGGCCACTGTGCCAGAGTGTCACAATACCACAATGTCACAGTGCCAGAGTGTCACAATGCAGAGTGTCACAATGCAGAGTGTTACAGTACCACAGTATCACAATGCCAGACTGTCACAATGCAGAACGTCACTCTGCCAGTGTCACACGGCACAGTGTCACAATACCAGAGTTTCACAGTGCCAGAGTGTCACAGCGCAGTGTGTCACAGTGCGAGAGTGTCAAAACTCAGAATGTCAGTGCGCCAGAGTGTCACAATGCAGACTGACACAGTGCCAGAGTGTCACAATGCAGTGTCACAATGCAGAGTGTCACAGAGCCAGAGTGTCACAGTTCCAAAGTGTCACAATGCCAGCGTGTCACAGTGCCTGAGTGTCACATTGCAGAGTGTCACAGTGCCAGAGTGTCACAGTGCCAGAGTGTCACAATGCAGAGTGTCGCAATGCTATGTCACAGTGCCAGAGTGTCACAATGCAGACTCTCACACTGCCAGAGTGTCACAGTGCCATAGTCACAATGCAGAGTGTCACAATGCCAAAGTGTCACAGTGCCAGAGTGTCACAATGCACAGTGCCACTGTGCCAGAGTGTCACAATGCCAGAATGTCACAGTGCCAAAATGTCACAATGCAGAGTGTCACAATGCAGAGTGTCACAGTGCCAGAGTGTCACAATGCAGAGTGCCACTGTGCCAGAGTGTCACAATGCAGAGTCGCAATGCAATGTCACAGTGCCAGAGTGTCACAATGCAGACTCTCACAGTGCAGAGTGTCACAATGCCATTGTCACAACGCAGAGTGTCACAATGCAGAGTGTTACACTGCCACATTGTCATAATGCCAGAGTCTCACAGTGCCATCATGTCACAATGCAGAATATCACAGTGCCAGAGTGTCACAATGCCAGAGTGTCACAGTACCAGAGTGTCACAATGCAGAGTGCCACTGTGCCAGAGTGTCACAATACCAGAATGTCACAGTGCCAGAGTGTCACAATGCAGAGTGTCACAATGCAGAGTGTCACAGTGCCAGAGTGTCACAATGCAGAGTGCCACTGTGCCAGTGTCACAATGCAGAGAGTCGCAATGTAATGTCACAGTGTCAGAGTGTCACAATGCAGAGTGTCGCAATGCTATGTCAGAGTGCCAGAGTGTCACAATACAGACTCTCACTGTGCCAGAGTGTCACAGTGCCAGCGTCACAGTGCTAGAGTGTCACAATGCTGAGTATCACAAAGGAGAGTGTCACAATGCAGAGTGTTACAGTGCCACAGTGTCACAATGCAGAGTGTCACAGAGCCAGAGTGTCACAGTTCCAGAGTGTCACAATGCAGAGTGCCACTGTGCCAGAGTGTCACAATACCACAATGTCACAGTGCCAGAGTGTCACAATGCAGAGTGTCACAATGCAGAGTGTCACAGTGCCAGAGTGTCACAATGCAGAGTGCCACTGTGCCAGTGTCACAATGCAGAGAGTCGCAATGCAATGTCACAGTGCCAGAGTGTCACAATACAGACTCTCACAGTGCCAGAGTGTCACAGTTCCAGCGTCACAGTGCTAGAGTGTCACAATGCTGAGTATCACAAAGGAGTGTGTCACAATGCAGTGTTACAGTGCCATAGTGTCACAATGCAGAATGTCACAGTGCCAGAGTGTCACAATGCACAGTGACACAGAGCCAGAGTGTCACAGTTCCAGAGTGTCACAATGCCAGAGTGTCACAATGCAGACTGACACGGTGCCAGTGTCACAATGCAGTGTCACAATGCACAGTGTCACAGAGCCAGAGTGTCACAGTTCCAAAGTGTCACAATGCCAGCGTGTCACAGTGCCTGAGTGTCACAATGCAGAGTGTCACATTGCCAGAGTGTCACAGTTCCAGAGTGTCACAATGCCAGAGTGTCACAATGCAGAGTGCCACTTTGCCAGAGTGTCACAATACCAGAATGTCACAGTGCCAGAGTGTCACAATGCAGAGTGTCACACTGCAGAGTGTCACAGTGCCAGAGTGTCACAATGCAGAGTGCCACTGTGCCAGTGTCACAATGCAGAGAGTCGCAATGCAATGTCACACTGCCAGAGTGTCACAATGCAGAGTGTCAAATGCTATGTCACAGAGCCAGAGTGTCACAATACAGACTCTCACAGTGCCAGAGTGTCACAATGCAGAGTGTCACAATGCAGAGTGTTACAGTGCCACAGCGTCACAATGCCAGAGTGCCACAGTGCCATAGTGTCACAATGCAGAATGTCACAGTGCCCGAGTGTCACAATGCAGAGTGTCACAGTGCCAGCGTGTCACAATGCAGAGTGTCACAATGCAGAGTGTCACAGTGCCAGAGTGTCACAATGCAGAGTGCCACTGTGCCAGTGTCACAATGCAGAGAGTCGCAATGCAATGTCACACTGCCAGAGTGTCACAATGGAGACTCTCACAGTGCCAGAGTGTCACAGTGCCAGTGTCACAGTGCTAGAGTGTCACAATGCGGAGTATCACAAAGGAGAGTGTCACAATGCAGTGTTACAGTGCCATAGTGTCACAATGCAGAATGTCACAGTGCCAGAGTGTCACAATGCACAGTGTCACAGAGCCAGAGTGTCACAGTTCCAAAGTGTCACAATGCCAGCGTGTCTCAGTGCCTGAGTGTCACAATGCAGAGTGTCACAGTGCCAGAGTGTCACAGTTCCAGAGTGTCACAATGCCAGAGTGTCACAATGCAGAGTGCCACTTTGCCAGAGTGTCACAATACCACAATGTCACAGTCCCAAAGTGTCACAATGCAGAGTGTCACAATGCAGAGTGTCACAGTGCCAGAGTGTCACAATGCAGAGTGCCACTGTGCCAGTGTCACAATGCAGAGAGTCGCAATGCAATGTCACAGTGCCAGAGTGTCACAATGGAGACTCTCACAGTGCCAGAGTGTCACAGTGCCAGTGTCACAGTGCTAGAGTGTCACAATGCGGAGTATCACAAAGGAGAGTGTCACAATGCAGTGTTACAGTGCCATAGTGTCACAATGCAGAATGTCACAGTGCCAGAGTGTCACAATGCACAGTGTCACAGAGCCAGAGTGTCACAGTTCCAAAGTGTCACAATGCCAGCGTGTCACAGTGCCTGAGTGTCACAATGCAGAGTGTCACAGTGCCAGAGTGTCACAGTTCCAGAGTGTCACAATGCCAGAGTGTCACAATGCAGAGTGCCACTTTGCCAGAGTGTCACAATACCAGAATGTCACAGTGCCAGAGTGTCACAATGCAGAGTGTCACACTGCAGAGTGTCACAGTGCCAGAGTGTCACAATGCAGAGTGCCACTGTGCCAGTGTCACAATGCAGAGAGTCGCAATGCAATGTCACACTGCCAGAGTGTCACAATGCAGAGTGTCAAATGCTATGTCACAGAGCCAGAGGGTCACAATACAGACTCTCACAGTGCCAGAGTGTCACAATGAAGAGTGTCACAATGCAGAGTGTTACAGTGCCACAGCGTCACAATGCCAGAGTGCCACAGTGCCATAGTGTCACAATGCAGAATGTCACAGTGCCAGAGTGTCACAATGCAGAGTGTCACAGTGCCAGAGTGTCACAGTGCCAGAGTGTCACAATGCAAAATGTCACAGTTCCAGAGTGTCACAATGCAGAGTGTCACAGTGCCAGATTGTCACAATGCAGAGGGCCACTGTGCCAGAGTGTCACAATACCACAATGTCACAGTGCCAGAGTGTCACAATGCAGAGTGTCACAATGCAGAGTGTTACAGTACCACAGTATCACAATGCCAGACTGTCACAATGCAGAACGTCACTCTGCCAGTGTCACACGGCACAGTGTCACAATACCAGAGTTTCACAGTGCCAGAGTGTCACAGCGCAGTGTGTCACAGTGCGAGAGTGTCAAAACTCAGAATGTCAGTGCGCCAGAGTGTCACAATGCAGACTGACACAGTGCCAGAGTGTCACAATGCAGTGTCACAATGCAGAGTGTCACAGAGCCAGTGTCACAGTTCCAAAGTATCACAATGCCAGCGTGTCACAGTGCCTGAGTGTCACATTGCAGAGTGTCACAGTGCCAGAGTGTCACAGTGCCAGAGTGTCACAATGCAGAGTGTCGCAATGCTATGTCACAGTGCCAGAGTGTCACAATGCAGACTCTCACACTGCCAGAGTGTCACAGTGCCATAGTCACAATGCAGAGTGTCACAATGCCAAAGTGTCACAGTGCCAGAGTGTCACAATGCACAGTGCCACTGTGCCAGAGTGTCACAATGCCAGAATGTCACAGTGCCAAAATGTCACAATGCAGAGTGTCACAATGCAGAGTGTCACAGTGCCAGAGTGTGACAATGCAGAGTGCCACTGTGCCAGAGTGTCACAATGCAGAGAGTCGCAATTCAATGTCACAGTGCCAGAGTGTCACAATGCAGAGTGCCACTGTGCCAGAGTGTCACAATGCAGAGTCGCAATGCAATGTCACAGTGCCAGAGTGTCACAATGCAGACTCTCACAGTGCAGAGTGTCACAATGCCAGTGTCACAACGCAGAGTGTCACAATGCAGAGTGTTACACTGCCACATTGTCATAATGCCAGAGTCTCACAGTGCCATCATGTCACAATGCAGAATATCACAGTGCCAGAGTGTCACAATGCCAGAGTGTCACAGTACCAGAGTGTCACAATGCAGAGTGCCACTGTGCCAGAGTGTCACAATACCAGAATGTCACAGTGCCAGAGTGTCACAATGCAGAGTGTCACAATGCAGAGTGTCACAGTGCCAGAGTGTCACAATGCAGAGTGCCACTGTGCCAGTGTCACAATGCAGAGAGTCGCAATGTAATGTCACAGTGTCAGAGTGTCACAATGCAGAGTGTCGCAATGCTATGTCAGAGTGCCAGAGTGTCACAATACAGACTCTCACTGTGCCAGAGTGTCACAGTGCCAGCGTCACAGTGCTAGAGTGTCACAATGCTGAGTATCACAAAGGAGAGTGTCACAATGCAGAGTGTTACAGTGCCACAGTGTCACAATGCAGAGTGTCACAGAGCCAGAGTGTCACAGTTCCAGAGTGTCACAATGCAGAGTGCCACTGTGCCAGAGTGTCACAATACCAGAATGTCACAGTGCCAGAGTGTCACAATGCAGAGTGTCACAATGCAGAGTGTCACAGTGCCAGAGTGTCACAATGCAGAGTGCCACTGTGCCAGTGTCACAATGCAGAGAGTCGCAATGCAATGTCACAGTGTCAGAGTGTCACAATGCAGAGTGTCGCAATGCTATGTCAGAGTGCCAGAGTGTCACAATACAGACTCTCACAGTGCCAGAGTGTCACAGTTCCAGCGTCACAGTGCTAGAGTGTCACAATGCTGAGTATCACAAAGGAGTGTGTCACAATGCAGTGTTACAGTGCCATAGTGTCACAATGCAGAATGTCACAGTGCCAGAGTGTCACAATGCACAGTGTCACAGTTCCAGAGTGTCACAATGCCAGAGTGTCACAATGCCAGAGTGTCACAATGCAGAGTGCCACTTTGCCAGAGTGTCACAATACCAGAATGTCACAGTGCCAGAGTGTCACAATGCAGACTGACACGGTACCAGTGTCACAATGCAGTGTCACAATGCACAGTGTCACAGAGCCAGAGTGTCACAGTTCCAAAGTGTCACAATGCCAGCGTGTCACAGTGCCTGAGTGTCACAATGCAGAGTGTCACAGTGCCAGAGTGTCACAGTTCCAGAGTGTCACAATGCCAGAGTGTCACAATGCAGAGTGCCACTTTGCCAGAGTGTCACAATAACAGAATGTCACAGTGCCAGAGTGTCACAATGCAGAGTGTCACAATGCAGAGTGTCACAGTGCCAGAGTGTCACAATGCAGAGTGCCACTGTGCCAGTGTCACAATGCAGAGAGTCGCAATGCAATGTCACACTGCCAGAGTGTCACAATGCAGAGTGTCACAATGCTATGTCACAGAGCCGGAGTGTCACAATACAGACTCTCACAGTGCCAGAGTGTCACAATGCAGAGTGTCACAATGCAGAGTGTTACAGTGCCACAGTGTCACAATGCCAGAGTGTCACAGTGCCATAGTGTCACAACGCAGAATGTCACAGTGCCAGAGTGTCACAATGCAGAGTGTCACAGTGCCAGAGTGTCACAGTGCCAGAGTGTCACAATGCAGAGTGCCACTGTGCCAGAGTGTCACAATACCACAATGTCACAGTGCCAAAGTGTCACAATGCAGAGTGTCACAATGCAGAGTGTCACAGTGCCAGAATGTCACAATGCAGAGTGCCACTGTGCCAGTGTCACAATGCAGAGAGTCGCAATGCAATGTCACAGTGCCAGAGTGTGACAATGGCGACTCTGACAGTGCCAGAGTGTCACAGTGCCAGTGTCACAGTGCTAGAGTGTCAGAATGCGGAGTATCACAAAGGAGAGTGTCACAATGCAGTGTTACAGTGCCATAGTGTCACAATGCAGAATGTCACAATGCCAGAGTGTCACAATGCACAGTGTCACAGAGCCAGAGTGTCACAGTGCCACAGTGTCACAATGCAGTATCACATTGCCAGAGTGTCACAGTTCCAGAGTGTCACAATGCCAGAGTGTCACAATGTAGAGTGCCACTTTGCCAGAGTGTCACAATACCAGAATGTCACAGTGCCAGAGTGTCACAATGCAGAGTGTCACACTGCAGAGTGTCACAGTGCCAGAGTGTCACAATGCAGAGTGCCACTGTGCCAGTGTCACAATGCAGAGAGTCGCAATGCAATGTCACACTGCCAGAGTGTCACAATGCAGAGTGTCACAATGCTATGTCACAGAGCCAGTGTCACAATACAGACTCTCACAGTGCCAGAGTGTCACAGTTCCAGCGTCACAGTGCTAGAGTGTCACAATGCTGAGAATCACAAAGGAGTGTGTCACAATGCAGTGTTACAGTGCCATAGTGTCACAATGCAGAATGTCACAGTGCCAGAGTGTCACAATGCACAGTGTCACAGAGCCAGAGTGTCACAGTTCCAAAGTGTCACAATGCCAGCGTGTCACAGTGCCACAGTGTCACAATGCAGAGTGCCACTTTGCCAGAGTGTCACAATACCAGAATGTCACAGTGCCAGAGTGTCACAATGCAGAGTGTCACAATGCAGAGTGTCACAGTGCCAGAGTGTCACAATGGAGACTCTCACAGTGCCAGAGTGTCACAGTGCCAGTGTCACAGTGCTAGAGTGTCACAATGCCAGTGTCACAATGCAGAGTGTCACAATGCAGAGTGTTACAGAACCACAGTATCACAATGCCAGAGTGTCACAATGCCAGAGTGTCACAGCGCAGTGTGTCACAGTGCGAGAGTGTCAAAACTCAGAATGTCAGTGCGCCAGAGTGTCACAATGCAGACTGACACAGTGCCAGAGTGTCACAATGCAGTGTCACAATGCAGTGTCACAGAGCCAGAGTGTCACAGTTCCAAAGTGTCACAATGCCAGAGTGTCAAAATGCAGATTGTCACAATGCAGAGTGCCACTTTGCCAGAGTGTCACAATACCAGAATGTCACAGTGCCAGAGTGTCACAATGCAGACTGACACAGTGCCAGTGTCACAATGCAGTGTCACAATGCACAGTGTCACAGAGCCAGAGTGTCACAGTTCCAAAGTGTCACAATGCCAGCGTGTCACAGTGCCTGAGTGTCACAATGCAGAGTGTCACAGTGCCAGAGTGTCACAGTTCCAGAGTGTCACAATGCCAGAGTGTCACAATGCAGAGTGCCACTTTGCCAGAGTGTCACAATACCAGAATGTCACAGTGCCAGAGTGTCACAATGCAGAGTGTCACAATGCAGAGTGTCACAGTGCCAGAGTGTCACAATGCAGAGTGCCACTGTGCCAGTGTCACAATGCAGAGAGTCGCAATGCAATGTCACACTGCCAGAGTGTCACAATGCAGAGTGTCACAATGCTATGTCACAGAGCCGGAGTGTCACAATACAGACTCTCACAGTGCCAGAGTGTCACAATGCAGAGTGTCACAATGCAGAGTGTTACAGTGCCACAGTGTCACAATGCCAGAGTGTCACAGTGCCATAGTGTCACAATGCAGAATGTCACAGTGCCAGAGTGTCACAATACAGAGTGTCACAGTGCCAGAGTGTCACAGTTCCAGACTGTCACAATGCAGAATGTCACAGTTCCAGAGTGTCACAATGCAGAGTGTCACAGTGCCAGATTGTCACAATGCAGAGTGCCACTGTGCCAGAGTGTCACAATACCACAATGTCACAGTGCCAAAGTGTCACAATGCAGAGTGTCCCAATGCAGAGTGTCACAGTGCCAGAGTGTCACAATGCAGAGTGCCACTGTGCCAGTGTCACAATGCAGAGAGTCGCAATGCAATGTCACAGTGCCAGAGTGTCACAATGGAGACTCTCACAGTGCCAGAGTGTCACAGTGCCAGTGTCACAGTGCTAGAGTGTCACAATGCCAGTGTCAGAATGCAGAGTGTCACAATGCAGAACGTCACTCTGCCAGTGTCACACGGCACAGTGTCACAATGCCAGAGTTTCACAGTGCCAGAGTGTCACAGCGCAGTGTGTCACAGTGCGAGAGTGTCAAAACTCAGAATTTCAGTGCGCCAGAGTGTCACAATGCAGACTGACACAGTGCCAGAGTGTCACAATGCAGTGTCACAATGCAGAGTGTCACAGAGCCAGAGTGTCACAGTTCCAAAGTGTCCCAATGCCAGCGTGTCACAGTGCCTGAGTGTCACAATGCAGAGTATCACGGTGCCAGCGTGTCACAGTGCAGAGTGTCACAATGCCAGTGTCACAACGCAGAGTGTCACAATGCAGAGTGTTACACTGCCACATTGTCATAATGCCAGAGTCTCACAGTGCCATCATGTCACAATGCAGAATATCACAGTGCCAGAGTGTCACAATGCCAGAGTGTCACAGTACCAGAGTGTCACAATGCAGAGTGCCACTGTGCCAGAGTGTCACAATACCAGAATTTCACAGTGCCAGAGTGTCACAATGCAGAGTGTCACAATGCAGAGTGTCACAGTGCCAGAGTGTCACAATGCAGAGTGCCACTGTGCCAGTGTCACAATGCAGAGAGTCGCAATGCAATGTCACAGTGTCAGAGTGTCACAATGCAGAGTGTCGCAATGCTATGTCAGAGTGCCAGAGTGTCACAATACAGACTCTCACAGTGCCAGAGTGTCACAGTGCCAGCGTCACAGTGCTAGAGTGTCACAATGCTGAGTATCACAAAGGAGAGTGTCACAATGCAGAGTGTTACAGTGCCACAGTGTCACAATGCAGAGTGTCACAGACCCAGAGTGTCACAGTTCCAGAGTGTCACAATGCAGAGTGCCACTGTGCCAGAGTGTCACAATGCACAGTGTCACAGAGCCGGAGTGTCACAGTTCCAATGTGTCACAATGCCCGCGTGTCACAATGCCACAGTGTCACAATGCAGAGTGTCACATTGCCAGAGTGTCACAGTTCCAGAGTGTCACAATGCCAGAGTGTCACAATGCAGAGTGCCACTTTGCCAGAGTGTCACAATACCAGAATATCACAGTGCCAGAGTGTCACAATGCAGAGTGTCACAATGCAGAGTGCCACAGTGCCAGAGTGTCACAATGCAGAGTGCCACTGTGCCAGTGTCACAATGCAGAGAGTCGCAATGCAATGTCACACTGCCAGAGTGTCACAATGCAGAGTGTCACAATGCTATGTCACAGAGCCAGAGTGTCACAATACAGACTCTCACAGTGCCAGAGTGTCACAATGCGGAGTGTCACAATGCAGAGTGTCACAGTGCCAGAGTGTCACAATGCAGAATGTCACAGTGCCAGAGTGTCACAATGCAGAGTGTCACGGTGCCAGAGTGTCACAGTTCCAGAGTGTGACAATGCCAGAATGACACAGTGCCAGAGTGTCACAATGCAGAGTGTCACAGTGCCAGAGTGTCACAGTTCCAGAGTGTCACAATGCAGAATGTCACAGTGCCAGAGTGTCACAATGCAGAGTGTCACAGTGCCAGAGTGTCACAGTTCCAGAGTGTCACAATGCAGAGTGTCACAGTGCCAGATTGTCACAATGCAGAGTGCCACTGTACCAGAGTGTCACAATACCACAATGTCACAGTGCCAGAGTGTCACAATGCAGAGTGTCACAATGCAGAGTGTCACAGTGCCAGAGTGTCACAATGCAGAGTGCCACTGTGCCAGTGTCACAATGCAGAGAGTCGCAATGCAATGTCACACTGCCAGAGTGTCACAATGCAGACTCTCACAGTGCCAGAGTGTCACAGTGCCAGTGTCACAGTGCTAGAGTGTCACAATGCCACTGTCAGAATGCAGAGTGTCACAATGCAGAGTGTTACAGTACCACAGTATCACAATGCCACAGTCTCACAGTGCCATAGTGTCACAATGCAGAATGTCACAGTGCCAGTGTGTCACAATGCAGAGTGTCACAATGCAGAGAGTCACAGTGTCACAGTGTCACAGTGCCAGATTGTCACACGTGCCAGTGTGTTACAATGTCAGAGTATCATAGTGCCAGAGAGTGACAATGTCAGAGTGTCACAGTGCCAGAGAGTCACAATGCCAGAGAGCCACTGTGCCAGAGTGTCACAAAGCCAGAATGTCACAGTGCCAGAGTGTCACAATGCAGAGTGTCACAATGCAGAGTGTCACAGTGCCAGAGTGTCACAATGCACAGTGCCACTGTGCCAGAGTGTCACAATGCCAGAGTGTCACAGTGCAAAATGTCACAATGCAGAGTGTCACAATGCAGAGTGCCACTGTGCCAGAGTGTCACAATGCAGAGAGTCGCAATTCAATGACACAGTGCCACAGTGTCACAATGCAGAGTGCCACTGTGCCAGAGTGTCACAATGCAGAGTGTCGCAATACTATGTCACAGTGCCAGAGTGTCACAATGCAGACTCTCACAGTGACAGAGTGTCACAATGCAGAGTGTTACACTGCCACAGTGTCAGAATGCCAGAGTCTCACAGTGCCAGTGTCACAATGCAGAATGTCACAATGCCAGAGTGTCACAATGCAGAGTGTCACAGTGCCAGAGTGTCACAGTACCAGAGTGCCACAATGCAGAGTGCCACTGTGCCAGAGTGTCACAATACCAGAATGTCACAGTGCCAGTTTGTCACAATGCAGAGTGTCACAGTGCCAGAGTGTCACAATGCAGAGTGCTACTGTGCCAGTGTCACAATGCAGAGTCACAATGCAATGTCACAGTGCAGTGTCACAATGCAGAGTGTCACAGAGCCAGAGTGTCACAGTTCCAAAGTGTCACAATGCCAGCGTGTCACAGTGCCTGAGTGTCGCAATGCAGAGTGTCACAGTGCCAGAGTGTCACAATGCAGAGGGCTACTGTGCCAGTGTCACAATGCAGAGTCACAATGCAATGTCACAGTGCAGTGTCACAATGCAGAGTGTCACAGAGCCAGAGTGTCACAGTTCCAAAGTGTCACAATGCCAGTGTGTCACAGTGCCTGAGTGTCACAATGCAGAGTGCCACAGTGCCAGAGTGTCACAGTTCCAGAGTGTCACAATGCCAGAGTGTCACAATGCAGAGTGCCACTTTGCCAGAGTGTCACAGTGCCAGTGTCACAGTGCTAGAGTGTCACAATGCCACTGTCAGAATGCAGAGTGTCACAATGCAGAGTGTTACAGTACCACAGTATCACAATGCCAGAGTGTCACAATGCCAGAGTGTCACAGCGCAGTGTGTCACAGTGCGAGAGTGTCAAAACTCAGAATGTCAGTGGGCCAGAGTGTCACAATGCAGAGTGTCACAATGCAGACTGACACAGTGCCAGAGTGTCACAGTGCAGTGTCACAATGCAGAGTGTCACAGAGCCAGAGTGTCACAGTTCCAAAGTGTCACAATGCCAGCGTGTCACAGTGCCTGAGTGTCACAATGCAGAGTGTCACAGTGCCAGAGTGTCACGATTCCAGAGTGTCACAATGCCAGAGTGTCACAATGCAGAGTGCCACTTTGCCAGAGTGTCACAATACCAGAATGTCACAGTGCCAGTGTGTCACAATGCAGACTGACACAGTGTCAGTGTCACAATGCAGTGTCACAATGCACAGTGTCACAGAGCCAGAGTGTCACAGTTCCAAAGTGTCACAATGCCAGCGTGTCACAGTGCCTGAGTGTCACAATGCAGAGTGTCACAGTGCCAGAGTGTCACAGTTCCAGAGTGTCACAATGCCAGCGCGTCACAGTGCCTGAGTGTCACAATGCAGAGTGTCACAGAGCCAGAGTGTCACAGTTCCAAAGTGTCACAATGCCAGCGTGTCACAGTGCCTGAGTGTCACAATGCAGAGTGTCACAGTGCCAGATTGTCGCAATGCAGAGTGCCACTGTGCCAGAGTGTCACAATACCACAATGTCACAGTGGCAGAGTGTCACAATGCAGAGTGTCACAATGCAGAGTGTCACAGTGCCAGAGTGTCACAATGCACAGTGCCACTGTGCCAGTGTCACAATGCAGAGAGTCGCAATGCAATGTCACAGTGCCAGAGTGTCACAATGGAGACTCTCACAGTGCCAGAGTGTCACAGTGCCAGTGTCACAGTGCTAGAGTGTCACAATGCCAGTGTCACAATGAAGAGTGTCACAATGCAGAGTGTTAACAGTACCACAGTATCACAATGCCAGAGTGTCACAATGCAGAACGTCACTCTGCCAGTGTCACACGGCACAGTGTCACAATGCCAGAGTTTCACAGTGCCAGAGCGTCACAGCGCAGTGTGTCACAGTGCGAGAGTGTCAAAACTCAGAATGTCAGTGCGCCAGAGTGTCACAATGCAGAGTGTCACAATGCAGACTGACACAGTGCCAGAGTGTCACAATGCAGTGTCACAATGCAGAGTGTCACAGCGCCATATTCACAATGCAGAGTGTCACAACACCAAAGTTTCACAGTGCCAGAGTGTCACAATGCAGAACGTCACTGTGCCAGTGTCACACGGCACAGTGTCACAATGCCAGAGTTTCACAGTGCCAGAGTGCCACAGCGCAGAGTGTCACAGTGCGAGAGTGTCAAAACTCAGAATGTCAGTGTGCCAGAGTGTCACAATGCAGAGTGTCACAGTGCCAGAATGTCACAATGCAGACTGACACAGTGCCAGTGTCACAATGCAGTGTCACAATGCACAGTGTCACAGAGCCAGAGTGTCACAGTTCCAATGTGTCACAATGCCAGCGTGTCACAGTGCCTGAATGTCACAATGCAGAGTGTCACAGTGCCAGAGTGTCACAGTTGCAGAGTGTCACAATGCCAGAGTGTCACAATGCAGAGTGCCACTTTGCCAGAGTGTCACAATACCAGAATGTCAGTGTGCCAGAGTGTCACAATGCAGAGTGTCACAATGCAGAGTGTCACAGTGCCAGAGTGTCACAATGCAGAGTGCCACTGTGCCAGTGTCACAATGCAGAGAGTCGCAATGCAATGTCACACTGCCAGAGTGTCACAATGCAGACTCTCACAGTGCCAGAGTGTCACAGTGCCAGTGTCACAGTGCTAGAGTGTCACAATGCCACTGTCAGAATGCAGAGTGTCACAATGCAGAGTGTTACAGTACCACAGTATCACAATGCCAGAGTGTCACAATGCCAGAGTGTCACAGCGCAGTGTGTCACAGTGCGAGAGTGTCAAAACTCAGAATGTCAGTGGGCCAGAGTGTCACAATGCAGACTGACACAGTGCCAGAGTGTCACAGTGCAGTGTCACAATGCTAAGTGTCACAGAGCCAGAGTGTCACAGTTCCAAAGTGTCACAATGCCAGCGTGTCACAGTGCCTGAGTGTCACAATGCAGAGTGTCACAGTGCCAGAGTGTCACGGTTCCAGAGTGTCACAATGCCAGAGTGTCACAATGCAGAGTGCCACTTTGCCAGAGTGTCACAATACCAGAATGTCACAGTGCCAGTGTGTCACAATGCAGACTGACACAGTGTCAGTGTCACAATGCAGTGTCACAATGCACAGTGTCACAGAGCCAGAGTGTCACAGTTCCAAAGTGTCACAATGCCAGCGTGTCACAGTGCCTGAGTGTCACAATGCAGAGTGTCACAGTGCCAGAGTGTCACAGTTCCAGAGTGTCACAATGCCAGCGCGTCACAGTGCCTGAGTGTCACAATGCAGAGTGTCACAGAGCCAGAGTGTCACAGTTCCAAAGTGTCACAATGCCAGCGTGTCACAGTGCCTGAGTGTCACAATGTAGAGTGTCACAGTGCCAGATTGTCGCAATGCAGAGTGCCACTGTGCCAGAGTGTCACAATACCACAATGTCACAGTGGCAGAGTGTCACAATGCAGAGTGTCACAATGCAGAGTGTCACAGTGCCAGAGTGTCACAATGCACAGTGCCACTGTGCCAGTGTCACAATGCAGAGAGTCGCAATGCAATGTCACAGTGCCAGAGTGTCACAATGGAGACTCTCACAGTGCCAGAGTGTCACAGTGCCAGTGTCACAGTGCTAGAGTGTCACAATGCCAGTGTCACAATGAAGAGTGTCACAATGCAGAGTGTTAACAGTACCACAGTATCACAATGCCAGAGTGTCACAATGCAGAACGTCACTCTGCCAGTGTCACACGGCACAGTGTCACAATGCCAGAGTTTCACAGTGCCAGAGTGTCACAGCGCAGTGTGTCACAGTGCGAGAGTGTCAAAACTCAGAATGTCAGTGCGCCAGAGTGTCACAATGCAGAGTGTCACAATGCAGACTGACACAGTGCCAGAGTGTCACAATGCAGTGTCACAATGCAGAGTGTCACAGCGCCATATTCACAATGCAGAGTGTCACAACACCAAAGTTTCACAGTGCCAGAGTGTCACAATGCAGAACGTCACTGTGCCAGTGTCACACGGCACAGTGTCACAATGCCAGAGTTTCACAGTGCCAGAGTGCCACAGCGCAGAGTGTCACAGTGCGAGAGTGTCAAAACTCAGAATGTCAGTGTGCCAGAGTGTCACAATGCAGAGTGTCACAGTGCCAGAATGTCACAATGCAGACTGACACAGTGCCAGTGTCACAATGCAGTGTCACAATGCACAGTGTCACAGAGCCAGAGTGTCACAGTTCCAATGTGTCACAATGCCAGCGTGTCACAGTGCCTGAGTGTCACAATGCAGAGTGTCACAGTGCCAGAGTGTCACAGTTCCAGAGTGTCACAATGCCAGAGTGTCACAATGCAGAGTGCCACTTTGCCAGAGTGTCACAATACCAGAATGTCAGTGTGCCAGAGTGTCACAATGCAGAGTGTCACAATGCAGAGTGTCACAGTGCCAGAGTGTCACAATGCAGAGTGCCACTGTGCCAGTGTCACAATGCAGAGAGTCGCAATGCAATGTCATACTGCCAGAGTGTCACAATGCAGAGTGTCACAATGCTATGTCACAGAGCCAGAGTGTCACAGTACAGACTCTCACAGTGCCAGAGTGTCACAATGCAGAGTGTCACAATGCAGAGTGTTACAGTGCCACAGTGTCACAATGCCAGAGTGTCACAGTGCCATAGTGTCACAATGCAGAATGTCACAGTGCCAGTGTGTCACAATGCAGAGTGTCACAATGCAGAGAGTCACAGTGTCACAGTGTCACAGTGCCAGATTGTCACACGTGCCAGTGTGTTACAATGTCAGAGTATCATAGTGCCAGAGAGTGACAATGTCAGAGTGTCACAGTGCCAGAGAGTCACAATGCCAGAGAGCCACTGTGCCAGAGTGTCACAAAGCCAGAATGTCACAGTGCCAGAGTGTCACAATGCAGAGTGTCACAATGCAGAGTGTCACAGTGCCAGAGTGTCACAATGCACAGTGCCACTGTGCCAGAGTGTCACAATGCCAGAGTGTCACAGTGCAAAATGTCACAATGCAGAGTGTCACAATGCAGAGTGCCACTGTGCCAGAGTGTCACAATGCAGAGAGTCGCAATTCAATGACACAGTGCCACAGTGTCACAATGCAGAGTGCCACTGTGCCAGAGTGTCACAATGCAGAGTGTCGCAATACTATGTCACAGTGCCAGAGTGTCACAATGCAGACTCTCACAGTGACAGAGTGTCACAATGCAGAGTGTTACACTGCCACAGTGTCAGAATGCCAGAGTCTCACAGTGCCAGTGTCACAATGCAGAATGTCACAATGCCAGAGTGTCACAATGCAGAGTGTCACAGTGCCAGAGTGTCACAGTACCAGAGTGCCACAATGCAGAGTGCCACTGTGCCAGAGTGTCACAATACCAGAATGTCACAGTGCCAGTTTGTCACAATGCAGAGTGTCACAGTGCCAGAGTGTCACAATGCAGAGTGCTACTGTGCCAGTGTCACAATGCAGAGTCACAATGCAATGTCACAGTGCAGTGTCACAATGCAGAGTGTCACAGAGCCAGAGTGTCACAGTTCCAAAGTGTCACAATGCCAGCGTGTCACAGTGCCTGAGTGTCGCAATGCAGAGTGTCACAGTGCCAGAGTGTCACAATGCAGAGGGCTACTGTGCCAGTGTCACAATGCAGAGTCACAATGCAATGTCACAGTGCAGTGTCACAATGCAGAGTGTCACAGAGCCAGAGTGTCACAGTTCCAAAGTGTCACAATGCCAGTGTGTCACAGTGCCTGAGTGTCACAATGCAGAGTGCCACAGTGCCAGAGTGTCACAGTTCCAGAGTGTCACAATGCCAGAGTGTCACAATGCAGAGTGCCACTTTGCCAGAGTGTCACAGTGCCAGTGTCACAGTGCTAGAGTGTCACAATGCCACTGTCAGAATGCAGAGTGTCACAATGCAGAGTGTTACAGTACCACAGTATCACAATGCCAGAGTGTCACAATGCCAGAGTGTCACAGCGCAGTGTGTCACAGTGCGAGAGTGTCAAAACTCAGAATGTCAGTGGGCCAGAGTGTCACAATGCAGAGTGTCACAATGCAGACTGACACAGTGCCAGAGTGTCACAGTGCAGTGTCACAATGCAGAGTGTCACAGAGCCAGAGTGTCACAGTTCCAAAGTGTCACAATGCCAGCGTGTCACAGTGCCTGAGTGTCACAATGCAGAGTGTCACAGTGCCAGAGTGTCACGATTCCAGAGTGTCACAATGCCAGAGTGTCACAATGCAGAGTGCCACTTTGCCAGAGTGTCACAATACCAGAATGTCACAGTGCCAGTGTGTCACAATGCAGACTGACACAGTGTCAGTGTCACAATGCAGTGTCACAATGCACAGTGTCACAGAGCCAGAGTGTCACAGTTCCAAAGTGTCACAATGCCAGCGTGTCACAGTGCCTGAGTGTCACAATGCAGAGTGTCACAGTGCCAGAGTGTCACAGTTCCAGAGTGTCACAATGCCAGCGCGTCACAGTGCCTGAGTGTCACAATGCAGAGTGTCACAGAGCCAGAGTGTCACAGTTCCAAAGTGTCACAATGCCAGCGTGTCACAGTGCCTGAGTGTCACAATGCAGAGTGTCACAGTGCCAGATTGTCGCAATGCAGAGTGCCACTGTGCCAGAGTGTCACAATACCACAATGTCACAGTGGCAGAGTGTCACAATGCAGAGTGTCACAATGCAGAGTGTCACAGTGCCAGAGTGTCACAATGCACAGTGCCACTGTGCCAGTGTCACAATGCAGAGAGTCGCAATGCAATGTCACAGTGCCAGAGTGTCACAATGGAGACTCTCACAGTGCCAGAGTGTCACAGTGCCAGTGTCACAGTGCTAGAGTGTCACAATGCCAGTGTCACAATGAAGAGTGTCACAATGCAGAGTGTTAACAGTACCACAGTATCACAATGCCAGAGTGTCACAATGCAGAACGTCACTCTGCCAGTGTCACACGGCACAGTGTCACAATGCCAGAGTTTCACAGTGCCAGAGCGTCACAGCGCAGTGTGTCACAGTGCGAGAGTGTCAAAACTCAGAATGTCAGTGCGCCAGAGTGTCACAATGCAGAGTGTCACAATGCAGACTGACACAGTGCCAGAGTGTCACAATGCAGTGTCACAATGCAGAGTGTCACAGCGCCATATTCACAATGCAGAGTGTCACAACACCAAAGTTTCACAGTGCCAGAGTGTCACAATGCAGAACGTCACTGTGCCAGTGTCACACGGCACAGTGTCACAATGCCAGAGTTTCACAGTGCCAGAGTGCCACAGCGCAGAGTGTCACAGTGCGAGAGTGTCAAAACTCAGAATGTCAGTGTGCCAGAGTGTCACAATGCAGAGTGTCACAGTGCCAGAATGTCACAATGCAGACTGACACAGTGCCAGTGTCACAATGCAGTGTCACAATGCACAGTGTCACAGAGCCAGAGTGTCACAGTTCCAATGTGTCACAATGCCAGCGTGTCACAGTGCCTGAATGTCACAATGCAGAGTGTCACAGTGCCAGAGTGTCACAGTTCCAGAGTGTCACAATGCCAGAGTGTCACAATGCAGAGTGCCACTTTGCCAGAGTGTCACAATACCAGAATGTCAGTGTGCCAGAGTGTCACAATGCAGAGTGTCACAATGCAGAGTGTCACAGTGCCAGAGTGTCACAATGCAGAGTGCCACTGTGCCAGTGTCACAATGCAGAGAGTCGCAATGCAATGTCACACTGCCAGAGTGTCACAATGCAGACTCTCACAGTGCCAGAGTGTCACAGTGCCAGTGTCACAGTGCTAGAGTGTCACAATGCCACTGTCAGAATGCAGAGTGTCACAATGCAGAGTGTTACAGTACCACAGTATCACAATGCCAGAGTGTCACAATGCCAGAGTGTCACAGCGCAGTGTGTCACAGTGCGAGAGTGTCAAAACTCAGAATGTCAGTGGGCCAGAGTGTCACAATGCAGACTGACACAGTGCCAGAGTGTCACAGTGCAGTGTCACAATGCTAAGTGTCACAGAGCCAGAGTGTCACAGTTCCAAAGTGTCACAATGCCAGCGTGTCACAGTGCCTGAGTGTCACAATGCAGAGTGTCACAGTGCCAGAGTGTCACGGTTCCAGAGTGTCACAATGCCAGAGTGTCACAATGCAGAGTGCCACTTTGCCAGAGTGTCACAATACCAGAATGTCACAGTGCCAGTGTGTCACAATGCAGACTGACACAGTGTCAGTGTCACAATGCAGTGTCACAATGCACAGTGTCACAGAGCCAGAGTGTCACAGTTCCAAAGTGTCACAATGCCAGCGTGTCACAGTGCCTGAGTGTCACAATGCAGAGTGTCACAGTGCCAGAGTGTCACAGTTCCAGAGTGTCACAATGCCAGCGCGTCACAGTGCCTGAGTGTCACAATGCAGAGTGTCACAGAGCCAGAGTGTCACAGTTCCAAAGTGTCACAATGCCAGCGTGTCACAGTGCCTGAGTGTCACAATGTAGAGTGTCACAGTGCCAGATTGTCGCAATGCAGAGTGCCACTGTGCCAGAGTGTCACAATACCACAATGTCACAGTGGCAGAGTGTCACAATGCAGAGTGTCACAATGCAGAGTGTCACAGTGCCAGAGTGTCACAATGCACAGTGCCACTGTGCCAGTGTCACAATGCAGAGAGTCGCAATGCAATGTCACAGTGCCAGAGTGTCACAATGGAGACTCTCACAGTGCCAGAGTGTCACAGTGCCAGTGTCACAGTGCTAGAGTGTCACAATGCCAGTGTCACAATGAAGAGTGTCACAATGCAGAGTGTTAACAGTACCACAGTATCACAATGCCAGAGTGTCACAATGCAGAACGTCACTCTGCCAGTGTCACACGGCACAGTGTCACAATGCCAGAGTTTCACAGTGCCAGAGTGTCACAGCGCAGTGTGTCACAGTGCGAGAGTGTCAAAACTCAGAATGTCAGTGCGCCAGAGTGTCACAATGCAGAGTGTCACAATGCAGACTGACACAGTGCCAGAGTGTCACAATGCAGTGTCACAATGCAGAGTGTCACAGCGCCATATTCACAATGCAGAGTGTCACAACACCAAAGTTTCACAGTGCCAGAGTGTCACAATGCAGAACGTCACTGTGCCAGTGTCACACGGCACAGTGTCACAATGCCAGAGTTTCACAGTGCCAGAGTGCCACAGCGCAGAGTGTCACAGTGCGAGAGTGTCAAAACTCAGAATGTCAGTGTGCCAGAGTGTCACAATGCAGAGTGTCACAGTGCCAGAATGTCACAATGCAGACTGACACAGTGCCAGTGTCACAATGCAGTGTCACAATGCACAGTGTCACAGAGCCAGAGTGTCACAGTTCCAATGTGTCACAATGCCAGCGTGTCACAGTGCCTGAGTGTCACAATGCAGAGTGTCACAGTGCCAGAGTGTCACAGTTCCAGAGTGTCACAATGCCAGAGTGTCACAATGCAGAGTGCCACTTTGCCAGAGTGTCACAATACCAGAATGTCACAGTGCCAGAGTGTCACAATGCAGAGTGTCACAATGCAGAGTGTCACAGTGCCAGAGTGTCACAATGCAGAGTGCCACTGTGCCAGTGTCACAATGCAGAGAGTCGCAATGCAATGTCATACTGCCAGAGTGTCACAATGCAGAGTGTCACAATGCTATGTCACAGAGCCAGAGTGTCACAGTACAGACTCTCACAGTGCCAGAGTGTCACAATGCAGAGTGTCACAATGCAGAGTGTTACAGTGCCACAGTGTCACAATGCCAGAGTGTCACAGTGCCATAGTGTCACAATGCAGAATGTCACAGTGCCAGTGTGTCACAATGCAGAGTGTCACAATGCAGAGAGTCACAGTGTCACAGTGTCACAGTGCCAGATTGTCACACGTGCCAGTGTGTTACAATGTCAGAGTATCATAGTGCCAGAGAGTGACAATGTCAGAGTGTCACAGTGCCAGAGAGTCACAATGCCAGAGAGCCACTGTGCCAGAGTGTCACAAAGCCAGAATGTCACAGTGCCAGAGTGTCACAATGCAGAGTGTCACAATGCAGAGTGTCACAGTGCCAGAGTGTCACAATGCACAGTGCCACTGTGCCAGAGTGTCACAATGCCAGAGTGTCACAGTGCAAAATGTCACAATGCAGAGTGTCACAATGCAGAGTGCCACTGTGCCAGAGTGTCACAATGCAGAGAGTCGCAATTCAATGACACAGTGCCACAGTGTCACAATGCAGAGTGCCACTGTGCCAGAGTGTCACAATGCAGAGTGTCGCAATACTATGTCACAGTGCCAGAGTGTAACAATGCAGACTCTCACAGTGACAGAGTGTCACAATGCAGAGTGTTACACTGCCACAGTGTCAGAATGCCAGAGTCTCACAGTGCCAGTGTCACAATGCAGAATGTCACAATGCCAGAGTGTCACAATGCAGAGTGTCACAGTGCCAGAGTGTCACAGTACCAGAGTGCCACAATGCAGAGTGCCACTGTGCCAGAGTGTCACAATACCAGAATGTCACAGTGCCAGTTTGTCACAATGCAGAGTGTCACAGTGCCAGAGTGTCACAATGCAGAGTGCTACTGTGCCAGTGTCACAATGCAGAGTCACAATGCAATGTCACAGGGCAGTGTCACAATGCAGAGTGTCACAGAGCCAGAGTGTCACAGTTCCAAAGTGTCACAATGCCAGCGTGTCACAGTGCCTGAGTGTCGCAATGCAGAGTGTCACAGTGCCAGAGTGTCACAATGCAGAGGGCTACTGTGCCAGTGTCACAATGCAGAGTCACAATGCAATGTCACAGTGCAGTGTCACAATGCAGAGTGTCACAGAGCCAGAGTGTCACAGTTCCAAAGTGTCACAATGCCAGTGTGTCACAGTGCCTGAGTGTCACAATGCAGAGTGTCACAGTGCCAGAGTGTCACAGTTCCAGAGTGTCACAATGCCAGAGTGTCACAATGCAGAGTGCCACTTTGCCAGAGTGTCACAATACCAGAATGTCACAGTGCCAGAGTGTCACAATGCAGATTGTCACAATGCAGAGTGTCACAGTGCCAGAGTGTCACAATGCAGAGTGCCACTGTGCCAGTGTCACAATGCAGAGAGTCGCAATGCAATGTCATACTGCCAGAGTGTCACAATGCAGAGTGTCACAATGCTATGTCACAGAGCCAGAGTGTCACAGTACAGACTCTCACAGTGCCAGAGTGTCACAATGCAGAGTGTCACAATGCAGAGTGTTACAGTGCCACAGTGTCACAATGCCAGAGTGTCACAGTGCCAGAGTGTCACAATGCAGAATGTCACAGTGCCAGAGTGTCACAATGCAGAGTGTCACAGTGCCAGAGTGTCACAGTTCCAGAGTGTCACAATGCAGAATGTCACAGTTCCAGAGTGTCACAATGCAGAGTGTCACAGTGCCAGATTGTCACAATGCAGAGTGCCACTGTGCCAGAGTGTCACAATACCACAATGTCACAGTGCCAGAGTGTCACAATGCAGAGTGTCACAATGCAGAGTGTCACAGTGCCAGAGTGTCACAATGCAGAGTGCCACTGTGCCAGTCTCACAATGCAGAGAGTCGCAATGCAATGTCACAGTGCCAGAGTGTCACAATGGAGACTCTCACAGTGACAGAGTGTCACAATGCCAGTGTCACAACGCAGAGTGTCACAATGCAGAGTGTTACAGTACCACAGTATCACAATGCCAGAGTGTCACAATGCAGAACGTCACTCTGCCAGTGTCACACGGCACAGTGTCACAATGTAAGAGTTTCACAGTGCCAGAGTGTCACAGCGCAGTGTGTCACAGTGCGAGAGTGTCAAAACTCAGAATGTCAGTGCGCCAGAGTGTCACAATGCAGACTGACACAGTGCCAGAGTGTCACAATGCAGTGTCACAATGCAGAGTGTCACAGTGCCATAGTCACAATGCAGAGTGTCACAATGCCAAAGTTTCACAGTGCCAGAGTGTCACAATGAAGAACGTCACTGTGCCAGTGTCACACGGCACAGTGTCACAATGCCAGAGTTTCACAGTGCCAGAGTGTCACAGCGCAGAGTGTCACAGTGCGAGAGTGTCAAAACTCAGAATGTCAGTGTGCCAGAGTGTCACAATGCAGAGTGTCACAGCACCAGAGTGTCACAATGCAAAGTGTCACAGTGCCAGAGTGTCACAATGCAGAACGGCACGGTGCCAGAGTGTCACAATGCAGAGTGTCAAAGGGCCAGAGTGCCACACTGCAGAATGTCACAATACCAGAGTGTCACGGACCCAGAGTGTCAAAATGCCAGAATGTCACAGTGCAAAATGTCACAATGCAGAGAGACACAATGCAGAGTGTCACAGTGCCAGAGTGTCACAATGCCAGAGTGTCACAGTGCCAGTGTGTCACAATGCAGAGTGTCACAATGCAGAGAGTCACAGTGTCACAGTGTCACAATGACAGAGTGTCACAGTGCCAGAATGTCACACGTGCCAGTGTGTTACAATGTCAGAGTGTCATAGTGCCAGAGAGTGACAATGTCAGAGTGTCACAGTGCCAGAGAGTCACAATGCCAGAGAGCCACTGCGCCAGAGTGTCACAAATCCAGAATGTCACAGTGCCAGAGTGTCACAATGCAGAGTGTCACAATGCAGAGTGTCACAGTGCCAGAGTGTCACAATGCACAGTGCCACTGTGCCAGAGTGTCACAATGCCTGAGTGTCACAGTGCAAAATGTCACAATGCAGAGTGTCACAATGCAGAGTGTCACAGTGCCAGCGTGTCACAATGCAGAGTGCCACTGTGCCAGAGTGTCACAATGCAGAGAGTCCCAATTCAATGACACAGTGCCAGAGTGTCACAATGCAGACTATCACAGTGACAGAGTGTCACAATGCCAGTGTCACAACGCAGAGTGTCACAATGCAGTGTTACACCGCCACAGTGTCAGAATGCCAGAGTCTCACAGTGCCAGTGTCACAATGCAGAATGTCACAGTGCCAGAGTGTCACAATGCAGAGTGTCACAGTGCCAGAGTGTCACAGTTCCAGAGTATCACAATGCCAGAGTGTCACAGTACCAGAGTGCCACAATGCAGAGTGCCACTGTGCCAGAGTGTCACAATACCAGAATGTCACAGTGCCAGAGTGTAACAATGCAGAGTGTCACAGTGCCAGAGTGTCACAATGCAGAGTGCCACTGTGCCAGTGTCACAATGCAGAGTCACAATGCAATGTCACAGTGCCAGAGTGTCACAATGCAGAGTGTCGCAATGCTATGTCAGAGTGCCAGAGTGTCACAATACAGACTCTCACAGTGCCAGAGTGTCACAGTGCCAGTGTCACAGTGCTAGAGTGTCACAATGCTGCGTATCAGAAAGCAGAGTGTCACAATGAGAGTTACAGTACCACAGTGTCACAATGCCAGAGTGTCACAGTGCCATAGTGTCACAATGCACAATGTCACAGTGCCAGAATGTCACAATACAGAGTGTCACAGTGCCAGAGTGTCACAGTTCCAGACTGTCACAATGCCAGAGTGTCACAGTGCTAGAGCGTCACAATGCAGAGTGTCACAATGAAGTGCCACAGTGCCAGAGTGTCACAATGCAAGAGTGTCACAGTTCCAGTGTGTCACAATGCCAGAGTGTCACAGTGACAGAGTGTCACAATGCAGAATGGCACGGTGCCAGAGTGACACAATGCAGAGTGTCACAGTGCCAGAGTGCCACAATGCCTGAGTATCACAATGCAGAGTGTCACAATGTAGAATGTCACAGTGCCAGAGTGTCACAATGCAGAGTGTCACAGCGCCAGAGTGACACAATGCAGAGTGTCACAGTGCCAGAGTGCCACAATGCCAGAGTGTCACAATCCAGACTGTCAAAATGGAGAATGTCACAGTGCCAGAGTGTCACAATACAGAGTGTCATAGTGCCAGAGTGTCACAATGCAGAGTGTAACACTGCAGAATGTCACAATGCCAGAGTGTCACGGTCCCAGAGGGTCACAATGACAGAATGTCACAGTGCCAGTGTGTCGCAATGCAGAGAGACACAATGCAGAGTGTCACACGGTCAGAGTGTCAAAATGCCAGAGTGTCACAGTGCCAGTGTGTCACAATGCAGAGTGTCACAATGCAGAGTGTCACTGCGCCAGAGTGTCACATTGCCAGAATGTCACAGTGCCAAAATGTCACAATGCAGAGTGTCACAATGCAGAGTGTCACAGTGCCAGAGTGTCACAATGCAGAGTGCCACTGTGGCAGAGTGTCACAATGCAGAGAGTCGCAATTCAATGTCACAGTGCCAGAGTGTCACAATGCAGTGTGCCACTGTGCCAGAGTGTCACAATGCAGAGTGTCGCAATGCTATGTCACAGTGCCAGAGTGTCACAATGCAGACACTTACAGTGACAGAGTCTCACAATGCTAGTGTCACAACGCAGAGTGTCACAATGCAGACTGTCACACTGCCACAGTGTCATAATGCCAGAGTCTCACAATGCCATAGTGTCAGAATGCAGAATGTCACAGTGCCAGAGTGTAACAATGCAGAGTGTCACATTGCCAGAATGTCACAGTGCCAAAATGTCACAATGCAGAGTGTCACAATGCAGAGTGTCACAGTGCCAGAGTGTCACAATGCAGAGTGCCACTGTGGCAGAGTGTCACAATGCAGAGAGTCGCAATTCAATGTCACAGTGCCAGAGTGTCACAATGCAGTGTGCCACTGTGCCAGAGTGTCACAATGCAGAGTGTCGCAATGCTATGTCACAGTGCCAGAGTGTCACAATGCAGACACTTACAGTGACAGAGTCTCACAATGCTAGTGTCACAACGCAGAGTGTCACAATGCAGACTGTTACACTGCCACAGTGTCATAATGCCAGTCTCACAATGCCATAGTGTCACAATGCAGAATGTCACAGTGCCAGAGTGTAACAATGCAGAGTGTCACAGTGCCAGTGTCACAGTTCCAGAGTGTCACAATGCAGAGTGCCACTGTGCCCGAGTGTCACAATACCAGAATGTCACAGTGCCAGAGTGTCACAATGCAGAGTGCCACTGTGCCAGAGTGTCACAATGCAGAGTGTCGCAATGCTATGCCACAGTGCCAGAGTGTCACAATGCAGACTCTCACAGTGCCAGAGTGTCACAATGCAGAGTGCCACAGTGCCAGAGTGTCACAGTGCCAGTGTCACAGTGCCAGAGTGTCACAATGCGAGTGCCACAGTGCCAGAGAGTCACAATGCAGGAGTGTCACAGTGCCAGAGAGTCACGATGCACAGTGCCACTGTGCCAGAGTGTCACAATGCCAGAATGTCACAGTGCCAATATGTCACAATGCAGAGTGTCACAGTGCCTGAGTGTCACAATGCAGAGTGCCACTGTGCCAGAGTGTCACAATGCAGAGAGTCGCAATTCAATGTCACAGTGCCAGAGTGTCACAATGCAGAGTGCCACTGTGCCAGAGTGTCACAGTGCCAGAGTGTCACAATGCAGACTCTCACAGTGACAGAGTGTCACAAGGCCAGTGTCACAACGCAGAGTGTCACAATGCAGAGTGTTACACTGCCACAGTGTCATAGTGACAGAGTGTCAAAGTGCCATAGTGTCACAATGCAGAATGTCACAGTGCCAGAGTGCCACAATGCCTGAGTATCACAATCAAGAGTGTCACAATGTAGAATGTCACAGTGCCAGAGTGTCACAATGCTGAGTGTCACAGCGCCAGAGTGACACAATGCAGAGTGTCAAAGTGCCAGAGTGCCACAATGCCAGAGTGTCACAATCCAGACTGTCAAAATGGAGAATGTCACAGTGCCAGAGTGTCACAATACAGAGTGTCATAGTGCCAGAGTGTCACAATGCAGAGTGTCACACTGCAGAATGTCACAATGCCAGAGTGTCACGGTCCCAGAGGGTCACAATGACAGAATGTCACAGTGCCAGTGTGTCGCAATGCAGAGAGACACAATGCAGAGTGTCACACGGCCAGAATGTCAAAATGCCAGAGTGTCACAGTGCCAGTGTTTCACAATGGAGAGTGTCACAATGCAGAGTGTCACTCGGCCAGAGTGTCACAATGCCAGAATGTCACAGTGCCAGAGTGTCACAATGCAGAGTGCCACTGTGGCAGAGTGTCACAATGCAGAGAGTCGCAATTCAATGTCACAGTGCCAGAGTGTCACAATGCAGAGTGCCACTGTGGCAGAGTGTCACAATGCAGAGAGTCGCAATTCAATCTCACAGTGCCAGAGTGTCACAATGCAGAGTGCCGCTGTGCCAGAGTGTCACAATGCAGAGTGTCGCAATGCTATGTCACAATGCCAGTGTCACAACGCAGAGTGTCACAATGCAGAGTGTTACACTGCCACAGTGTCATAATGCCAGAGTCTCACAGTGCCATAGTGTCACAATGCCAGAATGTCACAGTGCCAAAATGTCACAATGCAGAGTGTCACAATGCAGAGTGTCACAGTGCCAGAATGTCACAATGCAGAGTGTCACAATGCCAACGTGTCACAGTGCCAGAGTGTCACAATGCAGAGTGTCATAGTACCAGAGTGTCACAATGCAGAGTGTCACAATGAAGTGCCACAGTGCCAGCGTGTCACAATGCCAGAGTGTCACAGTGCCAGAGTGTCACAATGCAGAACGTCACTGTGCCAGTGTCACACGGCACAGTGTCACAATGCCAGAGTTTCACAGTGCCAGAGTGTCACAGCGCAGAGTGTCACAGTGCGGGAGAGTCACAACGCAGAACTTCACTGTGCCAGAGAGTCACAATGCAGAGTGTCACAGTACCAGAGTGTCACAATGCAGAGTGTCAAAATGAAGTGCCACAGTGCCAGAGTGTCACAATGCCAGAGTGTCACAGTGACAGAGTGTCACAATGCAGAACGGCACGGTGCCAGAGTGACAGAATGCAGAGTGTCACAGTGCCAGAGCGTCACAATGCCAGAGTATCACAATCCAGATTGTCACAATGTAGAATGTCACAGTGCCAGAGTGTCACAATGCAGAGTGTCACAGTGCCAGAGTGTCACAATGCAGAGCGTCACAATCCCAGAACGGCACGGTGCCAGAGTGACAGAATGCAGAGTGTCACAATCCAGACTGTCAAAATGGAGAAGGTTACAGTGCCAGTGTCACAATGCAGAGTGTCACAATGCAGAATGTCACAATGCCAGAGTGTCACGGTTCCAGAGTGTCACAATGACAGAATGTTACAGTGCCAGTGTGTCACAATGCAGAGAGACACAATGCAGAGTGTCACAGTGCCAGAGTGTCACAATGCCAGAGTGTCACAGTGCCAGTGTGTCACAATGCAGAGTGTGACAATGCAGAGTGTCATTGTGCCAGAGTGTCACAATGACAGAGTGTCACAATGCCAGAATGTTAGAGTGCCAGAGTGTCACAATGCAGAGCGCCACTGTGCCAGAGTGTCACAATGCAGAGTGCCACTATGCCAGAGTGTCACAATGCAGAGTGTCGCAATGCTATGTCACAGTGCCAGAGTGTCACAATGCAGACTCTCACAGTGCCAGAGTGTCACAATGCAGAGTGCCACTGTGCCAGAGTGTCACAGTGCCAGTGTCACAGTGCCAGAGTGTCACAATGCGAGTGTCACAGTGCCAGACTGTCACTATGCCAGAGAATGACAATGCAGAATGTCACTCTGCTAGAGTGTCACAAAGCAGAGTGCCACAGTTCCAGAGTGTCACAATACCAGAATGTCACAGTGCCGGAGTGTCACAATGCAGAGTGCCACTGTGCCAGATTGTCACAATGCAGAGTGTCGCAATGCTATGCCACAGTGTCAGAGTGTCACAATGCAGACTCTCACAGTGCCAGAGTGTCACAATGCAGAGTGCCACTGTGCCAGAGTGTCACAGTGCCAGTGTCACAGTGCCAGAGTGTCACAATGCGAGTGCCACAGTGCCAGAGAGTCACAATGCAGGAGTGTCACAGTGCCAGAGAGTCACAATGCACAGTGCCACTGTGCCAGAGTGTCACAATGCAGAGAGTCGCAATTCAATGTCACAGTGCCAGAGTGTCACAATGCAGAGTGCCACTGTGCCAGAGTGTCACAATGCAGAGAGTCGCAATTCAATGTCACAGTGCCAGAGTGTCACAATGCAGACTCTCACAGTGACAGAGTGTCACAAGGCCAGTGTCACAACGCAGTGTCACAATGCAGAGTATTACACTGCCACAGTGTCATAGTGCCAGAGTGTCACAGTGCCATAGTGTCACAATGCAGAATGTCACAGTGCCAGAGTGCCACAATGCCTGAGTATCACAATCAAGAGTGTCACAATGTAGAATGTCACAGTGCCAGAGTGTCACAATGCAGTGTCACAGCGCCAGAGTGACACAATGCAGAGTGTCACAGTGCCAGAGTGCCACAATGCCAGAGTGTCACAATCCAGACTGTCAAAATGGAGAATGTCACAGTGCCAGAGTGTCACAATGCAGAGTGTCACACTGCAGAATGTCACAATGCCAGAGTGTCACGGTCCCAGAGGGTCACAATGACAGAATGTCACAGTACCAGAGTGTCACAATGCAGAGTGTCACAATGAAGTGCCACAGTGCCAGAGTGTCACAATGCCAGAGTGTCACAGTGACAGAGTGTCACAATGCAGAACGGCACGGTGCCAGAGTGACAGAATGCAGAGTGTCACAGTGCCAGAGCGTCACAATGCCAGAGTATCACAATCCAGATTGTCACAATGTAGAATGTCACAGTGCCACAGTGTCACAATGCAGAGTGTCACAGTGCCAGAGTGTCACAATGCAGAGCGTCACAATCCCAGAACGGCACGGTGCCAGAGTGACAGAATGCAGAGTGTCACAATGCAGACTGTCAAAATGGAGAATGTTACAGTGCCAGAGTGTCACAATGCAGAGTGTCACAATGCAGAATGTCACAATGCCAGAGTGTCACGGTTCCAGAGTGTCACAATGACAGAATGTTACAGTGCCAGTGTGTCACAATGCAGAGAGACACAATGCAGAGTGTCACAGTGCCAGAGTGTCACAATGCCAGAGTGTCACAGTGCCAGTGTGTCCCAATGCAGAGTGTGACAATGCAGAGTGTCATTGTGCCAGAGTGTCACAATGACAGAGTGTCACAATGCCAGAATGTTAGAGTGCCAGAGTGTCACAATGCAGAGCGCCACTGTGCCAGAGTGTCACAATGCAGAGTGCCACTATGCCAGAGTGTCACAATGCAGAGTGTCGCAATGCTATGTCACAGTGCCAGAGTGTCACAATGCAGACTCTCACAGTGCCAGAGTGTCACAATGCAGAGTGCCACTGTGCCAGAGTGTCACAGTGCCAGTGTCACAGTGCCAGAGTGTCACAATGCGAGTGTCACAGTGCCAGACTGTCACTATGCCAGAGAATGACAATGCAGAATGTCACTCTGCTAGAGTGTCACAAAGCAGAGTGCCACAGTTCCAGAGTGTCACAATACCAGAATGTCACAGTGCCGGAGTGTCACAATGCAGAGTGCCACTGTGCCAGATTGTCACAATGCAGAGTGTCGCAATGCTATGCCACAGTGTCAGAGTGTCACAATGCAGACTCTCACAGTGCCAGAGTGTCACAATGCAGAGTGCCACTGTGCCAGAGTGTCACAGTGCCAGTGTCACAGTGCCAGAGTGTCACAATGCGAGTGCCACAGTGCCAGAGAGTCACAATGCAGGAGTGTCACAGTGCCAGAGTCACAATGCACAGTGCCACTGTGCCAGAGTGTCACAATGCAGAGAGTCGCAATTCAATGTCACAGTGCCAGAGTGTCACAATGCAGAGTGCCACTGTGCCAGAGTGTCACAATGCAGAGAGTCGCAATTCAATGTCACAGTGCCAGAGTGTCACAATGCAGACTCTCACAGTGACAGAGTGTCACAAGGCCAGTGTCACAACGCAGTGTCACAATGCAGAGTATTACACTGCCACAGTGTCATAGTGCCATAGTGTCACAGTGCCATAGTGTCACAATGCAGAATGTCACAGTGCCAGAGTGCCACAATGCCTGAGTATCACAATCAAGAGTGTCACAATGTAGAATGTCACAGTGCCAGAGTGTCACAATGCAGAGTGTCACAGCGCCAGAGTGACACAATGCAGAGTGTCACAGTGCCAGAGTGCCACAATGCCAGAGTGTCACAATCCAGACTGTCAAAATGGAGAATGTCACAGTGCCAGAGTGTCACAATGCAGAGTGTCACACTGCAGAATGTCACAATGCCAGAGTGTCACGGTCCCAGAGGGTCACAATGACAGAATGTCACAGTACCAGAGTGTCACAATGCAGAGTGTCACAATGAAGTGCCACAGTGCCAGAGTGTCACAATGCCAGAGTGTCACAGTGACAGAGTGTCACAATGCAGAACGGCACGGTGCCAGAGTGACAGAATGCAGAGTGTCACAGTGCCAGAGCGTCACAATGCCAGAGTATCACAATCCAGATTGTCACAATGTAGAATGTCACAGTGCCACAGTGTCACAATGCAGAGTGTCACAGTGCCAGAGTGTCACAATGCAGAGCGTCACAATCCCAGAACGGCACGGTGCCAGAGTGACAGAATGCAGAGTGTCACAATGCAGACTGTCAAAATGGAGAATGTTACAGTGCCAGAGTGTCACAATGCAGAGTGTCACAATGCAGAATGTCACAATGCCAGAGTGTCACGGTTCCAGAGTGTCACAATGACAGAATGTTACAGTGCCAGTGTGTCACAATGCAGAGAGACACAATGCAGAGTGTCACAGTGCCAGAGTGTCACAATGCCAGAGTGTCACAGTGCCAGTGTGTCACAATGCAGAGTGTGACAATGCAGAGTGTCATTGTGCCAGAGTGTCACAATGACAGAGTGTCACAATGCCAGAATGTTAGAGTGCCAGAGTGTCACAATGCAGAGCGCCACTGTGCCAGAGTGTCACAATGCAGAGTGCCACTATGCCAGAGTGTCACAATGCAGAGTGTCGCAATGCTATGTCACAGTGCCAGAGTGTCACAATGCAGACTCTCACAGTGCCAGAGTGTCACAATGCAGAGTGCCACTGTGCCAGAGTGTCACAGTGCCAGTGTCACAGTGCCAGAGTGTCACAATGCGAGTGTCACAGTGCCAGACTGTCACTATGCCAGAGAATGACAATGCAGAATGTCACTCTGCTAGAGTGTCACAAAGCAGAGTGCCACAGTTCCAGAGTGTCACAATACCAGAATGTCACAGTGCCAGAGTGTCACAATGCAGAGTGTCACACTGCAGAATGTCACAATGCCAGAGTGTCACGGTCCCAGAGGGTCACAATGACAGAATGTCACAGTGCAGTGTGTCGCAATGCAGAGAGACACAATGCAGAGTGTCACACGGCCAGAGTGTCAAAAGGCCAGAGTGTCATAGTGCCAGTGTGTCACAATGCAGAGTGTCACAATGCAGAGCGTCACTGTGCCAGAGTGTCACAATGCCAGAATGTCACAGTGCCAAAATGTCACAATGCAGAGTGTCACAATGCAGAGTGTCACAGTGCCAGAGTGTCACAATGCAGAGTGCCACTGTGGCAGATTGTCACAATGCAGAGTCGCAATTCAATCTCACAGTGCCAGAGTGTCACAATGCAGAGTGCCACTGTGCCAGAGTGTCACAATGCAGAGTGTCGCAATGCTATGTCACAGTGCCAGAGTGTCACAATGCAGACTCTTACAGTGACAGAGTGTCACAATGCCAGTGTCACAACGCAGAGTGTCACAATGCAGTGTTACACTGCCACAGTGTCATAGTGCCAGAGTGTCACAGTGCCATAGTGTCACAATGCAGAATGTCACAGTGCCAGAGTAGCATAATGCCAGAGTCTCACAGTCCCATAGTGTCACAATGCAGAATGTCACAGTGCCAGAGTGTCACAATGCAGAGTGTCACAGTGCCAGTGTCACAGTTCCAGAGTGTCACAATGAAGAGTGCCACTGTGCCCGGGTGTCACAATACCAGAATGTCACAAAACAGAGTGTCATAATGCAGATAGTCACAATGCAGACTGTCACAGTGGCAGAGTGTCACAGCGCCAGAGTGTCACAATGCAGAGTGCCACAATGCAGTGTCACAATGCAGAGTGTCACAATGCCATAGTCACAATGCAGAGTGTCACAATGCCATAGTCACAATGCAGAGTGTCACAATGTAGAGTGCCACAATGCAGTGTCACAATGCAGAGTGTCACAATGCCATAGTCACAATGCAGAGTGTCACAATGCCAAAGTGTCACAGTGCCAGAGTGTCACAATGCAGAACGTCACTGTGCCAGTGTCACACGGCACAGTGTCACACGGCCAGAGTGTCAAAATGCCAGAGTGTCACAGTGCCAGTGTGTCACAATGCAGAGTGTCACAATGCAGAGTGTCACTGTGCCAGAGTGTCACAATGCCAGAATGTCACATTGCCAAAATGTCACAATGCAGAGTGTCACAATGCAGAGTGTCACAGTGCCAGAGTGTCACAATGCAGAGTGCCACTGTGCCAGAGTGTCACAATGCAGAGTGTCGCAAGGCTATGTCACAGTGCCAGAGTGTCACAATGCAGACACTTACAGTGACAGAGTCTCACAATGCTAGTGTCACAACGCAGAGTGTCACAATGCAGACTGTTACACTGCCACAGTGTCATAATGCCAGAGTCTCACAATGCCATAGTGTCACAATGAAGAATGTCACAGTGCCAGAGTGTAACAATGCAGAGTGTCACAGTGCCAGTGTCACAGTTCCAGAGTGTCACAATGCAGAGTGCCACTGTGCCCGAGTGTCACAATACCAGAATGTCACAGTGCCAGAGTGTCACAATGCAGAGTGCCACTGTGCCAGAGTGTCACAATGCAGAGTGTCGCAATGCTATGCCACAGTGCCAGAGTGTCACAATGCAGACTCTCACAGTGCCAGAGTGTCACAATGCAGAGTGCCACTGTGCCAGAGTGTCACAGTGCCAGTGTCACAGTGCCAGAGTGTCACAATGCGAGTGCCACAGTGCCAGAGAGTCACAATGCAGGAGTGTCACAGTGCCAGAGAGTCACAATGCCAGAATGTCACAGTGCCAAAATGTCACAATGCAGAGTGTCACAATGCAGAGTGCCACAGTGCCTGAGTGTCACAATGCAGAGTGCCACTGTGCCAGAGTGTCACAATGCAGAGAGTCGCAATTCAATGTCACAGTGCCAGAGTGTCACAATGCAGAGTGCCACTGTGCCAGAGTGTCACAGTGCCAGAGTGTCACAATGCAGACTCTCACAGTGACAGAGTGTCACAAGGCCAGTGTCACAACGCAGAGTGTCACAATGCAGAGTGTTACACTGCCACAGTGTCATAGTGACAGTGTCACAGTGCCATAGTGTCACAATGCAGAATGTCACAGTGCCAGAGTGCCACAATGCAGAGTGTCACAATGAAGTGCCACAGTGCCAGAGTGTCACAATGCCAGAGTGTCACAGTGACAGAGTGTCACAATGCAGAACGGCACGGTGCCAGAGTGACAGAATGCAGAGTGTCACAGTGCCAGAGCGTCACAATGCCAGAGTATCACAATCCAGATTGTCACAATGTAGAATGTCACAGTGCCAGAGTGCCACAATGCAGAGTGTCACAGTGCCAGAGTGTCACAATGCAGAGCGTCACAATCCCAGAACGGCACGGTGCCAGAGTGACAGAATGCAGAGTGTCACAATCCAGACTGTCAAAATGGAGAATGTTACAGTGCCAGAGTGTCACAATGCAGAGTGTCACAATGCAGAATGTCACAATGCCAGAGTGTCACGGTTCCAGAGTGTCACAATGACAGAATGTTACAGTGCCAGTGTGTCACAATGCAGAGAGACACAATGCAGAGTGTCACAGTGCCAGAGTGTCACAATGCCAGAGTGTCACAGTGCCAGTGTGTCACAATGCAGAGTGTGACAATGCAGAGTGTCATTGTGCCAGAGTGTCACAATGACAGAGTGTCACAATGCCAGAATGTTAGAGTGCCAGAGTGTCACAATGCAGAGCGCCACTGTGCCAGAGTGTCACAATGCAGAGTGCCACTATGCCAGAGTGTCACAATGCAGAGTGTCGCAATGCTATGTCACAGTGCCAGAGTGTCACAATGCAGACTCTCACAGTGCCAGAGTGTCACAATGCAGAGTGCCACTGTGCCAGAGTGTCACAGTGCCAGTGTCACAGTGCCAGAGTGTCACAATGCGAGTGTCACAGTGCCAGACTGTCACTATGCCAGAGAATGACAATGCAGAATGTCACTCTGCTAGAGTGTCACAAAGCAGAGTGCCACAGTTCCAGAGTGTCACAATACCAGAATGTCACAGTGCCGGAGTGTCACAATGCAGAGTGCCACTGTGCCAGATTGTCACAATGCAGAGTGTCGCAATGCTATGCCACAGTGTCAGAGTGTCACAATGCAGACTCTCACAGTGCCAGAGTGTCACAATGCAGAGTGCCACTGTGCCAGAGTGTCACAGTGCCAGTGTCACAGTGCCAGAGTGTCACAATGCGAGTGCCACAGTGCCAGAGAGTCACAATGCAGGAGTGTCACAGTGCCAGAGAGTCACAATGCACAGTGCCACTGTGCCAGAGTGTCACAATGCAGAGAGTCGCAATTCAATGTCACAGTGCCAGAGTGTCACAATGCAGAGTGCCACTGTGCCAGAGTGTCACAATGCAGAGAGTCGCAATTCAATGTCACAGTGCCAGAGTGTCACAATGCAGACTCTCACAGTGACAGAGTGTCACAAGGCCAGTGTCACAACGCAGTGTCACAATGCAGAGTATTACACTGCCACAGTGTCATAGTGCCATAGTGTCACAGTGCCATAGTGTCACAATGCAGAATGTCACAGTGCCAGAGTGCCACAATGCCTGAGTATCACAATCAAGAGTGTCACAATGTAGAATGTCACAGTGCCAGAGTGTCACAATGCAGAGTGTCACAGCGCCAGAGTGACACAATGCAGAGTGTCACAGTGCCAGAGTGCCACAATGCCAGAGTGTCACAATCCAGACTGTCAAAATGGAGAATGTCACAGTGCCAGAGTGTCACAATGCAGAGTGTCACACTGCAGAATGTCACAATGCCAGAGTGTCACGGTCCCAGAGGGTCACAATGACAGAATGTCACAGTACCAGAGTGTCACAATGCAGAGTGTCACAATGAAGTGCCACAGTGCCAGAGTGTCACAATGCCAGAGTGTCACAGTGACAGAGTGTCACAATGCAGAACGGCACGGTGCCAGAGTGACAGAATGCAGAGTGTCACAGTGCCAGAGCGTCACAATGCAGAGTATCACAATCCAGATTGTCACAATGTAGAATGTCACAGTGCCACAGTGTCACAATGCAGAGTGTCACAGTGCCAGAGTGTCACAATGCAGAGCGTCACAATCCCAGAACGGCACGGTGCCAGAGTGACAGAATGCAGAGTGTCACAATGCAGACTGTCAAAATGGAGAATGTTACAGTGCCAGAGTGTCACAATGCAGAGTGTCACAATGCAGAATGTCACAATGCCAGAGTGTCACGGTTCCAGAGTGTCACAATGACAGAATGTTACAGTGCCAGTGTGTCACAATGCAGAGAGACACAATGCAGAGTGTCACAGTGCCAGAGTGTCACAATGCCAGAGTGTCACAGTGCCAGTGTGTCACAATGCAGAGTGTGACAATGCAGAGTGTCATTGTGCCAGAGTGTCACAATGACAGAGTGTCACAATGCCAGAATGTTAGAGTGCCAGAGTGTCACAATGCAGAGCGCCACTGTGCCAGAGTGTCACAATGCAGAGTGCCACTATGCCAGAGTGTCACAATGCAGAGTGTCGCAATGCTATGTCACAGTGCCAGAGTGTCACAATGCAGACTCTCACAGTGCCAGAGTGTCACAATGCAGAGTGCCACTGTGCCAGAGTGTCACAGTGCCAGTGTCACAGTGCCAGAGTGTCACAATGCGAGTGTCACAGTGCCAGACTGTCACTATGCCAGAGAATGACAATGAAGAATGTCACTCTGCTAGAGTGTCACAAAGCAGAGTGCCACAGTTCCAGAGTGTCACAATACCAGAATGTCACAGTGCCGGAGTGTCACAATGCAGAGTGCCACTGTGCCAGAGTGTCACAATGCAGAGTGTCGCAATGCTATGCCACAGTGTCAGAGTGTCACAATGCAGACTCTCACAGTGCCAGAGTGTCACAATGCAGAGTGCCACTGTGCCAGAGTGTCACAGTGCCAGTGTCACAATGCCAGAGTGTCACAATGCGAGTGCCACAGTGCCAGAGAGTCACAATGCAGGAGTGTCACAGTGCCAGAGAGTCACAATGCACAGTGCCACTGTGCCAGAGTGTCACAATGCAGAGAGTCGCAATTCAATGTCACAGTGCCAGAGTGTCACAATGCAGAGTGCCACTGTGCCAGAGTGTCACAATGCAGAGAGTCGCAATTCAATGTCACAGTGCCAGAGTGTCACAATGCAGACTCTCACAGTGACAGAGTGTCACAAGGCCAGTGTCACAACGCAGAGTGTCACAATGCAGAGTGTTACACTGCCACAGTGTCATAGTGCCAGAGTGTCACAGTGCCATAGTGTCACAATGCAGAATGTCACAGTGCCAGAGTGCCACAATGCCTGAGTATCACAATCAAGAGTGTCACAATGTAGAATGTCACAGTGCCAGAGTGTCACAATGCAGAGTGTCACAGCGCCAGAGTGACACAATGCAGAGTGTCACAGTGCCAGAGTGCCACAATGCCAGAGTGTCACAATCCAGACTGTCAAAATGGAGAATGTCACAGTGCCAGAGTGTCACAATGCAGAGTGTCACACTGCAGAATGTCACAATGCCAGAGTGTCACGGTCCCAGAGGGTCACAATGACAGAATGTCACAGTGCAGTGTGTCGCAATGCAGAGAGACACAATGCAGAGTGTCACACGGCCAGAGTGTCAAAAGGCCAGAGTGTCACAGTGCCAGTGTGTCACAATGCAGAGTGTCACAATGCAGAGCGTCACTGTGCCAGAGTGTCACAATGCCAGAATGTCACAGTGCCAAAATGTCACAATGCAGAGTGTCACAATGCAGAGTGTCACAGTGCCAGAGTGTCACAATGCAGAGTGCCACTGTGGCAGATTGTCACAATGCAGAGTCGCAATTCAATCTCACAGTGCCAGAGTGTCACAATGCAGAGTGCCACTGTGCCAGAGTGTCACAATGCAGAGTGTCGCAATGCTATGTCACAGTGCCAGAGTGTCACAATGCAGACTCTTACAGTGACAGAGTGTCACAATGCCAGTGTCACAACGCAGAGTGTCACAATGCAGTGTTACACTGCCACAGTGTCATAGTGCCAGAGTGTCACAGTGCCATAGTGTCACAATGCAGAATGTCACAGTGCCAGAGTAGCATAATGCCAGAGTCTCACAGTCCCATAGTGTCACAATGCAGAATGTCACAGTGCCAGAGTGTCACAATGCAGAGTGTCACAGTGCCAGTGTCACAGTTCCAGAGTGTCACAATGAAGAGTGCCACTGTGCCCGGGTGTCACAATACCAGAATGTCACAAAACAGAGTGTCATAATGCAGATAGTCACAATGCAGACTGTCACAGTGGCAGAGTGTCACAGCGCCAGAGTGTCACAATGCAGAGTGCCACAATGCAGTGTCACAATGCAGAGTGTCACAATGCCATAGTCACAATGCAGAGTGTCACAATGCCATAGTCACAATGCAGAGTGTCACAATGTAGAGTGCCACAATGCAGTGTCACAATGCAGAGTGTCACAATGCCATAGTCACAATGCAGAGTGTCACAATGCCAAAGTGTCACAGTGCCAGAGTGTCACAATGCAGAACGTCACTGTGCCAGTGTCACACGGCACAGTGTCACACGGCCAGAGTGTCAAAATGCCAGAGTGTCACAGTGCCAGTGTGTCACAATGCAGAGTGTCACAATGCAGAGTGTCACTGTGCCAGAGTGTCACAATGCCAGAATGTCACATTGCCAAAATGTCACAATGCAGAGTGTCACAATGCAGAGTGTCACAGTGCCAGAGTGTCACAATGCAGAGTGCCACTGTGCCAGAGTGTCACAATGCAGAGTGTCGCAAGGCTATGTCACAGTGCCAGAGTGTCACAATGCAGACACTTACAGTGACAGAGTCTCACAATGCTAGTGTCACAACGCAGAGTGTCACAATGCAGACTGTTACACTGCCACAGTGTCATAATGCCAGAGTCTCACAATGCCATAGTGTCACAATGCAGAATGTCACAGTGCCAGAGTGTAACAATGCAGAGTGTCACAGTGCCAGTGTCACAGTTCCAGAGTGTCACAATGCAGAGTGCCACTGTGCCCGAGTGTCACAATACCAGAATGTCACAGTGCCAGAGTGTCACAATGCAGAGTGCCACTGTGCCAGAGTGTCACAATGCAGAGTGTCGCAATGCTATGCCACAGTGCCAGAGTGTCACAATGCAGACTCTCACAGTGCCAGAGTGTCACAATGCAGAGTGCCACTGTGCCAGAGTGTCACAGTGCCAGCGTCACAGTGCCAGAGTGTCACAATGCGAGTGCCACAGTGCCAGAGAGTCACAATGCAGGAGTGTCACAGTGCCAGAGAGTCACAATGCCAGAATGTCACAGTGCCAAAATGTCACAATGCAGAGTGTCACAATGCAGAGTGCCACAGTGCCTGAGTGTCACAATGCAGAGTGCCACTGTGCCAGAGTGTCACAATGCAGAGAGTCGCAATTCAATGTCACAGTGCCAGAGTGTCACAATGCAGAGTGCCACTGTGCCAGAGTGTCACAGTGCCAGAGTGTCACAATGCAGACTCTCACAGTGACAGAGTGTCACAAGGCCAGTGTCACAACGCAGAGTGTCACAATGCAGAGTGTTACACTGCCACAGTGTCATAGTGACAGAGTGTCACAGTGCCATAGCGTCACAATGCAGAATGTCACAGTGCCAGAGTGCCACAATGCAGAGTGTCACAATGAAGTGCCACAGTGCCAGAGTGTCACAATGCCAGAGTGTCACAGTGACAGAGTGTCACAATGCAGAACGGCACGGTGCCAGAGTGACAGAATGCAGAGTGTCACAGTGCCAGAGCGTCACAATGCCAGAGTATCACAATCCAGATTGTCACAATGTAGAATGTCACAGTGCCACAGTGTCACAATGCAGAGTGTCACAGTGCCAGAGTGTCACAATGCAGAGCGTCACAATCCCAGAACGGCACGGTGCCAGAGTGACAGAATGCAGAGTGTCACAATCCAGACTGTCAAAATGGAGAATGTTACAGTGCCAGAGTGTCACAATGCGAGTGCCACAGTGCCAGAGAGTCACAATGCAGGAGTGTCACAGTGCCAGAGAGTCACAATGCCAGAATGTCACAGTGCCAAAATGTCACAATGCAGAGTGTCACAATGCAGAGTGCCACAGTGCCTGAGTGTCACAATGCAGAGTGCCACAGTGCCAGAGTGTCACAATGCAGAGTCGCAATTCAATGTCACAGTGCCAGAGTGTCACAATGCAGAGTGCCACTGTGCCAGAGTGTCACAGTGCCAGAGTGTCACAATGCAGACTCTCACAGTGACAGAGTGTCACAAGGCCAGTGTCACAACGCAGAGTGTCACAATGCAGAGTGTTACACTGCCACAGTGTCATAGTGACAGTGTCACAGTGCCATAGTGTCACAATGCAGAATGTCACAGTACCAGAGTGCCACAATGCAGAGTGTCACAATGAAGTGCCACAGTGCCAGAGTGTCACAATGCCAGAGTGTCACAGTGACAGAGTGTCACAATGCAGAACGGCACGGTGCCAGAGTGACAGAATGCAGAGTGTCACAGTGCCAGAGCGTCACAATGCCAGAGTATCACAATCCAGATTGTCACAATGTAGAATGTCACAGTGCCACAGTGTCACAATGCAGAGTGTCACAGTGCCAGAGTGTCACAATGCAGAGCGTCACAATCCCAGAACGGCACGGTGCCAGAGTGACAGAATGCAGAGTGTCACAATCCAGACTGTCAAAATGGAGAATGTTACAGTGCCAGAGTGTCACAATGCAGAGTGTCACAATGCAGAATGTCACAATGCCAGAGTGTCACGGTTCCAGAGTGTCACAATGACAGAATGTTACAGTGCCAGTGTGTCACAATGCAGAGAGACACAATGCAGAGTGTCACAGTGCCAGAGTGTCACAATGCCAGAGTGTCACAGTGCCAGTGTGTCACAATGCAGAGTGTGACAATGCAGAGTGTCATTGTGCCAGAGTGTCACAATGACAGAGTGTCACAATGCCAGAATGTTAGAGTGCCAGAGTGTCACAATGCAGAGCGCCACTGTGCCAGAGTGTCACAATGCAGAGTGCCACTATGCCAGAGTGTCACAATGCAGAGTGTCGCAATGCTATGTCACAGTGCCAGAGTGTCACAATGCAGACTCTCACAGTGCCAGAGTGTCACAATGCAGAGTGCCACTGTGCCAGAGTGTCACAGTGCCAGTGTCACAGTGCCAGAGTGTCACAATGCGAGTGTCACAGTGCCAGACTGTCACTATGCCAGAGAATGACAATGCAGAATGTCACTCTGCTAGAGTGTCACAAAGCAGAGTGCCACAGTTCCAGAGTGTCACAATACCAGAATGTAACAGTGCCGGAGTGTCACAATGCAGAGTGCCACTGTGCCAGATTGTCACAATGCAGAGTGTCGCAATGCTATGCCACAGTGTCAGAGTGTCACAATGCAGACTCTCACAGTGCCAGAGTGTCACAATGCAGAGTGCCACTGTGCCAGAGTGTCACAGTGCCAGTGTCACAGTGCCAGAGTGTCACAATGCGAGTGCCACAGTGCCAGAGAGTCACAATGCAGGAGTGTCACAGTGCCAGAGAGTCACAATGCACAGTGCCACTGTGCCAGAGTGTCACAATGCAGAGAGTCGCAATTCAATGTCACAGTGCCAGAGTGTCACAATGCAGAGTGCCACTGTGCCAGAGTGTCACAATGCAGAGAGTCGCAATTCAATGTCACAGTGCCAGAGTGTCACAATGCAGACTCTCACAGTGACAGAGTGTCACAAGGCCAGTGTCACAACGCAGTGTCACAATGCAGAGTATTACACTGCCACAGTGTCATAGTGCCAGAGTGTCACAGTGCCATAGTGTCACAATGCAGAATGTCACAGTGCCAGAGTGCCACAATGCCTGAGTATCACAATCAAGAGTGTCACAATGTAGAATGTCACAGTGCCAGAGTGTCACAATGCAGAGTGTCACAGCGCCAGAGTGACACAATGCAGAGTGTCACAGTGCCAGAGTGCCACAATGCCAGAGTGTCACAATCCAGACTGTCAAAATGGAGAATGTCACAGTGCCAGAGTGTCACAATGCAGAGTGTCACACTGCAGAATGTCACAATGCCAGAGTGTCACGGTCCCAGAGGGTCACAATGACAGAATGTCACAGTACCAGAGTGTCACAATGCAGAGTGTCACAATGAAGTGCCACAGTGCCAGAGTGTCACAATGCCAGAGTGTCACAGTGACAGAGTGTCACAATGCAGAACGGCACGGTGCCAGAGTGACAGAATGCAGAGTGTCACAGTGCCAGAGCGTCACAATGCCAGAGTATCACAATCCAGATTGTCACAATGTAGAATGTCACAGTGCCACAGTGTCACAATGCAGAGTGTCACAGTGCCAGAGTGTCACAATGCAGAGCGTCACAATCCCAGAACGGCACGGTGCCAGAGTGACAGAATGCAGAGTGTCACAATGCAGACTGTCAAAATGGAGAATGTTACAGTGCCAGAGTGTCACAATGCAGAGTGTCACAATGCAGAATGTCACAATACCAGAGTGTCACGGTTCCAGAGTGTCACAATGACAGAATGTTACAGTGCCAGTGTGTCACAATGCAGAGAGACACAATGCAGAGTGTCACAGTGCCAGAGTGTCACAATGCCAGAGTGTCACAGTGCCAGTGTGTCACAATGCAGAGTGTGACAATGCAGAGTGTCATTGTGCCAGAGTGTCACAATGACAGAGTGTCACAATGCCAGAATGTTAGAGTGCCAGAGTGTCACAATGCAGAGCGCCACTGTGCCAGAGTGTCACAATGCAGAGTGCCACTATGCCAGAGTGTCACAATGCAGAGTGTCGCAATGCTATGTCACAGTGCCAGAGTGTCACAATGCAGAGTGCCACTGTGCCAGAGTGTCACAGTGCCAGTGTCACAGTGCCAGAGTGTCACAATGCGAGTGTCACAGTGCCAGACTGTCACTATGCCAGAGAATGACAATGAAGAATGTCACTCTGCTAGAGTGTCACAAAGCAGAGTGCCACAGTTCCAGAGTGTCACAATACCAGAATGTCACAGTGCCGGAGTGTCACAATGCAGAGTGCCACTGTGCCAGAGTGTCACAATGCAGAGTGTCGCAATGCTATGCCACAGTGTCAGAGTGTCACAATGCAGACTCTCACAGTGCCAGAGTGTCACAATGCAGAGTGCCACTGTGCCAGAGTGTCACAGTGCCAGTGTCACAGTGCCAGAGTGTCACAATGCGAGTGCCACAGTGCCAGAGAGTCACAATGCAGGAGTGTCACAGTGCCAGAGAGTCACAATGCACAGTGCCACTGTGCCAGAGTGTCACAATGCAGAGAGTCGCAATTCAATGTCACAGTGCCAGAGTGTCACAATGCAGAGTGCCACTGTGCCAGATTGTCACAATGCAGAGTCGCAATTCAATGTCACAGTGCCAGAGTGTCACAATGCAGACTCTCACAGTGACAGAGTGTCACAAGGCCAGTGTCACAACGCAGAGTGTCACAATGCAGAGTGTTACACTGCCACAGTGTCATAGTGCCAGAGTGTCACAGTGCCATAGTGTCACAATGCAGAATGTCACAGTGCCAGAGTGCCACAATGCCTGAGTATCACAATCAAGAGTGTCACAATGTAGAATGTCACAGTGCCAGAGTGTCACAATGCAGAGTGTCACAGCGCCAGAGTGACACAATGCAGAGTGTCACAGTGCCAGAGTGCCACAATGCCAGAGTGTCACAATCCAGACTGTCAAAATGGAGAATGTCACAGTGCCAGAGTGTCACAATGCAGAGTGTCACACTGCAGAATGTCACAATGCCAGAGTGTCACGGTCCCAGAGGGTCACAATGACAGAATGTCACAGTGCAGTGTGTCGCAATGCAGAGAGACACAATGCAGAGTGTCACACGGCCAGAGTGTCAAAAGGCCAGAGTGTCATAGTGCCAGTGTGTCACAATGCAGAGTGTCACAATGCAGAGTGTCACTGTGCCAGAGTGTCACAATGCCAGAATGTCACAGTGCCAAAATGTCACAATGCAGAGTGTCACAATGCAGAGTGTCACAGTGCCAGAGTGTCACAATGCAGAGTGCCACTGTGGCAGATTGTCACAATGCAGAGTCGCAATTCAATCTCACAGTGCCAGAGTGTCACAATGCAGAGTGCCACTGTGCCAGAGTGTCACAATGCAGAGTGTCGCAATGCTATGTCACAGTGCCAGAGTGTCACAATGCAGACTCTTACAGTGACAGAGTGTCACAATGCCAGTGTCACAACGCAGAGTGTCACAATGCAGTGTTACACTGCCACAGTGTCATAGTGCCAGAGTGTCACAGTGCCATAGTGTCACAGTGCCATAGTGTCACAATGCAGAATGTCACAGTGCCAGAGTAGCATAATGCCAGAGTCTCACAGTCCCATAGTGTCACAATGCAGAATGTCACAGTGCCAGAGTGTCACAATGCAGAGTGTCACAGTGCCAGTGTCACAGTTCCAGAGTGTCACAATGAAGAGTGCCACTGTGCCCGGGTGTCACAATACCAGAATGTCACAAAACAGAGTGTCATAATGCAGATAGTCACAATGCAGACTGTCACAGTGGCAGAGTGTCACAGCGCCAGAGTGTCACAATGCAGAGTGCCACAATGCAGTGTCACAATGCAGAGTGTCACAATGCCATAGTCACAATGCAGAGTGTCACAATGCCATAGTCACAATGCAGAGTGTCACAATGTAGAGTGCCACAATGCAGTGTCACAATGCAGAGTGTCACAATGCCAAAGTGTCACAGTGCCAGAGTGTCACAATGCAGAACGTCACTGTGCCAGTGTCACACGGCACAGTGTCACACGGCCAGAGTGTCAAAATGCCAGAGTGTCACAGTGCCAGTGTGTCACAATGCAGAGTGTCACAATGCAGAGTGTCACTGTGCCAGAGTGTCACAATGCCAGAATGTCACATTGCCAAAATGTCACAATGCAGAGTGTCACAATGCAGAGTGTCACAGTGCCAGAGTGTCACAATGCAGAGTGCCACTGTGCCAGAGTGTCACAATGCAGAGTGCCACTGTGCCAGAGTGTCACAATGCAGAGTGTCGCAAGGCTATGTCACAGTGCCAGAGTGTCACAATGCAGACACTTACAGTGACAGAGTCTCACAATGCTAGTGTCACAACGCAGAGTGTCACAATGCAGAGTGCCACTATGCCAGAGTGTCACAATGCAGAGTGTCGCAATGCTATGTCACAGTGCCAGAGTGTCACAATGCAGAGTGCCACTGTGCCAGAGTGTCACAGTGCCAGTGTCACAGTGCCAGAGTGTCACAATGCGAGTGTCACAGTGCCAGACTGTCACTATGCCAGAGAATGACAATGAAGAATGTCACTCTGCTAGAGTGTCACAAAGCAGAGTGCCACAGTTCCAGAGTGTCACAATACCAGAATGTCACAGTGCCGGAGTGTCACAATGCAGAGTGCCACTGTGCCAGAGTGTCACAATGCAGAGTGTCGCAATGCTATGCCACAGTGTCAGAGTGTCACAATGCAGACTCTCACAGTGCCAGAGTGTCACAATGCAGAGTGCCACTGTGCCAGAGTGTCACAGTGCCAGTGTCACAGTGCCAGAGTGTCACAATGCGAGTGCCACAGTGCCAGAGAGTCACAATGCAGGAGTGTCACAGTGCCAGAGAGTCACAATGCACAGTGCCACTGTGCCAGAGTGTCACAATGCAGAGAGTCGCAATTCAATGTCACAGTGCCAGAGTGTCACAATGCAGAGTGCCACTGTGCCAGATTGTCACAATGCAGAGTCGCAATTCAATGTCACAGTGCCAGAGTGTCACAATGCAGACTCTCACAGTGACAGAGTGTCACAAGGCCAGTGTCACAACGCAGAGTGTCACAATGCAGAGTGTTACACTGCCACAGTGTCATAGTGCCAGAGTGTCACAGTGCCATAGTGTCACAATGCAGAATGTCACAGTGCCAGAGTGCCACAATGCCTGAGTATCACAATCAAGAGTGTCACAATGTAGAATGTCACAGTGCCAGAGTGTCACAATGCAGAGTGTCACAGCGCCAGAGTGACACAATGCAGAGTGTCACAGTGCCAGAGTGCCACAATGCCAGAGTGTCACAATCCAGACTGTCAAAATGGAGAATGTCACAGTGCCAGAGTGTCACAATGCAGAGTGTCACACTGCAGAATGTCACAATGCCAGAGTGTCACGGTCCCAGAGGGTCACAATGACAGAATGTCACAGTGCAGTGTGTCGCAATGCAGAGAGACACAATGCAGAGTGTCACACGGCCAGAGTGTCAAAAGGCCAGAGTGTCATAGTGCCAGTGTGTCACAATGCAGAGTGTCACAATGCAGAGTGTCACTGTGCCAGAGTGTCACAATGCCAGAATGTCACAGTGCCAAAATGTCACAATGCAGAGTGTCACAATGCAGAGTGTCACAGTGCCAGAGTGTCACAATGCAGAGTGCCACTGTGGCAGATTGTCACAATGCAGAGTCGCAATTCAATCTCACAGTGCCAGAGTGTCACAATGCAGAGTGCCACTGTGCCAGAGTGTCACAATGCAGAGTGTCGCAATGCTATGTCACAGTGCCAGAGTGTCACAATGCAGACTCTTACAGTGACAGAGTGTCACAATGCCAGTGTCACAACGCAGAGTGTCACAATGCAGTGTTACACTGCCACAGTGTCATAGTGCCAGAGTGTCACAGTGCCATAGTGTCACAGTGCCATAGTGTCACAATGCAGAATGTCACAGTGCCAGAGTAGCATAATGCCAGAGTCTCACAGTCCCATAGTGTCACAATGCAGAATGTCACAGTGCCAGAGTGTCACAATGCAGAGTGTCACAGTGCCAGTGTCACAGTTCCAGAGTGTCACAATGAAGAGTGCCACTGTGCCCGGGTGTCACAATACCAGAATGTCACAAAACAGAGTGTCATAATGCAGATAGTCACAATGCAGACTGTCACAGTGGCAGAGTGTCACAGCGCCAGAGTGTCACAATGCAGAGTGCCACAATGCAGTGTCACAATGCAGAGTGTCACAATGCCATAGTCACAATGCAGAGTGTCACAATGCCATAGTCACAATGCAGAGTGTCACAATGTAGAGTGCCACAATGCAGTGTCACAATGCAGAGTGTCACAATGCCAAAGTGTCACAGTGCCAGAGTGTCACAATGCAGAACGTCACTGTGCCAGTGTCACACGGCACAGTGTCACACGGCCAGAGTGTCAAAATGCCAGAGTGTCACAGTGCCAGTGTGTCACAATGCAGAGTGTCACAATGCAGAGTGTCACTGTGCCAGAGTGTCACAATGCCAGAATGTCACATTGCCAAAATGTCACAATGCAGAGTGTCACAATGCAGAGTGTCACAGTGCCAGAGTGTCACAATGCAGAGTGCCACTGTGCCAGAGTGTCACAATGCAGAGTGCCACTGTGCCAGAGTGTCACAATGCAGAGTGTCGCAAGGCTATGTCACAGTGCCAGAGTGTCACAATGCAGACACTTACAGTGACAGAGTCTCACAATGCTAGTGTCACAACGCAGAGTGTCACAATGCAGACTGTTACACTGCCACAGTGTCATAATGCCAGAGTCTCACAATGCCATAGTGTCACAATGCAGAATGTCACAGTGCCAGAGTGTAACAATGCAGAGTGTCACAGTGCCAGTGTCACAGTTCCAGAGTGTCACAATGCAGAGTGCCACTGTGCCCGAGTGTCACAATACCAGAATGTCACAGTGCCAGAGTGTCACAATGCAGAGTGCCACTGTGCCAGAGTGTCACAATGCAGAGTGTCGCAATGCTATGCCACAGTGCCAGAGTGTCACAATGCAGACTCTCACAGTGCCAGAGTGTCACAATGCAGAGTGCCACTGTGCCAGAGTGTCACAGTGCCAGTGTCACAGTGCCAGAGTGTCACAATGCGAGTGCCACAGTGCCAGAGAGTCACAATGCAGGAGTGTCACAGTGCCAGAGAGTCACAATGCCAGAATGTCACAGTGCCAAAATGTCACAATGCAGAGTGTCACAATGCAGAGTGCCACAGTGCCTGAGTGTCACAATGCAGAGTGCCACTGTGCCAGAGTGTCACAATGCAGAGAGTCGCAATTCAATGTCACAGTGCCAGAGTGTCACAATGCAGAGTGCCACTGTGCCAGAGTGTCACAGTGCCAGAGTGTCACAATGCAGACTCTCACAGTGACAGAGTGTCACAAGGCCAGTGTCACAACGCAGAGTGTCACAATGCAGAGTGTTACACTGCCACAGTGTCATAGTGACAGAGTGTCACAGTGCCATAGTGTCACAATGCAGAATGTCACAGTGCCAGAGTGCCACAATGCAGAGTGTCACAATGAAGTGCCACAGTGCCAGAGTGTCACAATGCCAGAGTGTCACAGTGACAGAGTGTCACAATGCAGAACGGCACGGTGCCAGAGTGACAGAATGCAGAGTGTCACAGTGCCAGAGCGTCACAATGCCAGAGTATCACAATCCAGATTGTCACAATGTAGAATGTCACAGTGCCACAGTGTCACAATGCAGAGTGTCACAGTGCCAGAGTGTCACAATGCAGAGCGTCACAATCCCAGAACGGCACGGTGCCAGAGTGACAGAATGCAGAGTGTCACAATCCAGACTGTCAAAATGGAGAATGTTACAGTGCCAGAGTGTCACAATGCAGAGTGTCACAATGCAGAATGTCACAATGCCAGAGTGTCACGGTTCCAGAGTGTCACAATGACAGAATGTTACAGTGCCAGTGTGTCACAATGCAGAGAGACACAATGCAGAGTGTCACAGTGCCAGAGTGTCACAATGCCAGAGTGTCACAGTGCCAGTGTGTCACAATGCAGAGTGTGACAATGCAGAGTGTCATTGTGCCAGAGTGTCACAATGACAGAGTGTCACAATGCCAGAATGTTAGAGTGCCAGAGTGTCACAATGCAGAGCGCCACTGTGCCAGATTGTCACAATGCAGAGTGCCACTATGCCAGAGTGTCACAATGCAGAGTGTCGCAATGCTATGTCACAGTGCCAGAGTGTCACAATGCAGACTCTCACAGTGCCAGAGTGTCACAATGCAGAGTGCCACTGTGCCAGAGTGTCACAGTGCCAGTGTCACAGTGCCAGAGTGTCACAATGCGAGTGTCACAGTGCCAGACTGTCACTATGCCAGAGAATGACAATGCAGAATGTCACTCTGCTAGAGTGTCACAAAGCAGAGTGCCACAGTTCCAGAGTGTCACAATACCAGAATGTCACAGTGCCGGAGTGTCACAATGCAGAGTGCCACTGTGCCAGAGTGTCACAATGCAGAGTGTCGCAATGCTATGCCACAGTGTCAGAGTGTCACAATGCAGACTCTCACAGTGCCAGAGTGTCACAATGCAGAGTGCCACTGTGCCAGAGTGTCACAGTGCCAGTGTCACAGTGCCAGAGTGTCACAATGCGAGTGCCACAGTGCCAGAGAGTCACAATGCAGGAGTGTCACAGTGCCAGAGAGTCACAATGCACAGTGCCACTGTGCCAGAGTGTCACAATGCAGAGAGTCGCAATTCAATGTCACAGTGCCAGAGTGTCACAATGCAGAGTGCCACTGTGCCAGAGTGTCACAATGCAGAGAGTCGCAATTCAATGTCACAGTGCCAGAGTGTCACAATGCAGACTCTCACAGTGACAGAGTGTCACAAGGCCAGTGTCACAACGCAGAGTGTCACAATGCAGAGTGTTACACTGCCACAGTGTCATAGTGCCAGAGTGTCACAGTGCCATAGTGTCACAATGCAGAATGTCACAGTGCCAGAGTGCCACAATGCCTGAGTATCACAATCAAGAGTGTCACAATGTAGAATGTCACAGTGCCAGAGTGTCACAATGCAGTGTCACAGCGCCAGAGTGACACAATGCAGAGTGTCACAGTGCCAGAGTGCCACAATGCCAGAGTGTCACAATCCAGACTGTCAAAATGGAGAATGTCACAGTGCCAGAGTGTCACAATACAGAGTGTCATAGTGCCAGAGTGTCACAATGCAGAGTGTCACACTGCAGAATGTCACAATACCAGAGTGTCACGGTCCCAGAGGGTCACAATGACAGAATGTCACAGTGCCAGTGTGTCGCAATGCAGAGAGACACAATGCAGAGTGTCACAGTGCCAGAATGTCAAAATGCCAGAGTGTCACAGTGCCAGTGTTTCACAATGCAGAGTGTCACAATGCAGAGTGTCACTGTGCCAGAGTGTCACAATGCCAGAATGTCACAGTGCCAGAGTGTCACAATGCAGAGTGCCACTGTGGCAGAGTGTCACAATGCAGAGAGTCGCAATTCAATCTCACAGTGCCAGAGTGTCACAATGCAGAGTGCCGCTGTGCCAGAGTGTCACAATGCAGAGTGTCGCAATGCTATGTCACAATGCCAGTGTCACAACGCAGAGTGTCACAATGCAGAGTGTTACACTGCCACAGTGTCATAATGCCAGAGTCTCACAGTGCCATAGTGTCACAATGCCAGAATGTCACAGTGCCAAAATGTCACAATGTAGAGTGTCACAATGCAGAGTGTCACAGTGCCAGAGTGTCACAATGCATAGTGCCACTGTGCCAGAGTGTCACAATGCAGAGTGCCACAATGCAGTGTCACAATGCAGAGTGTCACATTGCCATAGTCACAATGCAGAGTGTCACAATGCCAAAGTGTCACAGTGCCAGAGTGTCACAATGCAGAACGTCACTGTGCCAGTGTCACATGGCACAGTGTCACAATGCCAGAGTTTCACAGTGCCAGAGTTTCACAGCGCAGAATGTCACAGTGCCAGAGTGTCACAGTGCAAGAGTGTCACAACGCAGAATGTCACAGTACCAGAATGTCACAATGCAGAGTGTCACAATGCCAACGTGTCACTGTGCCAGAGTGTCACAATGCAGAGTGTCATAGTACCAGAGTGTCAGAATGCAGAGTGTCACAATGAAGTGCCACAGTGCCAGCGTGTCACAATGCCAGAGTGCCACAGTGACAGAGTGTCACAATGCAGAACGGCACGGTGCCAGAGTGACAGAATGCAGAGTGTCACAGTGCCAGAGCGTCACAATGCCAGAGTATCACAATCCAGATTGTCACAATGTAGAATGTCACAGTGCCAGAGTGTCACAATGCAGAGTGTCACAGTGCCAGAGTGTCACAATGCAGAGTGTCACAGTGCCAGTGTCACAGTTCCAGAGTGTCACAATGAAGAGTGCCACTGTGCCCGGGTGTCACAATACCAGAATGTCACAAAACAGAGTGTCATAATGCAGATAGTCACAATGCAGACTGTCACAGTGGCAGAGTGTCACAGCGCCAGAGTGTCACAATGCAGAGTGCCACAATGCAGTGTCACAATGCAGAGTGTCACAATGCCATAGTCACAATGCAGAGTGTCACAATGCCATAGTCACAATGCAGAGTGTCACAATGTAGAGTGCCACAATGCAGTGTCACAATGCAGAGTGTCACAATGCCAAAGTGTCACAGTGCCAGAGTGTCACAATGCAGAACGTCACTGTGCCAGTGTCACACGGCACAGTGTCACACGGCCAGAGTGTCAAAATGCCAGAGTGTCACAGTGCCAGTGTGTCACAATGCAGAGTGTCACAATGCAGAGTGTCACTGTGCCAGAGTGTCACAATGCCAGAATGTCACATTGCCAAAATGTCACAATGCAGAGTGTCACAATGCAGAGTGTCACAGTGCCAGAGTGTCACAATGCAGAGTGCCACTGTGCCAGAGTGTCACAATGCAGAGTGCCACTGTGCCAGAGTGTCACAATGCAGAGTGTCGCAAGGCTATGTCACAGTGCCAGAGTGTCACAATGCAGACACTTACAGTGACAGAGTCTCACAATGCTAGTGTCACAACGCAGAGTGTCACAATGCAGACTGTTACACTGCCACAGTGTCATAATGCCAGAGTCTCACAATGCCATAGTGTCACAATGCAGAATGTCACAGTGCCAGAGTGTAACAATGCAGAGTGTCACAGTGCCAGTGTCACAGTTCCAGAGTGTCACAATGCAGAGTGCCACTGTGCCCGAGTGTCACAATACCAGAATGTCACAGTGCCAGAGTGTCACAATGCAGAGTGCCACTGTGCCAGAGTGTCACAATGCAGAGTGTCGCAATGCTATGCCACAGTGCCAGAGTGTCACAATGCAGACTCTCACAGTGCCAGAGTGTCACAATGCAGAGTGCCACTGTGCCAGAGTGTCACAGTGCCAGTGTCACAGTGCCAGAGTGTCACAATGCGAGTGCCACAGTGCCAGAGAGTCACAATGCAGGAGTGTCACAGTGCCAGAGAGTCACAATGCCAGAATGTCACAGTGCCAAAATGTCACAATGCAGAGTGTCACAATGCAGAGTGCCACAGTGCCTGAGTGTCACAATGCAGAGTGCCACTGTGCCAGAGTGTCACAATGCAGAGAGTCGCAATTCAATGTCACAGTGCCAGAGTGTCACAATGCAGAGTGCCACTGTGCCAGAGTGTCACAGTGCCAGAGTGTCACAATGCAGACTCTCACAGTGACAGAGTGTCACAAGGCCAGTGTCACAACGCAGAGTGTCACAATGCAGAGTGTTACACTGCCACAGTGTCATAGTGACAGAGTGTCACAGTGCCATAGTGTCACAATGCAGAATGTCACAGTGCCAGAGTGCCACAATGCAGAGTGTCACAATGAAGTGCCACAGTGCCAGAGTGTCACAATGCCAGAGTGTCACAGTGACAGAGTGTCACAATGCAGAACGGCACGGTGCCAGAGTGACAGAATGCAGAGTGTCACAGTGCCAGAGCGTCACAATGCCAGAGTATCACAATCCAGATTGTCACAATGTAGAATGTCACAGTGCCACAGTGTCACAATGCAGAGTGTCACAGTGCCAGAGTGTCACAATGCAGAGCGTCACAATCCCAGAACGGCACGGTGCCAGAGTGACAGAATGCAGAGTGTCACAATCCAGACTGTCAAAATGGAGAATGTTACAGTGCCAGAGTGTCACAATGCAGAGTGTCACAATGCAGAATGTCACAATGCCAGAGTGTCACGGTTCCAGAGTGTCACAATGACAGAATGTTACAGTGCCAGTGTGTCACAATGCAGAGAGACACAATGCAGAGTGTCACAGTGCCAGAGTGTCACAATGCCAGAGTGTCACAGTGCCAGTGTGTCACAATGCAGAGTGTGACAATGCAGAGTGTCATTGTGCCAGAGTGTCACAATGACAGAGTGTCACAATGCCAGAATGTTAGAGTGCCAGAGTGTCACAATGCAGAGCGCCACTGTGCCAGATTGTCACAATGCAGAGTGCCACTATGCCAGAGTGTCACAATGCAGAGTGTCGCAATGCTATGTCACAGTGCCAGAGTGTCACAATGCAGACTCTCACAGTGCCAGAGTGTCACAATGCAGAGTGCCACTGTGCCAGAGTGTCACAGTGCCAGTGTCACAGTGCCAGAGTGTCACAATGCGAGTGTCACAGTGCCAGACTGTCACTATGCCAGAGAATGACAATGCAGAATGTCACTCTGCTAGAGTGTCACAAAGCAGAGTGCCACAGTTCCAGAGTGTCACAATACCAGAATGTCACAGTGCCGGAGTGTCACAATGCAGAGTGCCACTGTGCCAGAGTGTCACAATGCAGAGTGTCGCAATGCTATGCCACAGTGTCAGAGTGTCACAATGCAGACTCTCACAGTGCCAGAGTGTCACAATGCAGAGTGCCACTGTGCCAGAGTGTCACAGTGCCAGTGTCACAGTGCCAGAGTGTCACAATGCGAGTGCCACAGTGCCAGAGAGTCACAATGCAGGAGTGTCACAGTGCCAGAGAGTCACAATGCACAGTGCCACTGTGCCAGAGTGTCACAATGCAGAGAGTCGCAATTCAATGTCACAGTGCCAGAGTGTCACAATGCAGAGTGCCACTGTGCCAGAGTGTCACAATGCAGAGAGTCGCAATTCAATGTCACAGTGCCAGAGTGTCACAATGCAGACTCTCACAGTGACAGAGTGTCACAAGGCCAGTGTCACAACGCAGAGTGTCACAATGCAGAGTGTTACACTGCCACAGTGTCATAGTGCCAGAGTGTCACAGTGCCATAGTGTCACAATGCAGAATGTCACAGTGCCAGAGTGCCACAATGCCTGAGTATCACAATCAAGAGTGTCACAATGTAGAATGTCACAGTGCCAGAGTGTCACAATGCAGAGTGTCACAGCGCCAGAGTGACACAATGCAGAGTGTCACAGTGCCAGAGTGCCACAATGCCAGAGTGTCACAATCCAGACTGTCAAAATGGAGAATGTCACAGAGCCAGAGTGTCACAATGCAGAGTGTCACACTGCAGAATGTCACAATGCCAGAGTGTCACGGTCCCAGAGGGTCACAATGACAGAATGTCACAGTGCAGTGTGTCGCAATGCAGAGAGACACAATGCAGAGTGTCACACGGCCAGAGTGTCAAAAGGCCAGAGTGTCATAGTGCCAGTGTGTCACAATGCAGAGTGTCACAATGCAGAGCGTCACTGTGCCAGAGTGTCACAATGCCAGAATGTCACAGTGCCAAAATGTCACAATGCAGAGTGTCACAATGCAGAGTGTCACAGTGCCAGAGTGTCACATTGCAGAGTGCCACTGTGGCAGATTGTCACAATGCAGAGTCGCAATTCAATCTCACAGTGCCAGAGTGTCACAATGCAGAGTGCCACTGTGCCAGAGTGTCACAATGCAGAGTGTCGCAATGCTATGTCACAGTGCCAGAGTGTCACAATGCAGACTCTTACAGTGACAGAGTGTCACAATGCCAGTGTCACAACGCAGAGTGTCACAATGCAGTGTTACACTGCCACAGTGTCATAGTGCCAGAGTGTCACAGTGCCATAGTGTCACAATGCAGAATGTCACAGTGCCAGAGTAGCATAATGCCAGAGTCTCACAGTCCCATAGTGTCACAATGCAGAATGTCACAGTGCCAGTGTCACAGTTCCAGAGTGTCACAATGAAGAGTGCCACTGTGCCCGGGTGTCACAATACCAGAATGTCACAAAACAGAGTGTCATAATGCAGATAGTCACAATGCAGACTGTCACAGTGGCAGAGTGTCACAGCGCCAGAGTGTCACAATGCAGAGTGTCACAATGCCATAGTCACAATGCAGAGTGTCACAATGCAGAGTGCCACAATGCAGTGTCACAATGCAGAGTGTCACAATGCCATAGTCACAATGCAGAGTGTCACAATGCCAAAGTGTCACAGTGCCAGAGTGTCACAATGCAGAACGTCACTGTGCCAGTGTCACACGGCACAGTGTCACACGGCCAGAGTGTCAAAATGCCAGAGTGTCACAGTGCCAGTGTGTCACAATGCAGAGTGTCACAATGCAGAGTGTCACTGTGCCAGAGTGTCACAATGCCAGAATGTCACATTGCCAAAATGTCACAATGCAGAGTGTCACAATGCAGAGTGTCACAGTGCCAGAGTGTCACAATGCAGAGTGCCACTGTGCCAGAGTGTCACAATGCAGAGTGTCGCAAGGCTATGTCACAGTGCCAGAGTGTCACAATGCAGACACTTACAGTGACAGAGTCTCACAATGCTAGTGTCACAACGCAGAGTGTCACAATGCAGACTGTTACACTGCCACAGTGTCATAATGCCAGAGTCTCACAATGCCATAGTGTCACAATGCAGAATGTCACAGTGCCAGAGTGTAACAATGCAGAGTGTCACAGTGCCAGTGTCACAGTTCCAGAGTGTCACAATGCAGAGTGCCACCGTGCCCGAGTGTCACAATACCAGAATGTCACAGTGCCAGAGTGTCACAATGCAGAGTGCCACTGTGCCAGAGTGTCACAATGCAGAGTGTCGCAATGCTATGCCACAGTGCCAGAGTGTCACAATGCAGACTCTCACAGTGCCAGAGTGTCACAATGCAGAGTGCCACTGTGCCAGAGTGTCACAGTGCCAGTGTCACAGTGCCAGAGTGTCACAATGCGAGTGCCACAGTGCCAGAGAGTCACAATGCAGGAGTGTCACAGTGCCAGAGAGTCACAATGCCAGAATGTCACAGTGCCAAAATGTCACAATGCAGAGTGTCACAATGCAGAGTGCCACAGTGCCTGAGTGTCACAATGCAGAGTGCCACTGTGCCAGAGTGTCACAATGCAGAGAGTCGCAATTCAATGTCACAGTGCCAGAGTGTCACAATGCAGAGTGCCACTGTGCCAGAGTGTCACAGTGCCAGAGTGTCACAATGCAGACTCTCACAGTGACAGAGTGTCACAAGGCCAGTGTCACAACGCAGAGTGTCACAATGCAGAGTGTTACACTGCCACAGTGTCATAGTGACAGAGTGTCACAGTGCCATAGTGTCACAATGCAGAATGTCACAGTGCCGGAGTGCCACAATGCCTGAGTATCACAATCAAGAGTGTCACAATGTAGAATGTCACAGTGCCAGAGTGTCACAATGCAGAGTGTCACAGCGCCAGAGTGACACAATGCAGAGTGTCACAGTGCCAGAGTGCCACAATGCCAGAGTGTCACAATCCAGACTGTCAAAATGGAGAATGTCACAGTGCCAGAGTGTCACAATACAGAGTGTCATAGTGCCAGAGTGTCACAATGCAGAGTGTCACACTGCAGAATGTCACAATACCAGAGTGTCACGGTCCCAGAGGGTCACAATGACAGAATGTCACAGTGCCAGTGTGTCGCAATGCAGAGAGACACAATGCAGAGTGTCACAGTGCCAGAATGTCAAAATGCCAGAGTGTCACAGTGCCAGTGTTTCACAATGCAGAGTGTCACAATGCAGAGTGTCACTGTGCCAGAGTGTCACAATGCCAGAATGTCACAGTGCCAGAGTGTCACAATGCAGAGTGCCACTGTGGCAGAGTGTCACAATGCAGAGAGTCGCAATTCAATCTCACAGTGCCAGAGTGTCACAATGCAGAGTGCCGCTGTGCCAGAGTGTCACAATGCAGAGTGTCGCAATGCTATGTCACAATGCCAGTGTCACAACGCAGAGTGTCACAATGCAGAGTGTTACACTGCCACAGTGTCATAATGCCAGAGTCTCACAGTGCCATAGTGTCACAATGCCAGAATGTCACAGTGCCAAAATGTCACAATGTAGAGTGTCACAATGCAGAGTGTCACAGTGCCAGAGTGTCACAATGCATAGTGCCACTGTGCCAGAGTGTCACAATGCAGAGTGCCACAATGCAGTGTCACAATGCAGAGTGTCACATTGCCATAGTCACAATGCAGAGTGTCACAATGCCAAAGTGTCACAGTGCCAGAGTGTCACAATGCAGAACGTCACTGTGCCAGTGTCACATGGCACAGTGTCACAATGCCAGAGTTTCACAGTGCCAGAGTTTCACAGCGCAGAATGTCACAGTGCCAGAGTGTCACAGTGCAAGAGTGTCACAACGCAGAATGTCACAGTACCAGAATGTCACAATGCAGAGTGTCACAATGCCAACGTGTCACTGTGCCAGAGTGTCACAATGCAGAGTGTCATAGTACCAGAGTGTCAGAATGCAGAGTGTCACAATGAAGTGCCACAGTGCCAGCGTGTCACAATGCCAGAGTGCCACAGTGACAGAGTGTCACAATGCAGAACGGCACGGTGCCAGAGTGACAGAATGCAGAGTGTCACAGTGCCAGAGCGTCACAATGCCAGAGTATCACAATCCAGATTGTCACAATGTAGAATGTCACAGTGCCAGAGTGTCACAATGCAGAGTGTCACAGTGCCAGAGTGTCACAATGCAGAGCGTCACAATCCCAGAACGGCACGGTGCCAGAGTGACAGAATGCAGAGTGTCACAATCCAGACTGCCAAAATGGAGAAGGTTACAGTGCCAGAGTGTCACAATGCAGAGTGTCACAATGCAGAATGTCACAATGCCAGAGTGTCACGGTTCCAGAGTGTCACAATGACAGAATGTTACAGTGCCAGTGTGTCACAATGCAGAGAGACACAATGCAGAGTGTCACAGTGCCAGAGTGTCACAATGGCAGAGTGTAACAGTGCCAGTGTGTCACAATGCAGAGTGTGACAATGCAGAGTCTCATTGTGCCAGAGTGCCACAATGACAGAGTGTCACAATGCCAGAATGTTAGAGTGCCAGAGTGTCACAATGCAGAGCGCCACTGTACCAGAGTGTCACAATGCAGAGTGCCACTATGCCAGAGTGTCACAATGCAGAGTGTCGCAATGCTATGTCACAGTGCCAGAGTGTCACAATGCAGACTCTCACAGTGCCAGAGTGTCACAATGCAGAGTGCCACTGTGCCAGAGTGTCACAGTGCCAGTGTCACAGTGCCAGAGTGTCACAATGCGAGTGTCACAGTGCCAGACTGTCACTATGCCAGAGAATGACAATGCAGAATGTCACTCTGCTAGAGTGTCACAAAGCAGAGTGCCACAGTTCCAGAGTGTCACAATACCAGAATGTCACAGTGCCGGAGTGTCACAATGCAGAGTGCCACTGTGCCAGATTGTCACAATGCAGAGTGTCGCAATGCTATGCCACAGTGTCAGAGTGTCACAATGCAGACTCTCACAGTGCCAGAGTGTCACAATGCAGAGTGCCACTGTGCCAGAGTGTCACAGTGTCAGTGTCACAGTGCCAGAGTGTCACAATGCGAGTGCCACAGTGCCAGAGAGTCACAATGCAGGAGTGTCACAGTGCCAGAGAGTCACAATGCACAGTGCCACTGTGCCAGAGTGTCACAATGCAGAGAGTCGCAATTCAATGTCACAGTGCCAGAGTGTCACAATGCAGAGTGCCACTGTGCCAGAGTGTCACAGTGCCAGAGTGTCACAATGCAGACTCTCACAGTGACAGAGTGTCACAAGGCCAGTGTCACAACGCAGAGTGTCACAATGCAGAGTGTTACACTGCCACAGTGTCATAGTGCCAGAGTGTCACAGTGCCATAGTGTCACAATGCAGAATGTCACAGTGCCAGAGTGCCACAATGCCTGAGTATAACAATCAAGAGTGTCACAATGTAGAATGTCACAGTGCCAGAGTGTCACAATGCAGAGTGTCACAGCGCCAGAGTGACGCAATGCAGAGTGTCACAGTGCCAGAGTGCCACAATGCCAGAGTGTCATAATCCAGACTGTCAAAATGGAGAATGTCACAGTGCCAGAGTGTCACAATGCAGAGTGTCACACTGCAGAATGTCACAATGCCAGAGTGTCACGGTCCCAGAGGGTCAAAATGACAGAATGTCACAGTACCAGTGTGTCGCAATGCAGAGAGACACAATGCAGAGTGTCACACGGCCAGAGTGTCAAAATGCCAGAGTGTCACAATGCAGAGTGTCACTGTGCCAGAGTGTCACAATGCCAGAATGTCACAGTGCCAAAATGTCACAATGCAGAGTGTCACAATGCAGAGTGTCACAGTGCCAGAGTGTCACAATGCCAGAATGTCACAGTGCCAAAATGTCACAATGCAGAGTGTCACAATGCAGAGTGTCACAGTGCCAGAGTGTCACAATGCAGAGTGCCACTGTGGCAGATTGTCACAATGCAGAGTCGCAATTCAATCTCACAGTGCCAGAGTGTCACAATGCAGAGTGCCACTGTGCCAGAGTGTCACAATGCAGAGTGTCGCAATGCTATGTCACAGGGCCAGAGTGTCACAATGCAGACTCTTACAGTGACAGAGTGTCACAATGCCAGTGTCACAACGCAGAGTGTCACAATGCAGTGTTACACTGCCACAGTGTCATAGTGCCAGAGTGTCACAGTGCCATAGTGTCACAATGCAGAATGTCACAGTGCCAGAGTGCCATAATGCCAGTGTCTCACAGTGCCATAGTGTCACAATGCAGAATGTCACAGTGCCAGAGTGTCACAATGCAGAGTGTCACAGTGCCAGTGTCACAGTTCCAGAGTGTCACAATGCAGAGTGCCACTGTGCCCGGGTGTCACAATACCAGAATGTCACAAAACAGAGTGTCATAATGCAGATAGTCACAATGCAGACTGTCACAGTGGCAGAGTGTCACAGCGCCAGAGTGTCACAATGCAGAGTGCCACAATGCAGTGTCACAATGCAGAGTGTCACAATGCCATAGTCACAATGCAGAGTGTCACAATGCCAAAGTGTCACAGTGCCAGAGTGTCACAATGCAGAACGTCACTGTGCCAGTGTCACACGGCACAGTGTCACACGGCCAGAGTGTCAAAATGCCAGAGTGTCACAGTGCCATTGTGTCACAATGCAGAGTGTCACAATGCAGAGTGTCACTGTGCCAGAGTGTCACAATGCCAGAATGTCACAGTGCCAAAATGTCACAATGCAGAGTGTCACAATGCAGAGTGTCACAGTGCCAGAGTGTCACAATGCAGAGTGCCACTGTGGCAGAGTGTCACAATGCAGAGAGTCGCAATTCAATGTCACAGTGCCAGAGTGTCACAATGCAGAGTGTCACAGTGCCAGAGTGTCACAATGCAGAGTGCCACTGTGCCAGAGTGTCACAGTACCAGAGTGTCACAATGCAGAGTGTTACAGTGCAACAGTGTCACAATGCCAGAGTCTCACAGTGCCATAGTGTCACAATGCAGAATATCACAATGCCAGTGTCACAATGCAGAGTGTCACAGTGACAGAGTGTCACTGTGCCAGAGAATGACAATGCAGAATGTTACTCTGCTAGAGTGTCACAATGCAGAGTGTCACAGTTCCAGAGTGTCACAATGCAGAGTGTCACAATGAAGAGTGTCACAGTGCCACAGTGTCACAGTGCTAGAGTGTCACAATGCCAGAGTCACAATTCAGAGTGTCACAATGCAGAGTGTTACAGTGCCAGAGTGTCACAATGCCAGACTCTCACAGTGCCAGAGTGTCACAATGCAGAATGTCACTGTGCCGGAGTGTCACAATTCAGAGTGTCACAATACAGAGTGTCATAATGCAGAGTGTCACAATGCAGAATGTCACAATGCAGAGTGTCACAGTGCCAGACTGTCACAGTGCCAGAGTGTCACAATGCAGAGTGTCACAATGCAGTGTCACAATGCAGAGTGTCACAATGCAGTGTCACAATGCAGAGTGTCACAATTCCATAGTGTCACAGTGCCAGAGTGTCACAATGCAGAACGTCACTGTGCCAGTGTCACACGGCACAGTGTCACAATGCCAGAGTTTCACAGTGCCAGAGTGTGACAGCGCAGAGTGTCACAGTGCGAGAGTGTCACAACGCAGAATGTCACTGTGCCAGAGTGTCACAATGCAGACTGTCACGGTGCCAGAGTGTCACAGTGCAGAGTGTCACAATGCAGTGCCACAGTGCCAGTGTCACAATGCCAGAGTGTCACAGTGCTAGAGTGTCACAATGCCAGTGTCACAATGCAGAGTGTTACAATGCCACAGTGTCACAATGCCAGAGTCTCACAGTGCCATAGTGTCACAATGCAGAATGTCACAGTGCCAGAGTGTCACAATGCAGAGTGTCACAGTGACAGAGTGTCACAGTGCCAGATTGTCACAATGCGAGTGTCACAATGCAGAGTGTCACAGTGCCAGAGTGTCACTATGCCAGAGAATGACAATGCAGAATGTCACTCTGCTGGAGTGTCACAATGCAGAGTGTCACAATGCCAGAGTGTCACAGTGCTAGAGTGTCACAATGCCAGTGTCACAATGCAGAGTGTTACAGTGCCACAGTGTCACAATGCCAGAGTCTCACAGTGCCACAGTGTCACAATGCAGAATGTCACAGTGCCAGAGTGTCACAGAGTGTCACAGTGCCACAGTGTCACAGTGCCAGAGTGTCACAATGCCAGTGTCACAATGCAGAGTGTCACAGTTCCAGAGTGTCACAATGCAGAGTGTCACAATGCAGAGTGTCACAGTTCCAGAGTGTCACAATGCCAGTGTCACAATGCAGAGTGTCACAGTTCCAGAGTGTCACAGTGCAGAGTATCACAATGCAGAGTTTTACAGTGCCAGAGTGTCACAATGACAGACTCTCACAGTGCCAGAATGTCGCAATGCAGAATGTCACTGTGCCAGTGTCACAATTCAGAGTGTCACAATACAGTGTCACAATGCAGAGTGTCACAATGCAGACTGTCACAGTGCCAGAGTGTCACAGTGCCAGTGTCACAATGCCGCGTGCCACTGTGCAGTGTCACAATACCAGAATGTCACAGTGCCAGAGTGTCACAATGCAGAGTGTCACAATGCAGAGTGTCACAGTGCCAGAGTGTCACAATGCAGAGTGCCACTGTGCCAGTGTCACAATACCAGAATGTCACAGTGCCAGAGTGTCACAATGCAGTGTCACAATGCAGAGTATCACAGTGCGACAGTGTCACAGTGCTAGAGTGTCACAATGCCAGACTCTCACAGTGCCAGAGTGTCGCAATGCAGAATGTCACTGTGCCAGAGTGTCACAATTCAGAGTGTCACAATACAGAGTGTCACAATGCAGAGTGTCACAATGCAGAGTGTCACAGTGCCAGAGTGTCACAGTGCCAGATTGTCACAATGCAGAGTGCCACAATGCAGTGTCACAATGCAGAGTGTCACAGTGCCATAGTCACAATGCAGAGTGTCACAATGCCAAAGTGTCACAGTGCCAGAGTGTCACAATGCAGAACGTCACTGTGCCAGTGTCACACGGCACAGTGTCACAATGCCAGAGTTTCACAGTGCCAGAGTGTCACAATGCCAAAGTGTCACAGTGCCAGAGTGTCACAACGCAGAATGTCACTGTGCCAGAGTGTCACAATGCAGAGTGTCACAATGCAGTGCCACAGATCCAGAGTGTCACAATGCCAGAGTGTCACAGTGCCAGAGTGTCACAATGCAGAGAGCCACTGTGCCAGTGTCACAATGCAGCCTCTCACAGTGCCAGAGTGTCACAATGCCAGTGTCACAATGCAGAGTGTCACAATGCAGAGTGTCACAATGCAGAGTGTTACAGTGCCACAGTGTCACAATGCCAGAGTCTCACAGTGCCATAGTGTCGCAATGCAGAATGTCACAGTGCCAGAGTGTCACAATGCAGAGTGTCACAGTGCCAGAGTGTCACAGTGCCAGTGTCACAGTGCCAGAGTGTCACAATGCGAGTGTCACAATGCAGAGTGTCGCAGTGCTAGAGTGTTACTATCCAGAGAATGACAATGCAGAATGTCACTCTGCTAGAGTGTCACAATGCAGAGTGCCACTGTGCCAGAGTGTCACAATGCCAGAATGTGTCACAGTGCCACAGTGTCACAGTGCTAGAGTGTCACAATACCAGAGTCACAATGCAGAGTGTCACAATGCAGTGTGTTACAGTGCCACAGTGTCCCAATGCCAGAGTGTCACAGTGCCAGAGTGTCACAGTGCAGAGTGTCACAATGCAGAGTGTCACAGAGCCAGTGTCGCAATGCAGAGTGTCACAGTGCAGAGTGTCACACTGCAGGAGTGTCGTAAAGCCAGTGTGTCACAATACAGAGTGCCACATGGCAGAGGGTCTCAATGCTGAGTGTCACAATGCCCAAGTGTCACACTGCAGAGTGTCACAGTGCAGAGTTTCACACTGACACAGAGTCATGATTCTAGGATTCACAATGCCAGTGTCACAATGCCACAGTGTCACAGTACCAGAGCATCACAGTGCAGAGAATCACAGTGCCAGAGTGTCACAGTGCAGAGTGTCACAGTGCCAGACTGTCAGACTGGCAGAATGTCACAGTGCAGAATGTCACAATTACAGAGTGTCACAATGCCAGAGTGTCACAGTGCCTCAGTGTTAGAATGCTGTGTCACAATGCCAGGGCGAAAATGCCCAAGTGTCACAGTGCAAGAGTGTCACAATGCCAGAGTACCACAATGCCATAGTGTCACAATGCAGAGTGTCAAAATTCACAGTGTCACCGAGCAGAGACTCATAGTGAAAGACATTCAAAATGGCAGAGTGTGACAATGCAAAGTGTCACAGTGCCAGAATGTCACAATGCAGAGTGTCACAGTGCAGAGTGTCACAGTGCCAGAGTGTCACAATGCAGAGTGTCACAGTGCAGAGTGTCACAGTGCAGAGTGTCACAGTGCCAGAGGGCCACAGTGCCAGAGTGTCGCAACGCACAGTATCATAGGGCAGAGTGTCACAAGGCCAGAGTGTCACACAGCAGGAGTGTCATAAAGCCAGAGTGCCACAGTGCCAGAGTGTCACAGTACAGAGTGCCACAGTGATGAAGCAGAGTGTCATAATGCTGAGTGACACAGTCTAGGGTACAACAATGCCAGAGTGTCACAATGCCATAGTGTCACAGGGGATGAGTGTCACAATGCTGAGTGTCACAGTGCCAGAGTGTCTGGCCAGCAGCCTCACAGCTGTACTCACCAGCAGCTTTCTCCTCCAGCTGACTCACCACCAGCCTACCAGATTTGCTCTCTGACTCCACCTTGAACTTCTTGCTGGCAGTGATCAGCTTCCCCTCCTTGGGCCATTTCACCTCAGTCTTCTCCTGGGCCACCTCCCAGCTCAGGGTGCCATGTTCTGGCAGGGCAGCTTTCACCTCTTTCTGCACTTTCTCCTTTTTGATGAAAGCATCTTCTGCTTCTGGAGAGTGGGAGAAGCAATTTAAACCCCACACACTGTGCAAGGTGCTCAAGCCCCAATGGAACCTCTGACAACCTCCACAGCCCTGTCAGTGTAGGACAGTCCCACTCACACAAAGATGCACTCAGAGAGGACATCATCCTCTGCACACCCTGAGGAGCACAGATCAGCCACTTCTGAGCCAAAGGATCCAGGGCCTCAGGGGTTGAGGTTCTCCTCACCTCCACAAGAAAGCCAACTTCTTGTCCCATAACACAACACACCAACCACCTCCCAATTTCCTTTGCTACTGGGACCCCTAGGTAAGCTTTGTCCAATCTAAGTGCTTCTGGAAGAGTTCACTTTTCCTACTCTTTCCAGATGTGTTGTCCTACACACTTGGGGCTGATCCTACCTTGATCCCTGCCCAGCATGAGTTAAGCTGCCTGGGTTTTGCTTACTGGGAGAGCAGAAAACCACAAGGCTGCCTGAGGGGGATTCATCTCACAGGTGAAGGCCACTAACCACAGGTCTCTGCATGACATTGGTGTCACCCAAGCTCATTGCTTGACCAGCTTGTCTCCTCAGTGAAGATCTAAGCTACACAGCCCCTGGAGCCTAGAGCATGATTCAGTTTGCTCTGTATCAAAGGGAACTCATGGACCTTTATGTCATGAGAACCAAAATGCATCTCCCACCTGTGACAGCAACCTTGAAGGTCAGCTTCTGGCCAGCAGCCTCACAGCTGTACTCACCAGCAGCTTTCTTCTCCAGCTGACTCACCACCAGCCTACCAGATTTGCTCTCTGACTCCATCTTGAACTTCTTGCTGGCAGTCATCAGCTTCCCTTCCTTGGACCATTTCACCTCAGGCTTCTCCGGGGCCACCTCCCAGCCCAGGCTGGCATTTTGTGTCAGTGCAGCTTTCACCTCCTTCTGTACCTTCTCCTTCTTTGGAAACATCTCTTCTGTCTCTGGAAGCAAACCACAGCACTCATGCTTGAGGGTCTTTGCAGTTGTCTTCTCCAGTTCTTAACCAAGTCTCTCCTATTGCACTGTGCTTGCCCTTGCCAGGTGGCATCATGAGCAGAGGGCTGCAGCACCTCTCCTGTGAGGACAGACTGAGGGAGTTGGGACTGTGCAGTCTGCAGAAGAGAAGGCTCCCAGCAGACCTAATTGTGGCCTTCCAGTACCTGCAGGGGGCTACAGGAAAGCTGGGGAGGGACTTTGGAGGGTGTCAGGGAGGGATAGGACTGGGGGGGATGGAACAAAACTAGACATGGGGAGATTCAGCTTGGCTGTTAGGAAGAAGCTCTTCCCCAGGAGGGTGGTGAGAGCCTGGCACAGGTTGCCCAGGGAGGGGGTGGAAGCCTCATCCCTGGAGGTTTTGAAGGCCAGGCTGGAGGTGGCTGTGAGCAAGCTGCTGTAGTGTGAGGTGTCCCTGCCCATGGCAGGGGGGTTGGAACTGGCTGAGCCTTGAGCTCCCTTCCAGCCCTGACAACTCTGTGATTCTATGATCATGGTAGCCCATTCAAGACAAGAAAACTCTTTCCCCTCCATCTGACTGACAGTGCAGAAGTGCATGGGAATTCTGGGATAAAGGGTAAAAACAGTCATCATTGGAGCACAGATTTGGACCTGGCTCTTAGAGCATCACCAGGCACTCCCTGAACCCTCCTCCCTCTTGTTCCCAAGCTTCCAGTCAATGAAGCTTCAGTCTTCAGTCAGTCTTCCTCTCCAGGAACTGTTCCCCTTCTTTGATTAGGATCACTGCAGTTCAGCTCTTCTCCATCTCATCAGAGCTCTCTCAGCACCTCCTCCTGGCCTTGTCTCTATCCTTGCACCTCTGCTATGGCCTCACACTATGATTCTGCAGGAGCTTCTCTGCAGGCACAGCAGAGAGCTGAGAGAGATGCACAACTGGCCAGCCTTGCCCTTCAATTGTTATGGTTCCATGGAAGCCAAAGTGCACCTTGAGAAGGTTGATAGGGCAGCTGGCCAGAAATGAAGTCCTCCAGCTGAAATCCTTCCCCCCAGAGAGGCTGTGAGGTGATCCTCCAAACGTCAGAGCCCACCCAAAAGTGAAGGTTTCTTTAGTTTGGGCCTTCCCAGCATTTTCTCACCTCTGACTTTGACTTGGAATGTTGTGCTGTCATCCTTTGTGTCACAGCTGTAGCTCCCTTGGGCTGCTTGTGTCACCTGCTTGCCCTTGAGCTTGTGCTGCGTCCCCTGGGAGCTGACTGCTGTCCTCTGGGCCTGCTTCACCTCCCTGTGATCCTTCTGCCACAGCACAGCTCCATTGGCGGCTGACACCTCCCTCCCCAGCTCCAGGCTGTAAGAAGGACTGCCTGAGACCTCTGGAGGCGTTTTGGGCTTGTTGAGAAAGTTAACAGCTTCATCTGGAAAGAGAAAGCAGCTCATGGCTTGGGCTGAGGATGCTCGGCACAGAGAGAGGAGAGGGAGAGGAGAGAGGAGAGAGGGGAGAGGGGAGAGGGGAGAGGGGAGAGGGGAGAGGGGAGAGGGGAGAGGGGAGAGGGGAGAGGGGAGAGGGGAGAGGGGAGAGGGGAGAGGGGAGAGGGGAGAGGAGACCAGACCAGGTTGGAAGAGACCTTTGAGATCATCCAGTCCAACATAGCACCCAGCACCATCTCATCAACTAAACCATGGCACCAAGGGCCTCATCCAGGCTCTTCCTAAACACCTCCAGGGATGTGGACTCCACCACCTCCCTGGGCAGCACATCCCCAGGGCCAATCTCTCTGGCTGGGAAGAATTTCTTCCTAGCACCCAGCCTAACCCTCCCCTGGCACAGCTTGCAGACAGCAGTCACAGCTGTGGCAATCAACTGTGGATGGCAGTCAGAACAGTCCTGAGTTTCTAACAGACTCTGCTCCAACCTGTGCATCCCAGACTCACCTCAGACTTTCCAATCACAAGGCAGAGTGTCATCTCCTATGCTGCACAGCTATGTTCCTTCATCTTCTGCTGTCACAGCTGCAGCCACAAGCTTCTGCAGCTTTCCTTTCTCTCCCACCGTGAATTCCTTGCTGGCTGTGATCTCTTTGCCATCTTTGTACCACTGAACCATGAGGTTGGCCTCAGAGGTCTCAGAAAGCAATTCAGCCTGCTTGCCAGGGCTGGCCCTGACAGCTCCTCCACTTTTCTCTTTGTTTAGGAAGGTTGCAGGTGCTGAAACAGGACCCAGACACACAGTGGTGCTCAGGAAGGGCCTGGCCAGCAGGAAATGCATGCACTGAGCCCTAAGTAGCTGCATCTTCACTCTGGCACAGGCTGGCCAGAGAGCTGGGGGATACCCCATGCTGGACAGCAGCAGGCAGAAAGAGGTCTGGGGATACTGGTTGAGAGTAGGCTGAACAGGAGCCAGCAGTGTGCCCAGGGGGCCAAAAGGGCCAAGGGCATCCTGGCCTGCAGCAGGAAGAGTGTGGCCAGCAGGAGCAGGGAAGTCTTTGTGCCCTGTGCTCAGCACTGCTTAGGCCACACCTTGAGTCCTGTGTCCAGTTCTGGGCCCCTCAGGTTAGGAAAGATGTTGAGGTGCTGGAAGGTGCCCAGGGAAGGGCAACAAAGCTGGGGAGGGGTCTGGAGCACAGCCCTGGGAGGAGAGGCTGAGGGAGCTGGGGTTGCTAAGCCTGGAGAAGAGGAGGCTCAGGGGAGACCTCATTGCTCTCTACAGCTCCCTGAAGGGAGGTTGGAGCCAGGTGGGGATTGGGCTCTTCTCCCAGGCACCCAGCACCAGAACAAGAGGACACAGTCTCAAGCTGCGCCAGGGGAGGGTTAGGCTGGAGGTGAGGAAGAAGTTCTTCCCAGCCAGAGAGATTGGCCCTGGGGATGTGCTGCCCAGGGAGGTGGTGGAGTCCCCAGCCCTGGAGGGGTTCAAAAAAGGCTTGGATGTGGCACTTGAAGCCATGGTGCAGTTGTCAGGAGGTGTTAGGGATGAGGCTAGAGGTTGAGCTTCATCTCTGAGGTCTTTTCCTACTTCATTGACTCTCTGAGGTTTTGTGCTCACCAAGCTGCTCCCTGGGAACTCCAAGCAGGGCTCTGCCCTAGGTGCTGCCAGCAGACACTGAACTGATAGTCAGCCTCCTCTGGCAGGCTGCTCCCCGGGAGCTCAGGGGCAGGGCCAGCAGCCTCCTGGCGCCTCACCCAGCTGGAGCCAGGCAGCTTCTTGCGCTCCAGGCCGCAGCCGGCGCCGGCAATGGGAGGCTCTGGCTTCGGGGGGACCAGGCTGCCCTCACTGAGGCTTCTGCTTTATTTGTCACCACAGGGGCAGCTGGGGCTTGGGGGGGTGGCTTCTGGGGAGCTGCACAGGGGAAAAGAAAGAACAGAGCAAGAGGTTTATGTTTGGCAGCAGCTCACAGGCTCCTCCCAGCCACACAGTTCTTGAATGCCTCCAGGGCTGGGGACTCCACCACCTCCCTGGGCAGCCTGTGCCAGGCTCTCACCACCCTCCTGGGGAAGAACTGCTTCCTAACAGCCAACCTGAATCTACCCATTTCTAGCTTTGCTCCATCCCCCCCTGTCCTATCCCTCCCTGACACCCTCAGCAGTCCCTCCCCAGCTTTCTTGGAGCCCCCTGCAGCTCCTGGAAGGCCACAATTAGGTCTCCTTGGAGCCTTCTCTTCTCCAGACTGAACAGCCCCAACTCCCTCAGCCCCCAGAGGAGAGGTGCTCCAGCCCTCTGCTCATCCTCCTGGCCCTTCCTGGCAGACATCAAAACCTGCTGCATTCTCTGGCCAACAAACTTCCCAGGATGGTACTCAAACAGCAGCCCTGCCCCTGGAGCATAGAGTCGTGGAATCAATAAGCTTGGAAAAGACCTCAGAGATCATCAAGCCCAACCTGGCACCCAAGGCCTCCTGACTACCAAACCATGGCTTCAAGTGCCACATCCAGTCCCTTTCTGAACCCCTCCAGGGCTGGGGACTCCACCACCTCCCTGGGCAGCACATCCCAGTGGCCAACAGCTCTCTCTGGGAAGAACTTTCTCCTCCCCTCCAGCCTAAACCTCCCCTGGCGCAGTACCTGCGTGCTGGGGGTGACACAGCACCCAAGGCCCAAGAGAAGTGCAGCTTGCTGCTCCCAGTGCCCTGGGTGGCAGTCTTGCTCTGCTCAGCCAGGAGGGCAATCTCAGCAGCATCTCCCATCTCCCACTCTCGGCTGGCCACGCTGTGCCGCTCGCCGCAGCGCGCGCTGGAGATCCGGCCCCCGGCTCTCACCTCTGCCTTGCTCTGCAGCCAGGGCACTCCTGGCACTCGCTGTCCAGCTCCACCAGAAGATGCCTGTGTCCTTCACAGAGACTGCAGTCTCCTGGGGCAGCTTCTTAATGATGGTGCCTGGCAAGGAGACACCAAGGGTGGTCAGCAAACAGAGCAGCAGAGGTTGAAGTCTCTGACAGCAAAGGACCTCCCAGCCTGCCCCAGGAGTAGCCAACAGCTCTCCTGGAGTCACAGAGAGGCTGGAAAAGACCTCTGAGCTCATGGAGTCCAGCCTGTGGCCTATCACCACCACAGCAGCTAAACCATGCCACCCAGTGCCACATCCAAGCTTTGCTCCCAGCCCTTTAGTGATGCTGACTCCACCACCCCCTGGACAGTCCATCCCAGTGCCTACTCAGCTCTTCTGTGAGGAAGTGCTTCCTGGGTCAGAACAAGAGGACACAGTCTCAAGCTGTGCCAGGGGAGGGTTAGGCTGGAGCTCAGGAAGAAGTTTTCCCAGCCAGAGAGATTGGCCACTGGGATGTGCTGCCCAGGGAGGTGGTGGAGTCCCCAGCCCTGGAGGTGCTTAGGAAGAGCCTGGATGGGCTGCTTGGTGCCATGGTTTAGTTGATTAGTGTTGGGTAATAGCTTGGACTGGATGATCTCAAAGGTCTCTTCCAACCTGGTTCATTCTACTCTATTCTAATATCCAACCTCAGTCTCCCCTGGCACAGCTTCATCCCATGCCCTCTTGTCCTGTCACTGCTCCCCTGGGAGCAGAGCCTGACCCCCACCTGACTACAGCTTCCTTGTAGGTAGTTGGAGAGTGATAAGGTCCTCTCTAAGTCTCCTCTGCTCCAGGCTGATCACCCCCAGCTCCCTCAGCCTTTCCTCACAGGACTTTCCCTCCAGCCCCAGTCTCGTCTCCACCTACAGGCTGGGCAGTGACTGGCTGGAAAGCAGCCCTGAGGAGAGAGACTTGGGGGTGCTGGTGGACAAAAAGCTCAACAGGAGCTCTCAGTGTGCACTTGCAGCCCACAAGGCCAATCAGATCCTGGGCTGCATCAGGAGAAGTGTGGCCAGCAGGTCGAGGGAGGTGATCCTCCCCCTCTGCTCAGCCCTGGTGAGACCCCACCTGGAGTACTGCCTCCAGTTCTGGAGCCCCTATTACAAGAGGGATGTGGAGGTGCTGGAAGGTGTCCAGAGCAGGGCCAGGAGGATGATCAGAGGGCTGGAGCACCTCTCCTATGAGGACAGACTGAAGGAGTTGGGGCTGTTCAGTCTGCAGAAGAGAAGGCTCCCAGGTGACCTAATTGTGGCCTTCCAGTATTTGAAGGGGGCTACAGGAAGGCTGGGGAAGGACTTCTCAGGATCTCAGGTAGTGATAGGACTAGGGGGAATGGAATGAAGCTGGAGGTGGGGAGATTCAGGCTAGATGTGAGGAGGAGGTTCTTCCCCATGAGAGTGGTGAAGCCCTGGAATGGGTTGTCCAGGGAGGTGGTCGAGGCCCTGTCCCTGGGGGTGTTTAAGCCCAGGCTGGATGAGGCTGTGGCCAGCCTGATCTAGTGTGGGGTGTCCCTGCCCATGGCAGGGGGGTTGGAACTAGATGATCCTTGTGGTCCCTTCCAACCCTGAATGAAACTATGAAACTATGAAACTAATCCAAACCTTGTGGACACTGTGCAGACATCCCTTACTGTGCCAGGGGAGGGTTAGGCTGGAGCTTAGGAAGAAATTTGCCCAGACAGAGAGATTGGCCACTGGGATGTGCTGCCCAGGGAGCTGGTGGAGTCACCATCACTAAAGTGAGTCCTCAGGGGCTGCAGCCAGGGGCTGCAGGCTGGCCTAACCTGCACAGGCACTGTGATAAATGGGGGGGCATCAGGAGCTCTTGAAGGCACAGGAACTGGCGGCTCCCACGTGCCAGAAGGCGAGCCGGCGGGGAAGGCGACCGGCCTGGAGGAGCAAGCAGCTCCTGGAGGATGTAAGGGGGAAGAAGAGGCTGCATCACCTTTGGAAGGAGGGGAAGGCTTCTCCAGGTATGTTCAAGGAAGCTGTTAGATTATGTAGGAATAAAAATAGGGAGGCTAAGGCCCAGATGGAACTGAAGCTGAACAGCTCTGTCAAAGGTAATAAAAAGCATTGTTACAAATATATTAACAACAAGAAGAAGGGCAGGAAGGACCTGCACTCCCTGTTGGACCTGGAGGGGAACATGGTGACTGAAGACAAGGAAAAGGCTGAGGTCCTGAACACCTTCTTTGCCTCAATGTTTAACAGCAAGGCAGGAGGAGTTCAGGAGGAGTGGCCTCCGGAGCTGGGCGATGGGGTCGGGGAGCAGTGTGGTGCCCCGGAAATCCATGAGGAATTAATTCAGGACCTGCTGAGCCACTTGGACACTCACAAGTCCATGGGGCTGGATGGGATCCATCCTAGGGTGCTGAGAGAGCTGGCAGATGAGCTGCCAAGCCACTCTCCACCATTTTCCTCCAGTCCTGGCTCACAGGTGAGGTCCCAGATGACTGAAACTGGCCAATGTGGTCCCCATCCACAAGAAGGGTCGGATGGAGGAACCTGGAAACTCCAGGCCTGGCAGCCTGACCTCAGTGCCAGGGAAAGTGATGGAGCAGATTATCCTGGCAGCAATAACTGCGCACCTGAAGGATGGCCAAGGGCTCAGGTCCAGCCAGCATGGATTTAGGAAGGGCAGATCCTGCCTCTCCAACCTGATCTCCTTCTATGATCAGGTGACCCGTCTGGTGGATGTGGGGCAGGCTGTGGATGTGGTCTGCCTGGACTTCAGCAAGGCCTCTGACACCATCCCCCACAGCAAACTGCTGGCTAAGCTGTCAGCTCGTGGATTGGACCACAACACTCTGTGCTGGGTTAGGAACTGGCTGGAGGCTGAGCCCAGAGAGTGGTAGTGAACGGTGCCACATCCAGCTGGCGGCCAGTCACCAGTGGTGTCCCCCAGGGATCAGTGCTGGGCCCTGTCCTCTTCAACATCTTCATCCATGATCTGGATGAGGGCATCGAGTCAGTCATCAGCAAGTTTGCAGATGACACCAAGTTAGGGGCAGATGTTAGTCAGTTAGAGGGTAGAAAGGCTCTGCAGAGGGACCTCGACCGACTGGACAGATGGGCAGAGTCCAATGGGATGGCATTCAACAAGTCCAAGTGCCGAGTGCTGCACTTTGGCTATGGCAATCCCATGCAGAGCTACAGGCTGGGGTCGGAGTGGCTGAGAGCTCCCAAACAGAGAGGGACCTGGGGGTGCTGATCGACAGCCACCTGAATATGAGCCAACAGTGTGCCCAGGTGGCCAAGAGAGCCAATGGCATCCTGGCCTGCATTAGGAATAGTGTGGCCAGCAGGAGCAGGGAGGTCATTGTGCCCCTGTACTCTGCTTTGGTTAGGCCGCACCTTGAGTCCTGTGTCCAGTTCTGGGCCCCTCAGTTTAAGAAGGACATCGAAACACTTGAAGGTGTCCAGAGAAGGGCAACAAGGCTGGGGAGAGGCCTTGAGCACAGCCCTGTGAGGAGAGGCTGAGGGAGCTGGGATTGTTTAGCCTGGAGAAGAGGAGGCTCAGGGGTGACCTCATTGCCCTCTACAACTACCTGAAGGGTGGTTGTAGCCAGGAAGGGGTTGGCCTCTTCTCCCAGGCAACCAGCACCAGAACAAGAGGACACAGTCTCAAGCTGTGCCAGGGGAGGTTTAGACTCGAGGTGAGGAGGAAGTTCTTCACCGAGCGAGTCATTCGGCATTGGAACGGGTTGCCCAGGGAGGTGGTTGAGTCATCGACCCTGGAGGCGTTCAAGGGGAGATTGGACGTGGCACTTGGTGCCATGGTCTAGTCATGGGGTCTGTGTTGATAGGTTGGACTCAATGATCCTCGAGGTCTCTTCCAACCTCAGTGATACTGTGAGACTGTGATCTGCTTGCTCAGCACTGTCCTGATGCTGAGCTGTGTAGGAGCTCCTGTGGCCACTGCCAGACCAGCAGTGAGATGCAAAGGCCAAGAACTGAGTGGCAGAGAAGCTGCTCTCCACACCTTAGCAGGATGCTGATGGCTGTAAGAGCTCTGCAGCCCTGTTGTTTGCTGTGGGGGATGCTTTGTTTTGCTTGCTTCTGCCAAAGCTCTCAAGTTTCATATAGTGGACAATAAGGAACAGATAGTTAGGGATGTTGCTGCTGGGACACCATCCCTGGAGGTGTTCAAGAGGGGATGGGACATGGTCAGGAGGTGTCGGGTGACAGGTTGGACTTGATGATCTCTGAGGTCTTTCCCAACCTTATTGATTCTATGATTCTATCCCTGGAGGTGCTTAGGAAGAGCCTGGATGGGCTGCTTGGTGCCATGGTTTAGTTGATTAGTGTTGCATAATAGGTTGGACTGGATGATCTCAAAGGTCTCTTCCAACCTGGTTCACTCTATTCTATTCTAATATCCAACCTCAGTCTCCCCTGGCACAGCTTCATCCCATGCCCTCTTGTCCTGTCACTGCTCCCCTGGGAGCAGAGCCTGACCCCCACCTGACTACAGCTTCCTTGTAGGTAGTTGGAGAGTGATAAGGTCCTCTCTAAGTCTCCTCTGCTCCAGGCTGATCACCCCCAGCTCCCTCAGCCTTTCCTCACAGGACTTTCCCTCCAGCCCCAGTCTCGTCTCCACCTAATCCAAACCTTGTGGACACTGTGCAGACATCCCTAAGCCAATTGCTGGGCTCCAAGTGACACAGAACAGACAATCCCAAGGACTCAGTGTGCTCTTCACAGAGAGAAAAGCAGTCTTGTCTGGCTTGCAGTCACTCCTCTTTCTAGCCTACCATGGGGAGCCCCTTGTTAGGCACCCAGTAGCTAAGTGGCCTTGCCCAGAACAGATCTGACAGCAGTGCAGCTTCTGCTGCCCACAGCAGCTGGGGATTCACATCCAACCTTTGCTGAAGCAGGGCAGACTTAAACCAGGGAGGGCTCTGCTCTGCCTTTGGGATCTGACCTCCATCCCAGTTACCAGGAAGCAGCTGCTTACTTCTCAGCAATCCAGAGAATGGATCTGCTTTCCAATCTGCAACCAGAGTGGTGCTGACTGCACTTGCACCACACATTGGACCAGAAACCACAACTCCTCCATCAGCTTCCCAGGGAGGTCAACACCACTCTTGGGCAGAATGCAGCCTTGTGCTCCCCAGGCCACAGACAAGACAAGTGTAAGGCAGTGGGAGGAGGCATATGTCCTGTTTGGGATCATGTGAAGGGAATTCTGGAGTGCTAGGTTACAGCTCAAGGACTTGGCCTTCTGGGGAGCCCCTTGAAGCATAGCTCCCTACCAGGTGACACAGCTTGTGCAGCAACCCAATCTGTCCCTGCTCTTTGATCCTGTGGCCCAGGTACACCCTGGCAGGAGAGCCAGGGGCCCATGGGCTGCCCACAGGTGGTTCTCCTCTCACCCCATGAGGGAAGCCTCTGCTCTGCACATGCCTGGGGTGAATGTTATTCACAAGGTCAAGTCTGGAGGCTCACCTGTGAATCACACTCTTGGCAGGTGAGACTTGGCCAACCTTGTCTCTTCCCTGGGACAGACAACTCTGCCATGCTCCTGCTGCCTGCCTTCATCTCACAGAGCAGACAGCATCACCGTCTGCAGTGAGGCCCTGGGCGCTGAGCCGCCCATCACTGCCCTCTGCTTCCATGCTGCATTTCTTGCTCTGCCTGAGTTTGCTTTCCTCCTTGAGCCAAGCTGCCTCTGTGCTAGCAACAGGCACTGCACTGGAAGGTGGCAGATTCCTTCTCCCTCACTTCAAGATCCCTCAGCTTTTCCTTGAAGGGTACTGAGGGCTCTCAAGAGGAGAGAAGCAGAAAGGAGAGAGCAGAGTTTAGGGAGGGCTGCAGTGGGAGGGGCAGGGAAATAAGTCACCAGAATCAAACTAAACTAAGTAGCAGCTCTCAGGAATGAGATTGGTTTGTCCTGAACTCTCATCCAAGCCCTACTGCAGGGAGTGTTCTGCTGTCAGCTGAAAGCAATCCTGGATCCCAGCAGAAGAATGTTAAGGTCTTACCTAAAGATGAGCAAGCCCCAAGGGCAGTCCCTGCCCCACAGCAGCACACAGAGAAGTTTGCTCTAATCCCAAGCAGCCTGAGCAAGCTGCTGGAGCATCACCTTCATCAATTCTGCCCTTGTGAACATCTCTGTGTTGTACCTCCTCCCTTAGTGGAGGCAGCAGAAGGAAGCCAACCAGCCTGACTCTCTAGACAGCAGCAGCCCCTTCCCATCCAAGTCATGACAGATGCTGCAGGTGGGTGAGGAGCAAACAAGCTGCTGACAGGGAGCAGGCACAGGGCAGAAATCCTAGGTGAGTGTGAGCAGCTGAGCTGGTCAGCTGGGACAGGCCTCTTCTAAAAGCCTTTCAGCAGAAGCAAGCTCAGCAAAGGGATCTGAAAATGCCCAGAGAGGTGAATCACAGACTGCTTTTGTTCAGGAGAGACCTTGAAGCTCATCAGGTGCCAGCACTGCCAGGGCAGCACTAAACCACAGCCCTCAGCACAGCTACAGGAGGAGTGGTTGTGAACAGAGCTACAGATGTGGGGGGAAGCACAGAGGTGATGAAAGGAGGAGTTTTCTCTCCTCCTCCCCAGCTGCTCTCACTGACAAGAAAAGAACTAAAGGCAGAGCCCAGCCAGCCCAACTGCCTCTGCTCTCCTCCAGGCACAGACCTGCAGCGCTCCAGCTGAGAGAGAAACAAGAGTGGAGTCCAACCTGCAAGACAGCTGCAGGGAAGTGTGGGGAGACACTGCCAGTTTCATTCCAGCCACAGCTGGGCTGGGAAATCATCCCTGTACCTCTCCCCCCAGCTGGAGAAAGGGAAGCTGGACTGAGGGGGACAGCCAGTGCTCACAGCCACAGGACTGGTGCCACACTCAGGCCACAGCTCTGGATTAGCCAGTGCTGATTCACCACCACTTCTGCTTCAAGAGAGATCAGGTTTTGGCCTGAACCTTCATCTTCTAACAACTCCTCAGCACCTCCCAGCCTCCATTCTCCCTCTCCCTGACCATTCACCCTCCCAGGCTGCTCATTCCCTGTGCTCACTAGCAGTGGGGAATGGAAGCTCTCAGACTGAAAGCCAAGCAGGATTAGGTTTGCCTTAGATTCCTAAACCCATGCCCATGGTGACACATCCCACTCAGTGCTCTAGAGGCTGGAGACACCAACTGAGGCCCTCCAACATCCCACACCCAAACTTTGATGGCCAGGAACCTCTATTCTGTACAACTCAGAGCTTAGCCTCTGAGACTATCACCTCCTTCCCCACCACTAGGACAGGAGGATGCTGTCTTGGATCTGCTTTGCTCTTTCAGGAACTCAGGCCCTAGAAACTCAGGCCTTCAGTTCTGCAGCTCATTCATTCCAGCCCTGGCACAGCCATGCTTGCAGCTGTCACCTAAACACCTCCAGCCATTTCTGGCTGAGCACAGCCTGGATAGAGAGACCAGACTGTAAGGGGCTGCCAGGGGGAGCAATGCTATCTACTGCTTTGGTTGGATCTCAGGATTCAAACCTGCCTGGGAACCCATGCAATCCCTTCAGAAACAGGAAGGTCACTCTAGCTCACCACATCAACTTGGTGAGGACTTCATGCACCTCAACTCAAGGCCAAAACCTCCTGCCTTGAAGGGCTATGGTTACAGAGACCTGCTCTGCCCACACCCCACATGTCAAATATCCATTGTGCTTTAGCCAGCAGGCAACTCAGATTCTGCCTTGGAATTCCACAGAGACTCAGAGAATTGCTTTAGCTGGAAAAGACCTCCAAGGGCACCAAGCCCAACTGCCAGCCTAACACCACCATGGCTCTCAAACCATGGCCCAAAGTGCCATGGCCACATGCTCTTTGAGCACCTCCAGGGATGCTTGACTCCACCACCTCCCTGGGCAGCCCACACCAATCTCTCCTCTGGAAGCAACTCATCTGGCCAGGAGGAGTGAAGCAGCTGCAATTCTCATGCCATGGAAACCAGCAAGAGGGCAAGAGCAAGGAAGCCTTCAGCAGAAGGATGCCAGCCTTCAGGAGCTGGGTGCAGTCTTGCTGGGGGAGATAGGAAAAAGTCTTGAGAAGACACTAAGAACACATCCCAAAGGCCAGAAGGAAACAGGAGAGGCACCTGAGAAGCACAGCAGTGTCCTCCCAGCCTTGGAGCAGCTGGCCAGCTCACTAACCCTTCTCCCCTTACAGTCACCAAGCAGTGCCATAGAATCACTCACAACAATTTGCCTGTGGGGAAAAAGGTGAGGCAGAAAGAGCAGAGCCCAAGCTTGAGGGAGCAGGGAGCAAGAGCAGCTCATGGAGTCAGGGGGAAGCTGCAGGAGCTCAGAGCAGACACCAAGTTGGCTGCTGGTCTTGGGGACAGATTTCCCCACACCATCACAGGCATTTGGTTTGCTCCACACCAAGCAAAGCAGCAACAAGATGATGTTGTCTTTAAAAGCAGGCCCTGCTGACACAGCTTTGGCTGAGAACAGCTACAGCCTGCAAAGAAGCCAAGGTTTGCTTCACCTTCTCCAGGCTTGGCCTGCTCTTCTCCCTCGCCTGCCTTTCCTCTGGCCTGGGCCTGGCCTTCTCCTGGCCTCTCCTCCTTGGTTATTCCAGAGGCAAGTTTTCCCTCTGCCTAACAAACAGGATCCAGTCAGACCAAGAGCATGGAGAATCCTTCCAAAGGGAGCTAGCTAGGAATGCATGGACAAGCTCCCAGCACTTGCTGCCTTTGCTCTTCCTCCTGGTTTCTGTGCTTTCCCTGCCTCCTTCCTTCCTCCACATTTCTCAGGTCTCAGTTCAGGTCTCAAATGTCACTGCCATGACAATGGTCATCTAAAATCCCTCCAGCTCAGAGGAATAAAGTGGCCTCAGCCCCACTCTGCTTTTCCAGCCTCTCTCTGGCCTGCAACCTTTAACCTTTTCATCCAGGATCTGATTGCTGCATTCAGGGACTGAGATGAACATTGCTTGGCCCAAGCCCCAGGATGGAGGCTTGTCCACTGCTCTCACCAGCTTTACACATGGCCTCAGGACATCTCCAAAGCCTTTAGGGATGTTAGGTTGGTTATTTGTGTTCCCCCCAGCCCCTCTGCTCTTTGCTTTGGGGGAAAAAAGGGAAAAACCAAGCAAGCCAAACCCCACAGCCAAGAACCAAACCAACAGGACTACAGAATCCTTTTGCTGGGCAGAGAGCTTTAAGATCATCAAGTCCAACCACTAAACCCATTAGCTCACCAGCTAAACCATGTCTCTCTCTGCCACACCTCCACAGCTGCCAACCCCCTCCAGGCATGGGGACTCCACCACTGCCCTGGGCAGCCTGGGCCAGGGCTTCACAGCCCTTTGGGGGAAGCAATTGCTCCTCATGCCCAGTCTAAAGCTCCCCTGGCAGACAGGTTTGCTCCTGGGGAGTGTCTCAGCACTTCTTTCACCCCTCAGGTTTCAGGGTGTGGCTTTGTCATTTCACCCTGCTCTGGACACTAGGATTCCCTCTGCCTGACCAAGAGGATTTCCAAAGCAGAGGAATCAGCTCCTGGCTTTCCTTAGCTGGGAGGGTGACATTCTGCCCTGCAGCTCCTCCTTTGAGACTGACATCTGATCCATTGCATCTCCTCGAGGGAGAGCTCCAAAATCTCTCTGGTTAGCTCAGGGACCTTTAAGGAATGAGCTCAGCAGAGGTCCTGTGTCCAGGCTCTAGGCTGACAGCAGCCAGGAGGCTTTCTAGAGGAGCTTTGACCTACACCCAGTTCTAGACCCTGAGAGAGAGCCAGAGCCACCTTGCTGACAAGAGGCTGGACCTGGCAGTCTTCATGAGTCCTACTTTGAGCAGACACACAGATATTGTCTGGGCTGCAGCAAAAGAAGTGAGCTCAAAGGAGATGATTCTGCCCCTCTGCTCTGCTCTTGTGAGACCCCACCTGCAGCACTGCATCCAGCTCTGGAGCCCCCAACACAAGAAGGCCTTGGAACTGTTGGAGAAGGTCCAGAGGAAGAGCACCAAGAGAAGCAGAGGGCTGGAGCTCCTCCCTGGAGGGCACAGGCTGAGGGAGTTTGGGCTGTTCAGCCTGCAGAACTCTCCAGGGAGACCTCAGAGGAGCATTTCAGTAGCTGAAGGGGGCCTAGAGGACAGCTGCAAAAGGCCTGTTGAAATGGGCATGGGCTGCTAAGGACAAGGAGCCCCAAGGCAGCAGCAGCTGCTGCTCCTCTCCTAAGAGCAGAGGAGGAGAGCCAGGGCCGCTGCTGGCTCCTTCCCCCATCTGCCCTGGCCCCAGGGCACTGCTGGGGCACACACTCTGCTCCCCAGCCCAGAGGGCACCACCCTGCCTCTCCTCTCAGCACCACCCAGTGCCAGGCATCCCTAGGCTACAAGCTGCCTTTGCCCTGCAAGCAGCCCTGTGGCACGGAGCAGGTCCCTCCAGCACTCCCCAGGGGGGGTCCTGCAGGCCCAGACAGGGCCACACGGGCAGGAGGCTTCTGCTCTCCCGGCCCCTGGGCCCCCAGGCTCAGTGGCAGCTCCAGGGAGCTGGGAGGCTGAAGGAGCCCACAGGGCACGGGGCTGGAGCCCAGCACAGCAGCATCCTCCTGCTGCTCCTGGCAGGGGCAGGGGCACAGAAGGGGCTGGGCTGAAAGGCACCTTCCAGGCTCCTCCAGCCCAAGCCCCCTGCACTCAGCAGGGACAGCTGCAACTGCAGCAGGCTGCTCAGCACCCCTGACAGCCTGGCCAGGCTCCAGGGAGGGGCATCTCTCACCTCCCTGGGCAGCCTGGGCAGGCTCTCACCACCCTCAGAGGGAAAAATCTCTTCCTCTTCTCCAGCCTGAAGCTCCCTCTCTCAGTTCAAGCCATCCCCTCTCCCAACAGGCTCTGCTCAAAGCCTGGCCCCAGCTTGAAGCACTCAAAGGCCCCCAGGAGCTCTCCCTGGAGCCTTCTCCTCTCCAGGCTGAGCAGCCCCAACTCACTCAGCCTGGCCTCACAGCAGAGGGCTCCCAGGCCTCCCAGCATTGCTGTGGCCTCCTCCAGCCCAGACTCCAACAGGTCCCTGGCTGTGCTGAGGCCTCCAGAGCTGCCCCAGCACTGCAGGGGGGGCTCAGCAGAGCACAGCAGAGGGGCAGAGTCTCCTCCCAGCCCCTGCTGCCCACACTGCTGGGGAGCAGCCCAGGACACAGCTGCCTCTGGGCTGGCACTGCACAACTCCTGACCATGGCCACAGCAGCAGCTCACAAAGACTTTGAGATCCCTGGCAGGAAGGCAGGAAACCAGAGGCAAGCCTGGGATGGCCTCAGCATCCTCAGGGGGGCCCAAAGCTGCTGCATCCACAACCAGCCCTGCTGGGGCTGCCAGAGCAGCTTTTCACCACCCTGAGCTCTCCTGCAGGGCAGCAGCCCAGAGCCCAGAGCACAAACTGCTCCCCAAGGAGCTGAAACTGCTGCCTGAGGCTGATGCTCAGGAAGGTTCCCATTTCCCTGCTTCCTGAGGCTCCCTTTGGCTGGGGTCCTGTGCTCAGCACCCCTGTAGGAGGGACTGGAAACCATCCAGGTCTGCCCCAAAGCCCTTGGCTCCCAAGCACAGCCTGGCTGAGCCCTGGGGGCAGGAGGTGGGGGGGAGGCCGAGCTGAGGCAGCAGCCTGGCAGGTCGCTGTCCTTCCCCAGGGGCAGCAGCTGCTGGGCAGGGAGCTGCAGGCAGCAGCAGGCAAAGGTCAGCACAGGGCTGAGCGCTCCCAGAGCAGCAACCACACAGCTGGGCAGAGAGAGGGCCAAAGGCAACGGAGACACTGGCAGAGGAGAGGCTGCTTGACCCCTCAGGGGGCAGGGAAGGGAGCAGAACACAGCTGCCTGGGGCAGAGGGGCTGCAAAGGGCCACCAGCAGCCTGGCCTGGAGCAGCAAGCCTGTGGCCAGCAGGAGCAGGGCAGGGATTGGCCCCCTGGGCTCAGCACTGCTGAGGCCACCCCTCACATCCTGGCAGCACTTCAGGGCCCCTCACTCCAAGAAGGCCACTGAAGGGCTGCAGCAGGTCCAGAGAAGGGCAACAAAGCTGGGGCAGGCTCTGGAGAACAGGGCTGGGCAGGAGCAGAGCTGCTGGCTGGGCTGCTTTAGCCTGCAGCAAAGGAGGCAGAGCAGAGCCCTCCTGGCTCTCCACAAGTCCCTGCAAGGAGGCTGGAGCCAGCTGGGGCTTGGGCTCTGCTCCCAAGGCACAAGTGACAGCACAAGAGAAAGGGCCCCAGGCTGTGCCAGGGCAGGGGCAGTGCCAAGCAGCCACAGAATTGCTGTGCCCTCTAGGAAAAGGCTCAGGGCCAGGCCTGCCCATTCTGGGCAGATGCTCCTCCAGGGGGCTGCTTGCAAACCCTGCTGCTCCCAGCTCTGCCTGGGCAGAAGCAGCTCCTGCAGCAAGGCTCCTCCTGGGGAGCTGCAGCCAGCAAACCACATGCAAGGGGCTGGAGGCAGCAGGAGAGCCAAAGGGCTGCAAGGAAAGTGCTGGTCCCTGGCTGTGAGGGGCAGTGCCAGCAGCTCCTGGCCCACACCATCCACATCCAGCACCAGTGCCAGCTCCTGAAGCCCCAGGGCTTGGAGCACAGGGTGAGCTGGGGGCAGAGCAAAGCCCCAAACACTTCAGCACCCCCACAGCTGCTCTCCTGCCCTTCCCAGGCCAGGGGAAGCAAGGGAGGCCTTGGCCCTGGTGCTGCTCCATCTGCAGAGCACAGGCCCTGGCAGCACCACAAGGCTGCTGGCAAGAGCTGCCTTGAGAAATGCCTGTGGCAGCTCCCAGGCCATGGCTGAGAGGAATGCAGGCCCCAGCAGGCTGCCACTCAGCACTGCATGGCCAGGGAACAGCAGCAGTGCAGGGCAGAGCTGCTGCCTCCAGCAGAACCACTCCAGCTGTGCAGGGGGAAGCTGCTGCAGAAGCTTGGCCCAGCAGAACCTGCTCAGCTCACAGCCACCACAGCTTCTGCAGTCCCCCTGCAGAGCACTGCAGGGAATCCAACTCATCCTGCCCACAGCACAGGAGGGAGAAGAGCAGGCAGAGAAGCTGACTGCTTCCTCCAGCCACATCTCTCCCTGCAACAGCCTCCTGCTGCCCTCAGCCTTCCTCTGCCCAGCTGCAGGCCAAGGAATCAGCCTAAGCAGCTCTGAAAGCCTCAGCAGTGGCTTCTGGCCTGGAGCCTGGGGGGCAGGAGCTGCAGCTTCTGCCTGCAGGCTCCAAAGGCTGCTCCTTCAGGCAAGCCCCAGAGCAGCACAGCTCCCAACAGCCCAGCCCTGCTGCAGGGCTCTGCCTGGCCTCCCCCTCCCAGCCAGCAGCACCCAAGGCCTCTCCCAGAGCAGGGCAGCCTCAGCCCCAGCTGCCCAAGCCCCTCCGGCCCCACTGCTCCCTCCCTGCGTGGCCAGCAAGCTGAGGGCAGGGCTGCTGCCTCTGCCAGGGCTGCTGGGGAACTGGCAGGGCCTGAGGCAGCTCCTGGCTCTCCTCTCCCAGCAGGGCAGAGAGGTGTCCAGCCCCTGGGCAGCGCTGGGCACGCTGGGCTCTGCCGCGCCGGCCCCGGGCAGGCGGAGGGCGAGGGCCAGGGGCAGCGGGGAGGGCTTGGGGAGGCCACAGGACAGGCTGGGAGGGAAGCCTAGCAGAAAGGACACAGCTCTGCACCTCTGCACACAGCTCCTCTGCCTCCTGCTGCCAAGAGCCTGGCACGGGCAGACTGCCCTTGGCCTCTGGCTCCCTTGGCTCGCAGCTGCAGCTGCCGCGGAAGCCAAGCAGCTCTGTGCTGGCACTGCTGGGGGACAACAAGTTCCCCATCGGGCAGCCAGGGGCCCTCCTGGCCAAGAAGGCCAAGGCTGCTCTCAGCAGAGGGTGGCCAGCAGGGCACAGCAAGCACCAGGAGCCTTCTCCAGGCCAGCAGCTGGAGAGGACTCTTCTCCTCTTGGAGCCCAGGCTGCTGCCTGCTGGCAGCCCTCTGGCTCTGTCTGCTCACAAGGAAGCCAAGAGACAGAGCAGGGATGGAGGGAGGGGAGGCTGCAGCTCAGCAAGGGCCAGCACTTCTCTTAGCCAAGTCCCTCAGCAGCAGGAAAACAGAGAGGCATCCTGGCCAGGCTGAGCACAGCTCTTCAGTCAGCCCAGAACTGGCTTCCCAGGCAGAGCTGAGAGCCCCTCAGGGAAAAGCCTTCTGGGAGCCTGAGCTGAAGCAGCAGAACCTGCAGCTCAGTGCTCAGGCAGCAGAGCTGGGCCTCTGCTGGGCAAGGAGAAGGAGCCCAGGGCTCTGAGCACACCAGGGCCTGAGGCAGAGCTCTTTCTTGGCCACATTCCCTGGCACTGACAACCAGTGGCCCTCCCAGCACCAAGCAACATCTCACCCTGCAGCTCAGGGGGGGAAATGGTCTCCAAGCCTGGCAACATTGACCCCCAGCAGCTGTGGGCTAGGCCAGAGCTTCAGCTCCCTGCTCCTGCAGTCCCAGCCCCTGGGCCCTGCTGGGGCTCTCACAGCCATCCTGCTGCCAAGGACTGGCAGCCTGGGGCCGATCAGACCATCAGGGACCCCACAAGACCCTGCTCTGCCAGTCCTTTGGGCCGCTGTGCCCTCAGGATGGCAAAGCCCTGTCCAGGCAGCCTGCAGCCCTGCTGGAACCTCCTGCAGGCTGCTCTGGAGGGCCACCAGCGCTGGAGGCTCTGAGGCTGCACTCTGGGGCTGCAGAGCCCTCGGGCTGTGCTCCAAGGCCAGGCCACACTCACCCCAGGAGCCTCCACTCAGCCGTCCCAGGCCACTCAGCTCCTTCCTCCTCCTCCTCCTCCTCCTCCTCGTGTCCCTCGCGCTCGGTGTCCGGGCAACAGGCTGAGGCGGAGCGGCGCTGCTGATTGGCTGCAGGGCCGGGGGGGCGGGACTTGTCAGGGCGTGGCCGTCGGGCTCGGCGATGCCCATTGTGTGCTGGCAGCGCGGCGCAGCCGGGGGGGGCCTGGCCCTGCCCTGCGCCAGCCCCTGGCCCTGGCAGGTGCTGAGGGCAGCGGCACCAGGAGGGATCTGAAGGTGGCCTCGCAGCAGCTCCTCTCCTCCCCTCCTCCTCTCTTCCCCTCCGTTCCCGGGGGCCCAGGGGATCCCTCCCTGGCTGAGGAGGGCTGCTGCAGACCCCAGCTAGTAGCTTCCCCTGGGCCTTGGCCAGTGGGGTTCCTGTGCTGGTTTGCAGTTGTGAATATATCTCAACACTGTAACTCCTGGAGAGTTTGTACATATTCCTTGTATCCCATTGCAGATTCCAGTTTGCCTATCAATACAGCTTTCCTTTGCTTCCAGCTGGGCTGGGCTGGCAAAGGCAATGTTGGGGGGGGGAGGGGGGAGGGGGAATTTCAACCACAAGGAAGAAGGAGCAAAGATCATTGTCACATTTGATGCTCAGAGTTTACATCTGACTGGAGGGGAACAAGCCTTTGGCTGTCAAAGATCCTGCCAGACTTGCATTCCCAATTACAGCTCTGCTTCAAAGTAGTTTCATAGTTTCATAGTTTCATTCAGGGTTGGAAGGGACCACAAGGATCATCTAGTTCCAACCCCCCTGCCATGGGCAGGGACACCCCACACTAGATCAGCCTGGCCAGAGCCTCATCCAGCCTGCTCTTAAACACCCCCAGGGACAGGGCCTCGACCACCTCCCTGGACAACCCATTCCAGGGCTTCACCACTCTCATGGTGAAGAACCTCCTCCTCACATCTAGCCTGAATCTCCCCACCTCCAGCTTCATTCCATTCCCCCTAGTCCTATCACTGCCTGAGATCCTGAGCAGTCCTTCCCCAGCCTTCCTGTAGCCCCCTTCAGATACTGGAAGGCCACAATTAGGTCACCTCGGAGCCTTCTCTTCTGCAGACTGAACAGCCCCAACTCCTTCAGTCTGTCCTCATAGGAGAGGTGCTCCAGCCCTCTGATCATCCTTGTGGCCCTTCTCTGGACACACTCCAGCACCTCCACATCCCTCTTGCAATAGAGGCTCCAGAACTGGACACAGAACTCCAGGTGGGGTCTCACCAGGGCTGAGCAGAGGGGGAGGATCACTTCCCTCGACCTGCTGGCCACACTTCTCCTGCTGCAGCCCAGGACCTGATTGGCTTTGAGGGCTGCAAGTGCACACTGAGAGCTCCTGTTGAGCTTTTTGTCCACCAGCACCCCCAAGTCTCTCTCCTCAGGGCTACTTTCCAGCCAGTCACTGCCCAAGTGACTGCACAAGCTGTTCTCTAGGGCAGCATCAAAGCTAGGAGGAGAATCCAGGTGTGTTCCTGAACTCCTCCTGAAGTCCATTCAAGCCAGCAGCTGGAAAAGCAGCAGGGAAATCCAGCTTCTGGGTGATAAAAATGCCACCGTGGATCTGTTAAGGAAGCACAATCCACAGCACCCTCTGCCCTTGCCAGGCTGTGTCCCTCTGCCTAGATCTGCAGTTGAATTCATTTCTGACTCAGCAGTGGGGTTTTGTTTGCACTCTGCTGTTCCCTGCTCTGCAGAGGACTTGGGCTTTTTGCTGCAGACAAATGACTTCCATGTGCCTAAACAAAAGCAGGAACCACTCCCAGAAGTTTGCTTCTGCCTGCTGGCTTTTAAGGCACTGCTTTGATTTGGGTTAAGCTAACCAGGCAGGAATTACAACAAGAGACTTCTCTTTATTTCCCCCCTCCCCTCCCCCCCCAAGATTAGGGATTACACTTATCAGATTGTGGACAGGTTCTGTTTGCTTGCAAATTCCCCCAGGGTGCTCCTGGGCAGCTTGAGTGCAGTGTAGAGCATTCAGAAAATGGCAAAGGCTAAACCATGAAACAGCTTCACCCCACTGATCAAACCAGAGGCCAGGCAGGAGCTCAGGGAGAGCCAAGGAGAGCGCAGGTTGTGCTCCCGGGGATGGAGCAGGAACTGGGAGATGCTCCCTAGGTCTCTGGCCGGCAGCAGGCTCCAGAGCTGCCGCTTTGTAATCTGATTTGCGGATCGTGTGGCACAGCCCAAAGGGAAAGGCCCTGCCAGAACCAAAGTGTCCTCAGGCACGGCTGCCACGAGGCCAAACTCCTGCGGCAGCCCTGTCGGAAGGGTGCGAGGCAGCCGCAGCTTGCCGGCAGGCAGCCAGGGAGCAGGGCCCCAGGGCAGGCAGGGCCAGGGAGAAGCCAGGACCCAGGGCTGGTGTCTGCAGTGCTGCCGCCAAGGCAGCGAGGCCAAGAGGAAAGCAGAACATGGGAGTGAGCAAGAGGAAGGCAAGAGCAAGAGAGCCCCCACAGCTTGCTGCTCACCCTGCTTAAGCTGTTCAGAGACAATGTGTCCCAGGCCAAGGCACACTGGGTGCCAAGCACCCTGCTAATCATAGTGCCAACCCCGAGCGCACTTCCCCCTCCAGCAGCCTTGACCTGTCCCAGGGGAAGGCAATTTCCTGCCTTTGCCTTTCCCCATTCAGACCTCCACTGGTGGAGATGGGGGAAGGAGGGTTTGGAGCACACTGTAACAGCCACATCTGAGCAAACTCCTTCTTTTAGGTGCAGTGGGGCTTAAACCCGAGATCCAGCTATAGATTGGCCTAGTGACAGAATGGTGCCAAAGCAGCTGCTCTGCTGCACAAGCAGAGGAAGGCACATTTTCCCCTGGGTGATATGTGTAGACCTCTAGCAAGACATTTCCAGAGCCTCAAAATGCCAGAAGAGATGAAGAGAGCTTATTCTGTGAGCCCCACCTGCATCTGTCACAATCCCCTCCCAGAGCAACCTGGCAGTTGACCTCAGTTTTCCAGCATTCTCTTGTCTGCAATGTGACAGAAATGGCCAGGGCAGGGCTGAGTGGAAGGGGTGCAGGGATTGCCAGGGCAGGGCTGAGTGGAAGGGGTGCAGGGATTGCCAGGGCAGCTCTGAGTGGAAGGGGTGCAGGGATTGCCAGGGCAGGGCTGAGTGGAAGGGGTGCAGGGATTGCCAGGGCAGGGCTGAGTGGAAGGGGAAGCTGCCAAGGGCTGTGCCCTGCCCCGGTCCCCAGGCCCTGACCTCGATGGCACCTCCCAGGTGTGCAGGCTGCCAGCCTCAGCCAGCAGCCCTGCAGCCCCCCAGCCAGGACCTCCTCCAGCAGCAGGATGCCCTCTCAGTGCCCAAGTGAGTGCTGCCCTGGCCCAGCTGCCCCCCAGCCCCGTGCCAGGGGGCAGTGAGGATCCCCCCTGGCACTAACCATCTCTGCCCTGGCTGCAGGCCCTGCACGCTGGCCTGTGCCACACAGGCCCCCTCTGTGCCCAGGCTGCCTGTGGGCTCCAGAGCCTCTGCCCTGAAGCAGAAGGCAGCTGAGAGGTGAGAGAGCTGCCAGCAGCTGCTTGTGCGGGGTCCCCACTGTGGGGCCAGCCTTGTGCAGGAATCTTCCAGCCCCAGCTAGAGCAGGAGCAGAGAATCCAGCTCAGGTCACCCAGGAACACATCCAGACAGGGCTGGAAAGGCTCCAGGGAAGGAGACTCCACAACCTCTCTGGGCAGCCTGCTCCAGGGCTCTGGGACCCTCCCAGTCAAGAAGTTCTTCCTACTCTTGAGGTGGAGCCTCCTGTGCTGCAGTTTCCATCCACTGCCCCTTGGCCTATCCCAGGGCACAGTGAGCAGAGCCTGGCCCTGGCCCTTCCTTCCTGACCCCCAGCCCTCAGCTATTGACAGACATTGATCAGGTCCCCCTCAGCCTTCTCCTCTCCAGACTGCACAGCCCCAGGGCTCTCAGCCTCTCCTCCCCAGGCAGTGCTGCAGTCCCTTCAGCATCCTTGGAGCCCTCCCTTGGACTCTCTCCAGCAGATCCCTGTCCCTCCTGAGCTGGGGAGCCCAGAGCTGGCTGCAATATTCCAGGGGAGGTCTCAGCAGGGCAGAGCAGAGGGGAAGGAGAACCTCCCTGGCTCTGCTGGCCACACTCCTCTGAATGCCCCCCAGGACCCCCTTGGCCTTCTTGGCCCCCAGGGCACACTGCTGTCCCATGCAGAGCTTGTTGCCCACCAGCACTCCCAGGTCCTGTTTCAAGCTCTTCAAGGATGTGCTGCCTGTGGGAGCCTGGATGCTGCTCCTGCTTCCTGGGAGGAGCTCAGGCAATGAAATATTCTCTTAACTCCTTTTGCTCCCCTCTTCCAAACCATTTCACCTTGTGCCTTGCACCAAGCCCTTTGAGAACCTCTCCAACTGCCAGCCACACAAGGTGAGTTTCTCACATCAGCCTTCATGCTACCTGTGCTTGCAGACAGGGCAAGATCCAACTCAGAGTCCTCAGGGAAAGGGAAAACCAAACCAAGGTTCTTGTGAGCCCTTCAGAATGCCAAATCATTTATTGCTCAGGGGTTAACCACCTGGGTTTCACAAATCATTTGGAACTCTTAGGAGTTGCTGCAGTCAGAACTAGGGGCTGGGGGTGGCTGACACCCCTCAGGCTGTGCTGTCATCCAGTGAGAGCTGGAAGAGCTGAGGGCTGGCTGCAGGCAACCCTCCTGCAGTTCAACAAGGGCAAGGGCAGGGTCCTGCATCTGGGGAGGAGTAACAGCAGGCACCAGGACAGGTTAGGAGCTGCCCTGCTGGAGAGCAGCTCCGTGGAGTCTTGGTGGACAAGTTCTGCATGGGACAGCAATGTGCCCTGGTGGCCAAGAGAGCCAATGGGGTCCTGGGGTGCAGCAAGGAAAGTGTGGCCAGCAGGGCTGGGCAGGTTCTGCTCCCCCTCTGCTCTGCCCTGCTCAGACCACAGCTGCAATCCTGGGTCCAGTTCTGGGCTCCCCAGCTCAAGAGAGACAGAGAGCTGCTGGGGACAGTCCAAGGGAGAGCCAGGAGGATGCTTAGGGGACTTGAGCACCTCCCCTGGGAAGAGAGGCTGAGAGCCCTGGGGCTGTTTAGTCTGGAGAAGAGAAGGCTGAGAGGGATCTGATCAATGTCTATTGATAGCTGAGGGCTGGGGGGCAAGCTCTTGTGGGTGGTGCACAGCAATCAGCCAAGGAACAGTGGAGACAAACTGGAAGAGAGAAGGTTTCAGCTCAACAGGAGGAGAAACTTCTGTGGTGTGAGGCTGCTGGAGCCCTGGAGCAGGCTGCCCAGAGAGGTTGTGGAGTCTCCTGCTCTGGAGCCTTCCCAAGCCCTGCATCCTGGATGCATTCCTGTGCAGACTGCCCTGGGTGCTGCTGCTCTGGCAGCCACTCACTCCTAGATCTATGACTACTGTGTTCACAGGTGAATGTATTGCAGCACAGGTGTGAGCACATGCAGGCACAGTCTCCTCTCTTCAGGCCACTCACATCCTGGGCTGCATCAAAAGAAGAGTGCCCAGCAGATGAAAGGAGGTGAGAGTGCCACTCTGCTCTGCCGAGACCTCACCTGGAGTACTGTGTCCAGACCTGGGGCACTCAGTGTAAGAAGAAGATCAACCTGAGGCAGCAGGTCTGGAGCACAGCTCTGTGAGGAGAGGCTGAGGGAGCTGGGGTTGCTTAGCCTGGAGAAGAGGAGGCTCAGGGGAGACCTTCTTGCTCTCTACAGCTGCCTGAAGGGAGGTTGTAGCCAGGTGGGGCTTGGGATCTTCTCACATGCAGCAGTGTCAGGACAAGAGGAAACAGCTCCGGGCTGAGGGCTCCGGGCTGCAAGTTACACGGCAATTGGGCTTTGAATTACCCAGTAATTGGGAAGATAATTAGCAGGTAACCTGCCCCAACCTGCCCTGGCTACCCCGTGGACAGCCTGTGCATGGCATCTGCTGTGTAATTAAAGAGCAGGTCGCTGGCTGGATGTGTTCCAGGAAAGAAAAGGATACCTGAAGTGTGACTCAGAGGAACGCAGAGGTAATGCCTGGTGTGCTTCAGAACATGAGATGTGTCATCTGCCTTGACTCCAGGCCAAGTCCAAACCACTGCCAGGCTGCCCTCTGAAGCTGCCTGAGTGAAAGCCACATTCTAGCAGCTCTGCCCTCGAGAGTGAACATTTCTTGAAGGCAGCCATCGAGGGAATCAGCTCAGTGTCACCTCCCCCTCCCTGCAGCCAGGGGCTGCCTGCCTCCACCTCCACACAGGCAAGCTGAATTCATGCCAATATCACAGCTTCTGCAGAGCTGCTGCCGAGAGTCCTTCGGCTGCAATCCTTGTTCCACACCTGGGGCAGGGCAATTCCAAGCACAAATCCAGGCTAGGTATGGAGTGGCTCAAGAGAGCCTTGAGGGGAAGGACTTGGAGCTGTCAGTTGGTGACAAACTCCCCAGGAGCCAGCAATGGTGGCTGGCAGCCCAGCAGGCAGTTGTGTGCTGAGCTGCAGCCAGAGCAGGGAGAGCAGCAGCACAGGGAGGGGATTGAACCCCCCTGCTCAGACCCCACCTGCAGCACTGCCTCCAGTTCTAGGGCCCCCAGCAGCAGAAGGACCTGGAGCTGCTGGAGAGGCTTCAGAGGAAGCCACAAAGATGATCAGAGGGCTGGGGGGTTGGAACTGGATGATCGTAGCCCCCTTCAGATACTGGAAGGCTGCTCTAGGGTCTCCCTGGAGCCTTCTCTTCCCCAGGCTAAACAGTCCCAACTCTCCCAGCCTGTCTTCATAGCAGTTCTCCAGCCCTGTAGCCTCCTCTGGAGCTTCTCCAGCAGGTCCACATCCTTCTTGTGTCAGGGTCCCTGCTTCCTGCTCTCCTCTGGTCACTGGGTGTGACCTATCCAATCTCCATCTCTGCTCTTTTGCAAGGCCTGGGCAAACTGTGATGCAAGGACTAGTGCTGTGCCTGGCTGATTGATTGTCATTAGCAGTCAACCAATGTTCCTCCTGGTAACTTTTGTCTTCTGGCCTCAGAAAGCCCAAACCAGCTGCTCCCAATGGCTTGTCCCTCTCCTAAAAACACCTGGGAAGAAAGGCTGGCAGCAAGAAGGCTTAGCAGAGCTCTCTTCAGAGAGCAGGAGCCATGGAGAGGCAGTGACACTGATGAGCCTTCTGCAAGGACACAGGACAGTGAAAGTCTGATGGATGGTGTGGAGCCCAGCTCTGCTGGGGAGGGTCTGTGCCTGCACATGTGTCTGACCTGGGGGGAGAGGGGGGGTTCTGTCATCCCTCTCCTCTGTCACAGGGTGGTGTTTTAATCCATGTGGGGAACTGAGTTGTGAGATTGCTACAGGCATGCTTCACCAATCGACAGCCAAGTGAGGAATGGATCTGAAATCCTGCCCCAGGGTGAGAATTCCATCCCTGCTTTTGCACAGTGCATAATGAGCCAGTGGAGCTCATTTCTCTGATGTATTACAGAGGCAAATCACTGTGGCAAGCCCCAAATAACGATTAGATGGTAGTGGGGAGCAGAAAAAGTTTCACAGAGCAGTAAATGTCTGCAGCTCCCACAGCTAAGAGCGAAGCTGAGCCCAGCTCCACGGCATCAGGGCAGCTAAAGGGAGCTGCAAAGCATCTCTGCCACCAGCCAGCATGGCATGGGTGATGTGCCAGCTGTATGGACCAGGAAGCTCAGCCTCCTGCTTCTGCCTGAGGAGGCACAAAACCAGTTTCTGGCCTTATCTGTCTCATGCTAGTTTTGATCTCCTAAGGTTTACAGCTGGATCTTCCTGGGACAGATGAAATCAAAGTGACAGAGGCCAGAACACACTCTAGCAGGCAGCTCTAGATATATGCTCTCTCTATATTCTGTGGCTACCTCTTATCCTCACTTAGAACCAGAGAATTGTTTGGGCAGGAAAAGCCCTCTGAGATCACCCAGTCCAAACATCAGCCCAATCACTAACCCACATCCCCAAGTGCCATGGCCACACCTTTCCTGAGCACCTCCAGGGATGGGGACTCCAACACTTCCCTGGGCAGCCTGTGCCAAGCCCTCAGCACTCCTGCAGCAAAGGATTTTCTCCTTATCTCCAACCTAACCCTCTCCTGGCACAAATGAGATCCCTTTGAACTTGTACAACATTTGTTCTCATACTGCCCCTGTACTCATGAACGAGTTCCATCTGTGTGTAGGTTTACTCCTTGCTCTTCAGCCAGGGGCAGCCCTTCCTTCTCACCTCAGGCCAGGTTCATTGCTGAAAGAGCCTTCCATGAGAATCCTTCCCAGGAGGCCACTTCAGGGATCCACTGGTACTGTCTTGAGCAGATCACAAGTCCAAAGGCAGAGCAATCACCCCAGAGAGCACTGCTGTATCTGGAAGGCACAACTTCATGTTCTGAGAGCTGTGTGGGTTCCTCCCCAGGACACAATGCTGCTCTCAGACTGTCTGTATCCCTTCAGCTTCCATCCTCTTCTTGATTAAAGAAATAGCAAATGCTTCTCTGAAGTCTTCAAGAAGAGTTCTGTAACACTTTGAGAAGACTGGGCTCAGGTTGGAGCCTCTCACTCCAAGAAGGACATGGAGGGGTTGGGTGCGAGGCTCCTGCTCCACCACCACCATCCCTGCACCATCCAAGAGCCAGGGGCAAGACCCTCACCAGCAACATCACCACCCAGAGGAGCTCAGCCCCAGGGAGGAGACACAGCCAGCACCCAGGGAGGATATTGGAGTAGTCATCAAACACTGCCCTCACAACCAGGGGGCCACCAGGCCCCCAGCCTTTGCTGTCACCACCACCACCCAGTGTGCACCAAGGGCACTCACCAGAGATCAGAGGAGGATCCTCAGCCCAGATGGGCTCAGCTTAGGACTCCTGCCTTTCCTGGGGGGGATTAAATAGGGCAGTGGGTGGGGAGGGCCAAGTGGCCACACCTGGGGTGGGAGGAGACTCCAACAGAGCCCAGGTGCTGTGGGATTTGAGGGGAAAAAGGGGGGAAATGGGGCAGGTGAGGGACTTTTGGGGTGTTGCAATGGGTTGGGGCAGACCCCCTCCCCACAACGGGCAGAAAGAACGACTCAGACAAAGGGATTGCAAAAGTGATGGAAAGTTTAAACAGAAAGCAGTGAGTGTGTACAGAAAACCAGAAGCACAGTGACAAGAGAAACCCCAAAACAGACCCAGAAGCATCCCATCCCCACCTGAGGGTGCACCCAAGACCCCCAGGGCTCCTCCTTTCCCCCCTCCCCCCACCCCCAGTGCTAGGCTAGTCTCAGCTGGCCAGATCTGAGACTGCCCTTCACCCCCGTAGTCTTGGGCCTAGCCAGGCCTATGGCCAGGAGACATCTCCCCCATGGATTTCATAGTGGTGCAGGGGTTCATGGTAGGAAATACCTAATTTCCTGTGTCCACCCACTGGGCTGGACTTCTGGACACAGGAAACAACCCCATAGCAGAGGGCACCCGGCCCAAACTACTACAGGTGTCAGGTAGTTGTAGGACTGGGGGGGATGGAGCAAAACTAGAAATGGGTAGATTCAGATTGGATGTCAGGAAGTTCTTCCCCATGAGGGTGGTGAGATCCTGGCACAGGTTGCCCAGGGAGGTGGTGGAAGCCTCATCCCTGGAGGTTTTAAGGCCAGGCTGGAGGTGGCTCTGGGCAATGCGATGTAGTGTGAGGTGTCCCTGGCCATGGCAGGGGGGTTGGAACAGGAACTTGAGGTCCCTTCCAACCCCAACAATTCTGAAACAACTTTGCAGTTTAGGCTGGAAGAAATTCTTCACAGAAAGAGAGTTTGGCCATTGGGATGTGCTGCCCAGGAGGTGGTGGATGAGGCACTTGGTGCCATGGTTTAGTTGATTAGATGGTGTTGGGTGGTAGGTTGGACCTGATGATCTTGGAGGTCCCTTCCAGCCTGGTTGATTCTGTGATTCTGTGGTGCTGCTAGGGAGAAGGAAGCCAACAGGAAAGTGAGTGTAAAGGCTGAAGTCTACAGCTGTGCGGGCTGGAGAAAACTGCTTGCAAACAGCAGTCGAGGTCAGGGAGGGCCTCCAGGGCTCCAGAGCTGCCATGCAGAGGTACTGAGTGATGCATTCACCCCGCAGGGCGCAGGGCAGATGGAAGCTTCGCCCACAGCTCAACTCCCAGCAGTCGATGGTAGCTCCACTCCTGCCACAGACACAGCAGATCTGGGAAGAGCACAGCAGCCTCCATTAGCATCTGCTCAGCACCTCCACAGCCAGCCCCTCGCCCCTTGGCAGGGTGCCGTAGATCCCCACTTCTGTGGACAGCCCCAGCTCCGCCTGGCACATGAGCCTCTGTGCAGCTGCTGGCAGCAAGACTTTTGCCCCAGAGCTGCTGGGAAGGGCTGGGCTTGCTTTCTTGGGCTCTTGGCTGTGACTCCAACACGGTGCTGCTCGAACAAAAGCGGCTAATTGCTCTGAAGACAGGAGCACAAAGCAGGTGCTTGTAACCCTCTGGAATCCCATGAACGAGCAGGGGCTGGGCTCTCAACTCATCCTCTCTCAATGCCCGTGTTGAAATCCCAACGGCCCAAGGGCAGATCACCTGCTCAAATCCAGCCAGCCGGGTCAAAATGCTGCCTGGCAGCAGGCTGCACACACCTCCAACAGGCTCTGACACGTGCAGTTGCCTCTCTGAAAGGTGAGGCTCGGGCTCTGGCTTCCAGCACCCCCAGGCAGCCTCAAGGGTCCCTGCCTGTTGGCTTCTCGACCTCAAAGCTGGAGCCTGCAGCAGGGAGGGAGGAGAAAGGGCAGTGGCCAGCTGGATTTACCTGGCTTGCTAAGGCCTCTTCCAGGACAGGGGGAACGGGGGCATCCCTCGGGGCCAGCACAGCTCAGGTGCCTGGGCGCTGTCCGGGCCGGCTGTAAGGATTTGCGGTGTGACGGCGCAAGCTGCAGCGGCGTGTGCCCCGCACGGGCCTGGCAGAGCTGGGGCAGCTGCAGCTGGCAGCTGCTGGGGAGCTGGAGGCAGCTGCCGCTGGCAGCCGGCTGGCGCTGCGGGGGCTGCCGGCCTGGGGGGGCAGCGAGCTGCGGGGCAGTGCCGGCGCTGCCTGGCTGCGGGGGCTGCTCCCTGCCATGGGGGCTGTGGCTCGGCTGCCCTGCTGGCATCTCCGGGGCCGGCTGTAGGCTTGGTCCTGGGCGCGGCGCTGCAGGCGGGAGCCGACTCGCACCCACATGGGCCCAGGGGCGGCACAGCGGCTGCTGCCCTCGGGCCCTGCGCAGCTCTGCAGAGGCCCCGATCCGGCCTGGCTGGCACAGCTGGGGGCAGCAGTCTCACAGCTGGCGTTGGAAGCTGCAAAGAGAAGCAGGAGGGTGAAGAGCACAGCCTGCATGGCTGCGGCAGGCCAGGCCAGAGCAGTGCCCCGGCCCTGCTGCAGCAGAGGGGCTCTGCCAAGCCAGCCTGGGCACTCAGTGCCAGGACAGCAGCCCAGGGGCACCCCAGGGCTCTGGTTCTTACCAGTGCTGGGGCCAGCACAGCCTTGGCACTCCCAGCTGTCTGCATCGTCCCTCAGGCTGGAGCAGCTCCTGTGGCTTCCTTCAGCAGCACAGGAGCTGCACAGAAGCAGCTGCCAGGGCCTGGGGAAGCAAAGGGGTTGCTGGCTGGGAGGACAAAGTGACAGCAGCAGGGCAGTGTCCAGCAGGGCTCTGCATCTTGCAGCTTCTGCTTTGAGCCCTAGGCCAGACACAGCCCTTGTGCAGGGGCCTGAGGTGCAGTGTTGGGGACTTACCCCTCGAGCTCTGCCCGTTCCCTGCCGCCTGGGCACAGGCACTGGCTGGCATCGCACCGGCTGTGCCTTGCCAGGAGGCTTTCCACTGCCTCAGCAGTCTCCCATGCAGGTGGTCTGATGGAGAAAGGAAAGTTGCTGAGTGCTTGCTGGCCCAGCATGGGGCAGCTGCAGGGTGTCCCTTGCCTGCCCCCTGCCCCGTTTCCCACTCCCCCTGGAGCTGAAGCCAGCCTCATGAGACAGTGGAGGCTGAGGAGCGCATGGGTAGCCCCCGGCCTGGCACAGCCCTGGCACCCTCCTTGCTTGTGAGCTGTGGAGAAAAGCAACCAACCTGCTGGGGATGCGGATGCCCATCCTGAGCATTTCCTGCTGGAACAGCTCTTTGTCCCTGCAGAGCAGGCACTGGAAAGCTGAAATGCCAGCACGCAGCGCATGGCCCTGCAGGAGGAACAGGAGGAGCATGAGGGAGGCCCTGGTGCTGCCAAGACCCTGCCGTGCCCCTGGGCTGCGGGGGCAGCTGGTACCTGGATGCAACGCCTGTGGAACCAGGCGTGCTGGCACGCTGGGCATCCCATGGTGCTGTAGGACTTGCTGTCATCCACAGCCTCTAAGCAGAGCAGGCAGTCGGTGTGGGGCTCTGGGTCCCTGTCCACCGCCTGCTGTGGGCGGTGCTGGGAGCAGAAGCCACTGTGGGGAAGAGCAAAGGGCTGGGCAAGCTGTGTGGTGCTGGCTCCTTCCCTGCTGCTGAGGAGGATGGCAGAGGAGGGGTGAAGGAGCCCCAGGGCTCGGCCAGCTCTGCCTGTGCCTGTGCCTGTGCCTGTGCCTGGCCTTGGGCAGAGGCCCAGCAGGCTCCTTTCTGGTTTGCCTGAAGCTGGCAGGAAGGGGAGGGAAGGTGAGGAGCCTCCCTGTGCAGGGCCATCAGCGCTTACCTGAAGCAGTCGAAGTATTGAGTGATGCATTCACCCCGCAGGGCACAGGGCAGGTGGAAGCTTCGCCCACAGCTCAACTCCCAGCAGTCGATGGTAGCTCCACTCCTGCCACAGACACAGCAGATCTGGGAAGAGCACAGCAGCCTCCATCAGCATCTGCTCAGCAGCTCCACAGCCAGCCCCTCGCCCCTTGGCAGGGTGCCGTAGATCCCCACTGCTGTGGACAGCCCCAGCTCCGCCTGGCACATGAGCCTCTGTGCAGCTGCTGGCAGCAAGACTTTTGCCCCAGAGCTGCTGGGAAGGGCTGGGCTTGCTTTCTTGGGCTCTTGGCTGAGCTCCTGCAGTCCTTGGGCTTGGACTCAAGCAGGGCTTAGACCCTTCCAACCTCCACTGCACTGTGATACTGTGCTACTGTGAAACCTCTCCTGGCACCAATCTCCCTGGTTTTGCCAGGTCCTCACCTTCTGTGCTGCATTGTTGATTACTCTTTGGATATGAGAGAAGCAGTAGCCCACCCAGCCTGGTACGGAAACGACAGCATAAAGGTCACTGGCAAAGTACTGTAGGAGAGAAGAGAGAGCAGAGAAGGAGCTGCTGAGGAGAGTGTGGCAGGGCCAGGCTGTGGGAGGGCAGGAGGGAGCCCCTGAGGCACTCACCAGGCAGCAGTCATGGACACACAGCCCGTCCTGCTGTCTCTTCCATCCATAGAGTTCGGGGTCCAGCTCTGCCTGCAGGCACAGCTGGCAGGCTGCAGGGGACAGAGTGAATGGCAGAGAGCTGAGCACTTCTGTGGGGCCAGGGGAAGCCTGCCAGAGGACTTTGTGCCCAAGCAGCCCTGTGCCAGGCTGTGTGAGGGAAGCTTTGCCCTCACCTTGCTGCCTTGGGTTGGTGGCCATCTCGTTCCTGGCACTCGTCACCGCTGAGCCTTTGGAGTGTCCCTGACACCGCAGTGCTGAGGCTTCTCCTCCAAGTGCTCCTCTGCTGACTCTGAGGGAGAAGCAGCACAGGGCTGAGGGAGCAGCAGGACACAGCTGGGCCTGCAGCACAGGCCCTGAGCTCTGAGCTCTGGGCTCCAGTCCTCCCTCAGCAGCCCCCTGCCAGTCCTGTCCCTCCCCTGCCCTCTGCTCACCTCACCAGGTGCAACTGACCAAGGCCCTGAGCACAGTGCTCCCTTTTCTAGGCCATCTCCACAGGTCACCGTGGCCATTGTGCCATCAGCACTCTCCTGGACGCACCCCACCCCTGGCCACCACACAGTTGCCCAGCAGCCCTGAGGTGGCCCAGGAGCCCCCTGCTTGCCAGAGCTGGGGCTGCTGCTTCTGTCTTCCATCAAGGCAAGAAAGAGGAGCAATTCCACCTGCTGAGCTCAGGGGCCAGGGAAAGGTGGAAACTTCCCAGCCCTGCCTGGCTGGCACTGCGGGGGGCAGCCGGCTCAGAGCTGCCATTGGCAGCTGCAAAGAGAAGCAGGAGGCTGAAGGGCACAGCCTGCATGGCCTTGTCAGGAGGCCTTCAACTGCCTCAGCACTCTCCCATGCAGGTGGTCTGATGGAGAAATGGGGCAGCTGCAGGGAGTCCCTTGCCTCCCCCCTACCCTCTTTCCCACTCCCCCTCTAGCTGAAGCCAGCCTCATGGCAAGTGGAGGCTGAGGAGTTCAGCGGCAGCCCCTGGCCTGGCACAGCCCTGGCCCCTTCCTGTCTTGGGAGCTGGGAAGAAAAGCAACCAGCCTCCTGGGGATGTGGAGCCAAGGGGCAGCAGCACTGCGCTGTCCAGCAGAGCTCCAGAGCTCAGTCTCTGTCGCCGAGATCCACATCCTCTGACCCTGAGCACCCTGGGGGTGTCCAGCCTGGAGAGGAGGAGACTCCAGGGAGACCTTAGAGCAGCCTTGCAATACCTGAAGGCATTCTGCAGGATTGCTGCAGAGGGAGTTTTCTCGAGGGTGTCTGGAGTCAGGCCAAGGGGGAATGGTTTGAAGCTGAGGCAGAGCAGGGCTAGACTGGGGGTGAGGAAGTTCTCCAGCAGGAGGCTGGTGAGAGCCTGGAATGGGTTGTGCAGATTGGATGAGGCCCTGGGCAACCAAGTCTAGCTGAAAGGTGTCCCTGCCCATGAGAGGGGGGGTTGGAGTAGACAATCCCTGAGGTCCCTTCCTACCTAAGCCATTCCAGGACTGTGAGCTGTGCTCAATGCCTCTGCTGTAAGAGCTTTCCTGTGTGGGGCTGAGGACAGAGCAGTTCAGCTTTCCAGCACCAGCAGCCAGATGCCTCTTTAAGGACAAGCACATGCTGGGGTGGGGACCCTCTGGCTCACAGGGACTGCCCTGCTGCTGGCTTCCTGGCACTGAGAGGTGTTTCCTGTCTCTTCTGCTGCCAAGAAACTTCAGCCCATAGGTTGCTGTCAGCCTCCTTGCTGTCAGTCCATCAATCAGAGGGAGCAGCAGGACACAGCTGGGCCTGCAGCACAGGCCCTGAGCTCTGAGCTCTGGGCTCCAGTCCTCCCTCAGCAGCCCCTTGCCAGCCCCTGTCCCTCCCCTGCCCTCTGCTCACCTCACCAGGTGCAACAGACCAAGGCCCTGAGCCCAGCGTCCTGCAGCCCCACAGGTCACTCTTGGCACCATGGCAACAGCATCCCTTCCTGCATGTGTCCTGGGTAGGGACAGCCATTTCCTATGGCAATAAACTGCTTCTGAGTCGGTGCCAGCCTCATGCCAGGGGCAGAGACCTGACAGTGGCTGTGGGGCAGCTTTGGAGGCCATGGGCAGGGATGTGGAGCTGTGTGAGGGCAGGAAGGGGCTGCAGAGGGGGCTGAACAGGCTGCAGTGATGGGCCTGGGGCTGTCAAGGCCTGCAGCAGGCTGCCCAGGGCAGTGCATTGCTTGGAAATTGAAATGTGTGAATAAAACTAAAGAAATCCAAATGAAAGAGGAGTCCTGTGTCTAATTCCTGTGTGGGGACAGGCTGAGGCAGTTGGGGCTCTTCAGCCTGGAGAAGAAAAGGCTCCAGGGAGACCTCAGAGCAGCCTTCCAGTGCCTGAAGGGCTGCAGGAGAGCTGGGGAGGGACTTGTGCCAAGAGCTGGGAGTGCCAGGATGAGGGACAATGGCTTTGAGCTGGGAGAGAGGAGATTGAGAGTGGAGATGAGGAAGAAATTGTTGAGAGTGAGGCTGGGGAGACACTGGCACAGGTTGCCCAGGGAGGCTGTGGCTGCCTCCTGCTTGGAGGTGGTGAAGGCCAGGCTGGATGAGGCCTTGAGAAACCTGGCCTGATGGGAGGTGTCCCTGCCCATGGTAGGGGCTTGGAACTGGATGATCCTTGAGGTCCCTTCCACCCCTGACAACTCAATGATTCTATGATTCTAAGGGCTTTGGAGCTCTGCTAAGATCATTTCCACTGCTGCTCTTCACGGTCCCTTCTGTGTCCTGGCTTGCCTTGGGCACTGTGAGTGCTGCTTTCAGCAGCAAGGATCCTGCTCTGAGCACAGCATCCAGCACCTCATGGTCGTAGCCAGATGCTGAAGGTGCCTTTGCAGTAACATTGATCAATCACAGCATCACAGAATTAACCAGGTTGGAAAAGACCTTCAAGCTCATCAAGTCCAACCTATCACCCAACCCTAACAAATCAACGAGACCATGGCACCAAGGGCCTCATCCAGGCTCTTCTTGAACACCTCCAGGGCTGGGGACTCCACCACCTCCCTGGGCAGCACATCCCAGTGGCCAATCTCTCTGTGAAGAATTTCTTCCTCGCATCCAGCCTAAACTGCAAAACTGTTTTGCAATCACAGAATTGTTGGGGTTGGAAGGGACCTCAAGGATCAGCCAGTTCCAACCCTGCCTCGGTCCGGAGACACAGTTCTTTTAAACATTCTCCTGTTGTGAAATTAGAGGCACAAAGGAGGCCAAAGTATCAACAGCTAGATTATTTATTACATAAATAAAGTGGTCATAAGAAGGGGAGAGGGAGAAAAGAGAGAGGGAGAGAGAGAAGAGAGAGAGAAGAGGAAAGGAATTGTATTACCACACCCCTCACACCCCCCAAGACAGTTTGAGTCTGTGGAGGAAAGATGCTGCAGGAGATGTTGGGTTGGTACAGGAAGAGTGCTGAGGCTTTGACTGGAGAAGAGCTGTGGTCCTCTGGGCAGCCTGGGTCTGTAGATAAAGGCTGCTGAGGCTCTGGCTGGAGAGGAGCTGTGGTCCTCTGGGCAGCCTGGGTCTGTAGAGAAAGGCTGCTGAGGCTCTGGCTGGAGAAGAGCTGTGGTCCTCTGGGCAGCCTGGGTCTGTAGAGAAAGGCTGCTGAGGCTCTGGCTGGAGAAGAGCTGTGGTCCTCTGGGCAGCCTGGGTCTGTAGAGAAAGGCTGCTGAGGCTCTGGCTGGAGAGGAGCTGTGGTCCTCTGGGCAGCCTGGGTCTGTAGAGAAAGGCTGCTGAGGCTCTGGCTGGAGAGGAGCTGTGGTCCTCTGGGCAGCCTCTCTTCTCCGGAGCAGCATTGTCCCGGCTTTCCCTTCTCAGCGCCATGCTCTGTCTCCTCTGTTTTCCTTCATCTCCGTTTTTCTCCCCACAAGCCAGTAGTGGCTCCAGTCTTTCATACAGCTTTTAGTCCTTAGGTATGTGTCCAAGCATTGTCCCTCAGGAATTCCAGGGGCAGGAAATCATCCTTAGGTAAATGTCCAGGTATCGTTCCCCCGGAAATCCTTCTGTGCATTTCTGTGTGTTTGGGCAAGAGATCTGGATGGGGGTGGGGTGGCCTCCGCCTCCTCCTCCTCCTCATCCAGACAAGCCCCCACACTCCTTACACATCAGGAAACTGGTGGTGAATCCATTGTGTCACCCTTCCCAGGGGACTTGATGGGTGGAGATGATCTTGCCCTAAAGGCATGATGGCTGGGTCCTTGGGTCCATTGCTGTAGTCCAGTGTTATCACGATGCAATCACAAGCTGATCTGCAGCCAGGATTGGTCTTTGCACCTTCCTTCCAGTGGCTCTGCCCAACACATATCAGCAATTGTCTGGGCAAGCAGCAAGTGATTTTACCTTTGTTGAGTCACACCAAGAGAGACAAACTTTTAATCTCTCACAGCTGCCCAGAGAGGTTGTGGAGTCTTCTCTGGAGACTTTCCAAACCCCACCTGGATGTGTTCCTGTGTGACCTGCCCTGGGTGATGCTGCAATGGCAGAGGGGTTGGACTTGATGGTCTCCAGAGGTCCCTTCCAACCCCTAACATTCCCCAATGCTGTGATTCTCTGATTTCTCCTCAGAGGAGAGCTGGACAAGTGTGTTGAGTACATTGATGGCCTTTAGCAAGCTGGTGAGGTAGGAGGCATCCCTGCCTGTGGAAGAAGGACTGGAACTAAACCCTTTCAACCCAAAGCATCCTGGAATTCTATGGTGATCTATGGAATAAGCCCAAAAAGCCCTGCTGGAAGTGGAGTTTCCTTTTGGGAATGTTCTCTAAAAGCATCACTCTAAACCAGACCCTGCCTGAAAGCAGCAGCACTGTCCCAGGGCTCTGGAGCAGCTGCTGACATCAAGAGCAGGAGGACATCGATGGCAGCTGCCTGCTGGTGCTGGGGCTGCTGATCTGCAGTGCTGGAGATCCATGAGACTGCCCCAGTGCTGCCTGGATGCTGGTGCTGGTCCTGCTGGTGCTGGAGCATTGCAGGAGGGCTCTCCTGCTGCCATGCTGCTGGTGCTGAGGCTGTCGGTGATGCAGAGCTGTGGGAAGAGCCAGCTGGAAGCGGTGCCCAGCTGGAAGTGCTGGGCCTGGCACACTCTGGGCTGGCACTGAAGGCTTGGAGTTGAGCTGCTGGTTGACTTTGGTTCCATCAGCCATTAATTGTGCCACTGCCAGCCTGGGCTCTGCTTGCTGAGGAAAAGAAGGGAGGGGACAGAGTGAATGGCAGCAGGCTGAGCACTTCTGTGGGGCCAGGGGAAGCCTGCCAGAGGACTTTGTGCCCAAGCAGCCCTGTGCCAGGCTGTGTGAGGGAAGCTTTGCCCTCACCTTGCTGCTTGGGTTGGTGGCCATCCCGTTCCTGGCACTCGTCACCGCTGAGCCTTTGGAGTGTCCCTGACACCACAGTGCTGAGGCTTCTCCTCCAAGTGCTCCACTGCTGACTCTGAGGGAGAAGCAGCACAGGGCTGCCTGGCTGTGGGGGCTGCTCCCTGCCATGGGGGCTGTGGCTCGGCTGCCCTGGTGGCATCTCCGGGGCCGGCTGTGACGGCAGCAGGGCAGTGTCCAGCAGGGCTCTGCATCTTGCAGCTTCTGCTTTGAGCCCTAGGCCAGACACAGCCCTTGTGCAGGGGCCTGAGGTGCAGTGTTGGGGACTTACCCCTCGACCTCTGCCCGTTCCCTGCCAGCTGGGCACAGGCACTGGCTGGCATCGCACCGGCTGTGCCTTGCCAGGAGGCTTTCCACTGCCTCAGCAGTCTCCCATGCAGGTGGTCTGATGGAGAAAGGAAAGTTGTTGAGTGCTTGCTAGCCCAGCATGGGGCAGCTGCAGGGTGTCCCTTGCCTGCCCCCTGCCCCGTTTCCCACTCCCCCTGCAGCTGAAGCCAGCCTCATGAGACAGTGGAGGCTGAGGAGCGCATGGGTAGCCCCCGGCCTGGCACAGCCCTGGCACCCTCCTTGCTTGTGAGCTGTGAAGAAAAGCAACCAACCTCCTGGGGATGTGGAGCCAAGTGGCAGCAGCACTGCGCTGTCCAGCAGAGCTCCAGATCTTAGTCTCTGTCACTGAGATCCACATCCTTTATCCCTGCCTTGATAGAACTGCAGCCTCCTCTTCTCCAAGCACCTCATTCTTTCCTCATGGAGCCAGCTCAGCTGCCTGTACAGCAGCTTCTGCCCTCGCTCCTGCTTCCATTTCATTCTTCCTCTGCTCCTTTTTCTGCCTCTTTTCCTTCTCCACTTCTTCCCCATTCTGATCAACATTATAGGCAACAGCACCTCACTAATAAATTGTCCTCCCTGCCACCCAACAACTTTCTGTTCTTTCCTTCTAATAGCCAGAGCTAAGTGGCCATAGGCAGAGCATGTTCAGAGTCACCCTACTATTGCCCTCCTCGTCTGGATCAGGCAAGCCTGGGCAACGTGGGCAATCTCCTGACAACACAGACCTCCTGGCTCCTGCCTCAGTGTCTGGCTCAGGGCATTTTTGAGGATTTTGTCCCTTCAGGACAGTGAGTTACTCAGGACCCGCTGAGCTGTTGGTCACCAAAACCTTTGCTGGATGAGGGGATACTCTGAGTTGCAATTTGTAATGCAAAAGGCAGGAATCATCCAAAATTGGAGGAAGGGAGACAGAGAGGAGAGAGCACTCTGCTGTGGCAGAGATCTGTGACTCCAACACGGTGCTGCTCGAAGAAAAGAGGCTAATTGCCCTGAAGACAGGAGCACAAAGCAGGTGCTTGTAACCCTCTGGAATCCCATGAACGAGCAGGGGCTGGGCTCTCAACTCATCCTCTCTCAATGCCCGTGTTGAAATCCCAACGGCCCAAGGGCAGATCACCTGCTCACATCCAGCCAGCCGGGTCAAAATGCTGCCTGGCAGCAGGCTGCACACACCTCCAACAGCCTCTGACACGTGCAGTTGCCTCTCTGAAAGGTGAGGCTCGGGCTCTGGCTTCCAGCACCCCCAGGCAGCCTCAAGGGTCCCTGCCTGTTGGCTTCTCGACCTTAAACCTGGAGCCTGCAGCAGGGAGGGAGGAGAAAGGGCAGTGGGCAGCTGGATTTACCTGGCTTGCTAAGGCCTCTTCCAGGACAGGGGGAACGGGGGCATCCCTCGGGGCCAGCACAGCTCAGGTGCCTGGGCGCTGTCCGGGCCGGCTGTAAGGATTTGCGGTGTGACGGCGCAAGCTGCAGCGGCGTGTGCCCCGCACGGGCCTGGCAGAGCTGGGGCAGCTGCAGCTGGCAGCTGCTGGGGAGCTGGAGGCAGCTGCCGCTGGCAGCCGGCTGGCGCTGCGGGGGCTGCCGGCCTGGGGGGGCAGCGAGCTGCGGGGCAGTGCCGGCGCTGCCTGGCTGCGGGGGCTGCTCCCTGCCATGGGGGCTGTGGCTCGGCTGCCCTGCTGGCATCTCCGGGGCCGGCTGTAGGCTTGGTCCTGGGCGCGGCGCTGCAGGCGGGAGCCGACTCGCACCCACATGGGCCCAGGGGCGGCACAGCGGCTGCTGCCCTCGGGCCCTGCGCACCTCTGCAGAGGCCCCGATCCGGCCTGGCTGGCACAGCTGGGGGCAGCAGTCTCACAGCTGGCGTTGGAAGCTGCAAAGAGAAGCAGGAGGGTGAAGAGCACAGCCTGCATGGCTGCGGCAGGCCAGGCCAGAGCAGTGCCCCGGCCCTGCTGCAGCAGAGGGGCTCTGCCAAGCCAGCCTGGGCACTCAGTGCCAGGACAGCAGCCCAGGGGCACCCCAGGGCTCTGGTTCTTACCAGTGCTGGGGCCAGCACAGCCTTGGCACTCCCAGCTGTCTGCATCGTCCCTCAGGCTGGAGCAGTTCCTGTGGCTTCCTTCAGCAGCACAGGAGCTGCACAGAAGCAGCTGCCAGGGCCTGGGGAAGCAAAGGGGTTGCTGGCTGGGAGGACAAAGTGACAGCAGCAGGGCAGTGTCCAGCAGGGCTCTGCATCTTGCAGCTTCTGCTTTGAGCCCTAGGCCAGACACAGCCCTTGTGCAGGGGCCTGAGGTGCAGTGTTGGGGACTTACCCCTCGACCTCTGCCCGTTCCCTGCCAGCTGGGCACAGGCACTGGCTGGCATCGCACCGGCTGTGCCTTGCCAGGAGGCTTTCCACTGCCTCAGCAGTCTCCCATGCAGGTGGTCTGATGGAGAAAGGAAAGTTGCTGAGTGCTTGCTGGCCCAGCATGGGGCAGGTGCAGGGTGTCCCTTGCCTGCCCCCTGCCCCGTTTCCCACTCCCCCTGGAGCTGAAGCCAGCCTCATGAGACAGTGGAGGCTGAGGAGCGCATGGGTAGCCCCCGGCCTGGCACAGCCCTGGCACCCTCCTTGCTTGTGAGCTGTGGAGAAAAGCAACCAACCTGCTGGGGATGCGGATGCCCATCCTGAGCATTTCCTGCTGGAACAGCTCTTTGTCCCTGCAGAGCAGGCACTGGAAAGCTGAAATGCCAGCACGCAGCGCATGGCCCTGCAGGAGGAAGAGGAGGAGCATGAGGGAGGCCCTGGTGCTGCCGAGACCCTGCCGTGCCCCTGGGCTGAGGGGGCAGCTGGTACCTGGATGCAACGCCTGTGGAACCAGGCGTGCTGGCACGCTGGGCATCCCATGGTGCTGTAGGACTTGCTGTCATCCACAGCCTCTAAGCAGAGCAGGCAGTCGGTGTGGGGCTCTGGGTCCCTGTCCACCGCCTGCTGTGGGCGGTGCTGGGAGCAGAAGCCACTGTGGGGAAGAGCAAAGGGCTGGGCAAGCTGTGTGGTGCTGGCTCCTTCCCTGCTGCTGAGGAGGATGGCAGAGGAGGTGTGAAGGAGCCCCAGGGCTCGGCCAGCTCTGCCTGTGCCTGTGCCTGTGCCTGGCCTTGGGCAGAGGCCCAGCAGGCTCCTTTCTGGTTTGCCTGAAGCTGGCAGGAAGGGGAGGGAAGGTGAGGAGCCTCCCTGGGCAGGGCCCTCAGCGCTTACCTGAAGCAGTCGAAGTATTGAGTGATGCATTCACCCCGCAGGGCGCAGGGCAGGTGGAAGCTTCGCCCACAGCTCAACTCCCAGCAGTCGATGGTAGCTCCACTCCTGCCACAGACACAGCAGATCTGGGAAGAGCACAGCAGCCTCCATCAGCATCTGCTCAGCACCTCCACAGCCAGCCCCTCGCCCCTTGGCAGGGTGCCGTAGATCCCCACTGCTGTGGACAGCCCCAGCTCCGCCTGGCACATGAGCCTCTGTGCAGCTGCTGGCAGCAAGACTTTTGCCCCAGAGCTGCTGGGAAGGGCTGGGCTTGCTTTCTTGGGCTCTTGGCTGAGCTCCTGCAGTCCTTGGGCTTGGACTCAAGCAGGGCTTAGACCCTTCCAACCTCCACTGCACTGTGATACTGTGCTACTGTGAAACCTCTCCTGGCACCAATCTCCCTGGTTTTGCCAGGTCCTCACCTTCTGTGCTGCATTGTTGATTACTCTTTGGATATGAGAGAAGCAGTAGCCCACCCAGCCTGGTACGGAAACGACAGCATAAAGGTCACTGGCAAAGTACTGTAGGAGAGAAGAGAGAGCAGAGAAGGAGCTGCTGAGGAGAGTGTGGCAGGGCCAGGCTGTGGGAGGGCAGGAGGGAGCCCCTGAGGCACTCACCAGGCAGCAGTCATGGACACACAGCCCGTCCTGCTGTCTCTTCCATCCATAGAGTTCGGGGTCCAGCTCTGCCTGCAGGCACAGCTGGCAGGCTGCAGGGGACAGAGTGAATGGCAGAGGGCTGAGCACTTCTGTGGGGCCAGGGGAAGCCTGCCAGAGGACTTTGTGCCCAAGCAGCCCTGTGCCAGGCTGTGTGAGGGAAGCTTTGCCCTCACCTTGCTGCCTTGGGTTGGTGGCCATCTCCTTCCTGGCACTCGTCACCGCTGAGCCTTTGGAGTGTCCCTGACACCGCAGTGCTGAGGCTTCTCCTCCAAGTGCTCCTCTGCTGACTCTGAGGGAGAAGCAGCACAGGGCTGAGGGAGCAGCAGGACACAGCTGGGCCTGCAGCACAGGCCCTGAGCTCTGAGCTCTGGGCTCCAGTCCTCCCTCAGCAGCCCCCTGCCAGTCCTGTCCCTCCCCTGCCCTCTGCTCACCTCACCAGGTGCAACTGACCAAGGCCCTGAGCACAGTGCTCCCTTTTCTAGGCCATCTCCACAGGTCACCGTGGCCATTGTGCCATCAGCACTCTCCTGGACGCACCCCACCCCTGGCCACCACACCGTTGCCCAGCAGCCCTGAGGTGGCCCAGGAGCCCCCTGCTTGCCAGAGCTGGGGCTGCTGCTTCTGTCTTCCATCAAGGCAAGAAAGAGGAGCAATTCCACCTGCTGAGCTCAGGGGCCAGGGAAAGGTGGAAACTTCCCAGCCCTGCCTGGCTGGCACTGCGGGGGGCAGCCGGCTCAGAGCTGCCATTGGCAGCTGCAAAGAGAAGCAGGAGGCTGAAGGGCACAGCCTGCATGGCCTTGTCAGGAGGCCTTCAACTGCCTCAGCACTCTCCCATGCAGGTGGTCTGATGGAGAAATGGGGCAGCTGCAGGGAGTCCCTTGCCTCCCCCCTACCCTGTCTCCCACTCCCCCTCTAGCTGAAGCCAGCCTCATGGCAAGTGGAGGCTGAGGAGTTCAGCGGCAGCCCCTGGCCTGGCACAGCCCTGGCCCCTTCCTGTCTTGGGAGCTGGGAAGAAAAGCAACCAGCCTCCTGGGGATGTGGAGCCAAGGGGCAGCAGCACTGCGCTGTCCAGCAGAGCTCCAGAGCTTAGTCTCTGTCGCCGAGATCCACATCCTCTGACCCTGAGCACCCTGGGGGTGTTCAGCCTGGAGAGGAGGAGACTCCAGGGAGACCTTAGAGCAGCCTTGCAATACCTGAAGGCATTCTGCAGGATTGCTGCAGAGGGAGTTTTCTCCAGGGTGTCTGGAGTCAGGCCAAGGGGGAATGGTTTGAAGCTGAGGCAGAGCAGGGCTAGACTGGGGGTGAGGAAGTTCTTCAGCAGGAGGCTGGTGAGAGCCTGGAATGGGTTGTGCAGATTGGATGAGGCCCTGGGCAACCAAGTCTAGCTGAAAGGTGTCCCTGCCCATGAGAGGGGGGGTTGGAGTAGACAATCCCTGAGGTCCCTTCCTACCTAAGCCATTCTAGGACTGTGAGCTGTGCTCAATGCCTCTGCTGTAAGAGCTTTCCTGTGTGGGGCTGAGGACAGAGCAGTTCAGCTTTCCAGCACCAGCAGCCAGATGCCTCTTTAAGGACAAGCACATGCTGGGGTGGGGACCCTCTGGCTCACAGGGACTGCCCTGCTGCTGGCTTCCTGGCACTGAGAGGTGTTTCCTGTCTCTTCTACTGCCAAGAAACTTCAGCCCATAGGTTGCTGTCAGCCTCCTTGCTGTCAGTCCATCAATCAGAGAGCTTTAATGGAGGAGAAGCTTCAATCGTGTTCCTTCCTGCAACTCAGCTGCTAACTGTAGGGCTGGGAGGCAGTGGAGCAGGTCCTAGGGAGGGCTCCAGCTGGCCAGAGTTTAAGGACCTTTCTCCACAAGGAGTGTGGGACCTGGGGTAAACCCTCTGCTTGTTTTGCTTCTCCATCTGTGAAAGGGCTCTGTCGTTGGCTGTCAGCAGTGGCTGGTAGAGGGGAACCAAACCTGCTGAATTTGGATCAAAACTTCTCCTCCCAGATGTTGTGGAGAGCCTCCACATTTCACAGATCACTCTCCATGAACAAGGACCTCCACAGGTCCTGAAGCTCTTCCTTCTCCTCTCAAGGCATGAAATAGAAACGGTTTTGTTTACTTGGTGTGTTGAAGTCTCAGTCCCCCTTCAGTTTCCTGCTCGTTCAGTCTGTGCCCTCTTTATCTTCCCAGACAATCTCTTTTGCCTCTGTTTGGCTCCCAGAAAATCTCTGTTCTAGCTGGGCAGGTGGAAAAGCAAATTCAATGCTTCCCCTCACAAAGAGGGGGCTTGGAGAAGGCAAGGCCCAGAGCAGTGTTTTGCTCATGCCACAAGCCACAGGAGCTCCCTGGCCAAGCAGTAACCATAATCCTTGCTTAGCTTTTTAAAGCAATCATTTCTTTGCCAGTTCTTCTGGTAAGATACAGACCTGGGGAGGTGTGGTTGGAAAGCTGCAACTAGGAGAGAGACCTGGGGATGATGGTTGGCAGTCACTGACCATGAGCCTGCAGTGCCCAGGTGGCTGAGAAAGCCAATGGCATCCTGGCTTGGGTCACACAGGAGCAGGCAGCAGGGACAGGAGGTGCCCATCCCCCTGTGCTCAGCACTGGGGAGGTCACACCTCGAGTGCTGTGTTCAGCTCTGGGCCCTCACTCCAGCAAGGACATTGAGGGCTGGAACCTGTCCAGAGCAAGGCAGCGAGGCTGGGGAAGGTCCTGGAGCCCCTGGGCTAGAGGAGGGACTGAGGGAGGGAGAAGAGGGAAGGATGTGTAGGGATTGCCTTGCTGGATGGGTGCTTGGGGGGCAGGAAGTTCTTCTGGGCTGCTTTGAGATATTTTCTGTTTTCCTCCCAGTCCCTGCCTCATGCCCAGAGCTTTTGTGAGCCCTCCGTGGGTGCTGTGTTTGGATCCACTGAAAGCAGCAGCTCCGCTTGCCCCTCCCTGCTCACCCACAGCTGCATCTCCCAGCAAACTGGAGCAGGGCAAGGCCTCTGCTCCAGGGCTGGCAGTGATGTCTGAAGCTGTGTCTTTGGCTTCTCCTGTAGGCCTGCAGAGGAAAGGAACAAGGATGGGACTGAACAGAGCCAAATGCTCCAGTTGTGTGAAGTGAGAGACTTTGCAAGGCAGAAGCAAAGCGGAGCCTCATTGCCAGCTGAATTGTATTAGTGTTGCCAAGTAGAGCCAGAGCCACAGCTGCTCAGCAGGAGTATTCTGGGATGGAAGGAAAAGGCAACTTATCTGCAGACTCCTTGTTTTGTCCTTGTGAATTAACCAGCCCCAAGGTGCTTCACTGTGAATCTCTAATCCTGATCCCTGAGCCTTGTCCAGGGAGTGAACTTAGGAAAGGTCCCCCCAGGCCTGCTGGGCTTTGTCCCAAGGAACACAAACAGCAAATAGCTCATTTCATTTCATTTCATTTCATTTCATTTCATTTCATTTCATTTCATAGTTTCATGGTTTCATAGTTTCATTCAGGGTTGGAAGGGACCACAAGGATCATCTAGTTCCAACCCCCCTGCCATGGGCAGGGACACCCCACACTAGATCAGGCTGGCCAGAGCCTCATCCAGCCTGGGCTTAAACACCCCCAGGGACAGGGCCTCGACCACCTCCCTGGACAACCCATTCCAGGGTTTCACCACTCTCATGGGGAAGAACCTCCTCCTCACATCTAGCCTGAATCTCCCCACCTCCAGCTTCATTCCATTCCCCCTAGTCCTGTCACTACCTGAGATCCTGAGCAGTCCTTCCCCAGCCTTCCCGTAGGCCCCCTTCAGATACTGGAAGGCCACAATGAGGTCACCTCGGAGCCTTCTCTTCTGCAGACTGAACAGCCCCAACTCCTTCAGTCTGTCCTCACAGGAGAGGTGCTCCAGCCCTCTGATCATCCTTGTGGCCCTTCTCTGGACCCGTTCCAGCACCTCCACATCCCTCTTGTAATAGGGGCTCCAGAACTGGACACAGTACTCCAGGTGGGGTCTCACCAGGGCTGAGTAGAGGGGGAGGATCACCTCCCTCGACCTGCTGGCCACACTTCTCCTGATGCAGCCCAGGATCTGATTGGCTTTGCGGGCTGCAAGTGCACACTGAGAGCTCCTGTTGAGCTTTTTGTCCACCAGCACCCCCAAGTCTCTCTCCTCAGGGCTGCTTTCCAGCCAGTCACTGCCCAGCCTGTATTTGTGCCTGGGATTGCCTCGACCCAGATGCAGGACCCTGTCCTTGGTCTTGTTGAACTTCATGAGGTTGGCTTGTGCCCACCTCTCCAGCCTGTCAAGGTCCCTCTGGATGGCCTCCCTTCCCTCCAGCGTGTCTGCTGCACCACACAGCTTGGTGTCATCAGCAAACTTGCTGAGGGTGCACTCAGTGCCACTGTCCATGGCACCCACAAAGATGTTGAACAAGACAGGTCCCAGGACTGATCCCTGAGGGACTCCGCTTGTCACTGGCCTCCACTGGGCCATGGAGCCATTGACAGCCACTCTGGGTGCGGCCATCAAGCCATCATTCCATTCCATTTCATTCCATTCCATTCCATTCCATTCCATTCCATTCCATTCCATTCCATTCCATTCCATTTCATTTCATTTCATTTCATTTCATTTCATTTCATTTCATTCCATTCCATTCCATTCCATTCCATTTCATTCCATTTCATTTCATTTCATTCCATTTCATTTCATTCCATTTCATTCCATTTCATTTCATTCCATTTCATTTCATTTCATTTCATTTCATTTCATTTCATTTCATTTCATTTCATTTCATTTCATTTCATTTCATTTCATTTCATTTCATTCCATTCCATTCCATTCCATTCCATTCCATTCCATTTCATTTCATTCCATTCCATTCCATTCCATTCCATTCCATTCCATTCCATTTCATTCCATTTCATTTCATTTCATTTCATTTCATTTCATTTCATTTCATTTCATTTCATTTCATTCCATTCCATTTAATTTCATTCCATTCCATTCCATTTCATTTCATTTCATTTCATTCCATTCCATTCCATTCCATTCCATTCCATTCCATTTCATTTCACTCCATTCCATTCCATTCCATTTCATTTCATTTCATTCCATTCCATTTCATTTCATTTCATTTCATTTCATTTCATTTCATTTCATTTCATTTCATTTCATTTCATTCCATTCCATTCCATTCCATTCCATTCCATTTCATTTCATTTCATTTCATTCCATTCCATTCCATTCCATTTCATTTCATTCCATTCCATTCCATTCCATTCCATTCCATTTCATTTCATTCCATTCCATTTCATTCCATTTCATTTCATTTCATTTCATTCCATTTCATTCCATTCCATTCCATTCCATTTCATTTCATTTCATTCCATTCCATTCCATTCCATTCCATTTCATTTCATTTCATTCCATTCCATTCCATTCCATTCCATTCCATTCCATTCCATTCCATTCCATTTCATTTAATTTCATTCCATTCCATTTCATTTCATTTCATTCCATTCCATTCCATTCCATTCCATTCCATTCCATTTCATTTCATTCCATTCCATTCCATTCCATTCCATTCCATTCCATTCCATTCCATTCCATTTAATTTCATTCCATTCCATTTCATTTCATTTCATTCCATTCCATTCCATTTCATTTCATTTCATTTCATTTCATTTCATTTCATTCCATTCCATTCCATTCCATTCCATTCCATTTCATTTCATTCCATTCCATTCCATTTCATTCCATTCCATTCCATTCCATTCCATTCCATTCCATTCCATTCCATTCCATTCCATTCCATTTCATTCCATTCCATTCCATTCCATTTCATTCCATTCCATTCCATTCCATTCCATTTCATTTCATTCCATTCCATTCCATTTCATTCCATTCCATTCCATTCCATTCCATTCCATTCCATTCCATTCCATTTCATTCCATTCCATTCCATTCCATTTCATTCCATTCCATTCCATTCCATTCCATTTCATTTCATTTCATTTCATTTCATTTCATTTCATTTCATTTCATTCCATTCCATTCCATTCCATTCCATTCCATTCCATTTCATTTCATTCCATTCCATTCCATTTCATTCCATTCCATTCCATTCCATTCCATTCCATTCCATTTCATTCCATTCCATTCCATTCCATTTCATTCCATTCCATTCCATTCCATTCCATTTCATTTCATTTCATTTCATTTCATTTCATTTCATTTCATTTCATTTCATTCCATTCCATTCCATTCCATTCCATTCCATTTCATTTCATTTCATTTCATTCCATTCCATTCCATTCCATTCCATTCCATTCCATTCCATTCCATTCCATTCCATTCCATTTCATTTCATTTCATTTCATTTCGTTTCATTTCGTTTCGTTTCATTTCGTTTCATTTCGTTTCATTTCGTTTCGTTTCGTTTCGTTTCATTTCGTTTCATTTCGTTTCATTTCGTTTCATTTTTTGAATTGCTACCTGCCCTGAAGATTTCCCCTGGGCCCCAAATCAGTGCATTCCTTATCTTAAGGGATCTTCTCAATGTCTACAAATATCTGAGGGGTGGGTGCCAAGGAGAAGGGGCCAGGTTCTTTTTGATGGTGCAGGGAACAACAGGTACAAGCTGGAGCCCAGGAGGATCCACCTCAACCTGAGGAGTAAAACTTCTTTGGTGTGAGGGTGCTGGAGGCCTGGAGCAGGCTGCCCAGAGAGGTTGTGGAGTCTTCTCTGGAGACTTTCCAAACCCCACCTGGATGTGTTCCTGTGTGACCTGCCCTGGGTGATGCTGCTCTGGCAGAGGGGTTGGACTTGAGGGTCTCCAGAGGTCCCTTCCAACCCCTAACATTCCCCAATGCTGTGATTCTCTGATTCCTCCTCAGAGGAGAGCTGGACAAGTGTGTTGAGTACATTGATGGCCCTCTGCAGCTTGTGCTACCCCTCTGAGCACCACTGAAATGAGAAAGAGCAGCTGGAGCCCCATTCAGGGCAGGAATCCCTCAGATAGCTCTCTTGGTCACCCTCCCACGGTTGACACCCTGCTGTCTCCCCATGTGGAGTGGCAATGATAGGGAGAGAGTCCTGTCCTTTGTGTGGAACTGCAGGCTGCAGGGCAGGAGCCCCCAGACCAAGGGTAGCACTGCAGCAGAACGAACAGGATGAGAGGAAATGGCCTCAGGTTGCCCCAGGGGAGGGTTAGGTTGGACATTAGAAGAAACTTCTTCCCTGAAAGGGTTCTCAAAGCCTGGCAGAGGCTGCCCAGGGAGGTGGTTGAATCTCCACTCCTGGAGGAGTTTCAAAGAGGCAGAGATGTGGTGCTGAGGGCCATGGCTTAGCCCCAGCCTTGGGAGAGTTAGAGAATGGTTGGAGTGGATGAGCTGAAAGACCTTATCCAACCAAAACAGTTCTTTGATTCTAAACCAGCTGTGTTGCTGTGTTCCTTCAGGTTTCTCCCTGGTGAGGAGCTTGGCAAGGGGTGCTGGTGGGACTGGAGGTGTTTCAAAGAGGCAGTGATGTGGTGCTGAGGGAGGTGGCTTAGCTCCAGCAGGGGGAAAACCTCAATAAACTGAAAACATTGCAAAGACAGAAATACCAGGCAGGAAAAGCCACCTTGTAACAGCCTCCTTTCTTCAGTAAGTGAGAAGAAACAGACCCAGAGAACTGAAAACATAAGATTGGAAATAGACCAAGTATGAAGTGAGGCACTGGAAAAGGCTGCCAGAGGAGCTGTGGAGGGTCCAACCTTGGAAGCATTCAAAGGCAGGCTGGATGGGGCCTTTAGCAAGCTGGTGAGGTAGGAGGCATCCCTGCCCGTGGAAGAAGGACTGGAACTAAACCCTTTCAACCCAAAGCATCCTGGAATTCTATGGTGATCTATGGAATAAGCCCAAAAAGCCCTGCTGGAAGTGGAGTTTCCTTTTGGGAATGTTCTCTAAAAGCATCACTCTAAACCAGACCCTGCCTGAAAGCAGCAGCTCTGTCCCAGGGCTCTGGAGCAGCTGCTGACATCAAGAGCAGGAGGACATCGATGGCAGCTGCCTGCTGGTGCTGGGGCTGCTGATCTGCAGTGCTGGAGATCCATGAGACTGCCCCAGTGCTGCCTGGATGCTGGTGCTGGTCCTGCTGGTGCTGGAGCATTGCAGGAGGGCTCTGCTGCTGCCATGCTGCTGGTGCTGAGGCTGTTGGTGATGCAGAGCTGTGGGAAGAGGCAGCTGGAAGCGGTGCCCAGCTGGAAGTGCTGGGCCTGGCACACTCTGGGCTGACACTGAAGGCTTGGAGTTGAGCTGCTGGTTGACTTTGGTTCCATCAGCCATTAATTGTGCCACTGCCAGCCTGGGCTCTGCTTGCTGAGGAAAAGAAGGGAGGGGACAGAGTGAATGGCAGAGGGCTGAGCACTTCTGTGGGGCCAGGGGAAGCCTGCCAGAGGACTTTGTGCCCAAGCAGCCCTGTGCCAGGCTGTGTGAGGGAAGCTTTGCCCTCACCTTGCTGCCTTGGGTTGGTGGCCATCTCGTTCCTGGCACTCATCACCGCTGAGCCTTTGGAGTGTCCCTGACACCGCAGTGCTGAGGCTTCTCCTCCAAGTGCTCCTCTGCTGACTCTGAGGGAGAAGCAGCACAGGGCTGAGGGAGCAGCAGGACACAGCTGGGCCTGCAGCACAGGCCCTGAGCTCTGAGCTCTGGGCTCCAGTCCTCCCTCAGCAGCCCCTTGCCAGCCCTGTCCCTCCCCTGCCCTCTGCTCACCTCACCAGGTGCAACAGACCAAGGCCCTGAGCTCAGCGTCCTGCAGCCCCACAGGTCACTGTTGGCACCATGGCAACAGCATCCCTTCCTGCATGTGTCCTGGGTAGGGACAGCCATTTCCTATGGCAATAAACTGCTTCTGAGTCGGTGCCAGCCTCATGCCAGGGGCAGAGACCTGACAGTGGCTGTGGGGCAGCTTTGGAGGCCATGGGCAGGGCTGTGGAGCTGTGTGAGGTCAGGAAGGGGCTGCAGAGGGGGCTGAACAGGCTGCAGTGATGGGCCTGGGGCTGTCAAGGCCTGCAGCAGGCTGCCCAGGGCAGTGCATTGCTTAGAAATGGAAATGTGTGAGTAAAAGTAAAGAAATCCAAATGAAAGAGGAGTCCTGTGTCTAATTCCTGTGTGGGGACAGGCTGAGGCAGTTGGGGCTCTTCAGCCTGGAGAAGAAAAGGCTCCAGGGAGACCTCAGAGCAGCCTTCCAGTGCCTGAAGGGCTGCAGGAGAGCTGGGGAGGGACTTGTGCCAAGAGCTGGGAGTGCCAGGATGAGGGACAATGGCTTTGAGCTGGGAGAGAGGAGATTGAGAGTGGAGATGAGGAAGAAATTGTTGAGAGTGAGGCTGGGGAGACACTGGCACAGGTTGCCCAGGGAGGCTGTGGCTGCCTCCTGCTTGGAGGTGGTGAAGGCCAGGCTGGATGAGGCCTTGAGAAACCTGGCCTGATGGGAGGTGTCCCTGCCCATGGCAGGGGCTTGGAACTGGATGATCCTTGAGGTCCCTTCCACCCCTGACAACTCAATGATTCTATGATTCTAAGGGCTTTGGAGCTCTGCTAAGATTATTTCCACTGCTGCTCTTCATGGTCCCTTCTGTGTCCTGGCTTGCCTTGGGCACTGTGAGTGCTGCTTTCAGCAGCAAGGATCCTGCTCTGAGCACAGCATCCAGCACCTCATGGTCGTAGCCAGATGCTGAAGGTTCCTTTGCAGTAACATTGATCAATCACAGCATCACAGAATTAACCAGGTTGGAAAAGACCTTCAAGCTCATCAAGTCCAACCTATCACCCAACCCTAACAAATCAACGAGACCATGGCACCAAGGGCCTCATCCAGGCTCTTCTTGAACACCTCCAGGGCTGGGGACTCCACCACCTCCCTGGGCAGCACATCCCAGTGGCCAATCTCTCTGTGAAGAATTTCTTCCTCACATCCAGCCTAAACTGCAAAACTGTTTTGCAATCACAGAATTGTTGGGGTTGGAGGGGACCTCAAGGATCAGCCAGTTCCAACCCTGCCTCGGTCCGGAGACACAGTTCTTTTAAACATTCCCCTGTTGTGAAATTAGAGGCACAAAGGAGGCCAAAATATCAACAGCTAGACTATTTATTACATAAATAAAGTGGTCATAAGAAGGGGAGAGGGAGAAAAGAGAGAGGGAGAGAGAGAAGAGGAAAGGAATTCTATTACCACACCCCTCACACCCCCCAAGAGAGTTTGAGTCTGTGGAGGAAAGGTGCTGCAGGAGATGTTGGGTTGGTACAGGAACGGTGCTGAGGCTCTGGCTGGAGAGGAGCTGTGGTCCTCTGGGCAGCCTGGGTCTGTAGAGAAAGGCTGCTGAGGCTCTGGCTGGAGAGGAGCTGTGGTCCTCTGGGCAGCCTGGGTCTGTAGAGAAAGGCTGCTGAGGCTCTGGCTGGAGAAGAGCTGTGGTCCTCTGGGCAGCCTGGGTCTGTAGAGAAAGGCTGCTGAGGCTCTGGCTGGAGAGGAGCTGTGGTCCTCTGGGCAGCCTGGGTCTGTAGAGAAAGGCTGCTGAGGCTCTGGCTGGAGAAGAGCTGTGGTCCTCTGGGCAGCCTGGGTCTGTAGAGAAAGGCTGCTGAGGCTCTGGCTGGAGAGGAGCTGTGGTCCTCTGGGCAGCCTGGGTCTGTAGAGAAAGGCTGCTGAGGCTCTGGCTGGAGAGGAGCTGTGGTCCTCTGGGCAGCCTGGGTCTGTAGAGAAAGGCTGCTGAGGCTCTGGCTGGAGAAGAGCTGTGGTCCTCTGGGCAGCCTGGGTCTGTAGAGAAAGGCTGCTGAGGCTCTGGCTGGAGAGGAGCTGTGGTCCTCTGGGCAGCCTCTCTTCTCCGGAGCAGCATTGTCCCGGCTTTCCCTTCTCAGCGGCATGCTCTGTCTCCTCTGTTTTCCTTCATCTCCGTTTTTCTCCCCACAAGCCAGTAGTGGCTCCAGTCTTTCATACAGCTTTTAGTCCTTAGGTATGTGTCCAAGCATTGTCCCTCAGGAATTCCAGGGGCAGGAAATCATCCTTAGGTAAATGTCCAGGTATCGTTCCCCCAGAAATCTTTCTGTGCACTGCTGTGTGTTTGGGCAAGAGATCTGGATGGGGGTGGGGTGGCCTCCGCCTCCTCCTCCTCCTCATCCAGACAAGCCCCCACACTCCTTACACATCAGGAAACAGGTGGTGAATCCATTGTGTCACCCTTCCCAGGGGACTTGATGGGTGGAGATGATCTTGCCCTAAAGGCATGATGGCTGGGTCCTTGGGTCCATTGTTGTAGTCCAGTGTTATCACGATGCAATCACAAGCTGATCTGCAGCCAGGATTGGTCTTTGCACCTTCCTTCCAGTGGCTCTGCCCAACACATATCAGCAATTGTCTGGGCAAGCAGCAAGTGATTTTATCTTTGTTGAGTCACACCAAGAGAGACAAACTTTTAGTCTCTCACAGCTGCCCAGAGAGGTTGTGGAGTCTTCCCTGGAGACTTTCCAAACCCCACCTGGATGTGTTCCTGTGTGACCTGCCCTGGGTGATGCTGCTCTGGCAGAGGGGTTGGACTTGATGGTCTCCAGAGGTCCCTTCCAACCCCTAACATTCCCCAATGCTGTGATTCTCTGATTCCTCCTCAGAGGAGAGCTGGACAAGTGTGTTGAGTACATTGATGGCCTTTAGCAAGCTGGTGAGGTAGGAGGCATCCCTGCCCATGGAAGAAGGACTGGAACTAAACCCTTTCAACCCAAAGCATCCTGGAATTCTATGGTGATCTATGGAATAAGCCCAAAAAGCCCTGCTGGAAGTGGAGTTTCCTTTTGGGAATGTTCTCTAAAAGCATCACTCTAAACCAGACCCTGCCTGAAAGCAGCAGCTCTGTCCCAGGGCTCTGGAGCAGCTGCTGACATCAAGAGCAGGAAGACATCGATGGCAGCTGCCTGCTGGTGCTGGGGCTGCTGATCTGCAGTGCTGGAGATCCATGAGACTGCCCCAGTGCTGCCTGGATGCTGGTGCTGGTCCTGCTGGTGCTGGAGCATTGCAGGAGGGCTCTGCTGCTGCCATGCTGCTGGTGCTGAGGCTGTCGGTGATGCAGAGCTGTGGGAAGAGCCAGCTGGAAGCGGTGCCCAGCTGGAAGCGCTGGGCCTGGCACACTCTGGGCTGGCACTGAAGGCTTGGAGTTGAGCTGCTGGTTGACTTTGGTTCCATCAGCCATTAATTGTGCCACTGCCAGCCTGGGCTCTGCTTGCTGAGGAAAAGAAGGGAGGGGACAGAGTGAATGGCAGAGGGCTGAGCACTTCTGTGGGGCCAGGGGAAGCCTCCCAGAGGACTTTGTGCCCAAGCAGCCCTGTGCCAGGCTGTGTGAGGGAAGCTTTGCCCTCACCTTGCTGCCTTGGGTTGGTGGCCATCTCGTTCCTGGCACTCGTCACCGCTGAGCCTTTGGAGTGTCCCTGACACCACAGTGCTGAGGCTTCTCCTCCAAGTGCTCCTCTGCTGACTCTGAGGGAGAAGCAGCACAGGGCTGAGGGAGCAGCAGGACACAGCTGGGCCTGCAGCACAGGCCCTGATCTCTGAGTTCTGGGCTCCAGTCCTCCCTCAGCAGCCCCTTGCCAGCCCTGTCCCTCCCCTGCCCTCTGCTCACCTCACCAGGTGCAACAGACCAAGGCCCTGAGCACAGCGTCCTGCAGCCCCACAGGTCACTGTTGGCACCATGGCAACAGCATCCCTTCCTGCATGTGTCCTGGGTAGGGACAGCCATTCCCTATGGCAATAAACTGCTTCTGAGTCGGTGCCAGCCTCATGCCAGGGGCAGAGACCTGACAGTGGCTGTGGGGCAGCTTTGGAGGCCATGGGCAGGGATGTGGAGCTGTGTGAGGGCAGGAAGGGGCTGCAGAGGGGGCTGAACAGGCTGCAGTGATGGGCCTGGGGCTGTCAAGGCCTGCAGCAGGCTGCCCAGGGCAGTGCATTGCTTAGAAATGGAAATGTGTGAGTAAAAGTAAAGAAATCCAAATGAAAGAGGAGTCCTGTGTCTAATTCCTGTGTGGGGACAGGCTGAGGCAGTTGGGGCTCTTCAGCCTGGAGAAGAAAAGGCTCCAGGGAGACCTCAGAGCAGCCTTCCAGTGCCTGAAGGGCTGCAGGAGAGCTGGGGAGGGACTTGTGCCAAGAGCTGGGAGTGCCAGGATGAGGGACAATGGCTTTGAGCTGGGAGAGAGGAGATTGAGAGTGGAGATGAGGAAGAAATTGTTGAGAGTGAGGCTGGGGGGACACTGGCACAGGTTGCCCAGGGAGGCTGTGGCTGCCTCCTGCTTGGAGGTGGTGAAGGCCAGGCTGGATGAGGCCTTGAGAAACCTGGCCTGATGGGAGGTGTCCCTGCCCATGGCAGGGGCTTGGAACTGGATGATCCTTGAGGTCCCTTCCACCCCTGACAACTCAATGATTCTATGATTCTAAGGGCTTTGGAGCTCTGCTAAGATCATTTCCACTGCTGCTCTTCACGGTCCCTTCTGTGTCCTGGCTTGCCTTGGGCACTGTGAGTGCTGCTTTCAGGAGCAAGGATCCTGCTCTGAGCACAGCATCCAGCACCTCATGGTCGTAGCCAGATGCTGAAGGTGCCTTTGCAGTAACATTGATCAATCACAGCATCACAGAATTAACCAGGTTGGAAAAGACCTTCAAGATCATCAAGTCCAACCTATCACCCAGCCCTAACAAATCAACGAGACCATGGCACCAAGGGCCTCATCCAGGCTCTTCTTGAACACCTCCAGGGCTGGGGACTCCACCACCTCCCTGGGCAGCACATCCCAGTGGCCAATCTCTCTGTGAAGAATTTCTTCCTCGCATCCAGCCTAAAGTGCAAAACTGTTTTGGAATCACAGAATTGTTGGGGTTGGAGGGGACCTCAAGGATCAGCCAGTTCCAACCCTGCCTCGGTCCGGAGACACAGTTCTTTTAAACATTCCCCTGTTGTGAAATTAGAGGCACAAAGGAGGCCAAAATATCAACAGCTAGACTATTTATTACATAAATAAAGTGGTCATAAGAAGGGGAGAGGGAGAAAAGAGAGAGGGAGAGAGAGAAGAGAGAGAGAAGAGGAAAGGAATTGTATTACCACACCCCTCACACCCCCCAAGACAGTTTGAGTCTGTGGAGGAAAGGTGCTGCAGGAGATGTTGGGTTGGTACAGGAACAGTGCTGAGGCTCTGGCTGGAGAAGAGCTGTGGTCCTCTGGGCAGCCTGGGTCTGTGGAGAAAGGCTGCTGAGGCTCTGGCTGGAGAAGAGCTGTGGTCCTCTGGGCAGCCTGGGTCTGTGGAGAAAGGCTGCTGAGGCTCTGGCTGGAGAAGAGCTGTGGTCCTCTGGGCAGCCTGGATCTGTAGAGAAAGGCTGCTGAGGCTCTGGCTGGAGAGGAGCTGTGGTCCTCTGGGCAGCCTGGGTCTGTAGAGAAAGGCTGCTGAGGCTCTGGCTGGAGAAGAGCTGTGGTCCTCTGGGCAGCCTGGGTCTGTAGAGAAAGGCTGCTGAGGCTCTGGCTGGAGAAGAGCTGTGGTCCTCTGGGCAGCCTGGGTCTGTAGAGAAAGGCTGCTGAGGCTCTGGCTGGAGAGGAGCTGTGGTCCTCTGGGCAGCCTCTCTTCTCCGGAGCAGCATTGTCCCGGCTTTCCCTTCTCAGCGCCATGCTCTGTCTCCTCTGTTTTCCTTCATCTCCATTTTTCTCCCCACAAGCCAGTAGTGGCTCCAGTCTTTCATACAGCTTTTAGTCCTTAGGTATGTGTCCAAGCATTGTCCCTCAGGAATTCCAGGGGCAGGAAATCATCCTTAGGTAAATGTCCAGGTATTGTTCCCCTGGAAATCCTTCTGTGCATTTCTCTGTGTTTGGGCAAGAGATCTGGATGGGGGTGGGGTGGCCTCCGCCTCCTCCTCCTCCTCATCCAGACAAGCCCCCACACTCCTTACACATCAGGAAACTGGTGGTGAATCCATTGTGTCACCCTTCCCAGGGGACTTGATGGGTGGAGATTCTCTTGCCCTAAAGGCATGATGGCTGGGTCCTTGGGTCCATTGCTGTAGTCCAGTGTTATCACGATGCAATCACAAGCTGATCTGCAGCCAGGATTGGTCTTTGCACCTTCCTTCCAGTGGCTCTGCCCAACACATATCAGCAATTGTCTGGGCAAGCAGCAAGTGATTTTACCTTTGTTGAGTCACACCAAGAGAGACAAACTTTTAGACTCTCACAACCCCCCTGCTGTGGGCAGGGACACCTCCCAATGGATCAAGTTGCTCACAGCCACATTCAGTGTGGCCTTAGAATCTCCCAGGGGTGAGGCTTCCACCACCTCCCTGGGCAAACAGTTCATGTGTCTCACCACCCTCATGGGCAAGAATTTCTGCCAAACATCCAATCTGAATCTACCCATTTCTATTTTTTTTCCATCCCCCCTCTTCCCCCCCAGTCCTATCATTACCTGACACACCCCAAAAGTCCCTCACCTGCCCCATTTCCCCCCTTTTTCCCCTCAAATCCCACAGCACCTGGGCTCTGTTGGAGTCTCCTCCCACCCCAGGTGTGGCAACTTGGCCCTCCCCACCCACTGCCCTATTTAATCCCCCCCAGGAAAGGCAGGAGTCCTAAGCTGAGCCCATCTGGGCTGAGGATCCTCCTCTGATCTCTGGTGAGTGCCCTTGGTGCACACTGGGGGGTGGTGACAACAGAGGCTGGGGGGCCTGGTGGCCCCCTGGTTGTGAGGGCAGTGTTTGATGACTACTCCAATATCCTCCCTGGGTGCTGGCTGTGTCTCCTCCCTGGGGCTGAGCTCCTCTGGGTGTTGTTGTTGCTGGTGAGGGTCTTGCCCCTGGCTCTTGGATGGTGCAGGGATGGTGGTGGTGGAGCAGGAGCTGTTCACTCCGATGATATTATGCTAGTTACACTGGCTTTGCCTGGAGGCCCCTTGAGTCTCCTTTCATCATTCAATAAAGGTCTGTGTTGTGCCTCTCTTACAGGCTGCTCTCCCCCTCCCCAGTTCTTCCTTTCAGAATTAAGGAAGGAAATGAGGGGGGGGGGGAGAAGCAATGAAGCACATCTGGGAAATGCATGGCCTTCTGTGGACTCTCCCCTGCAGGTCTCTGTCTCTCCTGAACTGGGGAGCCCTGAACTGGACACAGGATTCCAGGTGTGACTTCACCAGGACAGAGCAGAGGGGGGAAAGGACCTCCCTAGCCCTGCTGGCCACACTTTTCTTGATGCACTCCAGGATACCATTGGCTCCCTTGGCCACAGGGGCACACTGCTGTCCCATGAAGAACTTGTCCACCAGCACTCCGAAGTCTTTCTCCATGGAGCTGCTTTCCAACAGGGCAGCCCCAAACCTGTCCTGGTGCCTGCTATTGTTCCTCCCCAGATGCAGGACTTCCTTACTGGACTCCATGAGGTTTGCTTTCACCTGGCTCTCAGCCTGTTCAGGTCTGGTTGGATGGCTGCACAGCCTGAGGGAGAGTCAGCCAACCCCCCAGCCTTGTGTCATCAGCAAAGGCTTATTCAGGAATGTGGCCTGTCTGGCACAGGGGATTTCCACTACAGAGTGAGATTCCTACTCCAGCTCAGGGTTAAAACTTCTCTCCCCTAGTGAAAACTTAGCTTCCCAGATAATTTGTGTTGAAATGTTTACAGTATTGCCCTCTTCCAAATGGTTTGTCCTGTGTCTTATCTCTTCTGGGCATTACAGGATCACCAAGGTTGGAAGAGACCTCAAAGATCAGCAAGTCCATCACCAACACCATGAAGTGTTCAGCACCTTCTCACTGAATGCCAAGGAAGAAGTGACCCTCAGGAGAGCTCTGAAGGGGATTCCTCAAAAGAAAGGAGAAGATCATAGAGTCACTCAGGGTGGGAAGGGACCACAAGGATCATCTAGTTCCAACCCCTCTGCCATGGGCAGGGACACCCCACACTAGGTCAGGCTGGCCCGAGGCGCTGGAGCTGGACTCTTGCAGCCTGGCTGCAGGCACATCTGTGAGCTCTGCTGAGGGGGGGGAAGGAGGCTGAGTAAACACACCAGAGGGGAGGGCTCTGAAGCCAAAACAACTGCCATGAAATTCTCTCCATTGTGTCTCACTGCACACAGAAGCCTGGATGATGAAGCCCTGAATTCCAGAGCAGGGGCACCTGGAACAGGGCCTGTGAGGAAGAGGAGAAACTACTGCAAACCATAATGATCAAACAGTAGAGGAGAGCAGGCACCACGGAAACATCAAAAGTCCTGGCCATTGTTTTGGAGGGGAATGTTTTGTAGGAGTCCCTGTTTGTGCTGGACAGCAGAGTTTGCTTTGAACAATGCAGGGCCTTCTGCAGAGCAGGCAGAATCCTCTCAGCTCACCACTGGGAGCTGCTTTTGATTTGCTTGGAAAAATAGATTGATGTCTTTGTGAAACCTCTGCACGTGGAAAAGGCTCTGATGGCTTTGTGCCTTCCTCTGACACTGTTTGTGCTGTTCCCATTTAGAATCCAACAAGGCCAAGCTTAGAGTCTTGCACCTGGGAAAGAACAACCTCATGGACCAGGATAGGTTGGGGACTGACCTGCTGGAGAGCAGCACAGAGGGGAGGGACCTGGGGGCCTGGTGCACAGAAGGATGCCCTTGAGCCAGCAAGGTGCCCTGGGGGCCAAGAAGGCCAAGGGCATCCCTGGGGTGGATCATCCCTGTGGTGAGTAGGTTGAGAGAGGTTCCTCTCCCTCTCTACTCAGTCCTGGTGAAGCCACATCTGGAATATTGTGTCCAGTTCTGGGCCCCTCAGGTCAAGAAGGACTTCAGGGAACTGTTGAGAGAGTCCAGCACAGAGCTGCTGCAGGCAGTGGAACATCTCCCTGTGAGGACAGCTGAGGGTGTTGGGGTTTGTTTTGAGCAAGAGGGGACATGGGCCCCAGGAACACCTGTGCAATTCAGGCCTTGAAGAATTCTCTGTTGATAATATAGCAGTGGAGTAGGAGGTGTGGGAAAGTGCTGATTGCTTGGTATGCTGAAGTCCAGCTGCCCCTGAGAAGGGAGGCAAGCAAGATAAGGAGGAGGTGAGATATGGGAAAGAGAGCAATTAGACTGAGCAGAAGTTGTGAAAACAATGATGTAACCTTCTAGAGAGAAACCAATAGTATGTGTTAAATTAGAATAGAATTAACTATGCATAAGATAAGACTATAAATAAGGAAGTGTGGAACAATGAAGTTGGATGATTACTGTCACTCATATTGAGTGCTGTTGTCCCTGTCTCCGTTCTTGTCACAGCTCCCAGCCAGTGAAGCTCTTAAGGTGAAGACTTCAGCAGCCAGGAGCCCAGCCCAAGCTCCCAGCCCTGCTTCCACCTTCTCCCTTGGTGTGGGAGCTCTTCTTCGTCCCTTGCTTTGTGTCCGTTCCCCCTCAGCACTGTAACGCCCGCTCCCGTCCGCGGCGCCGCTCTGCCCCGCTCCCGCTCCCGTCCGCGGCGCCGCTCTGCCCCGCTCCCGCTCCCGTCCGCGGCGCCGCTCTGCCCCGCTCCCGCTCCCGTCCGCGGCGCCGCTCTGCCCCGCTCCCGCTCCCGTCCGCGGCGCCGCTCTGCCCCGCTCCCGCTCCCGTCCGCGGCGCCGCTCTCCCCCGCTCCCGCTCCCGTCCGCGGCGCCGCTCTCCCCCGCTCCCGTCCGCGGCGCCGCTCTCCCCCCGCTCCCGTCCGCGGCGCCGCTCTCCCCCGCTCCCGCTCCCGCCCGCGGCGCCGCTCTCCCCCCGCTCCCGCCCCCGCCCGCGGCGCCGCTCTCCCCCGCTCCCGCTCCCGCCCGCGGCGCCGCTCTCCCCCGCTCCCGCTCCCGCCCGCGGCGCCGCTCTCCCCCGCTCCCGCTCCCGCCCGCGGCGCCGCTCTCCCCCCGCTCCCGCTCCCGCCCGCGGCGCCGCTCTCCCCCGCTCCCGCTCCCGCTCCCGCCCGCGGCGCCGCTCTCCCCCCGCTCCCGCTCCCGCTCCCGCCCGCGGCGCCGCTCTCCCCCGCTCCCGCTCCCGCTCCCGCCCGCGGCGCCGCTCTCCCCCGCTCCCGCTCCCGCTCCCGCCCGCGGCGCCGCTCTCCCCCGCTCCCGCTCCCGCTCCCGCCCGCGGCGCCGCTCTCCCCCCGCTCCCGCTCCCGCTCCCGCCCGCGGCGCCGCTCTCCCCTGGCCCCAGCCCCTTGTGCGGCTCGGTTCCCCCTACCCCACTTCGCGGTTCCCATCCCTTTCCCCTCCCCTCTGCGGCCCGGCTCCCCCCCTCTTTCTGTTGCTCACTACAGGTTTGGCTTTGGGCTCTTCAGACCTCCTCTGGCTGCCTCTTGACCCCCTTGGGGGACCCTGCGGCTGGGGCTCCCTCGGGGGGCGCCTGGGCCAGGCCCTTCCTCCCGGGATGGGCTCCAGTCTGCCTCCCCCCTCTCTGCCATCATCGCAGGGGCTCTGGGGCTCTTGTTCTTAGCCTCTGGGGATCAGGCAACCCCACTCAGCTTCACAGGGGGAAGGTGGAACCAAAGGGCTCTCTTCTTTCTTCCCCAAGCTCCACTCCCTCACCTTGGTGTTTATCTGCAGCTGTGGCATGAACTGAGGCCACTCTGCTTCCCTTTTCCTACAGCCATTGAGGCTGGAAAAGACTTCTGAGCCCATGGAGTCCAATCCTAACCAACAGAGCATGTCCCCAAGAGCCATGGCCACACATTTCCTGAGCCCCTCCAGGCGTGGGGACTCCACCACCTCCCTGGGCAGCCTCTTCCACTGCCTGACCACTCTAGCTGTAAGAAATTCTTCCTAGTATCCAAGCTAAACCTTGCCTAGCACAGCTTGAGCCCATGACCTCTTGTCCTGTCATCAGTTCCTGGGGAGAAGAGGCCTCCTTTCAGCTAGCTCTAGAGAGGGAAAAGTTGTCCTCTCAGCATCCTCCTCTTCAATAGCTTCTGCCTTGTGCAGGAATCTTCCAGCCCCAGCTAGAGCAGGAGCAGAGAATCCAGCTCAGGTCACCCAGGAACACATCCAGACAGGGCTGGAAAGGCTCCAGGGAAGGAGACTCCACAACCTCTCTGGGCAGCCTGCTCCAGGGCTCTGGGACCCTCACAGTCAAGAAGTTCTTCCTCCTCTTGAGGTGGAGCCTCCTGTGCTGCAGTTTCCATCCACTGCCCCTTGGCCTATCCCAGGGCACAGTGAGCAGAGCCTGGCCCTGACCCTTCCTTCCTGACCCCCAGCCCTCAGCTATTGAGAGACATTGATCAGATCCCCCTCAGCCTTCTCCTCTCCAGACTGCACAGCCCCAGGGCTCTCAGCCTCTCCTCCTCAGGCACTGCTGCAGTCCCTTCAGCATCCTTGGAGCCCTCCCTTGGACTCTCTCCAGCAGATCCCTGTCCCTCCTGAGCTGGGGAGCCCAGAGCTGGCTGCAATATTCCAGGGGAGGTCTCAGCAGAGCAGAGCAGAGGGGAAGGAGAACCTCCCTGGCTCTGCTGGCCACACTCCTCTGAATGCCCCCCAGGACCCCCTTGGCCTTCTTGGCCCCCAGGGCACACTGCTGTCCCATGCAGAGCTTGTTGCCCACCAGCACTCCCAGGTCCTGTTTCAACCTCTTCAAGGATGTGCTGCCTGTGGGAGCCTGGATGCTGCTCCTGCTTCCTGGGAGGAGCTCAGGCAATGAAATATTCTCTTACCTCCTTTTGCTCCCCTCTTCCAAACCATTTCACCTTCTGCCTTGCACCAAGCCCTTTGAGAACCTCTCCAACTGCCAGCCACACAAGCTGAGTTTCTCACATCAGCCTTCATGCTACCTGTGCTTGCAGACAGGGCAAGATCCAACTCAGAGTCCTCAGGGAAAGGGAAAACCAAACCAAGGTTCTTGTGAGCCCTTCAGAATGCCAAATCATTTATTGCTCAGGGGTTAACCACCTGGGTTTCACAAATCATTTGGAACTCTTAGGAGTTGCTGCAGTCAGAACTAGGGGCTGGGGGTGGCTGACACCCCTCAGGCTGTGCTGTCATCCAGTGAGAGCTGGAAGAGCTGAGGGCTGGCTGCAGGCAACCCTCCTGGAGTTCGACAAGGACAAGGGCAGGGTCCTGCATCTGGGGAGGAGTAACAGCAGGCACCAGGACAGGTTAGGAGCTGCCCTGCTGGAGAGCAGCTCTGTGGAGTCTTAGTGGACAAGTTCTGCATGGGACAGCAATGTGCCCTGGTGGCCAAGAGAGCCAATGGGGTCCTGGGGTGCAGCAAGGAAAGTGTGGCCAGCAGGGCTGGGCAGGTTCTGCTCCCCCTCTGCTCTGCCCTGCTGAGACCACAGCTGCAATCCTGGGTCCAGTTCTGGGCTCCCCAGCTCCAGAGAGACAGAGAGCTGCTGGGGACAGTCCAAGGGAGAGCCAGCTCAACAGGTGGAGAAACTTCTGTGGTGTGAGGCTGCTGGAGCCCTGGAGCAGGCTGCCCAGAGAGGTTGTGGAGTCTCCTGCTCTGGAGCCTTCCCAAGCCTTGCATCCTGGATGCATTCCTGTGCAGACTGCCCTGGGTGCTGCTGCTCTGGCAGCCACTCACTCCTAGATCTATGACTACTGTGTCCACAGGTGAATGTATTGCAGCACAGGTGTGAGCACATGCAGGCACAGTCTCCTCTCTTCAGGCCACTCACATCCTGGGCTGCATCAAAAGAAGAGTGCCCAGCAGATGGAAGGAGGTGAGAGTGCCACTCTGCTCTGCTGAGACCTCACCTGGAGTACTGTGTCCAGACCTGGGGCACTCAGTGTAAGAAGATCAACCTGAGGCAGCAGGTCTGGAGCACAGCCCTGTGAGGAGAGGCTGAGGGAGCTGGGGTTGCTTAGCTTGGAGAAGAGGAGGCTCAGGGGAGACCTTCTTGCTCTCTACAGCTGCCTGAAGGGAGGTTGTAGCCAGGTGGGGGTTGGGCTCTTCTCCCAGGCACCCAGCACCAGAACAAGAGCACACAGTCTCAAGCTGTGCCAGGGGAGGTTTAGGCTGGAGATGAGGAGAAAGTTCTTCCCAGCAAGAGAGATTGGCCCTGGGGATGTGCTGCCCAGGGAGATGGTGGAGTCCCCATCCCTGGAGGTGTTCAAGAGGGGATTGGATGTGGCACCTGGAGCCAGGGTTGAGTTGTCTGGAGGTGCTGGTTGGACTTGATGATCTCTGAGGTCTTTTCCAACCTGGTTGATTCTATGATTCTAGGATTGTGCCCCTGCCCTGGGCACTGCTGAGGCTACACCTTGAAGAATTTTGGGCTCCTTACTACAAGGAGGCCATTGGAGTGCTGCAGCATGTCCAGGGAAGGGCAATAAAGCTGGGGAAGGGTCTGGAGGACAAGGCTGGGGAGGAGCAGCTGAGCAAAGTAGGGCTGCTCTATGGGGGCGACGGAGATTGGAATCAATACGGCTGACCAATATGATCGAGTATTGTTCCTTTATTGTTCCAGTGTTGCAGGCCTGTAGTGCAAGTATAGCTCAGTAAAGTAAAGTGTAGAAGAAGAAGAGACAGGAAAGGCAGAAGTGCCTAGCAAGGCAACTGCTACAACTTATATAAACTCGGAGTGCCGTGTTGGCACAGCTCCATTGGTTCCCTATGAGTGACCACACATTGCACTATCACAGATTATTGGTCCAACTACCAATGACACAACGAGGTTGTTGATGCAGGTGCATGTCCTGTTGTCCCAAGATAACTGTCCATGTTTATAGCTACCAGTGTCTTGTTTTAGTTACATGCTGCAGGCACAGCACTGTTTTGCTCCACTGCTAGCTGGCTCTGCATTTCTGCCAAGCATGGCCTACCACCATGTCAGGCTCTAGGCCTGCACTGCCAGATTGCTCATACTGCTCATCACTGGCATTGCCACAACACTCTGCCACTGTGACACTCTGCCACAGTGACATTCTGCATTGTGACACTCTTTCACTGTGAGTCTCTGCAATATGTCACTCTGGCACTGTGACACTCTGCATTGTGACACTCTGCACTCTGACACTCTGGCATTGTCACACTCTGGAATTGTGACACTCTATACAGCGACACTCTGGCACTGTGACACTCTGCTCTATGATACTCTGCATTGTGACACTCAGCCACTGTGACGCTCTGCCACTGTGACATTGTGCATTGTGCCACTCCCCATTGTGACACTGTGGCACTGTGACACTGCACAGTGACACTCTGCATTGTGACACTCTGCATTGTGAAACTCTGGCACTGTGACATTCTGCATGGTGACGCTCTGGCATTCTGGCACACTGGCATTGTGATACTCTGGCAGTGTGACATTCTGGCATTGTGACATCTTACACTGTGACACTCTGGCTCTGTGACGCACTGGCATTGTGACACTCTGCAATGTGACACTCTGGCATTGTGACATTGTGGCACTGTGAAACTCTGTCATTGTCACTCTCTGGTACTATGACACTCTGGAACTGTGTCGCTCGGGCATTGTGACCCTCTGCACAGTGACAGTCTGGCACTGTGACACTGCATTGTGACAATCTGGCAACGTAACACTCTGCATTGTGACAGTGTGGCACTTCGACACTGCACTGTTGGACTCTGGCACTGTTTCACTATGGCATTGTGACACTGCACTGTGACACTCTGGGATTGTCACACTCTGCATTGTGATACTCTGCACAGTGACACTGCACTCTGACACTCTGTCATTGTGACACTCTGGCCCTGTGACATTCTCCAATGTAACACTCTGGCTTTGTGACTGTCTGGCATTGTGACACTCTTCACAGTGACACTCTGGCATTGTGAGACTCTGCACTATGATAATCTGCGTTGTGACACTCTGGCACTGTGACGCTCTGAGCAGTGTACTGCACTGTGACACTCTGCATTGTGACCCTCTGGCACCCTGACACTATGGCAGTTTTACACTTCACTGTGACACTCTGGCACTGGGACACTCTGCACTGTGACACTGACACTGTGACATTCTGCATTGTGACCCTCTGGCACTGTGACACTATGGCATTGTGACATTGCACTGTGACACTCAGGCATTGTGACCCTCTGGAATTGTGATACTCTGCATTGTGACACTCTGCAATGTGACACTCTGGCATTGTGACCTTGTGGCACTGTGAAACTCTGTCATTGTCACTCTCTGGTGCTGTGTCACTCTGGCACTGTGTCACTCTGGCATTGTTACACTCTGCATTGTGACACTCTGGCACAGTAACACTATGGCGTTGTGACACTGCACTGTGACACTCTGGCACTGTGACACTTCATTGTTACACTCTGGCACTGTGACACTCTGGTACTGTGACACTGCACAGTGACACTCTGCATTGTGACACTCTGCCACTGTGACAGTGTGCTTTGTGACACTCTGGAAGCGCGACGCTGTGCTACTGTCATGGTGTGCATTTTGACACTCAGGAATTGTAACACTCTAGCACTGTGACACTCTGGCATTCTGACTTTCTGCACTGTGACACTCTGCACTGTGGCACTCTGGCATTGTGACAGTCTTGCATTGTGACACTGCACTGTGACAGTGCATTGTGACACTCTGGCACTGAGACACTCTAGACAATGGCACTCTGCATTGTGACACTCTGGTATTGTGACGCTCTGCATTGTGACACTCTGCAGTGTGACAATCTGGCACTCTGACACTCTGGTACTGTGACACTCTGCAGAGTCTCTCCTCCTCTGCTGGAGGAGGGAAACACAGACATGGCCATGCTTCCAGGTTGAGCCCTTCCAGTCTGGCTCTGCAAGGAGGGCCACAGATGCTCTGTCTCTGAGACGTGATGTTAACAGGTGTTGCAATGTCTGATCTGCATGGAAAGTTGGAAAAGAGTTTGGCTGATTTTTTCCTCCAAGGTTAGAATTAGGGAGAGGACAAGTATGATCGAAGTGGTTTTGAGGAAACTGATGAAAGGGTTTGGGTGGACAGAGGAGGTTGTTTGGTTTGGGGCATGCATTTAGGAGCTTGATTGATGAGAGCAGATGGAGATTGTGGCAGGAAACATCATTTATCTGTTCTAGAGAGAGATGGTTTAGAGAGTGGATGTGCTGAGAGGGGTGCTGAGAGGTGTGTGCAGAGTTCTGATTGTGAATCCTGCAGGCTTGGAGTCTGCTGACAGGAGCTTGGGTTTAGACACTGTAGGAGTAAGGGCAGGACAAACAAGACATGGGCTTGAGCTTGGAGAGAGAGGAGGCAAAAGGCATCAGGGAAAGGGACTCCCAAGACATGCCGAGGGCAGTGTGTCAGAGAGGCTGGTCACCAGGTGCAGGCCTATCTCTCTTTTATCCCTCCCCTGGCAGCAGCAGAAGCTGTTGGCTGCAGGAGCAACATGTGTCACTGCTGGAGGAGACCACAGCACAGGCACTGCAGGTGTGCTGAGCAGCAGCTTTTTCTCCTTCCCATGGCAGTGGCTGTGCCCCTGGCAGAGTAATTTCTGGCAGCTCTGCTCTCGTGGGGCTCTGGCTGGGACCTGTGGCCTTTGGAGTCTCTCTCACACACGCAGCAGGATGGGTCTCAGCATGCGCCTCGCCTATCTCATCCTGGCTGCCTTCCTGAAGCAACCACAGGCTAAGCACTGCCTTGCACTGCAAGCATGGTTCCTCTTCTGCCCAGGGCAGCCTCATGCCCTCAGCAGAGTTCTGCAGGAGCTGCTCTGCACTTATGGGCTAGGCTTGGGAAGCCTCAGCTCACACAGGTGGTTTTGCAGCTGCTTTCTCAAGGGGCTGGTCCTGATGGAACAGCAGAGCTCAGGTGCAGAAGCAGCAGCTCCTCTCCTGACCTTCTCAGCCCTCTTGCCTTCCTGTCCTCTTGCCAAGTGTCCACCTCTCTCAGCCCCTCTCTGCTGCTCTGTCTGGGCCCAGTGTTTCACAGCCATGGCACTGCAGAAGCTCTTTTGCCTCTCAGCACTGCACATTTTCTCACCTTGCAGCCCAAACACAGAGGGCTTTGGAGCGCTGAGGCAGAGACATGAAAGCTCTCTCATGCCACTGACATTCTGATGTTGTCCCAGTCCCTCTCCTGGCTGGCACATGTCATTCAGCAGGCCCTGGCTGTCCATTTTTCCTGCAGGTCTGCAGGGCAGGGATTCCTTTTCCCTCCCTTCCACAACTTCATAGCTATCCCAGAGAAGAATGAATGAGGAAAAGTGTAAAGGATCCTCCAGGAGCTCCAAGAGCTGTTACAGGCTGTTCCCTGGAGACTCTGGGCAGCAGAAGTGACAGGAGGGAAGAATAGAATAGAATAAACCAGGTTGGAAGAGACCTTCAAGATCATCGCGTCCAACCTATCACCCAACACCACCTAACCAACTAACCCATGTAACCAAGCACCCCATCAAGTCTCCTCCTGAACACCTCCAATGATGGCGACTCCACCACCTCCCTGGGCAGCCCATTCCAATGGGCAATCACTCTCTCTGTGTAAAACTTCCTCCTGACCTCCAGCCTGAACTTCCCCTGGCGCAGCCTGAGACTGTGTCCTCTTGTTCTGGTGCTGGCTGCCTGGGAGAAGAGACCAACCTCTGCCTGTTTCAAACCCCCTTCAGGTAGTTGAAGAGAGCAATAAGGTCACCCCGAGTCTCCTCCTCTCCAGGCTAAGCAGCCCCAGCTCCCTCAGGCTCTCCTCATAGGGCTTGTGTTCCAAGCCCCTCACTAACTTCGTTGCCCTTCTCTGGACTCGTTCCAGCAAGTCAACCTCCTTCCTAAACTGAGGGGCCCAGAACTGGACACAGTACTCGAGGTGTGGCCTAACCAGTGCAGTGTACAGGGGCAGAATGACCTCCCTGCTCCTGCTGGCCACACTGTTCCTGATGCAGGCCAGGATGCCCTTGGCCCTCTTGGCTGCCTGGGCACACTGCAGGCTCATGTTCATCCTACCATCAACCAGCACCCCCAGGTCCCTCTCTGCCTGGCTGCTCTCCAGCCACTCTGACCCCAGCCTGTAGCACTGCATGGGGTTGTTGTGGCCAATGTGCAGAACCCGGCACTTGGATGCGTTAAATCTCATGCCGTTGGACTCTGCCCATCTGTCCAGCCTGTCCAGGTCCCTCTGCAGAGCCTCTCTACCCTCTAGCAGATCAACTCCTGTCCCCAGCTTGGTGTCATCAGCAAATTTACTGATGATAGACTCAACGCCCTCATCCAGATCATCAATAAAGATGTTAAAGAGGATGGGGCCCAGCACTGATCCCTGGGGGACTCCACTACTCACTGGCCGCCAGCTGGATGTGACACCATTCACCACCACTCTCTGGGTTCGGCCATCCAGCCAGTTCCTAGCCCAGCTCAGAGTGCCGCTGTCCAAGCCATGGGCTGACAGCTTGGCCAGGAGTTTGCTATGGGGGACGGTGTCAAAGGCCTTGCTGAGGTCCAGGTAAACTACATCCACAGGCCTCCCCACATCCACCAGGCGGGTCACCTGATCATAGAAGGAGATCAGGTTGGTCAGGCAGGACCTGCCCTTCCTAAATCCATGCTGGCTGGGCCTGATCCCTTGGCCATCCTCTAAGTGCTGTGTTAATGCACTCAGGATGACCTGTTCCATGATCTTGCCTGGCACTGAGGTCAGGCTGACAGGCCTGTAATTCCCTGGCTCATCCAACCGGCCCTTCTTATGGATGGGCACCACGTTGGCCAGCTTCCAGTCCTCTGGGACCTCTCCAGTGAGCCAGGACTGCTGAAAAATGAGGGAGAGCAGCTTGGCCAGCTCCTCTGACAGCTCCCTCAGCACCCTAGGATGGATCCCATCTGGTCCCATGGACTTGTGGGGATCCAGGCGGCTGAGCAGATCACCAACTACCCCATTTTGGAACAGTGGAAAACTATGCTGCTCCCTGGCTCCTTCTGCCAGCTCTGGAGGCCAGCTGTCTGGAAGACATTCTGTCCTTCTAGCAAAAATTGAGGCAAAGAAGGTGTTAAGTATCTCTGCCTTTTCCTCATCCCTTATCACAACGTTCCCCTCCGTGTCCACCAAGGAGTGGAGGTTGTCTCTGCCCTTCCTCTTGCTATTAATGTATTTATAGAAGGACTTTTTATTGTCCTTCACAGCAGAGGCCAGACTAAGCTCCAAATGCGCTTTTGCCTCCCTAATTTTCTTCCTGCAAGACCTAGCAACATCCTTAAATTTTTCACGGGTTGCCTCCCCTCTCTTCCAAAGGTGATACACCCTCTTTTTTTCCCTCAGTTCCATTAAAAGTTCTTTAACCATCCAGGCTGGCCGTCTGCCCCAGCGGCTCATCTTCTGGCACATTGGCACAGCCTGTCCCTGAGCCTTCAACAGTTCTTCCTTGAAGTAGGACCAGCTCTCCTGGACCCCTTTGTTTTTAAGGGCTTTATCCCAAGGAACCCTCTGAATTAGTTCCTTGAGTAGCCTGAAGTCCGCCCTCCGGAAATCCAGAGTGGAGGTCTTCTTGGTACCCCTCTTAGCTTGACCAAATAATGAGAATTCAATTATCTCGTGGTCACTGGCCCCTAAGCACCCTCTGACCACCACATCACCCACCAACCCTTCCCTATTGGTGAAGAGGAGGTCAAGCATAGCCTTGCCCCTGGTAGGCTCTCGCAGCACCTGGGATAAGAAGCTGTCCTCCATGCTTTCTAAGAACCTCCTAGATTGCCACTTCTCTGCTATGTTAAGATCCCAGCAGATATCAGGCAAGTTGAAGTCACCCATGAGAACAAGGTCAGGCGATCTTGAGACAGCCTTAAGCTGCCTATAGAATGACTCATCAACATCCTCCTCCTGGTTGGGTGGTCTATAACAGGCTCCAACCAGGATGTCAGCCCTGTTGGCCTTCCCTCTAATTCTTACCCACAGGCACTCAACCCGATCGTCCCTAATCTCCGTCTCAATGGCATCTAGTGCCTCCCTGACGTACAGGGCCACCCCTCCACCCCTTCTTCCTTGCCTGTCTCTCCTGAAGAGCCTGTAGCCATCAATTGCAGCACTCCAGTCATGTGAGTCGTCCCACCACGTCTCTGTGATGGCAACTACATCATAACTTTCCTGCTGCAGCAAGGCTTCCAGCTCCTCTTGTTTGTTGCCCATGCTTCGTGCATTAGTGTACATGCACTTCAGCCGGGCTGCTGGTTTCACCTCTGGCTCTGGCTTATCACCCCCAGACTCCAGCCTGGGGGGACTGGTTTCAACCCCTTCCCCCTTCGAAACTAGTTTAAAGCCCTATGTATGAGACCTGCCAATTCCCTCCCCAGAATCTTTTTCCCTTTGAGGGATAGGCCATTCTCGTACACTCTGATCTTACCCCTCCTCTGGGACAGATGTGCTCCATCTGTTGCCAGCTGGCCTGGTGCAGCAGAAAGTTTTTCAAGATCAAAAAACCCAACATTCTTTTGCCTGCACCAGCCTCTAAGCCACTTGTTGACTTCAGCTGCTGACCTGTTCCTTATGGTATTCCCACCTGCAACTAAGGGTATAGACGAAAAAATTATTTGTGCCCCTGATCCCTCAACCAGATCTCCCAGGGCCCTGAAGTCATCTTTGATAGCCCTGGGAGTTCTGGTTGCAGCATCATCATTCCCTAACTGCATAACTATCAAGGGATAATAGTCAGAGGGCTGCACCATACCAGGCAGTCTTCTGGTAACATCTCCAACCATGGCTCCTGGAAGGCAACAAACCTCCCTGTGAGTAGGGTCTGGCCGACATATGGGGCCCTCTGTTCCCCTCAGGAGGGAATTGCCACTAACAATAACCCTCCTCTTTTTTTTAAGGGAGCTAGTCCTGATGCCGGGGGAAGGCTGTTTAAGCTTAGGCTGTTTCACCTTAGGTCGTTTCACCTTAGGCTGTTTTGCCACAGGGAAAACCCCAGATGGCGTGCCCTCCGATATCAGAATCACCTCACCCTCAACCTCCAATGCCCCGTACTTGTTTTCCAAGGGCAGTGGGGGGGGTGAGGGGGGGCAAGGAGGTTTAACCTTGCATCTTTTGATAGGAACCTGCATCCATTCCCCTCTTCTTTTTGGATAACTGGCCTCTGCTGGGGGGGCCTGCAGAGCCTGGTTACTCAGGTTCGTCACCCTTCTGCAATTGCATACATCTCTAAATCTAGCAACCTTATCCTTCAGTCCAGCCACCAGGCTAAGCAGACAGTCCATCTGCTCACACCTAAAGCAGGAGCCGTCCCCTCTACCCTGCATCTCAAGTGCCAGGTTCCAGCACTGTCTGCAGCTAGATGCCTGGACACCTACCTCTTGCTTATGACACCTACCTATCTGCTTATATTCCCCCTCAGTCTGAGTCGAGACTGGGTGAAAGTTCAGCTCTCTCTGGGGTATTACTGTGGGAGGGAATTGGCATTCCTGTGCTGTGGGAGCCTCCTCCTCTGACACTTTCCATCTCCCCTTGTTCTGCATATCAGAATCTTTCCCTCCACAGTCTCTATCATTTGCTCTCTTCCAGGCACCATGGGGCAGGTCACTGTCACCCAGCAAGAAGGACAAGTCACAGTGAAGCAGAGAGACACCTTCCACACCAAATGCACATACCAGTCACCTAACTTTGATGCCTTGTTCTGGTACCAGCAGAAGAAAGGCCAAGCTCCCCAGCTGCTCTCGTACCAGGCAGCAGCTGGCCCCAAGCACAGCAGCCATCTGACCACGCGGCTGAACACCACGGGGAAATACAGCCTGCTGCAGCTGGAGGAAGTGGAGGTCTCTGACAGTGCCTTGTACCTCTGTGCTGTGAGTGACAGCCTGGTGCAGGAGCTTGCTTGGCTGTGTAAGAAACTGTGTGAGGGGCAGGAGAGCCCTGGTGTGTGGCCTGGCTAACTCCTCTCAACATCAACCCGTGAGAGACCTCAGTGATTCCGAGAAGGACAAGAAACTCAGTCAGTTTCTCATATTATGCTTTTGTTACAGCACTGGATACAGGGGGGTCCTTCCCAAAGCCTGTGTGTCTCCAGAGGGTTCAGTGCAGGCTTCTATGCAAAAAGTTCTCCACCTCAAATGCCAGAGGAGTGCTGATGTTGCACAGTGTGACTGATTGAGGCTGTGCCTTTAAGAAAGGGACAGTGCTGGAACACTCTGGCTGAATGTTTTGGAATAATAACGAAAACAATCAGATATTCTAAACCAATTTCATTGGTAGATTGGTAGAATGCAACTTTAAATTTTAGTTCAGTTGGAATTTTTCTCAGTTTCTCTCTGTCCTGCTTTTCCAGCCTGTCTGCTTCTGAGCAGCCGGAGTTTGACCTTGGATACCAGATAAGCACTAATCCTGCATATGCTTTGAGGCCTAACAAAACTTCATCCTTACTAATTACCTTTTCTCTCTCTCTAAGCCCTTTTTGGGAAAAATGAGAGGTAGGGGGATAGAGGGGGGTATAGAGGGTGAACCCTCCTCTGTCCAGAGGAGGGAGTTTTGTTCCTGTATTTTTCTTTGCTGTATATTTCTGTATATATATTGTAAATACTGTATATAGTGTATATATATAACCTGCATTTAATTTTTGATTGTAAATATAGCATTCCTTTTGCTTTTCTGACTGAGTTAGCTGTGGTTTTTTTCCTCTTTGCGGGGGAGGGAGAGCTAGGCCTTCTCTCAACCCACCACATTTATTGGCCGCCCAGTTCGGGGCTTGGGGATAATTAGCTTGATTTATTGCTTGCTTGAGTCGGACTAGCAAAATGAAGGTGTTTTGGATTTTAGAGCGTCTGTTCTTTTCAGTTTTCGGGGTCCTGATCTACAAAAATTGTTTGGGTTTGCTTCTCAATCAAATAGGGAAATATTTAATGCAAAATTATATTTATGGTTTAAATACAAAAGTCAGCTTTTCTATGATTGCTGCCTGGCATTCTTTTGGCTTACGAGATACAGAAATGTGACTTCGAGCACTCTACCGATTGAGATAAGGGAGTTTAAGATTCCAGTAGGTGAAAGAGTAATTTTAAGTGATGGCTGGGATCCAAAGCTGATTTTTTCGACGTGTGTAATCCTGCTATCGGTGATAACTAATGTGTGCTTGTTAGTAGCTTTGTACCGGGAGAGAAAGGTATCTAAGCCCTGTTTCATTATAAAGCGTAGATCAAAAAGAAAGAAGCACAACTCTGGCTCTGCTCCAGAGACTTCTAGTGCTGAGGAGAGTGGAGAATCTGTATCAGTTAAAGCTAAAAAGTCTATCAGAAAGGCTGCTTTGAACGGTGCTGTTGCTGATTCTGGCAAGCACCCAGGGGCTGCGGCAGGTCCTAACATGGTGGCTCCCACGTCCTCAGCAGCCACCATTAATGAGGCAAAGTCATTTCCTCCTCCTCCCCTACAGCAGGACCAGGAACATCCTCCACAGCAGCTGGCCTGTCTCAAAACCTGTCAGCTTCTGTTAAGGCAGCTGTAAATTCAAACACAGATCCAATTAAGCAAGTAGCAGTTTTAACAACAAGGAGTGGAAAGGCCTAAGCTGATCCAGGAGCTGATGGGGGAGGACAGCAAGGTACTTCTGGTGGGGAGGAAGAGAAATTTGTCTTAAATGTATAGCTCAGTTATTGAGATCATCAGAGGATCAAGATGCAGCTTTTGGTAGGACAGCAGCTAGTGGCGGTGTTTCTCAGCTTAAAGAGATCCTTGAGAGAGTGACAGAAAGATTATTTGGACAACAAGTAGAGGAAGAGGAGGCAAAGGAGGAAGGAGATGACCTTCAGGGATCTTCTTCCCCTCATGAAGAGCTTAGAAACGCGCACAAGGATTACATCAGAGCAGATAAGGAGCCAGTTCTAGCTTGGCTAGGTAGATGTTATGATACAGGTGCTCCAGCTCTAATAGTTGGAGACAAGTCAGCAGCTCAGCTAGGAACTCTCTCGAAGGATGATGGAATAGATAGACATCTAGGCAAGGCTCTTGGTAAGGTTAATCTGTGGATACGCCTTTTAATGGCAGTTTTCCTGAGATACCCTTCCCGAGATGATCTTCCATGGAATCCTAAACCCTGGACAACCATAGGTGAGGGAATTAAGCACCTGAGAGAATTTGCTGTTAGAGAGATACTCTATGGTGAACATGAAACTCTGAATCCTGATGACATTCATGTAGGAACTGGTCTTGCTAAAAAGCTCATGAAGCTTGCTCAAACAATGCCAGAGTGTCAGAGTGGAAGAGTGTCACAACGCAAGAGTGTCAGTGCAGTGTGTCACAGTGTCAGTGCATCGCAAAGCCACAGTGACACAGGGCCAGAGAGTCACAGTACTAGAGTGTCACAGTGCAGAGTGTCACAATACCAGTCTCACAATGCCACAGTGTCATCGAGGTAGAGTCACAAAAAACAGTGTCACAGTGCAGAGTGCCACCATTCCAGAGTATCACAATGCAGAGTGTCTCAATGCCAGAGTGTCAAAATGCCAGACTGTCACAACGCAGAATGTCACAGTGCCAGAGTGTCACAGTGCAGAGGGTCACCATGCAGAGTGCCTCATCGTGAGAGTAGCACAATGCAGGGTGTCACAAGGCCAGAGTGTCACAATGCAGTGTATCACAGTGCAGTGTCACAATACCAGTCTCACAATGCCAGAGTGCCACAGTGGCAGAGTCACAATAAAAGAGTGTCACAGTACAGACTGCTGCAATTCCAGAGTATAACAATTCAGAGTGTCACAATGCCAGAGTGACACCGTGGCAGAATTTCACAGTGCCCGAGTGCCAAAATGCCAGAGTGTTACAGTGCAGAGAGTCACAATGCCAGAGTGCCACACGACCAGAGTGTCAAAGTGCCCGATTGTCAGAGTGCAGAGTGTCAGAATGCCAGAGTGTAACAGTGCAGAGTGTCACAGTACCAGTGTCACAGTGCCAGTGTAACAATGCCAGAGAGACACAGTGCAGAGTATCACAAAGAAAGTGTCAAAATGCCAGAGTGTCACAATACCAGACTGTCAAAGTGGCAGAGTGTCACAATTCCAGAGTGTCACAAAGCAGACTGCACAGTGCCGATTGTCACTGTGCAGGGTGTCACAATGCAAAATGTCACAGTGAAGAGTGCCACTGTGCAGAGTGTAATAATGTCAGAGTGTCACAGTGCAGAGGGTCACAATGCACAATGACACAACGCAGAGTGTCACACTGCAGAGTGCCACAGTGCCAGAGTGTCACGAATCCAGGATTCACAATGCCAGAGTATCACAGTTCTGAGTGTCACAATGCCAGACTGCCACAATGCCAGAGTGTCACAGTGCCAGAGTGTCACAATGCCAGAATGTCACAGGGCCAGAGTGTCACAATGCAGAGTGTCACAGTTCCAGAGTGTCACAGTGCCAGAATGTAATAGTGCCAGAGTGTCACAATGCAGACGGTCGCAGTGCCAGAGTGCCACAATGCAGACTTTCACAGCACCAGAGTGTCACATTGCCAGTGTCACAATGCCAGAGTGTCACAATGCAGAATGCCACTCTGCCAGAGTGTCACAATGCAGAGTGTCACTGTGCCAGAGTGTCACAATGCAGTGTCACAATGCAGTGTCCCAATGCAGACTGTCGCACTGCAGAGTGTCATAGTGCCAGAGTGTCACAATGCAGAGTGCCACTGTGCCAGAGGGTCACAATGCAGAGTGTCACAATGCCTGAGTGTCACAGTGCCAGAGTGTCACAATGCAGAACGTCACTGTCCCAATATCACAATGCAGAGTGTCACTGTGCCAGAGTGTCACAATGCAGAGTGTCACAGTGCCAGAGTGTCACAGTGCGAGAGTGTCACAATGCCAGAGTGTCACAGTCCAGAGTGTCACAATGCCAGAGTGTCACGGTCCCAGAGTGTCACAATGCCAGAATGTCACAGTGCCAGAGTGTCACAATGCAGACAGACACTGTGCCAGAGTGTCACAGTGACAGAGTGTCACAATGCAGAACGGCACGGTGCCAGAGTGCCACAATGCAGAGTGTCACAGTGCCAGAGTGCCACAATGCCAGCGTGTCACAGTGCCAGAGTGTCACAATGCAGAGTGTCACAATGCCAGAACGGCACGGTTCCAGAGTGACACAATGCAGAGTGCCACAGTGCCAGACTGTCACAATGCCAGAGTGTCATAGTGCCAGTGTGTCACAATGCAGAGTGTTACAATGCAGAGTGTCACTGTGCCAGAGTGTCACAATGACAGAGTGTCACAGTGCCAGAGTGTCACAATGCAGTGTCACAATGCAGAGTGTCACAGTGCCATAGTCACAATGCAGATTGTCACAGCGCAGAGTTTCACAGTGCCAGAGTGCCACAATGCAGAGTGTCACAGTACCATAGTGTCACAATTCAGAGCGTCACAATGAAGTGCCAGTGCCAGAGTGTCACAATGCCAGAGTGTCACAGGGACAGAGTGTCACAATGCAGAATGGCATGGTGCCAGAGTGCCACAATGCAGAGTGTCACAGTGCCAGAGTGCCACAATGCCAGCGTGTCACAGTGCCAGAGTGTCACAATGCCAGAGTGTCACAGTGCCAGTGTGTCACAATGCAGAGTGTCACAGTGCCAGAGTGCCACAATGCCAGCGTGTCACAGTGCCAGAGTGTCACAATGCAGAATGTCACAATGCCAGAGTGTCACGGTCCCAGAGTATCACAATGCCAGAATGTCACAGTGCCAGTGTGTCATAATGCAGAGAGACACAATGCAGAGTGTCACAGTGCCAGAGTGTCACAATGCCAGAGTGTCACAGTGCCAGATTGCCACAATGCCAGCGTGTCACAGTGCCAGAGTGTCACAATGCAGAGTGACACAATGCCAGAACGGCACGGTTCCAGAGTGACACAATGCAGAGTGTCACAGTGCCAGAGTGTCACAATGCCAGAGTGTCACAGTGCGAGAGTGTCACAATGCCAGAGTGTCACGGTCCCAGAGTGTCACAATGCCAGAATGTCACAGTGCCAGAGTGTCACAATGCAGACAGACACTGTGCCAGAGTGTCACAGTGACAGAGTGTCACAATGCAGAACGGCACGGTGCCAGAGTGCCACAATGCCAGCGTATCACAGTGCCAGAGTGTCACAATGCAGAGTGTCACAATGCCAGAACGGCACGGTTCCAGAGTGACACAATGCAGAGTGCCACAGTGCCAGAGTGACACAATGCCAGAGTGTCACAGTGCCAGTGTGTCACAATGCAGAGTGTTACAATGCAGAGTGTCACTGTGCCAGAGTGTCACAATGACAGAGTGTCACAGTGCCAGAATGACACAGTGCCAGAGTGTCACAATGCAGAGTGTCACTGTGCCAGAGTGTCACAGTGCCAGAGTGTGACAATGCAGAGTGCCACTGTGCCAGAGTGTCACAATGCAGAGAGTCTCAATGCTATGTCACAGTGCCAGAGTGTCACAATGCAGACTCTCACAATGCCAGAGTGTCATAGTGCCAGAGTCACAGTGCTACAGTGTCACAATGCCAGTGTCACAATGCAGAGTGTCACAATGCAGAGTGTTACAGTGCCACAGTGTCACAATGCAGAGTCTGACAATGACATAGTGTCACAATGCAGAATGTCACAGTGTCAGGGTGTCACAATGCAGAGTGTCACAGTGCCAGAGTGTCACAGTGCAAGTGTCACAGTGCCACAGTGTCACAATGCAGAGTGCCACTGTGCCAGAGTGTCACAATAGCAGAATGTCACAGTACCAGTGTGTCACAATGCAGAGTGTCACAGTGCCACAGTGTCACAGTGCTAGAGTGTCACAATGCCAGCGTCACAATGCAGAGTGTCACAATGCAGAGTGTCACAGTGCCAGAGTGTCACAATGCCAGACTCTCAGAGTGCCAGAGTGTCACAATGCAGAATGTCACTGTGCCAGAGTGTCACAATTCAGAGTGTCACAATACAGAGTGTCTCAATGCAGAGTGTCACAATGCAGACTGTCACTGTTCAAGAGTGTCACAGCGCCAGAGTGTCACAATGCAGAGTGTCACAATGCAGTGTCACAATGCAGAGTGTCACAGTGCCATAGTCACAATGCAGATTGTCACAGCGCAGAGTTTCACAGTGCCAGAGTGTCACAATGCAGAGTGTCACAGTACCATAGTGTCACAATTCAGAGCGTCACAATGAAGTGCCACTGTGCCAGAGTGTCACAATGCCAGAGTGTCACAGTGACAGAGTGTCACAATGCAGAACGGCACGGTGCCAGAGTGCCACAATGCAGAGTGTCACAGTGCCAGTGTGCCACAATGCCAGCGTGTCACAGTGCCAGAGTGTCACAATGCAGAGTGTCACAATGCCAGAACGGCACGGTTCCAGAGTGACACAATGCAGAGTGTCACAGTGCCAGAGTGTCACAATGCCATAGAATCACAGTGCCAGTGTGTCACAATGCAGAGTGTCACAGTGCCAGAGTGCCACAATGCCAGCGTGTCACAGTGCCAGAGTGTCACAATGCAGAATGTCACAAGGCCAGAGTGTCACGGTCCCAGAGTATCACAATGCCAGAATGTCACAGTGCCAGTGTGTCACAATGCCAGAGTGTCACAGTGCCAGATTGCCACAATGCCAGCGTGTCACAGTGCCAGAGTGTCACAATGCAGAGTGTCACAATGCCAGAACGGCACGGTTCCAGAGTGACACAATGCAGAGTGTCACAGTGCCAGAGTGTCACAATGCCAGAGTGTCACTGCGCCAGAGTGTCACAATGACAGAGTGCCACAGTGCCAGAATGACACAGTGCCAGAGTGTCACAATGCAGAGTGCCACTGTGCCAGAGTGTCACAATGCAGAGAGTCGCAATGCTATGTCACAGTGCCAGAGTGTCGCAATGCAGACTCTCACAATGCCAGAGTGTCACAATGCCAGTGTCACAATGCAGAGTGTCACAATGCAGAGTGTTACAGTGCCACAGTGTCACAATGCCAGAGTCTGACAGTGCCATAGTGTCACAATGCAGAATGTCACAGTGTCAGGGTGTCACAATGCAGAGTGTCACAGTGCCAGAGTGTCACAGTGCCAGTGTCACAGTGCCACAGTGTCACAATGCAGAGTGCCACTGTGCCAGAGTGTCACAATACCAGAATGTCACAGTGCCAGAGTGTCACAATGCAGAGTGTCACAATGCAGAGTGTCACAGTGCCAGAGTGTCACAATGCCAGACTCTCACAGTGCCAGAGTGTCACAATGCAGAATGTCACAGTGCCAGAGTGTCACAATTCAGAGTATCACAATACAGAGTGTCTCAATGCAGAGTGTCACAATGCAGACTGTCACTGTTCTAGAGTGTCACAGCGCCAGAGTGTCACAATGCAGAGGGTCACAATGCAGTGTCACAATGCAGAGTGTCACAGTGCCATAGTCACAATGCAGAGTGTCACAATGCCAAAGTGTCACAGTGCCAGAGTGTCACAATGCAGTGTCACAATGCAGAGTGTCACAGTGCCATAGTCACAATGCAGATTGTCACAGCGCAGAGTTTCACAGTGCCAGAGTGTCACAATGCAGAATGTCACAGTACCATAGTGTCACAATTCAGAGCGTCACAATGAAGTGCTACAGTGCCAGAGTGTCACAATGCCAGAGTGTCACAGTGACAGAGTGTTACAGTGCCAGAGTGTAACAATGCCAGAGTGTCACACTGCAGAATGTCACAATGCCAGAGTGTCACGGTCCCAGAGTATTACAATGCCAGAATGTCACAGTGCCAGTGTGTCATAATGCAGAGAGACACAATGCAGAGTGTCACAGTGCCAGAGTGTCACAATGCCAGACTGTCACAGTGCCAGAGTGTCACAATGCAGACCGGCACGGTGCCAGAATGACACAATGCAGAGTGTAACAGTGCCACAGCGTCACAGGGCCAGAGTGTCACACTGCAGAATGTCACAATGCCAGAGTGTCCCGGTCCCAGAGTGTCACAATGCCAGAGTGTCACAGTGCCAGTGTGTCACAATGCAGAGTGTCACAGTGCCAGAGTGTCACAATGACAGAGTGTCACATTGCCAGAATGTCACATGTGCCCTAGTGTTACAATGTCAGAGTGTCACAGTGCCAGAGAGTCACAATGCCAGTGTGTCACAGTGCCAGAGTGTCACAATGCAGAGTGCCACTGTGCCAGAGTGCCACAATGCCAGAATGTCACAGTGCCAGGGTGTCACAATTCAGAGTGTCACAGTGCCAGAGTGTCACAATGCACAGTGCCACTGTGCCAGAGTGTCACAATGACAGAGTGTCACACTGCCAGAATGTCACACGTGCCCTAGTGTTACAATGTCAGAGTGTCACAGTGCAGAGTGCCACTTTGCCAGAGTGTCACAGTGCCAGAGAGTCACAATGCAGAGTGTCACAATGCCAGAACGGCACGGTTCCAGAGTGACACAATGCAGAGTATCACAGTGCCAGAGTGTCACAATGCCAGAGTGTCACAGTGCCAGTGTGTCACAATGCAGAGTGTCACAATGCAGAGTGTCACTGTGCCAGAGTGTCACAATGACAGGGTGTCACAGAGCCAGAATGACACAGTACCAGAGTGTCACAATGCAGAGTGTCACTTTGCCAGAGTGTCACAGTGCCAAAGTGTCACAATGCAGAGTGCCACTGTGCCAGAGTGTCACAATGCAGAGAGTCTCAATGCTATGTCACAGTGCCAGAGTGTCACAATGCAGACTCTCACAATGCCAGAGTGTCATAGTGCCAGTGTCACAGTGCTAGAATGTCACAATGCCAGTGTCACAATGCAGAGTGTCACAATGCAGAGTGTTACAGTGCCACAGTGTCACAATGCCAGAGTCTGACAGTGCCATAGTGTCACAATGCAGAATGTCACAGTGTCAGGGTGTCACAATGCAGAGTGTCACAGTGCCAGAGTGTCACAGTGCCAGTGTCACAGTGCCACAGTGTCACAATGCAGAGTGCCACTGTGCCAGAGTGTCACAATAGGAGAATGTCACAGTGCCAGAGTGTCACAATGCAGAGTGTCACAATGCAGAGTGTCACAGTGCCACAGTGTCACAGTGCTAGAGTGTCACAATGCCAGAGTCACAATGCAGAGTGTCACAATGCAGAGTGTCACAGTGCCAGAGTGTCAGAATGCCAGACTCTCACAGTGCCAGAGTGTCACAATACAGAGTGTCACAATACAGAGTGTCTCAATGCAGAGTGTCACAATGCAGACTGTCACTGTTCAAGAGTGTCACAGCGCCAGAGTGTCACAATGCAGAGTGTTACAATGCAGTGTCACAATGCAGAGTGTCACAGTGCCATAGTCACAATGCAGATTGTCACAGCGCAGAGTTTCACAGTGCCAGAGTGTCAAAATGCAAAGTGTCACAGTACCATAGTGTCACAATTCAGAGCGTCACAATGAAGTGCCACAGTGCCAGAGTGTCACAATGCCAGAGTGTCACAGTGACAGAGTGTCACAGTGCCAGAGTGTAACAATGCCAGAGTGTCACACTGCAGAATGTCACAATGCCAGAGTGTCACGGTCCCAGAGTATTACAATGCCAGAATGTCACAGTGCCAGTGTGTCATAATGCAGAGAGACACAATGCAGAGTGTCACAGTGCCAGAGTGTCACAATGCCAGAGTGTCACAGTGCCAGAGTGTCACAATGCAGACCGGCACGGTGCCAGAAGGACACAATGCAGAGTGTCACAATGCCAGAGTGTCACAGGGCCAGTGTGTCACACTGCAGAATGTCACAATGCCAGAGTGTCACAATGACAGAGTGTCACATTGCCAGAATGTCACATGTGCCCTAGTGTTACAATGTCAGAGTGTCACAGTGCCAGAGAGTCACAATGCCAGTGTGTCACAGTGCCAGAGTGTCACAATGCAGAGTGCCACTGTGCCAGAGTGTCACAATGCCAGAATGTCACAGTGCCAGGGTGTCACAATTCAGAGTGTCACAGTGCCAGAGTGTGACAATGCACAGTGCCACTGTGCCAGAGTGTCACAATGACAGAGTGTCACACTGCCAGAATGTCACACGTGCCCTAGTGTTACAATGTCAGAGTGTCACAGTGCAGAGTGCCACTGTGCCAGAGTGTCACACTGCCAGAATGTCACAGTGCCAGAGTGTCACAATGCAGAGTGTCACAATGCAGAGTGTCACAGTGCCAGAGTGTCACAATGCAGAACGGCACGGTGCCAGAGTGCCATAATGCAGAGTGTCACAGTGCCAGAGTGCCACAATGCCAGCGTGTCACAGTGCCAGAGAGTCACAATGCAGAGTGTCACAATGCCAGAACGGCACGGTTCCAGAGTGACACAATGCAGAGTATCACAGTGCCAGAGTGTCACAATGCCAGAGTGTCACAGTGCCAGTGTGTCACAATGACAGAGTGTCACAGAGCCAGAATAACACAGTACCAGAGTGTCACAATGCAGAGTGTCACTTTGCCAGAGTGTCACAGTGCCAGAGTGTCACAATGCAGAGTGCCACTGTGCCAGAGTGTCACAATGCAGAGAGTCTCAATGCTATGTCACAGTGCCAGAGTGTCAGAATGCAGACTCTCACAATGCCAGAGTGTCATAGTGCCAGTGTCACAGTGCTAGAGTGTCACAATGCCAGTGTCACAATGCAGAGTGTCACAATGCAGAGTGTTACAGTGCCACAGTGTCACAATGCCAGAGTCTGAGAGTGCCATAGTGTCACAATGCAGAATGTCACAGTGTCAGGGTGTCACAATGCAGAGTGTCACAGTGCCAGTGTCACAGTGCCACAGTGTCACAGTGCAAGAGTGTCACAATGCAGAGTGTCACAATAGCAGAATGTCACAGTGCCAGAGTGTCACAATGCAGAGTGCCACTGTGCCAGAGTGTCACAATACCAGAATGTCACAGTGCCAGAGTATCACAATGCAGAGTGTCACAATGCAGAGTGTCACAGTGCCACAGTGTCACAGTGCTAGAGTGTCACAATGCCAGAGTCACAATGCAGTGTCACAATGCAGAGTGTCACAGTGCCAGAGTGTCAGAATGCCAGACTCTCACAGTGCCAGAGTGTCACAATGCATAATGTCTCAGTGCCAGAGTGTCACAATGCAGAATGTCAGAATGCAGACTGTCACTGTTCAAGAGTGTCACAGTGCCATAGTCACAATGCAGAGTGTCACAATGCCAAAGTGTCACAGTGCCAGAGTGTCACAATGCAGACTCTCACAATGCCAGAGTGTCATAGTGCCAGTGTCACAGTGCTAGAGTGTCACAATGCCAGTGTCACAATGCAGAGTGTCACAATGCAGAGTGTTACAGTGCCACAGTGTCACAATGCCAGAGTCTGACAGTGCCATAGTGTCACAATGCAGAATGTCACAGTGTCAGGGTGTCACAATGCAGAGTGTCACAGTGCCAGAGTGTCACAGTGCCAGTGTCAGAGTGCCACAGTGTCAAAATGCAGAGTGCCACTGTGCCAGAGTGTCACAAAACCAGAATGTCACAGTGCCAGAGTGTCACAATGCAGAGTGTCACAATGCAGAGTGTCACAGTGCCACAGTGTCACAGTGCTAGAGTGTCACAATGCCAGAGTCACAATGCAGAGTGTCACAATGCAGAGTGTCACAATGCAGAGTGTCACAGTGCCACAGTGTCACAGTGCTAGAGTGTCACAATGCCAGAGTCACAATGCAGAGTGTCACAATGCAGAGTGTCACAGTGCCAGAGTGTCAGAATGCCAGACTCTCACAGTGCCAGAGTGTCACAATGCAGAGTGTCACAATACAGAGTGTCTCAATGCAGAGTGTCACAATGCAGACTGTCACTGTTCAAGAGTGTCACAGCGCCAGAGTGTCACAATGCAGAGTGTTACAATGCAGTGTCACAATGCAGAGTGTCACAGTGCCATAGTCACATTGCAGAGTGTCACAATGCCAAAGTGTCACACTGCCAGAGTGTCACAATGCAGTGTCACAATGCAGAGTGTCACAGTGCCATAGTCACAATGCAGATTGTCACAGCGCAGAGTTTCACAGTGCCAGAGTGTCACAATGCAAAGTGTCACAGTACCATAGTGTCACAATTCAGAGCGTCACAATGAAGTGCCACAGTGCCAGAGTGTCACAATGCCAGAGTGTCACAGTGACAGAGTGTTACAGTGCCAGAGTGTAACAATGCCAGAGTGTCACACTGCAGAATGTCACAATGCCAGAGTGTCACGGTCCCAGAGTATTACAATGCCAGAATGTCACAGTGCCAGTGTGTCATAATGCAGAGAGACACAATGCAGAGTGTCACAGTGCCAGAGTGTCACAATGCCAGAGTGTCACAGTGCCAGAGTGTCACAATGCAGACCGGCACGGTGCCAGAATGACACAATGCAGAGTGTAACAGTGCCAGTGTGTCACAGGGCCAGAGTGTCACACTGCAGAATGTCACAATGCCAGAGTGTCCCGGTCCCAGAGTGTCACAATGCCAGAGTGTCACAGTGCCAGTGTGTCACAATGCAGAGTGTCACAGTGCCAGAGTGTCACAATGACAGAGTGTCACATTGCCAGAATGTCACATGTGCCCTAGTGTTACAATGTCAGAGTGTCACAGTGCCAGAGAGTCACAATGCCAGTGTGTCACAGTGCCAGAGTGTCACAATGCAGAGTGCCACTGTGCCAGAGTGTCACAATGCCAGAATGTCACAGTGCCAGAGTGTCACAATTCAGAGTGTCACAGTGCCAGAGTGTGACAATGCACAGTGCCACTGTGCCAGAGTGTCACAATGACAGAGTGTCACACTGCCAGAATGTCACACGTGCCCTAGTGTTACAATGTCAGAGTGTCACAGTGCAGAGTGCCACTTTGCCAGAGTGTCACAGTGCCAGAGAGTCACAATACAGAGTGTCACAATGCCAGAACGGCACGGTTCCAGAGTGACACAATGCAGAGTATCACAGTGCCAGAGTGTCACAATGCCAGAGTGTCACAGTGCCAGTGTGTCACAATGCAGAGTGTCACAATGCAGAGGGTCACTGTGCCAGAGTGTCACAATGACAGGGTGTCACAGAGCCAGAATGACACAGTACCAGAGTGTCACAATGCAGAGTGTCACTTTGCCAGAGTGTCACAGTGCCAGAGTGTCACAATGCAGAGTGCCACTGTGCCAGAGTGTCACAATGCAGAGAGTCTCAATGCTATGTCACAGTGCCAGAGTGTCACAATGCAGACTCTCACAATGCCAGAGTGTCATAGTGCCAGTGTCACAGTGCTAGAGTGTCACAATGCCAGTGTCACAATGCAGAGTGTCACAATGCAGAGTGTTACAGTGCCACAGTGTCACAATGCCAGAGTCTGAGAGTGCCATAGTGTCACAATGCAGAATGTCACAGTGTCAGGGTGTCACAATGCAGAGTGTCACAGTGCCAGAGTGTCACAGTGCCAGTGTCACAGTGCCACAGTGTCACAATGCAGAGTGCCACTGTGCCAGAGTGTCACAATAGGAGAATGTCACAGTGCCAGAGTGTCACAATGCAGAGTGTCACAATGCAGAGTGTCACAGTGCCACAGTGTCACAGTGCTAGAGTGTCACAATGCCAGAGTCACAATGCAGAGTGTCACAATGCAGAGTGTCACAGTGCCAGAGTGTCAGAATGCCAGACTCTCACAGTGCCAGAGTGTCACAATGCAGAGTGTCACAATACAGAGTGTCTCAATGCAGAGTGTCACAATGCAGACTGTCACTGTCCAAGAGTGTCACAGCGCCAGAGTGTCACAATGCAGAGTGTTACAATGCAGTGTCACAATGCAGAGTGTCACAGTGCCATAGTCACAATGCAGATTGTCACAGCGCAGAGTTTCACAGTGCCAGAGTGTCACAATGCAGAGTGTCACAGTACCATAGTGTCACAATTCAGAGCGTCACAATGAACTGCCACAGTGCCAGAGTGTCACAATGCCAGAGTGTCACAGTGACAGAGTGTCACAATGCAGAACGGCACGGTGCCAGAGTGCCACAATGCAGAGTGTCACAGTGCCAGTGTGCCACAATGCCAGCGTGTCACAGTGCCAGAGTGTCACAATGCAGAGTGTCACAATGCCAGAACGGCACGGTTCCAGAGTGACACAATGCAGAGTGTCACAGTGCCAGAGTGTCACAATGCCATAGAATCACAGTGCCAGTGTGTCACAATGCAGAGTGTCACAGTGCCAGAGTGCCACAATGCCAGCGTGTCACAGTGCCAGAGTGTCACAATGCAGAATGTCACAAGGCCAGAGTGTCACGGTCCCAGAGTATCACAATGCCAGAATGTCACAGTGCCAGTGTGTCACAATGCCAGAGTGTCACAGTGCCAGATTGCCACAATGCCAGCGTGTCACAGTGCCAGAGTGTCACAATGCAGAGTGTCACAATGCCAGAACGGCACGGTTCCAGAGTGACACAATGCAGAGTGTCACAGTGCCAGAGTGTCACAATGCCATAGTGTCACTGCGCCCGAGTGTCACAATGACAGAGTTCCACAGTGCCAGAATGACACAGTGCCAGAGTGTCACAATGCAGAGTGCCACTGTGCCAGAGTGTCACAATGCAGAGAGTCGCAATGCTATGTCACAGTTCCAGAGCATCACAATGCAGACTCTCACAATGCCAGAGTGTCACAATGCCAGAGTCACAATGCAGAGTGTCACAATGCTGAGTGTTACAGTGCCACAGTGTCACAATGCCAGAGTCTGACAGTGCCATAGTGTCACAATGCAGAATGTCACAGTCTCAGGGTGTCACAATGCGGAGTGTCACAGTGCCAGAGTGTCACAGTGCCAGTGTCACAGTGCCACAGTGTCACAATGCAGAGTGCCACTGTGCCAGAGTGTCACAATACCAGAATGTCACAGTGCCAGAGTGTCACAATGCAGAGTGTCACAATGCAGAGTGTCACAGTGCCAGAGTGTCACAATGCCAGACTCTCACAGTGCCAGAGTGTCACAATACCAGAATGTCACAGTGCCAGAGTGTCACAATGCAGAGTGTCACAATGCAGAGTGTCACAGTGCCAGAGTGTCACAATGCCAGACTCTCACAGTGCCAGAGTGTCACAATGCAGAATGTCACAGTGCCAGAGTGTCACAATACAGAGTGTCTCAATGCAGAGTGACACAATGCAGACTGTCACTGTTCTAGAGTGTCACAGCGCCAGAGTGTCACAATGCAGAGGGTCACAATGCAGTGTCACAATGCAGAGTGTCACAGTGCCATAGTCACAATGCAGAGTGTCACAATGCCAAAGTGTCACAGTGCCAGAGTGTCACAATGCAGTGTCACAATGCAGAGTGTCACAGTGCCATAGTCACAATGCAGATTGTCACAGCGCAGAGTTTCACAGTGCCAGAGTGTCACAATGCAGAATGTCACAGTACCATAGTGTCACAATTCAGAGCGTCACAATGAAGTGCCACAGTGCCAGAGTGTCACAATGCCAGAGTGTCACAGTGACAGAGTGTTACAGTGCCAGAGTGTAACAATGCCAGAGTGTCACACTGCAGAATGTCACAATGCCAGAGTGTCACGGTCCCAGAGTATTACAATGCCAGAATGTCACAGTGCCAGTGTGTCATAATGCAGAGAGACGCAATGCAGAGTGTCACAGTGCCAGAGTGTCACAATGCCAGAGTGTCACAGTGCCAGAGTGTCACAATGCAGACCGGCACGGTGCCAGAATGACACAATGCAGAGTGTAACAGTGCCACAGTGTCACAGGGCCAGAGTGTCACACTGCAGAATGTCACAATGCCAGAGTGTCCCGGTCCCAGAGTGTCACAATGCCAGAGTGTCACAGTGCCAGTGTGTCACAGTGCAGAGTGTCACAGTGCCAGAGTGTCACAATGACAGAGTGTCACATTGCCAGAATGTCACATGTGCCCTAGTGTTACAATGTCAGAGTGTCACAGTGCCAGAGAGTCACAATGCCAGTGTGTCACAGTGCCAGAGTGTCACAATGCAGAGTGCCACTGTGCCAGAGTGTCACAATGCCAGAATGTCACAGTGCCAGGGTGTCACAATTCAGAGTGTCACAGTGCCAGAGTGTCACAATGCACAGTGCCACTGTGCCAGAGTGTCACAATGACAGAGTGTCACACTGCCAGAATGTCACACGTGCCCTAGTGTTACAATGTCAGAGTGTCACAGTGCAGAGTGCCACTTTGCCAGAGTGTCACAGTGCCAGAGAGTCACAATGCAGAGTGTCACAATGCCAGAACGGCACGGTTCCAGAGTGACACAATGCAGAGTATCACAGTGCCAGAGTGTCACAATGCCAGAGTGTCACAGTGCCAGTGTGTCACAATGCAGAGTGTCACAATGCAGAGTGTCACTGTGCCAGAGTGTCACAATGACAGGGTGTCACAGAGCCAGAATGACACAGTACCAGAGTGTCACAATGCAGAGTGTCACTTTGCCAGAGTGTCACAGTGCCAGAGTGTCACAATGCAGAGTGCCACTGTGCCAGAGTGTCACAATGCAGAGAGTCTCAATGCTATGTCACAGTGCCAGAGTGTCACAATGCAGACTCTCACAATGCCAGAGTGTCATAGTGCCAGTGTCACAGTGCTAGAGTGTCACAATGCCAGTGTCACAATGCAGAGTGTCACAATGCAGAGTGTTACAGTGCCACAGTGTCACAATGCCAGAGTCTGAGAGTGCCATAGTGTCACAATGCAGAGTGTCACAGTGCCAGTGTCACAGTGCCACAGTGTCACAATGCAGAGTGCCACTGTGCCAGAGTGTCACAATACCAGAATGTCACAGTGCCAGAGTGTCACAATGCAGAGTGTCACAATGCAGAGTGTCACAGTGCCAGAGTGTCACAATGCCAGACTCTCACAGTGCCAGAGTGTCACAATACCAGAATGTCACAGTGCCAGAGTGTCACAATGCAGAGTGTCACAATGCAGAGTGTCACAGTGCCAGAGTGTCACAATGCCAGACTCTCACAGTGCCAGAGTGTCACAATGCAGAATGTCACAGTGCCAGAGTGTCACAATACAGAGTGTCTCAATGCAGAGTGACACAATGCAGACTGTCACTGTTCTAGAGTGTCACAGCGCCAGAGTGTCACAATGCAGAGGGTCACAATGCAGTGTCACAATGCAGAGTGTCACAGTGCCATAGTCACAATGCAGAGTGTCACAATGCCAAAGTGTCACAGTGCCAGAGTGTCACAATGCAGTGTCACAATGCAGAGTGTCACAGTGCCATAGTCACAATGCAGATTGTCACAGCGCAGAGTTTCACAGTGCCAGAGTGTCACAATGCAGAATGTCACAGTACCATAGTGTCACAATTCAGAGCGTCACAATGAAGTGCCACAGTGCCAGAGTGTCACAATGCCAGAGTGTCACAGTGACAGAGTGTTACAGTGCCAGAGTGTAACAATGCCAGAGTGTCACACTGCAGAATGTCACAATGCCAGAGTGTCACGGTCCCAGAGTATTACAATGCCAGAATGTCACAGTGCCAGTGTGTCATAATGCAGAGAGACGCAATGCAGAGTGTCACAGTGCCAGAGTGTCACAATGCCAGAGTGTCACAGTGCCAGAGTGTCACAATGCAGACCGGCACGGTGCCAGAATGACACAATGCAGAGTGTAACAGTGCCACAGTGTCACAGGGCCAGAGTGTCACACTGCAGAATGTCACAATGCCAGAGTGTCCCGGTCCCAGAGTGTCACAATGCCAGAGTGTCACAGTGCCAGTGTGTCACAGTGCAGAGTGTCACAGTGCCAGAGTGTCACAATGACAGAGTGTCACATTGCCAGAATGTCACATGTGCCCTAGTGTTACAATGTCAGAGTGTCACAGTGCCAGAGAGTCACAATGCCAGTGTGTCACAGTGCCAGAGTGTCACAATGCAGAGTGCCACTGTGCCAGAGTGTCACAATGCCAGAATGTCACAGTGCCAGGGTGTCACAATTCAGAGTGTCACAGTGCCAGAGTGTCACAATGCACAGTGCCACTGTGCCAGAGTGTCACAATGACAGAGTGTCACACTGCCAGAATGTCACACGTGCCCTAGTGTTACAATGTCAGAGTGTCACAGTGCAGAGTGCCACTTTGCCAGAGTGTCACAGTGCCAGAGAGTCACAATGCAGAGTGTCACAATGCCAGAACGGCACGGTTCCAGAGTGACACAATGCAGAGTATCACAGTGCCAGAGTGTCACAATGCCAGAGTGTCACAGTGCCAGTGTGTCACAATGCAGAGTGTCACAATGCAGAGTGTCACTGTGCCAGAGTGTCACAATGACAGGGTGTCACAGAGCCAGAATGACACAGTACCAGAGTGTCACAATGCAGAGTGCCACTGTGCCAGAGTGTCACAATGCAGAGAGTCTCAATGCTATGTCACAGTGCCAGAGTGTCACAATGCAGACTCTCACAATGCCAGAGTGTCATAGTGCCAGTGTCACAGTGCTAGAGTGTCACAATGCCAGTGTCACAATGCAGAGTGTCACAATGCAGAGTGTTACAGTGCCACAGTGTCACAATGCCAGAGTCTGACAGTGCCATAGTGTCACAATGCAGAATGTCACAGTGTCAGGGTGTCACAATGCAGAGTGTCACAGTGCCAGAGTGTCACAGTGCCAGTGTCAGAGTGCCACAGTGTCAAAATGCAGAGTGCCACTGTGCCAGAGTGTCACAAAACCAGAATGTCACAGTGCCAGAGTGTCACAATGCAGAGTGTCACAGTGCCACAGTGTCACAGTGCTAGAGTGTCACAATGCCAGAGTCACAATGCAGAGTGTCACAATGCAGAATGTCACAGTGCCAGAGTGTCAGAATGCCAGACTCTCACAGTGCCAGAGTGTCACAATACAGAGTGTCACAATACAGAGTGTCTCAATGCAGAGTGTCACAATGCAGACTGTCACTGTTCAAGAGTGTCACAGCGCCAGAGTGTCACAATGCAGAGTGTTACAATGCAGTGTCACAATGCAGAGTGTCACAGTGCCATAGTCACAATGCAGATTGTCACAGCGCAGAGTTTCACAGTGCCAGAGTGTCAAAATGCAAAGTGTCACAGTACCATAGTGTCACAATTCAGAGCGTCACAATGAAGTGCCACAGTGCCAGAGTGTCACAATGCCAGTGTGTCACAGTGACAGAGTGTCACAGTGCCAGAGTGTAACAATGCCAGAGTGTCACACTGCAGAATGTCACAATGCCAGAGTGTCACGGTCCCAGAGTATTACAATGCCAGAATGTCACAGTGCCAGTGTGTCATAATGCAGAGAGACACAATGCAGAGTGTCACAGTGCCAGAGTGTCACAATGCCAGAGTGTCACAGTGCCAGAGTGTCACAATGCAGACCGGCACGGTGCCAGAAGGACACAATGCAGAGTGTCACAATGCCAGAGTGTCACAGGGCCAGTGTGTCACACTGCAGAATGTCACAATGCCAGAGTGTCACAATGACAGAGTGTCACATTGCCAGAATGTCACATGTGCCCTAGTGTAACAATGTCAGAGTGTCACAGTGCCAGAGAGTCACAATGCAGAGTGCCACTGTGCCAGAGTGTCACAATGCCAGAATGTCACAGTGCCAGGGTGTCACAATTCAGAGTGTCACAGTGCCAGAGTGTGACAATGCACAGTGCCACTGTGCCAGAGTGTCACAATGACAGAGTGTCACACTGCCAGAATGTCACACGTGCCCTAGTGTTACAATGTCAGAGTGTCACAGTGCAGAGTGCCACTGTGCCAGAGTGTCACACTGCCAGAGTGTCACAGTGCCAGAGTGTCACAATGCAGAGTGTCACAATGCAGAGTGTCACAGTGCCAGAGTGTCACAATGCAGAACGGCACGGTGCCAGAGTGCCATAATGCAGAGTGTCACAGTGCCAGAGTGCCACAATGGCAGCGTGTCACAGTGCCAGAGAGTCACAATGCAGAGTGTCACAATGCCAGAACGGCACGGTTCCAGAGTGACACAATGCAGAGTATCACAGTGCCAGAGTGTCACAATGCCAGAGTGTCACAGTGCCAGTGTGTCACAATGACAGAGTGTCACAGAGCCAGAATAACACAGTACCAGAGTGTCACAATGCAGAGTGTCACTTTGCCAGAGTGTCACAGTGCCAGAGTGTCACAATGCAGAGTGCCACTGTGCCAGAGTGTCACAATGCAGAGAGTCTCAATGCTATGTCACAGTGCCAGAGTGTCAGAATGCAGACTCTCACAATGCCAGAGTGTCATAGTGCCAGTGTCACAGTGCTAGAGTGTCACAATGCCAGTGTCACAATGCAGAGTGTCACAATGCAGAGTGTTACAGTGCCACAGTGTCACAATGCCAGAGTCTGAGAGTGCCATAGTGTCACAATGCAGAATGTCACAGTGTCAGGGTGTCACAATGCAGAGTGTCACAGTGCCAGAGTGTCACAGTGCCAGTGTCACAGTGCAAGAGTGTCACAATGCAGAGTGTCACAATGCAGAATGTCACAGTGCCAGAGTGTCACAATGCAGAGTGCCACTGTGCCAGAGTGTCACAATACCAGAATGTCACAGTGCCAGAGTGTCACAATGCAGAGTGTCACAATGCAGAGTGTCACAGTGCCACAGTGTCACAGTGCTAGAGTGTCACAATGCCAGAGTCACAATGCAGAGTGTCACAATGCAGAGTGTCACAGTGCCAGAGTGTCAGAATGCCAGACTCTCACAGTGCCAGAGTGTCACAATGCATAATGTCTCAGTGCCAGAGTGTCACAATGCAGAATGTCACAATGCAGACTGTCACTGTTCAAGAGTGTCACAGTGCCATAGTCACAATGCAGAGTGTCACAATGCCAAAGTGTCACAGTGCCAGAGTGTCACAATGCAGACTCTCACAATGCCAGAGTGTCATAGTGCCAGTGTCACAGTGCTAGAGTGTCACAATGCCAGTGTCACAATGCAGAGTGTCACAATGCAGAGTGTTACAGTGCCACAGTGTCACAATGCCAGAGTCTGACAGTGCCATAGTGTCACAATGCAGAATGTCACAGTGTCAGGGTGTCACAATGCAGAGTGTCACAGTGCCAGAGTGTCACAGTGCCAGTGTCAGAGTGCCACAGTGTCAAAATGCAGAGTGCCACTGTGCCAGAGTGTCACAAAACCAGAATGTCACAGTGCCAGAGTGTCACAATGCAGAGTGTCACAATGCAGAGTGTCACAGTGCCACAGTGTCACAGTGCTAGAGTGTCACAATGCCAGAGTCACAATGCAGAGTGTCACAATGCAGAATGTCACAGTGCCAGAGTGTCAGAATGCCAGACTCTCACAGTGCCAGAGTGTCACAATGCAGAGTGTCACAATACAGAGTGTCTCAATGCAGAGTGTCACAATGCAGACTGTCACTGTTCAAGAGTGTCACAGCGCCAGAGTGTCACAATGCAGAGTGTTACAATGCAGTGTCACAATGCAGAGTGTCACAGTGCCATAGTCACAATGCAGAGTGTCACAATGCCAAAGTGTCACACTGCCAGAGTGTCACAATGCAGTGTCACAATGCAGAGTGTCACAGTGCCATAGTCACAATGCAGATTGTCACAGCGCAGAGTTTCACAGTGCCAGAGTGTCACAATGCAAAGTGTCACAGTACCATAGTGTCACAATTCAGAGCGTCACAATGAAGTGCCACAGTGCCAGAGTGTCACAATGCCAGAGTGTCACAGTGACAGAGTGTCACAGTGCCAGAGTGTAACAATGCCAGAGTGTCACACTGCAGAATGTCACAATGCCAGAGTGTCACGGTCCCAGAGTATTACAATGCCAGAATGTCACAGTGCCAGTGTGTCATAATGCAGAGAGACACAATGCAGAGTGTCACAGTGCCAGAGTGTCACAATGCCAGAGTGTCACAGTGCCAGAGTGTCACAATGCAGACCGGCACGGTGCCAGAATGACACAATGCAGAGTGTCACAGTGCCACAGTGTCACAGGGCCAGAGTGTCACACTGCAGAATGTCACAATGCCAGAGTGTCCCGGTCCCAGAGTGTCACAATGCCAGAATGTCACAGTGCCAGTGTGTCACAATGCAGAGTGTCACAGTGCCAGAGTGTCACAATGACAGAGTGTCACATTGCCAGAATGTCACATGTGCCCTAGTGTTACAATGTCAGAGTGTCACAGTGCCAAAGAGTCACAATGCCAGTGTGTCACAGTGCCAGAGTGTCACAATGCAGAGTGCCACTGTGCCAGAGTGTCACAATGCCAGAATGTCACAGTGCCAGGGTGTCACAATTCAGAGTGTCACAGTGCCAGAGTGTCACAATGCACAGTGCCACTGTGCCAGAGTGTCACAATGACAGAGTGTCACACTGCCAGAATGTCACACGTGCCCTAGTGTTACAATGTCAGAGTGTCACAGTGCAGAGTGCCACTTTGCCAGAGTGTCACAATGCCAGAATGTCACAGTGCCAGAGTGTCACAATGCAGAGTGTCACAATGCAGAGTGTCACAGTGCCAGAGTGTCACAATGCAGAACGGCACGGTGCCAGAGTGCCATAATGCAGAGTGTCACAGTGCCAGAGTGCCACAATGCCAGCGTGTCACAGTGCCAGAGAGTCACAATGCAGAGTGTCACAATGCCAGAACGGCACGGTTCCAGAGTGACACAATGCAGAGTATCACAGTGCCAGAGTGTCACAATGCCAGAGTGTCACAGTGCCAGTGTGTCACAATGCAGAGTGTCACAATGCAGAGTGTCACTGTGCCAGAGTGTCACAATGACAGAGTGTCACAGAGCCAGAATGACACAGTACCAGAGTGTCACAATGCAGAGTGTCACTTTGCCAGAGTGTCACAGTGCCAGAGTGCCACAATGCAGAGTGCCACTGTGCCAGAGTGTCACAATGCAGAGAGTCTCAATGCTATGTCACAGTGCCAGAGTGTCACAATGCAGACTCTCACAATGCCAGAGTGTCATAGTGCCAGTGTCACAGTGCTAGAGTGTCACAATGCCAGTGTCACAATGCAGAGGGTCACAATGCAGAGTGTTACAGTGCCAGAGTGTCACAATGCCAGAGTCTGACAGTGCCATAGTGTCACAATGCAGAATGTCACAGTGTCAGGGTGTCACAATGCAGAGTGTCACAGTGCCAGAGTGTCACAGTGCCAGTGTCACAGTGCCACAGTGTCACAATGCAGAGTGCCACTGTGCCAGAGTGTCACAATACCAGAATGTCACAGTGCCAGAGTGTCACAATGCAGTGTCACAATGCAGAGTGTCACAGTGCCACAGTGTCACAGTGCTAGAGTGTCACAATGCCAGAGTCACAATGCAGAGTGTCACAATGCAGAGTGTCACAGTGCCAGAGTGTCAGAATGCCAGACACTCACAGTGCCAGAGTGTCACAACGCAGAGTGTCACAATACAGAATGTCTCAATGCAGAGTGTCACAATGCAGACTGTCACTGTTCTAGAGTATCACAGCGCCAGAGTGTCACAATGCAGAGTGTTACAATGCAGTGTCACAATGCAGAGTGTCACAGTGCCATAGTCACAATGCAGAGTGTCACAATGCCAAAGTGTCACACTGCCAGAGTGTCACAATGCAGTGTCACAAATCAGAGTGTCACAGTGCCATAGTCACAATGCAGATTGTCACAGCGCAGAGTTTCACAGTGCCAGAGTGTCACAATGCAAAGTGTCACAGTACCATAGTGTCACAATTCAGAGCGTCACAATGAAGTGCCACAGTGCCAGAGTGTCACAATGCCAGAGTGTCACAGTGACAGAGTGTCACAGTGCCAGAGTGTAACAATGCCAGAGTGTCACACTGCAGAATGTCACAATGCCAGAGTGTCACGGTCCCAGAGTATTACAATGCCAGAATGTCACAGTGCCAGTGTGTCATAATGCAGAGAGACACAATGCAGAGTGTCACAGTGCCAGAGTGTCACAATGCCAGAGTGTCACAGTGCCAGAGTGTCACAATGCAGACCGGCACGGTGCCAGAATGACACAATGCAGAGTGTAACAGTGCCACAGTGTCACAGGGCCAGAGTGTCACACTGCAGAATGTCACAATGCCAGAGTGTCCCGGTCCCAGAGTGTCACAATGCCAGAGTGTCACAGTGCCAGTGTGTCACAATGCAGAGTGTCACAGTGCCAGAGTGTCACAATGACAGAGTGTCACATTGCCAGAATGTCACATGTGCCCTAGTGTTACAATGTCAGAGTGTCACAGTGCCAGAGAGTCACAATGCCAGTGTGTCACAGTGCCAGAGTGTCACAATGCAGAGTGCCACTGTGCCAGAGTGTCACAATGCCAGAATGTCACAGTGCCAGGGTGTCACAATTCAGAGTGTCACAGTGCCAGAGTGTCACAATGACAGAGTGTCACACTGCCAGAATGTCACACGTGCCCTAGTGTTACAATGTCAGAGTGTCACAGTGCAGAGTGCCACTGTGCCAGAGTGTCACAATGCCAGAATGTCACAGTGCCAGAGTGTCACAATGCAGAGTGTCACAATGCAGAGTGTCACAGTGCCAGAGTGTCACAATGCAGAACGGCACGGTGCCAGAGTGCCATAATGCAGAGTGTCACAGTGCCAGAGTGCCACAATGCCAGCGTGTCACAGTGCCAGAGAGTCACAATGCAGAGTGTCACAATGCCAGAACGGCACGGTTCCAGAGTGACACAATGCAGAGTATCACAGTGCCAGAGCGTCACAATGCCAGAGTGTCACAGTGCCAGTGTGTCACAATGCAGAGTGTCACAATGCAGAGTGTCACTGTGCCAGAGTGTCACAATGACAGAGTGTCACAGAGCCAGAATCACACAGTACCAGAGTGTCACAATGCAGAGTGTCACTTTGCCAGAGTGTCACAGTGCCAGAGTGTCACAATGCAGAGTGCCACTGTGCCAGAGTGTCACAATGCAGAGAGTCTCAATGCTATGTCACAGTGCCAGAGTGTCACAATGCAGACTCTCACAATGCCAGAGTGTCATAGTGCCAGTGTCACAGTGCCAGAGTGTCACAATGCCTGTGTCACAATGCAGAGTGTCACAATGCAGAGTGTTACAGTGCCACAGTGTCACAATGCCAGAGTCTGACAGTGCCATAGTGTCACAATGCAGAATGTCACAGTGTCAGGGTGTCACAATGCAGAGTGTCACAGTGCCAGAGTGTCACAGTGCCAGTGTCACAGTGCCACAGTGTCACAATGCAGAGTGCCACTGTGCCAGAGTGTCACAATACCAGAATGTCACAGTGCCAGAGTGTCACAATGCAGTGTCACAATGCAGAGTGTCACAGTGCCACAGTGTCACAGTGCTAGAGTGTCACAATGCCAGAGTCACAATGCAGAGTGTCACAATGCAGAGTGTCACAGTGCCAGAGTGTCAGAATGCAGAGTGTCACAATACAGAGTGTCTCAATGCAGAGTGTCACAATGCAGACTGTCACTGTTCTAGAGTATCACAGCGCCAGAGTGTCACAATGCAGAGTGTTACAATGCAGTGTCACAATGCAGAGTGTCACAGTGCCATAGTCACAATGCAGAGTGTCACAATGCCAAAGTGTCACACTGCCAGAGTGTCACAATGCAGTGTCACAAATCAGAGTGTCACAGTGCCATAGTCACAATGCAGATTGTCACAGCGCAGAGTTTCACAGTGCCAGAGTGTCACAATGCAAAGTGTCACAGTACCATAGTGTCACAATTCAGAGCGTCACAATGAAGTGCCACAGTGCCAGAGTGTCACAATGCCAGAGTGTCACAGTGACAGAGTGTCACAGTGCCAGAGTGTAACAATGCCAGAGTGTCACACTGCAGAATGTCACAATGCCAGAGTGTCACGGTCCCAGAGTATTACAATGCCAGAATGTCACAGTGCCAGTGTGTCATAATGCAGAGAGACACAATGCAGAGTGTCACAGTGCCAGAGTGTCACAATGCCAGAGTGTCACAGTGCCAGAGTGTCACAATGCAGACCGGCACGGTGCCAGAATGACACAATGCAGAGTGTAACAGTGCCACAGTGTCACAGGGCCAGAGTGTCACACTGCAGAATGTCACAATGCCAGAGAGTCCCGGTCCCAGAGTGTCACAATGCCAGAGTGTCACAGTGCCAGTGTGTCACAATGCAGAGTGTCACAGTGCCAGAGTGTCACAATGACAGAGTGTCACATTGCCAGAATGTCATATGTGCCCTAGTGTTACAATGTCAGAGTGTCACAGTGCCAGAGAGTCACAATGCCAGTGTGTCACAGTGCCAGAGTGTCACAATGCAGAGTGCCACTGTGCCAGAGTGTCACAATGCCAGAATGTCACAGTGCCAGGGTGTCACAATTCAGAGTGTCACAGTGCCAGAGTGTCACAATGACAGAGTGTCACACTGCCAGAATGTCACACGTGCCCTAGTGTTACAATGTCAGAGTGTCACAGTGCAGAGTGCCACTGTGCCAGAGTGTCACAATGCCAGAATGTCACAGTGCCAGAGTGTCACAATGCAGAGTGTCACAATGCAGAGTGTCACAGTGCCAGAGTGTCAAAATGCAGAACGGCACGGTGCCAGAGTGCCATAATGCCAGCGTGTCACAGTGCCAGAGAGTCACAATGCAGAGTGTCACAATGCCAGAGTGCCATAGTGCCAGTGTCACAGTGCTAGAGTGTCACAATGCCAGTGTCACAATGCAGAGTGTCACAATGCAGAGTGTTACAGTGCCACAGTGTCACAATGCCAGAGTCTGACAGTGCCATAGCGTCACAATGCAGAATGTCACAGTGTCAGGGTGTGACAATGCAGAGTGTCACAGTGCCAGAGTGTCACAGTGCCAGTGTCACAGTGCAAGAGTGTCACAATGCAGAGTGTCACAATGCAGAATGTCACAGTGCCACAGTGTCACAATGCAGAGTGCCACTGTGCCAGAGTGTCACAATACCAGAATGTCACAGTGCCAGAGTGTCACAATGCAGAGTGTCACAATGCAGAGTGTCACAGTGCCACAGTGTCACAGTGCTAGAGTGTCACAATGCCAGAGTGACAATGCAGAGTGTCACAATGCAGAGTGTCACAGTGCCAGAGTGTCAGAATGCCAGACTCTCACAGTGCCAGAGTGTCACAAAGCAGAATGTCACAGTGCCAGAGTGTCACAGTGCGGTGTCACAATACAGAGTGTCTCAATGCAGAGTGTCACAATGCAGACTGTCACTGTTCAAGAGTGTCACAGCGCCAGAGTGTCACAATGCAGAGTGTTACAATGCAGTGTCACAATGCAGAGTGTCACAATGCAGTGTCACAATGCAGAGTGTCACAGTGCCATAGTCACAATGCAGATTGTCACAGCGCAGAGTTTCACAGTGCCAGAGTGTCACAATGCAAAGTGTCACAGTACAATAGTGTCACAATTCAGAGCGTGACAATGAAGTGCCACAGTGCCAGAGTGTCACAATGCCAGAGTGTCACAGTGACAGAGTGTCACAATGCAGAACGGCACGGTGCCAGAGTGCCACAATGCAGAGTGTCACAGTGCCAGAGTGCCACAATGCCAGCGTGTCACAGTGCCAGAGTGTCACAATCCAGAGTGTCACAATGCCAGAACGGCACGGTTCCAGAGCGACACAATGCAGAGTGTCACAGTGCCAGAGTGTCACAATGCAGAGTGTCACACTGCAGAATGTCACAATGCCAGAGTGTCACGGTCCCAGAGTATTACAATGCCAGAATGTCACAGTGCCAGTGTGTCATAATGCAGAGAGACACAATGCAGAGTGTCACAGTGCCAGAGTGTCACAATGCCAGAGTGTCACAGTGCCAGAGTGTCACAATGCAGACCGGCACGGTGCCAGAATGACACAATGCCAGAGTGTAACAGTGCCACAGTGTCACAGGGCCAGAGTGTCACACTGCAGAATGTCACAATGCCAGAGTGTCCCGGTCCCAGAGTGTCACAATTGCAGAGTGTCACAGTGCCAGTGTGTCACAATGCAGAGTGTCACAGTGCCAGAGTGTCACAATGACAGAGTATCGCATTGCCAGAATGTCAAACGTGCCCTAGTGTTACAATGTCAGAGTGTCACAGTGCCAGAGTCACAATGCCAGAGTGTCACAGTGCCAGAGTGTCACAATGCACAGTGCCACTGTGCCAGAATGTCACAATGACAGAGTGTCACACTGCCAGAATGTCACACGTGCCCTAGTGTTACAATGTCAGAGTGTCACAGTGCAGAGTGCCAGTTTGCCAGAGTGTCACAATGCCAGAATGTCACAGTGCCAGAGTGTCACAATGCAGAGTGTCACAATGCAGAGTGTCACAGCGCCAGAGTGTCACAATGCACAGTGCCACTGTGCCAGAGTGTCACAATGCCAGAATGTCACAGTGCAGAGTGTCAGAATGCAAGTGTTACAATGCAGAGTATCAGAGTGCCACAGAGCACAGTGCCAGAATGTCGCAGTGCCAGAGTGTCACAATGTGACTATCACAATACAGAATGTCACTGTGCCAGAGTGTCACAATGCAGAGTGTCACAGTGCCAGAGTGTCACTATGCCAGAGAATGAGAATGTAGAATGTCACTCAGCTGGAGTGTCACAATGCAGAGTGTCACGGTTCCAGAGTGTCACAATGCCAGAGTGTCACAGTGCCAGAGTGTCACAATGCACAGTGCCACTGTGCCAGAGTGTCACAATGCCAGAATGTCACAGTCCCAGACTGTCACAATGCAGAGTGTCACAGTGCCAGAGTGTCACAATGCAGACTCTCACAATGCCAGAGTGTCACAGTGCCAGTGTCACAGTGCTAGAGTGTCACAATGCCAGTGTCACAATGCAGAGTGTCACAATGCAGAGTGTTACAGTGCCACAGTGTCAGAATGCCAGTCTCACAGTGCCTTAGTGTCACAATGCAGAATGTCACAGTGTCAGAGTGTCACAATGCAGACTGTCACAGTGCCAGAGCGTCACAGTGCCAGTGTCACAGTGCCAGAGTGTCACAATGCAGAGTGTCACAGTGCCACAGTGTCACAGTGCCAGAATGTCGCTGCGCCAGAGTGTCACAATGCAGTGTCACAGTGCCAGAGTGTCACTGTGCCAGAGAATGACAATGCAGAGTGTCACTCTGCTAGAGTGTCACAATGCAGAGTGTCACAGTTCCTGAGTGTCACAATACCAGAATGTCACAGTGCCAGAGTGTCACAATGCATAGTGTCACAATGCAGAGTGTCACAGTGCCAGAGTGTCACAATGCAGACTGTCACAGTGCCAGAGTGTCACAGTGCCAGAGTGTCACAATGCAGAGTATCACAGTGCCACAGTGTCACAGTGCTAGAGTTTCACAATGCCAGAGTCACAATGCAGAGTGTTTCAATGCAGTGTGTTACAGTGCCAGAGTGTCACAATGCCAGACTCTCACGGTGCCAGAGTGTCACAATGCAGAATGTCACTCTGCTAGAGTGTCACAATGCAGAGTGTCACAATGCGGACTGTCACAGTGCCAGAGCGTCACAATGCAGTGTCACAATGCAGAGTGTCACAATGCCAAAGTCTCACAGTTCCAGAGTGTCACAATAAAGAACGTCACTGTGCCAGTGTCACACGGGACAGTGTCACAATGCCAGAGTTTCACAGTGCCAGAGTGTCACAGCGCAGAGTGTCACATGGCGAGAGTGTCACAACGCAGAATGTCACAGTGCCAGAGTGTCAAAATAGAGAGTGTCACAATGAAGTGCCACAGTGCCAGAGCGTCACAATGCAGAACGGCACCGTGCCAGAGTGACACAATGCAGAGTGTCACAGTGCAGAGTGCCACAATGCCAGAGTGTCACAATCCAGAGTGTCACAATGTAGAATGTCACAGTGCCAGAGTGTCACAACGCAGAGTGTCACAATGCCAGAACGTCACGGTGCCAGATTGACACAATGCAGAGTGTCACAGTGCCAGAGTGTCACAATGCAGAATGGCACGGTGTCAGAGTGTCACAATGCAGAGTGTCACAGTGCCAGAGTGTCACAATGCAGACCGGCACGGTGCCAGAGTGACACAATGCAGAGTGTAACAGTGCCAGAGTGTCACAGGGCCAGAGTGTCACACTGCAGAATGTCACAATGCCAGAGTGTCCCGGTCCCAGAGTGTCACAATGCCAGAGTGTCACAGTGCCAGTGTGTCACAATGCAGAGTGTCACAGTGCCAGAGTGTCACAATGACAGAGTGTCACATTGCCAGAATGTCACATGTGCCCTAGTGTTACAATGTCAGAGTGTCACAGTGCCAGAGAGTCACAATGCCAGAGTGTCACAGTGCCAGAGTGTCACAATGCAGAGTGCCACTGTGCCAGAGTGTCACAGTGCCAGAATGTCGCAGTGCCAGAGTGTCACAATGTGAGTATCACAATGCAGAATGTACACAGTGCCAGAGTGTCACAATGCCAGAGTGTCACAGTGCCAGAGTGCCACAATGCCAGCGTGTCACAGTGCCAGAGTGTCACAATGCAGAGTGTCACAATGCCAGAACGGCACGGTGCCAGAGTGACACAATGCAGAGTGTCACAGTGCCAGAGTGTCACAATGCAGAGTGTCACACTGCAGAATGTCACAATGCCAGAGTGTCACGGTCCCAGAGTATCACAATGCCAGAATGTCACAGTGCCAGTGTGTCATAATGCAGAGAGACACAATGCAGAGTGTCACAGTGCCAGGATGTCACAATGCCAGAGTGTCACAGTGCCAGTGTGTCACAATGCAGAGTGTCACAATGCAGAGTGTCACTGTGCCAGAATGACACAGTGCCAGAGTGTCACAATGCAGAGTGTCACAATGCAGAGTGTCACTGTGCCAGAATGACACAGTGCCAGAGTTTCACAATGCAGAGTGTCAAAATGCAGAGTGCCAGTGTGCCAGAGTGTCACAATGCAGAGTCGTAATGCTATGTCACAGTGCCAGAGTGTCACAATGCAGACTCTCACAATGCCAGAGTGTCACAGTGCCAGTGTCACAGTGCTAGAGTGTCACAATGCCAGTGTCACAATGCAGAGTGCCACTGTGCCAGAGTGTCACAATGCAGAGAGTCGCAATGCTATGTCACAGTGCCAGAGTGTCACAATGGAGACTCTCACAGTGCCAGAGTGTCACAGCACCAGTGTCACAGTGCTAGAGTGTCACAATGCCAGTGTCACAATGCAGAGTGTCACAATGCAGAGTGTTACAGTGCCACAGTGTCACAATGCCAGACTCTCACAGTGCCAGAGTGTCACAATGCAGAATGTCACAGTGCCAGAGTGTCTCAATTCAGAGTGTCACAATACAGAGTGTCTCAATGCAGAGTGTCACAATGCAGACCGTCACTGTTCTAGAGTGTCACAGCGCCAGAGTGTCACAATGCAGAGTGTCACAATGCAGTGTCACAATGCAGAGTGTCACAGTGTCATAGTCACAATGCAGATTGTCACAATGCCAGAGTTTCACAGTGCCAGAGTGTCACAATGCAGAACGTCACTGTGCCAGTGTCACACGGCACAGTGTCACAATGCCAGAGTTTCACAGTTCCTGAGTGTCACAGCGCAGAGTTTCACAGTGCCAGAGTGTCACAATGCAGAACGTAACTGTGCCAGTGTCACACGTCACAGTGTCACAATGCCAGAGTTTCACAGTGCCAGAGTGTCACAATGCAGAGTGTCACAGTACCAGAGTGTCACAATTCAGAGCGTCACAATGAAGTGCCACAGTGCCAGAGTGTCACAATGCCAGAGTGTCACAGTGACAAAGTGTCACAATGCAGAACGGCACGGTGCCAGAGTGCCACAATGCAGAGTGTCACAGTGCCAGAGTGCCACAATGCCAGCGTGTCACAGTGCCAGAGTGTCACAATGCAGAGTGTCACAATGCCAGAACGGCACGGTTCCAGAGTGACACAATGCAGAGTGTCACAGTGCCAGAGTGTCACAATGCAGAGTGTCACACTGCAGAATGTCACAATGCCAGAGTGTCACGGTCCCAGAGTTTCACAATGCCAGAATGTCACAGTGCTAGTGTGTCATAATGCAGAGAGACACAATGCAGAGCGTCACAGTGCCAGAGTGTCAGAATGCCAGAGTGTCACAGTGCCAGTGTGTCACAATGCAGAGTGTCACAATGCAGAGTGTCACTGTGCCAGAGTGTCACAATGACAGAGTGTCACAGTGCCAGAATGACACAGTGCCAGAGTGTCACAATGCAGAGTGCCACTGTGCCAGAGTGTCACAATGCAGAGAGTCGCAATGCTATGTCACAGTGCCAGAGTGTCACAATGGAGACTCTCACAGTGCCAGAGTGTCACAGCGTGTGGTGAAGGCACATGATGCCCCAATACTGAATCTTGTCCCAGCATGTGGGCAAGTTCCCCCTCCCTCCTAGGAGGGAGACAAAAGCAAAGGCATTAGCCAGGCTTGCACGCACCCAGCGCATGCAGCGCTTGTGCTTACACCAAGTATGGGCATAATTCTTGCTTCACGCTTTCTATAGGCTGAAGCCAGTTGCTTATGAGAGTGCCCATTGGTCAAGCCCAGCCTCGAGGAATCTATAAGTATCACCCCAGTTGGTGAACACGTTGCCCCCTCATTTACTTTGTCTCTGTGCTTGCTCGAGAGAGTAACTCTCGAGCTGCAGCCTTTGCCATTGAGCTTATTGTTGTTAGCTTCTGTTATACATGCACGCATACTGGAAGCCTCTGCATTGTTGAAGAAGCCCAGAGGGAGGACCTTCGCTGAGCCTGAGGAGCTCAGCATTGCTACAACCAGTCGTGCCAATCGGAAGAGCCCATCGTGCCACCGGAGGACTGGACCAACCCCCGCGGGTAAAATCTGCCCAGCTGCCGGGGAGAAGGGACTTGATCAATACCGAGTGCCGCTCTGAGCCCTGTGAATTCCAGGGAAAACCAGAGCATTGTTCGTGCTTATATTGCACCGGACCCGGGACCACTACGAGAGTCCTGTTGCTCCTTTAACCTCATTAAAGAGAATCCGCCACCTAACGCAGCCGCATTCTCTCCCCGAGGCTGTTTGCATCAGCCCCGAGAACCGCCGTGGTTGGGCCGACCCCCGTAGCTTTGCCTGCTTCCGTCGTTCGAGCCCACCTACCGGCCACCGTCGTCCCGCCCTGCTGTGCGAGCCGACTTCTGAGGGCCGATCCCACGGACCGACCCCGACCAGGACCGATCCCTGTTGTCTGAAGGGGATTGAATATTGTCCACGTGCTTTCCAGCCACTAGCACTCAGTTCAAAGTATCCGCGTCTAGCAGAGTAAGCGCTGACGCATAGAAAGATTATAATACTGCTGTGTATAGCCAGAAGCCGCCCGCGTCCCGCCGAGTCTCCATCTAGTGGCCAAGCGCCAGAACTGCACCCTTCGTTATATAAATATAGAAAGGGTTTATAGATAGCTCAATTACGTTATAATCATAACACTAAGCCAGTTGTTGAATGTATTTCACGAACGTGCACTAGAACATGTATATAAGTTGGTGATTCATCGGTTATTAATAGCTTGATAATTAATAAAATAATATTTTTCATAATTCATATTTCATATTAATAAATTTAATAACCTCTTCACCACACAGCGCCAGTGTCACAGTGCTAGAGTGTCACAATGCCAGTGTCACAATGCAAAGTGTCACAATGCAGAGTGTTACAGTGCCACAGTGTCACAATGCCAGAGTCTCACAGTGCCATAGTGTCACAATGCAGAATGTCACAGTGTCAGAGTGTCACAATGCAGAGTGTCACAGTGCCAGAGTGTCACAGTGCCAGTGTCACAGTGCCAGAGTGTCACAATGCAGAGTGTCACAGTGCCACAGTGTCACAGTGCCAGAATGTCGCTGTGCCAGAGTGTCACAATGCAGAGTGTCACAGTGCCAGAGTGTCACTATGCCAGAGAATGACAATGCAGAATGTCACTCTGCTAGAGTGTCACAATGCAGAGTGTCACAGTTCCTGAGTGTCACAATACCAGAATGTCACAGTGCCAGAGTGCCACAATGCAGAGTGTCACAATGCAGAGTGTCACAGTTCCTGAGTGTCACAATACCAGAATGTCACAGTGCCAGAGTGCCACAATGCAGAGTGTCACAATGCAGAGTGTCACAGTGCCACAGTGTCACAGTGCTAGAGTGTCACAATGCCAGAGTCACAATGCAGAGTGTTTCAATGCAGTGTGTTACAGTGCCAGAGTGTCACAATGCCAGACTCTCACAGTGCCAGAGTGTCACAATGCAGAATGTCACTGTGCCAGAGTGTCACAATTCAGAGTATCACAATACAGAGTGTCACAATGCAGAGTGTCACAATGCAGACTGTCACAGTGCCAGAGCGCCACAATGCAGTGTCACAATGCAGAGTGTCACAGTGCCATAGTCACAATGCAGAGTGTCACAATGCCAAAGTCTCACAGTGCCAGAGTGTCACAATACAGAACGTCACTGTGCCAGTGTCACACGGCACAGTGTCACAATGCCAGAGTTTCACAGTGCCAGAGTGTCACAGCGCAGAGTGTCACAGTGCGAGAGTGTCACAACGCAGAATGTCACTGTGCCAGAGTGTCAAAATAGAGAGTGTCACAATGAAGTGCCACAGTGCCAGAGTGTCACAATGCAGAACGGCACCATGCCAGAGTGACACAATGCAGAGTGTCACAGTGCCAGAGTGTCACAATGCCAGAGTGTCACAATCCAGAGTGTCACAATGTAGAATGTCACAGTGCCAGAGTGTCACAACGCAGAGTGTCACAATGCCAGAACGGCACGGTGCCAGAGTGACACAATGCAGAGTGTAACAGTGCCAGAGTGTCACAGGGCCAGAGTGTCACACTGCAGAATGTCACAATGCCAGAGTGTCCCGGTCCCAGAGTGTCACAATGCCAGAGTTTCACAGTGCCAGTGTGTCACAATGCAGAGTGTCACAGTGCCAGAGTGTCACAATGACAGAGGGTCACATTGCCAGAATGTCACACGTGCCCTAGTGTTACAATGTCAGAGTGTCACAGTGCCAGAGAGTCACAATGCCAGAGTGTCACAGTGCCTGAGTGTCACAATGCAGAGTGCCACTGTGCCAGAGTGTCACAATGCCAGAATGTCACAGTGCCAGAGTGTCACAATGTGAGTATCACAATGCAGAATGTACACAGTGCCAGAGTGTCACAATGCCAGAGTGTCACAGTGACAGAGTGTCACAATGCAGAACGGCACGGTGCCAGAGTGCCACAATGCAGAGTATCACAGTGCCAGAGTGCCACAATGCAGAGTGTCACAATGCCAGAACGGCATGGTGCCAGAGTGACACAATGCAGAGTGTCACACTGCAGAATGTCACAATGCCAGAGTGTCACGGTCCCAGAGTATCACAATGCCAGAATGTCACAGTGCCAGTGTGTCATAATGCCGAGAGACACAATGTAGAGTGTCACAGTGCCAGAGTGTCAGAATGCCAGAGTGTCACTGTGCAAGAGTGTCACAATGACAGAGTGTCACAGTGCCAGAATGACACAGTGCCAGAGTGTCACAATGCAGAGTGTCACTGTGCCAGAGTGTCACAGTCCCAGAGTGTCACAATGCAGAACGGCACCATGCCAGAGTGACACAATGCAGAGTGTCACAGTGCCAGAGTGTCACAATGCCAGAGTTTCACAATCCAGAGTGTCACAATGTAGAATGTCACAGTGCCAGAGTGTCACAACGCAGAGTGTCACAATGCCAGAACGGCACGGTGCCAGAGTGACACAATGCAGAGTGTAACAGTGCCAGAGTGTCACAATGCCAGAGTGTCACACTGCAGAATGTCACAATGCCAGAGTGTCCCGGCCCCAGAGTGTCACAATGCCAGAGTTTCACAGTGCCAGTGTGTCACAATGCAGAGTGTCACAGTGCCAGAGTGTCACAATGACAGAGGGTCACATTGCCAGAATGTCACACGTGCCCTAGTGTTACAATGTCAGAGTGTCACAGTGCCAGAGAGTCACAATGCCAGAGTGTCACAGTGCCTGAATGTCACAATGCAGAGTGCCACTGTGCCAGAGTGTCACAATGCCAGAATGTCACAGTGCCAGAGTGTCACAATGTGAGTATCACAATGCAGAATGTACACAGTGCCAGAGTGTCACAATGCCAGAGTGTCACAGTGACAGAGTGTCACAATGCAGAGTGTCACAGTGCCAGAGTGCCACAATGCAGAGTGTCACAATGCCAGAACGGCACGGTGCCAGAGTGACACAATGCAGAGTGTCACACTGTAGAATGTCACAATGCCAGAGTGTCACGGTCCCAGAGTATCACAATGCCAGAATGTCACAGTGCCAGTGTGTCATAATGCAGAGAGACACAATGCAGAGTGTCACAGTGCCAGAGTGTCAGAATGCCAGAGTGTCACTGTGCAAGAGTGTCACAATGACAGAGTGTCACAGTGCCAGAATGACACAGTGCCAGAGTGTCACAATGCAGAGTGCCACTGTGCCAGAGTGTCACAATGCAGAGAGTCGCAATGCTATGTCACAGTGCCAGAGTGTCACAATGCAGACTCTCACAATGCCAGAGTGTCACAGTGCCAGTGTCACAGTGCTAGAGTGTCACAATGCCAGTGTCACAATGCAGAGTGCCACTGTGCCAGAGTGTCACAATGCAGAGAGTCGCAATGCTATGTCACAGTGCCAGAGTGTCACAATGGAGACTCTCCCAGTGCCAGAGTGTCACAGCGCCAGTGTCACAGTGCTAGAGTGTCACAATGCAGAGTGTTACAGTGCCACAGTGTCACAATGCCAGAGTCTCACAGTGCCATAGTGTCACAATGCAGAATGTCACAGTGTCAGAGTGTCACAATGCAGAGTATCACAGTGCCAGAGTGTCACAGGGCCAGTGTCACAGTGACAGAGTGTCACAATGCAGAGTGTCACAGTGCCACAGCGTCACAGTGCCAGAATGTCGCTGTGCCAGAGTGTCACAATGCAGAGTGTCACAGTGCCAGAGTGTCACTATGCCAGAGAATGACAATGCAGAATGTCACTCTACTAGAGTGTCACAATGCAGAGTGTCACAATGCAGAGTGTCACAGTGCCACAGCGTCACAGTGCTAGAGTGTCACAATGCCAGAGTCACAATGCAGAGTGTTTCAATGCAGTGTGTTACAGTGCCAGAGTGTCACAATGCCAGAATCTCACACTGCCAGAGTGTCACAATGCAGAATGTCACTGTGCCAGAGTGTCACAATTCAGAGTCTCACAATACAGAGTGTCACAATGCAGAGTGCCACAATGCAGACTGTCACAGTGCCAGAGCGTCACAATGCAGTGTCACAATGCAGAGTGTCACAGTGCCATAGTCACAATGCAGAGTGTCACAGTGCCAAAGTCTCACAGTGCCAGAGTGTCACAATACAGAACGTCACTGTGCCAGTGTCACACGGCACAGCGTCACAATGCCAGAGTTTCACAGTGCCAGAGTGTCACAACGCAGAATGTCACTGTGCCAGAGTGTCAAAATAGAGAGTGTCACAATGAAGTGCCACAGTGCCAGAGTGTCACAATGCAGAGTGTCACAATGCAGTGTCACAGTGCCAGAGTGTCACAATGCACAGTGCCACTGTGCCAGAGTGTCACAATGCCAGAATGTCAGAGTGCAAGAGTGTCACAATGCAGAGTGTCACAGTGCCAGAGTGTCACAATGCACAGTGCCACTCTGCCAGAGTGTCACAATGCCAGAATGTTACTGTGCCTGAGTGTCACAATGCAGAGTGTCACAATGCAGAGTGTCACAGTGCCACAGTGCACAGTGCCAGAATGTCGCAGTGCCAGAGTGTCACAATGCAGAGTGTCACAATGCCAGAACGGCACGGTGCCGGAGTGACACAATGCAGAGTGTCACAGTGCCAGAGTGCCACAACGCCAGCGTGTCACAGTGCCAGAGTGTCACAATGCAGAGTGTCACAATGCCAGAACGGCACGGTGCCAGAGTGACACAATGCAGAGTGTCACAGTGCAGAATGTCACAATGCCAGAGTGTCACAGTCCCAGAGTATCACAATGCCAGAATGTCACAGTGCCAGTGTGTCATAATGCAGAGAGACACAATGCAGAGTGTCACAGTGCCAGAGTGTCAGAATGCCAGAGTGTCACTGTGCAAGAGTGTCACAATGACAGAGTGTCACAGTGCCAGAATGACACAATGCAGAGTGTCACAGTGCCAGAGTGTCACAATGTAGAGTGCCACTGTGCCAGAGTGTCACAATGCAGAGAGTCGCAATGCTATGTCACAGTGCCAGAGTGTCACAATGCAGACTCTCACAATGCCAGAGTGTCACAGTGCCAGTGTCACAGTGCTAGAGTGTCACAATGCCAGTGTCACAATGCAGAGTGCCACTGTGCCAGAGTGTCACAATGCAGAGAGTCGCAATGCTATGTCACAGTGCCAGAGTGTCACAATGGAGAATCTCACAGTGCCAGAGTGTCACAGCGCCAGTGTCACAGTGCTAGAGAGTCACAATGCAGAGTGTTACAGTGCCACAGTGTCACAATGCCAGAGTCTCACAGTGCCATAGTGTCACAATGCAGAATGTCACAGTGTCAGAGTGTCACAATGCAGGGTGTCACAATGCCAAAGTGTCACAGTGCCAGTGTCACAGTGCCAGAGTGTAACAATGCAGAGTGTCACAGTGCCACAGTGTCACAGTGCCAGAATGTCGCTGTGCCAGAGTGTCACAATGCAGAGTGTCACAGTGCCAGAGTGTCACTATGCCAGAGAATGACAATGCAGAATGTCACTCTGCTAGAGTGTCACAATGCAGAGTGTCACAGTTCCAGAGTGTCACAATACCAGAATGTCACAGTGCCAGAGTGTCACAATGCAGAGTGTCACAGTGCCACAGTGTCACAGTGCCAGAGTGTCACAATGCCAGAATCTCACAGTGCCAGAGTGTCACAATGCAGAATGTCACTGTCCCAGAGTGTCACAATTCAGAGTCTCACAATACAGAGTGTCACAATGCAGAGTGCCACAATGCAGACTGTCACAGTGCCAGAGCGTCACAATGCAGTGTCACAATGCAGAGTGTCACAGTGCCATAGTCACAATGCAGAGTGTCACAATGCCAAAGTCTCACAGTGCCAGAGTGTCACAATACAGACTCTCACAGTGCCAGAGTGTCACAGTGCCAGTGTCACAGTGCTAGAGTGTCACAATGCCAGTGTCACAATGCAGAGTGTCACAATGCAGAGTGTTACAGTGCCACAGTGTCACAATGCCTAAGTCTCACACTGCCATAGTGTCACAATGCAGAATGTCACAGTGTCAAGGTGTCACAATGTAGAGTGTCACAGTGCCACAGTATCACAATGTCGCTGTGCCAGTGTGTCACAATGGATAGTGTCACAGTGCCAGAGTGTCACAATGCACAGTGCCACTGTGCCAGAGTGTCACAATGCCAGAATGACACAGTGCAGAGTGTCAGAATGCAAGTGTCACAATGCAGAGTATCACAGTGCCACAGTGTCACAGTGCCAGAATGTCGCAGTGCCAGAGTGTCACAATGCGAGTGTCACAATGCAGAGTGTGTCAGTGCTAGAGTGTCACTATGCCAGAGAATGACAATGTAGAATGTCACTCTGCTAGAGTGTCACAATGCAGAGTTTCACAGTTCCAGAGTGTCACAATGCCAGAGTGTCACAGTGCCAGTGTGTCACAATGCAGAGTGTCACAGTGCCAGAGTGTCACAATGCACAGTGCCACTCTGCCAGAGTGTCACAATGCCAGAATGTCACTGTGCCTGAGTGTCACAATGCGGAGTGTCACAATGCAGAGTGTCATAGTGCCAGAGTGTCACAATGCATAATGCCACTGTGCCAGAGTGCCACAATGCAGAGAGTCGCAATGCAATGTCACAGAGCCAGAGTGTCACAATACAGAGTGCCACAGTGCCAGAGTGTCAAAATGCAGAGTGTCGCAATGCTATGTCACAGTGCCAGTGTCACAATGCAGACTCTCACAGTGCCAGAGTGTCACAGTGCCAGTGTCACAGTGCTAGAGTGTCACAATGCCAGTGTCACAAAGCAGAGTGTCGCAATGCAGAGTGTTACAGTGCCACAGTGTCACGATGCCAGAGTCTCACAGTGCCATAGTGTCACAATGCAGAATGTCACAGTGCCAGAGTGTCACAATGCCAGAGTGTCACAGTGCCAGAGTGTCACAATGCAGAGTGCCACTGTGCCAGAGTGTCACAATACCAGAATGTCACAGTGCCAGAGTGTCACAATGCAGAGTGTCACAATGCAGAGTGTCACATTGTCACAGAGTCACAGTGCTAGGGTGTCACAATGCCAGAGTCACGATGCAGAGTGTCACAATGCATAGTGTTACAGTGCCAGAGTGTCACAATGCCAGACACTCACAGTGCCCGAGCGTCACAATGCAGAATGTCACAGTGCCAGAGTGTCACAATTCAGAGTGTTACAATGCAGAGTGTCACAATGCAGTGTCACAAGGCAGAGTGTCACAGTGCCATAGTCACAATGCAGATTGTCACAATGCCAGAGTTTCACAGTGCCAGAGTGTCACAATGCAGAACGTCACTGTGCCAGTGTCACACGGCACAGTGTCACAATGCCAGACTTTCACAGTGCCAGAGTGTCACAGCGCAGAGTTTCACAGTGCCAGAGTGTCAGAATGCAGAACGTAACTGTGCCAGTGTCACACGTCACAGTGTCACAATGCCAGAGTTTCACAGTGCCAGAGTGACAAAATGCAGAATGTCACAGTACCAGAGTGTCACAATTCAGAGTGTCACAATGAAGTGCCACAGTGCCAGAGTGTCACAATGCCAGAGTGTCACAGTGACAGAGTGTCACAATGCAGAACGGCACGGTGCCAGAGTGCCACAATGCAGAGTGTCACAGTGCAGAGTGTCACAATGCAGAGTGTCACAATGCCAGAACGGCACGGTGCCAGAGTGACACAATGCAGAGTGTCACAGTGCCAGAGTGTCACAGGGCCAGAGTGTCACACTGCAGAATGTCACAATGCCAGATTGTCCCGGTCCCAGAGTGTCACAATGCCAGAGGTTCACAGTGCCAGTGTGTCACAATGCAGAGTGTCACAGTGCCAGAGTGTCACAATGACAGAGGGTCACATTGCCAGAATGTCACACGTGCCCTAGTGTTACAATGTCAGAGTGTCACAGTGCCAGAGAGTCACAGTGCCAGAGAGTCACAATGCCAGAGTGTCACAGTGCCAGAGTGTCACAATGCAGAGTGCCACTGTGCCAGAGTGTCACAATGCCAGAATGTCACAGTGCCAGAGTGTCACAATGCAGAGTGTCACAATGCAGAGTGTCACAGTGCCAGAGTGTCACAATCACAGAGGGTCACATTGCCAGAATGTCACACGTGCCCTAGTGTTACAATGTCAGAGTGTCACAGTGCCAGAGAGTCACAATGCCAGAGTGTCACAGTGCCTCAGTGTCACAATGCAGAGTGCCACTGTGCCAGAGTGCCACAATGCTAGAATGTCACAGTGCCAGAGTGTCACAATGCAGAGTGTCACAATGCAGAGTGTCACAGTGCCAGAGTGTGACAATGCACAGTGCCACTGTGCCAGAGTGTCGCAATGCCAGAATGTCACAGTGCAGAGTGTCAGAATGCGAGTGTCACAATGCAGAGTATCAGAGTGCCACAGTGCACAGTGCCAGAATGTCGCAGTGCCAGAGTGTCACAATATGAGTATCACAATGCAGAATGTACACAGTGCCAGAGTGTCACAATGCCAGAGTGTCACAGTACTAGAGAGTCACAATGCAGAGTGTTACAGTGCCACAGTGTCACAATGCCAGAGTCTCACAGTGCCATAGTGTCACAATGCAGAATGTCACAGTGTCAGAGTGTCACAATGCCAAAGTGTCACAGTGCCAGTGTCACAGTGCCAGAGTGTCACAATGCAGAGTGTCACAGTGCCACAGTGTCACAGTGCCAGAATGTCGCTGTGCCAGTGTCACAATGCAGAGTGTCACAGTGCCAGAGTGTCACTATGCCAGAGAATGACAATGCAGACTGTCACTCTGCTAGAGTGTCACAATGCAGAGTGTCACAGTTCCAGAGTGTCACAATACCAGAATGTCACAGTGCCAGAGTGTCACAATGCAGAGTGTCACAGTGCCACAGTGTCACAGTGCCAGAGTGTCACAATGCCAGAATCTCACAGTGCCAGAGTGTCACAATGCAGAATGTCACTGTCCCAGAGTGTCACAATTCAGAGTCTCACAATACAGAGTGTCACAATGCAGAGTGCCACAATGCAGACTGTCACAGTGCCAGAGCGTCACAATGCAGTGTCACAATGCAGAGTGTCACAGTGCCATAGTCACAATGCAGAGTGCCACAATGCCAAAGTCTCACAGTGCCAGAGTGTCACAATACAGAACGTCACTGTGCCAGTGTCACACGGCACAGTGTCACAATGCCAGAGTTTCACAGTGCCAGAGTGTCACAGCGCAGAGTGTCACAGTGCGAGAGTGTCACAACGCAGAATGTCACTGTGCCAGAGTGTCACAATGCAGAGTGTCACAATGCAGTGTCACAGTGCCAGAGTGTCACAATGCAGAGTGTCACAATGCAGTGTCACAGTGCAAGAGTGTCACAATGCACAGTGCCACTGTGCCAGAGTGTCACAATGCCAGAATGTCAGAGTGCAAGAGTGTCACAATGCAGAGTGTCACAGTGCCAGAGTGTCACAATGCACAGTCCCACTCTGCCTGAGTGTCACAATGCCAGAATGTCACTGTGCCTGAGTGTCACAATGCAGAGTGTCACAATGCAGAGTGTCACAGTGCCAGAGTGTCACAATGCAGTGTCCCTGTATCAGTGTCACAATGCAGAGAGTCGCAATGCAATGTCACAGTGCAGAGTGTCACAATGCAGAGTGCCACAGTGCCAGAGTGTCACAATGCACAGTGTCGCAATGCTATGTCACAGTGCCAGAGTGTCACAATGCAGACTCTCACAGTGCCAGAGTGTCACAGTGCCAGTGTCACAGTGCTAGAGTGTCACAAAGCCAGTGTCACAATGCAGAGTGTCACAATGCAGAGTGTTTCAGTGCCAGAGTGTCACAATGCCAGACTCTCACAGTGCCAGAGTGTCACAATACAGAGTGTCTCAATGCAGAGTGTCACAATGCAGACTGTCACTGTTCTGGAGTGTCACAGCGCCAGAGTGTCACAATGCAGAGTGTCACAATGCAGTGTCACAATGCCAGAGTCTCACAGTGCCATAGTGCCACAATGCAGAATGTCACAGTGCCAGAGTGACACAATGCCAGTGTCACAGTGCCAGAGTGTCACAATGCAGAGTGCCACTCTGCCAGAGTGTCACAATACCAGAATGTCACAATGCCAGAGTGTCACAATGCAGAGTGTCACAATGCAGAGTGTCACAGTGCCACAGTGTCACAGTGCTAGAGTGTCACAATGCCAGAGTCACAATGCAGAGTGTCACAATGCAGAGTGTTACAGTGCCAGAGTGTCACAATGCCAGACTCTCACAGTGCCAGAGTGTCACAATACAGAGTGTCTCAATCAGAGTGTCACAATGCAGACTGTCACTGTTCTGGAGTGTCACAGCGCCAGCGTGTCACAATGCAGAGTGTCACAATGCAGTGTCACAATGCAGAGTGTCACAGTGCCATAGTCACAATGCAGATTGTCACAATGCCAGAGTTTCACAGTGCCAGTGTGTCACAATGCAGAGTGTCACAGTGCCAGAGTGTCACAATGACAGAGTGTCACATTGCCAGAATGTCACACGTGCCCTAGTGTTACAATGTCAGAGTGTCACAGTGCCAGAGAGTCACAATGCAGAGTGCCACTGTGTCAGAGTGTCACAATGCCAGAATGTCACAGTGCCAGAGTGTCACAATGCAGAGTGTCACAGTGCCAGAGTGTCACAATGCAGAGTGCCACTGAGCCAGAGTGTCACAATGCCGGAATGTCACAGTGCCAGAGTGTCACAATGCAGAGTGTCACAATGCAGAGTGTCACAGTGCCAGAGTGTCACAATGCACAGTGCCACTGTGCCAGAGTGTCACAATGCCAGAATGTCACAGTGCAGAGTGTCAGAATGCAAGTGTCACAATGCAGAGTATCAGAGTGCCACAGTGTCACAGTGCCAGAATGTCGCAGTGCCAGAGTGTCACAATGCGAGTGTCACAATGCAGAGTGTCACAGTGCTAGAGTGTCACTATGCCAGAGAATGACAATGTAGAATGTCACTCTGCTAGAGTGTCACTATGCAGAGTGTCACAGTTCCAGATTGTCACAATGCCAGAGTGTCACAGTGCCAGAGTGTCACAATGCAGAGTGCCACTCTGCCAGAGTGTCACAATGCAGAGTGTCACAGTGCCAGAGTGTCACAATGCACAGTGCCACTCTGCCAGAGTGTCACAATGCCAGAATGTCACTGTGCCTGAGTGTCACAATGCAGAGTGTCACAATGCAGAGTGTCATAGTGCCAGAGTGTCACAATGCATAATGCCACTGTGCCAGAGTGCCACAATGCAGAGAGTCGCAATGCAATGTCACAGAGCCACAGTGTCACAATGCAGAGTGCCACAGTGCCAGAGTGTCACAATGCAGTGTCGCAATGCTATGACACAGTGCCAGTGTCACAATGCAGACTCTCACAGTGCCAGAGTGTCACAGTGCCAGTGTCACAGTGCTAGAGTGTCACAATGCCAGTGTCACAAAGCAGAGTGTCGCAATGCAGAGTGTTACAGTGCCACAGTGTCACAATGCCAGAGTCTCACAGTGCCATAGTGTCACAATGCAGAATGTCACAGTGCCAGAGTGTCACAATGCCAGAGTGTCACAGTGCCAGAGTGTCACAATGCAGAGTGCCACTGTGCCAGAGTGTCACAATACCAGAATGTCACAGTGCCAGAGTGTCACAATGCAGAGTGTCACAATGCAGAGTGTCACATTGCCACAGTGTCACAGTGCTAGGGTGTCACAATGCCAGAGTCATGATGCAGAGTGTCACAATGCATAGTGTTACAGTGCCAGAGTGTCACAATGCCAGACACTCACAGTGCCAGAGTGTCACAATGCAGAATGTCACAGTGCCAGAGTGTCACAATTCAGAGTGTTACAATGCAGAGTGTCACAATGCAGTGTCACAAGGCAGAGTGTCACAGTGCCATAGTCACAATGCAGATTGTCAGAATGCCAGAGTTTCACAGTGCCAGATTGTCACAATGCAGAACGTCACTGTGCCAGTGTCACACGGCACAGTGTCACAATGCCAGACTTTCACAGTGCCAGAGTGTCACAGCGCAGAGTTTCACAGTGCCACAGTGTCACAATGCAGAGTGTTTCAGTGCCAGAGTGTCACAATGCCAGACTCTCACAGTGCCAGAGTGTCACAATACAGAGTGTCTCAATGCAGAGTGTCACAATGCAGACTGTCACTGTTCTGGAGTGTCACAGCGCCAGAGTGTCACAATGCAGAGTGTCACAATGCAGTGTCACAATGCCAGAGTCTCACAGTGCCATAGTGTCACAATGCAGAATGTCACAGTGCCAGAGTGTCACAATGCCAGTGTCACAGTGCCAGAGTGTCACAATGCAGAGTGCCACTGTGCCAGAGTGTCACAATACCAGAATGACACAATGCCAGAGTGTCACAATGCAGAGTGTCACAATGCAGAGTGTCACAGTGCCACAGTGTCACAGTGCTAGAGTGTCACAATGCCAGAGTCACAATGCAGAGTGTCACAATGCAGAGTGTTACAGTGCCAGAGTGTCACAATGCCAGACTCTCACAGTGCCAGAGTGTCACAATACAGAGTGTCTCAATGCAGAGTATCACAATGCAGACTGTCACTGTTCTGGAGTGTCACAGCGCCAGAGTGTCACAATGCAGAGTGTCACAATGCAGTGTCACAATGCAGAGTGTCACAGTGCCATAGTCACAATGCAGATTGTCACAATGCCAGAGTTTCACAGTGCCAGTGTGTCACAATGCAGAGTGTCACAGTGCCAGAGTGTCACAATGACAGAGTGTCACATTGCCAGAATGTCACACGTGCCCTAGTGTTACAATGTCAGAGTGTCACAGTGCCAGAGAGTCACAATGCAGAGTGCCACTGTGTCAGAGTGTCACAATGCCAGAATGTCACAGTGCCAGAGTGTCACAATGCAGAATGTCACAGCGCCAGAGTGTCACAATGCAGAGTGCCACTGTGCCAGAGTGTCACAATGCCGGAATGTCACAGTGCCAGAGTGTCACAATGCAGAGTGTCACAATGCAGTGTGTCACAGTGCCAGAGTGTCACAATGCACAGTGCCACTGTGCCAGAGTGTCACAATGCCAGAATGTCACAGTGCAGAGTGTCAGAATGCAAGTGTCACAATGCAGAGTATCAGAGTGCCACAGTGTCACAGTGCCAGAATGTCGCAGTGCCAGAGTGTCACAATGCGAGTGTCACAATGCAGAGTGTCACAGTGCTAGAGTGTCACTATGCCAGAGAATGACAATGTAGAATGTCACTCTGCTAGAGTGTCACAATGCAGAGTATCACAGTTCCAGAGTGTCACAATGCCAGAGTGTCACAGTGCCAGAGTGTCACAATGCAGAGTGCCACTCTGCCAGAGTGTCACAATGCAGAGTGTCACAGTGCCAGAGTGTCACAATGCACAGTGCCACTCTGCCAGAGTGTCACAATGCCAGAATGTCACTGTGCCTGAGTGTCACAATGCAGAGTGTCACAATGCAGTGTCACAGTGCCAGAGTGTCACAATGCACAGTGCCACTCTGCCAGAGTGTCACAATGCATAATGCCACTGTGCCAGAGTGCCACAATGCAGAGAGTCGCAATGCAATGTCACAGAGCCACAGTGTCACAATGCAGAGTGCCACAGTGCCAGAGTGTCACAATGCAGTGTCGCAATGCTATGACACAGTGCCAGTGTCACAATGCAGACTCTCACAGTGCCAGAGTGTCACAGTGCCAGTGTCACAGTGCTAGAGTGTCACAATGCCAGTGTCACAAAGCAGAGTGTCGCAATGCAGAGTGTTACAGTGCCACAGTGTCACAATGCCAGAGTCTCACAGTGCCATAGTGTCACAATGCAGAATGTCACAGTGCCAGAGTGTCACAATGCCAGAGTGTCACAGTGCCAGAGTGTCACAATGCAGAGTGCCACTGTGCCAGAGTGTCACAATACCAGAATGTCACAGTGCCAGAGTGTCACAATGCAGAGTGTCACAATGCAGAGTGTCACATTGCCACAGTGTCACAGTGCTAGGGTGTCACAATGCCAGAGTCACGATGCAGAGTGTCACAATGCATAGTGTTACAGTGCCAGAGTGTCACAATGCCAGACACTCACAGTGCCAGTGTGTCACAATGCAGAATGTCACAGTGCCAGAGTGTCACAATTCAGAGTGTTACAATGCAGAGAGTCACAATGCAGTGTCACAAGGCAGAGTGTCACAGTGCCATAGTCACAATGCAGATTGTCAGAATGCCAGAGTTTCACAGTGCCAGATTGTCACAATGCAGAACGTCACCGTGCCAGTGTCACACGGCACAGTGTCACAATGCCAGAGTGTCACAGTGCCAGAGTGTCACAATGCAGAATGTCACAGTGCCAGAGTGTCGCAATTCAGAGTGTCACAATGCAGAGTGTCACAATGCAGACTGTCACTGTTCTAGAGTGACACAGCGCCAGAGTGTCACAATGCAGAGTGGCAAAATGCAGTGTCACAATGCAGAGTGTCACAGTGCCATATTCACAAAGCAGAGTGTCACAATGCAGAGTGTTACAGGGCCAGAGTGTCACAATGCCAGACTCTCACAGTGCCAGAGTGTCACAATGCAGAACGTCACCGTGCCAGTGTCACACGGCACAGTGTCACAATGCCAGAGTTTCACAGTGCCAGAGTGTCACAGCGCAGAGTTTCACAGTGCCAGAGTGTCACAATGCAGAACGTAACTGTGCCAGTGTCACACGTCACAGTGTCACAATGCCAGAGTTTCACAGTGCCAGAGTGTCACAATCACAGTGTCACAGTACCAGAGTGTCACAATTCAGAGCGTCACAATGAAGTGCCACAGTGCCAGAGTGTCACAATGCCAGAGTGTCACAGTGCCTGAGTGCCACAATGCAGAGTGTCACAGTGCCTGAGTGCCACAATGCCAGCGTGTCACAGTGCCAGAGTGTCACAATGCAGAGTGTCACAATGCCAGAACGGCACGGTGCCAGAGTGACACAATGCAGAGTGTCACAGTGCCAGAGTGTCAAAATGCAGAGTGTCACACTGCAGAATGTCACAATGCCAGAGTGTCACGGTCCCAGAGTATCACAATGCCAGAATGTCACAGTGCCACTGTGTCATAATGCAGAGAGACACAATGCAGAGTGTCACAGTGCCAGAGTGTCACAATGCCAGAGTGTCACAGTGCTAGCGTGTCACAATGCAGAGTATCACAATGCAGAGTGTCACTGTGCCAGAGTGTCACAATGAAAGAGTGTCACAGTGCCAGAATGACACAGTGCCAGAGGGTCACAATGCAGAGTGTGACTGTGCCAGAGTGTCACAGTGCCAGAGTATCACAATGCAGAGTGCCACTGTGCCAGAGTGTCACAATGCAGAAACTCGCAATGCTATGTCACAGTGCCAGAGTGTCACAATGCAGACTCTCACAATGCCAGAGTGTCACAGTGCCAGTGTCACAGTGCTAGAGTGTCACAATGTCAGTGTCACAATGCAGAGTGCCACTGTGCCAGAGTGTCACAATACAGAGAGTCGCAATGCTATGTCACAGTGCCAGAGTGTCACAATGGAGACTCTCACAGTGCCAGAGTGTCACAGCGCCAGTGTCACAGTGCTAGAGTGTCACAATGCAGAGTGTCACAATGCAGAGTGTTACAGTGCCACAGTGTCACAATGCCAGAGTCTCACAGTGCCATAGTGTCACAATGCAGAATGTCACAGTGTCAGGGTGTCAAAATGCAGAGTGTCACAGTGCCAGAGTGTCACAGTGCCAGTGTCACAGTGCCAGAGTGTCACAATGCAGAGTGTCACAGTGCCACAGTGTCATAGTGCCAGAATGTCGCTGTGCCAGAGTGTCACAATGCAGAGTGTCACAGTGCCAGAGTGTCACTATGCCAGCGAATGACAATGCAGAATGTCACTCTGCTAGAGTGTCACAATGCAGAGTGTCACAGTGCCATAGTGTCACAATGACAGAGTGTCACATTGCCAGAATGTCACACGTGCCCTAGTGTCACAATGTCAGAGTGTCACAGTGCCAGAGAGTCACAATGCAGAGTGTCACTGCGCCAGAGTGTCACTGTGCCAGAGTTTCACAGTGCCAGAGTGTCACAGTGCCAGAATGACACAGAGACAGAGTGTCACAATGCAGAGTGTTACTGTGCAGAGTGCCACTGTGCCAGAGTGTCACAATGCAGAGAGTTGCAATGCTATGTCACAGTGCCAGAGTGTCACAGTGCCAGAATGACACAGTGCCAGAGAGACACAATGCAGAGTATCACTGTGCCAGAGTGTCACAGTGTCAGAGTGTCGCAATGCAGAGAGTCGCTATGCTATGTCACAGTGCCAGAGTGTCACAGTGCCAGAATGACACAGTGCCAGGGTGTCACAATGCAGAGTGTCACTGTGCCAGAGTGTCACAGTGCCAGAGTGTCACAGCGCCAGAATGACACAGTGCCAGAGTGTCACAGTGTCAGAGTGTCACAATGCAGAGTGTCACAGTGCCATATTCACAATGCAGAGTGTCACAATGCAGAGTGTTACAGTGCCAGAGTGTCACAATGCCAGACTCTCACAGTGCCAGAGTGTCACAATGCAGAACGTCACTGTGCCAGTGTCACACGGCACAGTGTCACAATGCCAGAGTTTCACAGTGCCAGAATGTCACAGCGCAGAGTTTCACAGTGCCAGAGTGTCACAATGCAGAACGTAACTGTGCCAGTGTCACACGTCACAGTGTCACAATGCCAGAGTTTCACAGTGCCAGAGTGTCACAATCAGAGTGTCACAGTACCAGAGTGTCACAATTCACAGCGTCACAATGAAGTGCCACAGGGCCAGAGTGCCACAATGCAGAGTGTCACAGTGCCTGAGTGCCACAATGCCAGCGTGTCACAGTGCCAGAGTGTCACAATGCAGAGTGTCACAATGCCAGAACGGCACGGTGCCAGAGTGACACAATGTAGAGTGTCACAGTGCCAGAGTGTCAAAATGCAGAGTGTCACACTGCAGAATGTCACAATGCCAGAGTGTCACGGTCCCAGAGTATCACAATGCCAGAATGTCACAGTGCCACTGTGTCATAATGCAGAGAGACACAATGCAGAGTGTCACAGTGCCAGAGTGTCACAATGCCAGAGTGTCACAGTGCCAGCGTGTCACAATGCAGAGTGTCACAATGCAGAGTGTCACTGTGCCAGAGTGTCACAATGAAAGAGTGTCACAGTGCCAGAATGACACAGTGCCAGAGGGTCACAATGCAGAGTGTCACTGTGCCAGAGTGTCACAGTGCCAGAGTATCACAATGCAGAGTGCCACTGTGCCAGAGTGTCACAATGCAGAGACTCGCAATGCTATGTCACAGTGCCAGTGTCACAATGCAGACTCTCACAATGCCAGAGTGTCACAGTGCCAGTGTCACAGTGCTAGAGTGTCACAATGTCAGTGTCACAATGCAGAGTGCCACTGTGCCAGAGTGTCACAATACAGAGAGTCGCAATGCTATGTCACAGTGCCAGAGTGTCACAATGGAGACTCTCACAGTGCCAGAGTGTCACAGCGCCAGTGTCACAGTGCTAGAGTGTCACAATGCAGAGTGTCACAATGCAGAGTGTTACAGTGCCACAGCGTCACAATGCCAGAGTGTCACAGTGCCATAGTGTCACAATGCAGAATGTCACAGTGTCAGGGTGTCAAAATGCAGAGTTTCACAGTGCCAGAGTGTCACAGTGCCAGTGTCACAGTGCCAGAGTGTCACAATGCAGAGTGTCACAGTGCCACAGTGTCACAGTGCCAGAATGTCGCTGTGCCAGAGTGTCACAATGCAGAGTGTCACAGTGCCAGAGTGTCACTATGCCAGGGAATGACAATGCAGAATGTCACTCTGCTAGAGTGTCACAATGCAGAGTGTCACAGTGCCATAGTGTCACAATGACAGAGTGTCACATTGCCAGAATGTCACACGTGCCCTAGTGTCACAATGTCAGAGTGTCACAGTGCCAGAGAGTCACAATGCAGAGTGTCACTGTGCCAGAGTGTCACTGTGCCAGAGTTTCACAGTGCCAGAGTGTCACAGTGCCAGAATGACACAGTGACAGAGTGTCACAATGCAGAGTGTTACTGTGCAGAGTGCCACTGTGCCACAGTGTCACAATGCAGAGAGTTGCAATGCTATGTCACAGTGCCAGAGTGTCACAGTGCCAGAATGACACAGTGCCAGAGAGTCACAATGCAGAGTGTCACTGTGCCAGAGTGTCACAGTGTCAGAGTGTCGCAATGCAGAGAGTCGCTATGCTGTGTCACAGTGCCAGAGTGTCACAGTGCCAGAATGACACAGTGCCAGGGTGTCACAATGCAGAGTGTCACTGTGCCAGTGTCACAGTGCCAGAGTGTCACAGTGCCAGAATGACACAGTGCCAGAGTGTCACAGTGTCAGAGTGTCACAATGCAGAGTGTCACAGAGCCAGAGTGTGACAGTGCCAGCGTCACAGTGCCAGAGTGTAACAATGCAGAGAGTCGCAATGCTATGTCACAGTGCCAGAGTGTCACAATGGAGACTCTCACAGTGCCAGAGTGTCACAGCGCCAGTGTCACAGTGCTAGAGTGTCACAATGCCAGTGTCACAATGCAGCGTGTCACAATGCAGAGTGTTACAGTGCCACAGTGTCACAATGCCAGAGTCTCACAGTGTCATAGAGTCACAATGCAGAATGTCACAGTTTCAGAGTGTCACAATGCAGAGTATCACAATACAGAGTGTCACAATGCAGTGTCACAATGCAGAGTGTCACAGTGCCAAAGTCTCACAGTGCCAGAGTGTCACAATGCAGAATGTCACAGTGCCAGAGTGTCACAATTCAGAGTGTTACATTACAGAGTGTCACAATGCAGAGTGTCACAATGCAGAGTGTCACAGTGCCACAATGCCACAGTGCTAGAGTGTCACAATGCCAGAGTCACAAGGCAGAGTGTCACAATGCAGAGTGTTACAGTGCCAGAGTGTCACAATGCCAGACTCTCACAGCGCCAGAGTGTCACAATGCAGAATGTCACAGTGCCAGAGTGTCACAATGTCAGAGTGTCACAGTGACAGAGTGTCACAATGCAGAATGGCACGGGGACAGAGTGACACAATGCAGAGTGTCACAATGCAGAGTGCCACAATGCCAGAGAGTCACAATCCATAGCGTCACAATGTAGAACGGCACGGTGTCAGAGTGTCACAATGCAGAGTGTCACAGTGCCAGAGTGTTAGAATGCAGAACGGTACGGTGCCAGAGTTGTACAATGCAGAGTGTCACAGTGCCAGAGAGTCACAGGGCCAGAGTGTCACACTGCAGAATGTCAGAATGCCAGAGTGTCACGGTCCCAGAGTGTCACAATGCCAGAGTGTCACAATGCAGAGTGTCACTGAGTCAGAGTGTCACAATGCAGAGTGTCACAATGCAAAGTGCCACTGTGCCAGAGTGTTACAATACCAGAATGTCACAGTGCCAGAGTGCCACAATGACAGAGTGTCACAGTGCCAGAATGTCACACGTGCCCAAGTGTTACAATACCTGAGTGTCACAGTGCCAGAGAGTCACAATGCCAGAGTGTCACAGTGCCAGAGTGTCACAATGCAGAGTGCCACTGTGCCAGAGTGTCACAATGCCAGAATGTCACAGTGCCAGAGTGTCACAATGCAGAGTGTCACAATGCAGAGTGTCACAGTGCCAGAGTGTCACAATGCACAGTGCCACTGTGCCAGAGTGTCACAATGCCAGAATGCCACAGTGCCACAGTGTCACAATGCAGAGTGTCACAATGCAGACTGTCACAGTCCCAGAGTGTCACAATGCAGAGTGCCACTGTGCCAGAGTGTCACAATGCAGAGAGTCGCTATGCAATGTCACAGTGCCAGAGTGTCACAATGCAGAGTGCCACTGTGCCAGAGTGTCACAATGCAGAGAGTCGCAATGCAATGTCACTGTGCCAGACTGTCACAATGCAGACTCTCACAGTGCCAGTGTCACAATTCAGAGTGTCACAATACAGTGTCACAATGCAGAGTGTCACAATGCAGACTGTCACAGTGCCAGAGTGTCACAGTGCCAGAGTGTCACAATGCAGTGTCACAATGCAGAGTGTCACAGTGCCATAGTCACAATGCAGAGTGTCACAATACCAGAATGTCACAGTGCCAGAGTGTCACAATGCAGAACGTCACTGGGCCAGTGTCACACGGCACAGTGTCACAATGCCAGAGTTTCACAGTGCCATAGTGTCAAAATGCAGAATGTCACTGTGCCAGAGTGTCACAGTGCCAGAGTGTCACAGCGCCAGAATGACACAGTGCCAGAGTGTCACAGTGTCAGAGTGTCACAATGCAGAGTGTCACAGTGCCATATTCACAATGCAGAGTGTCACAATGCAGAGTGTTACAGTGCCAGAGTGTCACAATGCCAGACTCTCACAGTGCCAGAGTGTCACAATGCAGAACGTCACTGTGCCAGTGTCACACGGCACAGTGTCACAATGCCAGAGTTTCACAGTGCCAGAATGTCACAGCGCAGAGTTTCACAGTGCCAGAGTGTCACAATGCAGAACATAACTGTGCCAGTGACACACGTCACAGTGTCACAATGCCAGAGTTTCACAGTGCCAGAGTGTCACAATCAGAGTGTCACAGTACCAGAGTGTCACAATTCACAGCGTCACAATGAAGTGCCACAGGGCCAGAGTGCCACAATGCAGAGTGTCACAGTGCCTGAGTGCCACAATGCCAGCGTGTCACAGTGCCAGAGTGTCACAATGCAGAGTGTCACAATGCCAGAACGGCACGGTGCCAGAGTGACACAATGCAGAGTGTCACAGTGCCAGAGTGTCAAAATGCAGAGTGTCACACTGCAGAATGTCACAATGCCAGAGTGTCACGGTCCCAGAGTATCACAATGCCAGAATGTCACAGTGCCACTGTGTCATAATGCAGAGAGACACAATGCAGAGTGTCACAGTGCCAGAGTGTCACAATGCCAGAGTGTCACAGTGCCAGCGTGTCACAATGCAGAGTGTCACAATGCAGAGTGTCACTGTGCCAGAGTGTCACAATGAAAGAGTGTCACAGTGCCAGAATGACACAGTGCCAGAGGGTCACAATGCAGAGTGTCACTGTGCCAGAGTGTCACAGTGCCAGAGTATCACAATGCAGAGTGCCACTGTGCCAGAGTGTCACAATGCAGAGACTCGCAATGCTATGTCACAGTGCCAGAGTGTCACAATGCAGAATGTCACAGTGCCAGAGTGTCACAATTCAGAGTGTTACATTACAGAGTGTCACAATGCAGAGTGTCACAATGCAGAGTGTCACAGTGCCACAATGCCACAGTGCTAGAGTGTCACAATGCCAGAGTCACAAGGCAGAGTGTCACAATGCAGAGTGTTACAGTGCCAGAGTGTCACAATGCCAGACTCTCACAGCGCCAGAGTGTCACAATGCAGAATGTCACAGTGCCAGAGTGTCACAATGTCAGAGTGTCACAGTGACAGAGTGTCACAATGCAGAATGGCACGGGGACAGAGTGACACAATGCAGAGTGTCACAATGCAGAGTGCCACAATGCCAGAGAGTCACAATCCATAGTGTCACAATGCAGAACGGCACGGTGTCAGAGTGTCACAATGCAGAGTGTCACAGTGCCAGAGTGTTAGAATGCAGAACGGTACGGTGCCAGAGTTGTACAATGCAGAGTGTCACAGTGCCAGAGAGTCACAGGGCCAGAGTGTCACACTGCAGAATGTCAGAATGCCAGAGTGTCACGGTCCCAGAGTGTCACAATGCCAGAGTGTCACAATGCAGAGTGTCACTGAGTCAGAGTGTCACAATGCAGAGTGTCACAATGCAAAGTGCCACTGTGCCAGAGTGTTACAATACCAGAATGTCACAGTGCCAGAGTGCCACAATGACAGAGTGTCACAGTGCCAGAATGTCACACGTGCCCAAGTGTTACAATACCTGAGTGTCACAGTGCCAGAGAGTCACAATGCCAGAGTGTCACAGTGCCAGAGTGTCACAATGCAGAGTGCCACTGTGCCAGAGTGTCACAATGCCAGAATGTCACAGTGCCAGAGTGTCACAATGCAGAGTGTCACAATGCAGAGTGTCACAGTGCCAGAGTGTCACAATGCACAGTGCCACTGTGCCAGAGTGTCACAATGCCAGAATGCCACAGTGCCACAGTGTCACAATGCAGAGTGTCACAATGCAGACTGTCACAGTCCCAGAGTGTCACAATGCAGAGTGCCACTGTGCCAGAGTGTCACAATGCAGAGAGTCGCTATGCAATGTCACAGTGCCAGAGTGTCACAATGCAGAGTGCCACTGTGCCAGAGTGTCACAATGCAGAGAGTCGCAATGCAATGTCACTGTGCCAGACTGTCACAATGCAGACTCTCACAGTGCCAGTGTCACAATTCAGAGTGTCACAATACAGTGTCACAATGCAGAGTGTCACAATGCAGACTGTCACAGTGCCAGAGTGTCACAGTGCCAGAGTGTCACAATGCAGTGTCACAATGCAGAGTGTCACAGTGCCATAGTCACAATGCAGAGTGTCACAATACCAGAATGTCACAGTGCCAGAGTGTCACAATGCAGAACGTCACTGGGCCAGTGTCACACGGCACAGTGTCACAATGCCAGAGTTTCACAGTGCCATAGTGTCAAAATGCAGAATGTCACTGTGCCAGAGTGTCACAGTGCCAGAGTGTCACAGCGCCAGAATGACACAGTGCCAGAGTGTCACAGTGTCAGAGTGTCACAATGCAGAGTGTCACAGTGCCATATTCACAATGCAGAGTGTCACAATGCAGAGTGTTACAGTGCCAGAGTGTCACAATGCCAGACTCTCACAGTGCCAGAGTGTCACAATGCAGAACGTCACTGTGCCAGTGTCACACGGCACAGTGTCACAATGCCAGAGTTTCACAGTGCCAGAATGTCACAGCGCAGAGTTTCACAGTGCCAGAGTGTCACAATGCAGAACATAACTGTGCCAGTGACACACGTCACAGTGTCACAATGCCAGAGTTTCACAGTGCCAGAGTGTCACAATCAGAGTGTCACAGTACCAGAGTGTCACAATTCACAGCGTCACAATGAAGTGCCACAGGGCCAGAGTGCCACAATGCAGAGTGTCACAGTGCCTGAGTGCCACAATGCCAGCGTGTCACAGTGCCAGAGTGTCACAATGCAGAGTGTCACAATGCCAGAACGGCACGGTGCCAGAGTGACACAATGCAGAGTGTCACAGTGCCAGAGTGTCAAAATGCAGAGTGTCACACTGCAGAATGTCACAATGCCAGAGTGTCACGGTCCCAGAGTATCACAATGCCAGAATGTCACAGTGCCACTGTGTCATAATGCAGAGAGACACAATGCAGAGTGTCACAGTGCCAGAGTGTCACAATGCCAGAGTGTCACAGTGCCAGCGTGTCACAATGCAGAGTGTCACAATGCAGAGTGTCACTGTGCCAGAGTGTCACAATGAAAGAGTGTCACAGTGCCAGAATGACACAGTGCCAGAGGGTCACAATGCAGAGTGTCACTGTGCCAGAGTGTCACAGTGCCAGAGTATCACAATGCAGAGTGCCACTGTGCCAGAGTGTCACAATGCAGAGACTCGCAATGCTATGTCACAGTGCCAGAGTGTCACAATGCAGAATGTCACAGTGCCAGAGTGTCACAATTCAGAGTGTTACATTACAGAGTGTCACAATGCAGAGTGTCACAATGCAGAGTGTCACAGTGCCACAATGCCACAGTGCTAGAGTGTCACAATGCCAGAGTCACAAGGCAGAGTGTCACAATGCAGAGTGTTACAGTGCCAGAGTGTCACAATGCCAGACTCTCACAGCGCCAGAGTGTCACTATGTAGAATGTCACAGTGCCAGAGTGTCACAATGTCAGAGTGTCACAGTGACAGAGTGTCACAATGCAGAATGGCACGGGGACAGAGTGACACAATGCAGAGTGTCACAATGCAGAGTGCCACAATGCCAGAGAGTCACAATCCATAGTGTCACAATGCAGAACGGCACGGTGTCAGAGTGTCACAATGCAGAGTGTCACAGTGCCAGAGTGTTAGAATGCAGAACGGTACGGTGCCAGAGTTGTACAATGCAGAGTGTCACAGTGCCAGAGAGTCACAGGGACAGAGTGTCACACTGCAGAATGTCACAATGCCAGAGTGTCACGGTCCCAGAGTGTCACAATGCCAGAGTGTCACAATGCAGAGTGTCACTGAGTCAGAGTGTCACAATGCAGAGTGTCACAATGCAAAGTGCCACTGTGCCAGAGTGTTACAATACCAGAATGTCACAGTGCCAGAGTGCCACAATGACAGAGTGTCACAGTGCCAGAATGTCACACGTGCCCAAGTGTTACAATACCTGAGTGTCACAGTGCCAGAGAGTCACAATGCAGAGTGTCACAGTGCCAGAGTGTCACAATGCAGAGTGCCACTGTGCCAGAGTGTCACAATGCCAGAATGTCACAGTGCCAGAGTGTCACAATGCAGAGTGTCACAATGCAGTGTCACAGTGCCAGAGTGTCACAATGCACAGTGCCACTGTGCCAGACTGTCACAATGCCAGAATGCCACAGTGCCACAGTGTCACAATGCAGAGTGTCACAATGCAGACTGTCACAGTCCCAGAGTGTCACAATGCAGAGTGCCACTGTGCCAGAGTGTCACAATGCAGAGAGTCGCTATGCAATGTCACAGTGCCAGAGTGTCACAATGCAGAGTGCCACTGTGCCAGAGTGTCACAATGCAGAGAGTCGCAATGCAATGTCACTGTGCCAGACTGTCACAATGCAGACTCTCACAGTGCCAGTGTCACAATTCAGAGTGTCACAATACAGTGTCACAATGCAGAGTGTCACAATGCAGACTGTCACAGTGCCAGAGTGTCACAGTGCCAGAGTGTCACAATGCAGTGTCACAATGCAGAGTGTCACAGTGCCATAGTCACAATGCAGAGTGTCACAATACCAGAATGTCACAGTGCCAGAGTGTCACAATGCAGAACGTCACTGGGCCAGTGTCACACGGCACAGTGTCACAATGCCAGAGTTTCACAGTGCCATAGTGTCAAAATGCAGAATGTCACTGTGCCAGAGTGTCACAGTGCCAGAGTGTCACAGCGCCAGAATGACACAGTGCCAGAGTGTCACAGTGTCAGAGTGTCACAATGCAGAGTGTCACAGTGCCATATTCACAATGCAGAGTGTCACAATGCAGAGTGTTACAGTGCCAGAGTGTCACAATGCCAGACTCTCACAGTGCCAGAGTGTCACAATGCAGAACGTCACTGTGCCAGTGTCACACGGCACAGTGTCACAATGCCAGAGTTTCACAGTGCCAGAATGTCACAGCGCAGAGTTTCACAGTGCCAGAGTGTCACAATGCAGAACGTAACTGTGCCAGTGTCACACGTCACAGTGTCACAATGCCAGAGTTTCACAGTGCCAGAGTGTCACAATCAGAGTGTCACAGTACCAGAGTGTCACAATTCACAGCGTCACAATGAAGTGCCACAGGGCCAGAGTGCCACAATGCAGAGTGTCACAGTGCCTGAGTGCCACAATGCCAGCGTGTCACAGTGCCAGAGTGTCACAATGCAGAGTGTCACAATGCCAGAACGGCACGGTGCCAGAGTGACACAATGCAGAGTGTCACAGTGCCAGAGTGTCAAAATGCAGAGTGTCACACTGCAGAATGTCACAATGCCAGAGTGTCACGGTCCCAGAGTATCACAATGCCAGAATGTCACAGTGCCACTGTGTCATAATGCAGAGAGACACAATGCAGAGTGTCACAGTGCCAGAGTGTCACAATGCCAGAGTGTCACAGTGCCAGCGTGTCACAATGCAGAGTGTCACAATGCAGAGTGTCACTGTGCCAGAGTGTCACAATGAAAGAGTGTCACAGTGCCAGAATGACACAGTGCCAGAGGGTCACAATGCAGAGTGTCACTGTGCCAGAGTGTCACAGTGCCAGAGTATCACAATGCAGAGTGCCACTGTGCCAGAGTGTCACAATGCAGAGACTCGCAATGCTATGTCACAGTGCCAGAGTGTCACAATGCAGAATGTCACAGTGCCAGAGTGTCACAATTCAGAGTGTTACATTACAGAGTGTCACAATGCAGAGTGTCACAATGCAGAGTGTCACAGTGCCACAATGCCACAGTGCTAGAGTGACACAATGCCAGAGTCACAAGGCAGAGTGTCACAATGCAGAGTGTTACAGTGCCAGAGTGTCACAATGCCAGACTCTCACAGCGCCAGAGTGTCACAATGCAGAATGTCACAGTGCCAGAGTGTCACAATGTCAGAGTGTCACAGTGACAGAGTGTCACAATGCAGAATGGCACGGGGACAGAGTGACACAATGCAGAGTGTCACAATGCAGAGTGCCACAATGCCAGAGAGTCACAATCCATAGTGTCACAATGCAGAACGGCACGGTGTCAGAGTGTCACAATGCAGAGTGTCACAGTGCCAGAGTGTTAGAATGCAGAACGGTACGGTGCCAGAGTTGTACAATGCAGAGTGTCACAGTGCCAGAGAGTCACAGGGCCAGAGTGTCACACTGCAGAATGTCAGAATGCCAGAGTGTCACGGTCCCAGAGTGTCACAATGCCAGAGTGTCACAATGCAGAGTGTCACTGAGTCAGAGTGTCACAATGCAGAGTGTCACAATGCAAAGTGCCACTGTGCCAGAGTGTTACAATACCAGAATGTCACAGTGCCAGAGTGCCACAATGACAGAGTGTCACAGTGCCAGAATGTCACACGTGCCCAAGTGTTACAATACCTGAGTGTCACAGTGCCAGAGAGTCACAATGCCAGAGTGTCACAGTGCCAGAGTGTCACAATGCAGAGTGCCACTGTGCCAGAGTGTCACAATGCCAGAATGTCACAGTGCCAGAGTGTCACAATGCAGAGTGTCACAATGCAGAGTGTCACAGTGCCAGAGTGTCACAATGCACAGTGCCACTGTGCCAGAGTGTCACAATGCCAGAATGCCACAGTGCCACAGTGTCACAATGCAGAGTGTCACAATGCAGACTGTCACAGTCCCAGAGTGTCACAATGCAGAGTGCCACTGTGCCAGAGTGTCACAATGCAGAGAGTCGCTATGCAATGTCACAGTGCCAGAGTGTCACAATGCAGAGTGCCACTGTGCCAGAGTGTCACAATGCAGAGAGTCGCAATGCAATGTCACTGTGCCAGACTGTCACAATGCAGACTCTCACAGTGCCAGTGTCACAATTCAGAGTGTCACAATACAGTGTCACAATGCAGAGTGTCACAATGCAGACTGTCACAGTGCCAGAGTGTCACAGTGCCAGAGTGTCACAATGCAGTGTCACAATGCAGAGTGTCACAGTGCCATAGTCACAATGCAGAGTGTCACAATACCAGAATGTCACAGTGCCAGAGTGTCACAATGCAGAACGTCACTGGGCCAGTGTCACACGGCACAGTGTCACAATGCCAGAGTTTCACAGTGCCATAGTGTCAAAATGCAGAATGTCACTGTGCCAGAGTGTCACAGTGCCAGAGTGTCACAGCGCCAGAATGACACAGTGCCAGAGTGTCACAGTGTCAGAGTGTCACAATGCAGAGTGTCACAGTGCCATATTCACAATGCAGAGTGTCACAATGCAGAGTGTTACAGTGCCAGAGTGTCACAATGCCAGACTCTCACAGTGCCAGAGTGTCACAATGCAGAACGTCACTGTGCCAGTGTCACACGGCACAGTGTCACAATGCCAGAGTTTCACAGTGCCAGAATGTCACAGCGCAGAGTTTCACAGTGCCAGAGTGTCACAATGCAGAACGTAACTGTGCCAGTGTCACACGTCACAGTGTCACAATGCCAGAGTTTCACAGTGCCAGAGTGTCACAATCAGAGTGTCACAGTACCAGAGTGTCACAATTCACAGCGTCACAATGAAGTGCCACAGGGCCAGAGTGCCACAATGCAGAGTGTCACAGTGCCTGAGTGCCACAATGCCAGCGTGTCACAGTGCCAGAGTGTCACAATGCAGAGTGTCACAATGCCAGAACGGCACGGTGCCAGAGTGACACAATGCAGAGTGTCACAGTGCCAGAGTGTCAAAATGCAGAGTGTCACACTGCAGAATGTCACAATGCCAGAGTGTCACGGTCCCAGAGTATCACAATGCCAGAATGTCACAGTGCCACTGTGTCATAACGCAGAGAGACACAATGCAGAGTGTCACAGTGCCAGAGTGTCACAATGCCAGAGTGTCACAGTGCCAGCGTGTCACAATGCAGAGTGTCACAATGCAGAGTGTCACTGTGCCAGAGTGTCACAATGAAAGAGTGTCACAGTGCCAGAATGACACAGTGCCAGAGGGTCACAATGCAGAGTGTCACTGTGCCAGAGTGTCACAGTGCCAGAGTATCACAATGCAGAGTGCCACTGTGCCAGAGTGTCACAATGCAGAGACTCGCAATGCTATGTCACAGTGCCAGAGTGTCACAATGCAGAATGTCACAGTGCCAGAGTGTCACAATTCAGAGTGTTACATTACAGAGTGTCACAATGCAGAGTGTCACAATGCAGAGTGTCACAGTGCCACAATGCCACAGTGCTAGAGTGACACAATGCCAGAGTCACAAGGCAGAGTGTCACAATGCAGAGTGTTACAGTGCCAGAGTGTCACAATGCCAGACTCTCACAGCGCCAGAGTGTCACAATGCAGAATGTCACAGTGCCAGAGTGTCACAATGTCAGAGTGTCACAGTGACAGAGTGTCACAATGCAGAATGGCACGGGGACAGAGTGACACAATGCAGAGTGTCACAATGCAGAGTGCCACAATGCCAGAGAGTCACAATCCATAGTGTCACAATGCAGAACGGCACGGTGTCAGAGTGTCACAATGCAGAGTGTCACAGTGCCAGAGTGTTAGAATGCAGAACGGTACGGTGCCAGAGTTGTACAATGCAGAGTGTCACAGTGCCAGAGAGTCACAGGGCCAGAGTGTCACACTGCAGAATGTCACAATGCCAGAGTGTCACGGTCCCAGAGTGTCACAATGCCAGAGTGTCACAATGCAGAGTGTCACTGAGTCAGAGTGTCACAATGCAGAGTGTCACAATGCAAAGTGCCACTGTGCCAGAGTGTTACAATACCAGAATGTCACAGTGCCAGAGTGCCACAATGACAGAGTGTCACAGTGCCAGAATGTCACACGTGCCCAAGTGTTACAATACCTGAGTGTCACAGTGCCAGAGAGTCACAATGCCAGAGTGTCACAGTGCCAGAGTGTCACAATGCAGAGTGCCACTGTGCCAGAGTGTCACAATGCCAGAATGTCACAGTGCCAGAGTGTCACAATGCAGAGTGTCACAATGCAGAGTGTCACAGTGCCAGAGTGTCACAATGCACAGTGCCACTGTGCCAGAGTGTCACAATGCCAGAATGCCACAGTGCCACAGTGTCACAATGCAGAGTGTCACAATGCAGACTGTCACAGTCCCAGAGTGTCACAATGCAGAGTGCCACTGTGCCAGAGTGTCACAATGCAGAGAGTCGCTATGCAATGTCACAGTGCCAGAGTGTCACAATGCAGAGTGCCACTGTGCCAGAGTGTCACAATGCAGAGAGTCGCAATGCAATGTCACTGTGCCAGACTGTCACAATGCAGACTCTCACAGTGCCAGTGTCACAATTCAGAGTGTCACAATACAGTGTCACAATGCAGAGTGTCACAATGCAGACTGTCACAGTGCCAGAGTGTCACAGTGCCAGAGTGTCACAATGCAGTGTCACAATGCAGAGTGTCACAGTGCCATAGTCACAATGCAGAGTGTCACAATACCAGAATGTCACAGTGCCAGAGTGTCACAATGCAGAACGTCACTGGGCCAGTGTCACACGGCACAGTGTCACAATGCCAGAGTTTCACAGTGCCATAGTGTCAAAATGCAGAATGTCACTGTGCCAGAGTGTCACAGTGCCAGAGTGTCACAGCGCCAGAATGACACAGTGCCAGAGTGTCACAGTGTCAGAGTGTCACAATGCAGAGTGTCACAGTGCCATATTCACAATGCAGAGTGTCACAATGCAGAGTGTTACAGTGCCAGAGTGTCACAATGCCAGACTCTCACAGTGCCAGAGTGTCACAATGCAGAACGTCACTGTGCCAGTGTCACACGGCACAGTGTCACAATGCCAGAGTTTCACAGTGCCAGAATGTCACAGCGCAGAGTTTCACAGTGCCAGAGTGTCACAATGCAGAACGTAACTGTGCCAGTGTCACACGTCACAGTGTCACAATGCCAGAGTTTCACAGTGCCAGAGTGTCACAATCAGAGTGTCACAGTACCAGAGTGTCACAATTCACAGCGTCACAATGAAGTGCCACAGGGCCAGAGTGCCACAATGCAGAGTGTCACAGTGCCTGAGTGCCACAATGCCAGCGTGTCACAGTGCCAGAGTGTCACAATGCAGAGTGTCACAATGCCAGAACGGCACGGTGCCAGAGTGACACAATGCAGAGTGTCACAGTGCCAGAGTGTCAAAATGCAGAGTGTCACACTGCAGAATGTCACAATGCCAGAGTGTCACGGTCCCAGAGTATCACAATGCCAGAATGTCACAGTGCCACTGTGTCATAACGCAGAGAGACACAATGCAGAGTGTCACAGTGCCAGAGTGTCACAATGCCAGAGTGTCACAGTGCCAGCGTGTCACAATGCAGAGTGTCACAATGCAGAGTGTCACTGTGCCAGAGTGTCACAATGAAAGAGTGTCACAGTGCCAGAATGACACAGTGCCAGAGGGTCACAATGCAGAGAGTCACTGTGCCAGAGTGTCACAGTGCCAGAGTATCACAATGCAGAGACTCGCAATGCTATGTCACAGTGCCAGTGTCACAATGCAGACTCTCACAATGCCAGAGTGTCACAGTGCCAGTGTCACAGTGCTAGAGTGTCACAATGTCAGTGTCACAATGCAGAGTGCCACTGTGCCAGAGTGTCACAATACAGAGAGTCGCAATGCTATGTCACAGTGCCAGAGTGTCACAATGGAGACTCTCACAGTGCCAGAGTGTCACAGCGCCAGTGTCACAGTGCTAGAGTGTCACAATGCAGAGTGTCACAATGCAGAGTGTTACAGTGCCACAGCGTCACAATGCCAGAGTCTCACAGTGCCATAGTGTCACAATGCAGAATGTCACTGTGTCAGGGTGTCAAAATGCAGAGTGTCACAGTGCCAGAGTGTCACAGTGCCAGTGTCACAGTGCCAGAGTGTCACAATGCAGAGTGTCACAGTGCCACAGTGTCACAGTGCCAGAATGTCGCTGTGCCAGAGTGTCACAATGCAGAGTGTCACAGTGCCAGAGTGTCACTATGCCAGGGAATGACAATGCAGAATGTCACTCTGCTAGAGTGTCACAATGCAGAGTGTCACAGTGCCATAGTGTCACAATGACAGAGTGTCACATTGCCAGAATGTCACACGTGCCCTAGTGTCACAATGTCAGAGTGTCACAGTGCCAGAGAGTCACAATGCAGAGTGTCACTGTGCCAGAGTGTCACTGTGCCAGAGTTTCACAGTGCCAGAGTGTCACAGTGCCAGAATGACACAGTGACAGTGTCACAATGCAGAGTGTTACTGTGCAGAGTACCACTGTGCCACAGTGTCACAATGCAGAGAGTTGCAATGCTATGTCACAGTGCCAGAGTGTCACAGTGCCAGAATGACACAGTGCCAGAGAGTCACAATGCAGAGTGTCACTGTGCCAGAGTGTCACAGTGTCAGAGTGTCGCAATGCAGAGAGTCGCTATGCTATGTCACAGTTCCAGAGTGTCACACTGCCAGAATGACACAGTGCCAGGGTGTCACAATGCAGAGTGTCACTGTGCCAGAGTGTCACAGTGCCAGAGTGTCACAGTGCCAGAATGACACAGTGCCAGAGTGTCACAGTGTCAGAGTGTCACAATGCAGAGTGTCACAGAGCCAGAGTGTGACAGTGCCAGCGTCACAGTGCCAGAGTGTAACAATGCAGAGAGTCGCAATGCTATGTCACAGTGCCAGAGTGTCACAATGGAGACTCTCACAGTGCCAGAGTGTCACAGCGCCAGTGTCACAGTGCTAGAGTGTCACAATGCCAGTGTCACAATGCAGCGTGTCACAATGCAGAGTGCTACAGTGCCACAGTGTCACAATGCCAGAGTCTCACAGTGTCATAGAGTCACAATGCAGAATGTCACAGTTTCAGAGTGTCACAATGCAGAGTGTCACAATGCAGACTGTCACAGTGCCAAAGTCTCACAGTGCCAGAGTGTCACAATGCAGAATGTCACAGTGCCAGAGTGTCACAATTCAGAGTGTTACATTACAGACTGTCACAATTCAGAGTGTCACAATGCAGAGTGTCACAGTGCCACAATGCCACAGTGCTAGAGTGTCACAATGCCAGAGTCACAAGGCAGAGTGTCACAATGCAGAGTGTTACAGTGCCAGAGTGTCACAATGCCAGACTCTCACAGCGCCAGAGTGTCACAATGCAGAATGTCACAGTGCCAGAGTGTCACAATTCAGAGTGTTACATTACAGAGTGTCACAATGCAGAGTGTCACAATGCAGTGTGACAAGGCAGAGTGTCACAATGCCAAAGTCTCACAGTGCCAGAGTGTCACAATACAGAACGTCACTGTGCCAGTGTCACACGGCACAGTGTCACAATGCCAGAGTTTCACAGTGCCAGAGTGTCACAGCGCAGAGTGTCACAGTGCGAGATTGTCACAACGCAGAATGTCACTGTGCCAGAGTGTCACAATGTCAGAGTGTCACAGTGACAGAGTGTCACAATGCAGAATGGCACGGGGACAGAGTGACACAATGCAGAGTGTCACAATGCAGAGTGCCACAATGCCAGAGAGTCACAATCCATAGTGTCACAATGCAGAACGGCATGGTGTCAGAGTGTCACAATGCAGAGTGTCACAGTGCCAGAGTGTTAGAATGCAGAACGGTACGGTGCCAGAGTTGTACAATGCAGAGTGTCACAGTGCCAGAGAGTCACAGGGACAGAGTGTCACACTGCAGAATGTCACAATGCCAGAGTGTCACGGTCCCAGAGTGTCACAATGCCAGAGTGTCACAATGCAGAGTGCCACTGTGCCAGAGTGTTACAATACCAGAATGTCACAGTGCCAGAGTGCCACAATGACAGAGTGTCACAGTGCCAGAATGTCACACGTGCCCAAGTGTTACAATACCAGAGTGTCACAGTGCCAGAGAGTCACAATGCCAGTGTGTCACAGTGCCAGAGTGTCACAATGCAGAGTGCCACTGTGCCAGAGTGTCACAATGCCAGAATGTCACAGTGCCAGAGTGTCACAATGCAGAGTGTCACAGTGCCAGAGTGTCACAATGCACAGTGCCACTGTGCCAGAGTGTCACAATGCCAGAATGCCACAGTGCCACAGTGTCACAATGCAGAGTGTCACAATGCAGACTGTCACAGTCCCAGAGTGTCACAATGCAGAGTGCCACTGTGCCAGAGTGTCACAATGCAGAGAGTTGCTATGCAATGTCACAGTGCCAGAATGTCACAATGCAGAGTGCCACTGTGCCAGAGTGTCACAATGCAGAGAGTCGCAATGCAATGTCACTGTGCCAGACTGTCACAATGCAGACTCTCACAGTGCCAGTGTCACAATTCAGAGTGTCACAATACAGTGTCACAATGCAGAGTGTCACAATGCAGACTGTCACAGTGCCAGAGTGTCACAGTGCCAGAGAGTCACAATGCAGTGTCACAATGCAGAGTGTCACAGTGCCATAGTCACAATGCAGAGTGTCACAATACCAGAATGTCACAGTGCCAGAGTGTCACAATGCAGAACGTCACTGGGCCAGTGTCACACGGCACAGTGTCACAATGCCAGAGTTTCACAGTGCCATAGTATCAAAATGCAGAATGTCACTGTGCCAGGGTGTCACAATGCAGAGTGTCACAGTACCAGAGTGTCACAATGCAGAGTGTAACAATGCAGTGCCACAGGGCCAGAGTGTCACAATGCCAGTGTTCCACAGTGCCAGAGTGCCACAATGCCAGAGTGTCACAGTGCCAGTGTGTCACAATGCAGAGTGTCACAGTACCAGAGTGTCACAATGCAGAGTGTCACTAAGCAGTGCCACAGTGCCAGAGTGTAACAATCCCAGAGTGTCACAGTGCAGAATGTCACACTGCCAGAGTGTCACAATGCAGAGTGTCACAGTGCCAGAGTGTCACAATGCAGAGTGCCACCGTGCCGGAGTGTCACAATGCAGAGAGTCGTAATGCAATGTCACAGTGCCAGAGTGTCACAAGTCAGAGTGCCACTGTGCCAGAGAGTCACAATGCAGAGTGTTGCAATGCTATGTCACAGTGCCAGAGTGTCACAATGCAGAATGTCACTGTGCCAGAGTGTCACAATTGAGAGTGTCACAATACAGCGTCACAATGCAGAGTGTCACAATGCAGACTGTCACAGTGCCAGAGTGTCACAATGCAGTGTCACAATGCAGAGTGTCACACTGCCATAGTAACAATGCAGAGTGTCACAATGCCAACGTGTCACAGTGCCAGAGTGTCACAATGCAGAACGTCACTGTGCCAGTGTCACACGGCACAGTGTCACAATGCCAGAGTTTCACAGTGCCAGAGAGTCACAACGCAGAATGTCACTCTGATAGTGTGTCACAATGCAGAGTGTCACAGTACCAGAGTGTCACAATACAGAGTGTCACAATGCAGTGCCACAGGGCTAGAGTGTCACAATGCCAGAGTTCCACAGTGCCAGAGTGCCACAATGCCAGAGTATCACAGTGCCAGTGAACAACAATGCAGAGTGTCACAGTACCAGAGTGTCACAATGCAGAGTGTCACAATACAGTGCCACAGTGCCAGAGTGTCACAGTCCCAGAGTGTCACAGTGCCAGAATGTCACACTGCCAGAGTGTCACAATGCAGAGTGTCAGAGTGCCAGCGTGTCACAATGCAGAGTGCCACTGTGCCAGAGTGTCACAATGCAGAGTGTTGCAATGCTATGTCACAATGCCAGAGTGTCACAATGCAGACTCTCACAGTGCCAGAGTGTCACAGTACCAGTGTCACAGTGCTAGAGTGTCACAATGCAGAGTGTTACAGTGCCACAGTGTCACAATGCAAGAGTCTCACAGTGCCATAGTATCACAATGCAGAATGTCACAGTGCCAGAGTGTCACAAAGCAGTGTCACAGTGCCAGAGTGACACAGTGCCAGTGTCACAGTGCCAGAGTGTCACAATGCGAGTGTAACAATGCAGAGTGTCACAGTGCCACAGTGTCACAGTGCCAGAATGTCGCAGTACCAGACTGTCACAATGCGGGTGACACAGTTCCAGAGTGTCACAATGCCAGAGTGTCACAGTGCCAGAGTGTCACAATGCAGAGTGCCACTGTGCCAGTGTCACAATGCAGAGTGTCACAATGCCAAAGTGTCACAGTGTCAGAGTGCCACAGCACAGAGTGTAACAGTGCGAGAGTGTCACAATGCAGAGTGTCACAGTGCCAGAGTGTCACAATTCAGAACGGCACGGTGCCAGAGTGACACAATGCAGAGTGTCACATTGCCAGAGTGCCACAATGCCAGAGTGTCACAGTGCCAGAGTGTCACAGGGCCAGAGTGTCACACTGCAGAATGTCACAATGCCAGAGTGTCACGGTCCAAGAGTGTCACAATGCCAGAATGACACAGTGCCAGTGTGTCACAATGCAGAGAGACACAATGCAGAGTGTCAAAGTGCCAGTGTGTCACAATGCCAGAGTGTCACAATGCAGAGCGTCACAATGCAGTGTGTTACAGTGCCAGAGTGTCACAATGCAGACTCTCACAGTGCCAGAGTGTCACAATGCCAGTGACACAGTGCTAGAGTATCACAATGCAGAGTGTTACAGTGCCACAGTGTCACAATGCCAGAGTTTCACAGTGCCAGAGTGTCACAACGCAGAATGTCACTGTGCCAGAGTGTCACAATGCAGAGTGTCACAATACAGAGTGTCACAGTGCCAGAGAGTCACAATTGCAGAGTGTCACAATCCCAGAGTGTCACAGTGCCAGAATGTCACAGTGCCAGAGTGTCACAATGCAGAGTGTCACAATGCAGAGTGTCACAGTGTCAGAGTGTCACAATGCAGACTGTCACAGTGCCAGAGTGTCACAATACCAGAATGTCACTGTGCCAGTGTCACAATGCAGAGTGTCAGAGTGCCAGAGTGTCAGAATGCGAGTGTCACAATGCAGAGTGTCACAGTGCCAGAGTGTCACTATGCCAGAGAATGACAATGCAGAATGTCACTCTGCTAGAGCGTCACAATGCAGTGTCACAGTTCCAGAGTGTCACAATGGAGAGTGTCACAATGCAGAGTGTCACAATGCCAGAGTGTCACAATACCAGAATGTCACAGTGCCAGAGTGTCGCAATGCAGAGTGTCACAATGCAGAGTGTCACAGTGCCACAGTGTCACAGTGCTAGAGTGTCACTATACCAGAGAATGACAATGGAGAATGTCAGTCTGCTAGAGTGTCACAATGCAGAGTGTCACAGTGCCAGAGTGTCACAATGCAGATTGTCACTGTGCCAGTGTCACACGGCACAGTGTCACAATGCCAGAGTTTCACAGTGCCAGAGTGTCACAGCGCAGAGTGTCACAGTACCAGAGTGTCACAACGCAGAATGTCACTGTGTCTGAGTGTCACAATGCAGAGTGTCGCAGTACCAGAGTGTCACAATGCAGGGTGTCACAATGCCAAAGTGTCACAGTAACAGAGTGTCATAATGCAGAACGGCACGGTGCAAGAGTGGCACAATGCAGAGTGTCACAGTGCCAGTGTCACAGTGCTAGAGTGTCACAATGCCAGAGTGTCACAGAGCCAGAGTATCACTATGCCAGAGAATGACAATGCAGAATGTCACTCTGCTAGGGTGTCACAATGCAGAGTGTCACAGTGCTAGAGTGTCACAATGCCAGACTCTCAAAGTGCCAGAGTGTCACAATGCAGAATGTCACTGTGCCAGAGTGTCACAATTCAGAGTGTCACAATACAGAGTGTCACTAAGCAGAGTGTCACAATGCAGACTGTCACAGTGCCAGTGTCACAGCGCCAGAGTGTCACAATGCAGAGTGTCACAGTACCAGAGTGTCACAATGCAGAGTGTCACAATGAAGTGCCACAGTGCCAGAGTTTCACAATGCCAGAGTGTCACAGTGCGACAGTGTCACAACGCAGAATGTCACTGTGCCAGAGTGTCACAATGCAGAGGGTCACAGTACCAGAGTATCACAATGCAGGGTGTCACAATGAAGTGCCACAGTGCCAGAGTGTCACAATGCCAGAGTGTCACAATGCCAGTGTGTCACAGTGACAGAGTGTCACAATGCAGACCGGCACGGTGCCCGAGTGACACAACGCACAGTGTCACAGTGCCAGTGTCACAGTGCTAGAGTGTCACAACACCAGTGTCACAATGCAGAGTGTCACAATGCAGAGTGTTACAGTGCCACAGTGTCAAAATGCCAGAGTCTCACGGTGCCATAGTGTCACAATGCAGAATGTCACAGTGCCAGAGTGTCACAATGCAGAGTGTCACAATGCCAGTGTCACAATGCCAGAATGTCACAGTGCCAGAGTGTCACAATGCAGAGTGTCGCAATGCTATGTCACAGTGCCAGAGTGTCACAATGGAGACTCTCACAGTGCCAGAGTGTCACAGTGCCAGTGTCACAGTGCCAGAATGTCGCAGTGCCAGAGTGTCACAGTGCCAGTGTCACAGTGCTACAGTGTCACAATGCCAGAGTGTCACAGTGCCAGAGTGTCACAATGCAGAGTGCCACTGTGCCAGAGTGTCACAATACCAGAATGTCACAGTGCCAGAGTGTCACAATGCGAGTGTAACAATGCAGAGTGTCACAGTGCCACAGTGTCACAGTGCCAGAATGTCGCAGTACCAGAGTGTCACAATGCGGGTGACACAGTTCCAGAGTGTCACAATGCCAAAGTGTCACAGTGTCAGAGTGCCACAGCACAGAGTGTAACAGTGCGAGAGTGTCACAATGCAGAGTGTCACAGTGCCAGAGTGTCACAATTCAGAACGGCACGGTGCCAGAGTGTCACAATGCAGAGTGTCACATTGCCAGAATGTCACAATTCAGAACGGCACGGTGCCAGAGTGTCACAATGCAGAGTGTCACATTGCCAGAGTGCCACAATGCCAGAGTGTCACAGTGCCAGAGTGTCACAGGGCCAGAGTGTCACACTGCAGAATGTCACAATGCCAGAGTGTCACGGTCCAAGAGTGTCACAAGGCCAGAATGTCACAGTGCCAGTGTGTCACAATGCAGAGAGACACAATGCAGAGTGTCACAGTGCCAGTGTGTCACAATGCCAGAGTGTCACAATGCAGAGCGTCACAATGCAGAGTATCACAGTTCCAGAGTGTCACAATGCAGAGTGTCACAATACAGAGTGTCACTATGCAGAGTGTCACAATGCAGACTGTCACAGTGCCAGTGTCACAGCGCCAGAGTGTCACAATGCAGAGTGTCACAATGCAGTGTCAAAATGCAGAGTGTCACAGTGCCATAGTCACAATGCAGAGTGTCACAATGCCAAACTGTCACAGTGCCAGAGTGTCACAATGCAGAACGTCACTGTGCCAGTGTCACACGGCACAGTGTCACAATGCCAGAATTTCACTGTGCCAGAGTGTCACAACGCAGAGTGTCACAGTGCGAGAGTGTCACAACGCAGAATGTCACTGTGCCAGAGTGTCACAATGCAGAGTGTCACAGTACCAGAGTGTCACAATGCAGAGTGTCACAATGAAGTGCCACAGTGCCAGAGTTTCACAATGCCAGAGTATCACAGTGCGACAGTGTCACAACGCAGAATGTCACTCTGCCACAGTGTCACAATGCAGAGGGTCACAGTACCAGACTGTCACAATGCAGGGTGTCACAATGAAGTGCCACAGTGCCAGAGTGTCACAATGCCAGAGTGTCACAGTGACACAGTGTCACAATGCAGAACGGCACGGTGCCAGAGTGACACAATGCACAGTGTCACAGTGCCAGTGTCACAGCGCTAGAGTGTCACAACGCCAGTGTCACAATGCAGAGTGTCACAATGCAGAGTGTTACAGTGCCACAGTGTCACAATGCAGACTCTCACAGTGCCAGAGTGTCACAATGCCAGTGACACAGTGCTAGAGTATCACAATGCAGAGTGTTACAGTGCCACAGTGTCACAATGCCAGAGTTTCACAGTGCCAGAGTGTCACAACGCAGAATGTCACTGTGCCAGAGTGTCACAATGCAGAGTGTCACAATACAGAGTGTCACAGTGCCAGAGAGTCACAATGCCAGAGTGTTACAATCCCAGAGTGTCACAGTGCCAGAATGTCACAGTGCCAGAGTGTCACAATGCAGAGTGTCACAATGCAGAGTGTCACAGTGTCAGAGTGTCACAATGCAGACTGTCACAGTGACAGAGTGTCACAATACCAGAATGTCACTGTGCCAGTGTCACAATGCAGAGTGTCAGAGTGCCAGAGTGTCAGAATGCGAGTGTCACAATGCAGAGTGTCACAGTGCCAGAGTGTCACTATGCCAGAGAATGACAATGCAGAATGTCACTCTGCTAGAGCGTCACAATGCAGTGTCACAGTTCCAGAGTGTCACAATGGAGAGTGTCACAATGCAGAGTGTCACAATGCCAGAGTGTCACAATACCAGAATGTCACAGTGCCAGAGTGTCGCAATGCAGAGTGTCACAATGCAGAGTGTCACAGTGCCACAGTGTCACAGTGCTAGAGTGTCACTATGCCAGAGAATGACAATGGAGAATGTCAGTCTGCTAGAGTGTCACAATGCAGAGTGTCACAGTGCCAGAGTGTCACAATGCAGATTGCCACTGTGCCAGTGTCACACGGCACAGTGTCACAATGCCAGAGTTTCACAGTGCCAGAGTGTCACAGCGCAGAGTGTCACAGTACCAGAGTGTCACAACGCAGAATGTCACTGTGCCAGAGTGTCACAGTGCCAGAGTGTCACAGTACCAGAGTGTCACAATGCAGGGTGTCACAATGCCAAAGTGTCACAGTAACAGAGTGTCACAATGCAGAACGGCACGGTGCAAGAGTGGCACAATGCAGAGTGTCACTGTGCCAGTGTCACAGTGCTAGAGTGTCACAATGCCAGAGTGTCACAGAGCGAGAGTGTCACTATGCCAGAGAATGACAATGCAGAATGTCACTCTGCTAGGGTGTCACAATGCAGAGTGTCACAGTGCTAGAGTGTCACAATGTCAGACTCTCACAGTGCCAGAGTGTCACAATGCAGAATGTCACTGTGCCAGAGTGTCACAATTCAGAGTGTCACAATACAGAGTGTCACTAAGCAGAGTGTCACAATGCAGACTGTCACAGCGCCAGAGTGTCACAATGCAGAGTGTCACAATGCAGAGTGTTACAGTGCCACAGTGTCACAATGCCAGAGTCTCACGGTGCCATAGTGTCACAATGCAGAACGTCACAGTGCCAGAGTGTCACAATGCAGAGTGCCACTGTGCCAGAGTTTCACAATGCAGAGTGTCGCAATGCTATGTCACAGTGCCAGAGTGTCACAATGGAGACTCACACAGTGCCAGAGTGTCACAGTGCCAGTGTCACAGTGCTAGAGTGTCACAATGCCAGTGTCACAATGCAGAGTGTCAGAATGCAGAGTGTTACACTGCCACAGTGTCATAATGCCAGAGTCTCACAGTGCCATAGTGTCACAATGCAGATTGTCACAGTGCCAGAGTGTCACAGTGCCAGTGTCACAGTGCTAGAGTGTCACAATGCAGAGTGTCACAGTGCCAGAGTGTCACAAAGCAGTGTCACAGAGCCAGAGTGTCACAGTGCCTGTGTCACAGTGCCAGAGTGTCACAATGCGAGTGTAACGATGCAGAGTGTCACAGTGCCACAGTGTCACAGTGCTAGAATGTCGCAGTACCAGAGTGTCACAATGCGGGTGACACAGTTCCAGAGTGTCACAATGCCAAAGTGTCACAGTGTCAGAGTGCCACAGCACAGAGTGTAACAGTGCGAGAGGGTCACAATGCAGAGTGTCACAGTGCCAGAGTGTCACAATTCAGAACGGCACGGTGCCAGAGTGACACAATGCAGAGTGTCACATTGCCAGAGTGCCACAATGCCAGAGTGTCACAGTGCCAGAGTGTCACAGGGCCAGAGTGTCACACTGCAGAATGTCACAATGCCAGAGTGTCACGGTCCAAGAGTGTCACAATGCCAGAATGTCACAGTGCCAGTGTGTCACAATGCAGAGAGACACAATGCAGAGTGTCACAGTGCCAGTGTGTCACAATGCCAGAGTGTCACAATGCAGAGCGTCACAATGCAGTGTGTTACAGTGCCAGAGTGTCACAATGCAGACTCTCACAGTGCCACAGTGTCACAATGCCAGAGTTTCACAGTGCCAGAGTGTCACAACGCAGAATGTCACTGTGCCAGAGTGTCACAATGCAGAGTGTCACAATACAGAGTGTCACAGTGCCAGAGAGTCACAATGCCAGAGTGTCACAATCCCAGAGTGTCACAGTGCCAGAATGTCACAGTGCCAGAGTGTCAGAATGCAGAGTGTCACAATGCAGAGTGTCACAGTGCCAGAGTGTCACTATGCCAGAGAATGACAATGCAGAATGTCACTCTGCTAGAGCGTCACAATGCAGTGTCACAGTTCCAGAGTGTCACAATGGAGAGTGTCACAATGCAGAGTGTCACAATGCCAGCGTGTCACAATACCCGAATGTCACAGTGCCAGAGTGTCGCAATGCAGAGTGTCACAATGCAGAGTGTCACAGTGCTAGAGTGTCACTATGCCAGAGAATGACAATGGAGAATGTCAGTCTGCTAGAGTGTCACAATGCAGAGTGTCACAGTGCCAGAGTGTCACAATGCAGAATGTCACTGTGCCAGAGTGTCACAATTCAGATTGTCACAATACAGAGTGTCACTAAGCAGAGTGTCACAATGCAGACTGTCACAGTGCCAGTGTCACAACGCCAGAGTGTCACAATGCAGAGTGTCACAGTACCAGAGTGTCACAATGCAGAGTGTCACAATGAAGTGCCACAGTGCCAGAGTTTCACAATGCCAGGGTGTCACAGTGCGACAGTGTCACAACGCAGAATGTCACTGTGCCAGAGTGTCACAATGCAGAGGGTCACAGTACCAGAGTGTCACAATGCAGGGTGTCACAATGCCAGTGTGTCACAGTGACAGAGTGTCACAATGCAGAACGGCACGGTGCCAGAGTGACACAATGCACAGTGTCACAGTGCCAGTGTCACAGTGCTAGAGTGTCACAACGCCAGTGTCACAATGCAGAGTGTCACAATGCAGAGTGTTACAGTGCCACAGTGTCACAATGCCAGAGTCTCACGGTGCCATAGTGTCACAATGCAGAATGTCACTGTGCCAGAGTGTCACAATGCAGAGTGTCACAATACAGAGTGTCACAGTGCCAGAGAGTCACAATGCCAGAGTGTCACAATCCCAGAGTGTCACAGTGCCAGAATGTCACAGTGCCAGAGTGTCAGAATGCAGAGTGTCACAATGCAAAGTGCCACTGTGCCAGAGTTTCACAATGCAGAGTGTCACAATGCTATGTCACAGTGCCAGAGTGTCACAATGGAGACTCTCACAGTGCCAGAGTGTCACAGTGCCAGTGTCACAGTGCCAGAATGTCGCAGTACCAGAGTGTCACAATGCGGGTGACACAGTTCCAGAGTGTCACAATGCCAGAGCGTCACAGTGCCAGAGTGTCACAATGCAGAGTGCCACTGTGCTAGAGTGTCACAATACCAGAATGTCACAGTGCCAGAGTGTCACAATGTGAGTGTAACAATGCAGAGTGTCACAGTGCCAGAGTGTCACAATGCAGATTGCCACTGTGCCAGTGTCACACGGCACAGTGTCACAATGCCAGAGTTTCACAGTGCCAGAGTGTCACAGCGCAGAGTGTCACAGTACCAGAGTGTCACAACGCAGAATGTCACTGTGCCAGAGTGTCACAGTGCCAGAGTGTCACAGTACCAGAGTGTCACAATGCAGGGTGTCACAATGCCAAAGTGTCACAGTAACAGAGTGTCACAATGCAGAACGGCACGGTGCAAGAGTGGCACAATGCAGAGTGTCACTGTGCCAGTGTCACAGTGCTAGAGTGTCACAATGCCAGAGTGTCACAGAGCGAGAGTGTCACTATGCCAGAGAATGACAATGCAGAATGTCACTCTGCTAGGGTGTCACAATGCAGAGTGTCACAGTGCTAGAGTGTTACAATGTCAGACTCTCACAGTGCCAGAGTGTCACAATGCAGAATGTCACTGTGCCAGAGTGTCACAATTCAGAGTGTCACAATACAGAGTGTCACTAAGCAGAGTGTCACAATGCAGACTGTCACAGCGCCAGAGTGTCACAATGCAGAGTGTCACAATGCAGAGTGTTACAGTGCCACAGTGTCACAATGCCAGAGTCTCACGGTGCCATAGTGTCACAATGCAGAACGTCACAGTGCCAGAGTGTCACAATGCAGAGTGCCACTGTGCCAGAGTTTCACAATGCAGAGTGTCGCAATGCTATGTCACAGTGCCAGAGTGTCACAATGGAGACTCACACAGTGCCAGAGTGTCACAGTGCCAGTGTCACAGTGCTAGAGTGTCACAATGCCAGTGTCACAATGCAGAGTGTCAGAATGCAGAGTGTTACACTGCCACAGTGTCATAATGCCAGAGTCTCACAGTGCCATAGTGTCACAATGCAGATTGTCACAGTGCCAGAGTGTCACAGTGCCAGTGTCACAGTGCTAGAGTGTCACAATGCAGAGTGTCACAGTGCCAGAGTGTCACAAAGCAGTGTCACAGAGCCAGAGTGTCACAGTGCCTGTGTCACAGTGCCAGAGTGTCACAATGCGAGTGTAACGATGCAGAGTGTCACAGTGCCACAGTGTCACAGTGCTAGAATGTCGCAGTACCAGAGTGTCACAATGCGGGTGACACAGTTCCAGAGTGTCACAATGCCAAAGTGTCACAGTGTCAGAGTGCCACAGCACAGAGTGTAACAGTGCGAGAGGGTCACAATGCAGAGTGTCACAGTGCCAGAGTGTCACAATTCAGAACGGCACGGTGCCAGAGTGACACAATGCAGAGTGTCACATTGCCAGAGTGCCACAATGCCAGAGTGTCACAGTGCCAGAGTGTCACAGGGCCAGAGTGTCACACTGCAGAATGTCACAATGCCAGAGTGTCACGGTCCAAGAGTGTCACAATGCCAGAATGTCACAGTGCCAGTGTGTCACAATGCAGAGAGACACAATGCAGAGTGTCACAGTGCCAGTGTGTCACAATGCCAGAGTGTCACAATGCAGAGCGTCACAATGCAGTGTGTTACAGTGCCAGAGTGTCACAATGCAGACTCTCACAGTGCCACAGTGTCACAATGCCAGAGTTTCACAGTGCCAGAGTGTCACAACGCAGAATGTCACTGTGCCAGAGTGTCACAATGCAGAGTGTCACAATACAGAGTGTCACAGTGCCAGAGAGTCACAATGCCAGAGTGTCACAATCCCAGAGTGTCACAGTGCCAGAATGTCACAGTGCCAGAGTGTCAGAATGCAGAGTGTCACAATGCAGAGTGTCACAGTGCCAGAGTGTCACAATGCGAGTGTCACAATGCAGAGTGTCACAGTGCCAGAGTGTCACTATGCCAGAGAATGACAATGCAGAATGTCACTCTGCTAGAGCGTCACAATGCAGTGTCACAGTTCCAGAGTGTCACAATGGAGAGTGTCAAAATGCAGAGTGTCACAATGCCAGCGTGTCACAATACCCGAATGTCACAGTGCCAGAGTGTCGCAATGCAGAGTGTCACAATGCAGAGTGTCACAGTGCTAGAGTGTCACTATGCCAGAGAATGACAATGGAGAATGTCAGTCTGCTAGAGTGTCACAATGCAGAGTGTCACAGTGCCAGAGTGTCACAATGCAGAATGTCACTGTGCCAGAGTGTCACAATTCAGATTGTCACAATACAGAGTGTCACTAAGCAGAGTGTCACAATGCAGACTGTCACAGTGCCAGTGTCACAACGCCAGAGTGTCACAATGCAGAGTGTCACAGTACCAGAGTGTCACAATGCAGAGTGTCACAATGAAGTGCCACAGTGCCAGAGTTTCACAATGCCAGGGTGTCACAGTGCGACAGTGTCACAACGCAGAATGTCACTGTGCCAGAGTGTCACAATGCAGAGGGTCACAGTACCAGAGTGTCACAATGCAGGGTGTCACAATGCCAGTGTGTCACAGTGACAGAGTGTCACAATGCAGAACGGCACGGTGCCAGAGTGACACAATGCACAGTGTCACAGTGCCAGTGTCACAGTGCTAGAGTGTCACAACGCCAGTGTCACAATGCAGAGTGTCACAATGCAGAGTGTTACAGTGCCACAGTGTCACAATGCCAGAGTCTCACGGTGCCATAGTGTCACAATGCAGAATGTCACTGTGCCAGAGTGTCACAATGCAGAGTGTCACAATACAGAGTGTCACAGTGCCAGAGAGTCACAATGCCAGAGTGTCACAATCCCAGAGTGTCACAGTGCCAGAATGTCACAGTGCCAGAGTGTCAGAATGCAGAGTGTCACAATGCAAAGTGCCACTGTGCCAGAGTTTCACAATGCAGAGTGTCACAATGCTATGTCACAGTGCCAGAGTGTCACAATGGAGACTCTCACAGTGCCAGAGTGTCACAGTGCCAGTGTCACAGTGCCAGAATGTCGCAGTACCAGAGTGTCACAATGCGGGTGACACAGTTCCAGAGTGTCACAATGCCAGAGCGTCACAGTGCCAGAGTGTCACAATGCAGAGTGCCACTGTGCTAGAGTGTCACAATACCAGAATGTCACAGTGCCAGAGTGTCACAATGTGAGTGTAACAATGCAGAGTGTCACAGTGCCAGAGTGTCACAGTGCCAGAATGTCGCAGTACCACAGTGTCACAATGCGGGTGACACAGTTCCAGAGTGTCACAATGCCAAAGTGTCACAGTGTCAGAGTGCCACAGCACAGAGTGTAACAGTGCGAGAGTGTCACAATGCAGAGTGCCACAGTGCCAGAGTGTCACAATTCAGAACGGCACGGTGCCAGAGTGACACAATGCAGAGTGTCACATTGCCAGAGTGCCACAGTGCCAGAGTGTCACAGTGCCAGAGTGTCACAGGGCCAGAGTGTCACACTGCAGAATGTCACAATGCCAGAGTGTCACGGTCCAAGAGTATCACAAGGCCAGAATGTCACAGTGCCAGTGTGTCACAATGCAGAGTGCCACTGTACCAGAGTGTCACAATATCAGAATGTCACAGTGCCAGCGTGTCACAATGCAGAGTGTCACAATGCAGTGTGTTACAGTGCCAGAGTGTCACAATGCAGACTCTCACAGCGCCAGAGTGTCACAATGCCAGTGACACAGTGCTAGAGTATCAAAATGCAGAGTGTTACAGTGCCACAGTGTCACAATGCCAGAGTTTCACAGTGCCAGACTGTCACAACGCAGAATGTCACTGTGCCAGAGTGTCACAATGCAGAGTGTCACAATACAGAGTGTCACAGTGCCAGAGAGTCACAATGCCAGAGTGTCACAATCACAGAGTGTCACAGTGCCAGAATGTCACAGTGCCAGTGTCACAATGCAGAGTGTCACAATGCAGAGTGTCACAGTGTCAGAGTGTCACAATGCAGACTGTCACAGTGCCAGAGTGTCACAATACCAGAATGTCACTGTGCCAGTGTCACAATGCAGAGTGTCAGAGTGCCAGAGTGTCACAATGTGAGTGTCACAATGCAGAGTGTCACAGTGCCAGAGTGTCACAATGGAGAGTGTCACAATGCAGAGTGTCACAATGCCAGAGTGTCACAATACCAGAATGTCACAGTGCCAGAGTGTCGCAATGCAGAGTGTCACAATGCAGAGTGTCACAGTGCCACAGTGTCACAGTGCTAGAGTGTCACTATGCCAGAGAATGACAATGGAGAATGTCAGTCTGCTAGCGTGTCACAATGCAGAATGTCACAGTGCCAGAGTGTCACAGTGCCAGTGTCACAGTGCCAGAGTGTCAGAATGCGAGTGTCACAATGCAGAGTGTCAGAGTGCCACAGTGTCACTGTGCCAGAATGTCGCAGTGCCAGAGTGTCACAATGCAGAGTGTCACAGTGCCAGAGTGTCACTATGCCAGAGAATGGCAATGGAGAATGTCAGTCTGCTAGAGTGTCACAATGCAGAGTGTCACAGTGCAGAGTGTCACAATGCAGAGTGCCACTGTGCCAGTGTCACATGGCACAGTGTCACAATGCCAGAGTTTCACAGTGCCAGAGTGTCACAGCGCAGAGTGTCACAGTACCAGAGTGTCACAACACAGAATGTCACTGTGCCAGAGTGTCACAATGCAGAGTGTCACAGTACCAGAGTGTCACAATACAGGGTGTCACAATGCCAAAGTGTCACAGTGACAGAGTGTCACAATGCAGAATGGCACGGTGCAAGAGTGGCACAATGCAGAGTGTCACAGTGCCATTGTCACAGTGCCACAGTGTCACAATGCAAGAGTCTCACAGTGCCAGAGTGTCACAGTGCCAGAGTCTCACAATGCAAGTGTCACAATGCAGAGTGTCACAGTGCCACAGTGTCACAGTGCCAGAATGCCCCAGTGCCAGAACGTCGGTATGCCAGAGAATGACAATGCAGAATGTCACAGTGCCAGAGTGTCGCAATGCAGAGTGCCACTGTACCAGAGTGTCACAATACCAGAATGTCACAGGGCCAGCGTGTCACAATGCAGAATGTCACAATGCAGAGTGTCACAGTGCCACAGTGTCACAGTGCCTGAATGTCCCAGTGCCAGAGTGTCACTATGCCAGAGAATGACAATGCAGACTGTCACAGTGCCAGAGTGTCACAATGCCAGTGTCACAGTGTTAGAGTGTCACAATGCAGAGTGTCACAGTGCCAGAGTGTCACAGTGCCAGAGTGTCACAATGCAAGTGTCACAATGCAGAGTGTCACAGTGCCACAGTGTCACAGTGCCAGAATGTCCCAGTACCAGAGTGTCACTATGCCAGAGAATGACAATGCAGAATGTCACAGTGCCAGAGTGTCACAATGCAGAGTGCCAGTGTACCAGACTGCCACAATACCAGAATGTCACCGGGCCAGCGTATCACAATGCACAGTGTCACAATGCCAGAGTGTCACAGTGCCACAGTGTCATAGTGCTAGAGTGTCACAATGCAGTCTGTTACAGTGCCAGAGTGTCTCAATGCCAGACTCTCACAGTGCCAGAGAGTCACAATACAGAATGTCACTGTGCCAGAGTGTCACAATGCAGAGTGTCACAATGCAGTGTGTTACAGTGCCAGAGCGTCACTGTGCCAGAGTGTCACAATGCCAGAATGTCACAGTGCCAGAGTGTCACAATGCAGAGTGTCACAGTGCCAGAGTGTCACAAAGCAGAGTCGCAATGCTATGTCACAGTGCCAGTGTCACAATGCAGACTGTCACAGTGCCAGAGTGTCACAATGCCAGTGTCACAGTGTTAGAGTGTCACAATGCAGAGTGTCACAGTGCCAGAGTGTCACAGTGCCAGAGTGTCACAATGCAAGTGTCACAATGCAGAGTGTCACAGTGCCACAGTGTCACAGTGCCAGAATGTCCCAGTGCCAGAGTGTCACTATGCCAGAGAATGACAATTTAGAATGTCACAGTGCCAGAGTGTCACAATGCCAGAGTCACAATGCAGAGTATCACAATGCAGTGTGTTACAGTGCCAGAGTGTCACTGTGCCAGGCTCTCACAGTGCCAGAGAGTCACAATACAGAATGTCACTGTGCCAGAGTGTCACAATTCAGAGTGTCACCATACAGTGTCACAATGCAGAGCGTCACAATGCAGACTGTCACATTGCCAAAGTGTCACAGTGCCAGAGTTTCACAATGCAGTGTCACAATGCAGAGTGTCACAGTGCCATAGTCACAATGCAGAGTGTCACAATGCCAAAGTGTCACAGTGCCAGAGTGTCACAATGCAGAACGTCACTGTGCCAGTGTCACACGGCACAGTGTCACAATGCCAGAGATTCACAGTGCCAGAGTGTCACAACGCAGAACGTCACTGTGCCAGAGTGTCACAATGCAGACTGTCACAGTGCCAGAGAGTCACAATGCCAGAGTGTCACAATCCCAGAGTGTCAGAGTGCCAGAATGTCACAGTGCCAGAGAGTCACAATTCAGAGTGTCACAATGCAGAGTGTCAGTGTCAGAGTGTCACAATGCAGACTGTCACAGTGCCAGAGTGCCACAATACCAGAACGTCACTGTGCCAGAGTGTCACAATGCAGAGTGTTAGAGTGCCAGAGTGTCACAATGCGAGTGTCACAATGCAGAGTGTCACAGTGCCAGAGTGTCACTATGCCAGAGAATGACAATGCAGAATGTCATTCCGCTAGAGGGTCACAATGCAGAGTGTCACAGTTCCAGAGTGTCACAATGCAGAGTGTCACAATGCAGAGTGTCACAATGCCAGAGTGTCACAACACCAGAATGTCACAGTGCCAGAGTGTCACAATGCAGAGTGTCACAATGCAGAGTGTCACCATACAGTGTCACAATGCAGAGCGTCACAATGCAGACTGTCACAGTGCCAAAGTGTCACAGTGCCAGAGTTTCACAATGCAGTGTCACAATGCAGAGTGACACAGTGCCATAGTCACAATGCAGAGTGTCACAATGCCACAGTGTCACAGTGCTAGAGTGTCACAATGCCAGAGTCACAATGCAGAGTGTCACAATGAAGTGTGTTACAGTGCCAGAGTGTCACTATGCCAGACTCTCACAGTGCCAGAGTGTCACAATACAGAGTGTCACAATGGAGAGTGTGACAATGCAGACTGTCACAGTGCCAGAGTGTCACAGTGCCAGAGTGTCACAATGCAGTGTCACAATACAGAGTGTCACAGTGCCATAGTCACAATGCAGAGTGTCACAATGCCAAAGTGTCACAGTGCCAGAGTGTCACAATGCAGAACGTCACTGTGCCAGTGTCACACGGCACAGTGTCACAATGCCAGAGTTTCACAGTGCCAGAGTGTCTCAGCGCAGAGTGTCACAGTGCGAGAGTGTCACAATGCAGAGTGTCACTGTACCAGAGTGTCACAATGCAGAGTGTCACAATGCAGTGCCACAGTGCCAGAGGGTCACAATGCCAGAGTGTCAAAGTGCCAGAGTGTCACAATGCAGAACGGCACGGTGCCAGAGTGACACAATGCAGAGCGTCACAGTGCCAGAGTGCCACAATGCCAGAGTGTCACAGTGCCAGAATATCACAGTGCCAGAGTGTCACAATGCAGAGAACCACAATGCAGAGTGTCACTGTGCCAGAGTGTCACAATGCAGAGTGCCACTGTGCCAGAGTGTCACAATGCAGAGTGTTGCAATGCTATGTCACAGTGTCAGAGAGTCACAATGCAGACTCTCACAGTGCCAGAGTGTCACAATGCCAGTGACACTCTGCTAGAGTGTCACAATGCGGAGTGTTACAGTGCCAAAGTGTCACAATGCAAGAGTCTCACAGTGCCAGAGTGTCACAATGCAGAGTGTCACAGTGCCAGAGTTTCACAATGCAGTGTCACAATGAAGAGTGTCACAGCGCCATAGTCACAATGCAGAGTGTCACAATGCCAAAGTGTCACAGTGCCAGAGTGTCACAATGTAGAACGTCACTGTGCCAGTGTCACACGGCACAGTGTCACAATGCCAGAGATTCACAGTGCCATTGTCACAACGCAGAATGTCACTGTGCCAGACTATCACAATGCAGAGTGTCACAGTGCCAGAGAGTCACAATGCCAGAGTGTCACAATGCAGTGCCACAGTGCCAGAGTGTCACAATGCCAGAGTGTCACAATCCCAGAGTGTCACAGTGCCAGAATGTCACAGTGCCAGAGTGTCACAATTCAGAGTGTCACAATGCAGAGTGTCACAGTGTCAGATGTCACAATGCAGACTGTCACAGTGCCAGAGTGCCACAATACAGAGTGTCACAGTGCCAGTGTCACAATGCAGAGTGCTACTGTGCCAGAGTGTCACAATGCAGAGTGTCACAGGGACAGATTGTCACAATGCCAGAGTGTGACAATGCAGTGCCACAGTGCCAGAGTGTCACAATGCCAGAGTGTCACAATCCCAGAGTGTCACAGTGCCAGAATGTCACAGTGCCAGTGTGTCACAATGCAGTGTCACAATGCAGAGTGTCACGGTGCCAGAGTGCTACAATGCAGAGTGCCACTGTGCCAGAGTGTCACAACGCAGAGAGTCGCAATGCAATGTCACAGTGCCAGAGTGTCACAATGCAGAGTGCCACTGTGCCAGAGTGTCACAATGCAGAGGGTTGCAATGCTATGTCACAGTGCCGGAGTGTCACAATGCAGACTCTCACAGTGCCTGAGTGTCACAATGCCAGTGTCACAGTGCCAGAGTGTCACAATGCAGAGTGTCACAATGCAGAGTGTTACAGTGCCACAGTGTCACAATGCCAGAGTCTCACAGTGCCATAGTGTCACAATGCAGAATGTCACAGTGCCAGAGTGTCACAATGCAGACTGTCTCAGCGGCAGAGTGTCACAATGCCAGTGGCACAGTGCCAGAGTGTCACAATGCGAGTGTCACAATGCAGTGTCACAGTGCCACAGTGTCACAGTGCCAGAATGTCGCAGTGCCAGAGTGTCACAATGCGAGTGCCACAATGCAGAGTGTCACAGTGCCAGAGTGTCACAATGCAGAGTGTCACAATGCAGAGTGCCAATGTGCCAGAATGTCACAGTGCCAGATTGTCACAATGCAGAGTGTCACTGTGCCACAGTGTCACAGTGCTAGAGTGTCACAATGCCAGAGTCACAATGCAGAGTGTCACAATGCAGTGTGTTACAGTGCCAGAGTGTCACAATGCCAGGCTCTCACAGTGCCAGAGTGTCACAATGCAGAATGTCACTGTGCCAGAGTGTCACAATTCAGAGTGTCACAATACAGAGCGTCACAATGCAGTGTCACAATTCTGAGTGTCACAATGCAGAATGTCACAATGGAGAGTGTCACAATGCCAGTGTCGCAGTGCCAGAGTGTCACAGTGCCAGAGTGTCACAATGCAGAGTGTCACAATGCAGTGTCACAATAAACATATTAAGAAGCATGAAATTACTCTTTTCTTTATTATTAGAATAAACCAAACCAGGTTGGAAGAGACCTTCAAGATCATCGTGTCCAACCCATCAACCAATCCAACCCACCCAAACAGCTAACCCATGGCACAAGCACCCCGTCAAGTCTCCTTCTGAACACCTTCAATGACGGCGACTCCACCACCTCCCCGGGCAACCCGTTCCATAGCGCAATCACTCTTTCTGTATAGAACTTCTTCCTAACATCCAACCTGAACCTCCCCTGGCGCAGCTTGAGACTGTGTCCTCTTGTTCTGGTACTGGGTGCCTGGGAGAAGAGACCATCATCAGCCTGTCTACAACCTCCCTTCAGGTAGTTGTAGAGAGTGATAAGGTCACCCCTAAGTCTCCTCTTCTCCAGGCTAAGCAGCCCCAGCTCCCTCAGCCTCTCCTCATAGGGCTTGTGTTCCAAACCCCTCACCAACTTTGTTGCTCTTCTCTGGACTCGTTCCAGCAAGTCAACATCCTTCCTAAACTGAGGGGCCCAGAACTGGACACAGTACTCGAGGTGTGGCCTAACCAGTGCAGTGTACAGGGGCAGAATGACCTCCCTGCTCCTGCTGGCCACACTGTTCTTGATGCAGGCCAGGATGCCATTTGCCCTCTTGGCTGCCTGGGCACACTGCAGGCTCATGTTAAGCCTACCATCAACCAGCACCCCCAGATCCCTCTCTGCCTGGCTGCTCTCTAGCCACTCTGACCCCAGCCTGTAGCACTGCATGGGGTTGTTGTGGCCAATGTGCAGAACCCGGCATTTGGATGTGTTAAATCTCATGCCGTTGGATTCTGCCCATCTGTCCAGCCTGTCCAGGTCTCTCTGCAGAGCCTCTCTACCCTCCAGCAGATCAACTCTTGCCCCCAGCTTGGTGTCGTCAGCAAATTTACTGATGATGGACTCAATGCCCTCATCCAGATCATCAATAAAGATGTTAAAGAGCACAGGGCCCAGCACTGATCCTTGGGGCACACCACTAGTGACTGGTTGCCAGCTGGATGTGGCACCATTCACCACCACTCTCTGGGTTCGGCCCTCCAGCCAGTTCCTAACCCATCGCAGTGTGCTCCCGTCCAAGCCATGGGCTGACAGCTTGGCCAGCAGTTTGCTATGGGGGACGGTGTCAAAGGCCTTGCTGAGGTCCAGGTAGACTACATCAACAGGCCTCCCCACATCCACCAGGCGGGTCACCTGATCATAGAAGGAGATCAGGTTGGTCAGGCAGGACCTGCCCTTCCTAAATCCATGCTGGCTAGGCCTGATCCCTTGGCCATCCTGTAAGTGTTGTGTTATTGAACTCAGGATGACCTGTTCCATGATCTTGCCTGGCACTGAGGTCAGGCTGACAGGCCTGTAATTCCCTGGCTCATCCAACCGGCCCTTCTTATGGATGGGCACCACGTTGGCCAGCTTCCAGTCCTCTGGGACCTCGCCAGTGAGCCAGGACTGCTGGAAAATTATGGAGAGTGGCTTGGCCAGCTCATCTGCCAGCTCTCTCAGCACCCTAGGATGAATCCCATCTGGTCCCATGGACTTGTGGGGATCCAAGCTGCTAAGGAGAGTTCCAACTACCGCCTCATGGAACATAGGGAAACTGTGCAGCTCCCTGGCTCCTTCTGCTAGCTCTGCAGACCAGCTGTCAGGAAGACGTTCTGCCCTTCTAGTAAAAATTGAGGCAAAGAAGGTGTTAAGTATCTCTGCCTTTTCCTTATCCTTGGTTACAATGTTCCCCTCCGTATCCACCAAGGAGTGGAGGTTTTCCTTCCCCTTCCTCTTACTATTAATGTATTTATAGAAGGACTTTTTGTTGTCCTTCACAGTAGAGGCCAGTTTAAGTTCCAAGTGTGCTTTTGCCTCCCTAATTCTCTTCCTACAAGACCTAGCAACATCCTTAAACATTCTGTGGGTTGCCTCCCCTCGCTTCCAAAGGTGATACACCCTCTTTTTTTCCCTCAGTTCCATTAAAAGTTCATGAACCATCCAGGCTGGCCGTCTGCCCCGGCGGCTCATCTTCTGGCACATTGGCACAGCCTGTCCCTGAGCCTTCAACAATTCTTCATTGAAGTAGGTCCAGCTCTCCTGGACCCCTTTGTTTTTAAGGACTTTATCCCAAGGAACCCTCTGAATTAGTTCCTTGAGTAACCCAAAGTCTGCCCTCCGGAAGTCCAGAGTGGAGGTCTTCTTGCCGCCCCTCTTGGCTTGACCAAAAACCGAGAATTCAATTATCTCGTGGTCACTGGACCCCAAACACCCTCCAACCACCACATCACCCACCAGTCCTTCCCTGTTGGTGAAGAGGAGGTCAAGCATAGCCTTGCCCCTGGTAGGCTCTCGCAGCACCTGGGATAAGAAGCTGTCCTCCATGCATTCTAAAAACCTTCTAGACTGTCTCCTCTCTGCCGTGTTGAGTTCCCAGCAGATGTCAGGCAGGTTGAAGTCACCCATGAGAACAAGGTCCGGAGATCTTGAGACAGCCCTAAGCTGCCTATAGAATGCTTCGTCAACATCTTCCTCCTGGTTGGGTGGTCTATAACAGACTCCAACCAGGGTGTCTGCCCTGCTGGTCTTCCCTCTAATTCTTATCCACAAGCATTCAACCCGATCATCCCTAAATGCAGAGTGTCACAGTGCCATAGTCACAATGCAGAGTGTCACAATGCCAAAGTGTCACAGTGCCAGAGTGTCACAATGTAGAACGTCACTGTGCCAGTGTCACACGGCACAGTGTCACAATGCCAGAGTTTCACAGTGCCAGAGTGTCACAGCGCAGAGCGTCACAGTGCGAGAGTGTCACAACACAGAATGTCACAATGCCAGAGTGTCACAGTGCCAGAGTGTCACAATGCAGAACGGCACGGTGCCAGAGTGACACAATGCAGAGTGTCACAGTGCCAGAGTGCTACAATGCCAGAGTGTCACTGTACCAGAATGCCACAGTGCCAGAGTGTCACAATGACAGAGTGTCACAGTGCCAGAGTGTCACAATGCAGAGTGCCACTGTGTAGAGTGTCACAATACCAGAATTTCACAGTGCCAGAGTGTCACAATGCAGAGTGTCACAATGTAGAGTGTCACAGAGCCAGAGTGTCACAATGCGAGTGTCACAATGCAGAGTGTCACAGTGCCAGAGTGTTACTATGCCAGAGAATGACAACGCAGAATGTGACTCAACTAGAGTGTCACAATGCAGAGTGTCACAGTACCAGAGTGTGACAATGCCAGAGTGTCACAGTGCCTGAGTGTCACAATGCAGAGTGCCACTCTGCCAGAGTGTCACAATGCAGAGTGTCGCAATGCAATGTCACAGTGCCAGAGTGTCAGAATGCAGACTCTCACAGTGCCAGAGTGTCACAGTGCCAGTGTCACAGTGCCACAGTGTCACAATGCGAGTGTCACAGTGCTAGAGTGTCACAATGCGTGTCACAATGCAGAGTGTTACAGTGCCACAGTGTCACAATGCCACAGTCTCACAGTGCCATAGTGTCACAATGCAGAATGTCGCAGTGCCAGAATGTCACAATGAAGAGTGTCACAGCGCCAGAGTGTCACTATGCCAGAGAATGACAATGCAGAATGTCGCTCTGCTAGAGTGTCACAATGCAGAGTGTCACAGTGCCAGAGTGTCACAATGCAGAGAGCCACTGTGCCAGAGTGTCACAATGTAGAGAGTCGCAATGCAGTGTCCCAATGCAGAGTGTCTCAATGCAGAATGTCACAATGCCAGAGTGTCACAATGCAGAGTGTCACAGTGCCAGAGTGTCACTATGCCAGAGAATGACAATGCAGAATGTCGCTCTGCTAGAGTGTCACAATGCAGAGTGTCACAGTGCCAGAGTGTCACAATGCAGAGTGCCACTGTGCCAGAGCGTCACAATGCAGTGTCGCAATGCTATGTCACAGTGCCAGAGTGTCACAATGCAGACACTCACAGTGCCAGAGAGTCACAGTGCCAGTGTCACAGTGCTAGAGTGTCACAATGCCAGTGTCACAATGCAGTGTTACAGTGCCACAGTGTCACAATGCCAGAGTCTCACAGTGCCATAGTGTCACAATGCAGAATGTCGCAGTGCCATAGTGTCACAATGCAGAGTGTCACAGTGCCAGAGTGTCACAATGCAGAGTGTCACAGTGCCACATTGTCACAGTGCTAGAGTGTCACATTGCCTGAGTCACAATGCAGAGTGTCACAATGCAGAGTGTCACAGTGCCAGTGTCACAATGCAGAGTTTCACAATGCAGTGTCACAATGCAGAGTGTCACAGTGCCATAGTCACAATGCAGAGTGTCACAATGCCAAAGTGTCACAGTGCCAGAGTGTCACAATGCAGAACGTCACTGTGCCAGTGTCACACGGCACAGTGTCACAATGCCAGAGTTTCACAGTGCGAGAGTGTCACAGCGCAGAGTGTCACAGTGCGAGAGTGTCAAAACGCAGAATGTCACTGTGCCAGAGTGTCACAATGCAGAGTGTCACAGTACCAGAGTGTCACAACACCAGAGTGTCACAAAGCAGTGTCCCAAAGCAGAGTGTTACAGTGAGGAGTGCCACAATGCAGAGTGTCACTGTGCCAGACTGTCACAATGCAGAGTGTCAGAATGCAGTGTCACACTGCAGAGTGTCACACTGCAGAGTGTCACAATGCCAGAGTGTCACGGTTCCAGAGTGTCATGATGCCTGACTGTCACAGTGCCAGAGTGTCACAGTGAAGAGTGTCACAGTGCCAGAGATTCACAATGACAGAGTGTCACAGTGCTAGAATGTCACAGTGCCAGAGTGTTACAATGTCAGAGTGTCACAGTGCCAGAGAGTCACAAAGCAGAGTGTCACAATGGAGAGTGTCACAATGCCATAGTGTCACAGTGCCAGAGTGTCACAATGTAGAATGTCACTGTGCCAGAGTGTCACAATGCAGAGCATCAAAATGCCAGAGTGTCACAATGCAGAGTGTCACAATGCAGAGTGTCACAATGCCAGAGTGTCACACTGCCAGAGTGTCACAATGCCAGAGTGTCACAATGCCAGAGTGTCACACTGCCAGTGTGTCACAATGCAGAACGTCACTGTGCCAGAGTGTCACAATGCAGAGTGTCACAATGCCAGAGTGCCACAATGCCAGAGTGTCACAGTGCCACAGTGTCACAATGCCAGAGTGTTACAATTCACAGTGTCTCAGAGCAGAGACTCATAGTGAAAAAGTTTCACAATGGCAGAGCATCACAATGCAGAGTGTCACAGCGCAGATTGTGAAAATACCAGAGTGTCACAATGCCAGAGTGTCACAATGCCAGAGTGTCACAATGCAGAGTGCCACTGTGCCAGAGTTTCACAATGCAGAGTGTCGCAATGCTATGTCACAGTGCCAGAGTGTCACAATGGAGACTCTCGCAGTGCCAGAGTGTCACAGTGCCAGTGTCACAGTGCTAGAGTGTCATAATGCCAGTGTCACAATGCAGAGTGTCACAATGCAGAGTGTTACAGTGCCACAGTGTCATAATGCCAGAGTCTCACAGTGCCATAGTGTCACAATGCAGAATGTCACAGTGCCAGAGTGTCACAATGCCAGTGTAACACTGCCAGAGTGTCAGAATGCGAGTGTCACAATGCAGAGTGTCAGAGAGCCACAGTGTCACTGTGCCAGAGAATGACAATGGAGAATGTCACTCTGCTAGACTGTCAGAATGCAGAGTGTCACAGTGCCAGAGTGTCACAATGCAGAGTGCCACTGTGCCAGTATCACACGGCACAGTGTCACAATGCCAGAGTTTCACAGTGCTAGAGTGTCACAGCGCAGAGTGTCACAGTACCAGAGTGTCACAACGCAGAATGTCACTGTGCCAGAGTGTCACAATGCAGAGTGTCACAGTACCAGAGTATCACAATGCAGGGTGTCACAATGCCAAAGTGTCACAGTGACAGAGTGTCACAATGCAGAACGGCACGGTGCAAGAGTGGCACAATGCAGAGTGTCACAATGCAGAGTGTCACAGTACCAGAGTGTTCACAATGCAGACTGTCACAGTGCCAGAGTGTCACAATACCAGAATGTCACTGTGCCAGTGTCACAATGCAGAGTGCCAGAGTGCCACAATGCGAGTGTCACAATGCAGAGTGTCACAGTGCCAGAGTGTCACTATGCCAGAGAATGACAATGCAGAATGTCACTCTGCTAGAGTGTCACAATGCAGTGTCACAGTTCCAGAGTGTCACAATGCAGAGTGTCACAATGCAGAGTGTCACAATTCCAGAGTGTCACAATACCAGAATGTCACAGTGCCAGAGTGTCACAATGCAGAGTGTCACAATGCAGAGTGTCACAGTGCCACAGTGTCACAGTACCAGAGTGTAACAACGCAGAATGTCACTGTGCCAGAGTGTCACAATGCAGAGTGTCACAGTACCAGAGTATCACAATGCAGGGTGTCACAATGCGAAAGTGTCACAGTGACAGAGTGTCACAATGTAGAACGGCACGGTGCAAGGGTGGCACAATGCAGAGTGTCACAGTGCCAGTGTCACAGAGCTAGAGTGTCACAATGCTAGAGTGTCACAATGCAGAGTGTCACAGTGCCAGAGTGTCACTATGCCAGAGAATGACAATGCAGAATGTCACTCTGCTAGAGTGTCACAATGCAGTGTCACAGTTCCAGAGTGTCACAATGCCAGAGTGTCACAGAGCCAGAGTGTCACTATGCCAGAGAATGACAATCCAGAATGTCACTCTGCTAGGGTGTCACAATGCAGAGTGTCACAGTGCTAGAGTGTCACAATGCCAGACTCTCACAGTGCGAGAGTGTCACAATGCAGAATGTCACTGTGCCAGAGTGTCACAATTCAGAGTGTCACAATGCAGAGTGTCACAATGCAGAGTGTCACAATGCAATGTCACAATGCAGAGTGTCACATTGCCATAGTCACAAAGCAGAGTGTCACAATGCCAAACTGTCACAGTGCCAGAGTGTCACAATACAGAACGTCACTGTGCCAGTGTCACACGGCACAGTGTCATAATGCCAGAGTTTCGCAGTGCCAGAGTGTCACAGCGCAGAGTGTCACAGTGCGAGAGTGTCACAACGCAGAATGTCACTGTGCCAGAGTGTCACAATGCACAGTGTCACAATGCCAGAGTGTCACAGTGCCAGAGTGTCACAATGCAGAGTGCCACTGTGCCAGAGTGTCACAATACCAGAATGTCACAGTGCCAGAGTGTCACAATACAGAGTGTCACAATGCCAAAGTGTCACAGTGTCAGAGTGCCACAGCACAGAGTGTAACAGTGCGAGAGTGTCACAACGCAGAATGTCACTGTGCCAGAGTGTCACAATGCCAGTGTAACAATGCCAGAGTGTCACAATGCCAGAGTGTCACAATGCCAGAGTGTCACGGTCCAAGAGTGTTACAATGCCAGAATGTCACAGTACCACAGTGTCACAATGCAGAACGGCACGGTGCCAGAGTGACACAATGCACAGTGTCACAGTGCCAGTGTCACAGTGCTAGAGTGTAACAATGCCAGTGTCACAATGCAGAGTGTCACAATGCAGAGTGTTACAGTGCCACAGTGTCACAATGCCAGAGTCTCACGGTGCCATAGTGTCACAATGCAGAATGTCACAGTGCCATAGTGTCACAATGCAGAGTGTCACAGTGCCAGAGTGTCACAATGCAGAGTGCCACTGTGCCAGAGTGTCACAGTACCAGAATGTCACAGTGCCAGAGTGTCACAATGCCAGAGTGTCACAATGCCAGAATGTCACAGTGCCAGAGTGTCACAATGCAGAGTGCCACTGTGCCAGAGTTTCACAATGCACAGTGTCACAATGCCAGAGTGTCACAGTGCCAGAGTGTCACAATGCAGAGTGCCACTGTGCCAGAGTGTCACAATACCAGAATGTCACAGTGCCAGAGTGTCAAAATACAGAGTGTCACAATGCCAAAGTGTCACAGTGTCAGAGTGCCACAGCACAGAGTGTAACAGTGCGAGAGTGTCACAACGCAGAATGTCACTGTGCCAGAGTGTCGCAATGCTATGTCACAGTGCCAGAGTGTCACAATGGAGACTCTCACAGTGCCAGAGTGTCACAATGCCAGTGTCACAGTGCTAGAGTGTCACAATGCCAGTGTCACAGTGCAGAGTGTCACAATGCAGAGTGTCACAATGCAGTGTCACAATGCAGAGTGTCACATTGCCATAGTCACAAAGCAGAGCGTCACAATGCCAAACTGTCACAGTGCCAGAGTGTCACAATACAGAACGTCACTGTGCCAGTGTCACACGGCACAGTGTCATAATGCCAGAGTTTCACAGTGCCAGAGTGTCACAGCACAGAGTGTCACAGTGCGAGAGTGTCACAACGCAGAATGTCACTGTGCCAGAGTGTCACAATGCACAGCGTCACAATGCCAGAGTGTCACAGTGCCAGAGTGTCACAATGCAGAGTGCCACTGTGCCAGAGTGTCACAATACCAGAATGTCACAGTGCCAGAGTGTCACAATACAGAGTGTCACAATGCCAAAGTGTCACAGTGTCAGAGTGCCACAGCACAGAGTGTAACAGTGCGAGAGTGTCACAACGCAGAATGTCACTGTGCCAGAGTGTCACAATGCCAGTGTCACAGTGCCAGAGTGTCACAATTCAGAACGGCACGGTGCCAGAGTGACACAATGCAGAGTGTCACAGTGCCAGAGTGCCACAATGCCAGAGTGTCACAGTGCCAGAGTGTCGCAGGGCCAGAGTGTCACACTGCAGAATGTCACAATGCCAGAGTGTCATGGTCCAAGAGTGTTACAATGCCAGAATGTCACAGTGCCAGAGTGTCACAATGCAGACTGTCACAGTGCCAGTGTGTCACAATACCAGAATCTCACTGTGCCAGTGTCACAATGCAGAGTGTCACAGTGCCAGAGTGTCACAATTCAGACTGTCACAATGCCAGAGTGTCACAATACCAGAATGTCACAGTGCCAGAGTGTCACAATGCAGAGTGTCACAATGCAGAGTGTCACAGTGCCACAGTGTCACAGTGCTAGAGTGTCACAATGCCAGAGTCACAATGCAGAGTGTCACAATGCAGTGTGTTACAGTGCAGGAGTGTCACAATGCCAGACTCTCACAGTGCCAGAGTGTCACAATACAGAGTGTCACAATGGAGACTGTCACAATGGAGAGTGTCACAGTGCCAGAGTGTCACAGCGCCAGAGTGTCACAATGCAGAGTGTGACAATGCAGTGTCACAATGCAGAGTGTCACAGTACCAGAGGGTCACAATGCAGGGTGTCACAAAGAAGTGCCACAGTGCCAGAGTGTCACAATGCCAGAGTGTCACAGTGCCAGAGTGTCACAATGCAGAACGGCACGGTGCCAGAGTGACACAATGCACAGTGTCACAGTGCCAGTGTCACAGTGCTAGAGTGTAACAATGCCAGTGTCACAATGCAGAGTGTCACAATGCAGAGTGTTACAGTGCACAGTGTCACAATGCCAGAGTCTCACGGTGCCATAGTGTCACAATGCAGAATGTCACAGTGCCATAGTGTCACAATGCAGAATGTCACAGTGCCAGAGTGTCACAATGCAGAGTGCCACTGTGCCAGAGTGTCACAGTACCAGAATGTCACAGTGCCAGAGTGTCACAATGCCAGAGTGTCACAATGCCAGAATGTCACAGTGCCAGAGTGTCACAATGCAGAGTGCCACTGTGCCAGAGTTTCACAATGCAGAGTGTCGCAATGCTATGTCACAGTGCCAGAGTGTCACAATGGAGACTCTCACAGTGCCAGAGTGTCACAGTGCCAGTGTCACAGTGCTAGAGTGTCACAATGCCAGTGTCACAATGCAGAGTGTCACAATGCAGAGTGTTACAGTGCCACAGTGTCATAATGCCAGTCTCACAGTGCCATAGTGTCACAATGCAGAATGTCACAGTGCCAGAGTGTCACAGTGCCAGTGCCACAGTGCCAGAGGGTCAGAATGCGAGTGTCACAATGCAGAGTGTCAGAGTGCCACAGTGTCACTGTGCCAGAATGTCGCAGAGCCAGATTGTCACAAAGCAGAGTGTCACAGTGCCAGAGTGTCAAAATGCAGAGTGCCACTGTGCCAGTGTCACACGGCACAGTGTCACAATGCCAGAGTTTCACAGTGCCAGAGTGTCACAGCGCAGAGTGTCACAGTACCAGAGTGTCACGACGCAGAATGTCACTGTGCCAGAGTGTCACAATGCAGAGTGTCACAGTACCAGAGTGTCACAATGCAGAGTGTCACAATGCCAAAGAGTCACAGTGACAGAGTGTCACAATGCAGAACGGCACGGTGCAAGAGTGGCACAAGTCAGAGTGTCACAGTGTCAGCATCACAGTGCTAGAGTGTCACAATGCAGAATGTCACAGTCCCAGAGTGTCACAATGCAGAGTGCCACTGTGCCAGAGTGTCACAATACCAGAATGTCACAGTGCCAGAGTGTCACAATACAGAGTGTCACAATGCCAAAGTGTCACAGTGTCAGAGTGCCACAGCACAGAGTGTAACAGTGCGAGAGTGTCACAACGCAGAATGTCACTGTGCCAGAGTGTCACAATGCCAGTGTCACAGTGCCAGTGTCACAATTCAGAACGGCACGGTGCCAGAGTGACACAATGCAGAGTGTCACAGTGCCAGAGTGCCACAATGCCAGAGTGTCACAGTGCCAGAGTGTCGCAGGGCCAGAGTGTCACACTGCAGAATGTCACAATGCCAGAGTGTCATGGTCCAAGAGTGTTACAATGCCAGAATGTCACAGTGCCAGAGTGTCACAATGCAGACTGTCACAGTGCCAGTGTGTCACAATACCAGAATCTCACTGTGCCAGTGTCACAATGCAGAGTGTCACAGTGCCAGAGTGTCACAATGCAGACTGTCACAATGCCAGAGTGTCACAATACCAGAATGTCACAGTGCCAGAGTGTCACAATGCAGAGTGTCACAATGCAGAGTGTCACAGTGCCACAGTGTCACAGTGCTAGAGTGTCACAATGCCAGAGTCACAATGCAGAGTGTCACAATGCAGTGTGTTACAGTGCAGGAGTGTCACAATGCCAGACTCTCACAGTGCCAGAGTGTCACAATACAGAGTGTCACAATGGAGACTGTCACAATGGAGAGTGTCACAGTGCCAGAGTGTCACAGCGCCAGAGTGTCACAATGCAGAGTGTGACAATGCAGTGTCACAATGCAGAGTGTCACAGTACCAGAGGGTCACAATGCAGGGTGTCACAAAGAAGTGCCACAGTGCCAGAGTGTCACAATGCCAGAGTGTCACAGTGCCAGAGTGTCACAATGCAGAACGGCACGGTGCCAGAGTGACACAATGCACAGTGTCACAGTGCCAGTGTCACAGTGCTAAAGTGTAACAATGCCAGTGTCACAATGCAGAGTGTCACAATGCAGAGTGTTACAGTGCACAGTGTCACAATGCCAGAGTCTCACGGTGCCATAGTGTCACAATGCAGAATGTCACAGTGCCATAGTGTCACAATGCAGAGTGTCACAGTGCCAGAGTGTCACAATGCAGAGTGCCACTGTGCCAGAGTGTCACAGTACCAGAATGTCACAGTGCCAGAGTGTCACAATGCCAGAGTGTCTCAATGCCAGAATGTCACAGTGCCAGAGTGTCACAATGCAGAGTGCCACTGTGCCAGAGTTTCACAATGCAGAGTGTCGCAATGCTATGTCACAGTGCCAGAGTGTCACAATGGAGACTCTCACAGTGCCAGAGTGTCACAGTGCCAGTGTCACAGTGCTAGAGTGTCACAATGCCAGTGTCACAATGCAGAGTGTCACAATGCAGAGTGTTACAGTGCCACAGTGTCATAATGCCAGTCTCACAGTGCCATAGTGTCACAATGCAGAATGTCACAGTGCCAGAGTGTCACAGTGCCAGTGCCACAGTGCCAGAGGGTCAGAATGCGAGTGTCACAATGCAGAGTGTCAGAGTGCCACAGTGTCACTGTGCCAGAATGTCGCAGAGCCAGATTGTCACAAAGCAGAGTGTCACAGTGCCAGAGTGTCAAAATGCAGAGTGCCACTGTGCCAGTGTCACACGGCACAGTGTCACAATGCCAGAGTTTCACAGTGCCAGAGTGTCACAGCGCAGAGTGTCACAGTACCAGAGTGTCACGACGCAGAATGTCACTGTGCCAGAGTGTCACAATGCAGAGTGTCACAGTACCAGAGTGTCACAATGCAGAGTGTCACAATGCCAAAGAGTCACAGTGACAGAGTGTCACAATGCAGAACGGCACGGTGCAAGAGTGGCACAAGTCAGAGTGTCACAGTGTCAGCATCACAGTGCTAGAGTGTCACAATGCAGAATGTCACAGTTCCAGAGTGTCACAATGCCAGAGTCTCACAGAGCCAGAGTGTCACTATGCCTGAGAATGACAATGCAGAATGTCACTCTGCTAGGGTGTCACAATGCAGAGTGTCCCAGTGCTAGAGTGTTACAATGCCAGAGTCACAATGCAGAGTGTCACAATGCAGAGTGTTACAGTGCCAGAGTGTCACAATGCCAGACTCTCACAGTGCCAGAGTGTCACAATGCAGAATGTCACTGTGCGAGAGTGTCACAATTCAGAGTGTCACAATACAGAGTGTCACTATGCAGAGTGTCACAATGCAGACTGTCACAGAGCCACAGTGTCACAGCGCCAGAGTGTCACAATGCAGAGTGTCACAATGCAGTGTCACAATGCAGAGTGTCACAGTGCCATAGTCACAATGCAGAGTGTCACAATGCCAAACTGTCACAGTGTCAGAGTGTCACAATGCAGAACGTCACTGTGCCAGTGTCACAAGGCACAGTGTCACAATGCCAGAGTTTCACAGTGCCAGAGTGTCACAACGCAGAGTGTCACAGTGCGAGAGTGTCACAATGCAGAGTGTCACAGTGCCAGAGTGTCACAATGCAGAACGGCACGCTGCCAGAGTGTCACAATGCAGAGTGTCAAAATGCAGTGTCACAATGCACAGTGTCACAGTGCCAGTGTCACAGTGCTAGAGTGTAACAATACCAGTGTCACAATGCAGAGTGTCACAATGCAGAGTGTTACAGTGCCACAGTGTCACAATGCCAGAGTCTCACGGTGCCATAGTGTCACAATGCAGAATGTCACAGTGCCAGAGTGTCACAATGCAGAGTGTCACAGTGCCAGAGTCTCACAATGCAGAGTGCCACTGTGCCAGACTGTCACAATACCAGAATGTCACAGTGCCAGAGTGTCACAATGCAGAGTGTCACAATGCAGAGTGTCACAGTGCCACAGTGTCACGGACCCAGAGTGTCACAGTGCCAGTGTGTCACAATGCCAGAGTGTCACAATGCAGAGTGTCACAATGCAGTGTGTTACAGTGCCAGAGTGTCACAATGCCAGAGCGTCACTGTGCCAGTGTCACAATGCCAGAATGTCACAGTGCCAGAGTGTCACAATGCAGAGTGTCACTGTGCCAGAGTGTCACAAAGCAGAGTCGCAGTGCTATGTCACAGTGCCAGAGTGTCACAATGCAGACTCTCACAGTCCCAGAGTGTCACAATGCCAGTGTCACAGTGCTAGAGTGTCACAATGCAGACTGTTACAGTGCCACAGTGTCACAATGCAAGAGTCTCACAGTGCCAGAGTGTCACAATGGAGAGTGTCACAGTGCCACAGTGTCACAGTGCCAGAATGTCCCAGTGCCAGAGTGTCACTATGCCAGAGAATGACAATGCAGAATGTCACAGTGCCAGAGTGTCACAATGCAGAGTGCCACTGTACCAGAGTGTCACAATACCAGAATGTCACAGTGCCAGCGTGTCACAATGCAGAATGTCACAATGCAGAGTATCACAGTGCCACAGTGTCACAGCACTAGAGTGTCACAATGCCAGAGTCACAAAGCAGAGCGTCACAATGCAGTGTGTTACAGTGCCAGAGTGTCACAATGCCAGACTCTCACAGTGCCAGAGACACACAATACAGAATGTCACTGTTCCAGAGTGTCACAATTCAGAGTGTCACCATACAGTGTCACAAAGCAGAGCGTCACACTGCAGAGTGCCACTGTGCCAAAGTGTCACAATGCCAGAGTGTCACAATGCAGAACGTCACTGTGCCAGTGTCACACGGCACAGTGTCACAATGCCAGAGATTGACAGTGCCAGAGTGTCACAACGCAGAATGTCACTGTGCCACAGTGTCACAATGCAGAGTGTCACAGTACCAGAGTGTCACAATGCCAGAGTATCACAATGCAGAGTGTCACAGTGCCAGAGTGTCACAATGCGAGTGTCACAATGCAGATTGTCACAGTGCCACAGTGTCACAGTGCCAGAATGTCCCAGTGCCAGAGTGTCACTATGCCAGAGAATGACAATGCAGAATGTCACAGTACCAGAGTGTCACAATGCCAGAGTATCACAATACAGAGTGTCACAGTGCCAGAGAGTCACAATGCCAGAGTGTCACAATCCCAGAGTGTCACAGTGCCAGAATGTCACAGTGCCAGTGTCACAATGCAGAGTGTCAGAGTGCCAGAGTGTCACAATGCAAGTGTCACAATGCAGGGTGTCAGAGTGACAGAGTGTCACTATGCCAGAGAATGACGATGCAGAATGTCACTCTGCTAGAGTGTCACAATGCAGTGTCACCAGTTCCAGAGGGTCACAATGCAGAGTGCCACAATGCCAGAGTGTCACAATACTAGAATGTCACAGTGGCAGAGAGTCACAATACAGAATGTCACTGTGCCAGAGTGTCACAGTTCAGAGTGTCACCATACAGTGTCACAATGCAGAGCGTCACAATGCAGACTGTCACAGTGCCAAAGTGTCACAGTGCCAGAGTTTCACAATGCAGTGTCACAATGCAGAGTGTCACAGTGCCATAATCACAATGCAGAGTGTCACAATGCCAAAGTCTCACAGTACCAGAGTGTCACAATGCAGAACGTCACTGTGCCAGTGTCACACGGCACAGTGTCACAATGCCAGAGATTCACAGTGCCAGAGTGTCACAACGCAGAATGTCACTGTGCCAGAGTGTCACCATGCAGAATGTCACAGTACCAGAGTGTCACAATGCCAGAGTATCACAATGCAGAGTGTCACAGTGCCAGAGAGTCACAATGCCAGAGTGTCACAATGCAGAGTGTCACTGTGCCAGAGTGTCACAAAGCAGAGTCGCAATGCTATGTCACAGTGCCAGAGTGTCACAATGCAGACTCTCACAGTGCCAGAGTGTCACAATGCCAGTGTCACAGTGCTAGAATGTCACAATGCAGATTGTTACTGTGCCACAGTGTCACAATGCAAGTCTCACAGTGCCAGAGTGTCACAATGCAGAGTGTCACAGTGCCAGAGTGTCACAGTGCCAGAGTGTCACAATGCAAGTGTCACACTGCAGAGTGTCACAGTGCCACAGTGTCACAGTGCCAGAATGTCCCAGTGCCAGAGTGTCACTATGCCAGAGAATGACAATGCAGAATGTCACACTGCCAGAGTGTCATAATGCAGAGTGCCACTGTGCCAGAGTGTCACAGTGCTAGAGTGTCACAATGCAAGTGTCACAATGCAGAGTGTCACAGTACCACAGTGTCACAGTGCCAGAATGTCCCAGTGCCAGAGTGTCACTATGCCAGAGAATGACAATGCAGAATGTCACAGTACCACAGTGTCACAGTGCCAGAGAGTCACATTGCCAGAGTGTCACAATCCCAGAGTGTCACAGTGCCAGAATGTCACAGTGCCAGAGTGTCACAATGCAGAGTGTCACAATGCAGTGTCACAATACGAGAATGTCACTGTGCCAGTGTCACAATGCAGAGTGTCAGAGTGCCAGAGTGTCACAATGCAAGTGTCACAATGCAGAGTGTCACAGTGCCAGAGTGTCACTCTGCCAGAGAATGACAATGCAGTATGTCACTCTGCTAGAGTGTCACAATGCAGTGTCACAGTTCCAGAGTGTCACAATGCAGAGTGTCACAATGCAGAGTGTCACAATGCCAGAGTGTCACAATACCAGAATGTCACAGTGCCAGAGAGTCACAATACAGAATGTCACTGTGCCAGAGTGTCACAATTCAGAGTGTCACCATACAGTGTCACAATGCAGAGCGTCACAATGCAGACTGTCACAGTGCCAAAGTGTCACAGTGCCAGAGTTTCACAATGCAGTGTCACAATGCATAGTGTCACAGTGCCATAATCACAATGCAGAGTGTCACAATGCCAAAGTGTCACAGTGCCAGAGTGTCACAATGCAGAACGTCACTGTGCCAGTGTCACACGGCACAGTGTCACAATGCCAGAGTTTCACAGTGCCAGAGTGTCACAGCGCAGTGTCACAGTGCGAGAGTGTCACAACACAGAATGTCACAGTGCCAGAGTGTCACAACGCAGAATGTCACTGTGCCAGAGTGTCACAATGCAGAGTGTCACAGTACCAGAGTGTCACAATGCCAGAGTATCACAATGCAGAGCGTCACTGTGCCAGAGTGTCACAATGCCAGAATGTCACAGTGCCAGAGTGTCACAATGCAGAGTGTCACTGTGCCAGTGTCACAAAGCAGAGTCGCAATGCTATGTCACAGTGCCAGAGTGTCACAATGCAGACTCTCACAGTGCCAGAGTGTCACAATGCCAGTGTCACAGTGCTAGAGTGTCACAATGCAGAGTGTTACAGTGCCAGAGTGTCACAATGCAAGAGTCTCACAGAGCCAGAGTGTCACAATGCAGAGTGTCACAGTGCGAGAGTGTCACAACGCAGAATGTCACTGTGCCAGAGTGTCACAATGCAGAGTGTCACAGTGCCAGAGTGTCACAATGCAGAGTATCACAATGCAGAGTGTCCCTGTGCCAGAGTGTCACAATGCAGAGTGCCACTGTGTCAAAGTGTCACAATGCAGGGTGTTGCAATGCTATGTCACAGTGTCAGAGTGTCACAATGCAGACTCTCACAATGCCAGAGTGTCACAATGCCAGTGACACTCTGCTAGAGTGTCACAATGCAGAGTGTCACAGTGCCAGAGTGTCACAGTGCCAGAGTGTCACAATGCGAGTGTCACAATGCAGATTGTCACAGTGCCACAGTGTCACAGTGCCAGAATGTCCCAGTGCCAGAGTGTCACTATGCCAGAGAATGGCAATGCAGAATGTCACAGTGCAAGAGTGTCACAATGCAGAGTGCCACTGTGCCAGAGTGTCACAGTGCCAGAGTGTCACAATGCGAGTGTCACAATGCAGATTGTCACAGTGCCACAGTGTCACAGTGCCAGAATGTCCCAGTGCCAGAGTGTCACTATGCCAGAGAATGACAATGCAGAATGTCACAGTACCAGAGTGTCAAAATGCCAGAGTATCACAATACGGAGTGTCACAGTGCCAGAGAGTCACAATGCCAGAGTGTCACAATCCCAGAGTGTCACAGTTCCAGAATGTCACATTGCCAGAATGTCACAATGCAGAGTGTCACAATGCAGAGTGTCACAGTGGCAGAGTGTCACAATGCAGACTGTCACAGTGCCAGAGTGTCACAATACCAGAATGTCACTGTGCCACTGTCACAATACAGAGTGTCAGAGTGCCAGAGTGTCACAATACAAGTGTCACAATGCAGAGTGTCACAGTGCCAGAGTGCACTATGCCAGAGAATGACAATGCAGAATGTCACTCTGCTAGAGTGTCACAATGCAGTGTCACAGTTCCAGAGTGACACAATGCAGAGTGTCACAATGCAGAGTGTCACAATGAAAGAGTGTCACAATACCAGAATGTCACAGTGCCAGAGAGTCACAATACAGAATGTCACTGTGCCAGAGTGTCACAGTGCCACAGTGTCACAGTGCTAGAGTGTCACAATGCCAGAGTCACAATGCAGAGTGTCACAATGCAGTGTGTTACAGTGCAGGAGTGTCACAATGCCAGACTCTCACAGTGCCAGAGTGTCACAATACAGAGTATCACAATGGAGAGTGTCACAATGCAGACTGTCACAGTGCCAGAGTGTCACAGCGCCAGAGTGTCACAATGCAGAGTGTCACAGTGCAAGTGTCACAATGCAGAGTGTCACAATGCCAAACTTTCACAGCGCCAGAGTGTCACAATGCAGAGTGTCACAATGCAGAGTGTCACAGTGTCAGATGTCACAATGCAGACTGTCACAGTGCCAGAGTGCCACAATACCAGAATGTCACTGCGCCAGAGTGTCACAATGCAGAGTGTTAGAGTGCCAGAGTGTCACAATGCGAGTGTCACAATGCAGAGTGTCACAGTGCCAGAGTGTCACTATGCCAGAGAATGACAATGCAGAATGTCATTCCGCTAGAGTGTCACAATGCAGAGTGTCACAGTTCAAGAGTGTCACAATGCAGAGTGTCACAATGCAGAGTGTCACAATGCCAGAGTGTCACAACACCAGAATGTCACAGTGCCAGAGTGTCACAATGCAGAGTGTCACAATACAGAGTGTCACCATACAGTGTCACACTGCAGAGCGTCAGAATGCAGACTATCGCAGCGCCAAAGTGTCACAGTGCCAGAGTTTCACAAAGCAGTGTCACAATGCAGAGTGTCACAGTGCCATAGTCACAATGCAGAGTGTCACAATGCCACAGTGTCACAGTGCTAGAGTGTCACAATGCCAGAGTCACAATGCAGAGTGTCACAATGCAGTGTGTTACAGTGCAGGAGTGTCACAATGCCAGACTCTCACAGTGCCAGAGCGTCACAATACAGAGTATCACAATGGAGAGTGTCACAATGCAGACTGTCACAGTGCCAGAGTGTCACAGCGCCAGAGTGTCACAATGCAGAGTGTCACAATGCAGAGTGTCACAGTGCAAGTGTCACAATGCAGAGTGTCACAATGCCAAACTTTCACAGTGCCAGAGTGTCACAATGCAGAAAGTCACTGTGCCAGTGTCACACGGCACAGTGTCACAATGCCAGAGTTTCACAGTGCCAGAGTGTCACAGCGCAGAGTGTCACAGTGCGAGAGTGTCACAACGCAGAATGTCACTGTGCCAGAGTGTCACAATGCAGAGTGTCACAGTACCAGAGTGTCACAATGCAGGGTGTCACAATGAAGTGCCATAGTACCAGAGTGTTACAATGCCAGAGTGTCACAGTGCCAGAGTGTCACAATGCTGAACGGCACCGTGCCAGAGTGACACAATGCACGGTGTCACAGTGCCAGTGTCACACTGCTAGAGTGTCACAATGCCAGTGTCACAATGCAGAGTGTCACAATGCAGAGTGTTACAGTGCCACAGTGTCACAATGCCAGAGTCTCACGGTTCCATAGTGTCACAATGCAGAATGTCACAGTGCCAGAGTGTCACTATGCCAGAGAATGACGATGGAGAATGTCACTCTGCTAGAGTGTCACAATGCAGAGTGTCACAGTGCCAGAGTGTCACAATTCAGAGTGCCACTGTGCTAGTGTCACACGGCACAGTGTCACAATGAAAGAGTTTCATAGTGCCAGAGTGTCACAATGCAGAGAGTCACTGTGCCAGTGTCACAAAGCAGAGTCGCAATGCTATGTCACAGTGCCAGAGTGTCACAATGCAGACTCTCACAGTGCCAGAGTGTCACAATGCAGACTGTTACAGTGCCACAGTGTCACAATGCAAGAGTCTCACAGTGCCAGAGTGTCACAATGCAGAGTGTCACAGTGCCAGAGTGTCACAGTGCCAGAGTGTCACAATGCAAGTGTCACACTGCAGAGTGTCACAGTGCCACAGTGTTACAGTGCCAGAATGTCCCAGTGCCAGAGTGTCACTATGCCAGAGAATGACAATGCAGAATGTCACAGTGCCAGAGTTTCACAATGCAGAGTGCCACTGTGCCAGTGTCACAATACCAGAATGTCACAGAGCCAGCGTGTCACAATGCAGAATGTCACAATGTAGAGCGTCACAATGCAGTGTGTTACAGTGCCAGAGTGTCACAATGCCAGACTCTCACAGTGCCAGAGTGTCACAATGCAGAATGTCACTGTGCCAGAGTGTCACAATTCAGAGTGTCACAATGCAGTGTCACAATGCAGTGTCACAATGCAGAGTGTCACAGTGCCATAGTCACAATGCAGAACGTCACTGTGCCAGTGTCACACGGCACAGTGTCACAATGCCAGAGTTTCACAGTGCCAGAGTGTCACAGCGCAGTGTCACAGTGCGAGAGAATCACAACGCAGAATGTCACTGTGCCAGAGTGTCACAATGCAGAGTGTCACAGTACCAGAGTGTCACAATGCAGAGTGTCACAATGCAGTGCCACAGTGCCAGAGTGTCACAATGCCAGAGTGTCACAGTACCAGAGTGTCACAATGCAGAGTGTCACAATGCAGTGCCACAGTGCCAGAGTGACACAATGCAGAGTGTCACAGTGCCAGAGTGCCACAATGCCAGAGTGTCACATTGCCAGAATGCCACAGTGCCAGAGTGCCACAATGCCAGACTCTCACAGGGCCAGAGTGTCACAATACAGAATGTCACTGTGCCAGAGTGTCACAATTCAGAGTGTCACAATACAGTGTCACAATGCAGAGTGTCACAATGCAGACTGTCACAGTGCCACAGTGTCACAGTGCTAGAGTGTCACAATGCCAGACTCACAATGTAGAGTGTCACAATGCAGTGTGTTACAGTGCCAGAGTGTCACAATGCCAGACTCTGACAGTGCCAGAGTGCCACAATGTAGAATGTCACTGTGCCAGAGTGTCACAATTCAGTGTCACAATACAGTGTCACAATGCAGTGTCACATTTCAGAGTGTCACAATGCAGAGTGTCACAATGGAGAGTGTCACAATGCAGACTGTCACAGTGCCAGACTGTCACAGTGCCAGAGTGTCACAATGCAGAGTGTCACAATGCAGTGTCACAATGCAGAGTGTCACAGTGCCATAGTCACAATGCAGAGTGTCACAATGCCAAAGTGTCACAGTGCCAGAGTGTCACAATGCAGAACGTCACTGTGCCAGTGTCACACGGCACAGTGTCACAATGCCAGAGTTTCACAGTGCCAGAGTGTCACAACGCAGAATGTCACTGTGCCAGAGTGTCACAATGCCAGAGTGTCACAATCCCAGAGTGTCACAATGCAGAGTGTCACAGGGACAGATTGTCACAATGCCAGAGTGTGACAATGCAGTGCCACAGTGCCAGAGTGTCACAATGCCAGAGTGTCACAATCCCAGAGTGTCACAGTGCCAGAATGTCACAGTGCCAGTGTGTCACAATGCAGTGTCACAATGCAGAGTGTCACAGTGCCAGAGTGCTACAATGCAGAGTGCCACTGTGCCAGAGTGTCACAACGCAGAGAGTCGCAATGCAATGTCACAGTGCCAGAGTGTCACAATGCAGAGTGCCACTGTGCCAGAGTGTCACAATGCAGAGGGTTGCAATGCTATGTCACAGTGCCGGAGTGTCACAATGCAGACTCTCACAGTGCCTGAGTGTCACAATGCCAGTGTCACAGTGCCAGAGTGTCACAATGCAGAGTGTCACAATGCAGAGTGTTACAGTGCCACAGTGTCACAATGCCAGAGTCTCACAGTGCCAGAGTGTCACAATGCAGAGTGCCACTGTGCCAGAGTGTCACAATGCAGAGTGTTGCAATGCTATGTCACAGTGTCAGAGAGTCACAATGCAGACTCTCACAGTGCCAGAGTGTCACAATGCCAGTGACACTCTGCTAGAGTGTCACAATGCGGAGTGTTACAGTGCCAAAGTGTCACAATGCAAGAGTCTCACAGTGCCAGAGTGTCACAATGCAGAGTGTCACAGTGCCAGAGTTTCACAATGCAGTGTCACAATGAAGAGTGTCACAGCGCCATAGTCACAATGCAGAGTGTCACAATGCCAAAGTGTCACAGTGCCAGAGTGTCACAATGTAGAACGTCACTGTGCCAGTGTCACACGGCACAGTGTCACAATGCCAGAGATTCACAGTGCCATTGTCACAACGCAGAATGTCACTGTGCCAGACTATCACAATGCAGAGTGTCACAGTGCCAGAGAGTCACAATGCCAGAGTGTCACAATGCAGTGCCACAGTGCCAGAGTGTCACAATGCCAGAGTGTCACAATCCCAGAGTGTCACAGTGCCAGAATGTCACAGTGCCAGAGTGTCACAATTCAGAGTGTCACAATGCAGAGTGTCACAGTGTCAGATGTCACAATGCAGACTGTCACAGTGCCAGAGTGCCACAATACAGAGTGTCACAGTGCCAGTGTCACAATGCAGAGTGCTACTGTGCCAGAGTGTCACAATGCAGAGTGTCACAGGGACAGATTGTCACAATGCCAGAGTGTGACAATGCAGTGCCACAGTGCCAGAGTGTCACAATGCCAGAGTGTCACAATCCCAGAGTGTCACAGTGCCAGAATGTCACAGTGCCAGTGTGTCACAATGCAGTGTCACAATGCAGAGTGTCACGGTGCCAGAGTGCTACAATGCAGAGTGCCACTGTGCCAGAGTGTCACAACGCAGAGAGTCGCAATGCAATGTCACAGTGCCAGAGTGTCACAATGCAGAGTGCCACTGTGCCAGAGTGTCACAATGCAGAGGGTTGCAATGCTATGTCACAGTGCCGGAGTGTCACAATGCAGACTCTCACAGTGCCTGAGTGTCACAATGCCAGTGTCACAGTGCCAGAGTGTCACAATGCAGAGTGTCACAATGCAGAGTGTTACAGTGCCACAGTGTCACAATGCCAGAGTCTCACAGTGCCATAGTGTCACAATGCAGAATGTCACAGTGCCAGAGTGTCACAATGCAGACTGTCTCAGCGGCAGAGTGTCACAATGCCAGTGGCACAGTGCCAGAGTGTCACAATGCGAGTGTCACAATGCAGTGTCACAGTGCCACAGTGTCACAGTGCCAGAATGTCGCAGTGCCAGAGTGTCACAATGCGAGTGCCACAATGCAGAGTGTCACAGTGCCAGAGTGTCACAATGCAGAGTGTCACAATGCAGAGTGCCAATGTGCCAGAATGTCACAGTGCCAGATTGTCACAATGCAGAGTGTCACTGTGCCACAGTGTCACAGTGCTAGAGTGTCACAATGCCAGAGTCACAATGCAGAGTGTCACAATGCAGTGTGTTACAGTGCCAGAGTGTCACAATGCCAGGCTCTCACAGTGCCAGAGTGTCACAATGCAGAATGTCACTGTGCCAGAGTGTCACAATTCAGAGTGTCACAATACAGAGTGTCACAATGCAGTGTCACAATTCTGAGTGTCACAATGCAGAATGTCACAATGGAGAGTGTCACAATGCCAGTGTCGCAGTGCCAGAGTGTCACAGTGCCAGAGTGTCACAATGCAGAGTGTCACAATGCAGTGTCACAATGCAGAGTGTCACAGTGCCATAGTCACAGTGCAGAGTGTCACAATGCCAAAGTGTCACAGTGCCAGAGTGTCACAATGTAGAACGTCACTGTGCCAGTGTCACACGTCACAGTGTCACAATGCCAGAGTTTCACAGTGCCAGAGTGTCACAGCGCAGAGCGTCACAGTGCGAGAGTGTCACAACACAGAATGTCACAATGCCAGAGTGTCACAATGCAGAGTGTCACAATGCAGTGCCACAGTGCCAGAGTGTCACAATGCCAGAGTGTCACAGTGCCAGAGTGTCACAATGCAGAACGGCACGGTGCCAGAGTGACACAATGCAGAGTGTCACAGTGCCAGAGTGCTACAATGCCAGAGTGTCACTGTACCAGAATGCCACAGTGCCAGAGTGTCACAACGACAGAGTGTCACAGTGCCAGAGTGTCACAATGCAGAGTGCCACTGTTAGAGTGTCACAATACCAGAATGTCACAGTGCCAGAGTGTCACAATGCAGAGTGTTACAATGCAGAGTGTCACAGAGCCAGAGTGTCACAATGCGAGTGTCACAATGCAGAGTGTCACAGTGCCAGAGTGTTACTATGCCAGAGAATGACAATGCAGAATGTGACTCAACTAGAGTGTCACAATGCAGAGTATCACAGTACCAGACTGTGACAATGCCAGAGTGTCACAGTGCCTGAGTGTCACAATGCAGAGTGCCACTCTGCCAGAGTGTCACAATGCAGAGTGTCGCAATGCTATGTCACAGTGCCAGAGTGTCAGAATGCAGACTCTCACAGTGCCAGAGTGTCACAGTGCCAGTGTCACAGTGCCACAGTGTCACAATGCGAGTGTCACAGTGCTAGAGTGTCACAATGCGTGTCACAATGCAGAGTGTTACAGTGCCACAGTGTCACAATGCCACAGTCTCACAGTGCCATAGTGTCACAATGCAGAATGTCGCAGTGCCAGAATGTCACAATGCAGAGTGTCACAGCGCCAGAGTGTCACTATGCCAGAGAATGACAATGCAGAATGTCGCTCTGCTAGAGTGTCACAATGCAGAGTGTCACAGTGCCAGAGTGTCACAATGCAGAGAGCCACTGTGCCAGAGTGTCACAATGTAGAGAGTCGCAATGCAGTGTCCCAATGCAGAGTGTCTCAATGCAGAATGTCACAATGCCAGAGTGTCACAATGCAGAGTGTCACAGTGCCAGAGTGTCACAGTGCCAGAGAATGACAATGCAGAATGTCGCTCTGCTAGAGTGTCACAATGCAGAGTGTCACAGTGCCAGAGTGTCACAATGCAGAGTGCCACTGTGCCAGAGCGTCACAATGTAGACACTCACAGTGCCAGAGTGTCACAGTGCCAGTGTCACAGTGCTAGAGTGTCACAATGCCAGTGTCACAATGCAGTGTTACAGTGCCACAGTGTCACAATGCCAGAGTCTCACAGTGCCATAGTGTCACAATGCAGAATGTCGCAGTGCCATAGTGTCACAATGCAGAGTGTCACAGTGCCAGAGTGTCACAATGCAGAGTGTCACAGTGCCACATTGTCACAGTGCTAGAGTGTCACATTGCCTGAGTCACAATGCAGAGTGTCACAATGCAGAGTGTCACAGTGCCAGAGTGTCACAATGCAGAGTTTCACAATGCAGTGTCACAATGCAGAGTGTCACAGTGCCATAGTCACAATTCAGTGTCACAATGCCAAAGTGTCACAGTGCCAGAGTGTCACAATGCAGAACGTCACTGTGCCAGTGTCACACGGCACAGTGTCACAATGCCAGAGTTTCACAGTGCGAGAGTGTCACAGCGCAGAGTGTCACAGCGCAGAGTGTCACAGTGCGAGAGTGTCAAAACGCAGAATGTCACTGTGCCAGAGTGTCACAATGCAGAGTGTCACAGTACCAGAGTGTCACAACACCAGAGTGTCACAATGCAGTGTCCCAATGCAGAGTGTTACAGTGAGGAGTGCCACAATGCAGAGTGTCACTGTGCCAGACTGTCACAATGCAGAGTGTCAGAATGCAGTGTCACACTGCAGAGTGTCACACTGCAGAGTGTCACACTGCAGAGTGTCACAATGCCAGAGTGTCACGGTTCCAGAGTGTCATGATGCCTGACTGTCACAGTGCCAGAGTGTCACAGTGAAGAGTGTCACAGTGCCAGAGATTCACAATGACAGAGTGTCACAGTGCTAGAATGTCACAGTGCCAGAGTGTTAAAATGCCAGAGTGTCACAGTCCCAGAGTGTCACAGTGCAGAATATCACAGTGCAGAGTACCACAGTGACAGAGTGTCACGATGCAGAGTGTCATAATGCTGAGTGACACAGTCTAGGGTACAGTGTAGAGTGTCACAGAGCAGAGTGTAACAGTGCCAGAGTGTCACAATGGCAGAGTGTCAGAATGCAGAGTGTCACACTGCCAGAGTGTCACAATGCAGAGTGTCACAGAGCCAGAGTTTCACAGTGCCAGAGTGTCACAATGCAGAGTGTCACAGTGCCAGAGTGTCACAATGCAGTGTCACAGTGCCAGAGTGTCACAACGCCAGAGTGTCACAGTGACAAAGTGTCACAATGCAAAGTGCCACAGTGCCAGAGTGTCACAGTGCCATAGTGTCACAATGCAGAGTGTCACAGGGCAGAGTGTCACAATGCTGGGTGACATAGTCTAGGGTACAACAATGCCAGAGTGTCACAGTGCAGAGTGTGACAATGCAGAGTGTCACAGTGTAAGCATGTCACAATTCAGAGTGTCACAATGACAGACTGTCACAGTGCAGAATGTCACAATTACAGGGTGAAACAATGCCAGAGTGTCACAGTGCCTCAGTGTTAGAATGCTGTGTCACAATGCCAGCGCCAAAATGCCCAAGTGTCACAGTGCAGAGTGTCACAATTGCAGAGTGTCAGAATGCAGAGTGTCACAGTGCAGAATGTCACACTTTAGACAGTCACAGTGCCAGAGTGTCACAGTGCCAGAGTGTCACAATGGAGAGGGTCACAGGGCAGAGTGTCACAGTTCTGAGTATCACAGTCTAGAGTACAACAATGCCAGAGTGCCACAATGTCATAGTGTCACAATGCAGAGTGCCACAGTGACAGAGCGTCACAGTGCAGAGTGTGACAATGCAAAGTGTCACAGTGCAGAGTGGCACAGTGCCAGCGTTGCAATGCAGAGTGTCACAATGGAGAGCACCACAATGCCAGAGACACAATGCCAGAGTGTCACAATGCCAGAGTGTCACGATGCACAGTTTCATATGGCAGAGTGTCACAATGCCAGAGTGTCACACAGCAGGAGTATCACAAAGCCAGAGTGCCACACTGACAGAGTGTCACATTGGAGGGAGTCACAATGCCAGAGTGTCCAGTGCAGTGTCACAGTGCAGAGTGCCACAGTGACAGTGTTATAATGCAGAATGTCACAATGCCGAGAGTGACAGCGCAGAGTGTCACAGTGCCAGAGCATCACAATGCCAGAATGTCACAGTTGAGAATGTCACAGTGCAGGGAGTCACACTAACAGAATGTCACAGTGTCAGAGTATCACAATGCATGAGTGTCACAGAGCAGAGTGTCACAATTGCAGAGTGTCAGACTGCAGAGTGCCAGTGTGCAGAGCATCACAATGTTGAGTGTCACAGTGCAGACTGTCACACTGCAGAGTGTCACAATGCCAGAGTGTCACAGTGCAGAGTATCACAGAGCAGAGTGTCACAATGCCAGACTGTCACACTGCAGAGTATCACAGTGCCACAGTGTCACAGTTCCAGAGTGTCACAGTGCCAGTGTGTCACAGTGAAGAGTGTCACAGTGCCAGAGTGTCACAGTGCAGTGTGTCACACTGCAAAGAGTCACAGTGCAGAGTTGCACATTGCCTGAGTGGCACAATGCAGAGTTTCACAGTGCAGAGTTGCACAGTGCCTGAGTGGCACAATGCAGAGTGTCACAGTGCAGAATGTCACAATTGCAGAGTATCACAGTGGCAGAGTGCCACAATGCTGAGTGTCAGAGTCCAGAGTGTAACAACGCCCAAGTGTCACAATGTCAGAGTGTCACAATGCAGACTGTCACAGGGCATAGTGTCACAATGCAGAGAGTTACTATGCCAGAATGTCACAGTGCCAGAGTGCCACAATGCCAGACTGTCACAGTGCCACAGTGTCACAATACAGACAGTAACAATGCCTAAGTTTCCCAATGCCAGAATGTCACAGTGCCAGACTGTCACTATGCCAGAATGTCACAGTGCCAGAGTGTCACAATACAGACATTAACAAAGCCCAAGTGTCACAATGCCCAAGTGCCACAGTGCCAGAGTGTCACCATTCCAGGATTTACAAGCCAGAGTGTCACAGTGCAGAGTGTCACGCTGCTGAGCGCAGAGTCCAGAGTGTAACACCCGAGTGCCACAATGCCAGAGAGTCACAATGCCAGAGTGTCACAGGGCCAGAGTGTTAGAATGCAGAGTGTCACAATGCTGAAGTCACACTGCCCAAGTGTCACAATGCCAGAGTGTCACAATGTCAGAGTGTCACAGTGGCAGAGTGTCACAGTGCGACAGTGTCACAGTGCAGAGTGTCACGATGCCAGAGTCACAATGGTGAACTTTCCAATGCAGAGTATCACAGTGCAGAGTGTCCCAATGCCAGAGTGTCACAGTGCCAGAGTGTCACAGTGCAGAGTGTCACAATGCAGAGTGTCACAATGCAGAGTGTCACAATGCAGAGTGTGACAGAGCCAGAGTGTCACAGAGCCAGTGTCGCAATGCAGAGTGTCACAGTGCAGAGTGTCACACTGCAGGAGTGTCATAAAGCCAGTGTGTCACAATACAGAGTGCCACATTGCAGAGCGTCTCAATGCTGAGTGTCACAATGCCCAAGTGTCACACTGCAGAGTGTCACAGTGCAGAGTTTCACACTGACACAGAGTCATGATTCTAGGATTCACAATGCCAGTGTCACAATGCCAGAGTGTCACAGTACCAGAGCGTCACAGTGCAGAGAATCACAGTGCCAGAGTGTCACAGTGCAGAGTGTCACAGTGCCAGACTGGCAGACTGGCAGAATGTCACAGTGCAGAATGTCACAATTACAGAGTGTCACAATGCCAGAGTGTCACAGTGCCTCAGTGTTAGAATGCTGTGTCACAATACCAGTGACAAAATGCCCAAGTGTCACAGTGCAAGAGTGTCACAATGCCAGAGTACCACAATGCCATAGTGTCACAATGCAGAGTGCCAAAATTCACAGTGTCACAGAGCAGAGACTCATAGTGAAAGACATTCAAAATGGCAGAGTGTGACAATGCAAAGTGTCACAGTGCCAGAGTGTCACAATGCAGAGTGTCACAATGCAGAGTGTCACAGTGCAGAGTGTCACAGTGCCAGAGGGCCACACTGCCAGAGTGTCACAACGCATAGTATCATAGGGCAGAGTGTCACAAGGCCAGAGTGTCACACAGCAGGAGTGTCATAAAGCCAGAGTGCCACAGTGCCAGAGTGTCACAGTACAGAGTGCCACAGTGACGAAGCAGAGTGTCATAATGCTGAGTGACACAGTCTAGGGTACAACAATGCCAGAGTGTCACAGTGCCATAGTGTCACAGGGGATGAGTGTCACAATGGTGAGTGTCACAGTGCCAGAGTGTCTGGCCAGCAGCCTCACAGCTGTACTCACCAGCAGCTTTCTCCTCCAGCTGACTCACCACCAGCCTACCAGATTTGCTCTCTGACTCCACCTTGAACTTCTTGCTGGCAGTGATCAGCTTCCCCTCCTTGGGCCATTTCACCTCAGTCTTCTCCTGGGCCACCTCCCAGCTCAGGGTGCCATGTTCTGGCAGGGCAGCTTTCACCTCTTTCTGCACTTTCTCCTTTTTGATGAAAGCATCTTCTGCTTCTGGAGAGTGGGAGAAGCAATTTAAACCCCACACACTGTGCAAGGTGCTCAAGCCCCAAGGGAACCTCTGACAACCTCCACAGCCCTGCCAGTTTAGGACAGTCACTCACACAAAGATGCACTCAGAGAGGACATCATCCTCTGCACACCCTGAGGAGCACAGATCAGCCACTTCTGAGCCAAAGGATCCAGGGCCTCAGGGGTTAATGTTCTTCTCACCTCCACAAGAAAGCCAACTTCTTGTCCCACAACACAACACACCAACCACCTCCCAATTTCCTTTGCTACTGGGACCCCTAGGTAAGCTTTGTCCAATCTAAGTGCTTCTGGAAGAGTTCACTTTTCCTACTCTTTCCAGATGTGTTGTCCTACACACTTGGGGCTGATCCTACCTTGATCCCTGCCCAGCATGAGTTAAGCTGCCTGGGTTTTGCTTACTGGGAGAGCAGAAAACCACAAGGCTGCCTGAGGGGGATTCATCTCACAGGTGAAGGCCACTAACCACAGGTCTCTGCATGACATTGGTGTCACACAAGCTCATTGCTTGACCAGCTTGTCTCCTCAGTGAAGATCTAAGCTACACAGCCCCTGGAGCCTAGAGCATGATTCAGTTTGCTCTGTATCAAAGGGAACTCATGGACCTTTGTGTCATGAGAACCAAAATGTATCTCCCACCTGTGACAGCAACCTTGAAGGTCAGCTTCTGGCCAGCAGCCTCACAGCTGTACTCACCAGCAGCTTTCTTCTCCAGCTGACTCACCACCAGCCTACCAGATTTGCTCTCTGACTCCATCTTGAACTTCTTGCTGGCAGTCATCAGCTTCCCTTCCTTGGACCATTTCACCTCAGGCTTCTCCTGGGCCACCTCCCAGCCCAGGCTGGCATTTTGTGTCAGTGCAGCTTTCACCTCCTTCTGTACCTTCTCCTTGTTTGGAAACATCTCTTCTGTCTCTGGAAGCAAACCACAGCACTCATGCTTGAGGGTCTTTGCAGTTGTCTTCTCCAGTTCTTAACCAAGTCTCTCCTATTGCACTGTGCTTGCCCTTGCCAGGTGGCATCATGAGCAGAGGGCTGCAGCACCTTCATGGCTCAGGGGCTGGTGCCATCGACAGGGCTTTGGGTTCCACAATCATGGATTGGTTTTCAAGGCACCTGAGCTGAAAACAACTCATGGGACACACTTGTCCCAGAGTGGGATAAGAATCCTGGGGCAGGAATTGGCAGGGCTCATTGATAGGGCTTTAAACTAGATTTGAAGGGGGATGGGGTTAATAGTCTCCTGCTGGCTGGTGACAAACAGAGGGGCAGCTCACCAGCAGTAGAGAGAAGGAGAGTTGGTAAGGGCTCTCAACTTGCTACCCTGAGGCAAGCCACGAATGATCCACCAGGACATTCTGTGGAAACCGAGGGGATTTGTCACAAGAGGAGGACAGGGCCAGTCCAGCTGAAGTGCTTCTATGCGAATGCGCGCAGCTTGGGCAACAAACAGGATGAGTTAAGTGCCACTGTGCTGCTGGGATGCCACGACATAGTGGCTGTTACTGAAACTTGGTGGGATGAATCCCATGACTGGGATGTAGGCATAGATGGGTATAAACTCTTTAGGAAGGATAGGCAGGGAAGGAGAGGAGGAGGTGTTGCCCTCTATGTCAATAGCCAGTTGGAATCAGTGGAGCTCCAACTGGGGAGGGATGATGAGCTAGTTGAGAGTGTATGGGTCAAAATTAAAGGCAGGACAGGGGAAGAAGATATTACTGTGGGGGTCTCCTACAGGCCACCTGACCAGCAGATCCAAGCAGATGAGGCCCTCCATAGGCAAATAGAAGCAGCTTCCAGGTCACAAGCCCTGGTCCTCATGGGTGATTTCAACCACCCGGACATCTGCTGGAGGGACAACACAGCAAGGCACCAGCAATCCAGGATGTTCCTGGACTGCATAGAAGACAACTTCCTCCTCCAAATGGTGGAGGAACCAACAAGAAATGGTGCTATGCTGGACCTTGTTCTCACCAACAGGGAAGGGCTGGTAAGCAATGTGAGGCTCATAGATGGCCTTGGCTGCAGTGACCATGAAGCAGTTGAATTTAACATCCTCAGGGCAATCAGAAGGAAGTATTCCAAGCTCATGACCCTAGACTTTAGGCATGCAGATTTTGATCGCTTCAGGGATCTGCTAGCCAAAGTGTCGTGGGACAAAGCCCTGGAGGGAAGAGGGACCCAGGACAGCTGGTCAGTATTCAAGGACCACCTCCTCTGTGTCCAGGAGCTCTGTGTACCAACAAAGAGAAAAGCAGGTAAGAATGCTAGGAGGCCTGCCTGGATGGGCAAGGAGCTACTGGACACACTATTACTTAAAAGGAAACTCTACAGGAAGTGGAGGGAAGGACAGGTAGAACAGGGGGAATATAAGGAAGCTGCCCGAGCAGCAAGAGTCCTGGTCAGGAAAGCCAAAGCAGAGTTTGAGTTGAATCTAGCCAGGGAGATTAAAGGGAATACTAAGAACTTTTACAGGTATATTAATGGGAAGAAGAAGACTAGGGAAGGTGTGGGCCCCCTCAGAAAAGAAAATGGTGACATGGTCACCTGTGATGAGGAAAAGGCTGAGGTACTTAATAACTTCTTTACCTCAGTCTTCACTGCAAGGGCCTCTAGCCACACTCCTGATGTTATGGAAGTCAAAGCCAGGGACAGGGAGGAAGAACTGCCCATTGTAAGTGCAGATCAGGTTCGTGATCATCTGAAGAACCTGAAAGTGTTCAAGTCCATGGGACCCGACGGGTTACACCCACGGGTACTGAGAGAACTGGCAGATGAGGTTGCTAAACCCCTCTCTATTATATTTCAAAAGTCCTGGCAGTCTGGTGAAGTCCCCACAGACTGGAAAAGGGGAAACATTGCCCCCATCTTCAAAAAGGGCAAGAAGGAGGAACCAGGGAACTACAGGCCAGTCAGTCTCACCTCTGTGCCTGGAAAGATCATGGAACAGATCCTCCTGGAGTCACTACTCGCTCAAAAGAATAGTGAAGAGGTGATTGGGAGCAGTCAGCATGGCTTTGCCAAGGGCAAATCCTGCCTGACCAACCTGGTGGCCTTCTATGAGCAGGTGACAAAATTAATAGATGAGGGGCGAGCAACTGATGTCATTTACCTGGACCTGAGCAAAGCCTTCGACACTGTCCCGCACCACATCCTGGTCTCCAAACTGGTGACACATGGGTTTGATTGGTGGACCACTAGATGGATAAGGAACTGGCTTGATGGCCGCACCCAAAGAGTGGCTGTCAATGGCTCCATGTCCCAGTGGAGGCCAGTGACAAGCGGAGTCCCTCAGGGATCAGTCCTGGGACCTGTCTTATTCAACATCTTTGTGGGGGACATGGACAGTGGCATTGAGTGCACCCTCAGCAAGTTTGCTGATGACACCAAGCTGTGTGGTGCAGCAGACACGCTGGAGGGAAGGGAGGCCATCCAGAGGGACCTTGACAGGCTGGAGAGGTGGGCACAAGCCAACCTCATGAAGTTCAATAAGAGCAAGTGCAGGGTCCTGCATCTGGGTCGAGGCAATCCCAGGCACAAATACAGGCTGGGCAGTGACTGGCTGGAGGATAGCCCTGAGGAGAGAGACTTGGGGGTGCTGGTGGACAAAAAGCTCAACAGGAGCTCTCAGTGTGCACTTGCAGCCCGCAAAGCCAATCAGATCCTGGGCTGCATCAGGAGAAGTGTGGCTAGCAGGTCGAGGGAGGTGATCCTCCCCCTCTACTCAGCCCTGGTGAGACCCCACCTGGAGTACTGTGTCCAGTTCTGGAGCCCCTATTACAAGAGGGATGTGGAGGTGCTGGAACGTGTCCAGAGAAGGGCCACGAGGATGATCAGAGGGCTGGAGCACCTCTCCTATGAGGACAGACTGAAGGAGTTGGGGCTGTTCAGTCTGCAGAAGAGAAGGCTCCCAGGTGACCTAATTGTCGCCTTCCAGTATCTGAAGGGGGCTACAGGAAGGCTGGGGAAGGACTGCTCAGGATATCAGGTAGTGATAGGACTAGGGGGAATGGAATGAAGCTGGAGGTGGGGAGATTCAGGCTGGATGTGAGGAGGAGGTTCTTCACCATGAGAGTGGTGAAACCCTGGAATGGGTTGTCCAGGGAGGTGGTTGAGGCCCCGTCCCTGGGGGTGTTTAAGAGCAGGCTGGATGAGGCTCTGTCCAGCCTGATCTAGTGTGGGGTGTCCCTGCCCATGGCAGGGGGGTTGGAACTAGATGATCCTTGTGGTCCCTTCCAACCCTGAATGAAACTATGAAACTATAAACTATGAAACCTCTCCTGTGAGGACAGACTGAGGGAGTTGGGACTGTGCAGTCTGCAGAAGAGAAGGCTCCCAGCAGACCTAATTGTGGCCTTCCAGTACCTGCAGGGGGCTACAGGAAAGTTGGGGAGGGACTTTGGAGGGTGTCAGGGAGGGATAGGACTGGGGGGGATGGAACAAAACTAGACATGGGGAGATTCAGCTTGGCTGTTAGGAAGAAGTTCTTCCCCAGGTGGGTGGTGAGAGCCTGGCACAGGTTGCCCAGGGAGGGGGTGGAAGCCTCATCCCTGGAGGTTTTGAAGGCCAGGCTGGAGGTGGCTGTGAGCAAGCTGCTGTAGTGTGAGGTGTCCCTGCCCATGGCAGGGGGGTTGGAACTGGTTGAGCCTTGAGGTCCCTTCCAGCCCTGACAACTCTGTGATTCTATGATCATGGTAGCCCATTCAAGACAAGAAAACTCTTTCCCCTCCATCTGACTGACAGTGCAGAAGTGCATGGGAATTCTGGGATAAAGGGTAAAAAAGTCATCATTGGAGCACAGATTTGGACCTGGCTCTTAGAGCATCACCAGGCACTCCCTGAACCCTCCTCCCTCTTGTTCCCAAGCTTCCAGCCAATGAAGCTTCAGTCTTCAGTCAGTCTTCCTCTCCAGGAACTGTTCCCCTTCTTTGATTAGGATCACTGCAGTTCAGCTCTTCTCCATCTCATCAGAGCTCTCTCAGCACCTCCTCCTGGCCTTGTCTCTATCCTTGCACCTCTGCTATGGCCTCACACTATGATTCTGCAGGAGCTTCTCTGCAGGCACAGCAGAGAGCTGAGAGAGATGCACAACTGGCCAGCCTTGCCCTTCAATTGTTACGGTTCCATGGAAGCCAAAGTGCACCTTGAGAAGGTTGATAGGGCAGCTGGCCAGAAATGAAGTCCTCCAGCTGAAATCCTTCCCCCCAGAGAGGCTGTGAGGTGATCCTCCAAACGTCAGAGCCCAGCCAAAAGGGAAGGTTTCTTTAGTTTGGGCCTTCCCAGCATTTTCTCACCTCTGACTTTGACTTGGAATGTTGTGCTGTCATCCTTTGTGTCACAGCTGTAGCTCCCTTGGGCTGCTTGTGTCACCTGCTTGCCCCTGAGCTTGTGCTGCATCCCCTGGGAGCTGACTGCTGTCCTCTGGGCCTGCTTCACCTCCCTGTGATCCTTCTGCCACAGCACAGCTCCATTGGCGGCTGACACCTCCCTCCCCAGCTCCAGGCTGTGAGAAGGACTGCCTGAGACCTCTGGAGGCGTTTTGGGCTTGTTGAGAAAGTTAACAGCTTCATCTGGAAAGAGAAAGCAGCTCATGGCTTGGGCTGAGGAGAGGAGGGGGGAGAGGGGAGAGGGGAGAGGGGAGAGGGGAGAGGGGAGAGGGGAGAGGGGAGAGGGGAGAGGGGAGAGGGGAGAGGGGAGAGGGGAGAGGGGAGAGGGGAGAGGGGAGAGGGGAGAGGGGAGAGGGGAGAGGGGAGAGGGGAGAGGGGAGAGGGGAGAGGGGAGAGGGGAGAGGGGAGAGGGGAGAGGGGAGAGGGGAGAGGGGAGAGGGGAGAGGGGAGAGGAGACCAGACCAGGTTGGAAGAGACCTTTGAGATCATCCAGTCCAACCTAGCACCCAGCACCATCTCATCAACTAAACCATGGCACCAAGGGCCTCATCCAGGCTCTTCCTAAACACCTCCAGGGATGGGGACTCCACCACCTCCCTGGGCAGCACATCCCCAGGGCCAATCTCTCTGGCTGGGAAGAATTTCTTCCTAGCACCCAGCCTAACCCTCCCCTGGCACAGCTTGCAGACAGCAGTCACAGCTGTGCCAATCAACTGTGGATGGCAGTCAGAACAGTCCTGAGTTTCTAACAGACTCTGCTCCAACCTGTGCATCCCAGACTCACCTCAGACTTTCCAATCACAAGGCAGAGTGTCATCTCCTATGTTGCACAGCTATGTTCCTTCATCTTCTGCTGTCACAGCTGCAGCCACAAGCTTCTGCAGCTTTCCTTTCTCTCCCACCGTGAATTCCTTGCTGGCTGTGATCTCTTTGCCATCTTTGTACCACTGAACCATGAGGTTGGCCTCAGAGGTCTCAGAAAGCAATTCAGCCTGCTTGCCAGGGCTGGCCCTGACAGCTCCTCCACTTTTCTCTTTGTTTAGGAAGGTTGCAGGTGCTGAAACAGGACCCAGACACACAGTGGTGCTCAGGAAGGGCCTGGCCAGCAGGAAATGCATGCACTGAGCCCTAAGTAGCTGCATCTTCCCTCTGGCACAGGCTGGCCAGAGAGCTGGGGGATACCCCATGCTGGACAGCAGCAGGCAGAAAGAGGTCTGGGGATACTGGTTGAGAGTAGGCTGAACAGGAGCCAGCAGTGTGCCCAGGGGGCCAAAAGGGCCAAGGGCATCCTGGCCTGCAGCAGGAAGAGTGTGGCCAGCAGGAGCAGGGAAGTCCTTGTGCCCTGTGCTCAGCACTGCTTAGGCCACACCTTGAGTCCTGTGTCCAGTTCTGGGCCCCTCAGGTTAGGAAAGAGGTTGAGGTGCTGGAAGGTGCCCAGGGAAGGGCAACAAAGCTGGGGAGGGGTCTGGAGCACAGCCCTGGGAGGAGAGGCTGAGGGAGCTGGGGTTGCTAAGCCTGGAGAAGAGGAGGCTCAGGGGAGACCTCATTGCTCTCTACAGCTCCCTGAAGGGAGGTTGGAGCCAGGTGGGGATTGGGCTCTTCTCCCAGGCACCCAGCACCAGAACAAGAGGACACAGTCTCAAGCTGCGCCAGGGGAGGGTTAGGCTGGAGGGGAGGAAGAAGTTCTTCCCAGCCAGAGAGATTGGCCCTGGGGATGTGCTGCCCAGGGAGGTGGTGGAGTCCCCATCCCTGGAGGGGTTCAAAAAAGGATTGGATGTGGCACTTGAAGCCATGGTGCAGTTGTCAGGAGGTGTTAGGGATGAGGCTAGAGGTTGAGCTTCATCTCTGAGGTCTTTTCCTACTTCATTGACTCTCTGAGGTTTTGTGCTCACCAAGCTGCTCCCTGGGAACTCCAAGCAGGGCTCTGCCCTAGGTGCTGCCAGCAGACACTGAACTGATAGTCAGCCTCCCCTGGCAGGCTGCTCCCCGTGAGCTCAGGGGCAGGGCCAGCAGCCTCCTGGCGCCTCACCCAGCTGGAGCCAGGCAGCTTCTTGCGCTCCAGGCCGCAGCCGGCGCCGGCAATGGGAGGCTCTGGCTTCGGGGGGACCAGGCTGCCCTCACTGAGGCTTCTGCTTTATTTGTCACCACAGGGGCAGCTGGGGCTTGGGGGGTTGGCTTTTGGGGAGCTGCACAGGGGAAAAGAAAGAACAGAGCAAGAGCTTTATGTTTGGCAGCAGCTCACAGGCTCCTCCCAGCCACACAGTTCTTGAATGCCTCCAGGGCTGGGGACTCCACCACCTCCCTGGGCAGCCTGTGCCAGGCTCTCACCACCCTCCTGGGGAAGAACTGCTTCCTAACAGCCAACCTGAATCTACCCATTTCTAGCTTTGCTCCATCCCCCCCTGTCCTATCCCTCCCTGACACCCTCAGCAGTCCCTCCCCAGCTTTCTTGGAGCACCCTGCAGCTCCTGGAAGGCCACAATTAGGTCTCCTTGGAGCCTTCTCTTCTGCAGACTGAACAGCCCCAAGTCCCTCAGCCCTCAGAGGAGAGGTGCTCCAGCCCTCTGCTCATCCTCCTGGCCCTTCCTGACAGACATCAAAACCTGCTGCATTCTCTGGCCAACAAACTTCCCAGGATGGTACTCAAACAGCAGCCCTGCCCCTGGAGCATAGAGTCGTGGAATCAATAAGCTTGGAAAAGACCTCAGAGATCATCAAGCCCAACCTGGCACCCAAGGCCTCCTGACTACTAAACCATGGCTTCAAGTGCCACATCCAATCCCTTTCTGAACCCCTCCAGGGCTGGGGACTCCACCACCTCCCTGGGCAGCACATCCCAGTGGCCAACAGCTCTCTCTGGGAAGAACTTTCTCCTCCCCTCCAGCCTAAACCTCCCCTGGCGCAGTACCTGCGTGCTGGGGGTGACACAGCACCCCAGGCCCAAGAGAAGTGCAGCTCACTGCTCCCAGTGCCCTGGGTGGCAGTCTTGCTCTGCTCAGCCAGGAGGGCAATCTCAGCAGCATCTCCCATCTCCCACTCTCGGCTGGCCACGCTGTGCCGCTCGCCGCAGCGCGCGCTGGAGATCCGGCCCCCGGCTCTCACCTCTGCCTTGCTCTGCAGCCAGGGCACTCCTGGCACTCGCTGTCCAGCTCCACCAGAAGATGCCTGTGTCCTTCACAGAGACTGCAGTCTCCTGGGGCAGCTTCTTAATGATGGTGCCTGGCAAGGAGAGACCAAGGGTGGTCAGCAAACAGAGCAGCAGAGGTTGAAGTCTCTGACAGCAAAGAACCTCCCAACCTGCCCCAGGAGTAGCCAACAGCTCTCCTGGAGTCACAGAGAGGCTGGAAAAGACCTCTGAGCCCATGGAGTCCAGCCTGTGGCCTATCACCACCACAGCAGCTAAACCATGCCACCCAGTGCCACATCCAAGCTTTGCTCCCAGCCCTTTAGTGGTGGTGACTCCACCACCCCCTGGACAGTCCATCCCAGTGCCTACTCAGCTCTTCTGTGAGGAAGTGCTTCCTGGGTCAGAACAAGAGGACACAGTCTCAAGCTGTGCCAGGGGAGGGTTAGGCTGGAGCTCAGGAAGAAGTTTTCCCAGACAGAGAGATTGGCCACTGGGATGTGCTGCCCAGGGAGCTGGTGGAGTCCCCAGCCCTGGAGCTGCTTAGGAAGAGCCTGGATGGGCTGCTTGGTGCCATGGTTTAGTTGATTAGTGTTGGGTAATAGCTTGGACTGGATGATCTCAAAGGTCTCTTCCAACCTGGTTCATTCTATTCTATTCTAATATCCAACCTCAGTCTCCCCTGGCACAGCTTCATCCCATGCCCTCTTGTCCTGTCACTGCTCCCCTGGGAGCAGAGCCTGACCCCCACCTGACTACAGCTTCCTTGTAGGTAGTTGGAGAGAGTGATAAGGTCCTCTCTAAGTCTCCTCTGCTCCAGGCTGATCACCCCCAGCTCCCTCAGCCTTTCCTCACAGGACTTTCCCTCCAGCCCCAGTCTCGTCTCCACCTAATCCAAACCTTGTGGACACTGTGCAGACATCCCTAAGCCAATTGCTGGGCTCCAAGTGACACAGAACAGACAATCCCAAGGACTCAGTGTGCTCTTCACAGAGAGAAAAGCAGTCTTGTCTGGCTTGCAGTCACTCCTCTTTCTAGCCTACCATGGGGAGCCCCTTGTTAGGCACCCAGCAGCTAAGTGGCCTTGCCCAGAACAGATCTGACAGCAGTGCAGCTTCTGCTGCCCACAGCAGCTGGGGATTCACATCCAACCTTTGCTAAAGCAGGGCAGACTTAAACCAGGGAGGGCTCTGCTCTGCCTTTGGGATTTGACCTCCATCCCAGTTACCAGGAAGCAGCTGCTTACTTCTCAGGGATCCAGAGAATGGATCTGCTTTCCAATCTGCAACCAGAGTGGTGCTGACTGCACTTGCACCACACATTGGACCAGAAACCACAACTCCTCCATCAGCTTCCCAGGGAGGTCAACACCACTCTTGGGCAGAATGCAGCCTTGTGCTCCCCAGGCCACAGACAAGACAAGTGTAAGGCAGTGGGAGGAGGCATATGTCCTGTTTGGGATCGTGTGAAGGGAATTCTGGAGTGCTAGGTTACAGCTCAAGGACTTGGCCTTCTGGGGAGCCCCTTGAAGCATAGCTCCCTACCAGGTGACACAGCTTGTGCAGCAACCCAATCTGTCCCTGCTCTTTGATCCTGTGGCCCAGGTACACCCTGGCAGGAGAGCCAGGGGCCCATGGGCTGCCCACAGGTGGTTCTCCTCTCACCCCATGAGGGAAGCCTCTGCTCTGCACATGCCTGGGGTGAATGTTATTCACAAGGTCAAGTCTGGAGGCTCACCTGTGAATCATACTCTTGGCAGGTGAGACTTGGCCAACCTTGTCTCTTCCCTGGGACAGACAACTCTGCCATGCTCCTGCTGCCTGCCTTCATCTCACAGAGCAGACAGCATCACCGTCTGCAGTGAGGCCCTGGGCGCTGAGCCGCCCATCGCTGCCCTCTGCTTCCATGCTGCATTGCTTGCTCTGCCTGAGTTTGCTTTCCTCCTTGAGCCAAGCTGCCTCTGTGCTAGCAACAGGCACTGCACTGGAAGGTGGCAGATTCCTTCTCCCTCACCTCAAGGTCCCTCAGCCTTTCCTTGAAGGGTACTGAGGGCTCTTAAGAGGAGAGAAGCAGAAAGGAGAGAGCAGAGTTTAGGGAGGGCTGCAGTGGGAGGGGCAGGGAAATAAGTCACCAGAATCAAACTAAACTAAGTAGCAGCTCTCAGGAATGAGATTGGTTTGTCCTGAACTCTCATCCAAGCCCTACTGCAGGGAGTGTTCTGCTGTCAGCTGAAAGCAATCCTGGATCCCAGCAGAAGAATGTTAAGGTCTTACCTAAAGACGAGCAAGCCCCAAGGGCAGTCCCTGCCCCACAGCAGCACACAGAGAAGTTTGCTCTAATCCCAAGCAGCCTGAGCAAGCTGCTGGAGCATCACCTTCATCAATTCTGCCCTTGTGAACATCTCTGTGTTGTACCTCCTCCCTTAGTGGAGGCAGCAGAAGGAAGCCAACCAGCCTGACTCTCTAGACAGCAGCAGCCCCTTCCCATCCAAGTCATGACAGATGCTGCAGGTGGGTGAGGAGCAAACAAGCTGCTGACAGGGAGCAGGCACAGGGCAGAAATCCTAGGTGAGTGTGAGCAGCTGAGCTGGTCAGCTGGGACAGGCCTCTTCTAAAAGCCTTTCAGCAGAAGCAAGCTCAGCAAAGGGATCTGAAAATGCCCAGAGAGGTGAATCACAGAATGCTTTTGTTCAGGAGAGACCTTGAAGCTCATCAGGAGCCAGCACTGCCAGGGCAGCACTAAACCACAGCCCTCAGCACAGCTACAGGAGGAGTGGTTGTGAACAGAGCTACAGATGTGGGGGGAAGCACAGAGGTGATGAAAGGAGGAGTTTTCTCTCCTCCTCCCCAGCTGCTCTCACTGGCAAGAAAAGAACTAAAGGCAGAGCCCAGCCAGCCCAACTGCCTCTGCTCTCCTCCAGGCACAGACCTGCAGCGCTCCAGCTGAGAGAGAAACAAGAGTGGAGTCCAACCTGCAAGACAGCTGCATGGAAGTGTGGGGAGACACTGCCAGTTTCATTCCAGCCACAGCTGGGCTGGGAAATCATCCCTGTACCTCTCCCCCCAGCTGGAGAAAGGGAAGCTGGACTGAGGGGGACAGCCAGTGCTCACAGCCACAGGACTGGTGCCACACTCAGGCCACAGCTCTGGATTAGCCAGTGCTGATTCACCACCACTTCTGCTTCAAGAGAGATCAGGTTTTGACCTGAACCTTTATCTTCTAACAACTCCTCAGCACCTCCCAGCCTCCATTCTCCCTCTCCCTGACCATTCACCCTCCCAGGCTGCTCATTCCCTGTGCTCACTAGCAGTGGGGAATGGAAGCTCTTAGACTGAAAGCCAAGCAGGATTAGGTTTGCCTTAGATTCCTAAACCCATGCCCACGGTGACACATCCCACTCAGTGCTCTAGAGGCTGGAGACACCAACTGAGGCCCTCCAACATCCCACACCCAAACTTTGATGGCCAGGAACCTCTATTCTGTACAACTCAGAGCTTAGCCTCTGAGACTATCACCTCCTTCCCCACCACTAGGACAGGAGGATGCTGTCTTGGATCTGCTTTGCTCTTTCAGGAACTCAGGCCCTAGAAACTCAGGCCTTCAGTTCTGCAGCTCATTCATTCCAGCCCTGGCACAGCCATGCTTGCAGCTGTCACCTAAACACCTCCAGCCATTTCTGGCTGAGCACAGCCTGGATAGAGAGACCAGACTGTAAGGGGCTGCCAGGGGGAGCAATGCTATCTACTGCTTTGGTTGGATCTCAGGATTCAAACCTGCCTGGGAACCCATGCAATCCCTTCAGAAACAGGAAGGTCACTCTAGCTCACCACATCAACTTGGTGAGGACTTCATGCACCTCAACTCAAGGCCAAAACCTCCTGCCTTGAAGGGCTATGGTTACAGAGACCTGCTCTGCCCACACCCCACATGTCAAATATCCATTGTGCTTTAGCCAGCAGGCAACTCAGATTCTGCCTTGGAATTCCACAGAGACTCAGAGAATTGCTTTAGCTGGAAAAGACCTCCAAGGGCACCAAGCCCAACTGCCAGCCTAACACCACCATGGCTCTCAAACCATGGCCCAAAGTGCCATGGCCACATGCTCTTTGAGCACCTCCAGGGATGCTTGACTCCACCACCTCCCTGGGCAGCCCACACCAATCTCTCCTCTGGAAGCAACTCATGTGGCCAGGAGGAGTGAAGCAGCTGCAATTCTCATGCCATGGAAACCAGCAAGAGGGCAAGAGCAAGAAAGCCTTCAGCAGAAGGATGCCAGCCTTCAGGAGCTGGGTGCAGTCTTGCTGGGGGACATAGGAAAGAGTCTTGAGAAGACACTAAGAACACATCCCAAAGGCCAGAAGGAAACAGGAGAGGCACCTGAGAAGCACAGCAGTGTCCTCCCAGCCTTGGAGCAGCTGGCCAGCTCACTAACCCTTCTCCCCTTACAGTCACCAAGCAGTGCCATAGAATCACTCACAACAATTTGCCTGTGGGGAAAAAGGTGAGGCAGAAAGAGCAGAGCCCAAGCTTGAGGGAGCAGGGAGCAAGAGCAGCTCAGGGAGTCAGGGGGAAGCTGCAGGAGCTCAGAGCAGACACCAAGTTGGCTGCTGGTCTTGGGGACAGATTTCCCCACACCATCACAGGCATTTGGTTTGCTCCACACCAACCAAAGCAGCAACAAGATGATGTTGTCTTTAAAAGCAGGCCCTGCTGACACAGCTTTGGCTGAGAACAGCTACAGCCTGCAAAGAAGCCAAGGTTTGCTTCACCTTCTCCAGGCTTGGCCTGCTCTTCTCCCTCGCCTGCCTTTCCTCTGGCCTGGGCCTGGCCTTCTCCTGGCCTCTTCTCCTTGGTGGTTCCAGAGGCAAGTTTTCCCTCTGCCTAGCAAACAGGATCCAGTCAGACCAAGAGCATGGAGAATCCTTCCAAAGGGAGCTAGCTAGGAATGCATGGACAAGCTCCCAGCACTTGCTGCCTTTGCTCTTCCTCCTGGTTTCTGTGCTTTCCCTGCCTCCTTCCTTCCTCCACATTTCTCAGGTCTCAGTTCAGGTCTCAAATGTCACTGCCATGACAATGGTCATCTAAACTCCCTTCAGCTCAGAGGAATAAAGTGGCCTCAGCCCCACTCTGCTTTTCCAGCCTCTCTCTGGCCTGCAACCTTTAACCTTTTCATCCAGGATCTGATTGCTGCATTCAGGGACTGAGATGAACATTGCTTGGCCCAAGCCCCAGGATGGAGGCTTGTCCACTGCTCTCACCAGCTTTACACATGGCCTCAGGACATCTCCAAAGCCTTTAGGGATGTTAGGTTGGTTATTCGTGTTCCCCCCAGCCCCTCTGCTCTTTGCTTTGGGGGAAAAGAGGGAAAAACCAAGCAAGCCAAACCCCACAGCCAAGAACCAAACCAACAGGACTACAGAATCCTTTTGCTGGGCAGAGAGCTTTAAGATCATCAAGTCCAACCACTAAACCCATTAGCTCACCAGCTAAACCATGTCTCTCTCTGCCACACCTCCACAGCTGCCAACCCCCTCCAGGCATGGGGACTCCACCACTGCCCTGGGCAGCCTGGGCCAGGGCTTCACAGCCCTTTGGGGGAAGCAATTGCTCCTCATGCCCAGTCTAAAGCTCCCCTGGCAGACAGGTTTGCTCCTGGGGAGTGTCTCAGCACTTCTTTCACCCCTCAGGTTTCAGGGTGTGGCTTTGTCATTTCACCCTGCTCTGGACACTAGGATTCCCTCTGCCTGACCAAGAGGATTTCCAAAGCAGAGGAATCAGCTCCTGGCTTTCCTTAGCTGGGAGGGTGACATTCTGCCCTGCAGCTCCTCCTTTGAGACTGACATCTGATCCATTGCATCTCCTCGAGGGAGAGCTCCAAAATCTCTCTGGTTAGCTCAGGGACCTTTAAGGAATGAGCTCAGCAGAGGTCCTGTCTCTAGGCTCTAGGCTGACAGCAGCCAGGAGGCTTTCTAGAGGAGCTTTGACCTACACCCAGTTCTAGACCCTGAGAGAGAGCCAGAGCCACCTTGCTGACAAGAGGCTGGACCTGGCAGTCTTCATGAGTCCTACTTTGAGCAGACACACAGATATTGTCTGGGCTGCAGCAAAAGAAGTGAGCTCAAAGGAGATGATTCTGCCCCTCTGCTCTGCTCTTGTGAGACCCCACCTGCAGCACTGCATCCAGCTCTGGAGCCCCCAACACAAGAAGGCCTTGGAACTGTTGGAGAAGGTCCAGAGGAAGAGCACCAAGAGAAGCAGAGGGCTGGAGCTCCTCCCTGGAGGGCACAGGCTGAGGGAGTTTGGGCTGTTCAGCCTGCAGAACTCTCCAGGGAGACCTCAGAGGAGCCTTTCAGTAGCTGAAGGGGGCCTAGAGGACAGCTGCAAAAGGCCTGTTGAAATGGGCATGGGCTGCTAAGGACAAGGAGCCCCAAGGCAGCAGCAGCTGCTGCTCCTCTCCTAAGAGCAGAGGAGGAGAGCCAGGGCCGCTGCTGGCTCCTTCCCCCATCTGCCCTGGCCCCAGGGCACTGCTGGGGCACACACTCTGCTCCCCAGCCCAGAGGGCACCACCCTGCCTCTCCTCTCAGCACCACCCAGTGCCAGGCATCCCTAGGCTACAAGCTGCCTTTGCCCTGCAAGCAGCCCTGTGGCACGGAGCAGGCCCCTCCAGCACTCCCCAGGGGGGGTCCTGCAGGCCCAGACAGGGCCACACGGGCAGGAGGCTTCTGCTCTCCCGGCCCCTGGGCCCCCAGGCTCAGTGGCAGCTCCAGGGAGCTGGGAGGCTGAAGGAGCCCACAGGGCACGGGGCTGGAGCCCAGCACAGCAGCATCCTCCTGCTGCTCCTGGCAGGGGCAGGGGCACAGAAGGGGCTGGGCTGAAAGGCACCTTCCAGGCTCCTCCAGCCCAAGCCCCCTGCACTCAGCAGGGACAGCTGCAACTGCAGCAGGCTGCTCAGCACCCCTGACAGCCTGGCCAGGCTCCAGGGAGGGGCATCTCTCACCTCCCTGGGCAGCCTGGGCAGGCTCTCACCACCCTCAGAGGGAAAAATCTCTTCCTCTTCTCCAGCCTGAAGCTCCCTCTCTCAGTTCAAGCCATCCCCTCTCCCAACAGGCTCTGCTCAAAGCCTGGCCCCAGCTTGAAGCACTCAAAGGCCCCCAGGAGCTCTCCCTGGAGCCTTCTCCTCTCCAGGCTGAGCAGCCCCAACTCACTCAGCCTGGCCTCACAGCAGAGGGCTCCCAGGCCTCCCAGCATTGCTGTGGCCTCCTCCAGCCCAGACTCCAACAGGTCCCTGGCTGTGCTGAGGCCTCCAGAGCTGCCCCAGCACTGCAGGGGGGGCTCAGCAGAGCACAGCAGAGGGGCAGAGTCTCCTCCCAGCCCCTGCTGCCCACACTGCTGGGGAGCAGCCCAGGACACAGCTGCCTCTGGGCTGGCACTGCACAACTCCTGACCATGGCCACAGCAGCAGCTCACACAGAGTTTGAGATCCCTGGCAGGAAGGCAGGAAACCAGAGGCAAGCCTGGGATGGCCTCAGCATCCTCAGGGGGGCCCAAAGCTGCTGCATCCACAACCAGCCCTGCTGGGGCTGCCAGAGCAGCTTTTCACCACCCTGAGCTCTCCTGCAGGGCAGCAGCCCAGAGCCCAGAGCACAAACTGCTCCCCAAGGAGCTGAAACTGCTGCCTGAGGCTGATGCTCAGGAAGGTTCCCATTTCCCTGCTTCCTGAGGCTCCCTTTGGCTGGGGTCCTGTGCTCAGCACCCCTGTAGGAGGGACTGGAAACCATCCAGGTCTGCCCCAAAGCCCTTGGCTCCCAAGCACAGCCTGGCTGAGCCCTGGGGGCAGGAGGTGGGGGGGAGGCCGAGCTGAGGCAGCAGCCTGGCAGGTCGCTGTCCTTCCCCAGGGGCAGCAGCTGCTGGGCAGGGAGCTGCAGGCAGCAGCAGGCAAAGGTCAGCACAGGGCTGAGCGCTCCCAGAGCAGGAACCACACAGCTGGGCAGAGAGAGGGCCAAAGGCAACGGAGACACTGGCAGAGGAGAGGCTGCTTGACTCCTCAGGGGGCAGGGAAGGGAGCAGAACACAGCTGCCTGGGGCAGAGGGGCTGCAAAGGGCCACCAGCAGCCTGGCCTGGAGCAGCAAGCCTGTGGCCAGCAGGAGCAGGGCAGGGATTGGCCCCCTGGGCTCAGCACTGCTGAGGCCACCCCTCACATCCTGGCAGCACTTTAGGGCCCCTCACTCCAAGAAGGCCACTGAAGGGCTGCAGCAGGTCCAGAGAAGGGCAACAAAGCTGGGGCAGGCTCTGGAGAACAGGGCTGGGCAGGAGCAGAGCTGCTGGCTGGGCTGCTTTAGCCTGCAGCAAAGGAGGCAGAGCAGAGCCCTCCTGGCTCTCCACAAGTCCCTGCAAGGAGGCTGGAGCCAGCTGAGGCTTGGGCTCTGCTCCCAAGGCACAAGTGACAGCACAAGAGAAATGGCCCCAGGCTGTGCCAGGGCAGGGGCAGTGCCAAGCAGCCACAGAATTGCTGTGCCCTCTAGGAAAAGGCTCAGGGCCAGGCCTGCCCATTCTGGGCAGATGCTCCTCCAGGGGGCTGCTTGCAAACCCTGCTGCTCCCAGCTCTGCCTGGGCAGAAGCAGCTCCTGCAGCAAGGCTCCTCCTGGGGAGCTGCAGCCAGCAAACCACATGCAAGGGGCTGGAGGCAGCAGGAGAGCCAAAGGGCTGCAAGGAAAGTGCTGGTCCCTGGCTGTGAGGGGCAGTGCCAGCAGCTCCTGGCCCACACCATCCACATCCAGCACCAGTGCCAGCTCCTGAAGCCCCAGGGCTTGGGGCACAGGGTGAGCTGGGGGCAGAGCAAAGCCCCAAACACTTCAGCACCCCCACAGCTGCTCTCCTGCCCTTCCCAGGCCAGGGGAAGCAAGGGAGGCCTTGGCCCTGGTGCTGCTCCATCTGCAGAGCACAGGCCCTGGCAGCACCACAAGGCTGCTGGCAAGAGCTGCCTTGAGAAATGCCTGTGGCAGCTCCCAGGCCATGGCTGAGAGGAATGCAGGCCCCAGCAGGCTGCCACTCAGCACTGCATGGCCAGGGAACAGCAGCAGTGCAGGGCAGAGCTGCTGCCTCCAGCAGAACCACTCCAGCTGTGCAGGGGGAAGCTGCTGCAGAAGCTTGGCCCAGCAGAACCTGCTCAGCTCACAGCCACCACAGCTTCTGCAGTCCCCCTGCAGAGCACTGCAGGGAATCCAACTCATCCTGCCCACAGCACAGGAGGGAGAAGAGCAGGCAGAGAAGCTGACTGCTTCCCACAGCCACATCTCTCCCTGCAACAGCCTCCTGCTGCCCTCAGCCTTCCTCTGCCCAGCTGCAGGCCAAGGAATCAGCCTAAGCAGCTCTGAAAGCCTCAGCAGTGGCTTCTGGCCTGGAGCCTGGGGGGCAGGAGCTGCAGCTTCTGCCTGCAGGCTCCAAAGGCTGCTCCTTCAGGCAAGCCCCAGAGCAGCACAGCTCCCAACAGCCCAGCCCTGCTGCAGGGCTCTGCCTGGCCTCCCCCTCCCAGCCAGCAGCACCCAAGGCCTCTCCCAGAGCAGGGCAGCCTCAGCCCCAGCTGCCCAAGCCCCTCCGGCCCCACTGCTCCCTCCCTGCGTGGCCAGCAAGCTGAGGGCAGGGCTGCTGCCTCTGCCAGGGCTGCTGGGGAACTGGCAGGGCCTGAGGCAGCTCCTGGCTCTCCTCTCCCAGCAGGGCAGAGAGGTGTCCAGCCCCTGGGCAGCGCTGGGCACGCTGGGCTCTGCCGCGCCGGCCCCGGGCAGGCGGAGGGCGAGGGCCAGGGGCAGCGGGGAGGGCTTGGGGAGGCCACAGGACAGGCTGGGAGGGAAGCCTAGGAGAAAGGACACAGCTCTGCACCTCTGCACACAGCTCCTCTGCCTCCTGCTGCCAAGAGCCTGGCACGGGCAGACTGCCCTTGGCCTCTGGCTCCCTTGGCTCGCAGCTGCAGCTGCCGCGGAAGCCAAGCAGCTCTGTGCTGGCACTGCTGGGGGACAACAAGTTCCCCATCGGGCAGCCAGGGGCCCTCCTGGCCAAGAAGGCCAAGGCTGCTCTCAGCAGAGGGTGGCCAGCAGGGCACAGCAAGCACCAGGAGCCTTCTCCAGGCCAGCAGCTGGAGAGGACTCTTCTCCTCTTGGAGCCCAGGCTGCTGCCTGCTGGCAGCCCTCTGGCTCTGTCTGCTCACAAGGAAGCCAAGAGACAGAGCAGAGATGGAGGGAGGGGAGGCTGCAGCTCAGCAAGGGCCAGCACTTCTCTTAGCCAAGTCCCTCAGCAGCAGGAAAACAGAGAGGCATCCTGGCCAGGCTGAGCACAGCTCTTCAGTCAGCCCAGAACTGGCTTCCCAGGCAGAGCTGAGAGCCCCTCAGGGAAAAGCCTTCTGGGAGCCTGAGCTGAAGCAGCAGAACCTGCAGCTCAGTGCTCAGGCAGCAGAGCTGGGCCTCTGCTGGGCAAGGAGAAGGAGCCCAGGGCTCTGAGCACACCAGGGCCTGAGGCAGAGCTCTTTCTTGGCCACATTCCCTGGCACTGACAACCAGTGGCCCTCCCAGCACCAAGCAACATCTCACCCTGCAGCTCAGGGGGGGAAATGGTCTCCAAGCCTGGCAACATTGACCCCCAGCAGCTGTGGGCTAGGCCAGAGCTTCAGCTCCCTGCTCCTGCAGTCCCAGCCCCTGGGCCCTGCTGGGGCTCTCACAGCCATCCTGCTGCCAAGGACTGGCAGCCTGGGGCCGATCAGACCATCAGGGACCCCACAAGACCCTGCTCTGCCAGTCCTTTGGGCCGCTGTGCCCTCAGGATGGCAAAGCCCTGCCCAGGCAGCCTGCAGCCCTGCTGGAACCTCCTGCAGGCTGCTCTGGAGGGCCACCAGCGCTGGAGGCTCTGAGGCTGCACTCTGGGGCTGCAGAGCCCTCGGGCTGTGCTCCAAGGCCAGGCCACACTCACCCCAGGAGCCTCCACTCAGCCGTCCCAGGCCACTCAGCTCCTTCCTCCTCCTCCTCCTCCTCCTCCTCGTGTCCCTCGCGCTCGGTGTCCGGGCAACAGGCTGAGGCGGAGCGGCGCTGCTGATTGGCTGCAGGGCCGGGGGGGCGGGACTTGTCAGGGCGTGGCCGTCGGGCTCGGCGATGCCCATTGTGTGCTGGCAGCGCGGCGCAGCCGGGGGGGGCCTGGCCCTGCCCTGCTCCCGCCCCTGGCCCTGGCAGGTGCTGAGGGCAGTGGCACCAGGAGGGATCTGAAGGTGGCCTCGCAGCAGCTCCTCTCCTCCCCTCCTCCTCTCTTCCCCTCCGTTCCCGGGGGCCCAGGGGATCCCTCCCTGGCTGAGGAGGGCTGCTGCAGACCCCAGCTAGTAGCTTCCCCTGGGCCTTGGCCAGTGGGGTTCCTGTGCTGGTTTGCAGTTGTGAATATATCTCAACACTGTAACTCCTGGAGAGTTTGTACATATTCCTTGCATCCCATTGCAGATTCCAGTTTGCCTATCAATACAGCTTTCCTTTGCTTCCAGCTGGGCTGGGCTGGCAAAGGTAATGTTGGGGGGGGGAGGGGGGAGGGGGAATTTCAACCACAAGGAAGAAGGTGCAAAGATCATTGTCACATTTGATGCTCAGAGTTTACATCTGACTGGAGGGGAACAAGCCTTTGGCTGTCAAAGATCCTGCCAGACTTGCATTCCCAATTACAGCTCTGCTTCAAAGTAGTTTCATAGTTTCATAGTTTCATTCAGGGTTGGAAGGGACCACAAGGATCATCTAGTTCCAACCCCCCTGCCATGGGCAGGGACACCCCACACTAGATCAGCCTGGCCAGAGCCTCATCCAGCCTGGGCTTAAACACCCCCAGGGACGGGGCCTCGACCACCTCCCTGGACAACCCATTCCAGGGCTTCACCACTCTCATGGGGAAGAACCTCCTCCTCACATCTAGCCTGAATCTCCCCACCTCCAGCTTCATTCCATTCCCCCTAGTCCTATCACTACCTGAGATCTTGAGAAGTCCTTCCCCAGCCTTCCTGTAGCCCCCTTCAGATACTGGAAGGCCACAATTAGGTCACCTCGGAGCCTTCTCTTCTGCAGACTGAACAGCCCCAACTCCTTCAGTCTGTCCTCATAGGAGAGGTGCTCCAGCCCTCTGCTCATCCTCCTGGCCCTGCTCTGGACACCTTCCAGCACCTCCACATCCCTCTTGCAATAGGGGCTCCAGAACTGGACACAGAACTCCAGGTGGGGTCTCACCAGGGCTGAGTAGAGGGGGAGGATCACCTCCCTCGACCTGCTGGCCACACTTCTCCTGCTGCAGCCCAGGACCTGACTGGGTTTGAGGGCTGCAAGTGCACGCTGAGAGCTCCTGTTGAGCTTTTTGTCCACCAGCACCCCCAAGTCTCTCTCCTCAGGGCTACTTTCCAGCCAGTCACTGCCCAAGTGACTGCACAAGCTGTTCTCTAGGGCAGCATCAAAGCTAGGAGGAGAATCCAGGTGTGCTCCTGAACTCCTCCTGAAGTCCATTCAAGCCAGCAGCTGGAAAAGCAGCAGGAAAATCCAGCTTCTGGGTGATAAAAATGCCACCATGGATCTGTTAAGGAAGCACAACCCACAGCACCCTCTGCCCTTGCCAGGCTGTGTCCCTCTGCCTAGATCTGCAGTTGAATTCATTTCTGACTCAGCAGTGGGGTTTTGTTTGCACTCTGCTGTTCCCTGCTCTGCAGAGGACTTGGGCTTTTTGCTGCAGACAAATGACTTCCATGTGCCTAAACAAAAGCAGGAACCACTCCCAGAAGTTTGCTTCTGCCTGCTGGCTTTTAAGGCACTGATTTGATTTGGGTTAAGCTAACCAGGCAGGAATTACAACAAGAGACTTCTCTTTATTTCCCCCCTCCCCTCCCCCCCAAGATTAGGTATTACACTTATCAGATTGTGGACAGGTTCTGTTTGCTTGCAAATTCCCCCAGGGTGCTCCTGGGCAGCTTGAGTGCAGTGTAGAGCATTCAGAAAATGGCAAAGGCTAAACCACGAAACAGCTTCACCCCACTGATCAAACCAGAGGCCAGGCAGGAGCTCAGGGAGAGCCAAGGAGAGCGCAGGTTGTGCTCCCGGGGATGGAGCAGGAACTGGGAGATGCTCCCTAGGTCTCTGGCCGGCAGCAGGCTCCAGAGCTGCCGCTTTGTAATCTGATTTGCGGATCGTGTGGCACAGCCCAAAGGGAAAGGCCCTGCCAGAACCAAAGTGTCCTCAGGCACGGCTGCCACGAGGCCAAACTCCTGCGGCAGCCCTGTCGGAAGGGTGCGAGACAGCCGCAGCTTGCCGGCAGGCAGCCAGGGAGCAGGGCCCCAGGGCAGGCAGGGCCAGGGAGAAGCCAGGACCCAGGGCTGGTGTCTGCAGTGCTGCCACCAAGGCAGCGAGGCCAAGAGGAAAGCAGAACATGGGAGTGAGCAAGAGGAAGGCAAGAGCAAGAGAGCCCCCACAGCTTTCTGCTCACCCTGCTTAAGCTGTTCAGAGACAATGTGTCCCAGGCCAAGGCACACTGGGTGCCAAGCACCCTGCTAATCATAGTGCCAACCCCGAGCGCACTTCCCCCTCCAGCAGCCTTGACCTGTCCCAGGGGAAGGCAATTTCCTGCCTTTGCCTTTCCCCACTCAGACCTCCACTGGTGGAGATGGGGGAAGGAGGGTTTGGAGCACACTGTAACAGCCACATCTGAGCAAACTCCTTCTTTTAGGTGCAGTGGGGCTTAAACCCGAGATCCAGCTATAGATTGGCCTAGTGACAGAATGGTGCCAAAGCAGCTGCTCTGCTGCATAAGCAGAGGAAGGCACATTTTCCCCTGGGTGATATGTGTAGACCTCTAGCAAGACATTTCCAGGGCCTCAAAATGCCAGAAGAGATGAAGAGAGCTTATTCTGTGAGCCCCACCTGCATCTGTCACAATCCCCTCCCAGAGCAACCTGGCAGCTGACCTCAGTTTTCCAGCACTCTCTTGTCTGCAATGTGACAGAAATGGCCAGGGCAGGGCTGAGTGGAAGGGGGGCAGGGATTGCCAGGGCAGGGCTGAGTGGAAGGGGTGCAGGGATTGCCAGGGCAGGGCTGAGTGGAAGGGGTGCAGGGATTGCCAGGGCAGGGCTGAGTGGAAGGGGTGCAGGGATTGCCAGGGCAGGGCTGAGTGGAAGGGGTGCAGGGATTGCCAGGGCAACTCTGAGTGGAAGGGGTGCAGGGATTGCCAGGGCAGCTCTGAGTGGAAGGGGTGCAGGGATTGCCAGGGCAGCTCTGAGTGGAAGGGGTGCAGGGATTGCCAGGGCAGCTCTGAGTGGAAGGGGAAGCTGCCAAGGGCTGTGCCCTGCCCCGGTCCCCAGGCCCTGACCTCGATGGCACCTCCCAGGTGTGCAGGCTGCCAGCCTCAGCCAGCAGCCCTGCAGCCCCCCAGCCAGGACCTCCTCCAGCAGCAGGATGCCCTCTCGGTGCCCAAGTGAGTGCTGCCCTGGCCCAGCTGCCCCCAGCCCCGTGCCAGGGGGCAGTCAGGATCCCCCCTGGCACTAACCATCTCTGCCCTGGCTGCAGGCCCTGCACGCTGGCCTGTGCCACACAGGCACCCTCTGTGCCCAGGCTGCCTGTGGGCTGCAGAGCCTCTGCCCTGAAGCAGAAGGCAGCTGAGAGGTGAGAGAGCTGCCAGCAGCTGCTTGTGCGGGGTCCCCACTGTGGGGCCAGCCTTGTGCAGGAATCTTCCAGCCCCAGCTAGAGCAGGAGCAGAGAATCCAGCTCAGGTCACCCAGGAACACATCCAGACATGGCTGGAAAGGCTCCAGGGAAGGAGACTCCACAACCTCTCTGGGCAGCCTGCTCCAGGGCTCTGGGACCCTCACAGTCAAGAAGTTCTTCCTCCTCTTGAGGTGGAGCCTCCTGTGCTGCAGTTTCCATCCACTGCCCCTTGGCCTATCCCAGGGCACAGTGAGCAGAGCCTGGCCCTGGCCCTGTCCCTTCCTTCCTGACCCCCAGCCCTCAGCTATTGAGAGACATTGATCAGGTCCCCCTCAGCCTTCTCCTCTCCAGACTGAACAGCCCCAGGGCTCTCAGCCTCTCCTCCCCAGGCAGTGCTGCAGTCCCTTCAGCATCCTTGGAGCCCTCCCTTGGGCTCTCTCCAGCAGATCCCTGTCCCTCCTGAGCTGGGGAGCCCAGAGCTGGCTGCAATATTCCAGGGGAGGTCTCAGCAGGGCAGGGCAGAGCAGAGGGGAAGGAGAACCTCCCTGGCTCTGCTGGCCACACTCCTCTGAATGCCCCCCAGGACTCCCTTGGCCTTCTTGGCCCCCAGGGCACACTGCTGTCCCATGCAGAGCTTGTTGCCCACCAGCACTCCCAGGTCCTGTTTCAACCTCTCCAAGGATGTGCTGCCTGTGGGAGCCTGGATGCTGCTCCTGCTTCCTGGGAGGAGCTCAGGCAATGAAATATTCTCTTAACTCCTTTTGCTCCCCTTTTCCAAACCATTTCACCTTGTGCCTTGCACCAAGCCCTTTGAGAACCTCTCCAACTGCCAGCCACACAAGGTGAGTTTCTCACATCAGCCTTCATGCTACCTGTGCTTGCAGACAGGGCAAGATCCAACTCAGAGTCCTCAGGGAAAGGGAAAACCAAACCAAGGTTCTTGTGAGCCCTTCAGAATGCCAAATCATTTATTGCTCAGGGGTTAACCACCTGGGTTTCACAAATCATTTGGAACTCTTAGGAGTTGCTGCAGTCAGAACTAGGGGCTGGGGGTGGCTGACACCCCTCAGGCTGTGCTGTCATCCAGTGAGAGCTGGAAGAGCTGAGGGCTGGCTGCAGGCAACCCTCCTGGAGTTCAACAAGGACAAGGGCAGGGTCCTGCATCTGGGGAGGAGTAACAGCAGGCACCAGGACAGGTTAGGAGCTGCCCTGCTGGAGAGCAGCTCCGTGGAGTGTTGGTGGACAAGTTCTGCATGGGACAGCAATGTGCCCTGGTGGCCAAGAGAGCCAATGGGGTCCTGGGGTGCAGCAAGGAAAGTGTGGCCAGCAGGGCTGGGCAGGTTCTGCTCCCCCTCTGCTCTGCCCTGCTGAGACCACAGCTGCAATCCTGGGTCCAGTTCTGGGCTCCCCAGCTCCAGAGAGACAGAGAGCTGCTGGGGACAGTCCAAGGGAGAGCCAGGAGGATGCTTAGGGGACTTGAGCATCTCCCCTGGGAAGAGAGGCTGAGAGCCCTGGGGCTGTTTAGTCTGGAGAAGAGAAGGCTGAGAGGGATCTGATCAATGTCTATTGATAGCTGACATTAGCTGGGGGGCAAGGGGAGGGGGCCAAGCTCTTGTGGGTGGTGCACAGCAATCAGCCAAGGAACAGTGGAGACAAACAGGAACAGAGAAGGTTTCAGCTCAACAGGAGGAGAAACTTCTTTGGTGTGAGGCTGCTGGAGCCCTGGAGCAGGCTGCCCAGAGAGGTTGTGGAGTCTCCTGCTCTGGAGCCTTCCCAAGCCCTGCATCCTGGATGCATTCCTGTGCAGACTGCCCTGGGTGCTGCTGCTCTGGCAGCCACTCACTCCTAGATCTATGACTACTGTGTTCACAGGTGAATGTATTGCAGCACAGGTGTGAGCACATGCAGGCACAGTCTCCTCTCTTCAGGCCACTCACATCCTGGGCTGCATCAAAAGAAGAGTGCCCAGCAGATGGAAGGAGGTGAGAGTGCCACTCTGCTCTGCTGAGACCTCACCTGGAGTACTGTGTCCAGACCTGGGGCACTCAGTGTAAGAAGAAGATCAACCTGAGGCAGCAGGTCTGGAGCACAGCCCTGTGAGGAGAGGCTGAGGGAGCTGGGGTTGCTTAGCTTGGAGAAGAGGAGGCTCAGGGGAGACCTTCTTGCTCTCTACAGCTGCCTGAAGGGAGGTTGTAGCCAGGTGGGGGTTGGGCTCTTCTCCCAGGCACCCAGCACCAGAACAAGAGGACACAGTCTCAAGCTGTGCCAGGGGAGGTTTAGGCTGGAGGTGAGGAGAAAGTTCTTCCCAGACAGAGGAATTGGCCCTTGGGATGTGCTGCCCAGGGAGGTGGTGGAGTCCCCACCCCTGGAGGTGTTTAGGAAGAGCCTGGATAAGGCCCTTGGTGCCATGGCTCAGTTGATCAGATGGTGCTGGGGGAGAGGTTGGACTGGATGACCTCTGAGGTCTTTTCCAACCTGGTTCATTCTATTCTACTCAGTTCCCTGAGGTACTTTGTGAACTGAAGGGCCCAGAACTGGACACAATATTCCAGCTGTGGCCTCAGCAGGGCACTAACAACACATAACCATGTATGGAGGAGTCACCATGCCTGGAGATGTTCAACAAGCATTTGAGCACAGCACCTTGGGACATGGCTTAATGGCCATGGTGGTGTGGGGCTGATGGTTGGGCTGGAGTATCTTAGAGGCCTCTTCCAACCTTAAGGATTCTCTACTGCCATGAAACACACTAACTGACCCCATTTTGAGTGACAAGCTGTTACCTGGAGCAGGCTAGAGACAGCAATCACATCCTTTCTGTGCTTGCAGACAGTTTTGGAAGCACAGGAACTGTTTCTTGCTTCTTTAATACTTCTTCAGAACCTGCTGTCTCTTTTTCACATATCACTTTGTCCTCAGCTGCTACTGCACCCCCACTTTTAGAGCTTCAGAATTACTCACTCAGAAGTTGGCTGGTTCTGGAGCCAGATGCCTGAACCCCTCAAGCAATGCCCCAACTGGCTTTTGTATCTGCTGTGCTGCTGCAGTCCTGCTCTTGAAGCTGCTGCAGTCCTGCTCCTGAAGCTGCTGCAGTCCTGCTCCTGAAGCTGCTGCAGTCCTGCTCCTGAAGCTGCTGCAGTCCTGCTCCTGAAGCTGCTGCAGTCCTGCTCCTGAAGCTGCTGCAGTCCTGCTCCTGAAGCTGCTGCAGTCCTGCTCCTGAAGCTGCTGCAGTCCTGCTCCTGAAGCTGCTGCAGTCCTGCTCCTGAAGCTGCTGCAGTCCTGCTCCTGAAGCTGCTGCCATCCCAGGAATGAGGATGTCCCTCACACCCATGGCAGGTAAAGAATCAGAAAGAAGCCTGCAGGTGATCAGTCAACCAAGCACCCATCATTTGGGATCAATACCTGCCTGGTGTAGGTAGCAGGGACCCAGCGGCCGGAAGATCTCGCGCTGTACGGGAAGATAGGGCCCCTCTCCTGAGAGCCAATAGCGTTCAGTTTACGGTGCCAGCAGACAGAAGTGACCTAAGCCTCAGCTACACAGTGCAGCGTCGCTCACTAATGAACGCCATTTGCCGTCCACCACATTGGTGTCTGCGAGCCGATGGACCGAGCGGCCTGGGGTTGGCCGCCGTGCCGTTCCTGAACCAGGTCGCCGCGCCTACGACAGGCAACAGACCTGCTCCATCAGGTCCGTGTCCTTCCAGGCTTCAGACGTGGATGCAGCGCTGCAGGGGAGGTCTCACCAAAACAAAGTAGCAGAAGCAGAGGGCTCCAGGCTGCAAATTACACGGCAATTGGGCTTTGAATTACCCAGTAATTGGGAAGATAATTAGCAGGTAACCTGCCCCAACCTGCCCTGGCTACCCCGTGGACAGCCTGTGCATGGCATCTGCTGTGTAATTAAAGAGCAGGTCGCTGGCTGGATGTGTTCCAGGAAAGAAAAGGATACCTGAAGTGTGACTCAGAGGAACGCAGAGGTAATGCCTGGTGTGCTTCAGAACATGAGATGTGTCATCTGCCTTGACTCCAGGCCAAGTCCAAACCACTGCCAGGCTGCCCTCTGAAGCTGCCTGAGTGAAAGCCACATTCTAGCAGCTCTGCCCTCGAGAGTGAACATTTCTTGAAGGCAGCCATCGAGGGAATCAGCTCAGTGTCACCTCCCCCTCCCTGCAGCCAGGGGCTGCCTGCCTCCACCCCCACACAGGCAAGCTGAATTCATGCCAATATCACAGCTTCTGCAGAGCTGCTGCCGAGAGTCCTTCGGCTGCAATCCTTGTTCCACACCTGGGGCAGGGCAATTCCAAGCACAAATCCAGGCTAGGTATGGAGTGGCTCAGGAGAGCCTTGAGGGGAAGGACTTGGAGCTGTCGGTGACAAACTCCCCAGGAGCCAGCAATGGTGGCTGGCAGCCCAGCAGGCAGCTGTGTGCTGAGCTGCAGCCAGAGCAGGGAGAGCAGCAGCACAGGGAGGGGATTGAACCCCCCTGCTCAGACCCCACCTGCAGCACTGCCTCCAGTTCTAGGGCCCCCAGCAGGAGAAGGACCTGGAGCTGCTGGAGAGGCTTTAGAGGAGGCCACAAAGATGATCAGAGGGCTGGGGGGTTGGAACTGGATGATCATAGCCCCCTTCAGATACTGGAAGGCTGCTCTAGGGTCTCCCTGGAGCCTTCTCTTCCCCAGGCTAAACAGTCCCAACTCTCCCAGCCTGTCTTCATAGCAGTTCTCCAGCCCTGTAGCCTCCTCTGGAGCTTCTCCAGCAGGTCCACATCCTTCTTGTGTCGGGGTCCCTGCTTCCTGCTCTCCTCTGGTCACTGGGTGTGACCTATCCAATCTCCATCTCTGCTCTTTTGCAAGGCCTGGGCAAACTGTGATGCAAGGACTAGTGCTGTGCCTGGCTGATTGATTGTCATTAGCAGTCAACCAATGTTCCTCCTGGTAACTTTTGTCTTCTGGCCTCAGAAAGCCCAAACCAGCTGCTCCCAATGGCTTGTTCCTGTCCTAAAAACACCTGGGAAGAAAGGCTGGCAGCAAGAAGGCTTAGAGCTCTCTTCAGAGAGCAGGAGCCATGGAGAGGCAGTGACACTGATGAGCCTTCTGCAAGGACACAGGACAGTGAAAGTCTGATGGATGGTGTGGAGCCCAGCTCTGCTGGGGAGGGTCTGTGCCTGCACCTGTGTCTGACCTGGGGGGAGAGGGGGGGTTCTGTCATCCCTCTCCTCTGTCACAGGGTGGTGTTTTAATCCATGTGGGGAACTGAGTTGGGAGATTGCTACAGGCATGCTTCACCAATCGACAGCCAAGTGAGGAATGGATCTGAAATCCTGCCCCAGGGTGAGAATTCCATCCCTGCTTTTGCACAGTGCATAATGAGCCAGTGGAGCTCATTTCTCTGATGTATTACAGAGGCAAATCACTGTGGCAAGCCCCAAATAACGATTAGATGGTAGTGGGGAGCAGAAAAAGTTTCACAGAGCAGTAAATGTCTGCAGCTCCCACAGCTAAGAGCGAAGCTGAGCCCAGCTCCACGGCATCAGGGCAGCTAAAGGGAGCTGCAAAGCATCTCTGCCACCAGCCAGCATGGCATGGGTGATGTGCCAGCTGTATGGACCAGGAAGCTCAGCCTCCTGCTTCTGCCTGAGGAGGCACAAAACCAGTTTCTGGCCTTATCTGTCTCATGCTAGTTTTGATCTCCTAAGGTTTACAGCTGGATCTTCCTGGGACAGATGAAATCAAAGTGACAGAGGCCAGAACACACTCTAGCAGGCAGCTCTAGATATATGCTCTCTCTATATTCTGTGGCTACCTCTTATCCTCACTTAGAACCAGAGAATTGTTTGGGCAGGAAAAGCCCTCTGAGATCACCCAGTCCAAACATCAGCCCAATCACTAACCCACATCCCCAAGTGCCATGGCCACACCTTTCCTGAGCACCTCCAGGGATGGGGACTCCAACACTTCCCTGAGCAGCCTGTACCAAGCCCTCAGCACTCCTGCAGCAAAGAATTTTCTCCTCATCTCCAACCTAACCCTCTCCTGGCACAAATGAGATCCCTTTGCACTTGTACAACATTTGTTCTCATACTGCCCCTGTACACATGGCTGCAGAATCCCACCAGTAACATCCCATCATGAACGAGTTCCAGCTGTGTGTAGGTTTACTCCTTGCTCTTCAGCCAGGGGCAGCCCTTCCTTCTCCCCTCAGGCCAGGTTCATTGCTGAAAGAGCCTTCCATGAGAATTCTTCCCAGGAGGCCACTTCAGGGATCCACTGGTACTGTCTTGAGCAGATCACAAGTCCAAAGGCAGAGCAATCACCCCAGAGAGCACTGCTGTATCTGGAAGGCACAACTTCATGTTCTGAGAGCTGTGTGGGTTCCTCCCCAGGACACAATGCTGCTCTCAGACTGGCTGTATCCCTTCAGCTTCCATCCTCTTCTTGATTAAAGAAATAGCAAATGCTTCTCTGAAGTCTTCAAGATGAGTTCTGTAACACTTTGAGAAGACTGGGCTCAGGTGGGAGCCTCTCACTCCAAGAAGGACATGGAGGGGTTGGGTGCGAGGCTCCTGCTCCACCACCACCATCCCTGCACCATCCAAGAGCCAGGGGCAAGACCCTCACCAGCAAAAACACCACCCAGAGGAGCTCAGCCCCAGGGAGGAGACACAGCCAGCACCCAGGGAGGATATTGGAGTAGTCATCAAACACTGCCCTCACAACCAGGGGGCCACCAGGCCCCCCAGCCTTTGCTGTCACCATCACCCAGTGTGCACCAAGGGCACTCACCAGAGATCAGAGGAGAATCCTCAGCCCAGATGGGCTCAGCTTAGGACTCCTGCCTTTTCTGGGGGGCATTAAATAGGGCAGTGGGTGGGGAGGGCCAAGTGGCCACACCTGGGGTGGGAGGAGACTCCAACAGAGCCCAGGTGCTGTGGGATTTGAGGGGAAAAAGGGGGGAAATGGGGCAGGTGAGGGACTTTTGGGGTGTTGCAATGGGTTGGGGCAGACCCCCTCCCCACAACGGGCAGAAAGAACGACTCAGACAAAGGGATTGCAAAAGTGATGGAAAGTTTAAACAGAAAGCAGTGAGTGTGTACAGAAAACCAGAAGCACAGTGACAAGAGAAACCCCAAAACAGACCCAGAAGCATCCCATCCCCACCTGAGGGTGCACCCAAGACCCCCAGGGCTCCTCCTTCTCCCCCCTCCCCCCACCCCCAGTGCTAGGCTAGTCTCAGCTGGCCAGATCTGAGACTGCCCTTCCCCCCCGTAGTCTTGGGCCTAGCCAGGCCCATGGCCAGGAGACATCTCCCCCATGGATTTCATAGTGGTGCAGGGGTTCATGGTAGGAAATCCCTAATTTCCTGTGTCCACCCACTGGGCTGGACATCTGGACACAGGAAACAACCCCATAGCAGAGGGCACCCGGCCCAAACTACTACAGGTGTCAGGTAGTTGTAGGACTGGGGGGGATGGAGCAAAACTAGAAATGGGTAGATTCAGATTGGATGTCAGGAAGTTCTTCCCCATGAGGGTGGTGAGATCCTGGCACAGGTTGCCCAGGCAGGTGGTGGAAGCCTCATCCCTGGAGGTTTTAAGGCCAGGCTGGAGGTGGCTCTGGGCAATGCGATGTAGTGTGAGGTGTCCCTGGCCATGGCAGGGGGGTTGGAACGGGAACTTGAGGTCCCTGCCAACCCCAACAATTCTGAAACAGCTTTGCAGTTTAGGCTGGAAGAAATTCTTCACAGAAAGAGAGTTTGGCCATTGGGATGTGCTGCCCAGGAGGTGGTGGAGGAGGCACTTGCTGCCATGGTTTAGTTGATTAGATGGTGTTGGGTGGTAGGTTGGACCTGATGATCTTGGAGGTCCCTTCCAGCCTGGTTGATTCTGTGATTCTGTGGTGCTTCTAGGGAGAAGGAAGCCAACAGGAAAGTGAGTGTAAAGGCTAAAGTCCACAGCTGTGCTGGCTGGAGAAAACTGCTTGCAAGCAGCAGTCCAGGTCAGGGAGGGCCTCCAGGGCTCCAGAGCTGCCATGCAGAGGTACTGAGTGATGCATTCACCCCGCAGGGCGCAGGGCAGGTGGAAGCTTCGCCCACAGCTCAACTCCCAGCAGTTGATGGTAGCTCCACTCCTGCCACAGACACAGCAGATCTGGGAAGAGCACAGCAGCCTCCATCAGCATCTGCTCAGCACCTCCACAGCCAGCCCCTCGCCCCTTGGCAGGGTGCCGTAGATCCCCACTGCTGTGGACAGCCCCAGCTCCGCCTGGCACATGAGCCTCTGTGCAGCTGCTGGCAGCAAGACTTTTGCCCCAGAGCTGCTGGGAAGGGCTGGGCTTGCTTTCTTGGGCTCTTGTCTGTGACTCACACACGGTGCTGCTCGAAGAAAAGAGGCTAATTGCCCTGAAGACAGGAGCACAAAGCAGGTGCTTGTAACCCTCTGGAATCCCATGAACGAGCAGGGGCTGGGCTCTCAACTCATCCTCTCTCAATGCCCGTGTTGAAATCCCAACGGCCCAAGGGCAGATCACCTGCTCACATCCAGCCAGCCGGGTCAAAATGCTGCCTGGCAGCAGGCTGCACACACCTCCAACAGCCTCTGACACGTGCAGTTGCCCCTCTGAAAGGTGAGGCTCGGGCTCTGGCTTCCAGCACCCCCAGGCAGCCTCAAGGGTCCCTGCCTGTTGGCTTCTCGACCTCAAAGCTGGAGCCTGCAGCAGGGAGGGAGGAGAAAGGGCAGTGGCCAGCTGGATTTACCTGGCTTGCTAAGGCCTCTTCCAGGACAGGGGGAACGGGGGCATCCCTCGGGGCCAGCACAGCTCAGGTGCCTGGGCGCTGTCCGGGCCGGCTGTAAGGATTTGCGGTGTGACGGCGCAAGCTGCAGCGGCGTGTGCCCCGCACGGGCCTGGCAGAGCTGGGGCAGCTGCAGCTGGCAGCTGCTGGGGAGCTGGAGGCAGCTGCCGCTGGCAGCCGGCTGGCGCTGCGGGGGCTGCCGGCCTGGGGGGGCAGCGAGCTGCGGGGCAGTGCCGGCGCTGCCTGGCTGCGGGGGCTGCTCCCTGCCATGGGGGCTGTGGCTCGGCTGCCCTGCTGGCATCTCCGGGGCCGGCTGTAGGCTTGGTCCTGGGCGCGGCGCTGCAGGCGGGAGCCGACTCGCACCCACATGGGCCCAGGGGCGGCACAGCGGCTGCTGCCCTCGGGCCCTGCGCAGCTCTGCAGAGGCCCCGATCCGGCCTGGCTGGCACAGCTGGGGGCAGCAGTCTCACAGCTGGCGTTGGAAGCTGCAAAGAGAAGCAGGAGGGTGAAGAGCACAGCCTGCATGGCTGCGGCAGGCCAGGCCAGAGCAGTGCCCCGGCCCTGCTGCAGCAGAGGGGCTCTGCCAAGCCAGCCTGGGCACTCAGTGCCAGGACAGCAGCCCAGGGGCACCCCAGGGCTCTGGTTCTTACCAGTGCTGGGGCCAGCACAGCCTTGGCACTCCCAGCTGTCTGCATCGTCCCTCAGGCTGGAGCAGCTCCTGTGGCTTCCTTCAGCAGCACAGGAGCTGCACAGAAGCAGCTGCCAGGGCCTGGGGAAGCAAAGGGGTTGCTGGCTGGGAGGACAAAGTGACAGCAGCAGGGCAGTGTCCAGCAGGGCTCTGCATCTTGCAGCTTCTGCTTTGAGCCCTAGGCCAGACACAGCCCTTGTGCAGGGGCCTGAGGTGCAGTGTTGGGGACTTACCCCTCGACCTCTGCCCGTTCCCTGCCAGCTGGGCACAGGCACTGGCTGGCATCGCACCGGCTGTGCCTTGCCAGGAGGCTTTCCACTGCCTCAGCAGTCTCCCATGCAGGTGGTCTGATGGAGGAAGGAAAGTTGCTGAGTGCTTGCTGGCCCAGCATGGGGCAGGTGCAGGGAGTCCCTTGCCTGCCCCCTGCCCCGTTTCCCACTCCCCCTGGAGCTGAAGCCAGCCTCATGAGACAGTGGAGGCTGAGGAGCGCATGGGTAGCCCCCGGCCTGGCACAGCCCTGGCACCCTCCTTGCTTGTGAGCTGTGGAGAAAAGCAACCAACCTCCTGGGGATGCGGATGCCCATCCTGAGCATTTCCTGCTGGAACAGCTCTTTGTCCCTGCAGAGCAGGCACTGGAAAGCTGAAATGCCAGCACGCAGCGCATGGCCCTGCAGGAGGAAGAGGAGGAGCATGAGGGAGGCCCTGGTGCTGCCGAGACCCTGCCGTGCCCCTGGGCTGAGGGGGCAGCTGGTACCTGGATGCAACGCCTGTGGAACCAGGCGTGCTGGCACGCTGGGCATCCCATGGTGCTGTAGGACTTGCTGTCATCCACAGCCTCTAAGCAGAGCAGGCAGTCGGTGTGGGGCTCTGGGTCCCTGTCCACCGCCTGCTGTGGGCGGTGCTGGGAGCAGAAGCCGCTGTGGGGAAGAGCAAAGGGCTGGGCAAGCTGTGTGGTGCTGGCTCCTTCCCTGCTGCTGAGGAGGATGGCAGAGGAGGGGTGAAGGAGCCCCAGGGCTCGGCCAGCTCTGCCTGTGCCTGTGCCTGTGCCTGGCCTTGGGCAGAGGCCCAGCAGGCTCCTTTCTGGTTTGCCTGAAGCTGGCAGGAAGGGGAGGGAAGGTGAGGAGCCTCCCTGGGCAGGGCCATCAGCGCTTACCTGAAGCAGTCGAAGTATTGAGTGATGCATTCACCCCGCAGGGCGCAGGGCAGGTGGAAGCTTTGCCCACAGCTCAACTCCCAGCAGTCGATGGTAGCTCCACTCCTGCCACAGACACAGCAGATCTACGAAGAGCACAGCAGCCTTCATCAGCATCTGCTCAGCACCTCCACAGCCAGCCCCTCGCCCCTTGGCAGGGTGCCGTAGATCCCCACTGCTGTGGACAGCCCCAGCTCCGCCTGGCACATGAGCCTCTGTGCAGCTGCTGGCAGCAAGACTTTTGCCCCAGAGCTGCTGGGAAGGGCTGGGCTTGCTTTCTTGGGCTCTTGGCTGAGCTCCTGCAGTCCTTGGGGTTGGACTCAATCACGGCTTAGACCCTTCCAACCTCCACTGCACTGTGATACTGTGCTACTGTGAAACCTCTCCTGGCACCAATCTCCCTGGTTTTGCCAGGTCCTCACCTTCTGTGCTGCATTGTTGATTACTCTTTGGATATGAGAGAAGCAGTAGCCCACCCAGCCTGGTACGGAAACGACAGCATAAAGGTCACTGGCAAAGTACTGTAGGAGAGAAGAGAGAGCAGAGAAGGAGCTGCTGAGGAGAGTGTGGCAGGGCCAGGCTGTGGGAGGGCAGGAGGGAGCCCCTGAGGCACTCACCAGGCAGCAGTCATGGACACACAGCCCGTCCTGCTGTCTCTTCCATCCATAGAGTTCGGGGTCCAGCTCTGCCTGCAGGCACAGCTGGCAGGCTGCAGGGGACAGAGTGAATGGCAGAGGGCTGAGCACTTCTGTGGGGCCAGGGGAAGCCTGCCAGAGGACTTTGTGCCCAAGCAGCCCTGTGCCAGGCTGTGTGAGGGAAGCTTTGCCCTCACCTTGCTGCCTTGGGTTGGTGGCCATCTCGTTCCTGGCACTCGTCACCGCTGAGCCTTTGGAGTGTCCCTGACACCGCAGTGCTGAGGCTTCTCCTCCAAGTGCTCCTCTGCTGACTCTGAGGGAGAAGCAGCACAGGGCTGAGGGAGCAGCTGGACACAGTTGGGCCTGCAGCACAGGCCCTGAGCTCTGAGCTCTGGGCTCCAGTCCTCCCTCAGCAGCCCCCTGCCAGTCCTGTCCCTCCCCTGCCCTCTGCTCACCTCACCAGGTGCAACTGACCAAGGCCCTGAGCACAGTGCTCCCTTTTCTAGGCCATCTCCACAGGTCACCGTGGCCATTGTGCCATCAGCACTCTCCTGGACGCACCCCACCCCTGGCCACCACACCGTTGCCCAGCAGCCCTGAGGTGGCCCAGGAGCCCCCTGCTTGCCAGAGCTGGGGCTGCTGCTTCTGTCTTCCATCAAGGCAAGAAAGAGGAGCAATTCCACCTGCTGAGCTCAGGGGCCAGGGAAAGGTGGAAACTTCCCAGCCCTGCCTGGCTGGCACTGCGGGGGGCAGCCGGCTCAGAGCTGCCATTGGCAGCTGCAAAGAGAAGCAGGAGGCTGAAGGGCACAGCCTGCATGGCCTTGTCAGGAGGCCTTCAACTGCCTCAGCACTCTCCCATGCAGGTGGTCTGATGGAGAAATGGGGCAGCTGCAGGGAGTCCCTTGCCTCCCCCCTACCCTGTCTCCCACTCCCCCTCTAGCTGAAGCCAGCCTCATGGCAAGTGGAGGCTGAGGAGTTCAGCGGCAGCCCCTGGCCTGGCACAGCCCTGGCCCCTTCCTGTCTTGGGAGCTGGGAAGAAAAGCAACCAGCCTCCTGGGGATGTGGAGCCAAGGGGCAGCAGCACTGCGCTGTCCAGCAGAGCTCCAGAGCTTAGTCTCTCTCGCGGAGATCCACATCCTCTGACCCTGAGCACCCTGGGGGTGTCCAGCCTGGAGAGGAGGAGACTCCAGGGAGACCTTAGAGCAGCCTTGCAATACCTGAAGGCATTCTGCAGGATTGCTGCAGAGGGAGTTTTCTCCAGGGTGTCTGGAGTCAGGCCAAGGGGGAATGGTTTGAAGCTGAGGCAGAGCAGGGCTAGACTGGGGGTGAGGAAGTTCTTCAGCAGGAGGCTGGTGAGAGCCTGGAATGGGTTGTGCAGATTGGATGAGGCCCTGGGCAACCAAGTCTAGCTGAAAGGTGTCCCTGCCCATGAGAGGGGGGGTTGGAGTAGACAATCCCTGAGGTCCCTTCCTACCTAAGCCATTCCAGGACTGTGAGCTGTGCTCAATGCCTCTGCTGTAAGAGCTTTCCTGTGTGGGGCTGAGGACAGAGCAGTTCAGCTTTCCAGCACCAGCAGCCAGATGCCTCTTTAAGGACAAGCACATGCTGGGGTGGGGACCCTCTGGCTCACAGGGACTGCCCTGCTGCTGGCTTCCTGGCACTGAGAGGTGTTTCCTGTCTCTTCTGCTGCCAAGAAACTTCAGCCCATAGGTTGCTGTCAGCCTCCTTGCTGTCAGTCCATCAATCAGAGAGCTTTAATGGAGGAGAAGCTTCAATCGTGTTCCTTCCTGCAACTCAGCTGCTAACTGTAGGGCTGGGAGGCAGTGGAGCAGGTCCTAGGGAGGGCTCCAGCTGGCCAGAGTTTAAGGACCTTTCTCCACAAGGAGTGTGGGACCTGGGGTAAAGCCTCTGCTTATTTTGCTTCTCCATCTGTGAAAGGGCTCTGTCGTTGGCTGTCAGCAGTGGCTGGTAGAGGGGAACCAAACCTGCTGAATTTGGATCAAAACTTCTCCTCCCAGATGTTGTGGAGAGCCTCCACAGTTCACAGATCACTCTCCATGAACAAGGACCTCCACAGGTCCTGAAGCTCTTCCTTCTCCTCTCAAGGCATGAAATAGAAACGGTTTTGTTTACTTGGTGTGTTGAAGTCTCAGTCCCCCTTCAGTTTCCTGCTCGTTCAGTCTGTGCCCTCTTTATCTTCCCAGACAATCTCTTTTGCCTCTGTTTGGCTCCCAGAAAATCTCTGTTCTAGCTGGGCAGGAGGAAAAGCAAATTCAATGCTTCCCCTCACAAAGAGGGGGCTTGGAGAAGGCAAGGCCCAGAGCAGTGTTTTGCTCATGCCACAAGCCACAGGAGCTCCCTGGCCAAGCAGTAACCATAATCCTTGCTTAGCTTTTTAAAGCAATCATTTCTTTCCCAGTTCCTCTGGTAAGATACAGACCTGGGGAGGTGTGGTTGGAAAGCTGCAACTAGGAGAGAGACCTGGGGATGATGGTTGGCAGTCACTGACCATGAGCCTGCAGTGCCCAGGTGGCTGAGAAAGCCAATGGCATCCTGGCTTGGGTCACACAGGAGCAGGCAGCAGGGACAGGAGGTGCCCATCCCCCTGTGCTCAGCACTGGGGAGGTCACACCTCGAGTGCTGTGTTCAGCTCTGGGCCCTCACTCCAGCAAGGACATTGAGGGCTGGAGCCTGTCCAGAGCAAGGCAGCGAGGCTGGGGAAGGTCCTGGAGCCCCTGGGCTAGAGGAGGGACTGAGGGAGGGAGAAGAGGGAAGGATGTGTAGGGATTGCCTTGCTGGATGGGTGCTTGAGGGGCAGGAAGTTCTTCTGGGCTGCTTTGAGATATTTTCTGTTTTCCTCCCAGTCCCTGCCTCATGCCCAGAGCTTTTGTGAGCCCTCCGTGGGTGCTGTGTTTGGATCCACTGAAAGCAGCAGCTCCGCTTGCCCCTCCCTGCTCACCCACAGCTGCATCTCCCAGCAAACTGGAGCAGGGCAAGGCCTCTGCTCCAGGGCTGGCAGTGATGTCTGAAGCTGTGTCTTTGGCTTCTCCTGTAGGCCTGCAGAGGAAAGGAACAAGGATGGGACTGAACAGAGCCAAATGCTCGAGTTGTGTGAAGTGAGAGACTTTGCAAGGCAGAAGCAAAGCGGAGCCTCATTGCCAGCTGAATTGTATTAGTGTTGCCAAGTAGAGCCAGAGCCACAGCTGCTCAGCAGGAGTATTCTGGGATGGAAGGAAAAGGCAACTTATCTGCAGACTCCTTGTTTTGTCCTTGTGAATTAACCAGCCCCAAGGTGCTTCACTGTGAATCTCTAATCCTGATCCCTGAGCCTTGTCCAGGGAGTGAACTTAGGAAAGGTCCCCCCAGGCCTGCTGGGCTTTGTCCCAAGGAACACAAACAGCAAATAGCTCATTTCATTTCATTTCATTTCATTTCATTTCATTTCATTTCATTTCATTTCATTTCATTTCATTATGTTTCATAGTTTCATTCAGGGTTGGAAGGGACCACAAGGATCATCTAGTTCCAACCCCCCTGCCATGGGCAGGGACACCCCACACTAGATCAGCCTGGCCACAGCCTCAGCCAGCCTGGGCTTAAACACCTCCAGGGACAGGGCCTCGACCACCTCCCTGGACAACCCATTCCAGGGTTTCACCACTCTCATGGTGAAGAACCTCCTCCTCACATCCAGCCTGAATCTCCCCACCTCCAGCTTCATTCCATTCCCCCTAGTCCTATCACTACCTGAGATCCTGAGAAGTCCTTCCCCAGCCTTCCTGTAGCCCCCTTCAGATACTGGAAGGCCACAATGAGGTCACCTTGGAGCCTTCTCTTCTGCAGACTGAACAGCCCCAACTCCTTCAGTCTGTCCTCACAGGAGAGGTGCTCCAGCCCTCTGCTCATCCTCGTGGCCCTTCTCTGGACACGTTCCAGCACCTCCACATCCCTCTTGTAATAGGGGCTCCAGAACTGGAGGCAGTACTCCAAGTGGGGTCTCACCAGAGCTGAGCAGATGGGGAGGATCACCTCCCTTGCCCTGCTGGCCACACTTCTCCTGATGCAGCCCAGGATCTGATTGGCTTTGTGGGCTGCAAGTGCACATTGAGAGCTCCTGGTGAGCTTCTTGTCCCCCAGCACCCCCAAGTCTCTCTCCTCAGGGCTGCTTTCCAGCCAGTCACTGCCCAGCCTGGATTTGTGCCTGGGATTGTCTCGACCCAGCTGCAGGACCCTGTCCTTGGTCTTGTTGAACCTCATGAGGTTGGCTTGTGCCCACCTCTCCAGCCTGTCAAGGTCCCTCTGGATGGCCTCCCTTCCCTCCAGCCTGTCTGCTGCACCACACAGCTTGGTGTCATCAGCAAACTTGCTGAGGGTGCACTCAATGCCACTGTCCATGGCACCCACAAAGATGTTGAACAAGACAGGTCCCAGGACTGATCCCTGAGGGACTCCGCTTGTCCCTGGCCTCCACTGGGACATGGAGCCATTGACAGCCACTCTGGGTGCGGCCATCAAGCCATCATTCCATTCCATTCCATTCCATTCCATTCCATTCCATTCCATTCCATTCCATTCCATTTCATTCCATTCCATTCCATTTCATTTCATTTCATTTCATTCCATTTCATTTCATTTCATTTCATTTCATTTCGTTTTTTGAATTGCTACCTGCCCTGAAGATTTCCCCTGGGCCCCAAATCAGTGCATTCCTTATCTTAAGGGATCTTCTCAATGTCTACAAATATCTGAGGGGTGGGTGCCAAGGAGAAGGGGCCAGGCTCTTTTTGATGGTGCAGGGAACAACAGGTACAAGCTGGAGCCCAGGAGGATCCACCTCAACCTGAGGAGTAAAACTTCTTTGGTGTGAGGGTGCTGGAGGCCTGGAGCAGGCTGCCCAGAGAGGTTGTGGAGTCTTCTCTGGAGACTTTCCAAACCCCACCTGGATGTGTTCCTGTGTGACCTGCCCTGGGTGATGCTGCTCTGGCAGAGGGGTTGGACTTGAGGGTCTCCAGAGGTCCCTTCCAACCCCTAACATTCCCCAATGCTGTGATTCTCTGATTTCTCCTCAGAGGAGAGCTGGACAAGTGTGTTGAGTACATTGATGGCCCTCTGCAGCTTGTGCTACCCCTCTGAGCACCACTGAAATGAGAAAGAGCAGCTGGAGCCCCATCCAGGGCATGAATCCCTCAGATAGCTCTCTTGGTCACTCTCCCACGGTTGACACCCTGCTGTCTCCCCATGTGGAGTGGCAATGATAGGGAGAGAGTCCTGTCCTTTGTGTGGAACTGCAGGCTGCAGGGCAGGAGCCCCCAGACCAAGGGTAGCACTGCAGCAGAACGAACAGGATGAGAGGAAATGGCCTCAGGTTGCCCCAGGGGAGGGTTAGGTTGGACATTAGAAGAAACTTCTTCCCTGAAAGGGTTCTCAAAGCCTGGCAGAGGCTGCCCAGGGAGGTGGTTGAATCTCCACTCCTGGAGGAGTTTCAAAGAGGCAGAGATGTGGTGCTGAGGGCCATGGCTTAGCCCCAGCCTTGGGAGAGTTAGAGAATGGTTGGAGTGGATGAGCTGAAAGACCTTATCCAACCAAAACAGTTCTTTGATTCTAAACCAGCTGTGTTGCTGTGTTCCTTCAGGTTTCTCCCTGGTGAGGAGCTTGGCAAGGGGTGCTGGTGGGACTGGAGGTGTTTCAAAGAGGCAGAGATGTGGTGCTGAGGGAGGTGGCTTAGCTCCAGCAGGGGGAAAACCTCAATAAACTGAAAACATTGCAAAGACAGAAATACCAGGCAGGAAAAGTCACCTTGTAACAGCCTCCTTTCTTTAGTAAGTGAGAAGAAACAGACCCAGAGAACTGAAAACATAAGATTGGAAATAGACCAAGTATGAAGTGAGGCACTGGAAAAGGCTGCCAGAGGAGCTGTGGAGGGTCCAACCTTGGAAGCATTCAAAGGCAGGCTGGGTGGGGCCTTTAGCAAGCTGGTGAGGTAGGAGGCATCCCTGCCCGTGGAAGAAGGACTGGAACTAAACCCTTTCAACCCAAAGCATCCTGGAATTCTATGGTGATCTATGGAATAAGCCCAAAAAGCCCTGCTGGAAGTGGAGTTTCCTTTTGGGAATGTTCTCTAAAAGCATCACTCTAAACCAGACCCTGCCTGAAAGCAGCAGCTCTGTCCCAGGGCTCTGGAGCAGCTGCTGACATCAAGAGCAGGAGGACATCGATGGCAGCTGCCTGCTGGTGCTGGGGCTGCTGATCTGCAGTGCTGGAGATCCATGAGACTGCCCCAGTGCTGCCTGGATGCTGGTGCTGGTCCTGCTGGTGCTGGAGCATTGCAGGAGGGCTCTGCTGCTGCCATGCTGCTGGTGCTGAGGCTGTCAGTGATGCAGAGCTGTGGGAAGAGCCAGCTGGAAGCGGTGCCCAGCTGGAAGTGCTGGGCCTGGCACACTCTGGGCTGGCACTGAAGGCTTGGAGTTGAGCTGCTGGTTGACTTTGGTTCCATCAGCCATTAATTGTGCCACTGCCAGCCTGGGCTCTGCTTGCTGAGGAAAAGAAGGGAGGGGACAGAGAGAATGGCAGCAGGATGAGCACTTCTGTGGGGCCAGGGGAAGCCTGCCAGAGGACTTTGTGCCCAAGCAGCCCTGTGCCAGGCTGTGTGAGGGAAGCTTTGCCCTCACCTTGCTGCCTTGGGTTGGTGGCCATCTCGTTCCTGGCACTCGTCACTGCTGAGCCTTTCGAGTGTCCCTGACACCGCAGTGCTGAGGCTTCTCCTCCAAGTGCTCCTCTGCTGACACTGAGGGAGAAGCAGCACAGGGCTGCCTGGCTCCGGGGGCTGCTCCCTGCCATGGGGGCTGTGGCTCGGCTGCCCTGGTGGCATCTCCGGGGCCGGCTGTGACGGCAGCAGGGCAGTGTCCAGCAGGGCTCTGCATCTTGCAGCTTCTGCTTTGAGCCCTAGGCCAGACACAGCCCTTGTGCAGGGGCCTGAGGTGCAGTGTTGGGGACTTACCCCTCGACCTCTGCCCGTTCCCTGCCGCCTGGGCACAGGCACTGGCTGGCATCGCACCGGCTGTGCCTTGCCAGGAGGCTTTCCACTGCCTCAGCAGTCTCCCATGCAGGTGGTCTGATGGAGAAAGGAAAGTTGCTGAGTGCTTGCTGGCCCAGCATGGGGCAGGTGCAGGGAGTCCCTTGCCTGCCCCCTGCCCCGTTTCCCACTCCCCCTGCAGCTGAAGCCAGCCTCATGAGACAGTGGAGGCTGAGGAGTGCATGGGTAGCCCCCGGCCTGGCACAGCCCTGGCACCCTCCTTGCTTGTGAGCTGTGAAGAAAAGCAACCAACCTCCTGGGGATGTGGATCCAAGTGGCAGCAGCACTGCGCTGTCCAGCAGAGCTCCAGATCTTAGTCTCTTGTCACTGACATCCACATCCTCTATCCCTGCCTCGATAGAACTGCAGCCTCCTCTTCTCCAAGCACCTCATTCTTTCCTCATGGAGCCAGCTCAGCTGCCTGTACAGCAGCTTCTGCCCTCGCTCCTGCTTCCATTTCATTCTTCCTCTGCTCCTTTTTCTGCCTCTTTTCCTTCTCCACTTCCTCCCCATTCTGATCAACATTATAGGCAACAGCACCTCACTAATAAATTGTCCTCCCTGCCACCCAACAACTTTCTGTTCTTTCCTTCTAATAGCCAGAGCTAAGTGGCCATAGGCAGAGCATGTTCAGAGTCACCCTACTATTGCCCTCCTCGTCTGGATCAGACAAGCCTGGGCAACGTGGGCAATCTCCTGAAAACACAGACCTCCTGGCTCCTGCCTCAGTGTCTGGCTCAGGGCATTTTTGAGGCTTTTGTCCCTTCAGGACAGTGAGTTACTCAGGACCCGCTGAGCTGTTGGTCACCAAAACCTTTGCTGGATGAGGGGATACTCTGAGTTGCAATTTGTAATGCAAAAGGCAGGAATCATCCAAAATTGGAGGAAGGGAGAGAGAGAGGAGAGAGCACTCTGCTGTGGCAGAGATCTGTGACTCCAACACGGTGCTGCTCGAAGAAAAGAGGCTAACTGCCCTGAAGACAGGAGCACAAAGCAGGTGCTTGTAACCCTCTGGAATCCCATGAACGAGCAGGGGCTGGGCTCTCAACTCATCCTCTCTCAATGCCCGTGTTGAAATCCCAACGGCCCAAGGGCAGATCACCTGCTCAAATCCAGCCAGCCGGGTCAAAATGCTGCCTGGCAGCAGGCTGCACACACCTCCAACAGCCTCTGACACGTGCAGTTGCCTCTCTGAAAGGTGAGGCTCGGGCTCTGGCTTCCAGCACCCCCAGGCAGCCTCAAGGGTCCCTGCCTGTTGGCTTCTCGACCTCAAAGCTGGAGCCTGCAGCAGGGAGGGAGGAGAAAGGGCAGTGGGCAGCTGGATTTACCTGGCTTGCTAAGGCCTCTTCCAGGACAGGGGGAACGGGGGCATCCCTCGGGGCCAGCACAGCTCAGGTGCCTGGGCGCTGTCCGGGCCGGCTGTAAGGATTTGCGGTGTGACGGCGCAAGCTGCAGCGGCGTGTGCCCCGCACGGGCCTGGCAGAGCTGGGGCAGCTGCAGCTGGCAGCTGCTGGGGAGCTGGAGGCAGCTGCCGCTGGCAGCCGGCTGGCGCTGCGGGGGCTGCCGGCCTGGGGGGGCAGCGAGCTGCGGGGCAGTGCCGGCGCTGCCTGGCTGCGGGGGCTGCTCCCTGCCATGGGGGCTGTGGCTCGGCTGCCCTGCTGGCATCTCCGGGGCCGGCTGTAGGCTTGGTCCTGGGCGCGGCGCTGCAGGCGGGAGCCGACTCGCACCCACATGGGCCCAGGGGCGGCACAGCGGCTGCTGCCCTCGGGCCCTGCGCAGCTCTGCAGAGGCCCCGATCCGGCCTGGCTGGCACAGCTGGGGGCAGCAGTCTCACAGCTGGCGTTGGAAGCTGCAAAGAGAAGCAGGAGGGTGAAGAGCACAGCCTGCATGGCTGCGGCAGGCCAGGCCAGAGCAGTGCCCCGGCCCTGCTGCAGCAGAGGGGCTCTGCCAAGCCAGCCTGGGCACTCAGTGCCAGGACAGCAGCCCAGGGGCACCCCAGGGCTCTGGTTCTTACCAGTGCTGGGGCCAGCACAGCCTTGGCACTCCCAGCTGTCTGCATCGTCCCTCAGGCTGGAGCAGCTCCTGTGGCTTCCTTCAGCAGCACAGGAGCTGCACAGAAGCAGCTGCCAGGGCCTGGGGAAGCAAAGGGGTTGCTGGCTGGGAGGACAAAGTGACAGCAGCAGGGCAGTGTCCAGCAGGGCTCTGCATCTTGCAGCTTCTGCTTTGAGCCCTAGGCCAGACACAGCCCTTGTGCAGGGGCCTGAGGTGCAGTGTTGGGGACTTACCCCTCGACCTCTGCCCGTTCCCTGCCGCCTGGGCACAGGCACTGGCTGGCATCGCACCGGCTGTGCCTTGCCAGGAGGCTTTCCACTGCCTCAGCAGTCTCCCATGCAGGTGGTCTGATGGAGAAAGGAAAGTTGCTGAGTGCTTGCTGGCCCAGCATGGGGCAGGTGCAGGGAGTCCCTTGCCTGCCCCCTGCCCCGTTTCCCACTCCCCCTGGAGCTGAAGCCAGCCTCATGAGACAGTGGAGGCTGAGGAGCGCATGGGTAGCCCCCGGCCTGGCACAGCCCTGGCACCCTCCTTGCTTGTGAGCTGTGGAGAAAAGCAACCAACCTCCTGGGGATGCGGATGCCCATCCTGAGCATTTCCTGCTGGAACAGCTCTTTGTCCCTGCAGAGCAGGCACTGGAAAGCTGAAATGCCAGCACGCAGCGCATGGCCCTGCAGGAGGAAGAGGAGGAGCATGAGGGAGGCCCTGGTGCTGCCGAGACCCTGCCGTGCCCCTGGGCTGAGGGGGCAGCTGGTACCTGGATGCAACGCCTGTGGAACCAGGCGTGCTGGCACGCTGGGCATCCCATGGTGCTGTAGGACTTGCTGTCATCCACAGCCTCTAAGCAGAGCAGGCAGTCGGTGTGGGGCTCTGGGTCCCTGTCCACCGCCTGCTGTGGGCGGTGCTGGGAGCAGAAGCCGCTGTGGGGAAGAGCAAAGGGCTGGGCAAGCTGTGTGGTGCTGGCTCCTTCCCTGCTGCTGAGGAGGATGGCAGAGGAGGGGTGAAGGAGCCCCAGGGCTCGGCCAGCTCTGCCTGTGCCTGTGCCTGTGCCTGGCCTTGGGCAGAGGCCCAGCAGGCTCCTTTCTGGTTTGCCTGAAGCTGGCAGGAAGGGGAGGGAAGGTGAGGAGCCTCCCTGGGCAGGGCCATCAGCGCTTACCTGAAGCAGTCGAAGTATTGAGTGATGCATTCACCCCGCAGGGCGCAGGGCAGGTGGAAGCTTTGCCCACAGCTCAACTCCCAGCAGTCGATGGTAGCTCCACTCCTGCCACAGACACAGCAGATCTACGAAGAGCACAGCAGCCTTCATCAGCATCTGCTCAGCACCTCCACAGCCAGCCCCTCGCCCCTTGGCAGGGTGCCGTAGATCCCCACTGCTGTGGACAGCCCCAGCTCCGCCTGGCACATGAGCCTCTGTGCAGCTGCTGGCAGCAAGACTTTTGCCCCAGAGCTGCTGGGAAGGGCTGGGCTTGCTTTCTTGGGCTCTTGGCTGAGCTCCTGCAGTCCTTGGGGTTGGACTCAATCACGGCTTAGACCCTTCCAACCTCCACTGCACTGTGATACTGTGCTACTGTGAAACCTCTCCTGGCACCAATCTCCCTGGTTTTGCCAGGTCCTCACCTTCTGTGCTGCATTGTTGATTACTCTTTGGATATGAGAGAAGCAGTAGCCCACCCAGCCTGGTACGGAAACGACAGCATAAAGGTCACTGGCAAAGTACTGTAGGAGAGAAGAGAGAGCAGAGAAGGAGCTGCTGAGGAGAGTGTGGCAGGGCCAGGCTGTGGGAGGGCAGGAGGGAGCCCCTGAGGCACTCACCAGGCAGCAGTCATGGACACACAGCCCGTCCTGCTGTCTCTTCCATCCATAGAGTTCGGGGTCCAGCTCTGCCTGCAGGCACAGCTGGCAGGCTGCAGGGGACAGAGTGAATGGCAGAGGGCTGAGCACTTCTGTGGGGCCAGGGGAAGCCTGCCAGAGGACTTTGTGCCCAAGCAGCCCTGTGCCAGGCTGTGTGAGGGAAGCTTTGCCCTCACCTTGCTGCCTTGGGTTGGTGGCCATCTCGTTCCTGGCACTCGTCACCGCTGAGCCTTTGGAGTGTCCCTGACACCGCAGTGCTGAGGCTTCTCCTCCAAGTGCTCCTCTGCTGACTCTGAGGGAGAAGCAGCACAGGGCTGAGGGAGCAGCTGGACACAGTTGGGCCTGCAGCACAGGCCCTGAGCTCTGAGCTCTGGGCTCCAGTCCTCCCTCAGCAGCCCCCTGCCAGTCCTGTCCCTCCCCTGCCCTCTGCTCACCTCACCAGGTGCAACTGACCAAGGCCCTGAGCACAGTGCTCCCTTTTCTAGGCCATCTCCACAGGTCACCGTGGCCATTGTGCCATCAGCACTCTCCTGGACGCACCCCACCCCTGGCCACCACACCGTTGCCCAGCAGCCCTGAGGTGGCCCAGGAGCCCCCTGCTTGCCAGAGCTGGGGCTGCTGCTTCTGTCTTCCATCAAGGCAAGAAAGAGGAGCAATTCCACCTGCTGAGCTCAGGGGCCAGGGAAAGGTGGAAACTTCCCAGCCCTGCCTGGCTGGCACTGCGGGGGGCAGCCGGCTCAGAGCTGCCATTGGCAGCTGCAAAGAGAAGCAGGAGGCTGAAGGGCACAGCCTGCATGGCCTTGTCAGGAGGCCTTCAACTGCCTCAGCACTCTCCCATGCAGGTGGTCTGATGGAGAAATGGGGCAGCTGCAGGGAGTCCCTTGCCTCCCCCCTACCCTGTCTCCCACTCCCCCTCTAGCTGAAGCCAGCCTCATGGCAAGTGGAGGCTGAGGAGTTCAGCGGCAGCCCCTGGCCTGGCACAGCCCTGGCCCCTTCCTGTCTTGGGAGCTGGGAAGAAAAGCAACCAGCCTCCTGGGGATGTGGAGCCAAGGGGCAGCAGCACTGCGCTGTCCAGCAAAGCTCCAGAGCTTAGTCTCTCTCGCGGAGATCCACATCCTCTGACCCTGAGCACCCTGGGGGTGTCCAGCCTGGAGAGGAGGAGACTCCAGGGAGACCTTAGAGCAGCCTTGCAATACCTGAAGGCATTCTGCAGGATTGCTGCAGAGGGAGTTTTCTCCAGGGTGTCTGGAGTCAGGCCAAGGGGGAATGGTTTGAAGCTGAGGCAGAGCAGGGCTAGACTGGGGGTGAGGAAGTTCTTCAGCAGGAGGCTGGTGAGAGCCTGGAATGGGTTGTGCAGATTGGATGAGGCCCTGGGCAACCAAGTCTAGCTGAAAGGTGTCCCTGCCCATGAGAGGGGGGGTTGGAGTAGACAATCCCTGAGGTCCCTTCCTACCTAAGCCATTCCAGGACTGTGAGCTGTGCTCAATGCCTCTGCTGTAAGAGCTTTCCTGTGTGGGGCTGAGGACAGAGCAGTTCAGCTTTCCAGCACCAGCAGCCAGATGCCTCTTTAAGGACAAGCACATGCTGGGGTGGGGACCCTCTGGCTCACAGGGACTGCCCTGCTGCTGGCTTCCTGGCACTGAGAGGTGTTTCCTGTCTCTTCTGCTGCCAAGAAACTTCAGCCCATAGGTTGCTGTCAGCCTCCTTGCTGTCAGTCCATCAATCAGAGGGAGCAGCAAGACACAGCTGGGCCTGCAGCACAGGCCCTGAGCTCTGAGCTCTGGGCTCCAGTCCTCCCTCAGCAGCCCCCTGCCAGCCCCTGTCCCTCCCCTGCCCTCTGCTCACCTCACCAGGTGCAACAGACCAAGGCCCTGAGCCCAGCGTCCTGCAGCCCCACAGGTCACTCTTGGCACCATGGCAACAGCATCCCTTCCTGCATGTGTCCTGGGTAGGGACAGCCATTCCCTATGGCAATAAACTGCTTCTGAGTCGGTGCCAGCCTCATGCCAGGGGCAGAGACCTGACAGTGGCTGTGGGGCAGCTTTGGAGGCCATGGGCAGGGATGTGGAGCTGTGTGAGGGCAGGAAGGGGCTGCAGAGGAGGCTGAACAGGCTGCAGTGATGGGCCTGGGGCTGTCAAGGCCTGCAGCAGGCTGCCCAGGGCAGTGCATTGCTTAGAAATGGAAATGTGTGAGTAAAAGTAAAGAAATCCAAATGAAAGAGGAGTCCTGTGTCTAATTCCTGTGTGGGGACAGGCTGAGGCAGTTGGGGCTCTTCAGCCTGGAGAAGAAAAGGCTCCAGGGAGACCTCAGAGCAGCCTTCCAGTGCCTGAAGGGCTGCAGGAGAGCTGGGGAGGGACTTGTGCCAAGAGCTGGGAGTGCCAGGATGAGGGACAATGGCTTTGAGCTGGGAGAGAGGAGATTGAGAGTGGAGATGAGGAAGAAATTGTTGAGAGTGAGGCTGGGGAGACACTGGCACAGGTTGCCCAGGGAGGCTGTGGCTGCCTCCTCCTTGGAGGTGGTGAAGGCCAGGCTGGATGAGGCCTTGAGAAACCTGGCCTGATGGGAGGTGTCCCTGCCCATGGCAGGGGCTTGGAACTGGATGATCCTTGAGGTCCCTTCCACCCCTGACAACTCAATGATTCTATGATTCTAAGGGCTTTGGAGCTCTGCTAAGATCATTTCCACTGCTGCTCTTCACGGTCCCTTCTGTGTCCTGGCTTGCCTTGGGCACTGTGAGTGCTGCTTTCAGCAGCAAGGATCCTGCTCTGAGCACAGCATCCAGCACCTCATGGTCGTAGCCAGATGCTGAAGGTTCCTTTGCAGTAACATTGATCAATCACAGCATCACAGAATTACCCAGGTTGGAAAAGACCTTCAAGCTCATCAAGTCCAACCTATCACCCAGCCCTAACAAATCAACGAGACCATGGCACCAAGGGCCTCATCCAGGCTCTTCTTGAACACCTCCAGGGCTGGGGACTCCACCACCTCCCTGGGCAGCACATCCCAGTGGCCAATCTCTCTGTGAAGAATTTCTTCCTCGCATCCAGCCTAAACTGCAAAACTGTTTTGCAATCACAGAATTGTTGGGGTTGGAGGGGACCTCAAGGATCAGCCAGTTCCAACCCCCTGCTGTGGGCAGGGACACCTCCCAATGGATCAAGTTGCTCACAGCCACATTCAGTGTGGCTTTAAAATCTCCCAGGGATGAGGCTTCCACCACCTCCCTGGGCAAACAGTTCATGTGTCTCACCACCCTCATGGGCAAGAATTCCTTCCAAACATCCAATCTGAATCTACCCATTTCTATTTTTTTTCCATCCCCACCCTCCCCCCCGTTCCTATCATTACCTGACCCACCCCAAAAGTCCCTCACCTGCCCCATTTTCCCCCTTTTTCCCCTCAAATCCCACAGCACCTGGGCTCTGTTTGAGTCTCCTCCCACCCCAGGTGTGGCCACTTGGCCCTCCCCACCCACTGCCCTATTTAATCCCCCCCAGGAAAGGCAGGAGTCCTAAGCTGAGCCCATCTGGGCTGAGGATCCTCCTCTGATCTCTGGTGAGTGCCCTTGGTGCACAGTGGGTGATGGTGACAACAAAGGCTGGGGGGCCTGGTGGCCCCCTGGTTGTGAGGGCAGTGTTTGATGACTACTCCAATATCCTCCCTGGGTGCTGGCTGTGTCTCCTCCCTGGGGCTGAGCTCCTCTGGGTGGTGTTTTTGCTGGTGAGGGTCTTGCCCCTGGCTCTTGGATGGTGCAGGGATGGTGGTGGTGGAGCAGGAGCTGTTTAGCCCGATGATATTATGCTAGTTACACTGGCTTTGCCTGGAGGCCCCTTGAGTCTCCTTTCATCATTCAATAAAGGTCTGCTGTTGTGCCTCTCTTACAGGCTGCTCTCCCCCTCCCCAGTTCTTCCTTTCAGAATTAAAGAAGGAAATGAGGGGGGGAGAAGCAATGAAGCACATCTGGGAAATGCATGGCCTTCTGTGGACTCTCCCCTGCAGGTCTCTGTCTCTCCTGCCTGGCACTGAGGTCAGGCTGACAGGCCTGTAATTCCCTGGCTCATCCAACCGGCCCTTCTTATGGACGGGCACCACGTTGGCCAGCTTCCAGTCCTCTGGGACCTCTCCAGTGAGCCAGGACTGCTGAAAAATGAGGGAGAGCGGCTTGGCCAGCTCCTCTGACAGCTCCCTCAGCACCCTAGGATGGATCCCATCTGGTCCCATGGACTTGTGGGGATCCAGGCGGCTGAGCAGATCACCAACTACCCCATTTTGGAACAGTGGAAAACTATGCTGCTCCCTGGCTCCTTCTGCCAGCTCTGGAGGCCAGCTGTCTGGAAGACATTCTGTCCTTCTAGCAAAAATTGAGGCAAAGAAGGTGTTAAGTATCTCTGCCTTTTCCTCATTCCTTATCACAACGTTCCCCTCCGTGTCCACCAAGGAGTGGAGGTTGTCTCTGCCCTTCCTCTTGCTATTAATGTATTTATAGAAGGACTTTTTGTTGTCCTTCACAGCAGAGGCCAGACTAAGCTCCAAATGCGCTTTTGCCTCCCTAATTTTCTTCCTGCAAGACCTAGCAACATCCTTAAATTTTTCACGGGTTGCCTCCCCTCTCTTCCAAAGGTGATACACCCTCTTTTTTTCCCTCAGTTCCATTAAAAGTTCTTTAACCATCCAGGCTGGCCGTCTGCCCCGGCGGCTCATCTTCTGGCACATTGGCACAGCCTGTCCCTGAGCCTTCAACAGTTCTTCCTTGAAGTAGGACCAGCTCTCCTGGACCCCTTTGTTTTTAAGGGCTTTATCCCAAGGAACCCTCTGAATTAGTTCCTTGAGTAGCCTGAAGTCCGCCCTCCGGAAATCCAGAGTGGAGGTCTTCTTGGTACCCCTCTTAGTTTGACCAAATAATGAGAATTCAATTATCTCGTGGTCACTGGCCCCTAAGCACCCTCCGACCACCACATCACCCACCAACCCTTCCCTATTGGTGAAGAGGAGGTCAAGCATAGCCTTGCCCCTGGTAGGCTCTCGCAGCACCTGGGATAAGAAGCTGTCCTCCATGCTTTCTAAGAACCTCCTAGATTGCCACTTCTCTGCTATGTTAAGATCCCAGCAGATATCAGGCAAGTTGAAGTCACCCATGAGAACAAGGTCAGGCGATCTTGAGACAGCCTTAAGCTGCCTATAGAATGACTCATCAACATCCTCCTCCTGGTTGGGTGGTCTATAACAGGCTCCAACCAGGATGTCAGCCCTGTTGGCCTTCCCTCTAATTCTTACCCACAGGCACTCAACCCGATCGTCCCTAATCTCCGTCTCAATGGCATCTAGTGCCTCGCTGACGTACAGGGCCACCCCTCCACCCCTTCTTCCTTGCCTGTCTCTCCTGAAGAGCCTGTAGCCATCAATTGCAGCACTCCAGTCATGTGAGTCATCCCACCACGTCTCTGTGATGGCAACTACATCATAACTTTCCTGCTGCAGCAAGGCTTCCAGCTCCTCTTGTTTGTTGCCCATGCTTCGTGCATTAGTGTACATGCACTTCAGCCGGGCTGCTGGTTTCACCTCTGGCTCTGGCTTATCACCCCCAGACTCCAGCCTGGGGGGACTGGTTTCAGCCCCTTCCCCCTTCGAAACTAGTTTAAAGCCCTATCTATGAGACCTGCCAATTCCCTCCCCAGAATCTTTTTCCCTTTGAGGGATAGGCCATTCTCGTACACTCTGATCTTACCCCTCCTCTGGGACAGATGTGCTCTATCTGTTGCCAGCTGGCCTGGTGCAGCAGAAAGTTTTTCAAGATCAAAAAACCCAACATTCTTTTGCCTGCACCAGCCTCTAAGCCACTTGTTGACTTCAGCTGCTGACCTGTTCCTTATGGTATTCCCACCTGCAACTAAGGGTATAGACGAAAAAATTATTTGTGCCCCTGATCCCTCAACCAGATCTCCCAGGGCCCTGAAGTCATCTTTGATAGCCCTGGGAGTTCTGGTTGCAACATCATCATTCCCTAACTGCATAACTATCAAGGGATAATAGTCAGAGGGCTGCACCATACCAGGCAGTCTTCTGGTAACATCTCCAACCATGGCTCCTGGAAGGCAACAAACCTCCCTGTGAGTAGGGTCTGGCCGACATATGGGGCCCTCTGTTCCCCTCAGGAGGGAATTGCCACTAACAATAACCCTCCTCTTTTTTTTAAGGGAGCTAGTCCTGATGCCGGGGGAAGGCTGTTTAAGCTTAGGCTGTTTCTCCTTAGGTCGTTTCGCCTTAGGCTGTTTTGCCACAGGGAAAACGCCAGATGGCGTGCCCTCCGATATCAGAATCACCTCACCCTCAACCTCCAATGCCCCGTAATTGTTTTCCAAGGGCAGTGGGGAGGGTGAGGGGGGGCAAGGAGGTTTAACCTTGCATCTTTTGATAGGAACCTGCATCCATTCCCCTCTTCTTTTTGGATAACTGGCCTCTGCTGGGGGGGCCTGCAGAGCCTGGTTACTCAGGTTCGTCACCCTTCTGCAATTGCATACATCTCTAAATCTAGCAACCTTATCCTTCAGTCCAGCCACCAGGCTAAGCAGACAGTCAATCTGCTCACACCTAAAGCAGGAGCCGTCCCCTCTACCCTGCATCTCAAGTGCCAGGTTCCAGCACTGTCTGCAGCTAGATGCCTGGACACCTACCTCTTGCTTATGACACCTACCTATCTGCTTATATTCCCCCTCAGTCTGAGTCGAGACTGGGTGAAAGTTCAGCTCTCTCTGGGGTATCACTGTGGGAGGGAATTAGCATTCCTGTGCTGTGGGAGCCTCCTCCTCTGACACTTTCCATCTCCCCTTGTTCTGCATATCAGAATCTTTCCCTCCACAGTCTCTATCATTTGCTCTCTTCCAGGCACCATGGGGCAGGTCACTGTCACCCAGCAAGAAGGACAAGTCACAGTGAAGCAGAGAGACACCTTCCACACCAAATGCACATACCAGTCACCTAACTTTGATGCCTTGTTCTGGTACCAGCAGAAGAAAGGCCAAGCTCCCCAGCTGCTCTCGTACCAGGCAGCAGCTGGCCCCAAGCACAGCAGCCATCTGACCACGCGGCTGAACACCACGGGGAAATACAGCCTGCTGCAGCTGGAGGAAGTGGAGGTCTCTGACAGTGCCTTGTACCTCTGTGCTGTGAGTGACAGCCTGGTGCAGGAGCTTGCTTGGCTGTGTAAGAAACTGTGTGAGGGGCAGGAGAGCCCTGGTGTGTGGCCTGGCTAACTCCTCTCAACATCAACCTGTGAGAGACCTCAGTGATTCCGAGAAGGACAAGAAACTCAGTCAGTTTCTCATATTATGCTTTTATTACAGCACTGGATACAGGGGGGTCCTTCCCAAAGCCTGTGTGTCTCCAGAGGGTTCAGTGCAGGCTTCTATGCAAAAAGTTCTCCACCTCAAATGCTAGAGGAGTGCTGATGTTGCACAGTGTGACTGATTGAGGCTGTGCCTTTAAGAAAGGGACAGTGCTGGAACACTCTGGCTGAATGTTTTGGAATAATAACGAAAACAATCAGATATTCTAAACCAATTTCATTGGTAGATTGGTAGAATGCAACTTTAAATTTTAGTTCAGTTGGAATTTTTCTCAGTTTCTCTCTGTCCTGCTTTTCCAGCCTGTCTGCTTCTGAGCAGCCGGAGTTTGACCTTGGATACCAGAGAAGCACTAATCCTGCATATGCTTTGAGGCCTAACAAAACTTCATCCTTACTAATTACCTTTTCTCTCTCTCTAAGCCCTTTTTGGGAAAAATGAGAGGTAGGGGGATAGAGGGGGGTATAGAGGGTGAACCCTCCTCTGTCCAGAGGAGGGAGTTTTGTTCCTGTGTTTTTCTTTGCTGTATATTTCTGTATATATATTGTAAATACTGTATATAGTGTATATATATAACCTGCATTTAATTTTTGATTGTAAATATAGCATTCCTTTTGCTTTTCTGACTGAGTTAGCTGTGGTTTTTTTCCTCTTTGCGGGGGAGGGAGAGCTAGGCCTTCTCTCAACCCACCACATTTATTGGCCGCCCAGCTCGGGGCTTGGGGATAATTAGCTTGATTTATTGCTTGCTTGAGTCGGACTAGCAAAATGAAGGTGTTTTGGATTTTAGAGCGTCTGTTCTTTTCAGTTTTCGGGGTCCTGATCTACAAAAATTGTTTGGGTTTGCTTCTCAATCAAATAGGGAAATATTTAATGCAAAATTATATTTATGGTTTAAATACAAAAGTCAGCTTTTCTCTGATTGCTGCCTGGCATTCTTTTGGCTTACGAGATACAGAAATGTGACTTCGAGCACTCTACTGGTTGAGATAAGGGAGTTTAAGATTCCAGTAGGTGAAAGAGTAATTTTAAGTGATGGCTGGGATCCAAAGCTGATTTTTTCGACGTGTGTAATCCTGCTATCGGTGATAACTAATGTGTGCTTGTTAGTAGCTTTGTACCGGGAGAGAAAGGTATCTAAGCCCTGTTTCATTATAAAGCGTAGACCAAAAAGAAAGAAGCACAACTCTGGCTCTGCTCCAGAGACTTCTAGTGATGAGGAGAGTGGAGAATCTGTATCAGTTAAAGCTAAAAAGTCTATCAGAAAGGCTGCTTTGAACGGTGCTGTTGCTGATTCTGGCAAGCACCCAGGGGCTGCGGCAGGTCCTAACATGGTGGCTCCCACGTCCTCAGCAGCCACCATTAATGAGGCAAAGTCATTTCCTCCTCCTCCCCTACAGCAGGACCAGGAACATCCTCCACAGCAGCTGGCCTGTCTCAAAACCTGTCAGCTTCTGTTAAGGCAGCTGTAAATTCAAACACAGATCCAATTAAGCGAGTAGCAGTTTTAACAACAAGGAGTGGAAAGGCCTAAGCTGATCCAGGAGCTGATGGGGGAGGACAGCAAGGTACTTCTGCTGGGGAGGAAGAGAAATTTGTCTTAAATGTATAGCTCAGTTATTGAGATCATCAGAGGATCAAGATGCAGCTTTTGGTAGGACAGCAGCTAGTCGTGGTGTTTCTCAGCTTAAAGAGATCCTTGAGAGAGTGACAGAAAGATTATTTGGACAACAAGTAGAGGAAGAGGAGGCAAAGGAGGAAGGAGATGACCTTCAGGGATGTTCTTCCCCTCATGAAGAGCTTAGAAACGTGCACAAGGATTACATCAGAGCAGATAAGGAGCCAGTTCTAGCTTGGCTAGGTAGATGTTATGATACAGGTGCTCCAGCTCTAATAGTTGGAGACAAGTCAGCAGCTCAGCTAGGAACTCTCTCGAAGGATAATGGAATAGATAGACATCTAGGCAAGGCTCTTGGTAAGGTTAATCTGTGGATACGCCTTTTAATGGCAGTTTTCCTGAGATACCCTTCCCGAGATGATCTTCCATGGAATCCTAAACCCTGGATTACCATAGGTGAGGGAATTAAGCACCTGAGAGAATTTGCTGTTAGAGAGATACTCTATGGTGAACATGAAACTCTGAATCCTGATGACATTCATGTAGGAACTGGTCTTGCTAAAAAGCTCATGAAGCTTGCTCAAACAATGCCAGAGTGTCAGAGTGGAAGAGTGTCACAACGCAAGAGTGTCAGTGCAGTGTGTCACAGTGTCAGTGCATCGCAAAGCCACAGTGACACAGGGCCAGAGAGTCACAGTACTAGAGTATCACAGTGCAGAGTGTCACAATACCAGTCTCACAATGCCACAGTGTCACCGAGGCAGAGTCACAATAACAGGGTGTCACACTGCAGAGTGCCACCATTCCGGAGTATCACAATGCAGAGTGTCTCAATGCCAGAGTGTCAAAATGCCAGACTGTCACAACGCAGAATGTCTCAGTGCCAGAGTGTCACAGTGCAGAGGGTCACAATGCAGAGTGGCTCATCATGAGAGTAGCACAATGCAGAGTGTCACAAGGCCAGAGTGTCACAATGCAGTGTATCACAGTGCAGTGTCACAATACCAGTCTCACAATGCCAGAGTGCCACAGTGGCAGAGTCACAATAACAGAGTGTCACAGTACAGACTGCTGCAATTCCAGAGTATAACAATTCAGAGTGTCACAATGCCAGAGTGACACTGTGGCAGAATTTCACAGTGCCCGAGTGCCAAAATGCCAGAGTGTTACAGTGCGGAGAGTCACAAACCCAGAGTGTCACACGACCAGAGTGTCAAAGTGCCCGATTGTCACAGTGCAGAGTGTCAGAATGCCAGAGTGTAACAGTGCAGAGAGTCACAGTGCAGTGTCACAATCCCACAGAGTCACAATCCCACCGTGTCACTCAGGAGAGTGTCACAATGCCAGAGAGAGAGTCACTGTGCCAGAGTGTCACAATTCAGAGTGTCACAATAGAGAGTGTCACAATGCAGTGTGTTACAGTGCCAGAGTGTCACAATGCAGAACGTCACTGTGCCAGTGTCACACGGCACAGTGTCACAATGCCAGAGTCTCACAGTGCGAGAGTGTCAAAACGCAGAATGTCACTGTGCCAGAGTGTCACAATGCAGAGTGTCACAGTACCAGAGTGTCACAATGCAGAGTGTCACAGTGCCAGAGCGTCACAATGCAGAACGGCACGGTGCCAGAGTGACACAATGCAGAGTGTCACAGTGCCAGAGTGCCACAATTCAGAGTGTCACAATGCAGTGTCACAATGCAGAGTGTCACAGTGCCATAGTCACAATGCAGAGTGTCATAATGCCAAAGTGTCACAGTGCCAGAGTCTCACAATGCAGAACGTCACTGTGCCGGTGTCACACAGCAGAGTGTCACAGTGCCAGAGTTTCACAGTGCAGAGTGTCACAGCGCAGAGTGTCACAGTGCGAGAGTGTCACAAAGCAGAATGTCACTGTGCCAGAGTGTCACAATGCAGAGTGTCACAGTACCAGAGTGTCACAATTCAGTGTCACAATACAGAGTGACACAATGCAGTGTCACAATGCAGACTGTCACAGTGGCAGAGTGTCACAGCGCCAGAGTGTCACAATGCAGAGTGTCACAATGCAGTGTCACAATGCAGAGTGTCACAGTGCCATAGTCACAATGCAGAGTGCCATAATGCCAAAGTGTTACAGTGCCAGATTGTCACAATGCAGAACGTCACTGTGCCAGAGTGTCACAATTCAGAGTGTCACAATAGAGAGTGTCACAATGCAGAGTGTCACAGTGCCACAGTGTCACAATGCAGAGTGTCACAATGCAGAGAGTCACAGTGTCACAGTGTCACATTGCCAGATTGTCACAGTGCCAGTGTCACAACGCAGAGTGTCACAATGCAGAGTGCCACAGTGCCAGAGTGTCACAATGCAGAGAGTCGCAATGCTATGTCACAGTGCCAGAGTGTCACAATGCAGACTCTCACAGTGCCAGAGTGTCACAGTGCCAGTGTCACAGTGCTAGCGTGTCACAATGCCAGTGTCACAATGCAGAGTGCCACTATGCCAGTGTCACAATGCAGAGAGTCGCAATGCAATGTCACAGTGCCAGAGTTTCACAATGCAGAGTGCCACTGTGCCAGAGTGTCACAATGCAGAGAGTCGCAATGCTATGTCACAGTGCCAGAGTGTCACAATGCAGACTCTCACAATGCAGAGTGTCACAGTGCCACAGTGTCACAGTGCTAGAGTGTCACAATGCCAGAGTTACAATGCAGAGTGTCACAATGCAGTGTGTTACAGTGCCAGAGTGTCACAATGCCAGACTCTCACAGTGCCAGAGTGTCACAATGCAGAATGTCACTGTGCCGGAGTGGCACAATTTAGAGTGTCACAATAGAGAGTGTCACAATGCAGAGTGTCACAATGCAGAGTGTCACAGTGCCAGGGTGTCACAATGCAGAGTGCCACTGTGCCAGAGTGTCACAATGGAGAGAGTCGCAATGCAATGTCACAGTGCCAGAGTGTCACAATGCAGACTCTCACAGTGCCAGAGTGTCACAGTGCCAGAGTCACAGTGCTAGCGTGTCACAATGCAGAGTGTCACAGTGCCACAGTGTCACAGTGCTAGAGTGTCACAATGCCAGAGTCACAATGCAGAGTGTCACAATGCAGAGTGTTACAGTGCCAGTGTCACAATGCCAGACTCTCACAGTGCCAGAGTGTCACAATGCAGAATGTCACAGTGCCAGAGTGTCACAATGCAGAACTTCACTGTGCCAGTGTCACACGGCACAGTGTCACAATGCCAGAGTTTCACAGTGCCAGAGTGTCACAGCGCAGTGTCACAGTGCGAGAGTGTCACAGCGCAGAGGGTCACAGTGCGAGAGTGTCACAACGCAGAATGTCACTGTGCCAGAGTGTCACAATGCAGAGTGTCACAATGAAGTGCCACAGTGCCAGAGTGTCACAATGCCAGAGTGTCGCAGTGACAGAGTGTCACAATGCAGAACGGCACGGTGCCAGAGTGACACAATGCAGTGTGTTACAGTGCCAGAGTGTCACAATGCCAGGCTCTCACAGTGCCAGAGTGTCACAATGCAGAATGTCACTGTGCCAGAGTGTCACAATTCAGAGTGACACAATGCAGAGTGTCACAATGCAGAGTGTCACAATGTAGAATGTCACAGTGCCAGAGTGTCACAATGCAGAGTGTCACAGTGCCAGAGTGTCACAATGCAGAGTGTCACAATGCCAGAACGGCACGGTGCCAGAGTGACACAATGCCAGAGTGTCACAATCCAGAGTGTCAAAATGTAGAATGTCACAGTGCCAGAGTGTCACAATGAAGAGTGTCACACTGCAGAATGTCACAATGCCAGAGTGTCACGGTCCCAGACTGTCACAATTCAGAGTGTCACAATACAGAGTGTCACAATGCAGAGTGTCACAATGCAGACTGTCACAGTGGCAGAGTGTCACAGCACCAGAGTGTCACAATGCAGAGTGTCACACTGCAGAATGTCACAATGCCAGAGTGTCACGGTCCCAGACTGTCACAATGACAGAGTGTCACAGTGCCAGAGTGTCACAATGCCAGATTGTCACAGTGCCAGTGTGTCACAATGCAGAGTGTCACAGTGCAGATTGTCAGAGTGCAGAGTGTCACACTGCAGAGTGTCGACATTGCCAGTGTCATAGTACAGGGTGTCACTATGGAAAGTGTCACAGTGCAGAGTGTCACAGTGCAGAGTGTCAGAATGCCAGAATGTCACAGTGCCAGAGTGTCACAGTGCCAGAGTGTCGGAGTGCAGATTGCCACTGTGCCAGAGTGTCACAATTCCAGAATGTCACAATGCAGAGTGCCACTGTGCCAGAGTGTCACAAAGCCAGAGTGTCACAGTGCAGAGTGCCACAGTACCAGAGTGTCACAGGGCAGAGTGTCACAAAGGAGCGTACCGCAATGCCAGAGTCACAACGCCAGAGTGTCACAATGTCAGTTTCAAAATGCCAGAGTGTCACTGTGCAGAGTGTCGCAGTGCCAGAGTGTCAAGATCCCTTCGTGTCATAGTGCTGGAGTGTCAAATGCCAGAGCGTCACGATGCCAGGCTGTCACAATGCAGAGTGTCACAGTGCAGAGTGTCCCAGTGCCAGAGTGTCACGATGCTGAGTGTCACAGTGCAGAGGGTCACAGTGCAGAGTGTCACAGTGCCAGTGTCACAGTGCCAGTGTAACAATGCCAGAGAGTCACAGTGCAGAGTGTCACAAAGGAAGTGTCAAAATGCCAGAGTGTCACAATACCAGACTGTCAAAGTGGCAGAGTGTCACAATTCCAGAGTGTCACAAAGCAGACTGCACAGTTCCGATTGTCACTGTGCAGGGTGTCACAATGCAAAATGTCACAGTGAAGAGTGTCACTGTGCAGACTTTTATAATGTCAGTGTCACAGTGCAGAGGGTCACAATGCACAGTGACACAACGCAGAGTGTCACACTGCAGAGTGCCACAGTGCCAGAGTGTCACGATTCCAGGATTCACAATGCCAGAGTGTCACACTGCAGAGTGTCACAATGCCAGACTGCCACAATGCCAGAGTGTCACAGTGCCAGAGTGTCACAATGCCAGAATGTCACAGGGCCAGAGTCTCACAATGCAGAGTGTCACAGTTCCAGATTGTCACAGTGCCAGAATGTAATAGTGTCACAGTGTAACAATGCAGACGGTCACAGTGCCAGAGTGTCACACTGCCAGAGTGTCGCAGTGCCAGAGCGCCACAATGAAGACTTTCACAGCATCAGAGTGTCACAGTCCCAGTGTCACAATGCCAGAGTGTCACAATGCAGAATGCCACTCTGCCAGAATGTCACAATGCAGAGTGTCACAGTTCCAGAGTGTCACAATGCCAGAGAGCCATAATGCTACAGTGTCACAGTGCCAGAGTGTCACAATGCAGAACGTCACTGTGCCATGGTGTCACACTGCAGAGTGTCAGAATGCCAGAGTGTCACAATGCAGAGTGTCAAAGTGCCAGAGTGTCACAATGCAGAGTGTCCCAATGCAGTGTCCCAATGCAGACTGTCGCACTGCAGAGTGTCACAATGCCAGAGAGTCAAAATGCAGTGTCACAATGCCAGACAGTCACAATGCAGAGTGTCACAATGCCAGAGCGTCACAGTGCCAGAGCGTCAAAATGCAGAACGTCACTGTGCCAGTGTCACAATGCAGAGTGTCACTGTGCCAGAGTGTCACAATGCAGAGTGTCACAGTGCCAGAGTGTCACAGTGCCAGAGTGTCACAATGCCAGAGTGTCACAGTGCAGAGTGTCACAATGCCAGAGTGTCATGGTCCCAGAGTGTCACAATGCCAAAGTGTCACAGTGCCAGAGTGTCACAATGCAGAACGTCACTGTGCCAGTGTCACACGGCACAGTGTCACAATGCCAGAGTTTCACAGTGCCAGAGTGTCACAGCGCAGAGTGTCACAGTGCGAGAGTGTCAAAACGCAGAATGTCACTGTGCCAGAGTGTCACAATGCAGAGTGTCACAGTGCCAGAGCGTCACAATGCAGAACGGCACGGTGCCAGAGTGACACAATGCAGAGTGTCACAGTGCCAGAGTGCCACAATGCCAGAGTGTCACAGGGCCAGAATGTCACACTGCAGAATGTCACAATGCCAGAGTGTCACGTTCCCAGAGTGTCACAATGCCAGAATGTCACAGTGCCAGAGTGTAACAATGCACACTTTCAAAGTGCCAGAGTGTCGCAGTGCCAGTGTCACAGTGCCAGAGTGTCACAATGCAGAGTGTCACAATGCAGAGTGTCACAGTACCACAGTGTCACAATGCCAGATTGTCACAGTGCCAGAGTGTCACAATGCCATAGTGTCACAATGCAGAGTGTCACAGTGCCACAGTGTCACAGTGCTAGAGTGTCACAATGCCAGAGTCACAATGCAGAGTGTCACAATGCAGAGTGTTACAGTGCCAGTGTCACAATGCCAGACTCTCACAGTGCCAGAGTGTCACAATGCGGAATGTCACTGTGCCAGAGTGTCACAGTGCCAGAGTGTCACAATGCAGAGTGTCACAATGCAGACTATCACAGTGGCAGAGTGTCACAGCACCAGAGTGTCACAATGCAGAGTGTCACAGTGCCATAGTCACAATGCAGAGTTTCATAATGCCAAAGTGTCACAGTGCCAGAGTGTCACAATGCAGAACGTCACTGTGCCAGTGTCACACGGCACAGTGTCACAATGCCAGAGTTTCACAGTGCCAGAGTGTCACAGCGCAGAGTGTTACAGTGCGAGAGTGTCACAACGCAGAATGTCACTGTGCCAGAGTGTCACAATGCCAGAGTGTCACAGTGACAGAGTGTCACAATGCAGAATGGCACGGTGCCAGAGTAACACAATGCAGAGTGTCACAGTGCAGAGTGCCACAATGCCACAGTGCCACAATCCACAGTGTCACAATGTAGAATGTCACAGTGCCAGAGTGTCACAATGCAGAGTGTCACAGTGCCAGAGTGTCACAATGCAGAGTGTCACAATGCCAGAACGGCACGGTGCCAGAGTGACACAATGCAGAGTGTCACAGTGCCAGAGTGCCACAATGCCAGAGTGTCACAATCCAGAGTGTCATAATGTAGAATGTAACAGTGCCAGAGTGTCACAATGCAGAGTGTCACAGTGCCAGAGTGTCACAATGCAGATTGTCACACTGCAGAATGTCACAATGCCAGAGTGTCACAGTGCCAGAGTGTCACAATGCAGAGTGTCACTGTGCCAGTGTGTCACAAAGCAGAGTGTTACACTGCAGAGTGTCACAATGCCAGAATGTCACAGTGCCAGAGTGTCACAATGCCAGAATGTCACAGTGCCAGAGAGTAACAATGCACACATTCAAAGTGCCAGAGTGTCACAGTGCCAGTGTCACAGTACCAGAGTGTCACAATGCAGAGTGTCACAATGCAGAGTGTCACAGTGCCACAGTGTCACAGTGCTAGAGTGTCACAATGCCAGAGTCACAATGCAGAGTGTCACAATGCAGAGTGTTACAGTGCCAGTGTCACAATGCCAGACTCTCACAGTGCCAGAGTGTCACAATGCGGAATGTCACTGTGCCAGAGTGTCACAGTGCCAGAGTGTCACAATGCAGAGTGTCACAATGCAGACTATCACAGTGGCAGAGTGTCACAGCACCAGAGTGTCACAATGCAGAGTGTCACAGTGCCATAGTCACAATGCAGAGTTTCATAATGCCAAAGTGTCACAGTGCCAGAGTGTCACAATGCAGAACGTCACTGTGCCAGTGTCACACGGCACAGTGTCACAATGCCAGAGTTTCACAGTGCCAGAGTGTCACAGCGCAGAGTGTTACAGTGCGAGAGTGTCACAACGCAGAATGTCACTGTGCCAGAGTGTCACAATGCCAGAGTGTCACAGTGACAGAGTGTCACAATGCAGAATGGCACGGTGCCAGAGTAACACAATGCAGAGTGTCACAGTGCAGAGTGCCACAATGCCACAGTGCCACAATCCACAGTGTCACAATGTAGAATGTCACAGTGCCAGAGTGTCACAATGCAGAGTGTCACAGTGCCAGAGTGTCACAATGCAGAGTGTCACAATGCCAGAAAGGCACGGTGCCAGAGTGACACAATGCAGAGTGTCACAGTGCCAGAGTGCCACAATGCCAGAGTGTCACAATCCAGAGTGTCATAATGTAGAATGTAACAGTGCCAGAGTGTCACAATGCAGAGTGTCACAGTGCCAGAGTGTCACAGTGCCAGATTGTCACAATGCAGATTGTCACACTGCAGAATGTCACAATGCCAGAGTGTCACAGTGCCAGAGTGTCACAATGCAGAGTGTCACTGTGCCAGTGTGTCACAATGCAGAGTGTTACACTGCAGAGTGTCACAATGCCAGAATGTCACAGTGCCAGAGTATCACAATGCCAGAATGTCACAGTGCCAGAGAGTAACAATGCACACATTCAAAGTGCCAGAGTGTCACAGTGCCAGTGTCACAGTACCAGAGTGTCACAATGCAGAGTGTCACAATGCAGAGTGTCACAGTACCACAGTGTCACAGTGCCAGATTGTCACAGTGCCAGAGTGTCACAATGCAGAGTGTCACAATGCAGAGAGTCGCAATGCAATGTCACAGTGCCAGAGTGTCACAATGCAGACTCTCACAGTGCCAGAGTGTCACAGTGCCAGTGTCACAGTGCTAGATTGTCACAATGCCAGTGTTACAATGCAGAGTGCCACTGTGCCAGTGTCACAATGCAGAGAGTCGCAATGCAATGTCACAGTGCCAGAGTTTCACAATGCAGAGTGCCACTGTGCCAGAGTGTCACAACGCAGCGAGTCGCAATGCTATGTCACAGTGCGAGAGTGTCACAATGCAGACTCTCACAATGCAGAGTGTTACAGTGCCACAGTGTCACAGTGCTAGAGTGTCACAATGCCAGAGTCACAATGCAGAGTGTCACAATGCAGTGTGTTACAGTGCCAGAGTGTCACAATGCCAGACTCTCACAGTGCCAGAGTGTCACAATGCAGAATGTCACTGTGCCAGTGTCACAATTCTGAGTGTCACAATAGTGTCACAATGCAGAGTGTCACAATGCAGACTGTCACAGTGCCAGAGTGTCACAATGCAGTGTCACAATGCAGAGTGTCACAGTCCCATAGTCACAATGCAGAGTGTCACAATGCCAAAGTGTCACAGTGCCAGAGTGTCACAATGCAGAACGTCACTGTGCCAGTGTCACACGGCACAGAGTCACAATGCTAGAGTTTCACAGTGCCAGAGTGTCACAGCGCAGAGTGTCACAGTACCACAGTGTCACAGTGCCAGATTGTCACAGTGCCAGAGTGTCACAATGCAGAGTGTCACAATAGAGAGAGTAACAGTGTCACAGTGTCACATTGCCAGATTGTCACAGTGCCAGAGTGACACAATGCAGAGTGTCACGGTGCCAGAGTGCCACAATGTCAGAGTGTCACAATCCAGAGTGTCAAAATGTAGAATGTCAAAGTGCCAGAGTGTCACAATGTAGAGTGTCACACTGCAGAATGTCACAATGCCAGTGTCACGGTCTCAGACTATCACAATGACAGAATGTCACAGTGCCAGTGTGTCACAATGCAGATAGACACAATGCCAGAGTGTCACAGTGCCAGTGTGTCACAATGCAGAGTGTCACAATGCAGAGTGTCACTGTGCAAGACTGTCACAATGACAGAGTGTCACAGTGCCAGAATGTCACAGTGCCAGAGCGTCACAATGCGGAGTGTCACTGTGGCAGAGTGTCACAATGCAGAGATTCGCAATGCTATGTCACAGTGCCAGAGTGTCACAATGCAGACTCTCACAGTGCCTGAGTGTCACAGGGCCAGAGCGTCACACTGCAGAATGTCACAATGCCAGAGTGTCACGTTCCCAGAGTGTCACAATGCCAGAATGTCACAGTGCCAGAGAGTAACAATGCACACTTTCAAAGTGCCAGAGTGTCACAGTGCCAGTGTCACAGTACCAGAGTGTCACAATGCAGAGTGTCACATTGCAGAGTGACACAGTACCACAGTGTCACAGTGCCAGAATGTCACAGTGCCAGAGAGTAACAATGCACACTTTCAAAGTGCCAGAGTGTCACAGTGCCAGTGTCACAGTACCAGAGTGTCACAATGCAGAGTGTCACAATGCAGAGAGTCGCAATGCAATGTCACAGTGCCAGAGTGTCACAATGCAGACTCTCACAGTGCCAGAGTGTCACAGTGCCAGTGTCACAGTGCTAGATTGTCACAATGCCAGTGTCACAATGCAGAGTGCCACTGTGCCAGTGTCACAATGCAGAGAGTCGCAATGCAATGTCACAGTGCCAGAGTTTCACAATGCAGAGTGCCACTGTGCCAGTGTCACACGGCACAGTGTCACAATGCCAGAGTTTCACAGTGCCAGAGTGTCACAGCGCAGAGTGTCACAGTGCCAGAGCGTCACAATGCAGAACGGCACGGTGCCAGAGTGACACAATGCAGAGTGTCGCAGTGCCAGTGTCACAGTGCCAGAGTGTCACAATGCAGAGTGTCACAATGCAGAGTGTCACAGTACCACAGTGTCACAATGCCAGATTGTCACAGTGCCAGAGTGTCACAATGCCATAGTGTCACAATGCAGAGTGTCACCGTGCCACGGTGTCACAGTGCTAGAGTGTCACAATGCCAGAGTCACAATGCAGAGTGTCACAATGCAGAGTGTTACAGTGCCAGTGTCACAATGCCAGACTCTCACAGTGCCAGAGTGTCACAATGCGGAATGTCACTGTGCCAGAGTGTCACAGTGCCAGAGTGTCACAATGCAGAGTGTCACAATGCAGACTATCACAGTGGCAGAGTGTCACAGCAACAGAGTGTCACAATGCAGAGTGTCACAGTGCCATAGTCACAATGCAGAGTTTCATAATGCCAAAGTGTCACAGTGCCAGAGTGTCACAATGCAGAACGTCACTGTGCCAGTGTCACACGGCACAGTGTCACAATGCCAGAGTTTCACAGTGCCAGAGTGTCACAGCGCAGAGTGTTACAGTGCGAGAGTGTCACAAAGCAGAATGTCACTGTGCCAGAGTGTCACAATGCCAGAGTGTCACAGTGACAGAGTGTCACAATGCAGAATGGCACGGTGCCAGAGTGACACAATGCCAGAGTGTCACAGTGCAGAGTGTCACAATGCCAGAGTGTCATGGTCCCAGAGTGTCACAATGCCAAAGTGTCACAGTGCCAGAGTGTCACAATGCAGAACGTCACTGTGCCAGTGTCACACGGCACAGTGTCACAATGCCAGAGTTTCACAGTGCCAGAGTGTCACAGCGCAGAATGTCACAGTGCGAGAGTGTCAAAACGCAGAATGTCACTGTGCCAGAGTGTCACAATGCAGAGTGTCACAGTGCCAGAGTGTCACAATGCAGAGTGTCACAATGCCAGAACGGCACGGTGCCAGAGTGACACAATGCAGAGTGTCACAGTGCCAGAGTGCCACAATGCCAGAGTGTCACAATCCAGAGTGTCATAATGTAGAATGTAACAGTGCCAGAGTGTCACAATGCAGAGTGTCACAGTGCCAGAGTGTCACAATGCAGATTGTCACACTGCAGAATGTCACAATGCCAGAGTGTCACAGTGCCAGAGTGTCACAATGCCAGAATGTCACAGTGCCAGAGAGTAACAATGCACACTTTCAAAGTGCCAGAGTGTCACAGTGCCAGTGTCACAGTACCAGAGTGTCACAATGCAGAGTGTCACAATGCAGAGTGTCACAGTACCACAGTGTCACAGTGCCAGATTGTCACAGTGCCAGAGTGTCACAATGCAGAGTGTCACAATGCAGAGAGTCGCAATGCAATGTCACAGTGCCAGAGTGTCACAATGCAGACTCTCACAGTGCCAGAGTGTCACAGTGCCAGTGTCACAGTGCTAGATTGTCACAATGCCAGTGTCACAATGCAGAGTGCCACTGTGCCAGTGTCACAATGCAGAGAGTCGCAATGCAATGTCACAGTGCCAGAGTTTCACAATGCAGAGTGCCACTGTGCCAGAGTGTCACAACGCAGCGAGTCGCAATGCTATGTCACAGTGCCAGAGTGTCACAATGCAGACTCTCACAATGCAGAGTGTTACAGTGCCACAGTGTCACAGTGCTAGAGTGTCACAATGCCAGAGTCACAATGCAGAGTGTCACAATGCAGTGTGTTACAGTGCCAGAGTGTCACAATGCCAGACTCTCACAGTGCCAGAGTGTCACAATGCAGAATGTCACTGTGCCAGTGTCACAATTCTGAGTGTCACAATAGTGTCACAATGCAGAGTGTCCCAATGCAGACTGTCACAGTGCCAGAGTGTCACAATGCAGTGTCACAATGCAGAGTGTCACAGTCCCATAGTCACAATGCAGAGTGTCACAATGCCAAAGTGTCACAGTGCCAGAGTGTCACAATGCAGAACGTCACTGTGCCAGTGTCACACGGCACAGAGTCACAATGCTAGAGTTTCACAGTGCCAGAGTGTCACAGCGCAGAGTGTCACAGTACCACAGTGTCACAGTGCCAGATTGTCACAGTGCCAGAGTGTCACAATGCAGAGTGTCACAATAGAGAGAGTAACAGTGTCACAGTGTCACATTGCCAGATTGTCACAGTGCCAGAGTGACACAATGCAGAGTGTCACGGTGCCAGAGTGCCACAATGTCAGAGTGTCACAATCCAGAGTGTCAAAATGTAGAATGTCAAAGTGCCAGAGTGTCACACTGTAGAGTGTCACACTGCAGAATGTCACAATGCCAGTGTCACGGTCTCAGACTATCACAATGACAGAATGTCACAGTGCCAGTGTGTCACAATGCAGATAGACACAATGCCAGAGTGTCACAGTGCCAGTGTGTCACAATGCAGAGTGTCACAATGCAGAGTGTCACTGTGCAAGAGTGTCACAATGACAGAGTGTCACAGTGCCAGAATGTCACAGTGCCAGAGCGTCACAATGCGGAGTGTCACTGTGGCAGAGTGTCACAATGCAGAGATTCGCAATGCTATGTCACAGTGCCAGAGTGTCACAATGCAGACTCTCACAGTGCCTGAGTGTCACAGGGCCAGAGCGTCACACTGCAGAATGTCACAATGCCAGAGTGTCACGTTCCCAGAGTGTCACAATGCCAGAATGTCACAGTGCCAGAGAGTAACAATGCACACTTTCAAAGTGCCAGAGTGTCACAGTGCCAGTGTCACAGTACCAGAGTGTCACAATGCAGAGTGTCACATTGCAGAGTGACACAGTACCACAGTGTCACAGTGCCAGAATGTCACAGTGCCAGAGAGTAACAATGCACACTTTCAAAGTGCCAGAGTGTCACAGTGCCAGTGTCACAGTACCAGAGTGTCACAATGCAGAGTGTCACAATGCAGAGAGTCGCAATGCAATGTCACAGTGCCAGAGTGTCACAATGCAGACTCTCACAGTGCCAGAGTGTCACAGTGCCAGTGTCACAGTGCTAGATTGTCACAATGCCAGTGTCACAATGCAGAGTGCCACTGTGCCAGTGTCACAATGCAGAGAGTCGCAATGCAATGTCACAGTGCCAGAGTTTCACAATGCAGAGTGCCACTGTGCCAGTGTCACACGGCACAGTGTCACAATGCCAGAGTTTCACAGTGCCAGAGTGTCACAGCGCAGAGTGTCACAGTGCCAGAGCGTCACAATGCAGAACGGCACGGTGCCAGAGTGACACAATGCAGAGTGTCGCAGTGCCAGTGTCACAGTGCCAGAGTGTCACAATGCAGAGTGTCACAATGCAGAGTGTCACAGTACCACAGTGTCACAATGCCAGATTGTCACAGTGCCAGAGTGTCACAATGCCATAGTGTCACAATGCAGAGTGTCACCGTGCCACGGTGTCACAGTGCTAGAGTGTCACAATGCCAGAGTCACAATGCAGAGTGTCACAATGCAGAGTGTTACAGTGCCAGTGTCACAATGCCAGACTCTCACAGTGCCAGAGTGTCACAATGCGGAATGTCACTGTGCCAGAGTGTCACAGTGCCAGAGTGTCACAATGCAGAGTGTCACAATGCAGACTATCACAGTGGCAGAGTGTCACAGCAACAGAGTGTCACAATGCAGAGTGTCACAGTGCCATAGTCACAATGCAGAGTTTCATAATGCCAAAGTGTCACAGTGCCAGAGTGTCACAATGCAGAACGTCACTGTGCCAGTGTCACACGGCACAGTGTCACAATGCCAGAGTTTCACAGTGCCAGAGTGTCACAGCGCAGAGTGTTACAGTGCGAGAGTGTCACAAAGCAGAATGTCACTGTGCCAGAGTGACACAATGCCAGAGTGTCACAGTGACAGAGTGTCACAATGCAGAATGGCACGGTGCCAGAGTGACACAATGCCAGAGTGTCACAGTGCAGAGTGTCACAATGCCAGAGTGTCATGGTCCCAGAGTGTCACAATGCCAAAGTGTCACAGTGCCAGAGTGTCACAATGCAGAACGTCACTGTGCCAGTGTCACACGGCACAGTGTCACAATGCCAGAGTTTCACAGTGCCAGAGTGTCACAGCGCAGAATGTCACAGTGCGAGAGTGTCAAAACGCAGAATGTCACTGTGCCAGAGTGTCACAATGCAGAGTGTCACAGTGCCAGAGCGTCACAATGCAGAACGGCACGGTGCCAGAGTGACACAATGCAGAGTGTCACAGTGCCAGAGTGCCACAATGCCAGAGTGTCACAGGGCCAGAATGTCACACTGCAGAATGTCACAATGCCAGAGTGTCACGTTCCCAGAGTGTCACAATGCCAGAATGTCACAGTGCCAGAGTGTAACAATGCACACTTTCAAAGTGCCAGAGTGTCGCAGTGCCAGTGTCACAGTGCCAGAGTGTCACAATGCAGAGTGTCACAATGCAGAGTGTCACAGTACCACAGTGTCACAATGCCAGATTGTCACAGTGCCAGAGTGTCACAATGCCATAGTGTCACAATGCAGAGTGTCACAGTGCCACAGTGTCACAGTGCTAGTGTGTCACAATGCCAGAGTCACAATGCAGAGTGTCACAATGCAGAGTGTTACAGTGCCAGTGTCACAATGCCAGACTCTCACAGTGCCAGAGTGTCACAATGCGGAATGTCACTGTGCCAGAGTGTCACAGTGCCAGAGTGTCACAATGCAGAGTGTCACAATGCAGACTATCACAGTGGCAGAGTGTCACAGCACCAGAGTGTCACAATGCAGAGTGTCACAGTGCCATAGTCACAATGCAGAGTTTCATAATGCCAAAGTGTCACAGTGCCAGAGTGTCACAATGCAGAACGCCACTGTGCCAGTGTCACACGGCACAGTGTCACAATGCCAGAGTTTCACAGTGCCAGAGTGTCACAATGCAGAATGTCACTGTGCCAGAGTGTCACAATGCCAGAGTGTCACAGTGACAGAGTGTCACAATGCAGAATGGCACGGTGCCAGAGTGACACAATGCAGAGTGTCACAGTGCAGAGTGCCACAATGCCACAGTGCCACAATCCACAGTGTCACAATGTAGAATGTCACAGTGCCAGAGTGTCACAATGCAGAGTGTCACAGTGCCAGAGTGTCACAATGCAGAGTGTCACAATGCCAGAACGGCACGGTGCCAGAGTGACACAATGCAGAGTGTCACAGTGCCAGAGTGCCACAATGCCAGAGTGTCACAATCCAGAGTGTCATAATGTAGAATGTAACAGTGCCAGAGTGTCACAATGCAGAGTGTCACAGTGCCAGAGTGTCACAATGCAGATTGTCACACTGCAGAATGTCACAATGCCAGAGTGTCACAGTGCCAGAGTGTCACAATGCCAGAATGTCACAGTGCCAGAGAGTAACAATGCACACTTTCAAAGTGCCAGAGTGTCACAGTGCCAGTGTCACAGTACCAGAGTGTCACAATGCAGAGTGTCACAATGCAGAGTGTCACAGTACCACAGTGTCACAGTGCCAGATTGTCACAGTGCCAGAGTGTCACAATGCAGAGTGTCACAATGCAGAGAGTCGCAATGCAATGTCACAGTGCCAGAGTGTCACAATGCAGACTCTCACAGTGCCAGAGTGTCACAGTGCCAGTGTCACAGTGCTAGATTGTCACAATGCCAGTGTCACAATGCAGAGTGCCACTGTGCCAGTGTCACAATGCAGAGAGTCGCAATGCAATGTCACAGTGCCAGAGTTTCACAATGCAGAGTGCCACTGTGCCAGAGTGTCACAACGCAGCGAGTCGCAATGCTATGTCACAGTGCCAGAGTGTCACAATGCAGACTCTCACAATGCAGAGTGTTACAGTGCCACAGTGTCACAGTGCTAGAGTGTCACAATGCCAGAGTCACAATGCAGAGTGTCACAATGCAGTGTGTTACAGTGCCAGAGTGTCACAATGCCAGACTCTCACAGTGCCAGAGTGTCACAATGCAGAATGTCACTGTGCCAGTGTCACAATTCTGAGTGTCACAATAGTGTCACAATGCAGAGTGTCCCAATGCAGACTGTCACAGTGCCAGAGTGTCACAATGCAGTGTCACAATGCAGAGTGTCACAGTCCCATAGTCACAATGCAGAGTGTCACAATGCCAAAGTGTCACAGTGCCAGAGTGTCACAATGCAGAACGTCACTGTGCCAGTGTCACACGGCACAGAGTCACAATGCTAGAGTTTCACAGTGCCAGAGTGTCACAGCGCAGAGTGTCACAGTACCACAGTGTCACAGTGCCAGATTGTCACAGTGCCAGAGTGTCACAATGCAGAGTGTCACAATAGAGAGAGTAACAGTGTCACAGTGTCACATTGCCAGATTGTCACAGTGCCAGAGTGACACAATGCAGAGTGTCACGGTGCCAGAGTGCCACAATGTCAGAGTGTCACAATCCAGAGTGTCAAAATGTAGAATGTCAAAGTGCCAGAGTGTCACACTGTAGAGTGTCACACTGCAGAATGTCACAATGCCAGTGTCACGGTCTCAGACTATCACAATGACAGAATGTCACAGTGCCAGTGTGTCACAATGCAGATAGACACAATGCCAGAGTGTCACAGTGCCAGTGTGTCACAATGCAGAGTGTCACAATGCAGAGTGTCACTGTGCAAGAGTGTCACAATGACAGAGTGTCACAGTGCCAGAATGTCACAGTGCCAGAGCGTCACAATGCGGAGTGTCACTGTGGCAGAGTGTCACAATGCAGAGATTCGCAATGCTATGTCACAGTGCCAGAGTGTCACAATGCAGACTCTCACAGTGCCTGAGTGTCACAGGGCCAGAGCGTCACACTGCAGAATGTCACAATGCCAGAGTGTCACGTTCCCAGAGTGTCACAATGCCAGAATGTCACAGTGCCAGAGAGTAACAATGCACACTTTCAAAGTGCCAGAGTGTCACAGTGCCAGTGTCACAGTACCAGAGTGTCACAATGCAGAGTGTCACATTGCAGAGTGACACAGTACCACAGTGTCACAGTGCCAGATTGTCACAGTGCCAGAGTGTCACAATGCAGAGTGTCACAATGCAGAGTGTCGCAATGCAATGTCACAGTGCCAGAGTGTCACAATGCAGACTCTCACAGTGCCAGAGTGTCACAGTGCCAGTGTCACAGTGCTAGATTGTCACAATGCCAGTGTCACAATGCAGAGTGCCACTGTGCCAGTGTCACAATGCAGAGAGTCGCAATGCAATGTCACAGTGCCAGAGTTTCACAATGCAGAGTGCCACTGTGCCAGAGTGCAACAATGAAGAATGTCACTGTGCCAGTGTCACACGGCACAGTGTCACAATGCCAGAGTTTCACAGTGCCAGAGTGTCACAGCGCAGAGTGTCACAGTGCCAGAGCGTCACAATGCAGAACGGCACGGTGCCAGAGTGACACAATGCAGAGTGTCGCAGTGCCAGAGTTCCACAATGCCAGAGTGTCACAGTGCCAGAGTGTCACAGGGCCAGGATGTCACACTGCAGAGTGTCACAATGCCAGAGTGTCACGTTCCCAGAGTGTCACAATGCCAGAATATCACAGTGCCAGAGTGTCACAATGCACACTTTCAAAGTGCCAGAGTGTCACAGTGCCAGTGTCACAGTTCCAGAGTGTCACAATGCAGAGTGTCACCATACAGAGTGTCACAGTACCACAGTGTCACAATGCCAGATTGTCACAGCGCCAGAGTGTCACAATGCCATAGTGTCACAATGCAGAGTATCACAGTGCCACAGTGTCAGAGTGCTAGAGTGTCACAATGCCAGAGTCACAATGCAGAGTGTCACAATGCAGAATGTCACTGCGCCAGAGTGTCAAAATTCAGAGTGTCAAAACAGAGAGTGTCACAATGCAGCGTGTCACAATGCAGACTGTCACAGTGCCAGAGTGTCACAATGCAGTGTCACAATGCAGAGTGTCACAGTGCCATAGTCACAATGCAGAGTGTCACAATGCCAAAGTGTCACAGTGCCAGAGTGTCACAATGCAGAACGTCACTGTGCCAGTGTCACACGGCACAGTGTCACAATGCCAGAGTTTCACAGTGCCAGAGTGTCACAGCGCAGAGTGTCACAGTGCGAGAGTGTCACAATGCAGAACGGCACGGTGCCAGAGTGACACAATGCAGAGTGTCACAGTGCCAGAGTGCCACAATCCCAGAGTGTCACAATCCAGAGTGTCACAATGTAGAATGTCAGAGTGCCAGAGTGTCACAATGCAGAGTTTCACACTGCAGAATGTCACAATGCCAGAATGTCACGGTCACAGAGTGTCAGAATGCCAGAATGTCACAGTGCCAGTGTCACAGTGCTAGATTGTCACAATGCCAGTGTCACAATGCAGAGTGCCACTGTGCCAGTGTCACAATGCAGAGAGTCGCAATGCAATGTCACAGTGCCAGAGTTTCACAATGCAGAGTGCCACTGTGCCAGAGTGTCACAACGCAGCGAGTCGCAATGCTATGTCACAGTGCCAGAGTGTCACAATGCAGACTCTCACAATGCAGAGTGTTACAGTGCCACAGTGTCACAGTGCTAGAGTGTCACAATGCCAGAGTCACAATGCAGAGTGTCACAATGCAGTGTGTTACAGTGCCAGAGTGTCACAATGCCAGACTCTCACAGTGCCAGAGTGTCACAATGCAGAATGTCACTGTGCCAGTGTCACAATTCTGAGTGTCACAATAGTGTCACAATGCAGAGTGTCCCAATGCAGACTGTCACAGTGCCAGAGTGTCACAATGCAGTGTCACAATGCAGAGTGTCACAGTCCCATAGTCACAATGCAGAGTGTCACAATGCCAAAGTGTCACAGTGCCAGAGTGTCACAATGCAGAACGTCACTGTGCCAGTGTCACACGGCACAGAGTCACAATGCTAGAGTTTCACAGTGCCAGAGTGTCACAGCGCAGAGTGTCACAGTACCACAGTGTCACAGTGCCAGATTGTCACAGTGCCAGAGTGTCACAATGCAGAGTGTCACAATAGAGAGAGTAACAGTGTCACAGTGTCACATTGCCAGATTGTCACAGTGCCAGAGTGACACAATGCAGAGTGTCACGGTGCCAGAGTGCCACAATGTCAGAGTGTCACAATCCAGAGTGTCAAAATGTAGAATGTCAAAGTGCCAGAGTGTCACAATGTAGAGTGTCACACTGCAGAATGTCACAATGCCAGTGTCACGGTCTCAGACTATCACAATGACAGAATGTCACAGTGCCAGTGTGTCACAATGCAGATAGACACAATGCCAGAGTGTCACAGTGCCAGTGTGTCACAATGCAGAGTGTCACAATGCAGAGTGTCACTGTGCAAGAGTGTCACAATGACAGAGTGTCACAGTGCCAGAATGTCACAGTGCCAGAGCGTCACAATGCGGAGTGTCACTGTGGCAGAGTGTCACAATGCAGAGATTCGCAATGCTATGTCACAGTGCCAGAGTGTCACAATGCAGACTCTCACAGTGCCTGAGTGTCACAGGGCCAGAGCGTCACACTGCAGAATGTCACAATGCCAGAGTGTCACGTTCCCAGAGTGTCACAATGCCAGAATGTCACAGTGCCAGAGAGTAACAATGCACACTTTCAAAGTGCCAGAGTGTCACAGTGCCAGTGTCACAGTACCAGAGTGTCACAATGCAGAGTGTCACATTGCAGAGTGACACAGTACCACAGTGTCACAGTGCCAGATTGTCACAGTGCCAGAGGGTCACAATGCAGAGTGTCACAATGCAGAGTGTCGCAATGCAATGTCACAGTGCCAGAGTGTCACAATGCAGACTCTCACAGTGCCAGAGTGTCACAGTGCCAGTGTCACAGTGCTAGATTGTCACAATGCCAGTGTCACAATGCAGAGTGCCACTGTGCCAGTGTCACAATGCAGAGAGTCGCAATGCAATGTCACAGTGCCAGAGTTTCACAATGCAGAGTGCCACTGTGCCAGTGTCACACGGCACAGTGTCACAATGCCAGAGTTTCACAGTGCCAGAGTGTCACAGCGCAGAGTGTCACAGTGCCAGAGCGTCACAATGCAGAACGGCACGGTGCCAGAGTGACACAATGCAGAGTGTCGCAGTGCCAGAGTTCCACAATGCCAGAGTGTCACAGTGCCAGAGTGTCACAGGGCCAGGATGTCACACTGCAGAATGTCACAATGCCAGAGTGTCACGTTCCCAGAGTGTCACAATGCCAGAATATCACAGTGCCAGAGTGTCACAATGCACACTTTCAAAGTGCCAGAGTGTCACAGTGCCAGTGTCACAGTTCCAGAGTGTCACAATGCAGAGTGTCACCATACAGAGTGTCACAGTACCACAGTGTCACAATGCCAGATTGTCACAGTGCCAGAGTGTCACAATGCCATAGTGTCACAATGCAGAGTATCACAGTGCCACAGTGTCACAGTGCTAGAGTGTCACAATGCCAGAGTCACAATGCAGAGTGTCACAATGCAGAATGTCACTGCGCCAGAGTGTCAAAATTCAGAGTGTCAAAACAGAGAGTGTCACAATGCAGCGTGTCACAATGCAGACTGTCACAGTGCCAGAGTGTCACAATGCAGTGTCACAATGCAGAGTGTCACAGTGCCATAGTCACAATGCAGAGTGTCACAATGCCAAAGTGTCACAGTGCCAGAGTGTCACAATGCAGAACGTCACTGTGCCAGTGTCACACGGCACAGTGTCACAATGCCAGAGTTTCACAGTGCCAGAGTGTCACAGCGCAGAGTGTCACAGTGCGAGAGTGTCACAATGCAGAACGGCACGGTGCCAGAGTGACACAATGCAGAGTGTCACAGTGCCAGAGTGCCACAATCCCAGAGTGTCACAATCCAGAGTGTCACAATGTAGAATGTCAGAGTGCCAGAGTGTCACAATGCAGAGTTTCACACTGCAGAATGTCACAATGCCAGAATGTCACGGTCACAGAGTGTCAGAATGCCAGAATGTCACAGTGCCAGTGTGTCACAATGCAGAGAGACACAATGCAGAGTGTCACAGTGCCAGAGTGTCACAATGACAGAGTGTCACAATGCCAGAGTGTCACAATGCAGAGTGTCACTGTGCCAGAGTGTCACAATGCAGAGTGTCAAAATGCAGAGTGTCACAGTGCCAGAGTGTCACAATGCAGAGTGCCACTGTGCCATAGTGTCACAATGCAGAGAGTCGCAATGCAATGTCACAGTGCCAGAGTGTCACAGTTCCAGAGTGTCACAATGCAGAGTGTCACCATACAGAGTGTCACAGTACCACAGTGTCACAATGCCAGATTGTCACAGTGCCAGAGTGTCACAATGCCATAGTGTCACAATGCAGAGTATCACAGTGCCACAGTGTCACAGTGCTAGAGTGTCACAATGCCAGAGTCACAATGCAGAGTGTCACAATGCAGAATGTCACTGCGCCAGAGTGTCAAAATTCAGAGTGTCAAAACAGAGAGTGTCACAATGCAGCGTGTCACAATGCAGACTGTCACAGTGCCAGAGTGTCACAATGCAGTGTCACAATGCAGAGTGTCACAGTGCCATAGTCACAATGCAGAGTGTCACAATGCCAAAGTGTCACAGTGCCAGAGTGTCACAATGCAGAACGTCACTGTGCCAGTGTCACACGGCACAGTGTCACAATGCCAGAGTTTCACAGTGCCAGAGTGTCACAGCGCAGAGTGTCACAGTGCGAGAGTGTCACAATGCAGAACGGCACGGTGCCAGAGTGACACAATGCAGAGTGTCACAGTGCCAGAGTGCCACAATCCCAGAGTGTCACAATCCAGAGTGTCACAATGTAGAATGTCAGAGTGCCAGAGTGTCACAATGCAGAGTTTCACACTGCAGAATGTCACAATGCCAGAATGTCACGGTCACAGAGTGTCAGAATGCCAGAATGTCACAGTGCCAGTGTGTCACAATGCAGAGAGACACAATGCAGAGTGTCACAGTGCCAGAGTGTCACAATGACAGAGTGTCACAATGCCAGAGTGTCACAATGCAGAGTGTCACTGTGCCAGAGTGTCACAATGCAGAGTGTCAAAATGCAGAGTGTCACAGTGCCAGAGTGTCACAATGCAGAGTGCCACTGTGCCAGAGTGTCACAATGCAGAGAGTCGCAATGCAATGTCACAGTGCCAGAGTGTCACAGTTCCAGAGTGTCACAATGCAGAGTGCCACTGTGCCAGAGTGTCACAATGCAGAGTGTTGCAATCCTATGTCACAGTGCCAGAGTGTCACAATGGAGACTCTCACAGTGCCAGAGTGTCACAGTGCCAGTGTCACAGTGCTAGATTGTCACAATGCCAGGGTCACAATGCAGAGTGCCACTGTGCCAGTGTCACAATGCAGAGAGTCGCAATGCAAAGTCACAGTGCCAGAGTGTCACAATGCAGAGTGCCTCTGCGCCAGAGTGTCACAACACAGAGAGTCGCAATGCTATGTCACAGTGCCAGAGTGTCACAATGCAGACTCTCACAATGCAGAGTGTCACAGTGCCACAGTGTCACAGTGCTAGAGTGTCACAATGCCAGAGTCACAATGCAGAGTGTCACAATGCAGTGTGTTACAGTGCCAGAGTGGCACAATGCCAGACTCTCACAGTGCCAGAGTGTCACAATGCAGAACGTCACTGTGCCAGAGTGTCACAATTCAGAGTGTCACAATAGAGAGTGTCACAATGCAGACTGTCACAGTGCCAGAGTGTCACAATGCAGTGTCACAATGCAGAGTGTCACAGTGCCATAGTCACAATGCAGAGTGTCACAATGCCAAAGTGTCACAGTGCCAGAGTGTCACACTGCAGAACGTCACTGTGCCAGTGTCACACGGCACAGTGTCACAATGCCAGAGTTTCACAGTGCCAGAGTGTCACAGCGCAGAGTGTCACTGTGCGAGAGTGTCAAAACGCAGAATGTCAGTGTGCCAGAGTGTCACAATGCAGACTGTCACAGTGCCAGAGCGTCACAATGCAGAACGGCACGGTGCCAGAGTGACACAATGCAGAGTGTCACAGTGCCAGATTCTCACAGTGCCAGAGTGTCACAATGCAGAGTGTCACAATGCTGAGTGTCACAGCGCAGAGTGTCACAGTACCACAGTGTCACAGGGCCAGACTGTCACAGTGCCAGAGTGTCACAATGCAGAGTGTCACAATGCAGAGAGTCACAGTGTCACAGTGTCACATTGCCAGATTGTCACAGTGCCAGAGTGTCTCAATGTAGAGTGTCACAATGCCAGAATGTCACAGTGCCATAGTGTCACAATGCAGAGTGCCACTGTGCCAGTGTGTCACAATGCAGAGAGTCGCAATGCAATGTCACAGTGCCAGAGCGTCACAATGCAGACCGGCACAGTGCCAGAGTGACACAATGCAGAGTGTCACAGTGCCAGAGTGTCACAGGGCCAGAGTGTCACACTGCAGAATGTCACAATGCCAGAGTGTCACGTTCCCAGAGTGTCACAATGCCAGAATGTCACAGTGCCAGAGTGTAACAATTAAGAGTGCCACTGTGCCAGAGCGTCACAATGCAGAGTGTCACAGTGCCAGAGTGTCACAATGCAGAACGTCACTGTGCCAGTGTCCCAATGCAGAGTGTCACTGTGCCAGATTGTCACAATGCAGAGTGTCACTGCGCCAGAGTGTCACAGTGCCAGAGTGTCACAATGCCAGAGTGTCACAATGCCAGAATGTCACGGTCCCAGAATGTCACGGTCCCAGAGTGTCCCAATGCCAAAATGTCACAGTGCCAGAGTGTCACAATGCAGAAAGTCACTGTGCCAGTGTCAGACGGCACAGTGTCACAATGCCAGAGTTTCACAGTGCCAGAGTGTCACAGCACAGAGTGTCACAGTGTGAGAGTGTCAAAACGCAGAATGTCACTGTGCCAGAGTGTCACAATGTAGAGTGTCACAATGCAGATTGTCACAGTGCCAGAGTGTCACAATGCAGTGTCACAATGCAGAGTGTCACAGTGCCAGAGTGTCACAATGCAGAGTGTCACAATGCAGAGAGTCACAGTGTCACAGTGTCACAGTGCCAGATTTTCACAGTGCCAGAGTGCCACAATGCAGAGTGTCACAATGCAGAGTGTCACAGTGCCAGAGTGTCACAACGCAGAGTGTCACAATGCAGAGTGTCACAGTGCTAGAGTGTCACAATGCCAGTGTCACAATGCAGAGTGCCACTGTGCCAGTGTCACAATGCAATGAGTCGCAATGCAATGTCACAGTGCCAGAGTTTCACAATGCAGAGTGCCACTGTGCCAGAGTGTCACAATGCAGAGTGTCACAATGCAGAGTGTAACAGTGCTAGAGTGTCACAGTGCTAGAGTGTCACAACGCAGAGTGTCACAATGCCGAGTGTCACAGTGCTAGATTGTCACAGTGCCAGAGTGTCACAATGCAGAGTGTCACAATGCAGAGTGTCACAGTGCCAGAGTGTCACAACGCAGAGTGTCACAATGCAGAGTGTCACAATGCAGTGTGTTACAGTGCCAGAGTATCACAATGCCAGACTCTCACAGTGCCAGAGTGTCACAATGCAGAATGTCACTGCGCCAGAGTGTCAAAATTCAGAGTGTCAAAACAGAGAGTGTCACAATGCAGCGTGTCACAATGCAGACTGTCACAGTGCCAGAGTGTCACAATGCAGTGTCACAATGCAGAGTGTCACAGTGCCATAGTCACAATGCAGAGTGTCACAATGCCAAAGTGTCACAGTGCCAGAGTGTCACAATGCAGAACGTCACTGTGCCAGTGTCACACGGCACAGTGTCACAATGCCAGAGTGTCACAGAGCCAGAGTGTCACAGCGCAGAGTGTCACAGTGCCAGAGTGTCACAATGCAGAATGTCACTGTGCCAGTGTCACAATTCAGAGTCTGACAATATAGAGTGTCACAATGCAGAGTGTCACAGTACCAGAGTGTCACAATGCAGAGTGTCACAATGCAGTGCCACAGTGCCAGAGTGTCACAATGCAGAGAGTCGCAATGCAATGTCACAGTGCCACAGTGTCACAATGCAGAGAGTCGCAATGCTATGTCACAGTGCCAGAGTGTCACAATGCAGAGTGTCACAATGCAGAGAGTCACAGTGTCACAGTGTCACATTGCCAGATTGTCACAGTGCCAGAGTGTCACAATGCAGAGTGTCACAATGCAGAGTGCCACTGTGCCAGAGTGTCACAATGCAGAGAGTCGCAATGCAATGTCACAGTGCCACAGTGTCACAATGCAGACTCTCACAGCGCCAGAGTGTCACAGTGCCAGTGTCACAGTGCTAGATTGTCACAATGCCAGAGTCACAATGCAGAGTGTCACAATGCAGAATGTCACTGCGCCAGAGTGTCAAAATTCAGAGTGTCAAAACAGAGAGTGTCACAATGCAGCGTGTCACAATGCAGACTGTCACAGTGCCAGAGTGTCACAATGCAGTGTCACAATGCAGAGTGTCACAGTGCCATAGTCACAATGCAGAGTGTCACAATGCCAAAGTGTCACAGTGCCAGAGTGTCACAATGCAGAACGTCACTGTGCCAGTGTCACACGGCACAGTGTCACAATGCCAGAGTTTCACAGTGCCAGAGTGTCACAGCGCAGAGTGTCACAGTGCGAGAGTGTCACAATGCAGAACGGCACGGTGCCAGAGTGACACAATGCAGAGTGTCACAGTGCCAGAGTGCCACAATCCCAGAGTGTCACAATCCAGAGTGTCACAATGTAGAATGTCAGAGTGCCAGAGTGTCACAATGCAGAGTTTCACACTGCAGAATGTCACAATGCCAGAATGTCACGGTCACAGAGTGTCAGAATGCCAGAATGTCACAGTGCCAGTGTCACAGTGCTAGATTGTCACAATGCCAGTGTCACAATGCAGAGTGCCACTGTGCCAGTGTCACAATGCAGAGAGTCGCAATGCAATGTCACAGTGCCAGAGTTTCACAATGCAGAGTGCCACTGTGCCAGAGTGTCACAACGCAGCGAGTCGCAATGCTATGTCACAGTGCCAGAGTGTCACAATGCAGACTCTCACAATGCAGAGTGTTACAGTGCCACAGTGTCACAGTGCTAGAGTGTCACAATGCCAGAGTCACAATGCAGAGTGTCACAATGCAGTGTGTTACAGTGCCAGAGTGTCACAATGCCAGACTCTCACAGTGCCAGAGTGTCACAATGCAGAATGTCACTGTGCCAGTGTCACAATTCTGAGTGTCACAATAGTGTCACAATGCAGTGTCCCAATGCAGACTGTCACAGTGCCAGAGTGTCACAATGCAGTGTCACAATGCAGAGTGTCACAGTCCCATAGTCACAATGCAGAGTGTCACAATGCCAAAGTGTCACAGTGCCAGAGTGTCACAATGCAGAACGTCACTGTGCCAGTGTCACACGGCACAGAGTCACAATGCTAGAGTTTCACAGTGCCAGAGTGTCACAGCGCAGAGTGTCACAGTACCACAGTGTCACAGTGCCAGATTGTCACAGTGCCAGAGTGTCACAATGCAGAGTGTCACAATAGAGAGAGTAACAGTGTCACAGTGTCACATTGCCAGATTGTCACAGTGCCAGAGTGACACAATGCAGAGTGTCACGGTGCCAGAGTGCCACAATGTCAGAGTGTCACAATCCAGAGTGTCAAAATGTAGAATGTCAAAGTGCCAGAGTGTCACAATGTAGAGTGTCACACTGCAGAATGTCACAATGCCAGTGTCACGGTCTCAGACTATCACAATGACAGAATGTCACAGTGCCAGTGTGTCACAATGCAGATAGACACAATGCCAGAGTGTCACAGTGCCAGTGTGTCACAATGCAGAGTGTCACAATGCAGAGTGTCACTGTGCAAGAGTGTCACAATGACAGAGTGTCACAGTGCCAGAATGTCACAGTGCCAGAGCGTCACAATGCGGAGTGTCACTGTGGCAGAGTGTCACAATGCAGAGATTCGCAATGCTATGTCACAGTGCCAGAGTGTCACAATGCAGACTCTCACAGTGCCTGAGTGTCACAGGGCCAGAGCGTCACACTGCAGAATGTCACAATGCCAGAGTGTCACGTTCCCAGAGTGTCACAATGCCAGAATGTCACAGTGCCAGAGAGTAACAATGCACACTTTCAAAGTGCCAGAGTGTCACAGTGCCAGTGTCACAGTACCAGAGTGTCACAATGCAGAGTGTCACATTGCAGAGTGACACAGTACCACAGTGTCACAGTGCCAGATTGTCACAGTGCCAGAGTGTCACAATGCAGAGTGTCACAATGCAGAGTGTCGCAATGCAATGTCACAGTGCCAGAGTGTCACAATGCAGACTCTCACAGTGCCAGAGTGTCACAGTGCCAGTGTCACAGTGCTAGATTGTCACAATGCCAGTGTCACAATGCAGAGTGCCACTGTGCCAGTGTCACAATGCAGAGAGTCGCAATGCAATGTCACAGTGCCAGAGTTTCACAATGCAGAGTGCCACTGTGCCAGTGTCACACGGCACAGTGTCACAATGCCAGAGTTTCACAGTGCCAGAGTGTCACAGCGCAGAGTGTCACAGTGCCAGAGCGTCACAATGCAGAACGGCACGGTGCCAGAGTGACACAATGCAGAGTGTCGCAGTGCCAGAGTTCCACAATGCCAGAGTGTCACAGTGCCAGAGTGTCACAGGGCCAGGATGTCACACTGCAGAATGTCACAATGCCAGAGTGTCACGTTCCCAGAGTGTCACAATGCCAGAATATCACAGTGCCAGAGTGTCACAATGCACACTTTCAAAGTGCCAGAGTGTCACAGTGCCAGTGTCACAGTTCCAGAGTGTCACAATGCAGAGTGTCACCATACAGAGTGTCACAGTACCACAGTGTCACAATGCCATAGTGTCACAATGCAGAGTATCACAGTGCCACAGTGTCACAGTGCTAGAGTGTCACAATGCCAGAGTCACAATGCAGAGTGTCACAATGCAGAATGTCACTGCGCCAGAGTGTCAAAATTCAGAGTGTCAAAACAGAGAGTGTCACAATGCAGCGTGTCACAATGCAGACTGTCACAGTGCCAGAGTGTCACAATGCAGTGTCACAATGCAGAGTGTCACAGTGCCATAGTCACAATGCAGAGTGTCACAATGCCAAAGTGTCACAGTGCCAGAGTGTCACAATGCAGAACGTCACTGTGCCAGTGTCACACGGCACAGTGTCACAATGCCAGAGTTTCACAGTGCCAGAGTGTCACAGCGCAGAGTGTCACATTGCGAGAGTGTCACAATGCAGAACGGCACGGTGCCAGAGTGACACAATGCAGAGTGTCACAGTGCCAGAGTGCCACAATCCCAGAGTGTCACAATCCAGAGTGTCACAATGTAGAATGTCAGAGTGCCAGAGTGTCACAATGCAGAGTTTCACACTGCAGAATGTCACAATGCCAGAATGTCACGGTCACAGAGTGTCAGAATGCCAGAATGTCACAGTGCCAGTGTGTCACAATGCAGAGAGACACAATGCAGAGTGTCACAGTGCCAGAGTGTCACAATGACAGAGTGTCACAATGCCAGAGTGTCACAATGCAGAGTGTCACTGTGCCAGAGTGTCACAATGCAGAGTGTCAAAATGCAGAGTGTCACAGTGCCAGAGTGTCACAATGCAGAGTGCCACTGTGCCAGAGTGTCACAATGCAGAGAGTCGCAATGCAATGTCACAGTGCCAGAGTGTCACAGTTCCAGAGTGTCACAATGCAGAGTGCCACTGTGCCAGAGTGTCACAATGCAGAGTGTTGCAATCCTATGTCACAGTGCCAGAGTGTCACAATGGAGACTCTCACAGTGCCAGAGTGTCACAGTGCCAGTGTCACAGTGCTAGATTGTCACAATGCCAGGGTCACAATGCAGAGTGCCACTGTGCCAGTGTCACAATGCAGAGAGTCGCAATGCAAAGTCACAGTGCCAGAGTGTCACAATGCAGAGTGCCTCTGTGCCAGAGTGTCACAACACAGAGAGTCGCAATGCTATGTCACAGTGCCAGAGTGTCACAATGCAGACTCTCACAATGCAGAGTGTCACAGTGCCATAGTCACAATGCAGAGTGTCACAATGCCAAAGTGTCACAGTGCCAGAGTGTCACACTGCAGAACGTCACTGTGCCAGTGTCACAATGCAGAGTGTCACTGTGCCAGATTGTCACAATGCAGAGTGTCACTGTGCCATAGTGTCACAATGCAGAGTGCCACTGTGCCAGTGTGTCACAATGCAGAGAGTCGCAATGCAATGTCACAGTGCCAGAGCGTCACAATGCAGACCGGCACAGTGCCAGAGTGACACAATGCAGAGTGTCACAGTGCCAGAGTGTCACAGGGCCAGAGTGTCACACTGCAGAATGTCACAATGCCAGAGTGTCACGTTCCCAGAGTGTCACAATGCCAGAATGTCACAGTGCCAGAGTGTAACAATTAAGAGTGCCACTGTGCCAGAGCGTCACAATGCAGAGTGTCACAGTGCCAGAGTGTCACAATGCAGAACGTCACTGTGCCAGTGTCACAATGCAGAGTGTCACTGTGCCAGATTGTCACAATGCAGAGTGTCACTGCGCCAGAGTGTCACAGTGCCAGAGTGTCACAATGCCAGAGTGTCACAGTGCAGAGTGTCACAATGCCAGAATGTCACGGTCCCAGAGTGTCCCAATGCCAAAATGTCACAGTGCCAGAGTGTCACAATGCAGAAAGTCACTGTGCCAGTGTCAGACGGCACAGTGTCACAATGCCAGAGTTTCACAGTGCCAGAGTGTCACAGCACAGAGTGTCACAGTGTGAGAGTGTCAAAACGCAGAATGTCACTGTGCCAGAGTGTCACAATGTAGAGTGTCACAATGCAGATTGTCACAGTGCCAGAGTGTCACAATGCAGTGTCACAATGCAGAGTGTCACAGTGCCAGAGTGTCACAATGCAGAGTGTCACAATGCAGAGAGTCACAGTGCCAGAGTGTCACAACGCAGAGTGTCACAATGCAGAGTGTCACAGTGCTAGAGTGTCACAATGCCAGTGTCACAATGCAGAGTGCCACTGTGCCAGAGTGTCACAATGCAGAGTGTCACAATGCAGAGTGTAACAGTGCTAGAGTGTCACAGTGCTAGAGTGTCACAACGCAGAGTGTCACAATGCCGAGTGTCACAGTGCTAGATTGTCACAGTGCCAGAGTGTCACAATGCAGAGTGTCACAATGCAGAGTGTCACAGTGCCAGAGTGTCACAACGCAGAGTGTCACAATGCAGAGTGTCACAATGCAGTGTGTTACAGTGCCAGAGTATCACAATGCCAGACTCTCACAGTGCCAGAGTGTCACAATGCAGAATGTCACTGCGCCAGAGTGTCAAAATTCAGAGTGTCAAAACAGAGAGTGTCACAATGCAGCGTGTCACAATGCAGACTGTCACAGTGCCAGAGTGTCACAATGCAGTGTCACAATGCAGAGTGTCACAGTGCCATAGTCACAATGCAGAGTGTCACAATGCCAAAGTGTCACAGTGCCAGAGTGTCACAATGCAGAACGTCACTGTGCCAGTGTCACACGGCACAGTGTCACAATGCCAGAGTGTCACAGTGCCAGAGTGTCACAGCGCAGAGTGTCACAGTGCCAGAGTGTCACAATGCAGAATGTCACTGTGCCAGTGTCACAATTCAGAGTCTGAAAATATAGAGTGTCACAATGCAGAGTGTCACAGTACCAGAGTGTCACAATGCAGAGTGTCACAATGCAGTGCCACAGTGCCAGAGTGTCACAATGCAGAGAGTCGCAATGCAATGTCACAGTGCCACAGTGTCACAATGCAGAGAGTCGCAATGCTATGTCACAGTGCCAGAGTGTCACAATGCAGAGTGTCACAATGCAGAGTGTCACAATGCAGAGTGCCACTGTGCCAGAGTGTCACAATGCAGAGAGTCGCAATGCAATGTCACAGTGCCACAGTGTCACAATGCAGACTCTCACAGCGCCAGAGTGTCACAGTGCCAGTGTCACAGTGCTAGATTGTCACAATGCCAGAGTCACAATGCAGAGTGTCACAATGCAGAATGTCACTGCGCCAGAGTGTCAAAATTCAGAGTGTCAAAACAGAGAGTGTCACAATGCAGCGTGTCACAATGCAGACTGTCACAGTGCCAGAGTGTCACAATGCAGTGTCACAATGCAGAGTGTCACAGTGCCATAGTCACAATGCAGAGTGTCACAATGCCAAAGTGTCACAGTGCCAGAGTGTCACAATGCAGAACGTCACTGTGCCAGTGTCACACGGCACAGTGTCACAATGCCAGAGTTTCACAGTGCCAGAGTGTCACAGCGCAGAGTGTCACAGTGCGAGAGTGTCACAATGCAGAACGGCACGGTGCCAGAGTGACACAATGCAGAGTGTCACAGTGCCAGAGTGCCACAATCCCAGAGTGTCACAATCCAGAGTGTCACAATGTAGAATGTCAGAGTGCCAGAGTGTCACAATGCAGAGTTTCACACTGCAGAATGTCACAATGCCAGAATGTCACGGTCACAGAGTGTCAGAATGCCAGAATGTCACAGTGCCAGTGTCACAGTGCTAGATTGTCACAATGCCAGTGTCACAATGCAGAGTGCCACTGTGCCAGTGTCACAATGCAGAGAGTCGCAATGCAATGTCACAGTGCCAGAGTTTCACAATGCAGAGTGCCACTGTGCCAGAGTGTCACAACGCAGCGAGTCGCAATGCTATGTCACAGTGCCAGAGTGTCACAATGCAGACTCTCACAATGCAGAGTGTCACAGTGCCACAGTGTCACAGTGCTAGAGTGTCACAATGCCAGAGTCACAATGCAGAGTGTCACAATGCAGTGTGTTACAGTGCCAGAGTGTCACAATGCCAGACTCTCACAGTGCCAGAGTGTCACAATGCAGAATGTCACTGTGCCAGTGTCACAATTCTGAGTGTCACAATAGTGTCACAATGCAGAGTGTCCCAATGCAGACTGTCACAGTGCCAGAGTGTCACAATGCAGTGTCACAATGCAGAGTGTCACAGTCCCATAGTCACAATGCAGAGTGTCACAATGCCAAAGTGTCACAGTGCCAGAGTGTCACAATGCAGAACGTCACTGTGCCAGTGTCACACGGCACAGAGTCACAATGCTAGAGTTTCACAGTGCCAGAGTGTCACAGCGCAGAGTGTCACAGTACCACAGTGTCACAGTGCCAGATTGTCACAGTGCCAGAGTGTCACAATGCAGAGTGTCACAATAGAGAGAGTAACAGTGTCACAGTGTCACATTGCCAGATTGTCACAGTGCTAGATTGTCACAATGCCAGTGTCACAATGCAGAGTGCCACTGTGCCAGTGTCACAATGCAGAGAGTCGCAATGCAATGTCACAGTGCCAGAGTTTCACAATGCAGAGTGCCACTGTGCCAGTGTCACACGGCACAGTGTCACAATGCCAGAGTTTCACAGTGCCAGAGTGTCACAGCGCAGAGTGTCACAGTGCCAGAGCGTCACAATGCAGAACGGCACGGTGCCAGAGTGACACAATGCAGAGTGTCGCAGTGCCAGAGTTCCACAATGCCAGAGTGTCACAGTGCCAGAGTGTCACAGGGCCAGGATGTCACACTGCAGAATGTCACAATGCCAGAGTGTCACGTTCCCAGAGTGTCACAATGCCAGAATATCACAGTGCCAGAGTGTCACAATGCACACTTTCAAAGTGCCAGAGTGTCACAGTGCCAGTGTCACAGTTCCAGAGTGTCACAATGCAGAGTGTCACCATACAGAGTGTCACAGTACCACAGTGTCACAATGCCAGATTGTCACAGTGCCAGAGTGTCACAATGCCATAGTGTCACAATGCAGAGTATCACAGTGCCACAGTGTCACAGTGCTAGAGTGTCACAATGCCAGAGTCACAATGCAGAGTGTCACAATGCAGAATGTCACTGCGCCAGAGTGTCAAAATTCAGAGTGTCAAAACAGAGAGTGTCACAATGCAGCGTGTCACAATGCAGACTGTCACAGTGCCAGAGTGTCACAATGCAGTGTCACAATGCAGAGTGTCACAGTGCCATAGTCACAATGCAGAGTGTCACAATGCCAAAGTGTCACAGTGCCAGAGTGTCACAATGCAGAACGTCACTGTGCCAGTGTCACACGGCACAGTGTCACAATGCCAGAGTTTCACAGTGCCAGAGTGTCACAGCGCAGAGTGTCACAGTGCGAGAGTGTCACAATGCAGAACGGCACGGTGCCAGAGTGACACAATGCAGAGTGTCACAGTGCCAGAGTGCCACAATCCCAGAGTGTCACAATCCAGAGTGTCACGATGTAGAATGTCAGAGTGCCAGAGTGTCACAATGCAGAGTTTCACACTGCAGAATGTCACAATGCCAGAATGTCACGGTCACAGAGTGTCAGAATGCCAGAATGTCACAGTGCCAGTGTGTCACAATGCAGAGAGACACAATGCAGAGTGTCACAGTGCCAGAGTGTCACAATGACAGAGTGTCACAATGCCAGAGTGTCACAATGCAGAGTGTCACTGTGCCAGAGTGTCACAATGCAGAGTGTCAAAATGCAGAGTGTCACAGTGCCAGAGTGTCACAATGCAGAGTGCCACTGTGCCAGAGTGTCACAATGCAGAGAGTCGCAATGCAATGTCACAGTGCCAGAGTGTCACAGTTCCAGAGTGTCACAATGCAGAGTGCCACTGTGCCAGAGTGTCACAATGCAGAGTGTTGCAATCCTATGTCACAGTGCCAGAGTGTCACAATGGAGACTCTCACAGTGCCAGAGTGTCACAGTGCCAGTGTCACAGTGCTAGATTGTCACAATGCCAGGGTCACAATGCAGAGTGCCACTGTGCCAGTGTCACAATGCAGAGAGTCGCAATGCAAAGTCACAGTGCCAGAGTGTCACAATGCAGAGTGCCTCTGTGCCAGAGTGTCACAACACAGAGAGTCGCAATGCTATGTCACAGTGCCAGAGTGTCACAATGCAGACTCTCACAATGCAGAGTGTCACAGTGCCACAGTGTCACAGTGCTAGAGTGTCACAATGCCAGAGTCACAATGCAGAGTGTCACAATGCAGTGTGTTACAGTGCCAGAGTGGCACAATGCCAGACTCTCACAGTGCCAGAGTGTCACAATGCAGAACGTCACTGTGCCAGAGTGTCACAATTCAGAGTGTCACAATAGAGAGTGTCACAATGCAGACTGTCACAGTGCCAGAGTGTCACAATGCAGTGTCACAATGCAGAGTGTCACAGTGCCATAGTCACAATGCAGAGTGTCACAATGCCAAAGTGTCACAGTGCCAGAGTGTCACACTGCAGAACGTCACTGTGCCAGTGTCACACGGCACAGTGTCACAATGCCAGAGTTTCACAGTGCCAGAGTGTCACAGCGCAGAGTGTCACTGTGCGAGAGTGTCAAAACGCAGAATGTCAGTGTGCCAGAGTGTCACAATGCAGACTGTCACAGTGCCAGAGCGTCACAATGCAGAACGGCACGGTGCCAGAGTGACACAATGCAGAGTGTCACAGTGCCAGATTGTCACAGTGCCAGAGTGTCACAATGCAGAGTGTCACAATGCAGAGTGTCACAATGCAGAGTGTCACAGCGCAGAGTGTCACAGTACCACAGTGTCACAGGGCCAGACTGTCACAGTGCCAGAGTGTCACAATGCAGAGTGTCACAATGCAGAGAGTCACAGTGTCACAGTGTCACATTGCCAGATTGTCACAGTGCCAGAGTGTCTCAATGTAGAGTGTCACAATGCCAGAATGTCACAGTGCCATAGTGTCACAATGCAGAGTGCCACTGTGCCAGTGTGTCACAATGCAGAGAGTCGCAATGCAATGTCACAGTGCCAGAGCGTCACAATGCAGACCGGCACAGTGCCAGAGTGACACAATGCAGAGTGTCACAGTGCCAGAATGTCACAGGGCCAGAGTGTCACACTGCAGAATGTCACAATGCCAGAGTGTCACGTTCCCAGAGTGTCACAATGCCAGAATGTCACAGTGCCAGAGTGTAACAATTAAGAGTGCCACTGTGCCAGAGCGTCACAATGCAGAGTGTCACAGTGCCAGAGTGTCACAATGCAGAACGTCACTGTGCCAGTGTCACAATGCAGAGTGTCACTGTGCCAGATTGTCACAATGCAGAGTGTCACTGCGCCAGAGTGTCACAGTGCCAGAGTGTCACAATGCCAGAGTGTCACAGTGCAGAGTGTCACAATGCCAGAATGTCACGGTCCCAGAGTGTCCCAATGCCAAAATGTCACAGTGCCAGAGTGTCACAATGCAGAAAGTCACTGTGCCAGTGTCAGACGGCACAGTGTCACAATGCCAGAGTTTCACAGTGCCAGAGTGTCACAGCACAGAGTGTCACAGTGTGAGAGTGTCAAAACGCAGAATGTCACTGTGCCAGAGTGTCACAATGTAGAGTGTCACAATGCAGATTGTCACAGTGCCAGAGTGTCACAATGCAGTGTCACAATGCAGAGTGTCACAGTGCCAGAGTGTCACAATGCAGAGTGTCACAATGCAGAGAGTCACAGTGCCAGAGTGTCACAACGCAGAGTGTCACAATGCAGAGTGTCACAGTGCTAGAGTGTCACAATGCCAGTGTCACAATGCAGAGTGCCACTGTGCCAGTGTCACAATGCAATGAGTCGCAATGCAATGTCACAGTGCCAGAGTTTCACAATGCAGAGTGCCACTGTGCCAGAGTGTCACAATGCAGAGTGTCACAATGCAGAGTGTAACAGTGCTAGAGTGTCACAGTGCTAGAGTGTCACAACGCAGAGTGTCACAATGCCGAGTGTCACAGTGCTAGATTGTCACAGTGCCAGAGTGTCACAATGCAGAGTGTCACAATGCAGAGTGTCACAGTGCCAGAGTGTCACAACGCAGAGTGTCACAATGCAGAGTGTCACAATGCAGTGTGTTACAGTGCCAGAGTATCACAATGCCAGACTCTCACAGTGCCAGAGTGTCACAATGCAGAATGTCACTGCGCCAGAGTGTCAAAATTCAGAGTGTCAAAACAGAGAGTGTCACAATGCAGCGTGTCACAATGCAGACTGTCACAGTGCCAGAGTGTCACAATGCAGTGTCACAATGCAGAGTGTCACAGTGCCATAGTCACAATGCAGAGTGTCACAATGCCAAAGTGTCACAGTGCCAGAGTGTCACAATGCAGAACGTCACTGTGCCAGTGTCACACGGCACAGTGTCACAATGCCAGAGTGTCACAGTGCCAGAGTGTCACAGCGCAGAGTGTCACAGTGCCAGAGTGTCACAATGCAGAATGTCACTGTGCCAGTGTCACAATTCAGAGTCTGACAATATAGAGTGTCACAATGCAGAGTGTCACAGTACCAGAGTGTCACAATGCAGAGTGTCACAATGCAGTGCCACAGTGCCAGAGTGTCACAATGCAGAGAGTCGCAATGCAATGTCACAGTGCCACAGTGTCACAATGCAGAGAGTCGCAATGCTATGTCACAGTGCCAGAGTGTCACAATGCAGAGTGTCACAATGCAGAGTGTCACAATGCAGAGTGCCACTGTGCCAGAGTGTCACAATGCAGAGAGTCGCAATGCAATGTCACAGTGCCACAGTGTCACAATGCAGACTCTCACAGCGCCAGAGTGTCACAGTGCCAGTGTCACAGTGCTAGATTGTCACAATGCCAGAGTCACAATGCAGAGTGTCACAATGCAGAATGTCACTGCGCCAGAGTGTCAAAATTCAGAGTGTCAAAACAGAGAGTGTCACAATGCAGCGTGTCACAATGCAGACTGTCACAGTGCCAGAGTGTCACAATGCAGTGTCACAATGCAGAGTGTCACAGTGCCATAGTCACAATGCAGAGTGTCACAATGCCAAAGTGTCACAGTGCCAGAGTGTCACAATGCAGAACGTCACTGTGCCAGTGTCACACGGCACAGTGTCACAATGCCAGAGTTTCACAGTGCCAGAGTGTCACAGCGCAGAGTGTCACAGTGCGAGAGTGTCACAATGCAGAACGGCACGGTGCCAGAGTGACACAATGCAGAGTGTCACAGTGCCAGAGTGCCACAATCCCAGAGTGTCACAATCCAGAGTGTCACAATGTAGAATGTCAGAGTGCCAGAGTGTCACAATGCAGAGTTTCACACTGCAGAATGTCACAATGCCAGAATGTCACGGTCACAGAGTGTCAGAATGCCAGAATGTCACAGTGCCAGTGTCACAGTGCTAGATTGTCACAATGCCAGTGTCACAATGCAGAGTGCCACTGTGCCAGTGTCACAATGCAGAGAGTCGCAATGCAATGTCACAGTGCCAGAGTTTCACAATGCAGAGTGCCACTGTGCCAGAGTGTCACAACGCAGCGAGTCGCAATGCTATGTCACAGTGCCAGAGTGTCACAATGCAGACTCTCACAATGCAGAGTGTCACAGTGCCACAGTGTCACAGTGCTAGAGTGTCACAATGCCAGAGTCACAATGCAGAGTGTCACAATGCAGTGTGTTACAGTGCCAGAGTGTCACAATGCCAGACTCTCACAGTGCCAGAGTGTCACAATGCAGAATGTCACTGTGCCAGTGTCACAATTCTGAGTGTCACAATAGTGTCACAATGCAGAGTGTCCCAATGCAGACTGTCACAGTGCCAGAGTGTCACAATGCAGTGTCACAATGCAGAGTGTCACAGTCCCATAGTCACAATGCAGAGTGTCACAATGCCAAAGTGTCACAGTGCCAGAGTGTCACAATGCAGAACGTCACTGTGCCAGTGTCACACGGCACAGAGTCACAATGCTAGAGTTTCACAGTGCCAGAGTGTCACAGCGCAGAGTGTCACAGTACCACAGTGTCACAGTGCCAGATTGTCACAGTGCCAGAGTGTCACAATGCAGAGTGTCACAATAGAGAGAGTAACAGTGTCACAGTGTCACATTGCCAGATTGTCACAGTGCCAGAGTGACACAATGCAGAGTGTCACGGTGCCAGAGTGCCACAATGTCAGAGTGTCACAATCCAGAGTGTCAAAATGTAGAATGTCAAAGTGCCAGAGTGTCACAATGTAGAGTGTCACACTGCAGAATGTCACAATGCCAGTGTCACGGTCTCAGACTATCACAATGACAGAATGTCACAGTGCCAGTGTGTCACAATGCAGATAGACACAATGCCAGAGTGTCACAGTGCCAGTGTGTCACAATGCAGAGTGTCACAATGCAGAGTGTCACTGTGCAAGAGTGTCACAATGACAGAGTGTCACAGTGCCAGAATGTCACAGTGCCAGAGCGTCACAATGCGGAGTGTCACTGTGGCAGAGTGTCACAATGCAGAGATTCGCAATGCTATGTCACAGTGCCAGAGTGTCACAATGCAGACTCTCACAGTGCCTGAGTGTCACAGGGCCAGAGCGTCACACTGCAGAATGTCACAATGCCAGAGTGTCACGTTCCCAGAGTGTCACAATGCCAGAATGTCACAGTGCCAGAGAGTAACAATGCACACTTTCAAAGTGCCAGAGTGTCACAGTGCCAGTGTCACAGTACCAGAGTGTCACAATGCAGAGTGTCACATTGCAGAGTGACACAGTACCACAGTGTCACAGTGCCAGATTGTCACAGTGCCAGAGTGTCACAATGCAGAGTGTCACAATGCAGAGTGTCGCAATGCAATGTCACAGTGCCAGAGTGTCACAATGCAGACTCTCACAGTGCCAGAGTGTCACAGTGCCAGTGTCACAGTGCTAGATTGTCACAATGCCAGTGTCACAATGCAGAGTGCCACTGTGCCAGTGTCACAATGCAGAGAGTCGCAATGCAATGTCACAGTGCCAGAGTTTCACAATGCAGAGTGCCACTGTGCCAGTGTCACACGGCACAGTGTCACAATGCCAGAGTTTCACAGTGCCAGAGTGTCACAGCGCAGAGTGTCACAGTGCCAGAGCGTCACAATGCAGAACGGCACGGTGCCAGAGTGACACAATGCAGAGTGTCGCAGTGCCAGAGTTCCACAATGCCAGAGTGTCACAGTGCCAGAGTGTCACAGGGCCAGGATGTCACACTGCAGAATGTCACAATGCCAGAGTGTCACGTTCCCAGAGTGTCACAATGCCAGAATATCACAGTGCCAGAGTGTCACAATGCACACTTTCAAAGTGCCAGAGTGTCACAGTGCCAGTGTCACAGTTCCAGAGTGTCACAATGCAGAGTGTCACCATACAGAGTGTCACAGTACCACAGTGTCACAATGCCAGATTGTCACAGTGCCAGAGTGTCACAATGCCATAGTGTCACAATGCAGAGTATCACAGTGCCACAGTGTCACAGTGCTAGAGTGTCACAATGCCAGAGTCACAATGCAGAGTGTCACAATGCAGAATGTCACTGCGCCAGAGTGTCAAAATTCAGAGTGTCAAAACAGAGAGTGTCACAATGCAGCGTGTCACAATGCAGACTGTCACAGTGCCAGAGTGTCACAATGCAGTGTCACAATGCAGAGTGTCACAGTGCCATAGTCACAATGCAGAGTGTCACAATGCCAAAGTGTCACAGTGCCAGAGTGTCACAATGCAGAACGTCACTGTGCCAGTGTCACACGGCACAGTGTCACAATGCCAGAGTTTCACAGTGCCAGAGTGTCACAGCGCAGAGTGTCACAGTGCGAGAGTGTCACAATGCAGAACGGCACGGTGCCAGAGTGACACAATGCAGAGTGTCACAGTGCCAGAGTGCCACAATCCCAGAGTGTCACAATCCAGAGTGTCACAATGTAGAATGTCAGAGTGCCAGAGTGTCACAATGCAGAGTTTCACACTGCAGAATGTCACAATGCCAGAATGTCACGGTCACAGAGTGTCAGAATGCCAGAATGTCACAGTGCCAGTGTGTCACAATGCAGAGAGACACAATGCAGAGTGTCACAGTGCCAGAGTGTCACAATGACAGAGTGTCACAATGCCAGAGTGTCACAATGCAGAGTGTCACTGTGCCAGAGTGTCACAATGCAGAGTGTCAAAATGCAGAGTGTCACAGTGCCAGAGTGTCACAATGCAGAGTGCCACTGTGCCAGAGTGTCACAATGCAGAGAGTCGCAATGCAATGTCACAGTGCCAGAGTGTCACAGTTCCAGAGTGTCACAATGCAGAGTGCCACTGTGCCAGAGTGTCACAATGCAGAGTGTTGCAATCCTATGTCACAGTGCCAGAGTGTCACAATGGAGACTCTCACAGTGCCAGAGTGTCACAGTGCCAGTGTCACAGTGCTAGATTGTCACAATGCCAGGGTCACAATGCAGAGTGCCACTGTGCCAGTGTCACAATGCAGAGAGTCGCAATGCAAAGTCACAGTGCCAGAGTGTCACAATGCAGAGTGCCTCTGTGCCAGAGTGTCACAACACAGAGAGTCGCAATGCTATGTCACAGTGCCAGAGTGTCACAATGCAGACTCTCACAATGCAGAGTGTCACAGTGCCACAGTGTCACAGTGCTAGAGTGTCACAATGCCAGAGTCACAATGCAGAGTGTCACAATGCAGTGTGTTACAGTGCCAGAGTGGCACAATGCCAGACTCTCACAGTGCCAGAGTGTCACAATGCAGAACGTCACTGTGCCAGAGTGTCACAATTCAGAGTGTCACAATAGAGAGTGTCACAATGCAGACTGTCACAGTGCCAGAGTGTCACAATGCAGTGTCACAATGCAGAGTGTCACAGTGCCATAGTCACAATGCAGAGTGTCACAATGCCAAAGTGTCACAGTGCCAGAGTGTCACACTGCAGAACGTCACTGTGCCAGTGTCACACGGCACAGTGTCACAATGCCAGAGTTTCACAGTGCCAGAGTGTCACAGCGCAGAGTGTCACTGTGCGAGAGTGTCAAAACGCAGAATGTCAGTGTGCCAGAGTGTCACAATGCAGACTGTCACAGTGCCAGAGCGTCACAATGCAGAACGGCACGGTGCCAGAGTGACACAATGCAGAGTGTCACAGTGCCAGATTGTCACAGTGCCAGAGTGTCACAATGCAGAGTGTCACAATGCAGAGTGTCACAGCGCAGAGTGTCACAGTACCACAGTGTCACAGGGCCAGACTGTCACAGTGCCAGAGTGTCACAATGCAGAGTGTCACAATGCAGAGTGCCACTGTGCCAGAGTGTCACAATGCAGAGAGTCGCAATGCAATGTCACAGTGCCACAGTGTCACAATGCAGACTCTCACAGCGCCAGAATGTCACAGTGCCAGTGTCACAGTGCTAGATTGTCACAATGCCAGAGTCACAATGCAGAGTGTCACTGTGCCAGTGTCACAATGCAGAGAGTCGCAATGCAATGTCACAGTGCCAGAGTGTCACAATGCAGACTCTCACAATGCAGAGTGTCACAGTGCCACAGTGTCACAGTGCTAGAGTGTCACAATGCCAGAGTCACAATGCAGAGTGTCACAATGCAGTGTGTTACAGTGCCAGAGTGTCACAATGCCAGACTCTCACAGTGCCAGTGTCACAATGCAGAATGTCACTGTGCCAGAGTGTCACAATTCAGAGTGTCACAATAGAGAGTGTCACAATGCAGACTGTCACAGTGCCAGAGTGTCACAATGCAGTGTCACAATGCAGAGTGTCACAGTGCCATAGTCACAATGCAGAGTGTCACAATGCCAAAGTGTCACAGTGCCAGAGTGTCACAATGCAGAACGTCACTGTGCCAGTGTCACACGGCACAGTGTCACAATCCCAGAGTTTCACAGTGCCAGAGTGTCACAGCGCAGAGTGTCACAGAACCACAGTCTCGCAGTGCCAGATTGTCACAGCGCCAGAGTGTCACAATGCAGAGTGTCACAATGCAGAGAGTCACAGTGTCACAGTGTCACATTGCCAGATTGTCACAGTGCCAGAGTGTCACAATGCAGAGTGTCACAATGCCAGAATGTCACAGTGCTAGAGTGTCACAATGCAGAGTGCCACAGTGCCAGAGTGTCACAATGCAGAGTGTCGCAATGCAATGTCACAGTTCCAGAGCGTCACAATGCAGAACGGCACGGTGCCAGAGTGACACAATGCAGAGTGTCACAGTGCCAGAGTGTCACAGGGCCAGAGTGTCACACTGTAGAATGTCACAATGCCAGAGTGTCACGTTCCCAGAGTGTCACAATGCCAGAATGTCACAGTGCCAGAGTGCAACAATGCACACTTTCAAAGTGCCCGAGTGTCACAGTGCCAGTGTCACAGTGCCAGAGTGTCACAATGAAGAGTGTCATAGTACCACAGTGTCACAGTGCCAGATTGTCACAGTGCCAGAGTGTCACAATGCAGAGTGTCACAATGCAGAGAGTCACAGTGTCACAGTGTCACATTGCCAGATTGTCACAGTGCCAGAGTGTCACAATGCAGAGTGTCACAATGCAGAGTGTCACAGTGCCAGAGTTTCACAATGCAGAGTGTCACAATGCAGAGAGTCACAGTGTCACAGTGTCACATTGCCAGATTGTCACAGTGCCAGAGTGTCACAATGCAGAGTGTCACAATGCAGAGTGTCACAGTACCACAGTGTCACAGTGCCAGATTGTCACAGTGCCAGAGTGTCACAATGCAGAGTGTCACAATGCAGAGAGTTACAGTGTCACAGTGTCACATTGCCAGATTGTCACAGTGCCAGAGTGTCACAATGCAGAGTGTCACAATGCAGAGTGTCACAGTGCCAGAGTGTCAAAATGCAGAGTGCCACTGTGCCAGAGTGTCACAATGCAGAGAGTCGCAATGCAATGTCACAGTGCCAGAGTGTCACAATGCAGACTCTCACAGTGCCAGAGTGTCACAGTGCCAGTGTCACAGTGCTAGATTGTCACAATGCCAGTGTCACAATGCAGAGTGCCACTGTGCCAATGTCACAATGCAGAGAGTCGCAATGCAAAGTCAGAGTGCCAGAGTGTCACAATGCAGAGTGCCACTGTGCCAGAGTGCAACAATGAAGAATGTCACTGTGCCAGATGCCACAATGCAGAGTGCCATAATGCCAGAGTGTCACAATGTCAGAGTGTCACAGTGCCAGCGTGTCACAGTGCCAGAATGCAATAGTACCAGTGTGTCACAGTGCCATAGTGTCGCAGTGCCAGAGCATCACAATACAGACTTTCACAGTGTGAGTGTCACAGTGCCAGTGACAGAGTGCCAGAGTATCACAGTGCTAAAGTGTCACAATGCCAGAGTCACAATGCAGAGTGTCACAATGCAGCGTGTTACAGTGCCAGAGTGTCACAGTGCCAGAGTGTCACAGTGGCAGAGTGTCACAATGCAAAATGTCACTATGCCAGAGTGTCACAATTCAGAGCGTCACAATACAGAGTGTCACAATGCATAGTGTCACAATGCTGACTGTCACAGTGCTAAGAGTGTCACAGTGCCAGAGTGTCACAATGCAGAGTGTCACAATGCAGTGTCACAATGCAGAGTGTCACAGTGCCATAGTCACAATGCAGAGTGTCACAATGCAGAGTGTCAGAATGCCAAAGTGTCACAATGCAGAACGTCACTGTGCCAGTGTCACGCGGCACAGTGTCACAATGCCAGTGTTTCAAAGTGCCAGAGTGTCACAGCGCAGAGTGTCACTGCGCCAGAGTGACACAATGCAGAGTGTCACAGTGATAGAGTGCCACAATGCCAGAGTGCCACAGTGCCAGAGTGTCACAGAGCCAGAGTGCCACAGTGCCAGAGTGTCACAGTGTCAGAGTGTCACAATGCAGAACGGCACGGTGCCAGTGTCACAATGCCGGAGTGTCACAGTGCCAGTGTGTCACAATGCAGAGTGTCACAATGCAGGGTGTCACTGTGCCAGAGTGTCACAATGACAGAGTGTCACAGTGCCAGAATGTCACAGTGCCAGAGAGTTACAATTCCAGAGTGTCACAGTGCCAGAGTGCCTCAATACCAGAGTGCCACAATGCAGACTGCCATAGTGCTAGAGTCTCAATGCCAGAGTGTCACAGTGCCAGAGTGTCAAAATGCTAGAGTGTCACAATGCCAGTGTCACAATGCAGAGTGTCACAATGCAGAGTGTCACAGTGCCAGAGTGCAACAATGAAGAATGTCACTGTGCCAGATGCCACAATGCAGAGCGCCATAGTGCCAGAGTGTCACAATGTCAGAGTGTCACAGTGCCAGAGTGTCACAGTGCCAGAATGCAATAGTACCAGACTGTCACAGTGCCAGTGTCGCAGTGCCAGAGCATCACAATACAGACTTTCACAGTGCGAGTGTCACAGTGCCAGTGTCACAGTGCCAGAGTGTCACAGTGCCAGAGTGTCACAATGCAGAGTGTCACAATGCAGAGAGTCATAGTGCCAGAGTGTCACAGTGCTAGAGTGTCACAATGCCAGAGTCACAATGCAGAGTGTCACAATGCAGTGTGTTACAGTGCCAGAGTGTCACAATGCCAGACTCTCACAGTGCCAGAGAGTCACAATGCAGAGTGTCACAATGTAGAATGTCAGAGTGCCAGAGTGTCACAATGCAGAGTTTCACACTGCAGAATGTCACAATGCCAGAATGTCACGGTCACAGAGTGTCAGAATGCCAGAATGTCACAGTGCCAGTGTGTCACAATGCAGAGAGACACAATGCAGAGTGTCACAGTGCCAGAGTGTCACAATGACAGAGTGTCACAATGCCAGAGTGTCACAATGCAGAGTGTCACTGTGCCAGAGTGTCACAATGCAGAGTGCCACTGTGCCAGAGTGTCACAATGCAGAGAGTCGCAATGCAATGTCACAGTGCCAGAGTGTCACAGTTCCAGAGTGTCACAATGCAGAGTGCCACTGTGCCAGAGTGTCACAATGCAGAGTGTTGCAATCCTATGTCACAGTGCCAGAGTGTCACAATGGAGACTCTCACAGTGCCAGAGTGTCACAGTGCCAGTGTCACAGTGCTAGATTGTCACAATGCCAGAGTCACAATGCAGAGTGTCACAATGCAGTGTGTTACAGTGCCAGAGTGGCACAATGCCAGACTCTCACAGTGCCAGAGTGTCACAATGCAGAACGTCACTGTGCCAGAGTGTCACAATTCAGAGTGTCACAATAGAGAGTGTCACAATGCAGACTGTCTCAGTGCCAGAGTGTCACAATGCAGTGTCACAATGCAGAGTGTCACAGTGCCATAGTCACAATGCAGAGTGTCACAATGCCAAAGTGTCACAGTGCCAGAGTGTCACACTGCAGAACGTCACTGTGCCAGTGTCACACGGCACAGTGTCACAATGCCAGAGTTTCACAGTGCCAGAGTGTCACAGCGCAGAGTGTCACTGTGCGAGAGTGTCAAAACGCAGAATATCAGTGTGCCAGAGTGTCACAATGCAGACTGTCACAGTGCCAGAGCGTCACAATGCAGAACGGCACGGTGCCAGAGTGACACAATGCAGAGTGTCACAGTGCCAGATTGTCACAGTGCCAGAGTGTCACAATGCAGAGTGTCACAATGCAGAGTGTCACAGTGCCAGAGTGTCACAACGCAGAGTGTCACAATGCAGAGTGTAACAGTGCTAGAGTGTCACAGTGCTAGAGTGTCACAACGCAGAGTGTCACAATGCCGAGTGTCACAGTGCTAGATTGTCACAGTGCCAGAGTGTCACAATGCAGAGTGTCACAATGCAGAGTGTCACAGTGCCAGAGTGTCACAACGCAGAGTGTCACAATGCAGAGTGTCACAATGCAGTGTGTTACAGTGTCAGAGTATCACAATGCCAGACTCTCACAGTGCCAGAGTGTCACAATGCATAATGTCACTGCGCCAGAGTGTCACAATTCAGAGTGTCAAAACAGAGAGTGTCACAATGCAGAGTGTCACAATGCAGACTGTCACAGTGCCAGAGTGTCACAAAGCAGTGTCACAATGCAGAGTGTCACAGTGCCATAGTCACAATGCAGAGTGTCACAATGCCAAAGTGTCACAGTGCCAGAGTGTCACAATGCAGAACGTCACTGTGCCAGTGTCACACGGCACAGTGTCACAATGCCAGAGTTTCACAGTGCCAGAGTGTCACAGCGCAGAGTGTCACAGTTCGAGAGTGTCAAAACGCAGAATGTCACTGTGCCAGAGTGTCACAATGCAGAGTGTCACAGTACCAGAGTGTCAAAATGCAGGGTGTCACAGTGCCAGAGCGTCACAATGCAGACTCTCACAGCGCCAGAGTGTCACAGTGCCAGTGTCACAGTGCCAGAGTGTCACAATGCCAGTGTCTCAGTGCTAGAGTGTCACAATGCCAGTGTCACAATGCAGAGTGTCACAATGCAGAGTGTTACAGTGCCACAGTGTCACAATGCCAGAGTCTCACAGTGCCATAGTGTCACAATGCAGAATGTCACAGTGCCAGAGTGTCACAATGCCAGAGTGCCACAGAGCCAGAGTGTCACAGCGCAGAGTGTCACTGTGCGAGAGTGTCAAAACGCAGAATGTCAGTGTGCCAGAGTGTCACAATGCAGAGTGTCACAGTGCCAGAGCGTCACAATGCAGAACGGCACGGTGCCAGAGTGACACAATGCAGAGTGTCACAGTGCCAGAGTGTCACAGGGCCAGAGTGACACACTGCAGAATGTCACAATGCCAGAGTGTCACGTTCCCAGAGTGTCACAAAGCCAGAATGTCACAGTGCCAGAGTGTCACAATGCAGAGTGTCACAATGCAGAGAGTCACAGTGTCACAGTGTCACATTGCCAGATTGTCACAGTGCCAGAGTTTCACAACGCAGAGTGTCACAATGCAGAGTGTCACAGAGCCAGGGTGTCACAATGCAGAGTGTCACAATTCAGAGTGTCACAATACAGAGTGTCACAATTCAGAGTGTCACAATGCAGATTGTCACAGTCCCAGAGTGTCACAATGCAGTGTCACAATGCAGAGTGTCACAGTGCCATAGTCACAATGCGGAGCGTCACAATGTGAAAGTGTCACAGTGCGAGAGTGTCAAAACGCAGAATGTCACTGTGACAGAGTGTCACAATGCAGAGTGTCACAGTACCAGAGTGTCACAATGCAGAGTGTCACAGTGCCAGAGTGTCACAATGAAGAATATCACTGTGCCAGAGTGACACAATGCAGAGTGTCACAGTGCCAGAGTGCCACAATGCCAGAGTGTCACAGTGCCAGAGTGTCACAGGGCCAGAGTGTCACGCTGCAGAATGTCACAATGCCAGAGTGTCACGTTCCCAGAGTGTCACAATGCAAGAATGTCACAGTGCCAGAGTGTAACAATGCACACTTTCAAAGTGCCAGAGTGCCACAGTGCCAATGTCACAGTGCCAGAGTGTCACAATGCAGTGTCACAAGGCAGAGTGTCACAGTGCCAGAGTGTCACAATGCAGAGTGTCACAATGCAGAGAGTCACAGTGTCACAGTGTCACATTGCCAGATTGTCACAGTGCCAGAGTATCACATGGCAGATTGTCACAATGCAGAGAGTCACAGTGTCACAGTGCCAGATTTTCACAGTGCCATAGTGCCACAATGCAGAGTGTCACAATGCAGAGTGTCACAGTGCTAGAGTGTCACAATGCCAGTGTCACAATGCAGAGTGCCACTGTGGCAGTGTCACAATGCAGAGAGTCGCAATGCAATGTCACAGTGCCAGAGTGTCACAATGCAGACTCTCACAATGTAGAGTGTCACAGTGCCACAGTGCCACAGTGCTAGATTGTCACAATGCCAGAGTCTCAATGCAGAGTGTCACAATGCAGTGTGTTACAGTGCCAGAGTGTCACAATGCCAGACTCTCACAGTGCTAGAGTGTCACAATGCCAGTGTCACAATGCAGAGTGCCACTGTGCCAGTGTCACAATGCAGAGAGTCGCAATGCAATGTCACAGTGCCAGAGTTTCACAATGCAGAGTGCCACTGTGCCAGAGTGTCACAACGCAGAGAGTCTCAATGCTATGTCACAGTGCCAGAGTGTCACAATGCAGACTCTCACAATGCAGAGTGTCACAGTGCCACAGTGTCACTGTGCTAGAGTGTCACAATGCCAGAGTCACAATGCAGAGTGTCACAATGCAGTGTGTTACAGTGCCAGAGTGTCACAATGCCAGACTCTCACAGTGCCAGTGTCACAATGCAGAATGTCACTGTGCCAGAGTGTCACAATTCAGAGTGTCACAATAGAGAGTGTCACAATGCAGAGTGTCACAATGCAGACTGTCACAGTGCCAGAGTGTCACAATGCAGTGCCACAATGCAGAGTGTCACAATGCCAAAGTGTCACAGTGCCAGAGTGTCACAATGCAGAACGTCACTGTGCCAGTGTCACACGGCACAGTGTCACAATGCCAGAGTTTCACAGTGCCAGAGTGTCACAGCGCAGAGTGTCACAGAACCACAGTCTCGCAGAGCCAGATTGTCACAGCGCCAGACTGTCACAATGCAGAGTGTCACATTGCAGAGAGTGACACTGTCACAGTGTCACATTGCCAGATTGTCACAGTGCCAGAGTGTCACAATGCAGAGTGTCAAAATGCCAGAATGTCACAGTGCCAGAGTGTCACAATGCAGAGAGTCGCAATGCAATGTCACAGTGCCAGAGCGTCACAATGCAGAACGGCACGGTGCCAGAGTGACACAATGCAGAGTGTCACAGTGCCAGAGTGTCACAGGGCCAGAGTGTCACACTGTAGAATGTCACAATGCCAGAGTGTCACGTTCCCAGAGTGTCACAATGCCAGAATGTCACAGTGCCAGAGTGCAGCAATGCACACTTTCAAAGTGCCAGAGTGTCACAGTGCCAGTGTCACAGTGCCAGAGTGTCACAATGCAGAGTGTCACAGTACCACAGTGTCACAGTGCCAGATTGTCACAGTGCCAGAGTGTCACAATGCAGAGTGTCACAATGCAGAGTGTCACAGTGCCAGAGTTTCACAATGCAGAGTGCCACTGTGCCAGAGTGTCAAAACGCAGAGTCACAATGCTATGTCACAGTGCCAGAGTGTCACAATGCAGACTCTCACAATGCAGAGTGTCACAGTGCCACAGTGTCACAGTGCTAGAGTGTCACAATGCCAGAGTCACAATGCAGAGTGTCACAATGCAGAATGTCACTGTGCCAGAGTGTCACAATTCAGAGTGTCACAATAGAGAGTGTCACAATGCAGAGTGTCACAATGCAGACTGTCACAGTGCCAGAGTGTCACAATGCAGTGTCACAATGCAGAGTGTCACAGTGCCATAGTCACAATGCAGAGTATCACAATGCAAAAGTGTCACAGTGCAGAGTGTCACACTGCAGAACGTCACTGTGCCAGTGTCATACGGCACAGTGTCACAATGCCAGAGTTTCACAGTGCCAGAGTGTCACAGCGCAGAGTGTCACAGTGCGAGAGTGTGAAAACGCAGAATGTCACTGTGCCAGAGTGTCACAATGCAGAGTGCCACTGTGCCAGAGTGTCAAAACGCAGAGTCACAATGCTATGTCACAGTGCCAGAGTGTCACAATGCAGACTCTCACAATGCAGAGTGTCACAGTGCCACAGTGTCACAGTGCTAGAGTGTCACAATGCCAGAGTCACAATGCAGAGTGTCACAATGCAGAATGTCACTGTGCCAGAGTGTCACAATTCAGAGTGTCACAATAGAGAGTGTCACAATGCAGAGTGTCACAATGCAGACTGTCACAGTGCCAGAGTGTCACAATGCAGTGTCACAATGCAGAGTGTCACAGTGCCATAGTCACAATGCAGAGTATCACAATGCAAAAGTGTCACAGTGCAGAGTGTCACACTGCAGAACGTCACTGTGCCAGTGTCATACGGCACAGTGTCACAATGCCAGAGTTTCACAGTGCCAGAGTGTCACAGCGCAGAGTGTCACAGTGCGAGAGTGTGAAAACGCAGAATGTCACTGTGCCAGAGTGTCACAATGCAGAGTGTCACAGTGCCAGAGTGACACAATGCAGAGTGTCACAGTGCCAGAGTGTCACAGGGCCAGAGTGTCACACTGCAGAATGTCACAATGCCAGAGTGTCACGTTCCCAGAGTATCACAATGCCAGAATGTCACAGTGCCAGAGTGTCACAATGCAGAGTGTCACAATGCAGAGAGTCACAGTGTCACAGTGTCACATTGCCAGATTGTCACAGTGCCAGAGTGTCACAATGCAGAGTGTCACAATGCAGAGTGACACAGTGCCAGAGTGTCACAATGCAGAGTGTCACAGTGCCAGAGTGTCACAGGGCCAGAGTGTCACACTGCAGAATGTAACAATGCCAGAGTGTCACGTTCCCAGAGTGTCACAATGCCAGAATGTCACAGTGCCAGAGTGTCACAATGCAGAGTGTCACAATGCAGAGAGTCACAGTGGCACAGTGTCACATTGCCAGATTGTCACAGTGCCAGAGTGTCACAATGCAGAGTGTCACAATGCAGAGTGTCACAGTGCCAGAGGGTCACAATGCAGAGTGCCAATGTGCCAGACTGTCACAATGCAGAGAGTCGCAATGCAATGTCACAGTGCCAGAGTGTCACAATGCAGACTCTCACAGTGCCAGAGTGTCACAGTGCCAGTGTCACAGTGCTAGAGTGTGAGAATGCCAGTGTCACAATGCAGAGTGCCACTGTGCCAGTGTCACAATGCAGTGAGTCGCAATGCAATGTCACAGTGCCAGACTCTCACAATGCAGAGTGTCACAGTGCTAGAGTGTCACAATGCCAGAGTCACAATGCAGAGTGTCACAATGCAGTGAGTTACAGTGCCAGAGTGTCACAATGCCAGACTCTCACAGTGTCAGAGTGTCACAATGCAGAATGTCACTGTGCCAGAGTGTCACAATTCAGAGTGTCACAATACAGAGTATCACAATGCAGAGTGTCACAATGCATATTGTCACAGTGCTAGAGTGTCGCAATGCAGTGTCACAATGCAGAGTGTCACAGTGCCATAGTCACAATGCGGAGTGTCACAATGCCAAAGTGTCACAGTGTGAGAGTGTCAAAAGGCAGAATGTCACGGTGACAGAGTGTCACAATGCAGAGTGTCACAGTACCAGAGTGTCACAATGCAGAGTGTCACAGTGCCAGAGTGTCACAACGCAGAATGTCACTGTGCCAGAGTGACACAATGCAGAGTGTCACAGTGCCCGAGTGCCACAATGCCAGAGTGTCACAGTGCCAGAGTGTCACAGGGCCAGAGTGTCACACTGCAGAATGTCACAATGCCAGAGTGTCACGTTCCCAGACTGTCACAATGCCAGAGTGTCACAGTGCCAGAGTGTAACAATGCACACTTTCAAAGTGCCAGAGTGCCACAGTGCCAGTGTCACAGTGCCAGAGTGTCACAATGCAGTGTCAGAAGGCAGAGTGTCACAGTACCAGAGTGTCACAATGCAGAGTGTCACAATGCACAGAGTCACAGTGTCACAGTGTCACAGTGCCAGATTGTCACAGTGCCAGAGTGTCACATTGCAGAGTGTCACAATGCAGAGAGTCACAGTGTCACAGTGCCAGATTTTCACAGTGCCAGAGTGCCACAATGCAGAGTGTCACAATGCAGAGTGTCACAATGCAGAGTGCCACTGTGCCAGAGTGTCACAATGCAGAGAGTCGCAATGCAATGTCACAGTGCCAGAGTGTCACAATGCAGACTCTCACAGTGCCAGAGTGTCACAGTGCCAGTGTCACAGTGCTAGAGTGTCAAAAGCCAGTGTCACAATGCAGAGTGCCACTCTGCCGGTGTCACAATGCAGAGAGTCGCAATGCAATGTCACAGTGCCAGACTCTCACAATGCAGAGTGTCACAGCGCTAGAGTGTCACAATGCCAGAGTCACAATGCAGAGTATCACAATGCAGTGTGTTACAGTGCCAGAGTGTCACAATGCCAGACTCTCACAGTGCCAGAGTGTCCCAATGCAGAATGTTACTGTGCCAGAGTGTCACAATTCAGAGTGTCACAATAGAGAGTGTCACAATGTAGAGTGTCACAATGCAGATTGTCACAGTGCCAGAGTGTCACAATGCAGTGTCACAATGCAGAGTGTCACAGTGCCATAGTCACAATGCGGAGTGTCACAATGCCAAAGTGTCACAGTGCCAGAGTGTCAAAACGCAGAATGTCACTGTGACAGAGTGTCACAATGCAGAGTTTCACAGTACCAGAGTGTCACAATGCAGAGTGTCACAGTGCCAGAGTGTCACAATGCAGAATGTCACTGTGCCAGAGTGACACAATGCAGAGTGTCACAGTGCCAGAGTGTCACAGGGCCAAAGTGTCACACTGCAGAATGTCACAATGCCAGAGTGTCACGTTCCCAGAGTGTCACAATGCCAGAATGTCACAGTGCCAGAGTGTAACAATGCACACTTTCCAAGTGCCAGAGTGTCACAGTGCCAGTGTCACAGTGCCAGAGTGTCACAATGCAGTGTCACAAGGCAGAGTGTCACAGTGCCAGAGTGTCACAATGCAGAGTGTCACAATGCACAGAGTCACAGTGTCACAGTGTCACAGTGCCAGATTTTCACAGTGCCAGTGTGTCACAATGGAGAGTGTCACAATGCAGAGAGTCACAGTGTCACAGTGTCACAGTGCCAGATTTTCACAGTGCCACAGTGCCACAATGCAGAGTGTCACAATGCAGACTGTCACAGTGCCAGAGAGTCACAACGCAGAGTGTCACACTGCAGAGTGTCACAGTGCTAGAGTGTCACAATGCCAGTGTCACAATGCAGAGTGCCACTGTGCCAGTGTCACAGTGCAGTGAGTCGCAATGCAATGTCACAGTGCCAGAGTTTCACAATGCAGAGTGCCACTGTGCCACAGTGTCACAATGCAGAGTGTCACAATGCAGAGAGTCACAGTGTCACAGTGTCACAGTGCCAGACTGTCACAGTGCCAGAGTGTCACAATGCAGAGTGTCACAATGCAGAGTGTCACAGTGCCAGAGTGTCACAGTGCCAGAATGTCACAACGCAGAGTGTCACAATGCAGAGTGTCACAGTGCTAGAGTGTCACAGTGCTAGAGTGTCACAATGCCAGTGTCACAATGCAGAGAGTCGCAATGCTATGTCACAGTGCCAGAGTGTCACAATGCAGACTCTCACAATGCGGAGTGTCACAGTGCCACAGTGTCACAGTGCTAGAGTGTCACAATGCCAGAGTCACAATGCAGAGTGTCACAATGCAGTGTGTTACAGTGCCAGAGTATCACAATGCCAGACTCTCACAGTGCCAGGGTGTCACAATGCACAATGTCACTGCGCCAGAGTGTCACAATTCAGAGTGTCAAAACAGAGAGTGTCACAATGCAGAGTGTCACAATGCAGACTGTCACAGTGCCAGAGTGTCACAATGCAGTGTCACAATGCAGAGTGTCACAGTGCCATAGTCACAATGCAGAGTGTCACAATGCCAAAGTGTCACAGTGCCAGAGTGTCACAATGCGAAACGTCACTGTGCCAGTGTCATACGGCACAGTGTCACAATGCCAGAGTTTCACAGTGCCAGAGTGTCACAGCGCAGAGTGTCACAGTGCGAGAGTGTGAAAACGCAGAATGTCACTGTGCCAGAGTGTCACAATGCAGAGTGTCACAGTGCCAGAGCGTCACAATGCAGAACGGCACGGTGCCATAGTGGCACAATGCAGAGTGTCACAATGCCAGAATGTCACAGGGACAGAGTGTCACACTGCAGAATGTCACAATGCCAGAGTGTCACGTTCCCAGAGTATCACAATGCCAGAATGTCACAGTGCCAGAGTGTCACAATGCAGAGAGTCACAGTGTCACAGTGTCACATTGCCAGATTGTCACAGTGCCAGAGTGTCACAATGCAGAGTGTCACAAGGCAGATTGTCACAGTGCCAGAGTGTCACAATGCAGACTCTCACAGTGCCAGAGTGTCACAGTGCCAGTGTCACAGTGCTAGAGTGTCACAATGCTAGTGTCACAATGCAGAGTGCCACTGTGCCGGTGTCACAATGCAGAGAGTCGCAATGCAATGTCACAGTGCCAGACTCTCACAATGCAGAGTGTCACAGTGCTAGAGTGTCACAATGCCAGAGTCACAATGCAGGGTGTCACAATGCAGTGAGTTACAGTGCCAGAGTGTCACAATGCCAGACTCTCACAGTGTCAGAGTGTCACAATGCAGAATGTCACTGTGCCAGAGTGTCACAATTCAGAGTGTCACAATACAGAGTATCACAATGCAGAGTGTCACAATGCATATTGTCACAGTGCTAGAGTGTCGCAATTCAGTGTCACAATGCAGAGTGTCACAGTGCCATAGTCACAATGCGGAGTGTCACAATGCCAAAGTGTCACAGTGCGAGAGTGTCAAAAGGCAGAATGTCACTGTGACAGAGTGTCACAATGCAGAGTGTCACAGTACCAGAGTGTCACAATGCAGAGTGTCAGAGTGCCAGAGTGTCACAACGCAGAATGTCACTGTGCCAGAGTGACACAATGCAGAGTGTCACAGTGCCCGAGTGCCACAATGCCAGAGTGTCACAGTGCCAGAGTGTCACAGGGCCAGAGTGTCACACTGGAGAATGTCACAATGCCAGAGTGTCACGTTCCCAGACTGTCACAATGCCAGAGTGTCACAGTGCCAGAGTGTAACAATGCACACTTTCAAAGTGCCAGAGTGCCACAGTGCCAGTGTCACAGTGCCAGAGTGTCACAATGCAGTGTCAGAAGGCAGAGTGTCACAGTGCCAGAGTGTCACAATGCAGAGTGTCACAATGCAGAGAGTCATAGTGTCACAGTGCCAGATTTTCACAGTGCCAGAGCACCACAATGCAGAGTGTCACAATGCAGAGTGTCACAATGCAGAGTGTCACAGTACCAGAGTGTCACAATGCAGAGTGTCACAATGCACAGAGTCACAGTGTCACAGTGTCACAGTGCCAGATTGTCACAGTGCCAGAGTGTCACATTGCAGAGTGTCACAATGCAGAGAGTCACAGTGTCACAGTGCCAGATTTTCACAGTGCCAGAGTGCCACAATGCAGAGTGTCACAATGCAGAGTGTCACAATGCAGAGTGCCACTGTACTAGAGTGTCACAATGCAGAGTGCCACTGTGCCAGAGTATCACAATGCAGAGAGTCGCAATGCAATGTCACAGTGCCAGAGTGTCACAATGCAGACTCTCACAGTGCCAGAGTGTCACAGTGCCAGTGTCACAGTGCTAGAGTGTCAAAAGCCAGTGTCACAATGCAGAGTGCCACTCTGCCGGTGTCACAATGCAGAGAGTCGCAATGCAATGTCACAGTGCCAGACTCTCACAATGCAGAGTGTCACAGTGCTAGAGTGTCACAATGCCAGAGTCACAATGCAGAGTATCACAATGCAGTGTGTTACAGTGCCAGAGTGTCACAATGCCAGACTCTCACAGTGCCAGAGTGTCCCAATGCAGAATGTCACTGTGCCAGAGTGTCACAATTCAGAGTGTCACAATAGAGAGTGTCACAATGTAGAGTGTCACAATGCAGATTGTCACAGTGCCAGAGTGTCACAATGCAGTGTCACAATGCAGAGTGTCACAGTGCCATAGTCACAATGCGGAGTGTCACAATGCCAAAGTGTCACAGTGCTAGAGTGTCAAAACGCAGAATGTCACTGTGACAGAGTGTCACAATGCAGAGTTTCACAGTACCAGAGTGTCACAATGCAGAGTGTCACAGTGCCAGAGTGTCACAATGCAGAGTGCCACTGTGCCAGAGTGTCAAAACGCAGAGAGTCACAATGCTATGTCACAGTGCCAGTGTCACAATGCAGACTCTCACAATGCAGAGTGTCACAGTGCCACAGTGTCACAGTGCTAGAGTGTCACAATGCCAGAGTCACAATGCAGAGTGTCACACTGCAGAATGTCACTGTGCCAGAGTGTCACGTTCCCAGAGTATCACAATGCCAGAATGTCACAGTGCCAGAGTGTAACAATGCACACTTTCAAAGTGCCAGAGTGTCACAGTACCAGTGTCACAGTGCCAGGGTGTCACAATGCAGTGTCACAAGGCAGAGTGTCACAGTGCCAGAGTGTCAGAATGCAGAGTGTCACAATGCACAGAGTCACAGTGTCACAGTGTCACAGTGCCAGATTGTCACAGTGCCAGAGTGTCACAATGGAGAGTGTCACAATGCAGAGAGTCACAGTGTCACAGTGTCACAGTGCCAGATTTTCACAGTGCCAGAGTGCCACAATGCAGAGTGTCACAATGCAGAGTGTCACAGTGCCAGAGTGTCACAACGCAGAGTGTCACAATGCAGAGTGTCACAGTGCTAGAGTGTCACAGTGCTAGAGTGTCACAATGCCAGTGTCACAATGCAGAGAGTCGTAATTCTATGTCACAGTGCCAGAGTGTCACAATGCAGACTCTCACAATGCGGAGTGTCACAGTGCCACAGTGTCACAGTGCTAGAGTGTCACAATGCCAGAGTCACAATGCAGAGTGTCACAATGCAGTGTGTTACAGTGCCACAGTATCACAATGCCAGACTCTCACAGTGCCAGAATGTCACAATGCATAATGTCACTGCGCCAGAGTGTCACAATTCAGAGTGTCAAAACAGAGAGTGTCACAATGCAGAGTGTCACTATGTAGACTGTCACAGTGCCAGAGTGTCACAATGCAGTGTCACAATGCAGAGTGTCACAGTGCCATAGTCACAATGCAGAGTGTCACAATGCCAAAGTGTCACAGTGCCAGAGTGTCACAATGCGGAACGTCACAGCCCAGTGTCACACGGCACAGTGTCACAATGCCAGAGTTTCACAGTGCCAGAGTATCACAGCGCAGAGTGTCACAGTTCGAGAGTGTCAAAACTCAGAATGTCACTGTGCCAGAGTGTCACAATGCAGAGTGTCACAGTACCAGAGTGTCACAATGCAGAGTGTCACAGTGCGTCACAATGCAGAACGGCACGGTGCCATAGTGACACAATGCAGAGTGTCACAGTGCCAGAATGCCACAATGACAGAGTGTCACATTGACAGAGTGTCCCAGGGCCAGAGTGTCACACTGCAGAATGTCATAATGCCAGAGTGTCACGTTCCCCGAGTGTCACAATGCCAGAATGTCACAGTGCCAGAGTGTCACAATGCAGAGTGTCACTGTGCCAGAGTGTCACAGTGCAGAGAGTCGCAATGCAATGTCACAGTGCCAGAGCGTCCCAATGCAGAACGGCACGGTGCCAGAGTGACACAATGCAGAGTGTCACAATGCAGAGTGTCACAGTACCACAGTGTCACAGTGCCAGATTGTCACAGTGCCAGAGTGTCACAATGCAGAGTGTCACAATGCAGAGTGTCACAGTACCACAGTGTCATAGTGCCAGATTGTCACAGTGCCAGAGTGTCACAATGCAGAGTGTCACTGTGCCAGAGTGTCACAATGCAGAGAGTCGCAATGCAATGTCACAGTGCCAGAGTGTCACAATGCAGACTCTCACAGCGCCAGAGTGTCACAGTGCCAGTGTCACAATGCAGAGAGTCGCAATGCAATGTCACAGTGCCAGAGTGTCACAATGCAGACTCTCACAGCGCCAGAGTGTCACAGTGCCAGAGTCACAATGCAGAGTGTCACAATGCAGTCTGTTACAATGCCAGAGTGTCACAATGCCAGACTCTCACAGTGCCAGAGTGTCACAATGCAGAATGTCACTGTGCCAGAGTGTCACAATTCAGAGTGTCACAATAGAGAGTGTCACAATGACAGAGTGTCACAGTGCCAGAATGTCACAGTGCCATAGTCACAATGCAGAGTGTCACAATGCACAGTGTCACAGTGCCAGAGTGTCACAATGCAGAGTGTCAGAGTGCCAGAGTGTCACAGGGCCAGAGTGTCACACTGCAGAATGTCACAATGCCAGAGTGTCACGTTCCCAGAGTGTCTCAATGCCAGAATGTCACAGTGCCAGAGTGTAACAATGCACACTTTCAAAGTGCCAGAGTGTCACAGTGCCAGTGTCACAGTGCCAGAGTGCCACTGTGCCAGTGTCACAATGCAAAGAGTCGCAATGCAATGTCACAGTGCCAGAGTTTCACAATGCAGAGTGCCACTGTGCCACAGTGTCACAATGCAGAGTGTCACAATGCAGAGAGTCACAGTGTCACAGTGTCACAGTGCCAGATTGTCACAGTGCCAGAGTGTCACAATGCAGAGTGTCACAATGCAGAGTGTCACAGTGTCAGAGTGTCACAACGCAGAGTGTCACAATGCAGAGTGTCACAGTCCTAGAGTGTCACAGTGCTAGAGTGTCACAATGCCAGTGTCACAATGCAGAGAGTCGCAATGCTATGTCACAGTGCCAGAGTGTCACAATGCAGAGTGTCACAATGCAGAGAGTCACAGTGTCACAGTGTCACATTGCCAGATTGTCACAGTGCCAGAGTGTCACAATGCAGAGTGTCACAATGCAGAGTGCCACTGTGCCAGAGTGTCACAATGCAGAGAGTCGCAATGCAATGTCACAGTGCCACAGTGTCACAATGCAGACTCTCACAGCGCCAGAGTGTCACAGTGCCAGTGTCACAGTGCTAGATTGTCACAATGCCAGAGTCACAATGCAGAGTGTCACTGTGCCAGTGTCACAATGCAGAGAGTCGCAATGCAATGTCACAGTGCCAGAGTGTCACAATGCAGACTCTCACAATGCAGAGTGTCACAGTGCCACAGTGTCACAGTGCTAGAGTGTCACAATGCCAGAGTCACAATGCAGAGTGTCACAATGCAGTGTGTTACAGTGCCAGAGTGTCACAATGCCAGACTCTCACAGTGCCAGTGTCACAATGCAGAGTGTCACAGTGCCATAGTCACAATGCAGAGTGTCACAATGCAGAGTGTCAGAATGCCAAAGTGTCACAATGCAGAACGTCACTGTGCCAGTGTCACACGGCACAGTGTCACAATGCCAGTGTTTCAAAGTGCCAGACTGTCACAGCGCAGAGTGTCACTGCGCCAGAGTGACACAATGCAGAGTGTCACAGTGATAGAGTGCCACAATGCCAGAGTGCCACAGTGCCAGAGTGTCACAGAGCCAGAGTGCCACAGTGCCAGAGTGTCACAGTGTCAGAGTGTCACAATGCAGAACGGCACGGTGCCAGTGTCACAATGCCGGAGTGTCACAGTGCCAGTGTGTCACAATGCAGAGTGTCACAATGCAGGGTGTCACTGTGCCAGAGTGTCACAATGACAGAGTGTCACAGTGCCAGAATGTCACAGTGCCAGAGAGTTACAATTCCAGAGTGTCACAGTGCCAGAGTGCCTCAATACCAGAGTGCCACAATGCAGACTGCCATAGTGCTAGAGTCTCAATGCCAGAGTGTCACAGTGCCAGAGTGTCAAAATGCTAGAGTGTCACAATGCCAGTGTCACAATGCAGAGTGTCACAATGCAGAGTGTCACAGTGCCAGAGTGCAACAATGAAGAATGTCACTGTGCCAGATGCCACAATGCAGAGCGCCATAGTGCCAGAGTGTCACAATGTCAGAGTGTCACAGTGCCAGAGTGTCACAGTGCCAGAATGCAATAGTACCAGACTGTCACAGTGCCAGTGTCGCAGTGCCAGAGCATCACAATACAGACTTTCACAGTGCGAGTGTCACAGTGCCAGTGTCACAGTGCCAGAGTGTCACAGTGCCAGAGTGTCACAATGCAGAGTGTCACAATGCAGAGAGTCATAGTGCCAGAGTGTCACAGTGCTAGAGTGTCACAATGCCAGAGTCACAATGCAGAGTGTCACAATGCAGTGTGTTACAGTGCCAGAGTGTCACAATGCCAGACTCTCACAGTGCCAGAGAGTCACAATGCAGAGTGTCACTGTGCCAGAGTGTCACAATGCAGAGTGTCACAATGCAGAGTGTCACAGGGCCACAGTGTCACAGTGCCAGAGTGTCACATTGCCAGACTCTCACAGTTCCAGAGTGTCACAGTGCAGAATGTCACAGTGCCGGAGTGTCACAGTGCCAGAGTGTCACAATGCAGAATGTCACTGTGCCAGAGTGTCACAATTCAGAGTGACACATTATAGAGTGTCCCAAAGCACAGTGTCACAATGCAGACTGTCACAGTGCCAGAGTGGAACAATGCAGAATGTCACTGTGCCAGAGTGTCACAATTCAGAGTGTCACAATATAGAGTGTCACAATGCAGAGTGTCACAATGCAGACGGTCACAGTGAAGAGTGTCACAGTGCCAGAGATTCACAATGACAGAGTGTCACACTGCCAGAGAGTCACAATGACAGAGTGTCACGGTGCCAGAGAGTCACAATGCAGAGTGTCACAATGCAGAGTGTCACAGTGCCATAGTGTCACAGTGCCAGAGTGTCACAATGCAGAATGTCACTGTGCCAGAGTGTCACAATGCAGAGTGTCACAGGGCAGAGTGTCACAATGCCATAGTGTCACAATGCAGTGTCACTGGGCAGAGTGTCACAGTGCCAGACTGTCACAGTGCCAGAGTGTCACAGTGCCAGAGTGCCGCAGAGCCAGAGTGCCACAATACCAGAGTGCCACAATGCAGAGTGCCATAGTGCTAGAGTCACAATGCCAGAGTGTCACAGTGCCAGAGTGTCACAGTGCTTGTGTGTCACAATGCCAGTGTCACAATGCAGAGTGCCACAATGCAGAGTGTCACAATGCCAGAGTGCCACAACGCCAGAGTGTCACAATGCCAGAGTGTCACAGTGCCAGAGTGCAACAATGAAGAATGTCACTGTGCCAGATCCCACAATGCAGAGTGCCATAGTGCCAGAGTGTCACAATGTCGGAGTGTCACAGTGCCAGAGTGTCACAGTGCCAGAATGCAATAGTACCAGACTGTCACAGTGCCAGAGTTTCGCAGGGCCAGAGTGTCGCAATGCAGAATGTCACAGTGCCAGTGTGTCACAATGCAGAGAGACACAATCCAGAGTTTCACAATGCCCGATTGTCACAGTGCCAGTGTGTCACAATGCAGAGTGTCACAATGCAGAGTGTCACAGTGCCAGAGTGCAACAATGAAGAATGTCACTGTGTCAGATACCACAATGCAGAGTGCCATAGTGCCAGAGTGTCACAATGTCAGAGTGTCACAGTGCGAGTGTCACAGTGCCAGAATGTCGCAGTACCAGAGTATCACAATGCCAGACTCTCACAATGCAGAGTGTCACAATGCAGTGTGTTACAGTGCCAGAGTGTCACAATGCCAGACTCTCACAGTGCCAGAGTGTCTAAATGCAGAGTGCCACTGTGCCAGAGTGTCACCATACCAGAATGTCACAGTGCCAGAGTGTCACAATGCAGAGTGTCACAATGCAGAGTGTCACAGTGCCACAGTGTCACAGTGCCAGAGTGTCACAGTGCCAGACTCTCACAGTGCCAGAGTGTCACAATGCAGAATGTCACTGTGCCAGTGTCACAATTCAGAGTCTGACAATATAGAGTGTCACAATGCAGAGTGTCACAGTACCAGAGTGTCACAATGCAGAGTGTCACAATGCAGTGCCACAGTGCCAGAGTGTCACAATGCAGAGAGTCGCAATGCAATGTCACAGTGCCACAGTGTCACAATGCAGAGAGTCGCAATGCTATGTCACAGTGCCAGAGTGTCACAATGCAGAGTGTCACAATGCAGAGAGTCACAGTGTCACAGTGTCACATTGCCAGATTGTCACAGTGCCAGAGTGTCACAATGCAGAGTGTCACAATGCAGAGTGCCACTGTGCCAGAGTGTCACAATGCAGAGAGTCGCAATGCAATGTCACAGTGCCACAGTGTCACAATGCAGACTCTCACAGCGCCAGAGTGTCACAGTGCCAGTGTCATAGTGCTAGATTGTCACAATGCCAGAGTCACAATGCAGAGTGTCACTGTGCCAGTGTCACAATGCAGAGAGTCGCAATGCAATGTCACAGTGCCAGAGTGTCACAATGCAGACTCTCACAATGCAGTGTCACAGTGCCACAGTGTCACAGTGCTAGAGTGTCACAATGCCAGAGTCACAATGCAGAGTGTCACAATGCAGTGTGTTACAGTGCCAGAGTGTCACAATGCCAGACTCTCACAGTGCCAGTGTCACAATGCAGAATGTCACTGTGCCAGAGTGTCACAATTCAGAGTGTCACAATAGAGAGTGTCACAATGCAGACTGTCACAGTGCCAGAGTGTCACAATGCAGTGTCACAATGCAGAGTGTCACAGTGCCATAGTCACAATGCAGAGTGTCACAATGCCAAAGTGTCACAGTGCCAGAGTGTCACAATGCAGAACGTCACTGTGCCAGTGTCACACGGCACAGTGTCACAATCCCAGAGTTTCACAGTGCCAGAGTGTCACAGCGCAGAGTGTCACAGAACCACAGTCTCGCAGTGCCAGATTGTCACAGCGCCAGAGTGTCACAATGCAGAGTGTCACAATGCAGAGAGTCACAGTGTCACAGTGTCACATTGCCGGATTGTCACAGTGCCAGAGTGTCACAATGCAGAGTGTCACAATGCCAGAATGTCACAGTGCTAGAGTGTCACAATGCAGAGTGCCACAGTGCCAGAGTGTCACAATGCAGAGTGTCGCAATGCAATGTCACAGTTCCAGAGCGTCACAATGCAGAACGGCACGGTGCCAGAGTGACACAATGCAGAGTGTCACAGTGCCAGAGTGTCACAGGGCCAGAGTGTCACACTGTAGAATGTCACAATGCCAGAGTGTCACGTTCCCAGAGTGTCACAATGCCAGAATGTCACAGTGCCAGAGTGCAACAATGCACACTTTCAAAGTGCCCGAGTGTCACAGTGCCAGTGTCACAGTGCCAGAGTGTCACAATGAAGAGTGTCATAGTACCACAGTGTCACAGTGCCAGATTGTCACAGTGCCAGAGTGTCACAATGCAGAGTGTCACAATGCAGAGAGTCACAGTGTCACAGTGTCACATTGCCAGATTGTCACAGTGCCAGAGTGTCACAATGCAGAGTGTCACAATGCAGAGTGTCACAGTGCCAGAGTGTCAAAATGCAGAGTGCCACTGTGCCAGAGTGTCACAATGCAGAGAGTCGCAATGCAATGTCACAGTGCCAGAGTGTCACAATGCAGACTCTCACAGTGCCAGAGTGTCACAGTGCCAGTGTCACAGTGCTAGATTGTCACAATGCCAGTGTCACAATGCAGAGTGCCACTGTGCCAATGTCACAATGCAGAGAGTCGCAATGCAAAGTCAGAGTGCCAGAGTGTCACAATGCAGAGTGCCACTGTGCCAGAGTGCAACAATGAAGAATGTCACTGTGCCAGATGCCACAATGCAGAGTGCCATAATGCCAGAGTGTCACAATGTCAGAGTGTCACAGTGCCAGCGTGTCACAGTGCCAGAATGCAATAGTACCAGTGTGTCACAGTGCCATAGTGTCGCAGTGCCAGAGCATCACAATACAGACTTTCACAGTGTGAGTGTCACAGTGCCAGTGACAGAGTGCCAGAGTATCACAGTGCTAAAGTGTCACAATGCCAGAGTCACAATGCAGAGTGTCACAATGCAGCGTGTTACAGTGCCAGAGTGTCACAGTGCCAGAGTGTCACAGTGGCAGAGTGTCACAATGCAAAATGTCACTATGCCAGAGTGTCACAATTCAGAGCGTCACAATACAGAGTGTCACAATGCAGAGTGTCACAATGCTGACTGTCACAGTGCTAAGAGTGTCACAGTGCCAGAGTGTCACAATGCAGAGTGTCACAATGCAGTGTCACAATGCAGAGTGTCACAGTGCCATAGTCACAATGCAGAGTGTCACAATGCAGAGTGTCAGAATGCCAAAGTGTCACAATGCAGAACGTCACTGTGCCAGTGTTACGCGGCACAGTGTCACAATGCCAGTGTTTCAAAGTGCCAGAGTGTCACAGCGCAGAGTGTCACTGCGCCAGAGTGACACAATGCAGAGTGTCACAGTGATAGAGTGCCACAATGCCAGAGTGCCACAGTGCCAGAGTGTCACAGAGCCAGAGTGCCACAGTGCCAGAGTGTCACAGTGTCAGAGTGTCACAATGCAGAACGGCACGGTGCCAGTGTCACAATGCCGGAGTGTCACAGTGCCAGTGTGTCACAATGCAGAGTGTCACAATGCAGGGTGTCACTGTGCCAGAGTGCCACAATGACAGAGTGTCACAGTGCCAGAATGTCACAGTGCCAGAGAGTTACAATTCCAGAGTGTCACAGTGCCAGAGTGCCTCAATACCAGAGTGCCACAATGCAGACTGCCATAGTGGTAGAGTCTCAATGCCAGAGTGTCACAGTGCCAGAGTGTCAAAATGCTAGAGTGTCACAATGCCAGTGTCACAATGCAGAGTGTCACAATGCAGAGTGTCACAGTGCCAGAGTGCAACAATGAAGAATGTCACTGTGCCAGATGCCACAATGCAGAGCGCCATAGTGCCAGAGTGTCACAATGTCAGAGTGTCACAGTGCCAGAGTGTCACAGTGCCAGAATGCAATAGTACCAGACTGTCACAGTGCCAGTGTCGCAGTGCCAGAGCATCACAATACAGACTTTCACAGTGCGAGTGTCACAGTGCCAGTGTCACAGTGCCAGAGTGTCACAGTGCCAGAGTGTCACAATGCAGAGTGTCACAATGCAGAGAGTCATAGTGCCAGAGTGTCACAGTGCTAGAGTGTCACAATGCCAGAGTCACAATGCAGAGTGTCACAATGCAGTGTGTTACAGTGCCAGAGTGTCACAATGCCAGACTCTCACAGTGCTAGAGAGTCACAATGCAGAGTGTCACTGTGCCAGAGTGTCACAATGCAGAGTGTCACAATGCAGAGTGTCACAGGGCCACAGTGTCACAGTGCCAGAGTGTCACATTGCCAGACTCTCACAGTTCCAGAGTGTCACAGTGCAGAATGTCACAGTGCCGGAGTGTCACAGTGCCAGAGTGTCACAATGCAGAATGTCACTGTGCCAGAGTGTCACAATTCAGCGTGTCACATTATAGAGTGTCCCAATGCACAGTGTCACAATGCAGACTGTCACAGTGCCAGAGTGGAACAATGCAGAATGTCACTGTGCCAGAGTGTCACAATTCAGAGTGTCACAATATAGAGTGTCACAATGCAGAGTGTCACAATGCAGACGGTCACAGTGAAGAGTGTCACAGTGCCAGAGATTCACAATGACAGAGTGTCACACTGCCAGAGAGTCACAATGACAGAGTGTCACGGTGCCAGAGAGTCACAATGCAGAGTGTCACAATGCAGAGTGTCACAGTGCCATAGTGTCACAGTGCCAGAGTGTCACAATGCAGAATGTCACTGTGCCAGAGTGTCACAATGCAGAGTGTCACAGGGCAGAGTGTCACAATGCCATAGTGTCACAATGCAGTGTCACTGGGCAGAGTGTCACAGTGCCAGACTGTCACAGTGCCAGAGTGTCACAGTGCCAGAGTGTCGCAGAGCCAGAGTGCCACAATACCAGAGTGCCACAATGCAGAGTGCCATAGTGCTAGAGTCACAATGCCAGAGTGTCACAGTGCCAGAGTGTCACAGTGCTTGTGTGTCACAATGCCAGTGTCACAATGCAGAGTGCCACAATGCAGAGTGTCACAATGCCAGAGTGCCACAACGCCAGAGTGTCACAATGCCAGAGTGTCACAGTGCCAGAGTGCAACAATGAAGAATGTCACTGTGCCAGATCCCACAATGCAGAGTGCCATAGTGCCAGAGTGTCACAATGTCAGAGTGTCACAGTGCCAGAGTGTCACAGTGCCAGAATGCAATAGTACCAGACTGTCACAGTGCCAGAGTTTTGCAGGGCCAGAGTGTCACAATGCAGAATGTCACAGTGCCAGTGTGTCACAATGCAGAGAGACACAATCCAGAGTTTCACAATGCCCGATTGTCACAGTGCCAGTGTGTCACAATGCAGAGCGTCACAATGCAGAGTGTCACAGTGCCAGAGTGCAACAATGAAGAATGTCACTGTGCCAGATACCACAATGCAGAGTGCCATAGTGCCAGAGTGTCACAATGTCAGAGTGTCACAGTGCGAGTGTCACAGTGCCAGAATGTCGCAGTACCAGAGTATCACAATGCCAGACTCTCACAATGCAGAGTGTCACAATGCAGTGTGTTACAGTGCCAGAGTGTCACAATGCCAGACTCTCACAGTGCCAGAGTGTCTAAATGCAGAGTGCCACTGTGCCAGAGTGTCACCATACCAGAATGTCACAGTGCCAGAGTGTCACAATGCAGAGTGTCACAATGCAGAGTGTCACAGTGCCACAGTGTCACAGTGCCAGAGTGTCACAGTGCCAGACTCTCACAGTGCCAGAGTGTCACAATGCAGAATGTCACTGTGCCAGTGTCACAATTCAGAGTCTGACAATATAGAGTGTCACAATGCAGAGTGTCACAGTACCAGAGTGTCACAATGCAGAGTGTCACAATGCAGTGCCACAGTGCCAGAGAGTCACAATTCCAGAGTGTCACAGTGCCAGAGTGCCACAATACCAGAGTGCCACAATGCAGAGTGCCATAGTGCTAGAGTCACAATGCCAGAGTGTCACAGTGCCAGAGTGTCACTGTGCCAGAGTGTCACAATGACAGAGTGTCACAGTGCCAGAATGTCACAGCGCCAGAGAGTCACAATTCCAGAGTGTCACAGTGCCAGAGTATCACAATGCAGAACGTCACAATGCCAGAGTCTCCCTGTGCCAGTGTCACAATGCCAGACTGTCACAATACCAGAGAGCCACAATGCAGAGTGCCTTATTGCTAGAGTCACAATGCCAGAGTGTCACATTGCCAGAGTGTCACAGTGCTAGAGTGTCACAATGCCAGTGTCACAATGCACAGTGTCACAATGCACAGTGTCACAGTGCCAGAGTGCAACAATGAAGAATGTCACTGTGCCAGATACCGCAGTGCAGAGTGCCATAGTGCCAGAGTGTCACAATGTCAGAGTGTCACAGTGCGAGTGTCAGAGTGCCAGTGTCACAGTGCCAGAGTGTCAGAGTACCAGAGTGTCACAATGCGAGTGTCACAATGCAGTGTCAAAGTGCCACAGTGTCACAGTGCTAGAGTGTCACAATGCCAGACTCTCACAATGCAGAGTGTCACAATGCAGTGTGTTACAGTGCCAGAGTGTCACAATGCCAGACTCTCACAGTGCCAGAGTGTCAAAATGCAGTGTCACAATGCAGAGTGTCACAGTGCCACAGTGTCACAGTACCAGAGTGTCACAATGCCACACTCTCACAGTGCCAGAGTGCCACAATGCAGAATGTCACTGTGCCAGTGTCACAATTCAGAGTGTGACAATATAGAGTGTCACAATGCAGAGTGTCACAGTACCAGAGTCTCACAATGCAGAGTGTCACAATGCAGTGCCACAGTGCCAGAGTGTCACAATGCCAGAGTGTCACAGTACCAGAGTGTCACAATGCAGAGTGTCACAATGCAGTGCCACAGTGCCAGAGTGTCACAATGCCAGAGTGTCACAGTACCAGAGTGTCACAATGCAGAGTGTCACAATGCAGTGCCACAGTGCCAGAGTGTCACAATGCCAGAGTGTCACAATGCCAGAGTGTCACAGTGCCAGAGTGACACAATACAGAGCGTCACAGTGCCAGAGTGCCACAATGCCAGAGTGCCACAGTGCCAGAGTGTCACTGTGCCAGAGTGTCACAATGCCAGACTGTCACAGTGCCAGTGTGTCACAATGCAGAGTGTCACAATGGAGAGTGTCACTGTGCCAGAGTGTCACAGTGCCAGAGAGTCACAATTCCAGAGTGTCACAGTGCCAGAGTGCCAGAATACCAGAGTGAACAATGCAGAGTGCCATAGTGCTAGAGTCACAATGCCAGAGTGTCACAGCGCCAGAGTGTCACAGTGCTAGTGTCACAATGCCAGTGTCACAATGCAGAGTGTCACAATGCAGAGTGTCACAGTGCCAGAGTGCAACAATGAAGAATGTCACTGTGCCAGATGCCACAATGCAGAGTGCCATAATGCCAGAGTGTCACAATGTCAGAGTGTCACAGTGCCAGAGTGTCACAGTGCCAGAATGCAATACTACCAGACTGTCACAGAGCCAGAGTGTCGCAGTGCCAGAGCATCACAATACAGACTTTCACAGTGCGAGTGTCACAGTGCCAGTGTCACAGTGCCAGAGTGTCACAGTACCAGAGTGTCACAATGCGAGTGTCACAATGCAGAGTGTCACAGTGCCACAGTGTCACAGTGCTAGAATGTCGCAGTACCAGAGTGTCACAATGCAGAGTGTCACAATGCAGTGTGTCACAATGCAGTGTGTTACAGTGCCAGAGTGTCACAATGCCAGACTCTCACAGTGCCAGAGTGTCACAATGCAGTGTGTTACAGTGCCAGAGTGTCACAATGCCAGACTCTCACAGTGCCAGAGTGTCAAAATGCTGAGTGCCACTGTGCCAGAGTGTCACCACACCAGAATGTCACAGTGCCAGAGTGTAACAATGCCAGAGTGTCACAGTGCCAGAGTGTCACAATGCAGAGTGTCACAATGCAGTGCCACAGTGCCAGAGTGTAACAATGCCAGAGTGTCACAGTACCAGTGTCACAATGCAGAGTGTCACAATGCAGTGCCACAGTGCCAGAGTGTCATAATGCCAGAGTGTCACAATGCCAGAGTGTCACAGTGCCAGAGTGACACAATACAGAGCGTCACAGTGCCAGAGTGCCACAATGCCAGAGTGCCACAGTGCCAGAATGTCTCTGTGCCAGAGTGTCACAATGCCAGACTGTCACAGTGCCAGTGTGTCACAATGCAGAGTGTCACAATGCAGAGTGTCACAATGCAGTGCCACAGTGCCAGAGAGTCACAATTCCAGAGTGTCACAGTGCCAGAGTGCCACAATACCAGAGTGCCACAATGCAGAGTGCCATAGTGCTAGAGTCACAATGCCAGAGTGTCACAGTGCCAGAGTGTCACTGTGCCAGAGTGTCACAATGACAGAGTGTCACAGTGCCAGAATGTCACAGCGCCAGAGAGTCACAATTCCAGAGTGTCACAGTGCCAGAGTATCACAATGCAGAACGTCACAATGCCAGAGTCTCCCTGTGCCAGTGTCACAATGCGAGACTGTCACAATACCAGAGAGCCACAATGCAGAGTGCCTTATTGCTAGAGTCACAATGCCAGAGTGTCACATTGCCAGAGTGTCACAGTGCTAGAGTGTCACAATGCCAGTGTCACAATGCACAGTGTCACAATGCACAGTGTCACAGTGCCAGAGTGCAACAATGAAGAATGTCACTGTGCCAGATACCACAGTGCAGAGTGCCATAGTGCCAGAGTGTCACAATGTCAGAGTGTCACAATGCGAGTGTCACAATGCAGTGTCAAAGTGCCACAGTGTCACAGTGCTAGAGTGTCACAATGCCAGACTCTCACAATGCAGAGTGTCACAATGCAGTGTGTTACAGTGCCAGAGTGTCACAATGCCAGACTCTCACAGTGCCAGAGTGTCAAAATGCAGTGTCACAATGCAGAGTGTCACAGTGCCACAGTGTCACAGTACCAGAGTGTCACAATGCCACACTCTCACAGTGCCAGAGTGCCACAATGCAGAATGTCACTGTGCCAGTGTCACAATTCAGAGTCTGACAATATAGAGTGTCACAATGCAGAGTGTCACAGTACCAGAGTGTCACAATGCAGAGTGTCACAATGCAGTGCCACAGTGCCAGAGTGTCACAATGCCAGAGTGTCACAGTACCAGAGTGTCACAATGCAGAGTGTCACAATGCAGTGCCACAGTGCCAGAGTGTCACAATGCCAGAGTGTCACAGTACCAGAGTGTCACAATGCAGAGTGTCACAATGCAGTGCCACAGTGCCAGAGTGTCACAATGCCAGAGTGTCACAATGCCAGAGTGTCACAGTGCCAGAGTGACACAATACAGAGCGTCACAGTGCCAGAGTGCCACAATGCCAGAGTGCCACAGTGCCAGAGTGTCACTGTGCCAGAGTGTCACAATGCCAGACTGTCACAGTGCCAGTGTGTCACAATGCAGAGTGTCACAATGCAGAGTGTCACTGTGCCAGAGTGTCACAATGACAGTGTCACTGTGCCAGAATGTCACAGTGCCAGAGAGTCACAATTCCAGAGTGTCACAGTGCCAGAGTGCCAGAATACCAGAGTGAACAATGCAGAGTGCCATAGTGCTAGAGTCACAATGCCAGAGTGTCACAGCGCCAGAGTGTCACAGTGCTAGTGTCACAATGCCAGTGTCACAATGCAGAGTGTCACAATGCAGAGTGTCACAGTGCCAGAGTGCAACAATGAAGAATGTCACTGTGCCAGATGCCACAATGCAGAGTGCCATAATGCCAGAGTGTCACAATGTCAGAGTGTCACAGTGCCAGAGTGTCACAGTGCCAGAATGCAATACTACCAGACTGTCACAGAGCCAGAGTGTCGCAGTGCCAGAGCATCACAATACAGACTTTCACAGTGCGAGTGTCACAGTGCCAGTGTCACAGTGCCAGAGTGTCACAGTACCAGAGTGTCACAATGCGAGTGTCACAATGCAGAGTGTCACAGTGCCACAGTGTCACAGTGCTAGAATGTCGCAGTACCAGAGTGTCACAATGCAGAGTGTCACAATGCAGTGTGTCACAATGCAGTGTGTTACAGTGCCAGAGTGTCACAATGCCAGACTCTCACAGTGCCAGAGTGTCACAATGCAGTGTGTTACAGTGCCAGAGTGTCACAATGCCAGACTCTCACAGTGCCAGAGTGTCAAAATGCTGAGTGCCACTGTGCCAGAGTGTCACCACACCAGAATGTCACAGTGCCAGAGTGTAACAATGCCAGAGTGTCACAGTGCCAGAGTGTCACAATGCAGAACGGCACGGTGCCAGAGTGACACAATGGAGAGTGTCACAGTGCCAGAGTGCCACAATGCCAGAGTGTCACAGTGCCAGTGTGTCACAATGCAGAGTGTCACAATGCAGAGTGTCACTGTGCCGCAGTGTCACAATGACAGAGTGGCACAGTGCCAGAATGTAACAGTGCCAGAGAGCCACAATTCCAGAGTGTCACAGTGCTAGAGTGCCACAATACCAGAGTGCCACAATGCAGAGTGCCATATTGCTAGAGTCACAGTGCTAGAGTGTCACAATGCCAGACTCTCACAATGCAGAGTGTCACAATGCAGTGTCTCACAGTGCCAGAATGTCACAGCGCCAGAGAGTCACAATTCCAGAGTGTCACATTGCCAGAGTGTCACAATACCAGAGTGCCACAATGCAGAGTGCCATAGTGCTAGTGTCACAATGCCAGTGTCACAATGCAGAGTGTCACAATGCAGAGTGTCACAGTGCCAGAGTGCAACAATGAAGAATGTCACTTTTCCAGATGCCACAATGCGGAGTGCCATAATGCCAGAGTGTCACAATGTCAGAGTGTCACAGTGCCAGAGTGTCACAGTGCCAGAATGCAATAGTACCAGACTGGCACAGTGCCAGAGTGTCGCAGTGCCAGAGCATCACAATACAGACTTTCACAGTGCGAGTGTCACAGTGCCAGTGTCACAGTGACAGAGTGTCACAGTACCAGAGTGTCACAATGCGAGTGTCACAATGCAGAGTGTCACAATGCAGAGAGTCACAGTGCCACAGTGTCACAGTGCTAGAGTGTCACAATGCCAGCGTCACAACGCAGTGTGTTACAGTGCCAGAGTGTCACAATGCCAGAGTGTCACAGTGCTAGAGTGTCACAATGCCAGAGACACAATGCAGAGTGTCACAATGCAGTGTGTTACAGTGCCAGAGAGTCACAATGCAGAGTGCCACTGTGCCAGAGTGTCACAATACCAGAATGTCACAGTGCCAGACTGTCACAATGAAGAGTGTCACAATGCAGAGTGTCACAGTGCCACAGTGTCACAGTGCCAGAGTGTCACAATGCTAGACTCTCACAGTTCCAGAGTGTCACAACGCAGAATGTCACTGTGCCAGAGTGTCACAATTCAGAGTGTCACAATATAGAGTGTCCCAATGCAGAGTGTCACAATGCAGACTGTCACAGTACCAGAGTGTCACAGAGCCAGAGTGTCACAATGCAGAATGTCACTGTGCCAGAGTGTAACAATTCAGAGTGTCACAATATAGAGTGTCACAATGCAGAGTGTCACAATGCAGACTGTCACAGTGAAGAGTGTCACAGTGCCAGAGATTCACAATGACAGAGTGTCACGGTGCCAGAGAGTCACAATGCAGAGTGTCACAGTGCCAGAGAGTCACAATGACAGAGTGTCACGGTGCCAGAGAGTCACAATGCAGAGTGTCACTGTGCCAGAGTGTCACAGTGCCATAGTGTCACAATGCAGTGTCACAGGGCAGAGTGTCACAATACCATAGTGTCACAATGCAGTGTCACAGGGCAGAGTGTCACAGTGCCAGACTGTCACAGTGCCAGAGTGTCGCAGTGCCAGAGTATCACAACACAGACTTTCACAGTGTGAGTGTCACAGTGCCAGTGTCAAAGTGCAGAGTGTCACAGTACCAGCGTGTCACAATGCGAGTGTCACAATGCAGAGTGTCACAGTGTCACAGTGCCACAATGTCGCAGTACCAGAGTGTCACAATGCAGAGTGCCACAATGCAGAGTGTCACAGTGCCACAGTGTCACGGTGCTAGAGTGTCACAATGCCAGAGTCACAATGCAGAGTGTCACAATGCAGTGTGTTACAGTGCCAGTGTGTCACAATGCCAGACTCTCACAGTGCCAGTGTCACAATGCAGAGTGCCACTGTGCCAGAGTGTCACAATACCAGAATGTCACAGTGCCACAGTGTCACAGTGCCAGAGTGTCACAATGCCAGACTCTCACAGTGCCAGAGTGTCACAATGCAGAATGTCACTGTGCCAGAGTGTGACAATTCAGAGTGTCACAATATAGAGTGTCACAATGCAGAGTGTCACAGTACCAGAGTGTCACAATGCAGAGTACCACTGTGCCAGAGTGTCACAATGCAGAGAGACGCAATGCAATGTCACAGTGCCAGAGTGCCACAATGCAGAGTGTCGCAATGCTATGTCACAGTACCGGAGTGTCACAATGCAGAGTGTCACAGTGCCAGTGTGTCACAATGCAGAGTGTCATAATGCAGATTGTCACTGTGCCAGAGTGTCACAATGACAGAGCGTCACAGTGCCAGAATGTCACAGTGCCAGAGTGCTACAATGTCAGAGTGTCACAGTGCCAGAGAGTCAGAATGCCAGAGTGTGACAGTGCCAGAGTGCCACAATACCAGAGTGCAACAATGCAGAGGGCCAAAGTGCTAGAGCCACAATGCCAGAGTGCCACAGTGCTAGAGTGTCACAATGCCAGTGTCACAATGCAGAGTGTCACAATGTAGAGAGGCACAGTGCCAGAGTGTTACAATGCAGAATGTCACTGTGCCATAGTGTCACAATGCAGAGTGTCACAATGCACAGTATCACAATACAGAGTGTCACTGTGCCAGAGCGTCACAATGCAGAGTGTCACATTGCAGAGAGTCACAGTGCTAGACTGTCACAGTGCCAGAGTATCACAATGCAGAGAGTCACAGTGCCAGAGCGCCCCAATGCCAGAGTGTCACAGTGAAGAATGTCACAGTGCCAGAGATTCACAATGACAGAGTGTCACAGGGCAGAGTGTCACAATGCCAGAGTCTCACAGTGCCAGAGTGTCACAATGCAGAGTGTCACAGTTCCAGAATGTCACAATGACAGAGTGTCACGTCCCAGAGTGTCACACTGCAGAGTGCCACTGTGCCAGAGTGTCACAATGCAGTGTCGCAATGCTATGTCACAGTGCCAGAGTGTCACAATGCAGACTCTCACAGTGCCAGAGTGTCACAGTGCCAGTGTCACAGTGCCAGTGTCACAGTGCTAGAGTGTCACAATGCCAGTGTCACAATGCAGAGTGTCACAATGCAGAGTGTTACAGTACCGGAGTGTCACAATGCAGAGTCTCACAGTGCCATAGTGTCACAATGCAGAATGTCACAGAGCCAGAGTGTCACAATGCAGAGTGTCACAGTACCAGAGTGTCATAATGCAGAGTGTCACAATGCAGTGCCACAGTGCCAGAGTGTCACAATGCCAGAGTGTCACAGTACCAGAGTGTCACAATGCAGAGTGTCACAATGCAGTGCCACAGTGGCAGAGTGTCACAATGCCAGAGTGTCACAATGCCAGAGTGTCACAGTGCCAGAGTGACACAATACAGAGCGACACAGTGCCAGAGTGCCACAATGCCAGAGTGCCACAGTGCCAGAGTGTCACTGTGCCAGAGTGTCACAATGCCAGACTGTCACAGTGCCAGTGTGTCACAATGCAGTGTCACAATGCAGAGTGTCACTGTGCCAGAGTGTCACAATGACAGTGTCACTGTGCCAGAATGTCACAGTGCCAGAGAGTCACAATTCCAGAGTGTCACAGTGCCAGAGTGCCAGAATACCAGAGTGAACAATGCAGAGTGCCATAGTGCTAGAGTCACAATGCCAGAGTGTCACAGCGCCAGAGTGTCACAGTGCTAGTGTCACAATGCCAGTGTCACAATGCAGAGTGTCACAATGCAGAGTGTCACAGTTCCAGAATGTCACAATGACAGAGTGTCACAGTCCCAGAGTGTCACACTGCAGAGTGCCACTGTGCCAGAGTGTCACAATGCAGTGTCGCAATGCTATGTCACAGTGCCAGAGTGTCACAATGCAGACTCTCACAGTGCCAGAGTGTCACAGTGCCAGTGTCACAGTGCTAGAGTGTCACAATGCCAGTGTCACAATGCAGAGTGTCACAATGCAGAGTGTTACAGTGCCACAGTGTCACAATGCCAGAGTCTCACAGTGCCATAGTGTCACAATGCAGAATGTCACAGAGCCAGAGTGTCACAATGCAGAGTGTCACAGTACCAGAGTGTCATAATGCAGAGTGTCACAATGCAGTGCCACAGTGCCAGAGTGTCACAATGCCAGAGTGTCACAGTACCATAGTGTCACAATGCAGAGTGTCACAATGCATAGTATCACAATACAGAGTGTCACTGTGCCAGAGCGTCACAATGCAGAGTGTCACATTGCAGAGAGTCACAGTGCTAGACTGTCACAGTGCCAGAGTATCACAATGCAGAGAGTCACAGTGCCAGAGCGCCCCAATGCCAGAGTGTCACAGTGAAGAATGTCACAGTGCCAGAGATTCACAATGACAGAGTGTCACAGGGCAGAGTGTCACAATGCCAGAGTCTCACAGTGCCAGAGTGTCACAATGCAGAGTGTCACAGTTCCAGAATGTCACAATGACAGAGTGTCACAGTCCCAGAGTGTCACACTGCAGAGTGCCACTGTGCCAGAGTGTCACAATGCAGTGTCGCAATGCTATGTCACAGTGCCAGAGTGTCACAATGCAGACTCTCAGAGTGCCAGAGTGTCACAGTGCCAGTGTCACAGTGCTAGAGTGTCACAACGCCAGTGTCACAATGCAGAGTGTCACAATGCAGAGTGTTACAGTGCCACAGTGTCACAATGCCAGAGTCTCACAGTGCCATAGTGTCACAATGCAGAATGTCACAGAGCCAGAGTGTCACAATGCAGAGTGTCACAGTACCAGAGTGTCATAATGCAGAGTGTCACAATGCAGTGCCACAGTGCCAGAGTGTCACAATGCCAGAGTGTCACAGTACCAGAGTGTCACAATGCAGAGTGTCACAATGCAGTGCCACAGTGCCAGAGTGTCACAATGCCAGAGTGTCACAATGCCAGAGTGTCACAGTGCCAGAGTGACACAATACAGAGCGACACAGTGCCAGAGTGCCACAATGCCAGAGTGCCACAGTGCCAGAGTGTCACTGTGCCAGAGTGTCACAATGCCAGACTGTCACAGTGCCAGTGTGTCACAATGCAGAGTGTCACAATGGAGAGTGTCACTGTGCCAGAGTGTCACAATGACAGTGTCACTGTGCCAGAATGTCACAGTGCCAGAGAGTCACAATTCCAGAGTGTCACAGTGCCAGAGAGCCAGAATACCAGAGTGAACAATGCAGAGTGCCATAGTGCTAGAGTCACAATGCCAGAGTGTCACAGCGCCAGAGTGTCACAGTGCTAGTGTCACAATGCCAGTGTCACAATGCAGAGTGTCACAATGCAGAGTGTCACAGTTCCAGAATGTCACAATGACAGAGTGTCACAGTCCCAGAGTGTCACACTGCAGAGTGCCACTGTGCCAGAGTGTCACAATGCAGTGTCGCAATGCTATGTCACAGTGCCACAGTGTCACGGTGCTAGAGTGTCACAATGCCAGAGTCACAATGCAGAGTGTCACAATGCAGTGTGTTACAGTGCCAGAGTGTCACAATGCCAGACTCTCACAGTGCCAGAGTGTCACAATGCAGAATGTCACTGTGCCAGAGTGTGACAATTCAGAGTGTCACAATATAGAGTGTCACAATGCAGAGTGTCACAATGCAGAGTACCACTGTGCCAGAGTGTCACAATGCAGAGAGACGCAATGCAATGTCACAGTGCCAGAGTGCCACAATGCAGAGTGTCGCAATGCTATGTCACAGTACCGGAGTGTCACAATGCAGAGTGTCACAGTGCCAGTGTGTCACAATGCAGAGTGTCATAATGCAGATTGTCACTGTGCCAGAGTGTCACAATGACAGAGCGTCACAGTGCCAGAATGTCACAGTGCCAGAGTGCTACAATGTCAGAGTGTCACAGTGCCAGAGAGTCAGAATGCCAGAGTGTGACAGTGCCAGAGTGCCACAATACCAGAGTGCAACAATGCAGAGGGCCAAAGTGCTAGAGCCACAATGCCAGAGTGCCACAGTGCTAGAGTGTCACAATGCCAGTGTCACAATGCAGAGTGTCACAATGTAGAGAGGCACAGTGCCAGAGTGTTACAATGAAGAATGTCACTGTGCCATAGTGTCACAATGCAGAGTGTCACAATGCATAGTATCACAATACAGAGTGTCACTGTGCCAGAGCGTCACAATGCAGAGTGTCACATTGCAGAGAGTCACAGTGCTAGACTGTCACAGTGCCAGAGTATCACAATGCAGAGAGTCACAGTGCCAGAGCGCCCCAATGCCAGAGTGTCATAGTGAAGAATGTCACAGTGCCAGAGATTCACAATGACAGAGTGTCACAGGGCAGAGTGTCACAATGCCAGAGTCTCACAGTGCCAGAGTGTCACAATGCAGAGTGTCACAGTTCCAGAATGTCACAATGACAGAGTGTCACAGTCCCAGAGTGTCACACTGCAGAGTGCCACTGTGCCAGAGTGTCACAATGCAGACTCTCAGAGTGCCAGAGTGTCACAGTGCCAGTGTCACAGTGCTAGAGTGTCACAATGCCAGTGTCACAATGCAGAGTGTCACAATGCAGAGTGTTACAGTGCCACAGTGTCACAATGCCAGAGTCTCACAGTGCCATAGTGTCACAATGCAGAATGTCACAGAGCCAGAGTGTCACAATGCAGAGTGTCACAGTACCAGAGTGTCATAATGCAGAGTGTCACAATGCAGTGCCACAGTGCCAGAGTGTCACAATGCCAGAGTGTCACAGTACCAGAGTGTCACAATGCAGAGTGTCACAATGCAGTGCCACAGTGCCAGAGTGTCACAATGCCAGAGTGTCACAATGCCAGAGTGTCACAGTGCCAGAGTGACACAATACAGAGCGACACAGTGCCAGAGTGCCACAATGCCAGAGTGCCACAGTGCCAGAGTGTCACTGTGCCAGAGTGTCACAATGCCAGACTGTCACAGTGCCAGTGTGTCACAATGCAGAGTGTCACAATGCAGAGTGTCACTGTGCCAGAGTGTCACAATGACAGTGTCACTGTGCCAGAATGTCACAGTGCCAGAGAGTCACAATTCCAGAGTGTCACAGTGCCAGAGTGCCAGAATACCAGAGTGAACAATGCAGAGTGCCATAGTGCTAGAGTCACAATGCCAGAGTGTCACAGCGCCAGAGTGTCACAGTGCTAGTGTCACAATGCCAGTGTCACAATGCAGAGTGTCACAATGCAGAGTGTCACAGTTCCAGAATGTCACAATGACAGAGTGTCACAGTCCCAGAGTGTCACACTGCAGAGTGCCACTGTGCCAGAGTGTCACAATGCAGTGTCGCAATGCTATGTCACAGTGCCAGAGTGTCACAATGCAGACTCTCACAGTGCCAGAGTGTCACAGTGCCAGTGTCACAGTGCTAGAGTGTCACAATGCCAGTGTCACAATGCAGAGTGTCACAATGCAGAGTGTTACAGTGCCACAGTGTCACAATGCCAGAGTCTCACAGTGCCATAGTGTCACAATGCAGAATGTCACAGAGCCAGAGTGTCACAATGCAGAGTGTCACAGTACCAGAGTGTCATAATGCAGAGTGTCACAATGCAGTGCCACAGTGCCAGAGTGTCACAATGCCAGAGTGTCACAGTACCAGAGTGTCACAATGCAGAGTGTCACAATGCAGTGCCACAGTGCCAGAGTGTCACAATGCCAGAGTGTCACAATGCCAGTGTGTCACAGTGCCAGAGTGACACAATACAGAGCGTCACAGTGCCAGAGTGCCACAATGCCAGAGTGCCACAGTGCCAGAGTGTCACTGTGCCAGAGTGTCACAATGCCAGACTGTCACAGTGCCAGTGTGTCACAATGCAGAGTGTCACAATGCAGAGTGTCACTGTGCCAGAGTGTCACAATGACAGTGTCACTGTGCCAGAATGTCACAGTGCCAGAGAGTCACAATTCCAGAGTGTCACAGTGCCAGAGTGCCAGAATACCAGAGTGAACAATGCAGAGTGCCATAGTGCTAGAGTCACAATGCCAGAGTGTCACAGCGCCAGAGTGTCACAGTGCTAGTGTCACAATGCCAGTGTCACAATGCAGAGTGTCACAATGCAGAGTGTCACAGTGCCAGAGTGCAACAATGAAGAATGTCACTGTGCCAGATGCCACAATGCAGAGTGCCATAATGCCAGAGTGTCACAATGTCAGAGTGTCACAGTGCCAGAGTGTCACAGTGCCAGAATGCAATACTACCAGACTGTCACAGAGCCAGAGTGTCGCAGTGCCAGAGCATCACAATACAGACTTTCACAGTGCGAGTGTCACAGTGCCAGTGTCACAGTGCCAGAGTGTCACAGTACCAGAGTGTCACAATGCGAGTGTCACAATGCAGAGTGTCACAGTGCCACAGTGTCACAGTGCTAGAATGTCGCAGTACCAGAGTGTCACAATGCAGAGTGTCACAATGCAGTGTGTCACAATGCAGTGTGTTACAGTGCCAGAGTGTCACAATGCCAGACTCTCACAGTGCCAGAGTGTCACAATGCAGTGTGTTACAGTGCCAGAGTGTCACAATGCCAGACTCTCACAGTGCCAGAGTGTCAAAATGCTGAGTGCCACTGTGCCAGAGTGTCACCACACCAGAATGTCACAGTGCCAGAGTGTAACAATGCCAGAGTGTCACAGTGCCAGAGTGTCACAATGCAGAACGGCACGGTGCCAGAGTGACACAATGGAGAGTGTCACAGTGCCCTAGTGCCACAATGCCAGAGTGTCACAGTGCCAGTGTGTCACAATGCAGAGTGTCACAATGCAGAGTGTCACTGTGCCGCAGTGTCACAATGACAGAGTGGCACAGTGCCAGAATGTAACAGTGCCAGAGAGTCACAATTCCAGAGTGTCACAGTGCTAGAGTGCCACAATACCAGAGTGCCACAATGCAGAGTGCCATATTGCTAGAGTCACAGTGCTAGAGTGTCACAATGCCAGACTCTCACAATGCAGAGTGTCACAATGCAGTGTCTCACAGTGCCAGAATGTCACAGCGCCAGAGAGTCACAATTCCAGAGTGTCACATTGCCAGAGTGTCACAATACCAGAGTGCCACAATGCAGAGTGCCATAGTGCTAGTGTCACAATGCCAGTGTCACAATGCAGAGTGTCACAATGCAGAGTGTCACAGTGCCAGAGTGCAACAATGAAGAATGTCACTTTTCCAGATGCCACAATGCAGAGTGCCATAATGCCAGAGTGTCACAATGTCAGAGTGTCACAGTTCCAGAGTGTCACAGTGCCAGAATGCAATAGTATCAGACTGTCACAGTGCCATAGTGTCGCAGTGCCAGAGCATCACAATACAGACTTTCACAGTGCGAGTGTCACAGTGCCAGTGTCACAGTGACAGAGTGTCACAGTACCAGAGTGTCACAATGCGAGTGTCACAATGCAGAGTGTCACAATGCAGAGAGTCACAGTGCCACAGTGTCACAGTGCTAGAGTGTCACAATGCCAGCGTCACAATGCAGTGTGTTACAGTGCCAGAGTGTCACAATGCCAGAGTGTCACAGTGCTAGAGTGTCACAATGCCAGAGACACAATGCAGAGTGTCACAATGCAGTGTGTTACAGTGCCAGAGAGTCACAATGCAGAGTGCCACTGTGCCAGAGTGTCACAATACCAGAATGTCACAGTGCCAGACTGTCACAATGAAGAGTGTCACAATGCAGAGTGTCACAGTGCCACAGTGTCACAGTGCCAGAGTGTCACAATGCTAGACTCTCACAGTTCCAGAGTGTCACAACGCAGAATGTCACTGTGCCAGAGTGTCACAATTCAGAGTGTCACAATATAGAGTGTCCCAATGCAGAGTGTCACAATGCAGACTGTCACAGTGCCAGAGTGTCACAGAGCCAGAGTGTCACAATGCAGAATGTCACTGTGCCAGAGTGTAACAATTCAGAGTGTCACAATATAGAGTGTCACAATGCAGGGTGTCACAATGCAGACTGTCACAGTGAAGAGTGTCACAGTGCCAGAGATTCACAATGACAGAGTGTCACGGTGCCAGAGAGTCACAATGCAGAGTGTCACAAAGCAGAGTGTCACAGTGCCATAGTGTCACAATGCAGTGTCACAGGGCAGAGTGTCACAATACCATAGTGTCACAATGCAGTGTCACAGGGCAGAGTGTCACAGCGCCAGACTGTCACAGTGCCAGAGTGTCGCAGTGCCAGAGTATCACAACACAGACTTTCACAGTGTGAGTGTCACAGTGCCAGTGTCAAAGTGCGGAGTGTCACAGTACCAGCGTGTCACAATGCGAGTGTCACAATGCAGAGTGTCACAGTGTCACAGTGCCACAATGTCGCAGTACCAGAGTGTCACAATGCAGAGTGCCACAATGCAGAGTGTCACAGTGCCACAGTGTCACGGTGCTAGAGTGTCACAATGCCAGAGTCACAATGCAGAGTGTCACAATGCAGTGTGTTACAGTGCCAGTGTGTCACAATGCCAGACTCTCACAGTGCCAGTGTCACAATGCAGAGTGCCACTGTGCCAGAGTGTCACAATACCCGAATGTCACAGTGCCACAGTGTCACAGTGCCAGAGTGTCACAATGCCAGACTCTCACAGTGCCAGAGTGTCACAATGCAGAATGTCACTGTGCCAGAGTGTGACAATTCAGAGTGTCACAATATAGAGTGTCACAATGCAGAGTGTCACAGTACCAGAGTGTCACAATGCAGAGTGTCACAATGCAGAGAACCACTGTGCCAGAGTGTCACAATGCAGAGAGACGCAATGCAATGTCACAGTGCCAGAGTGCCACAATGCAGAGTGTCGCAATGCTATGTCACAGTACCGGAGTGTCACAATGCAGAGTGTCACAGTGCCAGTGTGTCACAATGCAGAGTGTCATAATGCAGATTGTCACTGTGCCAGAGTGTCACAATGACAGAGCGTCACAGTGCCAGAATGTCACAGTGCCAGAGTGCTACAATGTCAGAGTGTCACAGTGCCAGAGAGTCAGAATGCCAGAGTGTGACAGTGCCAGAGTGCCACAATACCAGAGTGCAACAATGCAGAGGGCCAAAGTGCTAGAGCCACAATGCCAGAGTGCCACAGTGCTAGAGTGTCACAATGCCAGTGTCACAATGCAGAGTGTCACAATGTAGAGAGGCACAGTGCCAGAGTGTTACAATGCAGAATGTCACTGTGCCATAGTGTCACAATGCAGAGTGTCACAATGCATAGTATCACAATACAGAGTGTCACTGTGCCAGAGCGTCACAATGCAGAGTGTCACATTGCAGAGAGTCACAGTGCTAGACTGTCACAGTGCCAGAGCGCCCCAATGCCAGAGTGTCACAGTGAAGAATGTCACAGTGCCAGAGATTCACAATGACAGAGTGTCACAGGGCAGAGTGTCACAATGCCAGAGTCTCACAGTGCCAGAGTGTCACAATGCAGAGTGTCACAGTTCCAGAATGTCACAATGACAGAGTGTCACAGTCCCAGAGTGTCACACTGCAGAGTGCCACTGTGCCAGAGTGTCACAATGCAGTGTCGCAATGCTATGTCACAGTGCCAGAGTGTCACAATGCAGACTCTCAGAGTGCCAGAGTGTCACAGTGCCAGTGTCACAGTGCTAGAGTGTCACAATGCCAGTGTCACAATGCAGAGTGTCACAATGCAGAGTGTCACAGTGCCACAGTGTCACAATGCCAGAGTCTCACAGTGCCATAGTGTCACAATGCAGAATGTCACAGAGCCAGAGTGTCACAATGCAGAGTGTCACAGTACCAGAGTGTCATAATGCAGAGTGTCACAATGCAGTGCCACAGTGCCAGAGTGTCACAATGCAGAGTGTCACAGTACCAGAGTGTCACAATGCAGAGTGTCACAATGCAGTGCCACAGTGCCAGAGTGTCACAATGCCAGAGTGTCACAATGCCAGAGTGTCACAGTGCCAGAGTGACACAATACAGAGCGACACAGTGCCAGAGTGCCACAATGCCAGAGTGCCACAGTGCCAGAGTGTCACTGTGCCAGAGTGTCACAATGCCAGACTGTCACAGTGCCAGTGTGTCACAATGCAGAGTGTCACAATGCAGAGTGTCACTGTGCCAGAGTGTCACAATGACAGTGTCACTGTGCCAGAATGTCACAGTGCCAGAGAGTCACAATTCCAGAGTGTCACAGTGCCAGAGTGCCAGAATACCAGAGTGAACAATGCAGAGTGCCATAGTGCTAGAGTCACAATGCCAGAGTGTCACAGCGCCAGAGTGTCACAGTGCTAGTGTCACAATGCCAGTGTCACAATGCAGAGTGTCACAATGCAGAGTGTCACAGTTCCAGAATGTCACAATGACAGAGTGTCACAGTCCCAGAGTGTCACACTGCAGAGTGCCACTGTGCCAGAGTGTCACAATGCAGTGTCGCAATGCTATGTCACAGTGCCAGAGTGTCACAATGCAGACTCTCACAGTGCCAGAGTGTCACAGTGCCAGTGTCACAGTGCTAGAGTGTCACAATGCCAGTGTCACAATGCAGAGTGTCACAATGCAGAGTGTTACAGTGCCACAGTGTCACAATGCCAGAGTCTCACAGTGCCATAGTGTCACAATGCAGAATGTCACAGAGCCAGAGTGTCACAATGCAGAGTGTCACAGTACCAGAGTGTCATAATGCAGAGTGTCACAATGCAGTGCCACAGTGCCAGAGTGTCACAATGCCAGAGTGTCACAGTACCAGAGTGTCACAATGCAGAGTGTCACAATGCAGTGCCACAGTGCCAGAGTGTCACAATGCCAGAGTGTCACAATGCCAGTGTGTCACAGTGCCAGAGTGACACAATACAGAGCGTCACAGTGCCAGAGTGCCACAATGCCAGAGTGCCACAGTGCCAGAGTGTCACTGTGCCAGAGTGTCACAATGCCAGACTGTCACAGTGCCAGTGTGTCACAATGCAGAGTGTCACAATGCAGAGTGTCACTGTGCCAGAGTGTCACAATGACAGTGTCACTGTGCCAGAATGTCACAGTGCCAGAGAGTCACAATTCCAGAGTGTCACAGTGCCAGAGTGCCAGAATACCAGAGTGAGCAATGCAGAGTGCCATAGTGCGAGAGTCACAATGCCAGAGTGTCACAGCGCCAGAGTGTCACAGTGCTAGTGTCACAATGCCAGTGTCACAATGCAGAGTGTCACAATGCAGAGTGTCACAGTGCCAGTGTGTCACAATGCAGAGAGACACAATGCAGAGTGTCACAGTACCGGAGTGTCACAATGCAGAGTGTCACAGTGCCAGTGTGTCACAATGCAGAGTGTCATAATGCAGATTGTCACTGTGCCAGAGTGTCACAATGACAGAGCGTCACAGTGCCAGAATGTCACAGTGCCAGAGTGCTACAATGTCAGAGTGTCACAGTGCCAGAGAGTCAGAATGCCAGAGTGTGACAGTGCCAGAGTGCCACAATACCAGAGTGCAACAATGCAGAGGGCCAAAGTGCTAGAGCCACAATGCCAGAGTGCCACAGTGCTAGAGTGTCACAAAGCCAGTGTCACAATGCAGAGTGTCACAATGTAGAGAGGCACAGTGCCAGAGTGTTACAAAGCAGAATGTCACTGTGCCAGAGTGTCACAATGCAGAGTATCACAATACAGAGTGTCACTGTGCCAGAGTGTCACAATGCAGAGTGTCGCATTGCAGAGAGTCACAGTGCTAGACTGTCACAGTGCCAGAGTGTCACAATGCAGAGAGTCACAGTGCCAGAGTGCCCCAATGCCAGAGTGTCACAGTGAAGAGTGTCACAGTGCCAGAGATTCACAATGACAGAGTGTCACAGGGCAGAGTGTCACAATGCCAGAGTGTCACAGTGCCAGAGTGTCATAATGCAGAGTGTCACTGTTCCAGAATGTCACAATGATAGAGTGTCACAGTCCCAGAGTGTCACAATGCAGAGTGCCACTGTGCCAGAGTGTCACAATGCAGTGTCGCAATGCTATGTCACAGTGCCAGTGTCACAATGCAGACTCTCACAGTGCCAGAGTGTCACACTGCCAGTGCCACAGTGCTAGAGTGTCACAATGCCAGTGTCACAATGCAGAGTGTCACAATGTAGAGAGGCACAGTGCCAGAGTGTTACAAAGCAGAATGTCACTGTGCCAGAGTGTCACAATGCAGAGTATCACAATACAGAATGTCACTGTGCCAGAGTGTCACAATGCAGAGTGTCACATTGCAGAGAGACACAGTGCTAGACTGTCACAGTGCCAGTGTCACAATGCAGAGAGTCACAGTGCCAGAGTGCCCCAATGCCAGAGTGTCACAGTGAAGAGTGTCACAGTGCCAGAGTGTCACAATGCCAGACTGTCACAGTGCCAGTGTGTCACAATGCAGTGTCACAATGCAGAGTGTCACTGTGCCAGAGTGTCACAATGACAGTGTCACTGTGCCAGAATGTCACAGTGCCAGAGAGTCACAATTCCAGAGTGTCACAGTGCCAGAGTGCCAGAATACCAGAGTGAACAATGCAGAGTGCCATAGTGCTAGAGTCACAATGCCAGAGTGTCACAGCGCCAGAGTGTCACAGTGCTAGTGTCACAATGCCAGTGTCACAATGCAGAGTGTCACAATGCAGAGTGTCACAGTTCCAGAATGTCACAATGACAGAGTGTCACAGTCCCAGAGTGTCACACTGCAGAGTGCCACTGTGCCAGAGTGTCACAATGCAGTGTCGCAATGCTATGTCACAGTGCCAGAGTGTCACAATGCAGACTCTCACAGTGCCAGAGTGTCACAGTGCCAGTGTCACAGTGCTAGAGTGTCACAATGCCAGTGTCACAATGCAGAGTGTCACAATGCAGAGTGTTACAGTGCCACAGTGTCACAATGCCAGAGTCTCACAGTGCCATAGTGTCACAATGCAGAATGTCACAGAGCCAGAGTGTCACAATGCAGAGTGTCACAGTACCAGAGTGTCATAATGCAGAGTGTCACAATGCAGTGCCACAGTGCCAGAGTGTCACAATGCCAGAGTGTCACAGTACCATAGTGTCACAATGCAGAGTGTCACAATGCATAGTATCACAATACAGAGTGTCACTGTGCCAGAGCGTCACAATGCAGAGTGTCACATTGCAGAGAGTCACAGTGCTAGACTGTCACAGTGCCAGAGTATCACAATGCAGAGAGTCACAGTGCCAGAGCGCCCCAATGCCAGAGTGTCACAGTGAAGAATGTCACAGTGCCAGAGATTCACAATGACAGAGTGTCACAGGGCAGAGTGTCACAATGCCAGAGTCTCACAGTGCCAGAGTGTCACAATGCAGAGTGTCACAGTTCCAGAATGTCACAATGACAGAGTGTCACAGTCCCAGAGTGTCACACTGCAGAGTGCCACTGTGCCAGAGTGTCACAATGCAGTGTCGCAATGCTATGTCACAGTGCCAGAGTGTCACAATGCAGACTCTCAGAGTGCCAGAGTGTCACAGTGCCAGTGTCACAGTGCTAGAGTGTCACAATGCCAGTGTCACAATGCAGAGTGTCACAATGCAGAGTGTTACAGTGCCACAGTGTCACAATGCCAGAGTCTCACAGTGCCATAGTGTCACAATGCAGAATGTCACAGAGCCAGAGTGTCACAATGCAGAGTGTCACAGTACCAGAGTGTCATAATGCAGAGTGTCACAATGCAGTGCCACAGTGCCAGAGTGTCACAATGCCAGAGTGTCACAGTACCAGAGTGTCACAATGCAGAGTGTCACAATGCAGTGCCACAGTGCCAGAGTCTCACAGTGCCAGAGTGTCACAATGCAGAGTGTCACAGTTCCAGAATGTCACAATGACAGAGTGTCACAGTCCCAGAGTGTCACACTGCAGAGTGCCACTGTGCCAGAGTGTCACAATGCAGTGTCGCAATGCTATGTCACAGTGCCAGAGTGTCACAATGCAGACTCTCAGAGTGCCAGAGTGTCACAGTGCCAGTGTCACAGTGCTAGAGTGTCACAATGCCAGTGTCACAATGCAGAGTGTCACAATGCAGAGTGTTACAGTGCCACAGTGTCACAATGCCAGAGTCTCACAGTGCCATAGTGTCACAATGCAGAATGTCACAGAGCCAGAGTGTCACAATGCAGAGTGTCACAGTACCAGAGTGTCATAATGCAGAGTGTCACAATGCAGTGCCACAGTGCCAGAGTGTCACAATGCCAGAGTGTCACAGTACCAGAGTGTCACAATGCAGAGTGTCACAATGCAGTGCCACAGTGCCAGAGTGTCACAATGCCAGAGTGTCACAATGCCAGAGTGTCACAGTGCCAGAGTGACACAATACAGAGCGACACAGTGCCAGAGTGCCACAATGCCAGAGTGCCACAGTGCCAGAGTGTCACTGTGCCAGAGTGTCACAATGCCAGACTGTCACAGTGCCAGTGTGTCACAATGCAGAGTGTCACAATGGAGAGTGTCACTGTGCCAGAGTGTCACAATGACAGTGTCACTGTGCCAGAATGTCACAGTGCCAGAGAGTCACAATTCCAGAGTGTCACAGTGCCAGAGAGCCAGAATACCAGAGTGAACAATGCAGAGTGCCATAGTGCTAGAGTCACAATGCCAGAGTGTCACAGCGCCAGAGTGTCACAGTGCTAGTGTCACAATGCCAGTGTCACAATGCAGAGTGTCACAATGCAGAGTGTCACAGTTCCAGAATGTCACAATGACAGAGTGTCACAGTCCCAGAGTGTCACACTGCAGAGTGCCACTGTGCCAGAGTGTCACAATGCAGTGTCGCAATGCTATGTCACAGTGCCACAGTGTCACGGTGCTAGAGTGTCACAATGCCAGAGTCACAATGCAGAGTGTCACAATGCAGTGTGTTACAGTGCCAGAGTGTCACAATGCCAGACTCTCACAGTGCCAGAGTGTCACAATGCAGAATGTCACTGTGCCAGAGTGTGACAATTCAGAGTGTCACAATATAGAGTGTCACAATGCAGAGTGTCACAATGCAGAGTACCACTGTGCCAGAGTGTCACAATGCAGAGAGACGCAATGCAATGTCACAGTGCCAGAGTGCCACAATGCAGAGTGTCGCAATGCTATGTCACAGTACCGGAGTGTCACAATGCAGAGTGTCACAGTGCCAGTGTGTCACAATGCAGAGTGTCATAATGCAGATTGTCACTGTGCCAGAGTGTCACAATGACAGAGCGTCACAGTGCCAGAATGTCACAGTGCCAGAGTGCTACAATGTCAGAGTGTCACAGTGCCAGAGAGTCAGAATGCCAGAGTGTGACAGTGCCAGAGTGCCACAATACCAGAGTGCAACAATGCAGAGGGCCAAAGTGCTAGAGCCACAATGCCAGAGTGCCACAGTGCTAGAGTGTCACAATGCCAGTGTCACAATGCAGAGTGTCACAATGTAGAGAGGCACAGTGCCAGAGTGTTACAATGAAGAATGTCACTGTGCCATAGTGTCACAATGCAGAGTGTCACAATGCATAGTATCACAATACAGAGTGTCACTGTGCCAGAGCGTCACAATGCAGAGTGTCACATTGCAGAGAGTCACAGTGCTAGACTGTCACAGTGCCAGAGTATCACAATGCAGAGAGTCACAGTGCCAGAGCGCCCCAATGCCAGAGTGTCATAGTGAAGAATGTCACAGTGCCAGAGATTCACAATGACAGAGTGTCACAGGGCAGAGTGTCACAATGCCAGAGTCTCACAGTGCCAGAGTGTCACAATGCAGAGTGTCACAGTTCCAGAATGTCACAATGACAGAGTGTCACAGTCCCAGAGTGTCACACTGCAGAGTGCCACTGTGCCAGAGTGTCACAATGCAGTGTCGCAATGCTATGTCACAGTGCCAGAGTGTCACAATGCAGACTCTCAGAGTGCCAGAGTGTCACAGTGCCAGTGTCACAGTGCTAGAGTGTCACAATGCCAGTGTCACAATGCAGAGTGTCACAATGCAGAGTGTTACAGTGCCACAGTGTCACAATGCCAGAGTCTCACAGTGCCATAGTGTCACAATGCAGAATGTCACAGAGCCAGAGTGTCACAATGCAGAGTGTCACAGTACCAGAGTGTCATAATGCAGAGTGTCACAATGCAGTGCCACAGTGCCAGAGTGTCACAATGCCAGAGTGTCACAGTACCAGAGTGTCACAATGCAGAGTGTCACAATGCAGTGCCACAGTGCCAGAGTGTCACAATGCCAGAGTGTCACAATGCCAGAGTGTCACAGTGCCAGAGTGACACAATACAGAGCGACACAGTGCCAGAGTGCCACAATGCCAGAGTGCCACAGTGCCAGAGTGTCACTGTGCCAGAGTGTCACAATGCCAGACTGTCACAGTGCCAGTGTGTCACAATGCAGAGTGTCACAATGCAGAGTGTCACTGTGCCAGAGTGTCACAATGACAGTGTCACTGTGCCAGAATGTCACAGTGCCAGAGAGTCACAATTCCAGAGTGTCACAGTGCCAGAGTGCCAGAATACCAGAGTGAACAATGCAGAGTGCCATAGTGCTAGAGTCACAATGCCAGAGTGTCACAGCGCCAGAGTGTCACAGTGCTAGTGTCACAATGCCAGTGTCACAATGCAGAGTGTCACAATGCAGAGTGTCACAGTTCCAGAATGTCACAATGACAGAGTGTCACAGTCCCAGAGTGTCACACTGCAGAGTGCCACTGTGCCAGAGTGTCACAATGCAGTGTCGCAATGCTATGTCACAGTGCCAGAGTGTCACAATGCAGACTCTCACAGTGCCAGAGTGTCACAGTGCCAGTGTCACAGTGCTAGAGTGTCACAATGCCAGTGTCACAATGCAGAGTGTCACAATGCAGAGTGTTACAGTGCCACAGTGTCACAATGCCAGAGTCTCACAGTGCCATAGTGTCACAATGCAGAATGTCACAGAGCCAGAGTGTCACAATGCAGAGTGTCACAGTACCAGAGTGTCATAATGCAGAGTGTCACAATGCAGTGCCACAGTGCCAGAGTGTCACAATGCCAGAGTGTCACAGTACCAGAGTGTCACAATGCAGAGTGTCACAATGCAGTGCCACAGTGCCAGAGTGTCACAATGCCAGAGTGTCACAATGCCAGTGTGTCACAGTGCCAGAGTGACACAATACAGAGCGTCACAGTGCCAGAGTGCCACAATGCCAGAGTGCCACAGTGCCAGAGTGTCACTGTGCCAGAGTGTCACAATGCCAGACTGTCACAGTGCCAGTGTGTCACAATGCAGAGTGTCACAATGCAGAGTGTCACTGTGCCAGAGTGTCACAATGACAGTGTCACTGTGCCAGAATGTCACAGTGCCAGAGAGTCACAATTCCAGAGTGTCACAGTGCCAGAGTGCCAGAATACCAGAGTGAACAATGCAGAGTGCCATAGTGCTAGAGTCACAATGCCAGAGTGTCACAGCGCCAGAGTGTCACAGTGCTAGTGTCACAATGCCAGTGTCACAATGCAGAGTGTCACAATGCAGAGTGTCACAGTGCCAGAGTGCAACAATGAAGAATGTCACTGTGCCAGATGCCACAATGCAGAGTGCCATAATGCCAGAGTGTCACAATGTCAGAGTGTCACAGTGCCAGAGTGTCACAGTGCCAGAATGCAATACTACCAGACTGTCACAGAGCCAGAGTGTCGCAGTGCCAGAGCATCACAATACAGACTTTCACAGTGCGAGTGTCACAGTGCCAGTGTCACAGTGCCAGAGTGTCACAGTACCAGAGTGTCACAATGCGAGTGTCACAATGCAGAGTGTCACAGTGCCACAGTGTCACAGTGCTAGAATGTCGCAGTACCAGAGTGTCACAATGCAGAGTGTCACAATGCAGTGTGTCACAATGCAGTGTGTTACAGTGCCAGAGTGTCACAATGCCAGACTCTCACAGTGCCAGAGTGTCACAATGCAGTGTGTTACAGTGCCAGAGTGTCACAATGCCAGACTCTCACAGTGCCAGAGTGTCAAAATGCTGAGTGCCACTGTGCCAGAGTGTCACCACACCAGAATGTCACAGTGCCAGAGTGTAACAATGCCAGAGTGTCACAGTGCCAGAGTGTCACAATGCAGAACGGCACGGTGCCAGAGTGACACAATGGAGAGTGTCACAGTGCCCTAGTGCCACAATGCCAGAGTGTCACAGTGCCAGTGTGTCACAATGCAGAGTGTCACAATGCAGAGTGTCACTGTGCCGCAGTGTCACAATGACAGAGTGGCACAGTGCCAGAATGTAACAGTGCCAGAGAGTCACAATTCCAGAGTGTCACAGTGCTAGAGTGCCACAATACCAGAGTGCCACAATGCAGAGTGCCATATTGCTAGAGTCACAGTGCTAGAGTGTCACAATGCCAGACTCTCACAATGCAGAGTGTCACAATGCAGTGTCTCACAGTGCCAGAATGTCACAGCGCCAGAGAGTCACAATTCCAGAGTGTCACATTGCCAGAGTGTCACAATACCAGAGTGCCACAATGCAGAGTGCCATAGTGCTAGTGTCACAATGCCAGTGTCACAATGCAGAGTGTCACAATGCAGAGTGTCACAGTGCCAGAGTGCAACAATGAAGAATGTCACTTTTCCAGATGCCACAATGCAGAGTGCCATAATGCCAGAGTGTCACAATGTCAGAGTGTCACAGTTCCAGAGTGTCACAGTGCCAGAATGCAATAGTATCAGACTGTCACAGTGCCATAGTGTCGCAGTGCCAGAGCATCACAATACAGACTTTCACAGTGCGAGTGTCACAGTGCCAGTGTCACAGTGACAGAGTGTCACAGTACCAGAGTGTCACAATGCGAGTGTCACAATGCAGAGTGTCACAATGCAGAGAGTCACAGTGCCACAGTGTCACAGTGCTAGAGTGTCACAATGCCAGCGTCACAATGCAGTGTGTTACAGTGCCAGAGTGTCACAATGCCAGAGTGTCACAGTGCTAGAGTGTCACAATGCCAGAGACACAATGCAGAGTGTCACAATGCAGTGTGTTACAGTGCCAGAGAGTCACAATGCAGAGTGCCACTGTGCCAGAGTGTCACAATACCAGAATGTCACAGTGCCAGACTGTCACAATGAAGAGTGTCACAATGCAGAGTGTCACAGTGCCACAGTGTCACAGTGCCAGAGTGTCACAATGCTAGACTCTCACAGTTCCAGAGTGTCACAACGCAGAATGTCACTGTGCCAGAGTGTCACAATTCAGAGTGTCACAATATAGAGTGTCCCAATGCAGAGTGTCACAATGCAGACTGTCACAGTGCCACAGTGTCACAGTGCCAGAGTGTCACAATGCTAGACTCTCACAGTTCCAGAGTGTCACAACGCAGAATGTCACTGTGCCAGAGTGTCACAATTCAGAGTGTCACAATATAGAGTGTCACAATGCAGGGTGTCACAATGCAGACTGTCACAGTGAAGAGTGTCACAGTGCCAGAGATTCACAATGACAGAGTGTCACGGTGCCAGAGAGTCACAATGCAGAGTGTCACAGTGCCAGAGAGTCACAATGACAGAGTGTCACGGTGCCAGAGAGTCACAATGCAGAGTGTCACAAAGCAGAGTGTCACAGTGCCATAGTGTCACAATGCAGTGTCACAGGGCAGAGTGTCACAATACCATAGTGTCACAATGCAGTGTCACAGGGCAGAGTGTCACAGCGCCAGACTGTCACAGTGCCAGAGTGTCGCAGTGCCAGAGTATCACAACACAGACTTTCACAGTGTGAGTGTCACAGTGCCAGTGTCAAAGTGCGGAGTGTCACAGTACCAGCGTGTCACAATGCGAGTGTCACAATGCAGAGTGTCACAGTGTCACAGTGCCACAATGTCGCAGTACCAGAGTGTCACAATGCAGAGTGCCACAATGCAGAGTGTCACAGTGCCACAGTGTCACGGTGCTAGAGTGTCACAATGCCAGAGTCACAATGCAGAGTGTCACAATGCAGTGTGTTACAGTGCCAGTGTGTCACAATGCCAGACTCTCACAGTGCCAGTGTCACAATGCAGAGTGCCACTGTGCCAGAGTGTCACAATACCCGAATGTCACAGTGCCACAGTGTCACAGTGCCAGAGTGTCACAATGCCAGACTCTCACAGTGCCAGAGTGTCACAATGCAGAATGTCACTGTGCCAGAGTGTGACAATTCAGAGTGTCACAATATAGAGTGTCACAATGCAGAGTGTCACAGTACCAGAGTGTCACAATGCAGAGTGTCACAATGCAGAGTACCACTGTGCCAGAGTGTCACAATGCAGAGAGACGCAATGCAATGTCACAGTGCCAGAGTGCCACAATGCAGAGTGTCGCAATGCTATGTCACAGTACCGGAGTGTCACAATGCAGAGTGTCACAGTGCCAGTGTGTCACAATGCAGAGTGTCATAATGCAGATTGTCACTGTGCCAGAGTGTCACAATGACAGAGCGTCACAGTGCCAGAATGTCACAGTGCCAGAGTGCTACAATGTCAGAGTGTCACAGTGCCAGAGAGTCAGAATGCCAGAGTGTGACAGTGCCAGAGTGCCACAATACCAGAGTGCAACAATGCAGAGGGCCAAAGTGCTAGAGCCACAATGCCAGAGTGCCACAGTGCTAGAGTGTCACAATGCCAGTGTCACAATGCAGAGTGTCACAATGTAGAGAGGCACAGTGCCAGAGTGTTACAATGCAGAATGTCACTGTGCCATAGTGTCACAATGCAGAGTGTCACAATGCATAGTATCACAATACAGAGTGTCACTGTGCCAGAGCGTCACAATGCAGAGTGTCACATTGCAGAGAGTCACAGTGCTAGACTGTCACAGTGCCAGAGCGCCCCAATGCCAGAGTGTCACAGTGAAGAATGTCACAGTGCCAGAGATTCACAATGACAGAGTGTCACAGGGCAGAGTGTCACAATGCCAGAGTCTCACAGTGCCAGAGTGTCACAATGCAGAGTGTCACAGTTCCAGAATGTCACAATGACAGAGTGTCACAGTCCCAGAGTGTCACACTGCAGAGTGCCACTGTGCCAGAGTGTCACTGTGCCAGAGTGTCACAATGCCAGACTGTCACAGTGCCAGTGTGTCACAATGCAGAGTGTCACAATGCAGAGTGTCACTGTGCCAGAGTGTCACAATGACAGTGTCACTGTGCCAGAATGTCACAGTGCCAGAGAGTCACAATTCCAGAGTGTCACAGTGCCAGAGTGCCAGAATACCAGAGTGAACAATGCAGAGTGCCATAGTGCTAGAGTCACAATGCCAGAGTGTCACAGCGCCAGAGTGTCACAGTGCTAGTGTCACAATGCCAGTGTCACAATGCAGAGTGTCACAATGCAGAGTGTCACAGTTCCAGAATGTCACAATGACAGAGTGTCACAGTCCCAGAGTGTCACACTGCAGAGTGCCACTGTGCCAGAGTGTCACAATGCAGTGTCGCAATGCTATGTCACAGTGCCAGAGTGTCACAATGCAGACTCTCACAGTGCCAGAGTGTCACAGTGCCAGTGTCACAGTGCTAGAGTGTCACAATGCCAGTGTCACAATGCAGAGTGTCACAATGCAGAGTGTTACAGTGCCACAGTGTCACAATGCCAGAGTCTCACAGTGCCATAGTGTCACAATGCAGAATGTCACAGAGCCAGAGTGTCACAATGCAGAGTGTCACAGTACCAGAGTGTCATAATGCAGAGTGTCACAATGCAGTGCCACAGTGCCAGAGTGTCACAATGCCAGAGTGTCACAGTACCAGAGTGTCACAATGCAGAGTGTCACAATGCAGTGCCACAGTGCCAGAGTGTCACAATGCCAGAGTGTCACAATGCCAGTGTGTCACAGTGCCAGAGTGACACAATACAGAGCGTCACAGTGCCAGAGTGCCACAATGCCAGAGTGCCACAGTGCCAGAGTGTCACTGTGCCAGAGTGTCACAATGCCAGACTGTCACAGTGCCAGTGTGTCACAATGCAGAGTGTCACAATGCAGAGTGTCACTGTGCCAGAGTGTCACAATGACAGTGTCACTGTGCCAGAATGTCACAGTGCCAGAGAGTCACAATTCCAGAGTGTCACAGTGCCAGAGTGCCAGAATACCAGAGTGAACAATGCAGAGTGCCATAGTGCGAGAGTCACAATGCCAGAGTGTCACAGCGCCAGAGTGTCACAGTGCTAGTGTCACAATGCCAGTGTCACAATGCAGAGTGTCACAATGCAGAGTGTCACAGTGCCAGTGTGTCACAATGCAGAGTGTCATAATGCAGATTGTCACTGTGCCAGAGTGTCACAATGACAGAGCGTCACAGTGCCAGAATGTCACAGTGCCAGAGTGCTACAATGTCAGTGTCACAGTGCCAGAGAGTCAGAATGCCAGAGTGTGACAGTGCCAGAGTGCCACAATACCAGAGTGCAACAATGCAGAGGGCCAAAGTGCTAGAGCCACAATGCCAGAGTGCCACAGTGCTAGAGTGTCACAAAGCCAGTGTCACAATGCAGAGTGTCACAATGTAGAGAGGCACAGTGCCAGAGTGTTACAAAGCAGAATGTCACTGTGCCAGAGTGTCACAATGCAGAGTATCACAATACAGAGTGTCACTGTGCCAGAGTGTCACAATGCAGAGTGTCGCATTGCAGAGAGTCACAGTGCTAGACTGTCACAGTGCCAGAGTGTCACAATGCAGAGAGTCACAGTGCCAGAGTGCCCCAATGCCAGAGTGTCACAGTGAAGAGTGTCACAGTGCCAGAGATTCACAATGACAGAGTGTCACAGGGCAGAGTGTCACAATGCCAGAGTGTCACAGTGCCAGAGTGTCATAATGCAGAGTGTCACTGTTCCAGAATGTCACAATGATAGAGTGTCACAGTCCCAGAGTGTCACAATGCAGAGTGCCACTGTGCCAGAGTGTCACAATGCAGTGTCGCAATGCTATGTCACAGTGCCAGTGTCACAATGCAGACTCTCACAGTGCCAGAGTGTCACACTGCCAGTGCCACAGTGCTAGAGTGTCACAATGCCAGTGTCACAATGCAGAGTGTCACAATGTAGAGAGGCACAGTGCCAGAGTGTTACAAAGCAGAATGTCACTGTGCCAGAGTGTCACAATGCAGAGTATCACAATACAGAGTGTCACTGTGCCAGAGTGTCACAATGCAGAGTGTCACAATGCAGAGTGCCACTGTGCCAGAGTGTCACAATGCAGTGTCGCAATGCTATGTCACAGTGCCAGTGTCACAATGCAGACTCTCACAGTGCCAGAGTGTCACACTGCCAGTGTCACAGTGCAGAGTGTCACAGTGTCAGAGTGTCACAATGCTAGAGTGTCGCAGTGCCAGAATGTCACAGTGCCAGAGTGCTACAATGTCAGAGTGTCACAGTGCCAGAGAGTCAGAATGCCAGAGTGTGACAGTGCCAGCGTGCAACAATGCAGAGGGCCAAAGTGCTAGAGCCACAATGCCAGAGTGCCACAGTGCTAGAGTGTCACAATGCCAGTGTCACAATGCAGAGTGTCACAATGCAGAGCGTTACAGTGCCACAGTGTCACAATGCCAGAGAATCACAGTGCCATAGTGTCACAATGCAGAATGTCACAGTGCCAGAGTGCCACAGTGCCAGAGTGTCACAATGCCAGAGTTTCACAGTGCCAGAGTGTCACAATGCAGAACGGTACGGTGCCAGAGTGCCACAATGCCAGAGTGTCACAGTGCCAGAGTGTCACAGGGCCAGAGTGTCACAATGCCAGAATGTCACAGTGCCAGTGTGTCACAATGCAGAGAGACACAATGCAGAGTGTCACAGTACCAGAGTGTCACAATGCAGAGTATCACAATACAGAGTGTCACTGTGCCAGAGTGTCACAATGCAGAGTGTCGCATTGCAGAGAGTCACAGTGCTAGACTGTCACAGTGCCAGAGTATCACAATGCAGAGAGTCACAGTGCCAGAGTGCCCCAATGCCAGAGTGTCACAGTGAAGAGTGTCACAGTGCCAGAGATTCACAATGACAGAGTGTCACAGGGCAGAGTGTCACAATGCCAGAGTGTCACAATGCCAGAGTGTCACAGTGCCAGAGTGTCACAGTGCAGAGTGCCACTGTGCCAGAGTGTCACAATGCAGTGTCGAAATGCTATGTCACAGTGCCAGTGTCACAATGCAGACTCTCACAGTGCCAGAGTGTCACAGTGCCAGCGTCACAGTGCTAGAGTGTCACAATGCCAGTGTCACAATGCAGAGTGTCACAATGCAGAGTGTTACAGTGCCACAGTGTCACAATGCCAGAGTCTCACAGTGCCATAGTGTCACAATGCAGAATATCACAGAGCCAGAGAGTCACAATGCAGAGTGTCACAGTGCCAGTGTCACTGTGCCAGAGTGTCACAATGACAGAGCGTCACAGTGCCAGAATGTCACAGTGCCAGAGTGCTACAATGTCAGAGTGTCACAGTGCCAGAGAGTCAGAATGCCAGAGTGTGACAGTGCCAGAGTGCCACAATACCAGAGTGCAACAATGCAGAGGGCCAAAGTGCTAGAGCCACAATGCCAGAGTGCCACAGTGCTAGAGTGTCACAATGCCAGTGTCACAATGCAGAGTGTCACAATGTAGAGAGGCACAGTGCCAGAGTGTTACAATGCAGAATGTCACGGTGCCATAGTGTCACAATGCAGAGTGTCACAATGCATAGTATCACAATACAGAGTGTCACTGTGCCAGAGCGTCACAATGCAGAGTGTCACATTGCAGAGAGTCACAGTGCTAGACTGTCACAGTGCCAGAGTATCACAATGCAGAGAGTCACAGTGCCAGAGCGCCCCAATGCCAGAGTGTCACAGTAAAGAATGTCACAGTGCCAGAGATTCACAATGACAGAGTGTCACAGGGCAGAGTGTCACAATGCCAGAGTCTCACAGTGGCAGAGTGTCACAATGCAGAGTGTCACAGTTCCAGAATGTCACAATGACAGAGTGTCACAGTCCCAGAGTGTCACACTGCAGAGTGCCACTGTGCCAGAGTGTCACAATGCAGTGTCGCAATGCTATGTCACAGTGCCAGAGTGTCACAATGCAGACTCACACAGTGCCAGAGTGTCACAGTGCCAGTGTCACAGTGCTAGAGTGTCACAATGCCAGTGTCACAATGCAGAGTGTCACAATGCAGAGTGTTACAGTGCCACAGTGTCACAATGCCAGAGTCTCACAGTGCCATAGTGTCACAATGCAGAATGTCACAGAGCCAGTGTCACAATGCAGAGTGTCACAGTACCAGAGTGTCATAATGCAGAGTGTCACAATGCAGTGCCACAGTGCCAGAGTGTCACAATGCAGAGTGTCACAGTACCAGAGTGTCACAATGCAGAGTGTCACATTGCAGTGCCACAGTGCCAGAGTGTCACAATGCCAGAGTGTCACAGTGCCAGAGTGTCACAATGGAGAGTGTCACAGTACCAGAGTGTCACAATGCAGAGAGTCACAATGCAGTGCCACAGTGCCAGAGTGTCACAATGCCAGAGTGTCACAGTGCCAGAGTGTCACAATGCAGAACGGCACGGTGCCAGAGTGCCACAATGCCAGAGTGCCACAGTGCCAGAGTGTCACAGTGAAAGAGTGTCACAATGCAGAATGTCACAATGCCAGAGTGTCACGGTCCCAGAGTGTCACAATGCCAGAATGTCACTGTGCCAGAGTGTCACAATGACAGAGTGTCACAGTGCCAGAATGTCACAGTGCCAGAGAGTCACAATTCCAGAGTGTCACAGTGCCAGAGTGCCACAAAACCAGAATGCCACAATGCAGAGTGCCATAGTGCTAGAGTCACAATGCCAGAGTGTCACAGTGCCAGATTGTCACAGTGCTAGAGTGTCACAATGCCAGTGTCACAATGCAGAGTGTCACAATGCAGAGTGTCACAGTGCCAGAGTGCAACAATGAAGAATGTCACTGTGCCAGATCCCACAATGCAGAGTGCCATAGTGCCAGAGTGTCACAATGTCAGAGTATCACAGTGCCAGGGTGTGACAGTGCCAGAATGCAATAGTACCAGACTGTCACAGTGCAGAGTGTCGCAGTACCAGAGCATCACAATACAGACTTTCACAGTGCCAGTGTCACAGTACCAGAGTGTCACAATGCGAGTGTCACAATGCCAGAGCGTCACTGTGCCAGAGTGTCACAATGCCAGAATGTCGCAGTACCAGAGTATCACAATGCAGAGTGTCACAATGCAGTGTCACAGTGCCACAGGGTCACAATGCAGAGTGTCACAAAGCAGAGTGTTACAGTGGCACAGTGTCACAGTGCCAGAATGTCGCAGTGCCAGAGTGTCCCAATATGAGTGTCACAATGCAGAGTGTCACACTGCCACAGTGTCACAGTGCCAGAATGTCACAGTGCCAGAGTGTCACAATACGAGTGTCACAATGCAGAGTGTCACAGGGCCAGAGTGTCACAATGCAGAGTGCCACTGTGCCAGAGTGTAACAATGCAGTGTCGCAATGCTATGTCACAGTGCCAGAGTGTCACAATGCAGACTCTCACAGTGCCAGAGTGTCACACTGCCAGTGTCACAGTGCTAGAGTGTCACAATGCCAGTGTGACAGTGCAGAGTGTCACAGTGTCAGAGTGTCACAATGCTAGATTGTCACAGTGCCAGAATGTCACAGTGCCAGAGTGCTACAATGTCAGAGTGTCACAGTGCCAGAGAGTCAGAATGCCAGAGTGTGACAGTGCCAGCGTGCAACAATGTAGAGGGCCAAAGTGCTAGAGCCACAATGCCAGAGTGCCACAGTGCTAGAGTGTCACAATGCCAGTGTCACAATGCAGAGTGTCACAATGCAGAGCGTTACAGGGCCACAGTGTCACAATGCCAGAGAATCACAGTGCCATAGTGTCACAATGCAGAATGTCACAGTGCCAGAGTGCCACAGTGCCAGAGTGTCACAATGCCAGAGTTTCACAGTGCCAGAGTGTCACAATGCAGAACGGCATGGTGCCAGAGTGCCACAATGCCAGAGTGTCACAGTGCCAGAGTGTCACAGGGCCAGAGTGTCACAATGCCAGAATGTCACAGTGCCAGTGTGTCACAATGCAGAGAGACACAATGCAGAGTGTCACAGTACCGGAGTGTCACAATGCAGAGTGTCACAGTGCCAGTGTGTCACAATGCAGAGTGTCATAATGCAGATTGTCACTGTGCCAGAGTGTCACAATGACAGAGCGTCACAGTGCCAGAATGTCACAGTGCCAGAGTGCTACAATGTCAGTGTCACAGTGCCAGAGAGTCAGAATGCCAGAGTGTGACAGTGCCAGAGTGCCACAATACCAGAGTGCAACAATGCAGAGGGCCAAAGTGCTAGAGCCACAATGCCAGAGTGCCACAGTGCTAGAGTGTCACAATGCCAGTGTCACAATGCAGAGTGTCACAATGTAGAGAGGCACAGTGCCAGAGTGTTACAAAGCAGAATGTCACTGTGCCAGAGTGTCACAATGCAGAGTATCACAATACAGAGTGTCACTGTGCCAGAGTGTCACAGTTCCAGAGTGTCGCATTGCAGAGAGTCACAGTGCTAGACTGTCACAGTGCCAGAGTGTCACAATGCAGAGAGTCACAGTGCCAGAGTGCCCCAATGCCAGAGTGTCACAGTGAAGAGTGTCACAGTGCCAGAGATTCACAATGACAGAGTGTCACAGGGCAGAGTGTCACAATGCCAGAGTGTCACAGTGCCAGAGTGTCATAATGCAGAGTGTCACTGTTCCAGAATGTCACAATGACAGAGTGTCACAGTCCCAGAGTGTCACAATGCAGAGTGCCACTGTGCCAGAGTGTCACAATGCAGTGTCGCAATGCTATGTCACAGTGCCAGTGTCACAATGCAGACTCTCACAGTGCCAGAGTGTCACACTGCCAGTGCCACAGTGCTAGAGTGTCACAATGCCAGTGTCACAATGCAGAGTGTCACAATGTAGAGAGGCACAGTGCCAGAGTGTTACAAAGCAGAATGTCACTGTGCCAGAGTGTCACAATGCAGAGTATCACAATACAGAGTGTCACTGTGCCAGAGTGTCACAATGCAGAGTGTCACATTGCAGAGAGTCACAGTGCTAGACTGTCACAGTGCTAGAGTGTCACAATGCAGAGAGTCACAGTGCCAGAGTGCCCCAATGCCAGAGTGTCACAGTGAAGAGTGTCACAGTGCCAGAGATTCACAATGACAGAGTGTCACAGGGCAGAGTGTCACAATGCCAGAGTGTCACAATGCGAGTGTCACAATGCCAGAGTGTCACAGTGCCAGAGTGTCATAATGCAGAGTGTCACTGTTCCAGAATGTCACAATGACAGAGTGTCACAGTCCCAGAGTGTCACAATGCAGAGTGCCACTGTGCCAGAGTGTCAAAATGCAGTGTCGCAATACTATGTCACAGTGCCAGTGTCACAATGCAGACTCTCACAGTGCCAGAGTGTCACACTGCCAGTGTCACAGTGCTAGAGTGTCACAATGCCAGTGTCACAGTGCAGAGTGTCACAGTGTCAGAGTGTCACAATGCTACAGTGTCGCAGTGCCAGAATGTCACAGTGCCAGAGTGCTACAATGTCAGAGTGTCACAGTGCCAGAGAGTCAGAATGCCAGCGTGCAACAATGCAGAGGGCCAAAGTGCTAGAGCCACAATGCCAGAGTGCCACAGTGCTAGAGTGTCACAATGCCAGTGTCACAATGCAGAGTGTCACAATGCAGAGCGTTACAGTGCCACAGTGTCACAATGCCAGAGTCTCACAGTGCCATAGTGTCACAATGCAGAATGTCACAGTGCCAGAGTGCCACAGTGCCAGAGTGTCACAATACCAGAGTTTCACAGTGCCAGAGTGTCACAATGCAGAACGGTACGGTGCCAGAGTGCCACAATGCCAGAGTGTCACAGTGCCAGAGTGTCACAGGGCCAGAGTGTCACAATGCCAGAATGTCACAGTGCCAGTGTGTCACAATGCAGAGAGACACAATGCAGAGTGTCACAGTACCAGAGTGTCACAATGCAGAGTATGACAATACAGAGTGTCACTGTGCCAGAGTGTCACAATGCAGAGTGTCGCATTGCAGAGAGTCACAGTGCTAGACTGTCACAGTGCCAGAGTATCACAATGCAGAGAGTCACAGTGCCAGAGTGCCCCAATGCCAGAGTGTCACAGTGAAGAGTGTCACAGTGCCAGAGATTCACAATGACAGAGTGTCACAGGGCAGAGTGTCACAATGCCAGAGTGTCACAATGCCAGAGTGTCACAGTGCCAGAGTGTCACAATGCAGAGTGCCACTGTGCCAGAGTGTCACAATGCAGTGTCGAAATGCTATGTCACAGTGCCAGTGTCACAATGCAGACTCTCACAGTGCCAGAGTGTCACAGTGCCAGCGTCACAGTGCTAGAGTGTCACAATGCCAGTGTCACAATGCAGAGTGTCACAATGCAGAGTGTTACAGTGCCACAGTGTCACAATGCCAGAGTCTCACAGTGCCATAGTGTCACAATGCAGAATATCACAGAGCCAGAGAGTCACAATGCGGAGTGTCACAGTGCCAGTGTCACAGTGCAGGAGTGTCACAATGCGAGTTTCACAATGCAGAGTGTCACAGTGCCACAGTGTCACAGTGCCAGAATGTCGCAGTGCCAGAGTGTCACTATGCCAGAGAATGACAATGCTAAATGTCACTCTGCTAGAGTGTCAGAATGCAGAGTGTCACAGTTCCAGAGTGTCACAATGCCAGAGTGTCACAGTGCCAGATTGTCACAATGCAGAGTGCCACTGTGCCAGAATGTCACAATACCAGAATGTCACAGTGCCAGAGTGTCACAATGCCAGAGTCACAATGCAGAGTGACACAATGCAGTGTGTTACAGTGCCAGAGTGTCACAATGCCAGACTCTCACAGTGCCAGAGTATCACAATGCAGAATGTCACAGTACCAGAGTATCACAATTCAGAGTGTCACAATGCCAGAGTGTCACAGTGCCAGTGTGTCACAATGGAGAGAGACACAATGCAGAGTGTCACAGTGCCAGAGTGTCACAATGCCAGAGTGTCACAGTGCCAGAATGTCACAGTGCCAGAGTGTCACAATGCCAGAGTGTCACAGTGCCAGTGTGTCACAATGCAGAGAGACACAATGCAGAGTGTCACAGTGCCAGAGTGTCACAATGCCAGAGTGTCACAGTGCCAGAATGTCACAGTGCCAGAGTGTCACAATGCAGAGTGTCACAATACAGAGTGTCACAGTGCCAGAGTGTCACAATGCAGAGTGTCACAATGCAAAGTCTCACAGTGCCAGAGTGTCACAATGCAGAGTGCCACTGTGCCAGAGTGTCACAATGCAAAGAGTCACAATGCAATGTCACTGTGCCAGAGTGTCACAATGCAGAGTGCAACAGTGTCAGTGTCACAATGCAGACTCTCACAGTGCCAGAGTGTCACAGTGCCAGTGTCACAGTGCTAGAGTGTCACAATGCCAGTGTCACAATGTAGAGTGTCACAATGAAGAGTGTTACAGTGCCACAGTGTCACAATGCCAGAGTCTCACAGTGCCAGTGTCACAATGCAGAATGTCACAGTGCCAGAGTGTAACAATGCAGAGTGTCACAGTACCACAGTGTCACAGTGCCAGAATGTCGCAGTGCCAGAGTGTCACAATATGAGTGTCACAATTGCAGAGTGTCACAATCCCAGAGTGTCACAGTGCCAGAGAGTCACAATGCAGAGTGCCACTGTGCCAGAGTGTCACAATACCAGAATGTCACAGTGCCAGAGTGTCACATTGCAGAGTGTCACAATGCAGAGTGTCACAGTGCCAGAGTGTCACAATGCAGAGTGTCACAGTGCCAGTGTCACAGTACCAGAGTGTCATAATGCAGAGTGTCACAATGCAGTGCCACAGTGCCAGAGTGTCACAATGCAGAGTGTCACAGTACCAGAGTGTCACAATGCAGAGTGTCACATTGCAGTGCCACAGTGCCAGAGTGTCACAATGCCAGAGTGTCACAGTGCCAGAGTGTCACAATGGAGAGTGTCACAGTACCAGAGTGTCACAATGCAGAGAGTCACAATGCAGTGCCACAGTGCCAGAGTGTCACAATGCCAGAGTGTCACAGTGCCAGAGTGTCACAATGCAGAACGGCACGGTGCCAGAGTGCCACAATGCCAGAGTGCCACAGTGCCAGAGTGTCACAGTGAAAGAGTGTCACAATGCAGAATGTCACAATGCCAGAGTGTCACGGTCCCAGAGTGTCACAATGCCAGAATGTGACTGTGCCAGAGTGTTACAATGACAGAGTGTCACAGTGCCAGAATGTCACAGTGCCAGAGAGTCACAATTCCAGAGTGTCACAGTGCCAGAGTGCCACAAAACCAGAATGCCACAATGCAGAGTGCCATAGTGCTAGAGTCACAATGCCAGAGTGTCACAGTGCCAGATTGTCACAGTGCTAGAGTGTCACAATGCCAGTGTCACAATGCAGAGTGTCACAATGCAGAGTGTCACAGTTCCAGAGTGCAACAATGAAGAATGTCACTGTGCCAGATCCCACAATGCAGAGTGCTATAGTGCCAGAGTGTCACAATGTCAGAGTATCACAGTGCCAGGGTGTGACAGTGCCAGAATGCAATAGTACCAGACTGTCACAGTGCCAGAGTGTCGCAGTACCAGAGCATCACAATACAGACTTTCACAGTGCGAGTGTCACAGTACCAGAGTGTCACAATACGAGTGTCACAATGCCAGAGCGTCACTGTGCCAGAGTGGCACAATGCCAGAATGTCGCAGTACCAGAGTATCACAATGCAGAGTGTCACAATGCAGTGTCACAGTGCCAGAGGGTCACAATGCAGAGTGTCACAATGCAGAGTGTTACAGTGGCACAGTGACACAGTGCCAGAATGTCGCAGTGCCAGAGTGTCCCAATACGAGTGTCACAATGCAGAGTGTCACACTGCCACAGTGTCACAGTGCCAGAATGTCACAGTGCCAGAGTGTCACAATACGAGTGTCACAATGCAGAGTGTCACAGGGCCAGAGTGTCACAATGCAGAGTGCCACTGTGCCAGAGTGTAACAATGCAGTGTCGCAATGCTATGTCACAGTGCCAGAGTGTCACAATGCAGACTCTCACAGTGCCAGAGTGTCACACTGCCAGTGTCACAGTGCCAGAATGTCACAGTGCCAGAGTGCTACAATGTCAGAGTGTCACAGTGCCAGAGAGTCAGAATGCCAGAGTGTGACAGTACCAGCGTGCAACAATGCAGAGGGCCAAAGTGCTAGAGCCACAATGCCAGAGTGCCACAGTGCTAGAGTGTCACAATGCCAGTGTCACAATGCAGAGTGTCACAATGCAGAGCGTTACAGGGCCACAGTGTCACAATGCCAGAGTATCACAGTGCCATAGTGTCACATTGCAGAATGTCACAGTGCCAGAGTGCCACAGTGCCAGAGTGTCACAATGCAAGAGTTTCACAGTGCCAGAGTGTCACAATGCAGAACGGCACGGTGCCAGAGTGCCACAATGCCAGAGTGTCACAGTGCCAGAGTGTCACAGGGCCAGAGTGTCACAATGCCAGAATGTCACAGTGCCAGTGTGTCACAATGCAGAGAGACACAATGCAGAGTGTCACAGTACCGGAGTGTCACAATGCAGAGTGTCACAGTGCCAGTGTGTCACAATGCAGAGTGTCATAATGCAGATTGTCACTGTGCCAGAGTGTCACAATGACAGAGCGTCACAGTGCCAGAATGTCACAGTGCCAGAGTGCTACAATGTCAGAGTGTCACAGTGCCAGAGAGTCAGAATGCCAGAGTGTGACAGTGCCAGAGTGCCACAATACCAGAGTGCAACAATGCAGAGGGCCAAAGTGCTAGAGCCACAATGCCAGAGTGCCACAGTGCTAGAGTGTCACAATGCCAGTGTCACAATGCAGAGTGTCACAATGTAGAGAGGCACAGTGCCAGAGTGTTACAATGCAGAATGTCACTGTGCCAGAGTGCTACAATGTCAGAGTGTCACAGTGCCAGAGAGTCAGAATGCCAGAGTGTGACAGTGCCAGAGTGCCACAATACCAGAGTGCAACAATGCAGAGGGCCAAAGTGCTAGAGCCACAATGCCAGAGTGCCACAGTGCTAGAGTGTCACAATGCCAGTGTCACAATGCAGAGTGTCACAATGTAGAGAGGCACAGTGCCAGAGTGTTACAAAGCAGAATGTCACTGTGCCAGAGTGTCACAATGCAGAGTATCACAATACAGAGTGTCACTGTGCCAGAGTGTCACAATGCAGAGTGTCGCATTGCAGAGAGTCACAGTGCTAGACTGTCACAGTGCCAGAGTGTCACAATGCAGAGAGTCACAGTGCCAGAGTGCCCCAATGCCAGAGTGTCACAGTGAAGAGTGTCACAGTGCCAGAGATTCACTATGACAGAGTGTCACAGGGCAGAGTGTCACAATGCCAGAGTGTCACAATGCGAGTGTCACAATGCCAGAGTGCCACTGTGCCAGAGTGTCACAATGCAGAGTGTCGCAATGCTATGTCACAGTGCCAGTGTCACAATGCAGACTCTCACAGTGCCAGAGTGTCACAGTGCCAGTGTCACAGTGCCAGAGTGTCACAATGCCAGAGTGTCACAGTGCCAGATTGTCACAATGCAGAGTGCCACTGTGCCAGAATGTCACATTACCAGAATGTCACAGTGCCAGAGTGTCACAATGCAGAGTGTCACAGTACCACAGTGTCACTGTGCTAGAGTGTCACAATGCCAGAGTCACAATGCAGAGTGTCACAATGCAGTGTGTTACAGTGCCAGAGTGTCACAATGCCAGACTCTCACAGTGCCAGAGTATCACAATGCAGAATGTCACAGTACCAGAGTGTCACAATGCAGAGTGTCACAATTCAGAGTGTCACAATGCCAGAGTGTCACAGTGCCAGAATGTCACAGTGCCAGAGTGTCACAATGCCAGAGTGTCACAGTGCCAGTGTGTCACAATGCAGAGTGCCACTGTGCCAGAGTGTCACAGTGCCAGAGTGTCACAATGCCAGAGTGTCACAGTGCCAGAATGTCACAGTGCCAGAGTGTCACAATGCAGAGTGTCACTGTTCTAGAGTGTCACAATGCAGAGTGTCACAATACAGTGTCACAGTGCCAGAGTGTCACAATGCAGAGTGTCACAATGCAAAGTCTCACAGTGCCAGTGTCACACTGCAGAGTGTCACAGTGCCAGTGTCACAGTGCCAGAGTGTCACAATGCAGAATGTCACTGTGCCAGAGTGTCACAATTCAGAGTGTCACAATATAGAGTGTCACAATGCAGAGTGTCACAATGCAGACTGTCACAGTGCCAGAGTGTCACAGTGCCAGAGTGTCACAATGCAGAGTGTCACAGTGCCAGAGTGCCACAATGCCAGAGTGTCACAGTGCCAGAGTATCACACTGCAGAATGTCACAATGCCAGAGTGTCACAGTCCCAGAGTGTCACAATGCCAGAGTGTCACAGTGCCAGTGTGTCACAATGCAGAGTGTCACAGTGTCAGAGTGTCACAATGCTATAGTGTCACAGTGCCAGAATGTCACAGTGCCAGAGAGTCGGAATGCCAGAGTGTGACAGTGCCAGAGTGCCACAATACCAGAGTGCAACAATGCAGAGGGCCAAAGTGCTAGAGCCACAATGCCAGAGTGCTACAGTGCTAGAGTGTCACAATGCCAGTGTCACAATGCAGAGTGTCACAATGTAGAGAGGCACAGTGCCAGAGTGTTACAATGCAGAATGTCACTGTGCCAGAGTGTCACAATGCAGAGTATCACAATACAGAGTGTCACAGTGCCAGTGTGTCACAATGCAGAGTGTCACAGTGTCAGAGTGTCACAATGCTATAGTGTCACAGTGCCAGAATGTCGCAGTGCCAGAGTGTCACAATGCGAGTGTCACAATGCAGAGTGTCACAGTGCCAGCGTGTCACAATGCCAGAGTGTCACAATGCCAGAGTGTCACAATGCAGAGTGCCACTGTGCCAGAGTGTCACAATGCAAAGAGTCACAATGCAATGTCACTGTGCCAGAGTGTCACAATGCAGAGTGCAACAGTGTCAGTGTCACAATGCAGACTCTCACAGTGCCAGAGTGTCACAGTGCCAGTGTCACAGTGCTAGAGTGTCACAATGCCAGTGTCACAATGTAGAGTGTCACAATGAAGAGTGTTACAGTGCCACAGTGTCACAATGCCAGAGTCTCACAGTGCCAGTGTCACAATGCAGAATGTCACAGTGCCAGAGTGTAACAATGCAGAGTGTCACAGTACCACAGTGTCACAGTGCCAGAATGTCGCAGTGCCAGAGTGTCACAATATGAGTGTCACAATTGCAGAGTGTCACAATCCCAGAGTGTCACAGTGCCAGAGAGTCACAATGCAGAGTGCCACTGTGCCAGAGTGTCACAATACCAGAATGTCACAGTGCCAGAGTGTCACATTGCAGAGTGTCACAATGCAGAGTGTCACAGTGCCAGAGTGTCACAATGCAGAGTGTCACAGTGCCAGTGTCACAGTACCAGAGTGTCATAATGCAGAGTGTCACAATGCAGTGCCACAGTGCCAGAGTGTCACAATGCAGAGTGTCACAGTACCAGAGTGTCACAATGCAGAGTGTCACATTGCAGTGCCACAGTGCCAGAGTGTCACAATGCCAGAGTGTCACAGTGCCAGAGTGTCACAATGGAGAGTGTCACAGTACCAGAGTGTCACAATGCAGAGAGTCACAATGCAGTGCCACAGTGCCAGAGTGTCACAATGCCAGAGTGTCACAGTGCCAGAGTGTCACAATGCAGAACGGCACGGTGCCAGAGTGCCACAATGCCAGAGTGCCACAGTGCCAGAGTGTCACAGTGAAAGAGTGTCACAATGCAGAATGTCACAATGCCAGAGTGTCACGGTCCCAGAGTGTCACAATGCCAGAATGTGACTGTGCCAGAGTGTTACAATGACAGAGTGTCACAGTGCCAGAATGTCACAGTGCCAGAGAGTCACAATTCCAGAGTGTCACAGTGCCAGAGTGCCACAAAACCAGAATGCCACAATGCAGAGTGCCATAGTGCTAGAGTCACAATGCCAGAGTGTCACAGTGCCAGATTGTCACAGTGCTAGAGTGTCACAATGCCAGTGTCACAATGCAGAGTGTCACAATGCAGAGTGTCACAGTTCCAGAGTGCAACAATGAAGAATGTCACTGTGCCAGATCCCACAATGCAGAGTGCTATAGTGCCAGAGTGTCACAATGTCAGAGTGTCACAGTGCCAGGGTGTGACAGTGCCAGAATGCAATAGTACCAGACTGTCACAGTGCCAGAGTGTCGCAGTACCAGAGCATCACAATACAGACTTTCACAGTGCGAGTGTCACAGTACCAGAGTGTCACAATACGAGTGTCACAATGCCAGAGCGTCACTGTGCCAGAGTGGCACAATGCCAGAATGTCGCAGTACCAGAGTATCACAATGCAGAGTGTCACAATGCAGTGTCACAGTGCCAGAGGGTCACAATGCAGAGTGTCACAATGCAGAGTGTTACAGTGGCACAGTGACACAGTGCCAGAATGTCGCAGTGCCAGAGTGTCCCAATACGAGTGTCACAATGCAGAGTGTCACACTGCCACAGTGTCACAGTGCCAGAATGTCACAGTGCCAGAGTGTCACAATACGAGTGTCACAATGCAGAGTGTCACAGGGCCAGAGTGTCACAATGCAGAGTGCCACTGTGCCAGAGTGTAACAATGCAGTGTCGCAATGCTATGTCACAGTGCCAGAGTGTCACAATGCAGACTCTCACAGTGCCAGAGTGTCACACTGCCAGTGTCACAGTGCCAGAATGTCACAGTGCCAGAGTGCTACAATGTCAGAGTGTCACAGTGCCAGAGAGTCAGAATGCCAGAGTGTGACAGTACCAGCGTGCAACAATGCAGAGGGCCAAAGTGCTAGAGCCACAATGCCAGAGTGCCACAGTGCTAGAGTGTCACAATGCCAGTGTCACAATGCAGAGTGTCACAATGCAGAGCGTTACAGGGCCACAGTGTCACAATGCCAGAGTATCACAGTGCCATAGTGTCACATTGCAGAATGTCACAGTGCCAGAGTGCCACAGTGCCAGAGTGTCACAATGCAAGAGTTTCACAGTGCCAGAGTGTCACAATGCAGAACGGCACGGTGCCAGAGTGCCACAATGCCAGAGTGTCACAGTGCCAGAGTGTCACAGGGCCAGAGTGTCACAATGCCAGAATGTCACAGTGCCAGTGTGTCACAATGCAGAGAGACACAATGCAGAGTGTCACAGTACCGGAGTGTCACAATGCAGAGTGTCACAGTGCCAGTGTGTCACAATGCAGAGTGTCATAATGCAGATTGTCACTGTGCCAGAGTGTCACAATGACAGAGCGTCACAGTGCCAGAATGTCACAGTGCCAGAGTGCTACAATGTCAGAGTGTCACAGTGCCAGAGAGTCAGAATGCCAGAGTGTGACAGTGCCAGAGTGCCACAATACCAGAGTGCAACAATGCAGAGGGCCAAAGTGCTAGAGCCACAATGCCAGAGTGCCACAGTGCTAGAGTGTCACAATGCCAGTGTCACAATGCAGAGTGTCACAATGTAGAGAGGCACAGTGCCAGAGTGTTACAATGCAGAATGTCACTGTGCCAGAGTGCTACAATGTCAGAGTGTCACAGTGCCAGAGAGTCAGAATGCCAGAGTGTGACAGTGCCAGAGTGCCACAATACCAGAGTGCAACAATGCAGAGGGCCAAAGTGCTAGAGCCACAATGCCAGAGTGCCACAGTGCTAGAGTGTCACAATGCCAGTGTCACAATGCAGAGTGTCACAATGTAGAGAGGCACAGTGCCAGAGTGTTACAAAGCAGAATGTCACTGTGCCAGAGTGTCACAATGCAGAGTATCACAATACAGAGTGTCACTGTGCCAGAGTGTCACAATGCAGAGTGTCGCATTGCAGAGAGTCACAGTGCTAGACTGTCACAGTGCCAGAGTGTCACAATGCAGAGAGTCACAGTGCCAGAGTGCCCCAATGCCAGAGTGTCACAGTGAAGAGTGTCACAGTGCCAGAGATTCACTATGACAGAGTGTCACAGGGCAGAGTGTCACAATGCCAGAGTGTCACAATGCGAGTGTCACAATGCCAGAGTGCCACTGTGCCAGAGTGTCACAATGCAGAGTGTCGCAATGCTATGTCACAGTGCCAGTGTCACAATGCAGACTCTCACAGTGCCAGAGTGTCACAGTGCCAGTGTCACAGTGCCAGAGTGTCACAATGCCAGAGTGTCACAGTGCCAGATTGTCACAATGCAGAGTGCCACTGTGCCAGAATGTCACATTACCAGAATGTCACAGTGCCAGAGTGTCACAATGCAGAGTGTCACAGTACCACAGTGTCACTGTGCTAGAGTGTCACAATGCCAGAGTCACAATGCAGAGTGTCACAATGCAGTGTGTTACAGTGCCAGAGTGTCACAATGCCAGACTCTCACAGTGCCAGAGTATCACAATGCAGAATGTCACAGTACCAGAGTGTCACAATTCAGAGTGTCACAATGCCAGAGTGTCACAGTGCCAGAATGTCACAGTGCCAGAGTGTCACAATGCCAGAGTGTCACAGTGCCAGTGTGTCACAATGCAGAGTGCCACTGTGCCAGAGTGTCACAGTGCCAGAGTGTCACAATGCCAGAGTGTCACAGTGCCAGAATGTCACAGTGCCAGAGTGTCACAATGCAGAGTGTCACTGTTCTAGAGTGTCACAATGCAGAGTGTCACAATACAGTGTCACAGTGCCAGAGTGTCACAATGCAGAGTGTCACAATGCAAAGTCTCACAGTGCCAGTGTCACACTGCAGAGTGTCACAGTGCCAGTGTCACAGTGCCAGAGTGTCACAATGCAGAATGTCACTGTGCCAGAGTGTCACAATTCAGAGTGTCACAATATAGAGTGTCACAATGCAGAGTGTCACAATGCAGACTGTCACAGTGCCAGAGTGTCACAGTGCCAGAGTGTCACAATGCAGAGTGTCACAGTGCCAGAGTGCCACAATGCCAGAGTGTCACAGTGCCAGAGTATCACACTGCAGAATGTCACAATGCCAGAGTGTCACAGTCCCAGAGTGTCACAATGCCAGAGTGTCACAGTGCCAGTGTGTCACAATGCAGAGTGTCACAGTGTCAGAGTGTCACAATGCTATAGTGTCACAGTGCCAGAATGTCACAGTGCCAGAGAGTCGGAATGCCAGAGTGTGACAGTGCCAGAGTGCCACAATACCAGAGTGCAACAATGCAGAGGGCCAAAGTGCTAGAGCCACAATGCCAGAGTGCTACAGTGCTAGAGTGTCACAATGCCAGTGTCACAATGCAGAGTGTCACAATGTAGAGAGGCACAGTGCCAGAGTGTTACAATGCAGAATGTCACTGTGCCAGAGTGTCACAATGCAGAGTATCACAATACAGAGTGTCACAGTGCCAGTGTGTCACAATGCAGAGTGTCACAGTGTCAGAGTGTCACAATGCTATAGTGTCACAGTGCCAGAATGTCGCAGTGCCAGAGTGTCACAATGCGAGTGTCACAATGCAGAGTGTCACAGTGCCAGCGTGTCACAATGCCAGAGTGTCACAATGCCAGAGTGTCACAATGCAGAGAGTCACAGTGCCAGAGTGCCCCAATGCCAGAGTGTCACAGTGAAGAGTGTCACAGTGCCAGAGATTCACAATGACAGAGTGTCACAGGGCAGAGTGTCACAATGCCAGAGTGTCACAATGCGAGTGTCACAATGCAGAGTGTCACAGTGCCAGAGTGTCACAGTGCCAGAGTGTCACAATGCAGAGTGTCACAGTTCCAGAATGTCACAATGACAGAGTGTCACAGTCCCAGAGTGTCACAATGCAGAGTGCCACTGTGCCAGAGTGTCACAATGCAGTGTCGCAATGCTATGTCACAGTGCCAGAGTGTCACAATGCAGAGTGTCACAGTTGCAGAGTGTCACAATCCCAGAATGTCACAGTGCCAGAGAGTCACAATGCAGAGTGCCACTGTGCCAGAGTGTCACAATACCAGAATGTCACAGTGCCAGAGTGTCACACTGCAGAGTGTCACAATGCAGAGTGTCACAGTGCCAGTGTCACAGTGCCAGAGACACAATGCAGAGTGTCACAATACAGAGTCTCACAGTGCCGAGTGCCACTGTGCCAGAGTGTCACAATACCAGAATGTCACAGTGCCAGAGTGTCACAATGCCAGAGTGTCACAGTGCCAGAATGCCACAGTACCAGAGTGTCACAATGCCAGAGTTTCACAGTGCCAGAATGTCACAGTGCCAGAGTGTCACAATACAGAGTGTCACAGTGCCAGAGTGTCACAATGCAGAGTGTCACAATGCAGAGTGTCACAGTGCCAGAGTGTCACAATGCAGAGTGCCACTGTGCCAGAGTGCCACAATGCAGAGAGTCGCAATGCAATGTCACAGTGCCAGAGTGTCACAATGCAGAGTGCCACAGTGCCAGAGTGTCACAATGCAGACTCTCACAGTGCCAGAGTGTCACAATGCCAGTGTCACAATGCATAGTGTCACAATGCAGAGTGTTACAGTGCCACAGTGTCACAGTGCCAGAATGTCGCAGTGCTAGAGTGTCACAATACGAGTGTCACAATGCAGAGTGTCACAGTGCCAGTGTGTCACTATACCAGAGAATGACAATGCAGAATGTCACTCTGCTAGAGTGTCACAATGCAGAGCGTCACAGTCCCAGAGTGTCACAATGCAGAGTGCCACTGTGCCAGAGTGTCACAATGCAGTGTCGCAATGCTACGTCACAGTGCCAGAGTGTTACAATGCAGACTCTCACAGTGCCAGAGTGTCACAGTGCCAGTGTCACAGTGCTAGAGTGCCACAATGCCAGTGTCACAATGCAGTGTGTCACAATGCAGAGTGTTACAGTGCCACAGTGTCACAATGCCAGAGTCTCACAGTGCCATAGTGTCACAATGCAGAATGTCACAGTGCCAGAGTGTCACAATGCAGAGTGTCACAATGCAGAGTACCACTTTGCCAGAGTGTCACAATGCAGAGAGACGCAATGCAATGTCACAGTGCCAGAGTGTCTCAATGCAGAGTGTCGCAATGCTATGTCACAGTGCCAGAGTGTCACAATGCAGACTCTCACAGGGCCAGAGTTTCACACTGACAGTGCCTCAGTGCTAGAGTGTCACAATGCCAGTGTCACAATGTAGAGTGTTACAGTGCCACAGTGTCACAATGCCAGAGTCTCACAGTGCCATAGTGTCACAATGCAGAATGTCACAGTGCCAGAGTGCCACAGTGCCAGAGTGTCACAATGCCAGAGTTTCACAGTGCCAGAGTGTCACAATGCAGAACGGCACGGTGCCAGAGTGCCACAATGCCAGAGTGTCACAGTGCCAGAGTGTCACAGGGCCAGAGTGTCACAATGCCAGAATGTCACAGTGCCAGTGTGTCACAATGCAGAGAGACACAATGCAGAGTGTCACAGTACCGGAGTGTCACAATGCAGAGTGTCACAGTGCCAGTGTGTCACAATGCAGAGTGTCATAATGCAGATTGTCACTGTGCCAGAGTGTCACAATGACAGAGCGTCACAGTGCCAGAATGTCAAAGTGCCAGAGTGCTACAATGTCAGAGTGTCACAGTGCCAGAGTGTCACAATGCAGTGTCGCAATGCTACGTCACAGTGCCAGAGTGTCACAATGCCGACTCTCACAGTGCCAGAGTGTCACAGTGCCCGTGTCACAGTGCTAGAGTGCCACAATGCCAGTGTCACAATGCAGAGTGTCACAATGCAGAGTGTTACAGTGCCAAAGTGTCACAATGCCAGAGTCGCACAGTGCCATAGTGTCACAATGCAGAATGTCACAGTGCCAGAGTGTCACAATGCAGAGTGTCACAATGCAGAGTACCACTTTGCCAGAGTGTCACAATGCAGAGAGACGCAATGCAATGTCACAGTGCCAGAGTGTCTCCATGCAGAGTGTCGCAATGCTATGTCACAGTGCCAGAGTGTCACAATGCAGACTCTCACAGGGCCAGAGTTTCACACTGACAGTGCCTCAGTGCTAGAGTGTCACAATGCCAGTGTCACAATGCAGAGTGTCACAATGTAGAGCGTTACAGTGCCACAGTGTCACAATGCCAGAGTCTCACAGTGCCATAGTGTCACAATGCAGAATGTCACAGTGCCAGAGTGCCACAGTGCCAGAGTGTCACAATGCCAGAGTTTCACAGTGCCAGAGTGTCACAATGCAGAACGGCACGGTGCCAGAGTGCCACAATGCCAGAGTGTCACAGTGCCAGAGTGTCACAGGGCCAGAGAGTCACAATGCAGAGTGTCACAGTACCAGAGTGTCACAATGCAGAGTGTCACATTGCAGTGCCACAGTGCCAGAGTGTCACAATGCCAGAGTGTCACAGTGCCAGAGTGTCACAATGGAGAGTGTCACAGTACCAGAGTGTCACAATGCAGAGAGTCACAATGCAGTGCCACAGTGCCAGAGTGTCACAATGCCAGAGTGTCACAGTGCCAGAGTGTCACAATGCAGAATGTCACAATGCCAGAGTGTCACGGTCCCAGAGTGTCACAATGCCAGAATGTGACTGTGCCAGAGTGTTACAATGACAGAGTGTCACAGTGCCAGAATGTCACAGTGCCAGAGAGTCACAATTCCAGAGTGTCACAGTGCCAGAGTGCCACAAAACCAGAATGCCACAATGCAGAGTGCCATAGTGCTAGAGTCACAATGCCAGAGTGTCACAGTGCCAGATTGTCACAGTGCTAGAGTGTCACAATGCCAGTGTCACAATGCAGAGTGTCACAATGCAGAGTGTCACAGTTCCAGAGTGCAACAATGAAGAATGTCACTGTGCCAGATCCCACAATGCAGAGTGCTATAGTGCCAGAGTGTCACAATGTCAGAGTGTCACAGTGCCAGGGTGTGACAGTGCCAGAATGCAATAGTACCAGACTGTCACAGTGCCAGAGTGTCGCAGTACCAGAGCATCACAATACAGACTTTCACAGTGCGAGTGTCACAGTACCAGAGTGTCACAATACGAGTGTCACAATGCCAGAGCGTCACTGTGCCAGAGTGGCACAATGCCAGAATGTCGCAGTACCAGAGTATCACAATGCAGAGTGTCACAATGCAGTGTCACAGTGCCAGAGGGTCACAATGCAGAGTGTCACAATGCAGAGTGTTACAGTGGCACAGTGACACAGTGCCAGAATGTCGCAGTGCCAGAGTGTCCCAATACGAGTGTCACAATGCAGAGTGTCACACTGCCACAGTGTCACAGTGCCAGAATGTCACAGTGCCAGAGTGTCACAATACGAGTGTCACAATGCAGAGTGTCACAGGGCCAGAGTGTCACAATGCAGAGTGCCACTGTGCCAGAGTGTAACAATGCAGTGTCGCAATGCTATGTCACAGTGCCAGAGTGTCACAATGCAGACTCTCACAGTGCCAGAGTGTCACACTGCCAGTGTCACAGTGCCAGAATGTCACAGTGCCAGAGTGCTACAATGTCAGAGTGTCACAGTGCCAGAGAGTCAGAATGCCAGAGTGTGACAGTACCAGCGTGCAACAATGCAGAGGGCCAAAGTGCTAGAGCCACAATGCCAGAGTGCCACAGTGCTAGAGTGTCACAATGCCAGTGTCACAATGCAGAGTGTCACAATGCAGAGCGTTACAGGGCCACAGTGTCACAATGCCAGAGTATCACAGTGCCATAGTGTCACATTGCAGAATGTCACAGTGCCAGAGTGCCACAGTGCCAGAGTGTCACAATGCAAGAGTTTCACAGTGCCAGAGTGTCACAATGCAGAACGGCACGGTGCCAGAGTGCCACAATGCCAGAGTGTCACAGTGCCAGAGTGTCACAGGGCCAGAGTGTCACAATGCCAGAATGTCACAGTGCCAGTGTGTCACAATGCAGAGAGACACAATGCAGAGTGTCACAGTACCGGAGTGTCACAATGCAGAGTGTCACAGTGCCAGTGTGTCACAATGCAGAGTGTCATAATGCAGATTGTCACTGTGCCAGAGTGTCACAATGACAGAGCGTCACAGTGCCAGAATGTCACAGTGCCAGAGTGCTACAATGTCAGAGTGTCACAGTGCCAGAGATTCAGAATGCCAGAGTGTGACAGTGCCAGAGTGCCACAATACCAGAGTGCAACAATGCAGAGGGCCAAAGTGCTAGAGCCACAATGCCAGAGTGCCACAGTGCTAGAGTGTCACAATGCCAGTGTCACAATGCAGAGTGTCACAATGTAGAGAGGCACAGTGCCAGAGTGTTACAATGCAGAATGTCACTGTGCCAGAGTGCTACAATGTCAGAGTGTCACAGTGCCAGAGAGTCAGAATGCCAGAGTGTGACAGTGCCAGAGTGCCACAATACCAGAGTGCAACAATGCAGAGGGCCAAAGTGCTAGAGCCACAATGCCAGAGTGCCACAGTGCTAGAGTGTCACAATGCCAGTGTCACAATGCAGAGTGTCACAATGTAGAGAGGCACAGTGCCAGAGTGTTACAAAGCAGAATGTCACTGTGCCAGAGTGTCACAATGCAGAGTATCACAATACAGAGTGTCACTGTGCCAGAGTGTCACAATGCAGAGTGTCGCATTGCAGAGAGTCACAGTGCTAGACTGTCACAGTGCCAGAGTGTCACAATGCAGAGAGTCACAGTGCCAGAGTGCCCCAATGCCAGAGTGTCACAGTGAAGAGTGTCACAGTGCCAGAGATTCACTATGACAGAGTGTCACAGGGCAGAGTGTCACAATGCCAGAGTGTCACAATGCGAGTGTCACAATGCCAGAGTGCCACTGTGCCAGAGTGTCACAATGCAGAGTGTCGCAATGCTATGTCACAGTGCCAGTGTCACAATGCAGACTCTCACAGTGCCAGAGTGTCACAGTGCCAGTGTCACAGTGCCAGAGTGTCACAATGCCAGAGTGTCACAGTGCCAGATTGTCACAATGCAGAGTGCCACTGTGCCAGAATGTCACATTACCAGAATGTCACAGTGCCAGAGTGTCACAATGCAGAGTGTCACAGTACCACAGTGTCACTGTGCTAGAGTGTCACAATGCCAGAGTCACAATGCAGAGTGTCACAATGCAGTGTGTTACAGTGCCAGAGTGTCACAATGCCAGACTCTCACAGTGCCAGAGTATCACAATGCAGAATGTCACAGTACCAGAGTGTCACAATTCAGAGTGTCACAATGCCAGAGTGTCACAGTGCCAGAATGTCACAGTGCCAGAGTGTCACAATGCCAGAGTGTCACAGTGCCAGTGTGTCACAATGCAGAGTGCCACTGTGCCAGAGTGTCACAGTGCCAGAGTGTCACAATGCCAGAGTGTCACAGTGCCAGAATGTCACAGTGCCAGAGTGTCACAATGCAGAGTGTCACTGTTCTAGAGTGTCACAATGCAGAGTGTCACAATACAGTGTCACAGTGCCAGAGTGTCACAATGCAGAGTGTCACAATGCAAAGTCTCACAGTGCCAGTGTCACACTGCAGAGTGTCACAGTGCCAGTGTCACAGTGCCAGAGTGTCACAATGCAGAATGTCACTGTGCCAGAGTGTCACAATTCAGAGTGTCACAATATAGAGTGTCACAATGCAGAGTGTCACAATGCAGACTGTCACAGTGCCAGAGTGTCACAGTGCCAGAGTGTCACAATGCAGAGTGTCACAGTGCCAGAGTGCCACAATGCCAGAGTGTCACAGTGCCAGAGTATCACACTGCAGAATGTCACAATGCCAGAGTGTCACAGTCCCAGAGTGTCACAATGCCAGAGTGTCACAGTGCCAGTGTGTCACAATGCAGAGTGTCACAGTGTCAGAGTGTCACAATGCTATAGTGTCACAGTGCCAGAATGTCACAGTGCCAGAGAGTCGGAATGCCAGAGTGTGACAGTGCCAGAGTGCCACAATACCAGAGTGCAACAATGCAGAGGGCCAAAGTGCTAGAGCCACAATGCCAGAGTGCTACAGTGCTAGAGTGTCACAATGCCAGTGTCACAATGCAGAGTGTCACAATGTAGAGAGGCACAGTGCCAGAGTGTTACAATGCAGAATGTCACTGTGCCAGAGTGTCACAATGCAGAGTATCACAATACAGAGTGTCACAGTGCCAGTGTGTCACAATGCAGAGTGTCACAGTGTCAGAGTGTCACAATGCTATAGTGTCACAGTGCCAGAATGTCGCAGTGCCAGAGTGTCACAATGCGAGTGTCACAATGCAGAGTGTCACAGTGCCAGCGTGTCACAATGCCAGAGTGTCACAATGCCAGAGTGTCACAATGCAGAGAGTCACAGTGCCAGAGTGCCCCAATGCCAGAGTGTCACAGTGAAGAGTGTCACAGTGCCAGAGATTCACAATGACAGAGTGTCACAGGGCAGAGTGTCACAATGCCAGAGTGTCACAATGCGAGTGTCACAATGCAGAGTGTCACAGTGCCAGAGTGTCACAGTGCCAGAGTGTCACAATGCAGAGTGTCACAGTTCCAGAATGTCACAATGACAGAGTGTCACAGTCCCAGAGTGTCACAATGCAGAGTGCCACTGTGCCAGAGTGTCACAATGCAGTGTCGCAATGCTATGTCACAGTGCCAGAGTGTCACAATGCAGAGTGTCACAGTTGCAGAGTGTCACAATCCCAGAATGTCACAGTGCCAGAGAGTCACAATGCAGAGTGCCACTGTGCCAGAGTGTCACAATACCAGAATGTCACAGTGCCAGAGTGTCACACTGCAGAGTGTCACAATGCAGAGTGTCACAGTGCCAGTGTCACAGTGCCAGAGACACAATGCAGAGTGTCACAATACAGAGTCTCACAGTGCCGAGTGCCACTGTGCCAGAGTGTCACAATACCAGAATGTCACAGTGCCAGAGTGTCACAATGCCAGAGTGTCACAGTGCCAGAATGCCACAGTACCAGAGTGTCACAATGCCAGAGTTTCACAGTGCCAGAATGTCACAGTGCCAGAGTGTCACAATACAGAGTGTCACAGTGCCAGAGTGTCACAATGCAGAGTGTCACAATGCAGAGTGTCACAGTGCCAGAGTGTCACAATGCAGAGTGCCACTGTGCCAGAGTGCCACAATGCAGAGAGTCGCAATGCAATGTCACAGTGCCAGAGTGTCACAATGCAGAGTGCCACAGTGCCAGAGTGTCACAATGCAGACTCTCACAGTGCCAGAGTGTCACAATGCCAGTGTCACAATGCATAGTGTCACAATGCAGAGTGTTACAGTGCCACAGTGTCACAGTGCCAGAATGTCGCAGTGCTAGAGTGTCACAATACGAGTGTCACAATGCAGAGTGTCACAGTGCCAGTGTGTCACTATACCAGAGAATGACAATGCAGAATGTCACTCTGCTAGAGTGTCACAATGCAGAGCGTCACAGTCCCAGAGTGTCACAATGCAGAGTGCCACTGTGCCAGAGTGTCACAATGCAGTGTCGCAATGCTACGTCACAGTGCCAGAGTGTTACAATGCAGACTCTCACAGTGCCAGAGTGTCACAGTGCCAGTGTCACAGTGCTAGAGTGCCACAATGCCAGTGTCACAATGCAGTGTGTCACAATGCAGAGTGTTACAGTGCCACAGTGTCACAATGCCAGAGTCTCACAGTGCCATAGTGTCACAATGCAGAATGTCACAGTGCCAGAGTGTCACAATGCAGAGTGTCACAATGCAGAGTACCACTTTGCCAGAGTGTCACAATGCAGAGAGACGCAATGCAATGTCACAGTGCCAGAGTGTCTCAATGCAGAGTGTCGCAATGCTATGTCACAGTGCCAGAGTGTCACAATGCAGACTCTCACAGGGCCAGAGTTTCACACTGACAGTGCCTCAGTGCTAGAGTGTCACAATGCCAGTGTCACAATGCAGAGTGTCACAATGTAGAGTGTTACAGTGCCACAGTGTCACAATGCCAGAGTCTCACAGTGCCATAGTGTCACAATGCAGAATGTCACAGTGCCAGAGTGCCACAGTGCCAGAGTGTCACAATGCCAGAGTTTCACAGTGCCAGAGTGTCACAATGCAGAACGGCACGGTGCCAGAGTGCCACAATGCCAGAGTGTCACAGTGCCAGAGTGTCACAGGGCCAGAGTGTCACAATGCCAGAATGTCACAGTGCCAGTGTGTCACAATGCAGAGAGACACAATGCAGAGTGTCACAGTACCGGAGTGTCACAATGCAGAGTGTCACAGTGCCAGTGTGTCACAATGCAGAGTGTCATAATGCAGATTGTCACTGTGCCAGAGTGTCACAATGACAGAGCGTCACAGTGCCAGAATGTCAAAGTGCCAGAGTGCTACAATGTCAGAGTGTCACAGTGCCAGAGTGTCACAATGCAGTGTCGCAATGCTACGTCACAGTGCCAGAGTGTCACAATGCCGACTCTCACAGTGCCAGAGTGTCACAGTGCCCGTGTCACAGTGCTAGAGTGCCACAATGCCAGTGTCACAATGCAGAGTGTCACAATGCAGAGTGTTACAGTGCCAAAGTGTCACAATGCCAGAGTCGCACAGTGCCATAGTGTCACAATGCAGAATGTCACAGTGCCAGAGTGTCACAATGCAGAGTGTCACAATGCAGAGTACCACTTTGCCAGAGTGTCACAATGCAGAGAGACGCAATGCAATGTCACAGTGCCAGAGTGTCTCCATGCAGAGTGTCGCAATGCTATGTCACAGTGCCAGAGTGTCACAATGCAGACTCTCACAGGGCCAGAGTTTCACACTGACAGTGCCTCAGTGCTAGAGTGTCACAATGCCAGTGTCACAATGCAGAGTGTCACAATGTAGAGCGTTACAGTGCCACAGTGTCACAATGCCAGAGTCTCACAGTGCCATAGTGTCACAATGCAGAATGTCACAGTGCCAGAGTGCCACAGTGCCAGAGTGTCACAATGCCAGAGTTTCACAGTGCCAGAGTGTCACAATGCAGAACGGCACGGTGCCAGAGTGCCACAATGCCAGAGTGTCACAGTGCCAGAGTGTCACAGGGCCAGAGTGTCACAATGCCAGAATGTCACAGTGCCAGTGTGTCACAATGCAGAGAGACACAATGCAGAGTGTCACAGTACCGGAGTGTCACAATGCAGAGTGTCACAGTGCCAGTGTGTCACAATGCAGAGTGTCATAATGCAGATTGTCACTGTGCCAGAGTGTCACAATGACAGAGCGTCACAGTGCCAGAATGTCACAGTGCCAGAGTGCTACAATGTCAGAGTGTCACAGTGCCAGAGAGTCAGAATGCCAGAGCGTGACAGTGCCAGAGTGCCACAATACCAGAGTGCAACAATGCAGAGGGCCAAAGTGCTAGAGCCACAATGCCAGAGTGCCACAGTGCTAGAGTGTCACAATGCCAGTGTCACAATGCAGAGTGTCACAATGTAGAGAGGCACAGTGCCAGAGTGTTACAATGCAGAATGTCACTGTGCCAGTGTCACAATGCAGAGTATCACAATACAGAGTGTCACTGTGCCAGAGTGTCACAATGCAGAGTGTCACATTGCAGAGAGTCACAGTGCTAGACTGTCACAGTGCCAGAGTATCACAATGCAGAGAGTCACAGTGCCAGAGTGCCCCAATGCCAGAGTGTCACAGTGAAGAGAGTCACAGTTCCAGAGATTCACAATGACAGAGTGTCACAGGGCAGAGTGTCACAATGCCAGAGTGTCACAATGCGAGTGTCACAATGCCAGAGTGTCACAGTGCCAGAGTGTCACAATGCAGAGTGTCACAGTTCCAGAATGTCACAATGACAGAGTGTCACAGTCCCAGAGTGTCACAAGGCAGAGTGCCACTGTGCCAGAGCGTCACAATGCAGTGTCGCAATGCTATGTCACAGTGCCAGAGTGTCACAATATAGAATAGAATATAGAATATAGAATAAACCAGGTTGGAAGAGACCTTCAAGATCATCGCGTCCAACCTATCACCCAACACCACCCAATCAACTAACCCATGTAACCAAGCACCCCATCAAGTCTCCTCCTGAACACCTCCAGTGACGGCGACTCCACCACCTCCCCAGGCAGCCCATTCCAATGGGCAATCACTCTCTCCGTGTAAAACTTCCTCCTGACCTTCAGCCTGAACTTCCCCTGGCGCAGCCTGAGACTGTGTCCTCTTGTTCTGGTGCTGGCTGCCTGGGAGAAGAGACCAACCTCTGCCTGTTTACAACCTCCCTTCAGGTAGTTGTAGAGAGCAATAAGGTCACCCCTGAGTCTCCTCCTCTCCAGGCTAAGCAGCCCCAGATCCCTCAGTCTTTCCTCATAGGGCTTGTGTTCCAAGCCCCTCACTAACTTTGTTGCCCTTCTCTGGACTCGTTCCAGCAAGTCAACATCCTTCTTAAACTGAGTGGCCCAGAACTGGACACAGTACTCGAGGTGTGGCCTAACCAGTGCAGTGTACAGGGGCAGAATGACCTCCCTGCTCCTGCTGGCCACACTGTTCTTAATGCAGTCCAGGATGCCATTGGCCCTCCTGGCTGCCTGGGCACACTGCAGGCTCATGTTCATCCTACCATCAACCAGCACCCCCAGGTCCCTCTCTGCCTGGCTGCTCTCCAGCCACTCTGACCCCAGCCTGTAGCACTGCATGGGGTTGTTGTGGCCAATGTGCAGAACCCGGCACTTGGATGCGTTAAATCTCATGCCATTGGACTCTGCCCATCTGTCCAGCCTGTCGAGGTCCCTCTGCAGAGCCTCTCTACCCTCCAGCAGATCAACTCCTGTCCCCAGCTTGGTGTCATCAGCAAATTTACTGATGATAGACTCAATGCCCTCATCCAGATCATCAATAAAGATGTTAAAGAGCATGGGGCCCAGCACTGATCCCTGGGGGACTCCGCTACTGACTGGCTGCCAGCTGGATGTGACACCATTCACCACCACTCTCTGGGTTCGGCCATCCAGCCAGTTCCTAACCCAGCTCAGAGTGCTGCTGTCCAAGCCATGGGCTGACAGCTTGGCCAGGAGTTTGCTATGGGGGACGGTGTCAAAGGCCTTGCTGAGGTCCAGGTAAACTACATCCACAGGCCTCCCCACATCCACCAGGCGGGTCACCTGATCATAGAAGGAGATCAGGTTGGTCACGCAGGACCTGCCCTTCCTAAATCCATGTTGGCTGAGCCTGATCCCTTGGCCATCCTGTAAGTGTTGTGTTATTGCACTCAGGATGACCTGTTCCATGATCTTGCCTGGCACTGAGGTCAGGCTGACAGGCCTGTAATTCCCTGGCTCATCCAACCGGCCCTTCTTATGGATGGGCACCACGTTGGCCAGCTTCCAGTCCTCTGGAACCTTGCCAGTGAGCCAGGACTGCTGAAAAATGATGGAGAGCGGCTTGGCCAGCTCCTCTGACAGCTCCCTCAGCACCCTAGGATGGATCCCATCTGGTCCCATGGACTTGTGGGGATCCAGGCGGCTGAGCAGATCACCAACTACCCCATTTTGGAACAGTGGAAAACTATGCTGCTCCCTGGCTCCTTCTGCCAGCTCTGCAGGCCAGCTGTCTGGAAGACATTCTGTCCTGCTAGTAAAAATTGAGGCAAAGAAGGTGTTAAGTATCTCTGCCTTTTCCTCATCCCTTATCACAACGTTCCCCTCTGTGTCCACCAAGGAGTGGAGGTTGTCTCTGCCCTTCCTCTTACTATTAATGTATTTATAGAAGGACTTTTTGTTGTCCTTCACAGCAGAGGCCAGACTAAGCTCCAAATGCGCTTTTGCCTCCCTAATTTTCTTCCTGCAAGACCTAGCAACATCCTTAAATTTTTCACGGGTTGCCTCCCCTTTCTTCCAAAGGTGATACACCCTCTTTTTTTCCCTTAGTTCCATTAAAAGTTCATTACCCATCCAGGCTGGCCGTCTGCCCCGGCGGCTCATCTTCCGGCACATTGGCACAGCCTGTCCCTGAGCCTTCAACAGTTCTTCCTTGAAGTAGGACCAGCTCTCCTGGACCCCTTTGTTTTTAAGGGCTTTATCCCAAGGAACCCTCTGAATTAGTTCCTTGAGTAGCCTGAAGTCCGCCCTCCGGAAATCCAGAGTGGAGGTCTTCTTGCTACCCTTCCTAGCTTGATCAAATAATGAGAATTCAATTATCTCGTGGTCACTGGCCCCTAAGCACCCTCCGACCACCACATCACCCACCAACCCTTCCCTATTGGTGAAGAGGAGGTCAAGCATAGCCTTGCCCCTGGTAGGCTCTCGCAGCACCTGGGATAAGAAGCTGTCCTCCATGCATTCTAAGAACCTCCTAGATTGCCACTTCTCTGCTATGTTAAGATCCCAGCAGATATCAGGCAAGTTGAAGTCACCCATGAGAACAAGGTCAGGCGATCTTGAGACAGCCTTAAGCTGCCTATAGAATGACTCATCAACATCCTTCTCCTGGTTGGGTGGTCTATAACAGGCTCCAACCAGGATGTCAGCCCTGTTGGCCTTCCCTCTAATTCTTACCCACAGGCACTCAACCCTATCATCCCTAATCTCCGTCTCAATGGCATCTAGTGCCTCCCTGACATACAGGGCCACCCCTCCACCCCTTCTTCCTTGCCTGTCTCTCCTGAAGAGCCTGTAGCCATCAATTGCAGCACTCCAGTCATGTGAGTCGTCCCACCACGTCTCTGTGATGGCAACTACATCATAACTTTCCTGCTGCAGCAAGGCTTCCAGCTCCTCTTGTTTGTTGCCCATGCTTCGTGCATTAGTGTACATGCACTTCAGCCGGGCTGCTGGTTTCACCTCTGGCTCTGGCTTATCACCCCCAGACCCCAGCCTGGGGGGACTGGTTTCAACCCCTTCCCCCTTTGAAACTAGTTTAAAGCCCTGTCTATGAGACCTGCCAATTCCCTCCCCAGAATCTTTTTCCCTTTGAGGGATAGGCCCTTCTCGTACACTCTGATCTTACCCCTCCTCTGGGACAGATGTGCTCCATCTGTTGCCAGCTGGCCTGGTGCAGCAGAAAGTTTTTCAAGATCAAAAAACCCAAAATTCTTTTGCCTGCACCAGCCTCTAAGCCACTTGTTGACTTCAGCTGCTGACCTGTTCCTTATGGTATTCCCACCTGCAACTAAGGGTATAGACGAAAAAATTATTTGTGCCCCTGATCCCTCAACCAGGTCTCCCAGGGCCTTGAAGTCATCTTTGATAGCCCTGGGAGTTCTGGTTGCAACATCATCATTCCCTAACTGCATAACTATCAAGGGATAATAGTCAGAGGGCTGCACCATACCAGGCAGTCTTCTGGTAACATCTCCAACCATGGCTCCTGGAAGGGAACAAACCTCCCTGTCAATAGGGTCTGGCCGACATATGGGGCCCTCTGTTCCCCGCAGGAGGGAATCGCCAATAACAATTACCCTCCTCTTTTTTTTAAGGGAGCAAGTCCTGATGCCGGGGGAAGGCTGTTTAAGCTTAGGCTGTTTCACCTTAGGTCGTTTCACCTTAGGCTGTTTTGCCACAGGGAAAACCCCAGATGGCGTGCCCTCCGATATCAGAATCACCTCACCCTCAACCTCCAATGCCCCGTACTTGTTTTCCAAGGGCAGTGGGGGGGGTGAGAGGGGGCAAGGAGGTTTAACCTTGCATCTTTTGATAGGAACCTGCATCCATTCCCCTCTTCTTTTTGGATAACTGGCCTCTGCTGGGGGGGCCTGCAGAGCCTGGTTACTCAAGTTTGTTACCCTTCTGCAATTGCATACATCTCTAAGTCTAGCAACCTTATCCTTCAGTCCAGCCACCACGCTAAGCAGACAGTCAATCTGCTCACACCTAAAGCAGGAGCCGTCCCCTCTACCCTGCATCTCAAGTGCCAGGTTCCAGCACTGTCTGCAGCTAGATGCCTGGACACCTACCTCTTGCTTATGACACCTACCTATCTGCTTATATTCCCCCTCAGTCTGAGTCGAGACTGACTTTTTAAAGGAGTTATTGCGGCGAGTTACCACCATGGCTAGCCCTGCCCACCGGACCTACTGGAGAATGTTGGTTTTTTTTTAAAAAAGTGTGGCGGCGCGCGCGTCCGAGCGAGAATTCGGGCTGAAATGGAAGCTGCCGCGAGCTGCCGCGGGCTTTGAAACTGCCGCGGCACGCAGGGACCCGAACGATCCCTAACACGTGGAGAATCGGTGAAAGCCGATTCCTGCCGAGCGCAGAGGCTGTGTGCGGGTCCTTCAGGTCAAAAACAGCAGCAGTCCGTGCTTTTCCGAGGCTTCTGGTCTCGATGTGTGTCCCCGATGGAGCTCACCGCTGAAATGGAAGCTGCCGCGAGCTGCCGCGGGCTTTGAAACTGCCGCGGCACGCAGGGACCCGAACGATCCCTAACACGTGGAGAATCGGTGAAAGCCGATTCCTGCCGAGCGCAGAGACTCTGTGCGGGTCCTTCAGGTCAAAAACAGCAGCAGTCCGTGCTTTTCCGAGGCTTCTGGTCTCGATGTGTGTCCCCGATGGAGCTCACCGCTGAAATGGAAGCTGCCGCGAGCTGCCGCGGGCTTTGAAACTGCCGCGGCACGCAGGGACCCGAACGATCCCTAACACGTGGAGAATCGGTGAAAGCCGATTCCTGCCGAGCGCAGAGGCTGTGTGCGGGTCCTTCAGGTCAAAAACAGCAGCAGTCCGTGCTTTTCCGAGGCTTCTGGTCTCGATGTGTGTCCCCGATGGAGCTCACCGCTGAAAAAAAAAAAAAAAAAAAAAAAAAAAAAAAATGCAGACTCTCACAGTGCCAGAGTGGCACAGTGCCAGTGTCACAGTGCAGGAGTGTCACAATGCAGAGTGTCACAGTGCCACAGTGTCACAGTGCCAGAATGTCGCAGTGCCAGAGTGTCACTATGCCAGAGAATGACAATGCTAAATGTCACTCTCCTAGAGTGTCAGAATGCAGAGTGTCACAGTTCCAGAGTGTCACAATGCCACAGTGTCACACTGCCAGATTGTCACAATGCAGAGTGCCACTGTGCCAGAATGTCACAATACCAGAATGTCACAGTGCCAGAGTGTCACAATGCAGAGTGTCACAGTACCACAGTGTCACTGTGCTAGAGTGTCACAATGCCAGAGTCACAATGCAGAGTGTCACAATGCAGTGTGTTACAGTGCCAGAGTGTCACAATGCCAGACTCTCACAGTGCCAGAGTGTCACAGTGCCAGAGTGCCCCAATGCCAGAGTGTCCCAATTCAGAGTGTCACAATGCCGGAGTGTCACAGTGCCAGTGTGCCACAATGCAGAGTGTCACAGTGCAGAGTGTCACAGTGTCAGAGTGTCACAATGTTAGAGTGTCACAGTGCCAGAATGTCACAGTGCCAGAGTGCTACAATGTCAGAGTGTCACAGTGCCAGAGAGTCAGAATGCCAGAGTGTGACAGTGCCAGAGTGCCACAATGCCAGAGTGCAACAATGCAGAGGGCCAAAGTGCTAGAGCCACAATGCCAGAGTGCCACAGTGCTAGAGTGTCAAAATGCCAGTGTCACAATGCAGAGTGTAACAATGTAGAGAGTCACAGTGCCAGAGTGTTACAATGCAGAATGTCACTGTGCCAGAGTGTCACAATGCAGAGTATCACAATACAGAGTGTCACTGTGCCAGAGTGTCACAATGCAGAGTGTCACATTGCAGAGAGTCACAGTGCCAGACTGTCAAAGTGCCAGAGTGTCACAATGCAGAGAGTCACAGTGCCAGAGTGCCCCAATGCCAGAGTGTCACAGGGCAGAGTGTCACAATGCCAGAGTGTCACAATGCGAGTGTCACAATGCAGAGTGTCACAGTGCCAGAGTGTCACAGTGCCAGAGTGTCACAATGCAGAGTGTCACAGTTCCAGAATGTCACAATGACAGAGTGTCACAGTCCCAGAGTGTCACAATGCAGAGTGCCACAGTGCCAGAGTGTCACAATGCAGACTCTCACAGTGCCAGAGTGTCACAGTGCCAGTGTCACAGTGCTAGAGTGTCACAATGCCAGTGTCACAATGCAGAGTGTCACAATGCAGAGTGTTACAGTGCCACAGTGTCACAATGCCAGAGTCTCACAGTGCCATAGTGTCAGAATGCAGAATGTCACAGTGCCAGAGTGTCACAATGCAGAGTGTCACAGTGCCAGTGTCACAGTGCCAGAATGTCGCAGTGCCAGAGTGTCACTATGCCAGAGAATGACAATGCTAAATGTCACTCTGCTAGAGTGTCAGAATGCAGAGTGTCACAGTTCCAGAGTGTCACAATGCCAGAGTGTCACAGTGCCAGATTGTCACAATGCAGAGTGCCACTGTGCCAGAATGTCACAATACCAGAATGTCACAGTGCCAGTGTGTCACAATGCAGAGAGACACAATGCAGAGTGTCACAGTGCCAGAATGTCACAGTGCCAGAGTGTCACAATGCAGAGTGTCACAGTGCCAGAGTGTCACAATGCAGAGTGTCACAATACAGAGTGTCACAGTGCCAGAGTGTCACAATGCAGAGTGTCACAATGCAAAGTCTCACAGTGCCAGAGTGTCACAATGCAGAGTGCCACTGTGCCAGAGTGTCACAATGCAGAGAGTCGCAATGCAATGTCACAGTGCCAGAGTGTCACAATGCAGAGTGCCACAGTGCAAGAGTGTCACAATGCAGACTCTCACAGTGCCAGAGTGTCACAATGCCAGTGTCACAATGTAGAGTGTCACAATGTAGAGTGTTACAGTGCCACAGTGTCACAATGCCAGAGTCTCACAGGGCCATAGTGTCACAATGCAGAATGTCACAGTGCCAGAGTGTCACAATGCAGAGTGTCACAGTGCCACAGTGTCATAGTGCCAGAATGTCGCAGTGCCAGAGTGTCACAATACGTGTGTCACAATGCAGAGTGTCGCAGTGCCAGAGTGTCACAATGCCAGAGTGTCACAGTGCCAGAGAGTCACAATGCAGGGTGCCACTGTGCCAGAGTGTCACAATACCAGAATGTCACAGTGCCAGAGTGTCACAATGCAGAGTGTCACAATGCAGAGTGTCACAGTTCCAGAATGTCACAATGACAGAGTGTCACAGTCCCAGAGTGTCACAATGCAGAGTGCCACAGTGCCAGAGTGTCACAATGCAGACTCTCACAGTGCCAGAGTGTCACAGTGCCAGTGTCACAGTGCTAGAGTGTCACAATGCCAGTGTCACAATGCAGAGTGTCACAATGCAGAGTGTTACAGTGCCACAGTGTCACAATGCCAGAGTCTCACAGTGCCATAGTGTCACAATGCAGAATGTCACAGTGCCAGAGTGTCACAATGCAGAGTGTCACAGTGCCAGTGTCACAGTGCCAGAATGTCGCAGTGCCAGAGTGTCACTATGCCAGAGAATGACAATGCTAAATGTCACTCTGCTAGAGTGTCAGAATGCAGAGTGTCACAGTTCCAGAGTGTCACAATGCCAGAGTGTCACAGTGCCAGATTGTCACAATGCAGAGTGCCACTGTGCCAGAATGTCACAATACCAGAATGTCACAGTGCCAGTGTGTCACAATGCAGAGAGACACAATGCAGAGTGTCACAGTGCCAGAATGTCACAGTGCCAGAGTGTCACAATGCAGAGTGTCACAGTGCCAGAGTGTCACAATGCAGAGTGTCACAATACAGAGTGTCACAGTGCCAGAGTGTCACAATGCAGAGTGTCACAATGCAAAGTCTCACAGTGCCAGAGTGTCACAATGCAGAGTGCCACTGGGCCAGAGTGTCACAATGCAGAGAGTCGCAATGCAATGTCACAGTGCCAGAGTGTCACAATGCAGAGTGCCACAGTGCAAGAGTGTCACAATGCAGACTCTCACAGTGCCAGAGTGTCACAATGCCAGTGTCACAATGTAGAGTGTCACAATGTAGAGTGTTACAGTGCCACAGTGTCACAATGCCAGAGTCTCACAGGGCCATAGTGTCACACTGCAGAATGTCACAGTGCCAGAGTGTCACAATGCAGAGTGTCACAGTGCCACAGTGTCATAGTGCCAGAATGTCGCAGTGCCAGAGTGTCACAATACGTGTGTCACAATGCAGAGTGTCGCAGTGCCAGAGTGTCACAATGCCAGAGTGTCACAGTGCCAGAGAGTCACAATGCAGGGTGCCACTGTGCCAGAGTGTCACAATACCAGAATGTCACAGTGCCAGATTGTCACAATGCAGAGTGTCACAATGCAGAGTGTCACAGTACCACAGTGTCACAGTGCCAGGTGTCACAATGCAGAGTGTCACAGTACCACAGTGTCACTGCGCTAGAGTGTCACAATGCCAGAGTCACAATGCAGTGTCACAATGCAGTGTGTTACAGTGCCAGAGTGTCACAATGCCAGACTCTCACAGTGCCAGAGTATCACATTGCAGAATGTCACAGTGCCAGAGTGTCACAATGCAGAGTGTCACAATGCAGACTGTCACAGTGCCAGAGTGTCACAGCGCCAGAGTGTCACAATGCAGAGAATCACAATGCAGTGTCACAATGCAGAGTGTCACAGTGCCATAGTCACAATGCAGAGTGTCACAATGCCAAAGTGTCACAGTGCCAGAGTGTCACAATGCAAGAACGTCACTGTGCCACTGTCACACGGCACAGTGTCACAATGCCAGTTTCACAGTGCCAGAGTGTCACAGCGCAGAGTGTCACAGTGCGAGAGTGTCACAACTCAGAATGTCACTGTGCCAGAGTGTCACAATGCAGAGTGTCACTGTGCCAGAGTGTCACAATGCAGAGTATCACAATGCAGAGTGTCACAGTCCCAGAGTGTCACAATGCAGAGTGCCACTGTGCCAGAGTGTCACAATGCAGTGTCGCAATGCTATGTCACAGTGCCAGAGTGTCACAATGCAGAACGTCACTGTGCCAGTGTCACACGGCACAGTGTCACAATGCCAGAGTTTCACAGTGCCAGAGTGTCACAGCGCAGAGTGTCACAGTGCGAGAGTGTCACAACGCAGAATGTCACTGTGCCAGAGTGTCACAATGCAGAGTGTCACAGTGCCAGAGTGCCACAATGCAGAGTGTCACAATGCAGAGTGTCACAGTCCCAGAGTGTCACAATGCAGAGTGCCACTGTGCCAGAGTGTCACAATGCAGTGTCGCAATGTTATGTCACAGTGCCAGAGTGTCACAATGCAGACTCTCACAGTGCCAGAGTGTCACAGTGCCAGAATGTCACAGTGCTAGAGTGCCACAATACCTGAGTGCAACAATGCAGAGGGCCAAAGTGCTAGAGCCACAATGCCAGAGTGCCACAGTGCTAGAGTGTCACAATGCCAGTGTCACAATGCAGAGTGTCACAATGCAGAGTGTTACAGTGCCACAGTGTCACAATGCCAGAGTCTCACAGTGCCATAGTGTCACAATGCAGAATGTCACAGTGGCAGAGTGCCACAGTGCCAGAGTGTCACAAAGCCAGAGTGTCACAATGCCAGAATGTCACAGTGCCAGTGTGTCACAATGTGAGAGACACAATGCAGGGTGTCACAGTACCGGAGTGTCACAATGCAGAGTGTCACAGTGCCAGTGTGTCACAATGCAGAGTGTCACAATGCAGAGTGCCACTGTGCCAGAGTGTCACAATGACAGAGCGTCACAGTGCCAGAATGTCACAGTGCCAGAGTGTTACAATGTCAGAGTGCCACAGTGCCAGAGAGTCAGAATGCCAGAGTGTGACAGTGCCAGAGTGCCACAATACCAGAGAGCAACAATGCAGAGGGCCAAAGTGCTGGAGCCACAATGCCAGAGTGTCACAGTGCCAGAGTGTCACAGTGCTGGAGTGTCACAATGCCAGTGTCACAATGCAGAGTGTCACAGTTCCAGAATGTCACAATGACAGAGTGTCACAGTCCCAGAGTGTCACAATGCAGAGTGCCACTGTGCCAGAGTGTCACAATGCAGTTTCGCAATGCTCTGTCACAGTGCCAGAGTGTCACAATGCAGACTCTCACAGTGCCAGAGTGTCACAGTGCCAGTGTCACAGTGCTAGAGTGTCACAATGCCAGTGTCACAATGCAGAGTGTCACAATGCAGAGTGTTACAGTGCCACAGTGTCACAATGCCAGAGTCTCACAGTGCCATAGTGTCAGAATGCAGAATGTCACAGTGTCAGAGTGTCACAATGCAGAGTGTCACAGTGCCAGTGTCACAGTGCCAGAATGTCGCAGTGCCAGAGTGTCACTATGCCAGAGAATGACAATGCTAAATGTCACTCTGCTAGAGTGTCAGAATGCAGAGTGTCACAGTTCCAGAGTGTCACAATGCCAGAGTGTCACAGTGCCAGATTGTCACAATGCAGAGTGCCACTGTGCCAGAATGTCACAATACCAGAATGTCACAGTGCCAGTGTGTCACAATGCAGAGAGACACAATGCAGAGTGTCACAGTGCCAGAATGTCACAGTGCCAGAGTGTCACAATGCAGAGCGTCACTGTGCCAGAGTGTCACAATGCAGAGTGTCACAATACAGAGTGTCACAGTGCCAGAGTGTCACAATGCAGAGTGTCACAATGCAAAGTCTCACAGTGCCAGAGTGTCACAATGCAGAGTGCCACTGTGCCAGAGTGTCACAATGTAGAGAGTCGCAATGCAATGTCACATAGCCAGAGTGTCACAATGCAGAGTGCCACAGTGCCAGAGTGTCACAATGCAGACTCTCACAGTGCCAGAGTGTCACAGTGCCAGTGTCACAGTGCTAGAGTGTCACAATGCCAGTGTCACAATGTAGAGTGTCACAATGTAGAGTGTTACAGTGCCACAGTGTCACAATGCCAGAGTTTCACAGTGCCAGAGTGTCACAGCGCAGAATGTCACTGTGCCAGAGTGTCATAATGCAGAGTGTCACAGTGCCAGAGTGCCACAATGCAGAGTGTCACAATGCAGAGTGTCACAGTCCCAGAGTGTCACAATGCAGAGTGCCACTGTGCCAGAGTGTCACAATGCAGTGTCGCAATGCTATGTCACAGTGCCAGAGTGTCACAATGCAGACTCTCACAGTGCCAGAGTTTCACAGTGCCAGAATGTCACAGTGCTAGAGTGCCACAATACCTGAGTGCAACAATGCAGAGGGCCAAAGTGCTAGAGCCACAATGCCAGAGTGCCACAGTGCTAGAGTGTCACAATGCCAGTGTCACAATGCAGAGTGTCACAATGCAGAGTGTTACAGTGCCACAGTGTCACAATGCCAGAGTCTCACAGTGCCATAGTGTCACAATGCAGAATGTCACAGTGGCAGAGTGCCACAGTGCCAGAGTGTCACAAAGCCAGAGTGTCACAATGCCAGAATGTCACAGTGCCAGTGTGTCACAATGAGAGAGACACAATGCAGGGTGTCACAGTACCAGAGTGTCACAATGCAGAGTGTCACAGTGCCAGTGTGTCACAATGCAGAGTGTCACAATGCAGAGTGCCACTGTGCCAGAGTGTCACAATGACAGAGCGTCACAGTGCCAGAATGTCACAGTGCCAGAGTGTTACAATGTCAGAGTGCCACAGTGCCAGAGAGTCAGAATGCCAGAGTGTGACAGTGCCAGAGTGCCACAATACCAGAGAGCAACAATGCAGAGGGCCAAAGTGCTGGAGCCACAATGCCAGAGTGTCACAGTGCCAGAGTGTCACAGTGCTGGAGTGTCACAATGCCAGTGTCACAATGCAGAGTGTCACAGTTCCAGAATGTCACAATGACAGAGTGTCACAGTCCCAGAGTGTCACAATGCAGAGTGCCACTGTGCCAGAGTGTCACAATGCAGTGTCGCAATGCTCTGTCACAGTGCCAGAGTGTCACAATGCAGACTCTCACAGTGCCAGAGTGTCACAGTGCCAGTGTCACAGTGCTAGAGTGTCACAATGCCAGTGTCACAATGCAGAGTGTCACAATGCAGAGTGTTACAGTGCCACAGTGTCACAATGCCAGAGTCTCACAGTGCCATAGTGTCAGAATGCAGAATGTCACAGTGTCAGAGTGTCACAATGCAGAGTGTCACAGTGCCAGTGTCACAGTGCCAGAATGTCGCAGTGCCAGAGTGTCACTATGCCAGAGAATGACAATGCTAAATGTCACTCTGCTAGAGTGTCAGAATGCAGAGTGTCACAGTTCCAGAGTGTCACAATGCCAGAGTGTCACAGTGCCAGATTGTCACAATGCAGAGTGCCACTGTGCCAGAATGTCACAATACCAGAATGTCACAGTGCCAGTGTGTCACAATGCACAGTGTCACTGTGCCAGAGTGTCACAATGCAGAGTGTCACAATGCAAAGTCTCACAGTGCCAGAGTGTCACAATGCAGAGTGCCACTGTGCCAGAGTGTCACAATGTAGAGAGTCGCAATGCAATGTCACATAGCCAGAGTGTCACAATGCAGAGAGCTACAGTGCCAGAGTGTCACAATGCAGACTCTCACAGTGCCAGAGTGTCACAGTGCCAGTGTCACAGTGCTAGAGTGTCACAATCCCAGTGTCACAATGTAGAGTGTCACAATGTAGAGTGTTACAGTGCCACAGTGTCACAATGCCAGAGTCTCACAGGGCTATAGTGTCACAATGCAGAATGTCACAGTGCCAGAGTGTCACAATGCAGAGTGTCACAGTGCCACAGTGTCACAGTGCCCGAATGACGTAGTGCCAGAGTGTCACAATACGAGTGTCACAATGCAGAGTGTCACAGTGCCAGAGTGTCACAATGCCAGAGTGTCACAGTGCCAGAATGTCACAGTGCCAGAGTGTCACAATGCAGAGTGTCACAATGCAGAGTGTCACAGTACCACAGTGTCACAGTGCCAGGTGTCACAATGCAGAGTGTCACAGTACCACAGTGTCACTGTGCTAGAGTGTCACAATGCCAGAGTCACAATGCAGTGTCACAATGCAGTGTGTTACAGTGCCAGAGTGTCACAATGCCAGACTCTCACAGTGCCAGAGTATCACATTGCAGAATGTCACAGTGCCAGAGTGTCACAATGCAGAGTGTCACAATGCAGACTATCACAGTGCCAGAGTGTCACAGCGCCAGAGTGTCACAATGCAGTGTCGCAATGCTATGTCACAGTGCCAGAGTGTCACAATGCAGACTCTCACAGTGCCAGAGTTTCACAGTGCCAGAATGTCACAGTGCTAGAGTGCCACAATACCTGAGTGCAACAATGCAGAGGGCCAAAATGCTAGAGCCACAATGCCAGAGTGCCACAGTGCTAGAGTGTCACAATGCCAGTGTCACAATGCAGAGTGTCACAATGCAGAGTGTTACAGTGCCACAGTGTCACAATGCCAGAGTCTCACAGTGCCATAGTGTCACAATGCAGAATGTCACAGTGGCAGAGTGCCACAGTGCCAGAGTGTCACAAAGCCAGAGTGTCACAATGCCAGAATGTCACAGTGCCAGTGTGTCACAATGAGAGAGACACAATGCAGGGTGTCACAGTACCAGAGTGTCACAATGCAGAGTGTCACAGTGCCAGTGTGTCACAATGCAGAGTGTCACAATGCAGAGTGCCACTGTGCCAGAGTGTCACAATGACAGAGCGTCACAGTGCCAGAATGTCACAGTGCCAGAGTGTTACAATGTCAGAGTGCCACAGTGCCAGAGAGTCAGAATGCCAGAGTGTGACAGTGCCAGAGTGCCACAATACCAGAGAGCAACAATGCAGAGGGCCAAAGTGCTGGAGCCACAATGCCAGAGTGTCACAGTGCCAGAGTGTCACAGTGCTGGAGTGTCACAATGCCAGTGTCACAATGCAGAGTGTCACAGTTCCAGAATGTCACAATGACAGAGTGTCACAGTCCCAGAGTGTCACAATGCAGAGTGCCACTGTGCCAGAGTGTCACAATGCAGTGTCGCAATGCTCTGTCACAGTGCCAGAGTGTCACAATGCAGACTCTCACAGTGCCAGAGTGTCACAGTGCCAGTGTCACAGTGCTAGAGTGTCACAATGCCAGTGTCACAATGCAGAGTGTCACAATGCAGAGTGTTACAGTGCCACAGTGTCACAATGCCAGAGTCTCACAGTGCCATAGTGTCAGAATGCAGAATGTCACAGTGTCAGTGTCACAATGCAGAGTGTCACAGTGCCAGTGTCACAGTGCCAGAATGTCGCAGTGCCAGAGTGTCACTATGCCAGAGAATGACAATGCTAAATGTCACTCTGCTAGAGTGTCAGAATGCAGAGTGTCACAGTTCCAGAGTGTCACAATGCCAGAGTGTCACAGTGCCAGTGTGTCACAATGCAGAGAGACACAATGCAGAGTGTCACAGTGCCAGAATGTCACAGTGCCAGAGTGTCACAATGCAGAGTGTCACTGTGCCAGAGTGTCACAATGCAGAGTGTCACAATACAGAGTGTCACAGTGCCAGAGTGTCACAATGCAGAGTGTCACAATGCAAAGTCTCACAGTGCCAGAGTGTCACAATGCAGAGTGCCACTGTGCCAGAGTGTCACAATGTAGAGAGTCGCAATGCAATGTCACATAGCCAGAGTGTCACAATGCAGAGTGCCACAGTGCCAGAGTGTCACAATGCAGACTCTCACAGTGCCAGAGTGTCACAGTGCCAGTGTCACAGTGCTAGAGTGTCACAATCCCAGTGTCACAATGTAGAGTGTCACAATGTAGAGTGTTACAGTGCCACAGTGTCACAATGCCAGAGTCTCACAGGGCTATAGTGTCACAATGCAGAATGTCACAGTGCCAGAGTGTCACAATGCAGAGTGTCACAGTGCCACAGTGTCACAGTGCCCGAATGACGTAGTGCCAGAGTGTCACAATACGAGTGTCACAATGCAGAGTGTCACAGTGCCAGAGTGTCACTATGCCAGAGAATGACAATGCAGAATGTCACTCTGTTAGAGTGTCACAATGCAGAGTGTCACAGTTCCAGAGTGTCACAATGCCAGAGTGTCACAGTGCCAGAATGTCACAGTGCCAGAGTGTCACAATGCAGAGTGTCACAATGCAGAGTGTCACAGTACCACAGTGTCACAGTGCCAGGTGTCACAATGCAGAGTGTCACAGTACCACAGTGTCACTGTGCTAGAGTGTCACAATGCCAGAGTCACAATGCAGTGTCACAATGCAGTGTGTTACAGTGCCAGAGTGTCACAATGCCAGACTCTCACAGTGCCAGAGTATCACATTGCAGAATGTCACAGTGCCAGAGTGTCACAATGCAGAGTGTCACAGCGCCAGAGTGTCACAATGCAGAGAATCACAATGCAGTGTCACAATGCAGAGTGTCACAGTGCCATAGTCACAATGCAGACTGTCACAGCGCCAGAGTGTCACAGCGCCAGAGTGTCACAATGCAGAGAATCACAATGCAGTGTCACAATGCAGAGTGTCACAGTGCCATAGTCACAATGCAGAGTGTCACAATGCCAAAGTGTCACAGTGCCAGAGTGTCACAATGCAGAACGTCACTGTGCCAGTGTCACACGGCACAGTGTCACAATGCCAGAGTTTCACAGTGCCAGAGTGTCACAGTGCAGAGTGTCACAGTGCGAGAGTGTCACAACGCAGAATGTCACTGTGCCAGAGTGTCACAATGCAGAGTGTCACTGTGCCAGAGTGTCACAATGCACAGTATCACAATGCAGAGTGTCACAGTCCCAGAGTGTCAGAATGCAGAGTGCCACTGTGCCAGAGTGTCACAATGCAGTGTCGCAATGCTATGTCACAGTGCCAGAGTGTCACAATGCAGACTCTCACAGTGCCAGAGTGTCACAGTGCCAGAATGTCACAGTGCTAGAGTGCCACAATACCTGAGTGCAACAATGCAGAGGGCCAAAGTGCTAGAGCCACAATGCCAGAGTGCCACCGTGCTAGAGTGTCACAATGCCAGTGTCACAATGCAGAGTGTCACAATGCAGAGTGTTACAGTGCCACAGTGTCACAATGCCAGAGTCTCACAGTGCCATAGTGTCACAATGCAGAATGTCACAGTGGCAGAGTGCCACAGTGCGAGAGTGTCACAAAGCCAGAGTGTCACAGTGCCAGAGTGTCACAGGGCCAGAGTGTCACAGGGCCAGAGTGTCACAATGCCAGAATGTCACAGTGCCAGTGTGTCACAATGAGAGAGACACAATGCAGGGTGTCACAGTACCGGAGTGTCACAATGCAGAGTGTCACAGTGCCAGTGTGTCACAATGCAGAGTGTCACAATCCAGAGTGCCACTGTGCCAGAGTGTCACAATGACAGAGCGTCACAGTGCCAGAATGTCGCAGAGCCAGAGTGTCACTATGCCAGAGAATGACAATGCTAAATGTCACTCTGCTAGAGTGTCAGAATGCAGAGTGTCACAGTTCCAGAGTGTCACAATGCCAGAGTGTCACAGTGCCAGATTGTCACAATGCAGAGTGCCACTGTGCCAGAATGTCACAATACCCGAATGTCACAGTGCCAGTGTGTCACAATGCAGAGAGACACAATGCAGAGTGTCACAGTGCCAGAATGTCACAGTGCCAGAGTGTCACAATGCAGAGTGTCACTGTGCCAGAGTGTCGCAATGCAGAGTGTCACAATACAGAGTGTCACAGTGCCAGAGTGTCACAATGCAGAGTGTCACAATGCAAAGTCTCACAGTGCCAGAGTGTCACAATGCAGAGTGCCACTGTGCCAGAGTGTCACAATGCAGAGAGTCGCAATGCAATGTCACAGTGCCAGAGTGTCACAATGCAGAGTGCCACAGTGCAAGAGTGTCACAATGCAGACTCTCACAGTGCCAGAGTGTCACAGTGCCAGTGTCACAGTGCTAGAGTGTCACAATGCCAGTGTCACAATGTAGAGTGTCACAATGTAGAGTGTTACAGTGCCACAGTGTCACAATGCCAGAGTCTCACAGGGCTATAGTGTCACAATGCAGAATGTCACAGTGCCAGAGTGTCACAATGCAGAGTGTCACAGTGCCACAGTGTCACAGTGCCAGAATGTCGTAGTGCTAGAGTGTCACAATACGAGTTTCACAATGCAGAGTGTCACAGTGCCAGAGTGTCACTATGCCAGAGAATGACAATGCAGAATGTCACTCTGTTAGAGTGTCACAATGCAGAGTGTCACAGTTCCAGAGTGTCACAATGCCAGAGTGTCACAGTGCCAGAGAGTCACAATGCAGGGTGCCACTGTGCCAGAGTGTCACAATACCAGAATGTCACAGTGCCAGAGTGTCACAATGCAGAGTGTCACAATGCAGAGTGTCACAGTACCACAGTGTCACAGTGCCAGGTGTCACAATGCAGAGTGTCACAGTACCACAGTGTCACTGTGCTAGAGTGTCACAATGCCAGAGTCACAATAGAGTGTCACACTGCAGTGTGTTACAGTGCCAGAGTGTCACAATGCCAGACTCTCACAGTGCCAGAGTATCACATTGCAGAATGTCACAGTGCCAGAGTGTCACAATGCAGAGTGTCACAATGCAGACTGTCACAGTGCCAGAGTGTCACAGCGCCAGAGTGTCACAATGCAGAGAATCACAATGCAGTGTCACAATGCAGTGTCACAGTGCCATAGTCACAATGCAGACTGTCACAGTGCCAGAGTGTCACAGCGCCAGAGTGTCACAATGCAGAGAATCACAATGCAGTGTCACAATGCAGAGTGTCACAGTCCCAGAGTGTCACAATGCAGAGTGCCACTGTGCCAGAGTGTCACAATGCAGTGTCGCAATGCTATGTCACAGTGCCAGAGTGTCACAATGCAGACTCTCACAGTGCCAGAGTGTCACAGTGCCAGAATGTCACAGTGCTAGAGTGCCACAATACCTGAGTGCAACAATGCAGAGGGCCAAACTGCTAGAGCCACAATGCCAGAGTGCCACAGTGCTAGACTGTCACAATGCCAGTGTCACAATGCAGAGTGTCACAATGCAGAGTGTTACAGTGCCACAGTGTCACAATGCCAGAGTCTCACAGTGCCATAGTGTCACAATGCAGAATGTCACAGTGGCAGAGTGGCACAGTGCCAGAGTGTCACAAAGCCAGAGTGTCACAGTGCCAGAGTGTCACAGGGCCAGAGTGTCACAATGCCAGAATGTCACAGTACCAGTGTGTCACAATGAGAGAGACACAATGCAGGGTGTCACAGTACCGGAGTGTCACAATGCAGAGTGTCACAGTGCCAGTGTGTCACAATGCAGAGTGTCACAATGCAGAGTGCCACTGTGCCAAAGTGTCACAATGACAGAGCGTCACAGTGCCAGAATGTCACAGTGCCAGAGTGTTACAATGTCAGAGTGCCTCAGTGCCAGAGAGTCAGAATGCCAGAGTGTGACAGTGCCAGAGTGCCACAATACCAGAGAGCAACAATGCAGAGGGCCAAAGACCTGGAGCCACAATGCCAGAGTGTCACAGTGCCAGAGTGTCACAGTGCTGGAGTGTCACAATGCCAGTGTCACAATGCAGAGTGTCACAATGCAGAGAGTCACAGTGCCAGAGTGTTACAATGCAGAATGTCACTGCGCCAGAGTATTACAATGCAGAGTATCACAATACAGAGTGTCACTGTGCCAGAGTGTCACAATGCAGAGTGTCACATTGCAGAGTGTCACAGTGCCAGAGTGTCACAGTGCCAGAGTGCCCCAATGCCAGAGTGTCACAGTTCCAGAATGTCACAGTGCCAGAGTGTCACAATGCAGAGTGTCACAGTGCAGAGTGTCACAGTGTCAGAGTGTCACAATGCTAGAGTGTCACAGTGCCAGAATGTCACAGTGCCAGAGTGCTACAATGTCAGAGTGTCACAGTGCCAGAGAGTCAGAATGCCAGAGTGTGACAGTGCCAGAGTGCCACAATAACAGAGTGCAACAATGCAGAGGGCCAAAGTGCTAGAGCCACAATGCCAGAGTGCCACAGTGCTAGAGTGTCACAATGCCAGTGTCACAATGCAGAGTGTCACAATGTAGAGAGTCACAGTGCCAGAGTGTTACAATGCAGAATGTCACAGTGCCAGAGTGTCACAATGCAGAGTGCCACAGTGCCAGAGTGTCACAATGCAGACTCTCACAGTGCCAGAGTGTCACAGTGCCAGTGTCACAGTGCTAGAGTGTCACAATGCCAGTGTCACAATGTAGAGTGTCACAATGCAGAGTGTTACAGTGCCACAGTGTCACAATGCCAGAGTCTCACAGGGCCATAGTGTCACAATGCAGAATGTCACAGTGCCAGAGTGTCACAATGCAGAGTGTCACAGTGCCACAGTGTCACAGTGCCAGAATGTCGCAGTGCCAGAGTGTCACAATGCAGAGTGTCACAATGCAGAGTGTCACAGTGCCAGAGTGTCACTATGCCAGAGAATGACAATGCAGAATGTCACTCTGTTAGAGTGTCACAATGCAGAGTGTCACAGTTCCAGAGTGTCACAATGCCAGAGTGTCACAGTGCCAGAGAGTCACAATGCAGAGTGCCACTGTGCCAGAGTGTCACAATACCAGAATGTCACACTGCCAGAGTGTCACAATGCAGAGTGTCACAATGCAGAGTGTCACAGTGCCACAGTGTCACAGTGCCAGGTGTCACAATGCAGAGTGTCACAGAACGACAGTGTCACTGTGCTAGTGTGTCACAATGCCAGAGTCACAATGCAGTGTCACAATGCAGTGTGTTACAGTGCCAGAGTGTCACAATGCCAGACTCTCACAGTGCCAGAGTATCACAATGCAGAATGTCACAGTACCAGAGTGTCACAATTCAGAGTGTCACAATGATAGAGTGTCACAGTGCCAGTGTGTCACAATGCAGAGAGACACAATGCAAAGTCTCACAGTGCCAGAGTGTCACAATGCAGAGTGCCACTGTGCCAGAGAGTCACAATGCAGAGAGTCGCAATGCAATGTCACAGTGCCAGAGTGTCACAATGCAGAGTGCCACAGTGCCAGAGTGTCACAATGCAGACTCTCACAGTGCCAGAGTGTCACAGTGCCAGTGTCACAGTGCTAGAGTGTCACAATGCCAGTGTCACAATGTAGAGTGTCACAATGCAGAGTGTTACAGTGCCACAGTGTCACAATGCCAGAGTCTCACAGGGCTATAGTGTCACAATGCAGAATGTCACAGTGCCAGAGTGTCACAATGCAGTGTCACAGTGCCACAGTGTCACAGTGCCAGAATGTCACAGTGCCAGAGTGTCACAATACGAGTGTCACAATGCAGAGTGTCACAATGCCAGAGTGTCACAGTGCCAGAGAGTCACAATGCAGAGTGCCACTGTGCCAGAGTGTCACAATACCAGAATGTCACACTGCCAGAGTGTCACAATGCAGAGTGTCACAATGCAGAGTGTCACAGTGCCACAGTGTCACAGTGCCAGGTGTCACAATGCAGAGTGTCACAGTACCACAGTGTCACTGTGCTAGAGTGTCACAATGCCAGAGTCACAATGCAGTGTCACAATGCAGTGTGTTACAGTGCCAGAGTGTCACAATGCCAGACTCTCACATTGCCAGAGTGTCACAATGCCAGACTCTCACAGTGCCAGAGTATCACAACGCAGAATGTCACAGTGCCAGAGTGTCACAATGCAGAGTGCCACTGTGCCAGAGTGTCACAATGCCAGAGTGTCACAGTGCCAGTGTGTCACAATGCAGAGAGACACAATGCAGAGTGTCACAGTGCCAGAGTGTCACAGTGCCAGTGTCACAGTGCCAGAATGTCACAGTGCAGAGTGGCACAATACGAGTGTCACAATGCAGAGCGTCACAGTCCCAGAGTGTCACAATGCAGAGTGCCGCTGCGCCAGAGTGTCACAATGCAGTGTCGCAATGCTATGTCACAGTGCCAGAGTGTCACAATGCAGACTCTCACAGTGCCAGAGTGTCACAGTACCAGTGTCACAGTGCTAGAGTGACACAATGCCAGTGTCACAATGCAGAGTGTCACAATGCAGAGTGTTACAGTGCCACAGTGACACAATGCCAGAGTCTCACAGTGCCATAGTGTCACAATGCAGAATGTCACAGTGCCAGAGAGTCACAATGCAGAGTGCCACTGTGCCAGAGTGTCACAATACCAGAATGTCACACTGCCAGAGTGTCACAATGCAGAGTGTCACAATGCAGAGTGTCACAGTGCCACAGTGTCACAGTGCCAGGTGTCACAATGCAGAGTGTCACAGAACCACAGTGTCACTGTGCTAGTGTGTCACAATGCCAGAGTCACAATGCAGTGTCACAATGCAGTGTGTTACAGTGCCAGAGTGTCACAATGCCAGACTCTCACAGTGCCAGAGTATCACAATGCAGAATGTCACAGTACCAGAGTGTCACAATTCAGAGTGTCACAATGATAGATTGTCACAGTGCCAGTGTGTCACAATGCAGAGTGCCACTGTGCCAGAGTGTCACAATGCAGAGAGTCGCAATGCAATGTCACAGTGCCAGAGTGTCACAGGGCCAGAGTGCCACTGTGCCAGAGTGTCACAATGCAGAGAGTCGCAATGCAATGTCACAGTGCCAGAGTGTCACAATGCAGAGTGCCACAGTGCCAGAGTGTCACAATGCAGAGAGACACAATGCAAAGTCTCACAGTGCCAGAGTGTCACAATGCAGAGTGCCACTGTGCCAGAGTGTCACAATGCAGAGAGTCGCAATGCAATGTCACAGTGCCAGAGTGTCACAATGCAGAGTGCCACAGTGCCAGAGTGTCACAATGCAGACTCTCACAGTGCCAGAGTGTCACAGTGCCAGAATGTCACAGTGCTAGAGTGTCACAATGCCAGTGTCACAATGTAGAGTGTCACAATGCAGAGTGTTACAGTGCCACAGTGTCACAATGCCAGAGTCTCACAGGGCTATAGTGTCACAATGCAGAATGTCACAGTGCCAGAGTGTCACAATGCAGTGTCACAGTGCCACAGTGTCACAGTGCCAGAATGTCACAGTGCCAGAGTGTCACGAGTGTCACAATGCAGAGTGTCACAGTGCCAGAGTGTCACTATGCCAGAGAATCACAATGCAGAATGTCACTCTGTTAGAGTGTCACAATGCAGAGTGTCACAGTTCCAGAGTGTCACAATGCCAGAGTGTCACAGTGCCAGAGAGTCACAATGCAGAGTGCCACTGTGCCAGAGTGTCACAATACCAGAATGTCACACTGCCAGAGTGTCACAATGCAGAGTGTCACAATGCAGAGTGTCACAGTGCCACAGTGTCACAGTGCCAGGTGTCACAATGCAGAGTGTCACAGTACCACAGTGTCACTGTGCTAGAGTGTCACAATGCCAGAGTCACAATGCAGTGTCACAATGCAGTGTGTTACAGTGCCAGAGTGTCACAATGCCAGACTCTCACAGTGCCAGAGTATCACAACGCAGAATGTCACAGTCCCAGAGTGTCACAATGCAGAGTGCCACTGCGCCAGAGTGTCACAATGCAGTGTCGCAATGCTATGTCACAGTGCCAGAGTGTCACAATGCAGACTCTCACAGTGCCAGAGTGTCACAGTACCAGTGTCACAGTGCTAGAGTGACACAATGCCAGTGTCACAATGCAGAGTGTCACAATGCAGAGTGTTACAGTGCCACAGTGTCAGAATGCCAGAGTTTCACAGTGCCATAGTGTCACAATGCAGAATGTCACAGTGCCAGAGAGTCACAATGCAGAGTGCCACTGTGCCAGAGTGTCACAATACCAGAATGTCACACTGCCAGAGTGTCACAATGCAGAGTGTCACAATGCAGAGTGTCACAGTGCCACAGTGTCACAGTGCCAGGTGTCACAATGCAGAGTGTCACAGAACGACAGTGTCACTGTGCTAGTGTGTCACAATGCCAGAGTCATAATGCAGTGTCACAATGCAGTGTGTTACAGTGCCAGAGTGTCACAATGCCAGACTCTCACAGTGCCAGAGTATCACAATGCAGAATGTCACAGTACCAGAGTGTCACAATTCAGAGTGTCACAATGATAGAGTGTCACAGTGCCAGTGTGTCACAATGCAGAGAGACACAATGCAAAGTCTCACAGTGCCAGAGTGTCACAATGCAGAGTGCCACTGTGCCAGAGTGTCACAATGCAGAGAGTCGCAATGCAATGTCACAGTGCCAGAGTGTCACAATGCAGAGTGCCACAGTGCCAGAGTGTCACAATGCAGACTCTCACAGTGCCAGAGTGTCACAGTGCCAGTGTCACAGTGCTAGAGTGTCACAATGCCAGTGTCACAATGTAGAGTGTCACAATGCAGAGTGTTACAGTGCCACAGTGTCACAATGCCAGAGTCTCACAGGGCTATAGTGTCACAATGCAGAATGTCACAGTGCCAGAGTGTCACAATGCAGTGTCACAGTGCCACAGTGTCACAGTGCCAGAATGTCACAGTGCCAGAGTGTCACAATACGAGTGTCACAATGCAGAGTGTCACAGTGCCAGAGTGTCACTATGCCAGAGAATCACAATGCAGAATGTCACTCTGTTAGAGTGTCACAATGCAGAGTGTCACAGTTCCAGAGTGTCACAATGCCAGAGTGTCACAGTGCCAGAGAGTCACAATGCAGAGTGCCACTGTGCCAGAGTGTCACAATACCAGAATGTCACACTGCCAGAGTGTCACAATGCAGAGTGTCACAATGCAGAGTGTCACAGTGCCACAGTGTCACAGTGCCAGGTGTCACAATGCAGAGTGTCACAGTACCACAGTGTCACTGTGCTAGAGTGTCACAATGCCAGAGTCACAATGCAGTGTCACAATGCAGTGTGTTACAGTGCCAGAGTGTCACAATGCCAGACTCTCACAGCGCCAGAGTATCACAACGCAGAATGTCACAGTGCCAGAGTGTCACAATGCAGAGTGCCACTGTGCCAGAGTGTCACAATGCCAGAGTGTCACAGTGCCAGTGTGTCACAATGCAGAGAGACACAATGCAGAGTGTCACAGTGCAAGAGTGTCACAATGCCAGTGTCACAGTGCCAGAATGTCACAGTGCAGAGTGGCACAATACGAGTGTCACAATGCAGAGCGTCACAGTCCCAGAGTGTCACAATGCAGAGTGCCACTGTGCCAGAGTGTCACAATGCAGTGTCGCAATGCTATGTCACAGTGCCAGAGTGTCACAATGCAGAGTCTCACAGTGCCAGAGTGTCACAGTACCAGTGTCACAGTGCTAGAGCGACACAATGCCAGTGTCACAATGCAGAGTGTCACAATGCAGAGTGTTACAGTGCCACAGTGTCACAATGCCAGAGTCTCACAGTGCCATAGTGTCACAATGCAGAATGTCACAGTGCCAGAGTGTCACAATGCAGAGTACCACTGTGCCAGTGTGTCACAATGCAGAGTGCCACAGTGCCAGAGTGTCACAATGCAGACTCTCACAGTGCCAGAGTGTCACAGTGCCAGTGTCACAGTGCTAGAGTGTCACAATGCCAGTGTCACAATGTAGAGTGTCACAATGTAGAGTGTTACAGTGCCACAGTGTCACAATGCCAGAGTCACACAGGGCCATAGTGTCACAATGCAGAATGTCACAGTGCCAGAGTGTCACAATGCAGAGTGTCACAGTGCCACAGTGTCACAGTGCCCGAATGTCGTAGTGCCAGAGTGTCACAATACGAGTGTCACAATGCAGAGTGTCACAGTGCCAGAGTGTCACTATGCCAGAGAATGACAATGCAGAATGTCACTCTGTTAGAGTGACACAATGCAGAGTGTCACAGTTCCAGAGTGTCACAATGCCAGAGTGTCACAGTGCCAGAATGTCACAGTGCCAGAGTGTCACAATGCAGAGTGTCACAATGCAGAGTGTCACAGTAGCACAGTGTCACAGTGCCAGGTGTCACAATGCAGAGTGTCACAGTACCACAGTGTCACTGTGCTAGAGTGTCACAATGCCAGAGTCACAATGCAGTGTCACAATGCAGTGTGTTACAGTGCCAGAGTGTCACAATGCCAGACTCTCACAGTGCCAGAGTATCACATTGCAGAATGTCACAGTGCCAGAGTGTCACGATGCAGAGTGTCACAATGCAGACTATCACAGTGCCAGAGTGTCACAGCGCCAGAGTGTCACAATGCAGAGAATCACAATGCAGTGTCACAATGCAGAGTGTCACAGTGCCATAGTCACAATGCAGACTGTCACAGCGCCAGAGTGTCACAGCGCCAGAGTGTCACAATGCAGAGAATCACAATGCAGTGTCACAATGCAGAGTGTCACAGTGCCATAGTCACAATGCAGAGTGTCACAATGCCAAAGTGTCACAGTGCCAGAGTGTCACAATGCAGAACGTCACTGTGCCAGTGTCACACGGCACAGTGTCACAATGCCAGAGTTTCACAGTGCCAGAGTGTCACAGTGCAGAGTGTCACAGTGCGAGAGTCTCACAACGCAGAATGTCACTGTGCCAGAGTGTCACAATGCAGAGTGTCACTGTGCCAGAGTGTCACAATGCAGAGTATCACAATGCAGAGTGTCACAGTCCCAGAGTGTCACAATGCAGAGTGCCACTGTGCCAGAGTGTCACAATGCAGTGTCGCAATGCTATGTCACAGTGCCAGAGTGTCACAATGCAGACTCTCACAGTGCCAGAGTGTCACAGTGCCAGAATGTCACAGTGCTAGAATGCCACAATACCTGAGTGCAACAATGCAGAGGGCCAAAGTGCTAGAGCCACAATGCCAGAGTGCCACCGTGCTAGAGTGTCACAATGCCAGTGTCACAATGCAGAGTGTCACAATGCAGAGTGTTACAGTGCCACAGTGTCACAATGCCAGAGTCTCACAGTGCCATAGTGTCACAATGCAGAATGTCACAGTGGCAGAGTGCCACAGTGCCAGAGTGTCACAAAGCCAGAGTGTCACAGTGCCAGAGTGTCACAGGGCCAGAGTGTCACAGGGCCAGAGTGTCACAATGCCAGAATGTCACAGTGCCAGTGTGTCACAATGAGAGAGACACAATGCAGGGTGTCACAGTACCGGAGTGTCACAATGCAGAGTGCCACTGTGCCAGAGTGTCACAATGACAGAGCGTCACAGTGCCAGAATGTCGCAGTGCCAGAGTGTCACTATGCCAGAGAATGACAATGCTAAATGTCACTCTGCTAGAGTGTCAGAATGCAGAGTGTCACAGTTCCAGAGTGTCACAATGCAGAGTGCCACTGTGCCAGAGTGTCACAATGACAGAGCGTCACAGTGCCAGAATGTCACAGTGCCAGAGTGTTACAATGTCAGAGTGCCACAGTGCCAGAGAGTCAGAATGCCAGAGTGTGACAGTGCCAGAGTGCCACAATACCAGAGAGCAACAATGCAGAGGGCCAAAGTGCTGGAGCCACAATGCCAGAGTGTCACAGTGCCAGAGTGTCACAGTGCCAGAGTGTCACTATGCCAGAGAATGACAATGCAGAATGTCACTCTGTTAGAGTGTCACAATGCAGAGTGTCACAGTTCCAGAGTGTCACAATGCCAGAGTGTCACAGTGCCAGAGAGTCACAATGCAGAGTGCCACTGTGCCAGAGTGTCACAATACCAGAATGTCACACTGCCAGAGTGTCACAATGCAGAGTGTCACAATGCAGAGTGTCACAGTGCCACAGTGTCACAGTGCCAGGTGTCACAATGCAGAGTGTCACAGAACGACAGTGTCACTGTGCTAGTGTGTCACAATGCCAGAGTCACAATGCAGTGTCACAATGCAGTGTGTCACAGTGCCAGAGTGTCACAATGCCAGACTCTCACAGTGCCAGAGTGTCACAATGCAGAGTGTCACAGTACCAGAGTGTCACAATTCAGAGTGTCACAATGATAGAGCGTCACAGTGCCAGTGTGTCACAATGCAGAGAGACACAATGCAGAGAGTCACAGTGCCAGAGTGTCACAATGCTAGAGTATCACAGTGCCAGAATGTCACAGTGCCAGAGTTTCACAATGCAGAGTGTCACTGTGCCAGAGTGTCACAATGCAGAGTGTCACAATACAGTGTCACAGTGCCAGAGTGTCACAATGCAGAGTGTCACAATGCAAAGTCTCACAGTGCCAGAGTGTCACAATGCAGAGTGCCACTGTGCCAGAGTGTCACAATGCAGAGAGTCGCAATGCAATGTCACAGTGCCAGAGTGTCACAATGCAGAGTGCCACGGTGCCAGAGTGTCACAATGCAGACTCTCACAGTGCCAGAGTGTCACAGTGCCAGTGTCACAGTGCTAGAGTGTCACAATGCCAGTGTCACAATGTAGAGTGTCACAATGCAGAGTGTTACAGTGCCACAGTGTCACAATGCCAGAGTCTCACAGGGCTATAGTGTCACAATGCAGAATGTCACAGTGCCAGAGTGTCACAATGCAGTGTCACAGTGCCACAGTGTCACAGTGCCAGAATGTCACAGTGCCAGAGTGTCACAATACGAGTGTCACAATGCAGAGTGTCACAGTGCCAGAGTGTCACTATGCCAGGGAATCACAATGCAGAATGTCACTCTGTTAGAGTGTCACAATGCAGAGTGTCACAGTTCCAGAGTGTCACAATGCCAGAGTGTCACAGTGCCAGAGAGTCACAATGCAGAGTGCCACTGTGCCAGAGTGTCACAATACCAGAATGTCACACTGCCAGAGTGTCACAATGCAGAGTGTCACAATGCAGAGTGTCACAGTGCCACAGTGTCACAGTGCCAGGTGTCACAATGCAGAGTGTCACAGTACCACAGTGTCACTGTGCTAGAGTGTCACAATGCCAGAGTCACAATGCAGTGTCACAATGCAGTGTGTTACAGTGCCAGAGTGTCACAATGCCAGACTCTCACAGTGCCAGAGTATCACAACGCAGAATGTCACAGTGCCAGAGTGTCACAATGCAGAGTGCCACTGTGCCAGAGTGTCACAATGCCAGAGTGTCACAGTGCCAGTGTGTCACAATGCAGAGAGACACAATGCAGAGTGTCACAGTGCCAGAGTGTCACAATGCCAGTGTCACAGTGCCAGAATGTCACAGTGCCAGAGTGGCACAATACGAGTGTCACAATGCAGAGCGTCACAGTCCCAGAGTGTCACAATGCAGAGTGCCACTGTGCCAGAGTGTCACAATGCAGTGTCGCAATGCTATGTCACAGTGCCAGAGTGTCACAATGCAGACTCTCACAGTGCCAGAGTGTCACAGTACCAGTGTCACAGTGCTAGAGTGACACAATGCCAGTGTCACAATGCAGAGTGTCACAATGCAGAGTGTTACAGTGCCACAGTGTCACAATGCCAGAGTCTCACAGTGCCATAGTGTCATTGTGCCAGAATGTCACAGTGCCAGAGTGTCACAATGCAGAGTACCACTGTGCCAGTGTCACAATGCAGAGAGACGCAATGCAATGTCACAGAGCCAGAGTGTCACAATGCAGTGTATCGCAATGCTATGTCACAGTGCCAGAGTGTCACAATGCAGACTCTCACAGGTCCAGAGTTTCACACTGACAGTGCCACAGTGCTAGAGTGTCACAATGCCAGTGTCACAATGCAGAGTGTCACAGTGCCAGTGTGTCACAATGCAGAGTGTCACAATGCAGATTGTCACTGTGCCAGAGTGTCACAATGACAGAGCGTCACAGTGCCAGAATGTCACAGTGCCAGAGTGTTACAATGTCAGAGTGCCACAGTTCCAGAGAGTCAGAATGCCAGAGTGTGACAGTGCCAGAGTGCCAGAATACCAGAGTGTAACAATGCAGAGGGCCAAAGTGCTGGAGCCACAATGCCAGAGTGTCACAGTGCCAGAGTGTCACAGTGCTATAGTGTCACAATGCCAGTGTCACAATGCAGAGTGTCACAATGTAGAGAGTCACAGTGCCAGAGTGTTACAATGCAGAATGTCACTGCGCCAGAGTATTACAATGCAGAGTATCACAATACAGAGTGTCACTGTGCCAGAGTGTCACAATGCAGAGTGTCACATTGCAGAGTGTCACAGTGCCAGAGTGTCACAGTGCCAGAGTGTCACAATGCAGAGTGTCACAGTACCAGAGTGCCCCAATGCCAGAGTGTCACAGTGCCAGAGTGTCACAGGGCCAGAGTGCCACACTGCAGAGTGTCACAATGCCAGAGTGTCACAGTGCCACTGTGTCACAATGCAGAGAGACACAATGCAGAGTGTCACAATGCCAGAGTGTCACAGTGCCAGAATGTCACAGTGCCAGAGTGTCACAATGCAGAGTGTCACAGTGCAGAGTGTCACAGTGTCAGAGTGTCACAATGCTAGAGTGTCACAGTGCCAGAATGTCACAGTGCCAGAGTGCCACAATACCAGAGTGTAACAATGCAGAGGGCCAAAGTGCTAGAGCCACAATGCCAGAGTGCCACAGTGCTAGAGTGTCACAATGCCAGTGTCACAATGCATAGTGTCACAATGTAGAGAGTCACAGTGCCAGAGTGTTACAATGCAGAATGTCACTGTGCCAGAGTGTCACAATGCAGAGTGTCACATTGCAGAGAGTCACAGTGCCAGACTGTCACAGTGCCAGAGTGTCACAATGCAGAGAGTCACAGTGCCAGAGTGCCCCAATGCCAGAGTGTCACAGTGAAGAGTGTCACAGTGCCAGAGATTCACAATGACAGAGTGTCACAGGGCAGAGTGTCACAATGCCAGAGTGTCACAATGCGAGTGTCACAATGCAGAGTGTCACAGTGCCAGAGTGTCACAGTGCCAGAGTGTCACAATGCAGAGTGTCACAGTTCCAGAATGTCACAATGACAGAGTGTCACAGTCCCAGAGTGTCACAATGCAGAGTGCCACTCTGCCAGAGTGTCACAAAGCGGACCCCACCAGCTGTAACGGCCAGCTCTGGGGGGAAGCCTAAGCCCAAGCGGTCCCCACCGGCTATAACGACTAGCTCCACAAAGAAAGGGAGAAGGGTTATAGTTGTTGGGGACTCTCTCCTGGGGGGTACTGAGGGGCCCATATGTCGTCCCGATCCATCCCACAGGGAGGTCTGCTCCCTACCAGGGGCAGGGGTTAGGGACATTGCAAAGAGATTCCCTGAATTAATCCAGCCCACTGACTATTACCCTCTGATGGTAATACAGGCTGGGAGTGATGAGATTGACAGGAAGGGCACTAGGACAATTAAGAAGGATTTCAGGGCCCTTGGACAATTGATTGATGGGGCAGGAGCTCAAGTGGTGTTCTGCTCAATTCCTTCAGTGTCAGGGGTGTACACTGAGAGGAATGGGAGAACCCACACCATCAACAATTGGCTCAGGGGATGGTGCCAGCGGCAGAACTTTGGGTTCTATGACCACGGGGCAACTTTCACTGCACCTGACCTGCTGGGTCCTGATGGGGTGCATCTATCTAGAAGGGGTAAAAGAGTCCTGGCACTGGAGTTGGCAGGGCTCATTAGGAGGGCTTTAAACTAGGTCTGAAGTGGGTGGGTGAGGCAATCGGTCCCTCTGCAGAGGTAAGAGTAGGGCGCAAGGTAGGGTCAGTTGAGAAGTCAGGAACCCAGCTGCGATGCATGTACACCAATGCACGCAGCCTGGGCAACAAGCAAGAGGAGTTGGAGGTCCTAATCCATCAGGGCGACTATGATGTAGTCGCCATCTCAGAAACTTGGTGGGACAGCACCCACGATTGGAGTGCTACAATGGGGGGTTACAGGCTCTTTAGGAGGGACAGGCGAGGGAGAAGAGGAGGAGGGGTGGCTCTGTATATTAGAGAGTCAATCTCTGCCACACAACTTGTGGTGGAAGATGAGGGAGTTGAGAGCCTGTGGGTCAAAATCAGAGGACAACCTAACAAGTCTGACATCCTGATTGGAATCTGTTACAGACCACCCAACCAGGATGAGGCGGCTGATGAGTTGTTCTACAAGCAACTGGAGGCTGTCTCAAGATCATCTGATCTTGTCCTTGTTGGTGACTTCAACCTCCCAGATATCTGCTGGGAACTTCATTCAGCAGGGAGGAGGCAGTCCAGAAGATTCCTGGAGCGAATGGAGGACTGCTTCCTGACACAGCTGTTAAGCGAGCCTACCAGGGGACAGGCTCTGCTTGACCTGCTGTTCTGCAATAGGGAAGGGCTGGTGGGAGATGTGATCGTGGGAGGCTGCCTAGGGTGCAGTGACCACGAGATAGTGAAGTTTTCAATATGCAGGGAGATTGGGAGGAGCACCAACAGAACCTTCACCTTGGACTTCCGAAGGGCGAACTTCAGCCTATTTAAAAAACTTGTCTGCAAAGTCCCCTGGGTACCAGCCCTCATGAACCGAGGGGTTCAGGAGGGTTGGACCTACTTCAAACAGGAGCTCTTGAAGGCACAGGAATTGGCGGTTCCCACGTGCCGGAAGGCAAGCCGGCGGGGAAGGCGACCAGCCTGGATGAGCAAGCAGCTCCTGGAGGATTTAAGGGGGAAGAGGAGGCTGTATCACCTTTGGAAGGAGGGGAAGGCTTCTCGAGGTATGTTCAAGGAAGCTGTTAGATTATGTAGGAATAAAATTAGGGAGGCTAAGGCCCAGGTGGAACTGAAGCTGGCCACCTCAGTCAAAGATAATAAAAAGCATTTTTATAAATATATTAACAATAAGAAGAAGGGCAGGAAGAACCTGAACTCCCTGGTGGACCTGGAGGGGAACACAGTTACTGAGGATGAGGATAAAGCTGAGGTCCTGAACACCTTCTTTGCCTCAGTGTTTAACAGCAAGGCAGGAGTTCAGGACGAGTGGTCTCCGGAGCTGGGCGTTGGGGTCGGGGAGCAGAGTAATACCCTGGAAATCCATGAGGAGTTAGTTCGGGACCTGCTGAGCCACTTGGATATCCACAAGTCCATGGGACCGGATGGGATCCATCCTAGGGTGCTGAGAGAGCTGGCGGATGTGCTAGCTAGGCCACTCTCCATCATTTTCCTCCAGTCCTGGCTCACTGGTGAGGTCCCAGATGACTGGAAACTGGCCAACGTGGTCCCCATCCACAAGAAGGGTCGGATGGAGGAACCTGGAAACTACAGGCCGGTCAGCCTGACCTCAGTGCCAGGGAAAGTGATGGAGCAGATTATCCTGGCAGCAATAACTGCGCACCTGAAGGATGGCCAAGGGCTCAGGTCCAGCCAACATGGATTCAGGAAGGGCAGATCCTGCCTCTCCAACCTGATCTCTTTCTATGATCAGGTGACCCGCCTGGTGGATGTGGGGAGGCCTGTGGATGTGGTCTACCTAGACTTCAGCAAGGCCTTTGACACCGTCCCCCACAGCAAACTGCTGGCTAAGCTGTCAGCCTGTGGATTGGACCACTACACTCTGTGCTGGGTTAGGAATTGGCTGGAGGGCCGGGCCCAGAGAGTGGTCGTGAACGGTGCCGCATCCAGCTGGAGGCCAGTCACCAGTGGTGTCCCCCAGGGATCAGTGCTGGGCCCTGTCCTCTTCAACATATTCGTTGATGATCTGGATGAAGGGGTAGAGTCAGTCATCAGCAAGTTTGCAGATGACACAAAGTTAGGGGCAGATGTTAGTCAATTAGAGGGTAGAAAGGCTCTGCAGAGGGACCTCGACCGACTGGAAAGATGGGCAGAGTCCAATGGGATGGCTTTCAATAAGTCCAAGTGCCGAGTGCTGCACTTTGGCTATGGCAATCCCATGCAGAGCTATAGGCTGGGGTCGGAGTGGCTGGAGAGCTCCCAGACAGAGAGGGACCTGGGTGTGCTGATCGACAGCCACCTGAATATGAGCCAGCAGTGTGCTCAGGTGGCCAGGAGGGCCAATAGCATTCTGGCCTGCATTAGGAATAGTGTGGCCAGCAGGAACAGGGAGGTCATAGTGCCCCTGTACTCTGCTCTGGTTAGGCCGCACCTTGAGTACTGTGTCCAGTTCTGGGCTCCTCAGTTTAAGAAGGACATTGAGACACTTGAGCGTGTCCAGAGAAGGGCAACAAGGCTGGTGAGAGGCCTTGAACACAAGCCCTATGAGGAGAGGCTGAGGGAGCTGGGATTGTTTAGCCTGGAGAAGAGGAGGCTCAGGGGTGACCTTATTGCCCTCTACAACTACCTGAAGGGTGGTTGTAGCCAGGAGGGAGTTGGCCTCTTCTCCCAGGCAACCAGCACCAGAACAAGGGGACACAGTCTCAAGCTGCGCCAGGGGAGGTTCACACTCGAGGTGAGGAGGAAGTTCTTCACCGAGCGAGTCATTCGGCATTGGAATGGGTTGCCCAGGGAGGTGGTTGAGTCATCGACCCTGGAGGCGTTCAAGGGGAGATTGGACGTGGCACTTGGTGCCATGGTCTAGTCATGGGGTCTGAGGTGTCAGGTTGGACTCGATAATCCTCGAGGTCCTTTCCAACCTAAGTGATACTGTGATACTGTGATACTGTAATGCAGTGTCACAATGCTATGTCACAGTGCCAGAGTGTCACAATGCAGACTCTCACAGTGCCAGAGTGTCACAGTGCCAGTGTCACAGTGCTAGAGCGTCACAATGCCAGTGTCACAATGCAGAGTGTCACAATGCAGAGTGTTACAGTGCCACAGTGTCACAATGCCAGAGTCTCACAGTGCCATAGTGTGACAATGCAGAATGTCACAGTGCCAGAGTGTCACAATGCCAGAATGTCGCAGTGCCAGAGTGTCACTATGCCAGAGAATGACAATGCTAAATGTCACTCTGCTAGAGTGTCACAATGCAGAGTGTCACAGTTCCAGAGTGTCACAATGCAGAGTGTCACAGTGCCAGATTGTCACAATGCAGAGTGCCACTCTGCCAGAATGTCACAATACCAGAGTGTCACAGTGCCAGATTGTCACAATGCAGAGTGCCACTGTGCCAGAATGTCACAATACCAGAATGTCACAGTGCCAGAGTGTCACAATGCAGAGTGTCACAGTACCACAGTGTCACTGTGCCAGAGTGTCACAATGCCAGAGTCACAATGCAGAGTGTCACAATGCAGTGTGTTACAGTGCCAGAGTATCACAATGCAGAATGTCACAGTACCAGAGTGTCACAATTCAGAGTGTCACAATGCCAGAGTGTCACAGTGCCAGTGTGTCACAATGCAGAGAGACACAATGCAGAGTGTCACAGTGCCAGAGTGTCACAATGCCAGAGTGTCACAGTGCCAGAATGTCACTGTGCCACAGTGTCACAATGCCAGAGTCTCACAGTGCCATAGTGTGACAATGCAGAATGTCACAGTGCCAGAGTGTCACAATGCAGAGTGTCACAGTGCCAGAGTGTCACAGTGCCAGAATGTCGCAGTGCCAGAGTGTCACTATGCCAGAGAATGACAATGCTAAATGTCACTCTGCTAGAGTGTCACAATGCAGAGTGTCACAGTTCCAGAGTGTCACAATGCAGAGTGTCACAGTGCCAGATTGTCACAATGCAGAGTGCCACTCTGCCAGAATGTCACAATACCAGAGTGTCACAGTGCCAGATTGTCACAATGCAGAGTGCCACTGTGCCAGAATGTCACAATACCAGAATGTCACAGTGCCAGAGTGTCACAATGCAGAGTGTCACAGTACCACAGTGTCACTGTGCTAGAGTGTCACAATGCCAGAGTCACAATGCAGAGTGTCACAATGCAGTGTGTTACAGTGCCAGAGTATCACAATGCAGAATGTCACAGTACCAGAGTGTCACAATTCAGAGTGTCACAATGCCAGAGTGTCACAGTGCCAGTGTGTCACAATGCAGAGAGACACAATGCAGAGTGTCACAGTGCCAGAGTGTCACAATGCCAGAGTGTCACAGTGCCAGAATGTCACAGTGCCAGAGTGTCACAATGCAGAGTGTCACTGTGCCAGAGTGTCACAATGCAGAGTGTCACAATACAGAGTGTCACAGTGCCAGAGTGTCACAATGCAGAGTGTCACAATGCAAAGTCTCACAGTGCCAGAGTGTCACAATGCAGAGTGCCACTGTGCCAGAGTGTCACAATGCAGAGTCACAATGCAACGTCACAGTGCCAGAGTGTCACAATGCAGAGTGCCACAGTGCCACAGTGTCACAATGCAGACTCTCACACTGCCAGAGTATCACAGTGCCAGTGTCACAGTGCTAGATTGACACAATGCAGAATGTTACAGTGCCAGAGTGTCACAATACCAGAATGTCACAGTGCCAGAGTGTCACATTGCAGAGTGTCACAATGCAGAGTGTCACAGTGCCAGTGTCAGAGTGCCAGAGACACAATGCAGAGTGTCACAATACAGAGTGTCACAGTGCCAGAGTGTCACAATGCAGAGTGCCACTGTGCCAGTGTCACAATACCAGAATGTCAGAGTGCCAGAGTGTCACAATGCAGAGTGCCACTGTGCCAGTGTCACAATACCAGAATGTCACAGAGCCAGAGTGTCACAATGCAGAGTGACACTGTGCCAGAGTGTCACAATGCAGAGAGTCGCAATGCAATGTCACAGTGCCAGAGTGTCACAATGCAGAGTGTCATAGTGCCATAGTGTCACAGTGCCAGAATGTCACAGTGCCAGAGTGTCACTATGCCAGAGAATGACAATGCTGCATGTCACTCTGCTAGAGTGTCACAATGCAGAGCGTCACAGTTCCAGAGTGTCACAATGCCAGAGTGTCACAGTGCCAGAGTGTCACAATGCAGAGTGCGACAGTTCCAGAGTGTCACAATGCCAGAGTGACACTGTGCCAGAGTGTCACAATACCAGAATGTCACAGTGCCAGAGTGTCACAATGCAGAGTGTCACAGTACCACAGTGTCACTGTGCTAGAGTGTCACAATGCCAGAGTCACAATGCAGAGTGTCACAATGCAAAGTCTCACAGTGCCAGAGTGTCACAATGCAGAGTGCCACTGTGCCAGAGTGTCACAATGCAGAGAGTCACAATGCAACGTCACAGTGCCAGAGTGTCACAATGCAGAGTGCCACAGTGCCAGAGTGTCACAATGTAGACTCTCACAGTGCCAGAGTATCACAGTGCCAGTGTCACAGTGCTAGATTGACACAATGCAGAATGTCACAGAGCCAGAGTGTCACAATGCAGAGTGTCACAGTGCCACAGTGTCACAGTGCCAGAATGTCGCAGGGCCAGAGTGTCACAATACGAGTGTCACAATGCAGAGTGTCACAGTGCCAGAGTGTCACTATGCCAGAGAATGACAATGCAGAATGTCACTCTGCTAGAGTGTCACAATGCAGAGTGTCACAGTTGCAGAGTGTCACAATCCCAGAGTGTCACAGTGCCAGAGAGTCACAATGCAGAGTGCCACTGTGCCAGAGTGTCACAATACCAGAATGTCACAGTGCCAGAGTGTCACATTGCAGAGTGTCACAATGCAGAGTGTCACAGTGCCAGTGTCAGAGTGCCAGAGACACAATGCAGAGTGTCACAATACAGAGTGTCACAGTGCCAGAGTGTCACAATGCAGAGTGCCACTGTGCCAGTGTCACAATACCAGAATGTCAGAGTGCCAGAGTGTCACAATGCAGAGTGCCACTGTGCCAGTGTCACAATACCAGAATGTCACAGTGCCAGAGTGTCACAATGCAGAGTGCCACTGTGCCAGAGTGTCACAATGCAGAGAGTCGCAATGCAATGTCACAGTGCCAGAGTGTCACAATGCAGAGTGTCACAGTGCCATAGTGTCACAGTGCCAGAATGTCACAGTGCCAGAGTGTCACTATGCCAGAGAATGACAATGCTGAATGTCACTCTGCTAGAGTGTCACAATGCAGAGTGTCACAGTTCCAGAGTGTCACAATGCCAGAGTGTCACAGTGCCAGAGTGTCACAGTGCAGAGTGTGACAGTTCCAGAGTGTCACAATGCCAGAGTGACACTGTGCCAGAGTGTCACAATACCAGAATTTCACAGTGCCAGAGTGTCACAATGCAGAGTGTCACAGTACCACAGTGTCACTGTGCTAGAGTGTCACAATGCCAGAGTCACAATGCAGAGTGTCACAATGCAGTGTGTTACAGTTACAGAGTGTCACAATGCCAGACTCTCACACTGCCAGAGCATCACAATGCAGAATGTCACAGTGCCAGAGTGTCACAATTCAGAGTGTCACAATACAGAGTGTCACAATGCAGAGTGTCACAATGCAGACTGTCACAGCGCCAGTGTCACAATGCAGAGTATCACAATGAAGTGTCACAATGCAGAGTGTCACAGTGCCATAGGCACAATGCAGAGTGTCACAATGCCAAAGTGTCACAGTGCCAGAGTATCATAATGCAGAACGTCACTGTGCTAGTGTCACACGGCACAGTGTCACAATGCCAGGGTTTCACAGCGCAGAGTGTCACAGTGCGAGAGTGTCACAACGCAGTATGTCACTGTGCCAGAGTGTCACAATGCAGACTCTCACAGTGCCAGAGTGTCACAGTGCCAGTGTCACAGTGCTAGAGTGCCACAATGCCAGTGTCAAAATGCAGAGTGTCACAATGCAGAGTGTTACACTGCCACAGTGTCACAATGCCAGAGTCTCACAGTGCCAGAGTGTCACAATACCAGAATGTCACAGTGCCAGAGTGTCACATTGCAGAGTGTCACAATGCAGAGTGTCACAGTGCCAGTGTCAGAGTGCCAGAGACACAATGCAGAGTGTCACAATACAGAGTGTCACAGTGCCAGAGTGTCACAATGCAGAGTGCCACTGTGCCAGTGTCACAATACCAGAATGTCAGAGTGCCAGAGTGTCACAATGCAGAGTGCCACTGTGCCAGTGTCACAATACCAGAATGTCACAGTGCCAGAGTGTCACAATGCAGAGTGCCACTGTGCCAGAGTGTCACAATGCAGAGAGTCGCAATGCAATGTCACAGTGCCAGAGTGTCACAATGCAGAGTGTCACAGTGCCATAGTGTCACAGTGCCAGAATGTCACAGTGCCAGAGTGTCACTATGCCAGAGAATGACAATGCTGAATGTCACTCTGCTAGAGTGTCACAATGCAGAGTGTCACAGTTCCAGAGTGTCACAATGCCAGAGTGTCACAGTGCCAGAGTGTCACAGTGCAGAGTGTGACAGTTCCAGAGTGTCACAATGCCAGAGTGACACTGTGCCAGAGTGTCACAATACCAGAATTTCACAGTGCCAGAGTGTCACAATGCAGAGTGTCACAGTACCACAGTGTCACTGTGCTAGAGTGTCACAATGCCAGAGTCACAATGCAGAGTGTCACAATGCAGTGTGTTACAGTTACAGAGTGTCACAATGCCAGACTCTCACACTGCCAGAGCATCACAATGCAGAATGTCACAGTGCCAGAGTGTCACAATTCAGAGTGTCACAATACAGAGTGTCACAATGCAGAGTGTCACAATGCAGACTGTCACAGCGCCAGTGTCACAATGCAGAGTATCACAATGAAGTGTCACAATGCAGAGTGTCACAGTGCCATAGGCACAATGCAGAGTGTCACAATGCCAAAGTGTCACAGTGCCAGAGTATCATAATGCAGAACGTCACTGTGCTAGTGTCACACGGCACAGTGTCACAATGCCAGGGTTTCACAGCGCAGAGTGTCACAGTGCGAGAGTGTCACAACGCAGTATGTCACTGTGCCAGAGTGTCACAATGCAGACTCTCACAGTGCCAGAGTGTCACAGTGCCAGTGTCACAGTGCTAGAGTGCCACAATGCCAGTGTCAAAATGCAGAGTGTCACAATGCAGAGTGTTACACTGCCACAGTGTCACAATGCCAGAGTCTCACAGTGCCATAGTGTCACAATGCAGAATGTCACAGTGCCAGAGTGTCATAGTGCCAGAATGTCGCAGTGCCAGAGTGTCACAATGCGAGTGTCACAATGCAGAGTGTCACAGTGCCAGCGTGTCACAATGCCAGAGTGTCACAATGCCAGAGTGTCACAATGCAGAGAGTCACTGTGCCAGAGTGTCACAATGACAGATTGTCACAGTGCCAGAATGTCACAGTGCCAGAGAGTCACAATGCCAGAGTGTCACATTGCCAGAGTGCCACAACATCAGAGTGCCACAATGCAGAGTGCCATAGTGCTAGTCACAATGCCAGAGTGTCACAGTGCCAGAGTGTCACAGTGCTAGAGTGTCACAACGCCAGTGTCACAATGCAGAGTGCCACAATGAAGAGTGTCACAATGCCAGAGTGCTACAACGCCAGAGTGTCACAATGCCAGAGTGTCACAATGCCAGAGTGTCACAGTGCCAGAGTGCAACAATGAAGAGTGTCACTGTGCCAGATGCCACAGTGCAGAGTGCCATAGTGCCAGTGTCACAATGTCAGAATTTCACAGTGCCAGAGTGTCACAGTGCCAGAATGCAATAGTACCAGTGTGTCACAGTGCCAGAGTGTCGCAGTACCACAGTATCACAATACAGACTTTCACAGTGCGAGTGTCACAGTGCCAGTGTCACAGTGCCAGAGTGTCACAGTACCAGAGTGCCACAATGCGAGTGTCACAATGCAGAGTGTCACAGTGCCACAGTGTCACAGTGCCAGAATGTCGCAGTGCCAGAGTGTCACAATGCAGAGTGTCACAGTGCCAGAATGTCGCAGTGCCAGAGTGTCACAATGCAGAGTGTCACAGTTCCAGAGTGTCACAATGCCAGAGTGTCACAGTGCCACAGTGTCACAGTGACAGAATGCCGTAGTACCAGAGTGTCACAATGCAAGTGTCACAATGCAGAGTGTCACAGTGCCAGAGTGTCACTATGCCAGAGAATGACAATGCAGAATGTCACTCTACTAGAGTGTCACAATGCAGTTGCACAGTGCCACAGTGTCACAGTTCTAGAGTGTCACAATGCCAGAGTCACAATGCAGAGAGTCACAATGAGGTGTGTTACAGTGCCAGAGTGTCACAATTCAGAGTGTCACAATATAGAGTGTCACAATGCAGACTGTCACAGTGCCAGAGTGTCACAGTGCCAGAGTGTCACAATGCAGAGTGTCACAATGCAGTGTCACAATGTAGAGTGTCACAGTGCCATAGTCACAATGCAGAGTGTCACAATGCCAAAGTGTCACAGTGCCAGAGTGTCACAATGCAGAACGTCACTCTGCCACTGTCACACGGCACAGTGTCACAATGCCAGAGTTTCACAGTGCCAGAGTGTCACAATGCAGAGTGTCACAGTACCACAGTGTCACTGTGCTAGAGTGTCACAATGCCAGAGTCACAATGCAGAGTGTCACAATGCAGTGTGTTACAGTTCCAGAGTGTCACAATGCCAGACTCTCACACTGCCAGAGCATCACAATGCAGAATGTCACAGTGCCAGAGTGTCACAATTCAGTGTCACAATACAGAGTGTCACAATGCAGAGTGTCACAATGCAGACTGTCACAGCGCCAGTGTCACAATGCAGAGTGTCACAGTGCCATAGGCACAATGCAGAGTGTCACAATGCCAAAGTGTCACAGTGCCACAGTATCATAATGCAGAACGTCACTGTGCTAGTGGCACACGGCACAGTGTCACAATGCCAGGGTTTCACAGTGCCAGAGTGTTAACAGCGCAGAGTGTCACAGTGCGAGAGTGTCACAACGCAGTATGTCACTGTGCCAGAGTGTCACAATGCAGACTCTCACAGTGCCAGAGTGTCACAGTGCCAGTGTCACAGTGCTAGAGTGCCACAATGCCAGTGTCAAAATGCAGAGTGTCACAATGCAGAGTGTTACACTGCCACAGTGTCACAATGCCAGAGTCTCACAGTGCCATAGTGTCACAATGCAGAATGTCACAGTGCCAGAGTGTCACAGTGCCAGAGTGTCACAGTGCCAGAATGTCACAATGCAGAGAGTCACTGTGCCAGAGTGTCACAATGACAGATTGTCACAGTGCCAGAATGTCACAGTGCCAGAGAGTCACAATGCCAGAGTGTCACAATGCGAGTGTCACAATGCAGAGTGTCACAGTGCCAGCGTGTCACAATGCCAGAGTGTCACAATGCCAGAGTGTCACAATGCAGAGAGTCACTGTGCCAGAGTGTCACAATGACAGAGTGTCACAGTGCCAGAATGTCACAGTGCCAGAGAGTCACAATGCCAGAGTGTCACATTGCCAGAGTGCCACAATATCAGAGTGCCACAATGCAGAGTGCCATAGTGCTAGTCACAATGCCAGAGTGTCACAGTGCCAGAGTGTCAGAGTGCTAGAGTGTCACAATGCCAGTGTCACAATTCAGAGTGCCACAATGAAGAGTGTCACAATGCCAGAGTGCTACAACGCCAGAGTGTCACAATGCCAGAGTGTCACAGTGCCAGAGTGCAACAATGAAGAGTGTCACTGTGCCAGATGCCACAGTGCAGAGTGCCATAGTGCCAGTGTCACAATGTCAGAATTTCACAGTGCCAGAGTGTCACAGTGCCAGAATGCAATAGTACCAGTGTGTCACAGTGCCAGAGTGTCGCAGTACCACAGTATCACAATACAGACTTTCACAGTGTGAGTGTCACAGTGCCAGTGTCACAGTGCCAGAGTGTCACAGTACCAGAGTGCCACAATGCGAGTGTCACAATGCAGAGTGTCACAGTGCCACAGTGTCACAGTGCCAGAATGTCGCAGTGCCAGAGTGTCACAATGCAGAGTGTCACAGTTCCAGAGTGTCACAATGCCAGAGTGTCACAGTGCCACAGTGTCACAGTGACAGAATGCCGTAGTACCAGAGTGTCACAATGCAAGTGTCACAATGCAGAGTGTCACAGTGCCAGAGTGTCACTATGCCAGAGAATGACAATGCAGAATGTCACTCTACTAGAGTGTCACAATGCAGTTGCACAGTGCCACAGTGTCACAGTTCTAGAGTGTCACAATGCCAGAGTCACAATGCAGAGAGTCACAATGAGGTGTGTTACAGTGCCAGAGTGTCACAATTCAGAGTGTCACAATATAGAGTGTCACAATGCAGACTGTCACAGTGCCAGAGTGTCACAGTGCCAGAGTGTCACAATGCAGAGTGTCACAATGCAGTGTCACAATGTAGAGTGTCACAGTGCCATAGTCACAATGCAGAGTGTCACAATGCCAAAGTGTCACAGTGCCAGAGTGTCACAATGCAGAACGTCACTCTGCCACTGTCACACGGCACAGTGTAACAATGCCAGAGTTTCACAGTGCCAGAGTGTCACAGCGCAGAGTGTCACAGTGCGAGAGTGTCACAACGCAGAATGTCACAGTGCCAGAGTGTCACAATGCAGAGTGTCACAGTACCAGAGTGTCACAATGCAGAGTGTCACAATGCAGAGTGTCACAATGCCAAAGTGTCACAATGCAGAGTGTCACAGTGCCAGAGTGTCACAATGCCAGAGTGTCACAGTGCCAGAGTGTCACAATGCAGAACGGCACGGTGCCAGAGTGCCACAATGCCAGAGTGTCACAGTGCCAGAGTGTCACAGGGCCAGAGTGTCACAATGCCAGAATGTCACAGTGCCAGTGTGTCACAATGCAGAGAGGCACAACGCAGAGTTTCACAGTGCCAGAGTGTCACAATGCAGAGTTTCACAGTGCCAGTGTGTCACAATGCAGTGACACAATGCAGAGTGTCACTGCATCAGAGTGTCACAATGTCAGAGTGTCACAGTGCCAGAGAGGCACAATGCCAGAGTATCGCAGTGCCAGAGTGCCACAGTGCCAGAGTGCCCCAATACCGGAGTGCAACAATGCAGAGAGCCAAAGTGCTAGAGTCACAATGCCAGAGTGTCACAGTGCCAGAGTGTCACAGTGCTAGAGTGTCACAATGCCAGTGTCACAATGCAGAGTGTCACAATGCAGACTGTCACAGTGCCAAAGTGTTACAATGCAGAATGTCACTGTGCCAGATTGTCACAATGCAGAGTGTCACAAAGCAGAGTGTCACTGTGCCAGAGTGTCACAATGCAGAGTGTCACATTGCAGAGTGTCACTGTGACAGAGTGTCACAGTGCCAGAGTGTCACAATGCACAGTGTCACAGTGGCAGATTGCCCCAATGCCAGAGTGTCACAGTGCCAGAGTGTCACAGGGCCAGAGTGTCACACTGCAGAGTGTCACAATGCCAGTGTCACAGTTCCAGAGTGTCACAATGCCTGACTGTCACAGTGCCAGAGTGTCACAGTGAAGAGTGTCACAGTGCCAGAGATTCTCAATGACAGAGTGTCACAGGGCAGAGTGTCACAATGCCAGAGTGTCACAATGCTAGTGTCACAATGCAGAGTGTCACAGTGCCAGAGTGTCACAGTGCCAGGGTGTCACAATGCAGAGTGTCACAGTTCCAGAATGTCACAATGCCAGAGTGTCACAGTGCCAGAGTGTCACAATGCCAGTGTCACAATGCAGAGTGTCACAATGCAGAGAGTCACAGTGCCACAGTGTCACAGTGCTAGAGTGTCACAATGCCAGAGTCACAATACAGAGTGTCACAATGCCAGAGTGTTACAGTGCCAGAGTGTCACAGTGCCAGAGAGTCACAATGCAGAATGTCACTATGCCAGAGTGTCACAATTCAGAGTGTCACAATACAGAGTGTCACAATGCAGAGTGTCACAATGCAGTGTCACAATGCAGAGTGTCACAGTGCCATAGTCACAATGCAGAGTGTCATAATGCCAAAGTGTCACAATGCAGAAGGTCACTGTGCCAGTGTAACACGGCACAGTGTCACAATGCCAGAGTTTCAAAGTGCCAGAGTGTCACAGTGCAGAGTGTCACAATGCCAGAGTGTGACAGTGCCAGAGTGTCACAATTCAGAACGGTCCGGTGCCACAGTGACACAATGGAGAGTGTCACAGTGCCTGAGTGCCACAATGCCAGAGTGTCACGATGCCAGAGTGTCACAGTGCCAAAGTGTCACAATGCCAGAATGTCACACTGCCAGTGTGTCACAATGCAGAGAGACACAATGCAGTGTCAAAGTGCCAGAGTGTCACAATGCCAGTGTCACAGTGCCAGTGTGTCACAATGCAGAGTGTCACAATGCAGAGTGTCACTGTGCCAGAGTGTCACAATGACAGAGTGTCACAGTGCCAGAATGTCACAGTGCCAGAGAGTCACAATTCCAGAGTGTCACAGTGCCAGAGTGGCACAATACCAGAGCGCCACAATGCAGAGTGCCATAGTGCTAGAGTCACAATGCCAGAGAGTCACAGTGCCAGAGTGTCAGAGTGCTAGAGTGTCACAATGCCAGTGTCACAATGCAGGGTGTCACAATACAGACTGTCACAGTGCCAGAGTGCAACAATGAAGAATGTCACTGTGCCAGATGCCACAATGCAGACTGCCATAGTCCCAGAGTGTCACAATGTCAGAGTGTCACAGTGCCGGAGTGTCACAGTGCCAGAATGCAATGGTACCAGACTGTCACAGTGCCAGAGTGTCGCAGTGCCAGAGCATCACAATACAGACTTTCACAGTGCGAGTGTCACAGTGCCAGTGTCAAAGTGCCAGAGTGTCACAGTACCAGAGTGTCACAATGCAGAGTGTTACAGTGCCACAGTGTCACAGAGCCAGAATGCCGCAGTACCAGAGTGTCACAATGCAGTGTCACAGTGTTAGTGTCACAATGCCAGTGTCACAATGCAGAGTGTCACAATGCAGTGTGTTACAGTCCCACAGTGTCACAATTCCAGAGTGTCGCAGGGCCATAGTGTCACAATGCAGAATGTCACAGTGCCAGAGTGTCACAGTGCCAGTGTCACACTGCCAGAGTGTCACAATGCGAGTGTCACAATGCAGATTGTCACAGTGCCACAGTGTCACAGTGCCAGAATATCGCAGTGCCGGAGTGTCACAATGCGAGTGTCACAATGCAGAGTGCCACAGTGCCAGTGTGTCACAATGCCAGAGTGTCACAATGCGAGTGTCACAATGCAGAGTGTCACAGTTCCAGAGTGTCACAATGCCAGAGTGTCACAGTGCCACAGCGTCACAGTGACAGAATGTCGTAGTGCCAGAGTGTCACAATGCAAGTGTCACAATGCAGAGTGTCACAGTGCCAGAGTGTCACTATGCCAGAGAATGACAATGCAGAATGTCACTCTACTAGAGTGTCACAATGCAGTGTCACAGTGCCACAGTGTCACAGTGCTAGAGTGTCACAATGCCAGAGTCACAATGCAGAGTGTCACAATGTAGTGTGTTACAGTGCCAGAGTGTCACAATTCAGTGTCACAATATAGAGTGTCACAATGCAGAGTGTCACAATGAAGACTGTCACAGTGCCAGAGTGTCACAGTGCCATAGTCACAATGCAGAGTGTCATAATGCCAAAGTGTCACAATGCAGAAGGTCACTGTGCCAGTGTAACACGGCACAGTGTCACAATGCCAGAGTTTCAAAGTGCCAGAGTGTCACAGTGCAGAGTGTCACAATGCCAGAGTGTGACAGTGCCAGAGTGTCACAATTCAGAACGGTCCGGTGCCACAGTGACACAATGGAGAGTGTCACAGTGCCTGAGTGCCACAATGCCAGAGTGTCACGATGCCAGAGTGTCACAGTGCCAAAGTGTCACAATGCCAGAATGTCACACTGCCAGTGTGTCACAATGCAGAGAGACACAATGCAGTGTCAAAGTGCCAGAGTGTCACAATGCCAGTGTCACAGTGCCAGTGTGTCACAATGCAGAGTGTCACAATGCAGAGTGTCACTGTGCCAGAGTGTCACAATGACAGAGTGTCACAGTGCCAGAATGTCACAGTGCCAGAGAGTCACAATTCCAGAGTGTCACAGTGCCAGAGTGGCACAATACCAGAGCGCCACAATGCAGAGTGCCATAGTGCTAGAGTCACAATGCCAGAGAGTCACAGTGCCAGAGTGTCAGAGTGCTAGAGTGTCACAATGCCAGTGTCACAATGCAGGGTGTCACAATACAGACTGTCACAGTGCCAGAGTGCAACAATGAAGAATGTCACTGTGCCAGATGCCACAATGCAGACTGCCATAGTCCCAGAGTGTCACAATGTCAGAGTGTCACAGTGCCGGAGTGTCACAGTGCCAGAATGCAATGGTACCAGACTGTCACAGTGCCAGAGTGTCGCAGTGCCAGAGCATCACAATACAGACTTTCACAGTGCGAGTGTCACAGTGCCAGTGTCAAAGTGCCAGAGTGTCACAGTACCAGAGTGTCACAATGCAGAGTGTTACAGTGCCACAGTGTCACAGAGCCAGAATGCCGCAGTACCAGAGTGTCACAATGCAGTGTCACAGTGTTAGTGTCACAATGCCAGTGTCACAATGCAGAGTGTCACAATGCAGTGTGTTACAGTCCCACAGTGTCACAATTCCAGAGTGTCGCAGGGCCATAGTGTCACAATGCAGAATGTCACAGTGCCAGAGTGTCACAGTGCCAGTGTCACACTGCCAGAGTGTCACAATGCGAGTGTCACAATGCAGATTGTCACAGTGCCACAGTGTCACAGTGCCAGAATATCGCAGTGCCGGAGTGTCACAATGCGAGTGTCACAATGCAGAGTGCCACAGTGCCAGTGTGTCACAATGCCAGAGTGTCACAATGCGAGTGTCACAATGCAGAGTGTCACAGTTCCAGAGTGTCACAATGCCAGAGTGTCACAGTGCCACAGCGTCACAGTGACAGAATGTCGTAGTGCCAGAGTGTCACAATGCAAGTGTCACAATGCAGAGTGTCACAGTGCCAGAGTGTCACTATGCCAGAGAATGACAATGCAGAATGTCACTCTACTAGAGTGTCACAATGCAGTGTCACAGTGCCACAGTGTCACAGTGCTAGAGTGTCACAATGCCAGAGTCACAATGCAGAGTGTCACAATGTAGTGTGTTACAGTGCCAGAGTGTCACAATTCAGTGTCACAATATAGAGTGTCACAATGCAGAGTGTCACAATGAAGACTGTCACAGTGCCAGAGTGTCACAGTGCCAGAGTGTCACAATGCAGAGTGTCACAATGCAGTGTCACAATGCAGAGAGTCACAGCGCCATAGTCACAATGCAGAGTGTCACAATGCCAAAGTGTCACAGTGCCAGAGTGTCACAATGCAGAGTGTCACAGTACCAGAGTGTCACAATGGAGAGTGTCACAGTGCCAGAGTGTCACAATGCAGAGTGTCACAGTGCCAGAGTGTCACAATGCCAGAGTGTCACAATGCAGAGTGTCACAATGCAGAGTGTCACAGTGCCAGAGTGTCACAATGCCAGAGTGTCACAGTACCAGAGTGTCACAATGGAGAGTGTCACAGTGCCAGAGTGTCACAATGCAGAGTGTCACAGTGCCAGAGTGTCACAATGCCAGAGTGTCACAATGCAGAGTGTCACAATGCAGAGTGTCACAGTGCCAGAGTGTCACAATGCAGAGTGTCACAGTACCAGAGTGTCACAATGCAGAGTATCACAGTGCAGAGTGTCACAGTGCCAGAGTGTCACAATGCCAGAGTGTCACAGTACCAGAGTGTCACAATGGAGAGTGTCACAGTGCCAGAGTGTCACAGGGCCAGAGTGTCACAATGCCAGAATGTCACAGTGCCAGTGTGTCACAATGCAGAGAGACATAATGCAGAGTGTCACTGTGCCAGAGTGTCACAATGTCAGAGTGTCACAGTGCCAGAGAGTCACGATGCCAGAGTGTCGCAGTGCCAGAGTGCCACTATACCAGAGTGCAACAATGCAGAGAGCCAAAGTGCTAGAGACACAATGCCAGAGAGTCACAGTGCCAGAGTGTCACAATGCAGAGTGTCACATTGCAGAGTGTCACAGTGCCAGAGTGTCACAGTGCCAGAGTGTCACAATGCAGAGTGTCACAGTGCCAGAGTGCTCCAATGCCAGTGTCACAGAACCAGAGTGTCACAGGGCCAGAGTGTCACACTGCAGAGTGTCACAATGCCAGAGTGTCACAGTTCCAGAGTGTCACGATGCCTGACTGTCACAGTGCCAGAGTGTCACAGTGAAGAGTGTCACAGTGCCAGAGATTCACAATGACAGAGTGTCACAGGGCAGAGTGTCACAATGCCAGAGTGTCACAATGCGAGTGTCAAAATGCAGAGTGTCACAGTGCCAGAGTGTCACAGTGCCAGAGTGTCACAATGCAGAGCGCCGCTCTGCCAGAGTGTCACAATGCAGAGTGCCACTGTGCCAGAGTGTCACAATGCAGAGTGTTGCAATGCTATGTCACAGTGCCAGAGTGTCACAATGCAGACTCTCACAGTGCCAGAGTGTCACAGTGCCAGTGTCACAGTGCTGAGTGTTACAGTGCCAGCGTGTCACAGTGCCAGAGTGTCACAATGCCAGAGTGTCACAATGCAGAGTGTCACTGTGCCAGAGTGTCACAATGACAGAGTGTCACAGTGCCAGAATGTCACAGTGCCAGAGAGTCACAATGCCAGAGTGTCACAGTGCCAGAGTGCCACAATACCAGAGTGCCACAATGCAGAGTGCCATAATGCTAGTCACAATGCCAGAGTGTCACAGTGCCAGAGTGTCACAGTGCTAGAGTGTCACAATGCCAGTGTCACAATCCAGAGTGCCACAATGAAGACTGTCACAGTGCCAGAGTGCCACAACGCCAGAGTGTCACAATGCCAGAGTGTCACAGTGCCAGAGTGCAACAATGAAGAGTGTCACTGTGCCAGATGCCACAATGCAGAGTGCCATAGTGCCAGTGTCACAATGTCAGAATTTCACAGTGCCAGAGTGTCACAGTGCCAGAGTGTCACAGTGCCAGAATGCAATAGTACCAGTGTGTCACAGTGCCACAGTGTCGCAGTACCACAGTATCGCAATACAGACTTTCACAGTGCGAGTGTCACAGTGCCAGTGTCACAGTGCCAGAGTGTCACAGTACCAGAGTGCCACAATGCAGAGTGTCACAGTTCCAGAGTGTCACAATGCCAGAGTGTCACAGTGCCACAGTGTCACAGTGCCAGAATGTCGCAGTGCCAGAGTGTACACAGTGACAGAATGTCATAGTACCAGAGTATAACAATGCAAGTGTCACAATGCAGAGTGTCACAGTGCCAGAGTGTCACTAATCCAGAGAATGACAATGCAGAATGTCACTCTAGTAGAGTGTCACAATGCAGTTGCACAGTGCCACAGTGTCACAGTTCTAGAGTGTCACAATGCCAGAGTCACAATGCAGAGTGTCACAATGCAGTGTGTTACAGTGCCAGAGTGTCACAGTGCCAGAGTGTCACAATGCAGTGTCACAATGCAGAGTGTCACAGCGCCATAGTGACAATGCAGAGTGTCACAGTGCCAGAGTGTCACAATGCAGAACGTCACTCTGCCAGTGTCACACGGCACAGTGTCACAATGCCAGAGTTTCACAGTGCCAGAGTGTCACAGCGCAGAGTGTCACAGTGCGAGAGTGTCACAACGCAGAATGTCACTGCGCCAGAGTGTCACAATGCAGAGTGTCACAGTACCAGAGTGTCACAATGCAGAGTGTCACAATGTAGAGTGTAACAATGCCAAAGTGTCACAATGCAGAAGGTCACTGTGCCAGCGTGTCACAATGCCAGAGTGTCACAGTGCCAGAATATCACATGCCAGAGTGTCACAATGCCAGTGTCAAAATGCAGAGTGGCACAATGCAGTGTGTTACAGTGCCACAGTGTCACAATGCCAGAGTGTCGCAGTGCCATAGTGTCACAATGCAGCATGTCACAATGCAGAGAGTCACAGTGCCAGAGTGTTACAATGCAGAGTGTCACTGTGCCAGAGTGTCACAATGCAGAGTGTCACATTGCAGTGTGACATTGACAGAGTGTCACAGTGCCAGAGTGTCACAGTGCCATAGTCACAATGCAGAGTGTCATAATGCCAAAGTGTCACAATGCAGAAGGTCACTGTGCCAGTGTAACACGGCACAGTGTCACAATGCCAGAGTTTCAAAGTGCCAGAGTGTCACAGTGCAGAGTGTCACAATGCCAGAGTGTGACAGTGCCAGAGTGTCACAATTCAGAACGGTCCGGTGCCACAGTGACACAATGGAGAGTGTCACAGTGCCTGAGTGCCACAATGCCAGAGTGTCACGATGCCAGAGTGTCACAGTGCCAAAGTGTCACAATGCCAGAATGTCACACTGCCAGTGTGTCACAATGCAGAGAGACACAATGCAGTGTCAAAGTGCCAGAGTGTCACAATGCCAGTGTCACAGTGCCAGTGTGTCACAATGCAGAGTGTCACAATGCAGAGTGTCACTGTGCCAGAGTGTCACAATGACAGAGTGTCACAGTGCCAGAATGTCACAGTGCCAGAGAGTCACAATTCCAGAGTGTCACAGTGCCAGAGTGGCACAATACCAGAGCGCCACAATGCAGAGTGCCATAGTGCTAGAGTCACAATGCCAGAGAGTCACAGTGCCAGAGTGTCAGAGTGCTAGAGTGTCACAATGCCAGTGTCACAATGCAGGGTGTCACAATACAGACTGTCACAGTGCCAGAGTGCAACAATGAAGAATGTCACTGTGCCAGATGCCACAATGCAGACTGCCATAGTCCCAGAGTGTCACAATGTCAGAGTGTCACAGTGCCGGAGTGTCACAGTGCCAGAATGCAATGGTACCAGACTGTCACAGTGCCAGAGTGTCGCAGTGCCAGAGCATCACAATACAGACTTTCACAGTGCGAGTGTCACAGTGCCAGTGTCAAAGTGCCAGAGTGTCACAGTACCAGAGTGTCACAATGCAGAGTGTTACAGTGCCACAGTGTCACAGAGCCAGAATGCCGCAGTACCAGAGTGTCACAATGCAGTGTCACAGTGTTAGTGTCACAATGCCAGTGTCACAATGCAGAGTGTCACAATGCAGTGTGTTACAGTCCCACAGTGTCACAATTCCAGAGTGTCGCAGGGCCATAGTGTCACAATGCAGAATGTCACAGTGCCAGAGTGTCACAGTGCCAGTGTCACACTGCCAGAGTGTCACAATGCGAGTGTCACAATGCAGATTGTCACAGTGCCACAGTGTCACAGTGCCAGAATATCGCAGTGCCGGAGTGTCACAATGCGAGTGTCACAATGCAGAGTGCCACAGTGCCAGTGTGTCACAATGCCAGAGTGTCACAATGCGAGTGTCACAATGCAGAGTGTCACAGTTCCAGAGTGTCACAATGCCAGAGTGTCACAGTGCCACAGCGTCACAGTGACAGAATGTCGTAGTGCCAGAGTGTCACAATGCAAGTGTCACAATGCAGAGTGTCACAGTGCCAGAGTGTCACTATGCCAGAGAATGACAATGCAGAATGTCACTCTACTAGAGTGTCACAATGCAGTGTCACAGTGCCACAGTGTCACAGTGCTAGAGTGTCACAATGCCAGAGTCACAATGCAGAGTGTCACAATGTAGTGTGTTACAGTGCCAGAGTGTCACAATTCAGTGTCACAATATAGAGTGTCACAATGCAGAGTGTCACAATGAAGACTGTCACAGTGCCAGAGTGTCACAGTGCCAGAGTGTCACAATGCAGAGTGTCACAATGCAGTGTCACAATGCAGAGAGTCACAGCGCCATAGTCACAATGCAGAGTGTCACAATGCCAAAGTGTCACAGTACCAGAGTGTCACAATGGAGAGTGTCACAGTGCCAGAGTGTCACAATGCAGAGTGTCACAGTGCCAGAGTGTCACAATGCCAGAGTGTCACAATGCAGAGTGTCACAATGCAGAGTGTCACAGTGCCAGAGTGTCACAATGCCAGAGTGTCACAGTACCAGAGTGTCACAATGGAGAGTGTCACAGTGCCAGAGTGTCACAATGCAGAGTGTCACAGTGCCAGAGTGTCACAATGCCAGAGTGTCACAATGCAGAGTGTCACAATGCAGAGTGTCACAGTGCCAGAGTGTCACAATGCAGAGTGTCACAGTACCAGAGTGTCACAATGCAGAGTATCACAGTGCAGAGTGTCACAGTGCCAGAGTGTCACAATGCCAGAGTGTCACAGTACCAGAGTGTCACAATGGAGAGTGTCACAGTGCCAGAGTGTCACAGGGCCAGAGTGTCACAATGCCAGAATGTCACAGTGCCAGTGTGTCACAATGCAGAGAGACATAATGCAGAGTGTCACTGTGCCAGAGTGTCACAATGTCAGAGTGTCACAGTGCCAGAGAGTCACGATGCCAGAGTGTCGCAGTGCCAGAGTGCCACTATACCAGAGTGCAACAATGCAGAGAGCCAAAGTGCTAGAGACACAATGCCAGAGAGTCACAGTGCCAGAGTGTCACAATGCAGAGTGTCACATTGCAGAGTGTCACAGTGCCAGAGTGTCACAGTGCCAGAGTGTCACAATGCGGAGTGTCACAGTGCCAGAGTGATCCAATGCCAGAGAGTCACAGAACCAGAGTGTCACAGGGCCAGAGTGTCACACTGCAGAGTGTCACAATGCCAGAGTGTCACAGTTCCAGAGTGTCACGATGCCTGACTGTCACAGTGCCAGAGTGTCACAGTGAAGAGTGTCACAGTGCCAGAGATTCACAATGACAGAGTGTCACAGGGCAGAGTGTCACAATGCCAGAGTGTCACAATGCGAGTGTCAAAATGCAGAGTGTCACAGTGCCAGAGTGTCACAGTGCCAGAGTGTCACAATGCAGAGCGCCGCTCTGCCAGAGTGTCACAATGCAGAGTGCCACTGTGCCAGAGTGTCACAATGCAGAGTGTTGCAATGCTATGTCACAGTGCCAGAGTGTCACAATGCAGACTCTCACAGTGCCAGAGTGTCACAGTGCCAGTGTCACAGTGCTGAGTGTTACAGTGCCAGCGTGTCACAGTGCCAGAGTGTCACAATGCCAGAGTGTCACAATGCAGAGTGTCACTGTGCCAGAGTGTCACAATGACAGAGTGTCACAGTGCCAGAATGTCACAGTGCCAGAGAGTCACAATGCCAGAGTGTCACAGTGCCAGAGTGCCACAATACCAGAGTGCCACAATGCAGAGTGCCATAATGCTAGTCACAATGCCAGAGTGTCACAGTGCCAGAGTGTCACAGTGCTAGAGTGTCACAATGCCAGTGTCACAATCCAGAGTGCCACAATGAAGACTGTCACAGTGCCAGAGTGCCACAACGCCAGAGTGTCACAATGCCAGAGTGTCACAGTGCCAGAGTGCAACAATGAAGAGTGTCACTGTGCCAGATGCCACAATGCAGAGTGCCATAGTGCCAGTGTCACAATGTCAGAATTTCACAGTGCCAGAGTGTCACAGTGCCAGAGTGTCACAGTGCCAGAATGCAATAGTACCAGTGTGTCACAGTGCCACAGTGTCGCAGTACCACAGTATCGCAATACAGACTTTCACAGTGCGAGTGTCACAGTGCCAGTGTCACAGTGCCAGAGTGTCACAGTACCAGAGTGCCACAATGCAGAGTGTCACAGTTCCAGAGTGTCACAATGCCAGAGTGTCACAGTGCCACAGTGTCACAGTGCCAGAATGTCGCAGTGCCAGAGTGTACACAGTGACAGAATGTCATAGTACCAGAGTATAACAATGCAAGTGTCACAATGCAGAGTGTCACAGTGCCAGAGTGTCACTAATCCAGAGAATGACAATGCAGAATGTCACTCTAGTAGAGTGTCACAATGCAGTTGCACAGTGCCACAGTGTCACAGTTCTAGAGTGTCACAATGCCAGAGTCACAATGCAGAGTGTCACAATGCAGTGTGTTACAGTGCCAGAGTGTCACAGTGCCAGAGTGTCACAATGCAGTGTCACAATGCAGAGTGTCACAGCGCCATAGTGACAATGCAGAGTGTCACAGTGCCAGAGTGTCACAATGCAGAACGTCACTCTGCCAGTGTCACACGGCACAGTGTCACAATGCCAGAGTTTCACAGTGCCAGAGTGTCACAGCGCAGAGTGTCACAGTGCGAGAGTGTCACAACGCAGAATGTCACTGCGCCAGAGTGTCACAATGCAGAGTGTCACAGTACCAGAGTGTCACAATGCAGAGTGTCACAATGTAGAGTGTAACAATGCCAAAGTGTCACAATGCAGAAGGTCACTGTGCCAGCGTGTCACAATGCCAGAGTGTCACAGTGCCAGAATATCACATGCCAGAGTGTCACAATGCCAGTGTCAAAATGCAGAGTGGCACAATGCAGTGTGTTACAGTGCCACAGTGTCACAATGCCAGAGTGTCGCAGTGCCATAGTGTCACAATGCAGCATGTCACAATGCAGAGAGTCACAGTGCCAGAGTGTTACAATGCAGAGTGTCACTGTGCCAGAGTGTCACAATGCAGAGTGTCACATTGCAGTGTGACATTGACAGAGTGTCACAGTGCCAGAGTGTCACAATGCAGAGTGTCACAGTGCCAGATTGCCCCAATGCCAGAGTGTCACAGTGCCAGAGTGTCACAGGGCCAGAGTGTCACACTGCAGAGTGTCACAATGCCAGAGTGTCACAGTTCCAGAGTGTCACAATGCCTGACTGTCACAGTGCCAGAGTGTCAAAGTGAAGAGTGTCACAGTGCCAGAGATTCACAATGACAGAGTGTCACAGGGCACAGTGTTACAATGCCAGAGTGTCACAATGCGAGTGTCACAATGCAGAGTGTCACAGTGCCAGAGTGTCACAGTGCCAGAGTGTCACAATGCAGAGTGTCACAGTGCCAGAATGTCACAATGCCATAGTGTCACAGTGCCAGAGTGTCACAGCGCAGAGTGTCACAACGCAGAATGTCACTGTGCCAGAGTATCACAATGCAGAGCGTCACTGTGCCAGAGTGTCACAATGCAGAGTATCACAATGCAGAGTGTAACAGTCCCAGAGTGTCACAATGCAGAGTGCCACTGTGCCAGAGTGTCACAATGCAGAGTGTCACAGTACCAGAGTGTCACAATGCAGAGTATCACAGTGCAGAGTGTCACAGTGCCAGAGTGTCACAATGCCAGAGTGTCACAGTACCAGAGTGTCACAGTGGAGAGTGTCACAGTGCCAGAGTGTCACAGGGCCAGAGTGTCACAATGCCAGAATGTCACAGTGCCAGTGTGTCACAATGCAGAGAGACATAATGCAGAGTGTCACTGTGCCAGAGTGTCACAATGTCAGAGTGTCACAGTGCCAGAGAGTCACGATGCCAGAGTGTCGCAGTGCCAGAGTGCCACTATACCAGAGTGCAACAATGCAGAGAGCCAAAGTGCTAGAGACACAATGCCAGAGAGTCACAGTGCCAGAGTGTCACAATGCAGAGTGTCACATTGCAGAGTGTCACAGTGCCAGAGTGTCACAGTGCCAGAGTGTCACAATGCAGAGTGTCACAGTGCCAGAGTGCTCCAATGCCAGAGTGTCACAGAACCAGAGTGTCACAGGGCCAGAGTGTCACACTGCAGAGTGTCACAATGCCAGAGTGTCACAGTTCCAGAGTGTCACGATGCCTGACTGTCACAGTGCCAGAGTGTCACAGTGAAGAGTGTCACAGTGCCAGAGATTCACAATGACAGAGTGTCACAGGGCAGAGTGTCACAATGCCAGAGTGTCACAATGCGAGTGTCAAAATGCAGAGTGTCACAGTGCCAGAGTGTCACAGTGCCAGAGTGTCACAATGCAGAGCGCCGCTCTGCCAGAGTGTCACAATGCAGAGTGCCACTGTGCCAGAGTGTCACAATGCAGAGTGTTGCAATGCTATGTCACAGTGCCAGAGTGTCACAATGCAGACTCTCACAGTGCCAGAGTGTCACAGTGCCAGTGTCACAGTGCTGAGTGTTACAGTGCCAGCGTGTCACAGTGCCAGAGTGTCACAATGCCAGAGTGTCACAATGCAGAGTGTCACTGTGCCAGAGTGTCACAATGACAGAGTGTCACAGTGCCAGAATGTCACAGTGCCAGAGAGTCACAATGCCAGAGTGTCACAGTGCCAGAGTGCCACAATACCAGAGTGCCACAATGCAGAGTGCCATAATGCTAGTCACAATGCCAGAGTGTCACAGTGCCAGAGTGTCACAGTGCTAGAGTGTCACAATGCCAGTGTCACAATCCAGAGTGCCACAATGAAGACTGTCACAGTGCCAGAGTGCCACAACGCCAGAGTGTCACAATGCCAGAGTGTCACAGTGCCAGAGTGCAACAATGAAGAGTGTCACTGTGCCAGATGCCACAATGCAGAGTGCCATAGTGCCAGTGTCACAATGTCAGAATTTCACAGTGCCAGAGTGTCACAGTGCCAGAGTGTCACAGTGCCAGAATGCAATAGTACCAGTGTGTCACAGTGCCACAGTGTCGCAGTACCACAGTATCGCAATACAGACTTTCACAGTGCGAGTGTCACAGTGCCAGTGTCACAGTGCCAGAGTGTCACAGTACCAGAGTGCCACAATGCAGAGTGTCACAGTTCCAGAGTGTCACAATGCCAGAGTGTCACAGTGCCACAGTGTCACAGTGCCAGAATGTCGCAGTGCCAGAGTGTACACAGTGACAGAATGTCATAGTACCAGAGTATAACAATGCAAGTGTCACAATGCAGAGTGTCACAGTGCCAGAGTGTCACTAATCCAGAGAATGACAATGCAGAATGTCACTCTAGTAGAGTGTCACAATGCAGTTGCACAGTGCCACAGTGTCACAGTTCTAGAGTGTCACAATGCCAGAGTCACAATGCAGAGTGTCACAATGCAGTGTGTTACAGTGCCAGAGTGTCACAGTGCCAGAGTGTCACAATGCAGTGTCACAATGCAGAGTGTCACAGCGCCATAGTGACAATGCAGAGTGTCACAGTGCCAGAGTGTCACAATGCAGAACGTCACTCTGCCAGTGTCACACGGCACAGTGTCACAATGCCAGAGTTTCACAGTGCCAGAGTGTCACAGCGCAGAGTGTCACAGTGCGAGAGTGTCACAACGCAGAATGTCACTGCGCCAGAGTGTCACAATGCAGAGTGTCACAGTACCAGAGTGTCACAATGCAGAGTGTCACAATGTAGAGTGTAACAATGCCAAAGTGTCACAATGCAGAAGGTCACTGTGCCAGAGTGTCACAATGCCAGAGTGTCACAGTGCCAGAATATCACATGCCAGAGTGTCACAATGCCAGTGTCAAAATGCAGAGTGGCACAATGCAGTGTGTTACAGTGCCACAGTGTCACAATGCCAGAGTGTCGCAGTGCCATAGTGTCACAATGCAGCATGTCACAATGCAGAGAGTCACAGTGCCAGAGTGTTACAATGCAGAGTGTCACTGTGCCAGAGTGTCACAATGCAGAGTGTCACATTGCAGTGTGACATTGACAGAGTGTCACAGTGCCAGAGTGTCACAATGCAGAGTGTCACAGTGCCAGATTGCCCCAATGCCAGAGTGTCACAGTGCCAGAGTGTCACAGGGCCAGAGTGTCACACTGCAGAGTGTCACAATGCCAGAGTGTCACAGTTCCAGAGTGTCACAATGCCTGACTGTCACAGTGCCAGAGTGTCAAAGTGAAGAGTGTCACAGTGCCAGAGATTCACAATGACAGAGTGTCACAGGGCACAGTGTTACAATGCCAGAGTGTCACAATGCGAGTGTCACAATGCAGAGTGTCACAGTGCCAGAGTGTCACAGTGCCAGAGTGTCACAATGCAGAGTGTCACAGTGCCAGAATGTCACAATGCCATAGTGTCACAGTGCCAGAGTGTCACAGCGCAGAGTGTCACAACGCAGAATGTCACTGTGCCAGAGTATCACAATGCAGAGCGTCACTGTGCCAGAGTGTCACAATGCAGAGTATCACAATGCAGAGTGTAACAGTCCCAGAGTGTCACAATGCAGAGTGCCACTGTGCCAGAGTGTCACAATGCAGAGTGTCGCAATGCTATGTCACATTGCCAGAGTGTCACAATGCAGAGTGCCACAGTGCCAGAGTGTCACAGTGCCAGTGTCACAGGGATAGAGTGCCACAATGCCAGTGTCACAATGCAGAGTATCACAATGCAGAGTGTTACAGTGCCACAGTGTCACAATGCCAGAGTGTCGCAGTGCCATAGTGTCACAATGCAGAATGTCACAGTGCCAGAGTGTCAGAGTGCCAGTGTCACACTGCCAGAGTGTCACAATGCGAGTGTCACAATGCAGAGTGCCCAAGTGCCAGCGTGTCACAGTGCCAGACTATCACAGTGCCAGAATATCGCAGTGCCAGAGTGTCACAATGCGAGTGTCACAATGCAGAGTGTCACAATGCCAGAGTGTCACACTGTCAGAGTGTCACAGTGCCAGAGTGTCACAATGCAGAGTGCCACTGTGCCAGAGTGTCACAATACGAGAATGTCACTGTGCCAGAGTGTCACAATGACAGAGTGTCACAGTGCCAGAATATCACAGTGCCACAGTGTTACAATGACAGAGTGTCACAGTGCCAGAGAGTCACAATGCCAGAGTGTCACGATGCCTGACTGTCACGGTGCCAGAGTATCACAGTGCTAGAGTATCACAATGCCAGTGTCACAATGCAGTGTCACAATGCAGAGTGTCACAGTGCCAGAGTGTCACAGTGCCAGTGTCACACTGTCAGTGTCACAATGCGAGTGTCACAATGCAGAGTACCACTGTGCCAGAGTGTCACAGTGCCAGAATATCGCAGTGCCAGAGTGTCACAATGCGAGTGTCACAATGCAGAGTGTCACAGTGCCACAGAGTCACAGTGCCAGAGTGTCACAATGCCAGAGTCACAATGCAGAGTATCACAATGCAGTGTGTCACAGTGCCAGAGTGTCACAATGCAGAATGTCACTATGCCAGACTGTCACAATTCAGAGTGTCACAATACAGAGTGTCTCAATGCAGAGTGTCACAATGCAGTGTCACAATGCAGAGTGTCACAGTGCCATAGTCACAATGCAGAGTGTCACAATGCAGAGTGCCACAATGCCAAAGTGTCACAATGCAGAAGGTCACTGTGCAAGAGTGTCACACGGCACAGTGTTACAATGTCAGAGTGTCACAGTGCAGAGTGCCACAGTGCGAGAGTGTCACAACGCAGAATGTCACTGTGCCAGAGTGTCACAATGCAGAGTATCACAGTACCAGTGTGTCACAATGCAGAGTGCCACAATGCAGAGAGTCACAGTGCCAGAGTGTCACAATGCCAGAGTGTCACAGTGCCAGAGTGTCACAATTCAGAACGGCACGGCGCCAGAGTGACACAATGCAGAGTGTCACAGTGCCAGAGTGCCACAATGCCAGAATGTCACAGTGCAAGTGTGTCACAATGCAGAGAGACACAATGCAGTGTCACAGTGCCAGAGTGTCACAATGCCAGAGTGTCACAGTGCCAGTGTTGCACAATGCAGAGTGTCACAATGACAGAGTGTCACAGTGCCAGAATGTCACAGTGCCAGAGAGTCACAATTCCAGAGTGTCACAGTGCCAGAGTGCCACAATACCAGAGTGCCACAATGCAGAGTGCCATAGTGCTAGAGTCACAATGCCAGAGAGTCACAGTGCCAGAGTGTCAGAGTGCTAGTGTGTCACAATGCCAGTGTCACAATGCAGGGTGTCACAATACAGACTGTCACAGTGCCAGAGTGCAACAATGAAGAATGTCACTGTACCAGATGCCACAATGCAGACTGCCATAGTGCCAGAGTGTCACAATGTCAGAGTGTCACAATGCCGGAGTGTCACAGTGCCAGAATGCAATAGTACCAGTCTGTCACAGTGCCAGAGTGTCGCAGTGCCAGAGCATCACAACACAGACTTTCACAGTGCGAGTGTCACAGTGCCAGTGTCAAAGTGCCAGAGTGTCACAGTACCAGAGTGTCACAGGGCCAGAGTGTCACAATGCCAGAATGTCACAGTGCCAGTGTGTCACAATGCAGAGTGTCACAATGCAGAGTGTGACAGTGCCAGAGTGTCACAATGCCTGTCTCTCACAGTGCTAGAGTGTCACAATGCCAGAGACACAATGGAGAGTGTCACAATGCAGTGTGTTACAGTGTCACAGTGTCACAATGCCAGAGTGTCACAATGCAGTGTGTTACAGTGCCACAGTGTCACAATTCCAGAGTGTCGCAGGGCCATAGTGTCACAATGCAGAATGTCACAGTGCCAGAGTGTCACAGTGCCAGTGTCACACTGCCAGAGTGTCACAATGCGAGTGTCACAATGCAGATTGTCACAGTGCCACAGTGTCACAGTGCCAGAATATCGCAGTTCCAGACTGTCACAATGCGAGTGTCACAATGCAGAGTGTCACAGTGACAGAGTGTCGCAGTGCCAGAGTGTCACAATGCGAGTGTCACAATGGAGAGTGTCACAGTGCCAGAGTGTTACTATGCCAGAGAATGACAATGCAGAATGTCACTCTACTAGAGTGTCACAATGCAGTGTCACAGTGCCACAGTGTCACAGTTCTAGAGTGTCACGATGCCAGAGTCACAATGCAGAGTGTCACAATGCAGTGTGTTACAGTGCCAGAGTGTCACAATTCAGAGTGTCACAATATAGAGTGTCACAATGCAGAGTGTCACAATGCAGACTGTCACAGTGCCAGAGTGTCACAGTGCCAGAGTGTCACAATGCAGAGTGTCACAATGCAGTGTCACAATGCAGAGTGTCACAGCGCCATAGTCACAATGCAGAGTGTCACAATGCCAAAGTGTCACAGTGCCAGGGTGTCACAATGCAGAACGTCACTCTGCCAGTGTCACACGGCACAGTGTCACAATGCCAGAGTTTCACAGTACCAGAGTGTCACAGCGCAGAGTGTCACAGTGCGAGAGTGTCACAACGCAGAATGTCACTGTGCCAGAGTGTCATAATGCAGAGTGTCACAGTACCAGAGTGTCACAATGCAGAGTATCACAGTGCAGAGTGTCACAGTGCCAGAGTGTCACAATGCCAGAGTGTCACAGTGCCAGAGTGTCACAATGCAGAACGGCACGGTGCCAGAGTGCCACAATGCCAGAGTGTCACAGTGCCAGAGTGTCACAGGGCCAGAGTGTCACAATGCCAGAATATCACAGTGCCAGTGTGTCACAATGCAGAGAGACACAATGCAGAGTATCACAGTGCCACAGTGTCACAATGCAGAGTTTCACAGTGCCAGTGTGTCACAATGCAGTGTCACAATGCAGAGTGTCACTGTGCCAGAGTGTCACAATGTCAGAGTGTCACAGTGCCAGAGAGTCACAATGCCAGTGTCGCAGTGCCAGCGTGCCACAATACCAGAGTGCAACAATGCAGAGAGCCAAAGTGCTAGAGTCACAATGCCAGAGTGTCACAGTGCCAGAGTGTCACAGTGCTAGAGTGTCACAATGCCAGTGTCACAATGCAGAGTGTCAAAATGCAGACAGTCACAGTACCAGAGTGTTACAATGCAGAATGTCACTGTGCCAGATTGTCACAATGCAGAGTGTCACAATGCAGAGTGTCACAATGCAGAGTGTCACTGTGAGAGAGTGTCACAATGCAGAGTGTCACATTGCCGAGTGTCACAGTGCCAGAGCGTCAAAGTGCCAGAGTGTCACAATGCAGAGTGTCACAGGGCCAGAGTATCACAGGGCCAGAGTGTCACACTGCAGAGTGTCACAATGCCAGAGTGTCACAGTTCCAGAGTGTCACAATGCCTGACTGTCACAGTGCCAGAGTGTCACAGTGAAGAGTGTCACAGTGCCAGAGATTCACAATGACAGAGTGTCACAGGGCAGAGTGTCACAATGCCAGAGTGTCACAATGCGAGTGTCACAATGCAGTGTCACAGTGCCAGAGTGTCACAGTGCCAGTGTCACAGGGATAGAGTGCCACAATGCCAGTGTCACAATGCAGAGTGTCACAATGCAGAGTGTTACAGTGCCACAGTGTCACAATGCCAGAGTGTCGCACTGCCATAGTGTCACAATGCAGAATGTCACAGTGCCAGAGTGTCAGAGTGCCAGTGTCACACTGCCAGAGTGTCATAATGCGAGTGTCACAATGCAGAGTGTCACAGTGCCAGTGTCACAGTGCCAGAATATCGCAGTGCCAGAGTGTCACAATGCGAGTGTCACAACGCCAGAGTGTCACAGTGCCAGTCTCTCACAGTGCTAGAGTGTCACAATGCCAGAGACACAATGCAGAGTGTCACAATGCAGTGTGTTACAGTGCCAGAGTGTCACAATGCCAGAGTGTCGCAGTGCCATAGTGCCACAATGCAGAGTGTCACAGTGCCAGAGTGTCACAGTGCCAGTGTCACACTGCCAGAGTGTCACAATGCGAGTGTCACAATGCAGAGTGTCACAGTACCACAGTGTCAAAATGCCAGAGTGTCGCAGTGCCATAGTGTCACAATGCAGAATGTTACAGTGCCAGAGTGTCACAATGCCAGAGTGTCGCAGTGCCATAGTGTCACAATGCAGAATGTCACAGTGCCAGAGTGTCACAGTGCCAGTGTCACACTGTCAGAGTGTCACAATGCAGAGTGTCACAATGCAGAGTGTCACAGTGCAACAGTGTCACAGTGCTAGAGTGTCACAATGCCAGAGTCACAATGCAGAGTGTCACAATGCAGTGTGTTACAGCGCCAGAGTGTCACAGTGCCAGAGTGTCACAATGCAGAATGTCACTATGCCAGACTGTCACAATTCAGAGTGTCACAATACAGAGTGTCACAATGCAGAGTGTCACAATGCAGTATCACAATGCAGAGTGTCACAGTGCCATAGTCACAATGCAGAGTGTCACAATGCAGAGTGTCACAATGCCAAAGTGTCACAATGCAGAAGGTCACTATGCGAGAGTGTCACACGGCACAGTGTCACAATGCCAGAGTGTCACAGTGAAGAGTGCCACAGTGCGAGAGTGTCACAACGCAGAATGTCACTGTGCCAGAGTGTCACAATGCAGAGTGTCACAGTACCAGAGTGTCACAATGCAGAGTGTCACAATGCAGTGACACAGTGCCAGAGTGTCACAATGACAGAGTGTCACAGTGCCAGAGTGTCACAATTTGGAACGGCACGGTGCCAGAGTGACACAATGCAGAGTGACACAGTGCCAGAGTGCCACAATGCCAGAGTGTCACGGTACCAGATTGTCACAGTGCCAGAGTGTCACAATGCCAGAATGTCACAGAGCAAGTGTGTCACAATGCAGAGAGACACAATGCAGAGTGTCACTGTGCCAGAGTGTCACAATGACAGAGTGTCACAGTGCCAGTGTGCCACAATGCAGAGTGTCACAATGCAGAGTGTCACTGTGCCAGAGTGTCACAATGACAGAGTGTCACAGTGCCAGAGTGTCACAATGCAGAACGTCACTCTGCCAGTGTCACACGGCACAGTGTCACAATGCCAGAGTTTCACAGTACCAGAGTGTCACAGCGCAGAGTGTCACAGTGCGAGAGTGTCACAACGCAGAATGGCACGGTGCCAGAGTGCCCCAATGCCAGAGTGTCACAGTGCCAGAGTGTCACAGGGCCAGAGTGTCACAATGCCAGAATATCACAGTGCCAGTGTGTCACAATGCAGAGAGACACAATGCAGAGTATCACAGTGCCACAGTGTCACAATGCCAGAGCTTCACAGTGCCAGTGTGTCACAATGCAGTGTCACAATGCAGAGTGTCACTGTGCCAGAGTGTCACAATGTCAGAGTGTCACAGTGCCAGAGAGTCACAATGCCAGTGTCGCAGTGCCAGCGTGCCACAATACCAGAGAGCAACAATGCAGAGAGCCAAAGTGCTAGAGTCACAATGCCAGAGTGTCACAGTGCCAGAGTGTCACAGTGCCAGAGTGTCACAATGCCAGTGTCACAATGCAGAGTGTCACAATGCAGAGTGTTACAGTGCCACAGTGTCACAATGCAGAGTGTCACAGTGCCACAGTGTCAAAGTGCCAGAGTGTCACAGTACCAGAGTGTCCCAATGCGAGTGTCACAATGCAGAGTGTCACAGAGCCACACTGTCACAGTGTCAGAATGTCGCAGTACCAGAGTGTCACAATGCAGAGTGTGACAGTGCCATAGTGTCACAATGCCAGTCTCTCACAGTGCTAGAGTGTCACAATGCCAGAGACACAATGGAGAGTGTCACAATGCAGTGTGTTACAGTGCCACAGTGTCACAATGCCAGAGTGTCGCAGAGCCAGAGTGTCACAATGCAGAGTGTCACAGTGTCAGAGTGTCACAGTGCCAGTGTCACACTGCCAGAGTGTCACAATGCGAGTGTCAAAATGCAGAGTGTCACAGTGCCACAGTGTCAAAATGCCAGAGTGTCGCAGTGCCATAGTGTCACAATGCAGAATGTCACAGTGCCAGAGTGTCACAGTGCCAGTGTCACACTGTCAGAGTGTCACAATGCAGAGTGTCACAATGCAGAGTGTCACAGTGTAACAGTGTCACAGTGCTAGAGTGTCACAATGCCAGAGTCACAATGCAGAGTGTCACAATGCAGTGTGTTACAGCGCCAGAGTGTCACAGTGCCAGAGTGTCACAATGCAGAATGTCACTATGCCAGACTGTCACAATTCAGAGTGTCACAATACAGAGTGTCACAATGCAGAGTGTCACAATGCAGTATCACAATGCAGAGTGTCACAGTGCCATAGTCACAATGCAGAGTGTCACAATGCAGAGTGTCACAATGCCAAAGTGTCACAATGCAGAAGGTCACTATGCGAGAGTGTCACACGGCACAGTGTCACAATGCCAGAGTGTCACAGTGAAGAGTGCCACAACGCAGAATGTCACTGTGCCAGAGTGTCACAATGCAGAGTGTCACAGTACCAGAGTGTCACAATGCAGAGTGTCACAATGCAGTGACACAGTGCCAGAGTGTCACAATGCCAGAGTGTCACAGTGCCAGAGTGTCACAATGCAGAACGGCACGGTGCCAGAGTGACACAATGCAGAGTGACACAGTGCCAGAGTGCCACAATGCCAGAGTGTCACGGTACCAGATTGTCACAGTGCCAGAGTGTCACAATGCCAGAATGTCACAGTGCAAGTGTGTCACAATGCAGAGAGACACAATGCAGAGTGTCACTGTGCCAGAGTGTCACAATGACACAGTGTCACAGTGCCAGTGTACCACAATGCAGAGTGTCACAATGCAGAGTGTCACTGTGCCAGAGTGTCACAATGACAGAGTGTCACAGTGCCAGAGTGTCACAATGCAGAACGTCACTCTGCCAGTGTCACACGGCACAGTGTCACAATGTCAGAGTGTCACAGTGCAGAGTGCCACAGCGCGAGAGTGTCACAACGCAGAATGTCACTGTGCCAGAGTGTCACAATGCAGAGTGTCACAGTACCAGTGTGTCACAATGCAGAGTGTCACAATGCAGAGAGTCACAGTGCCAGAGTGTCACAATGCCAGAGTGTCACAGTGCCAGAGTGTCACAATTCAGAACGGCACGGCGCCAGAGTGACACAATGCAGAGTGCCACAGTGCCAGAGTGCCACAATGCCAGAATGTCACAGTGCAAGTGTGTCACAATGCAGAGAGTCACAATGCAGTGTCACAATGCCAGAGTGTCACAATGCCAGAGTGTCACAGTGCCAGTGTGTCAAAATGCAGAGTGTCACAATGCAGAGTGTCACTGTGCCAGAGTGTCACAATGACAGAGTGTCACAGTGCCAGAATGTCACAGTGCCAGAGAGTCACAATTCCAGAGTGTCACAGTGCCAGAGTGGCACAATACCAGAGTGCCACAATGCAGAGTGTCACAGTGCCAGAGTGTCACAGTGCCAGAATGCAATAGTACCAGACTGTCACAGTGCCAGAGTGTCGCAGTGCCAGAGCATCACAACACAGACTTTCACAGTGCGAGTGTCACAGTGCCAGTGTCAAAGTGCCAGAGTGTCACAGTACCAGAGTGTCCCAATGCGAGTGTCACAATGCAGAGTGTCACAGTGCCACAGTGTCACAGTGTCAGAATGTCACAGTACCAGAGTGTCACAATGCAGAGTGTGACAGTGCCAGAGTGTCACAATGCCTGTCTCTCACAGTGCTAGAGTGTCACAATGCCAGAGACACAATGGAGAGTGTCACAATGCAGTGTCACAGTGCCACAGTGTCACAGTGTCACAGTTCTAGAGTGTCACGATGCCAGAGTCACAATGCAGAGTGTCACAATGCAGTGTGTTACAGTGCCAGAGTGTCACAGTGACAGAGTGTCACAATGCAGAGTGTCACAATGCAGACTGTCACAGTGCCAGAGTGTCACAGTGACAGAGTGTCACAATGCAGAGTGTCACAATGCAGTGTCACAATGCAGAGTGTCACAGCGCCATAGTCACAATGCAGAGTGTCACAATGCCAAAGTGTCACAGTGCCAGAGTGTCACAATGCAGAACGTCACTCTGCCAGTGTCACACGGCACAGTGTCACAATGCCAGAGTTTCACAGTACCAGAGTGTCACAGCGCAGAGTGTCACAGTGCGAGAGTGTCACAACGCAGAATGTCACTGTGCCAGAGTGTCACAATGCAGAGTGTCACTGTGCCAGAGTGTCACAATGCAGAGTATCACAGTGCAGAGTGTCACAGTGCCAGAGTGTCACAATGCCAGAGTGTCACAGTGCCAGAGTGTCACAATGCAGAACGGCACGGTGCCAGAGTGCCCCAATGCCAGAGTGTCACAGTGCCAGAGTGTCACAGGGCCAGAGTGTCACAATGCCAGAATATCACAGTGCCAGTGTGTCACAATGCAGAGAGACACAATGCAGAGTATCACAGTGCCACAGTGTCACAATGCCAGAGTTTCACAGTGCCAGTGTGTCACAATGCAGTGTCACAATGCAGAGTGTCACTGTGCCAGAGTGTCACAATGTCAGAGTGTCACAGTGCCAGAGAGTCACAATGCCAGTGTCGCAGTGCCAGTGTGCCACAATACCAGAGTGCAACAATGCAGAGAGCCAAAGTGCTAGAGTCACAATGCCAGAGTGTCACAGTGCCAGAGTGTCACAGTGCTAGAGTGTCACAATGCCAGTGTCACAATGCAGAGTGTCAAAATGCAGACAGTCACAGTACCAGAGTGTTACAATGCAGAATGTCACTGTGCCAGATTGTCACAATGCAGAGTGTCACAATGCAGAGTGTCACAATGCAGAGTGTCACAGTGCCAGAGTGTCACAGTGCCAGAATGCAATAGTACCAGACTGTCACAGTGCCAGAGTGTCGCAGTGCCAGAGCATCACAACACAGACTTTCACAGTGCGAGTGTCACAATGCCAGTGTCAAAGTGCCAGAGTGTCACAGTACCAGAGTGTCCCAATGCGAGTGTCACAATGCAGAGTGTCACAGTGCCACAGTGTCACAGTGTCAGAATGTCACAGTACCAGAGTGTCACAATGCAGAGTGTGACAGTGCCAGAGTGTCACAATGCCTGTCTCTCACAGTGCTAGAGTGTCACAATGCCAGAGACACAATGGAGAGTGTCACAATGCAGTGTGTTACAGTGTCACAGTGTCACAATGCCAGAGTGTCGCAGGGCCATAGTGTCACAATGCAGAATGTCACAGTGCCAGAGTGTCACAGTGCCAGTGTCACACTGCCAGAGTGTCACAATGCGAGTGTCACAATGCAGATTGTCACAGTGCCACAGCGTCACAGTGCCAGAATATCGCAGTTCCAGAGTGTCACAATGCGAGTGTCACAATGCAGAGTGTCACAGTGACAGAATGTCGTAGTGCCAGAGTGTCACAATGCGAGTGTCACAATGGAGAGTGTCACAGTGCCAGAGTGTTACTATGCCAGAGAATGACAATGCAGAATGTCACTCTACTAGAGTGTCACAATGCAGTGTCACAGTGCCACAGTGTCACAGTTCTAGAGTGTCACGATGCCAGAGTCACAATGCAGAGTGTCACAATGCAGTGTGTTACAGTGCCAGAGTGTCACAATTCAGAGTGTCACAATATAGAGTGTCACAATGCAGAGTGTCACAATGCAGACTGTCACAGTGCCAGAGTGTCACAGTGCCAGAGCGTCACAATGCAGAGTGTCACAATGCAGTGTCACAATGCAGAGTGTCACAGCGCCATAGTCACAATGCAGAGTGTCACAATGCCAAAGTGTCACAGTGCCAGAGTGTCACAATGCAGAACGTCACTCTGCCAGTGTCACACGGCACAGTGTCACAATGCCAGAGTTTCACAGTACCAGAGTGTCACAGCGCAGAGTGTCACAGTGCGAGAGTGTCACAACGCAGAATGTCACTGTGCCAGAGTGTCACAATGCAGAGTGTCACAGTACCAGAGTGTCACAATGCAGAGTATCACAGTGCAGAGTGTCACAGTGCCAGAGTGTCACAATGCCAGAGTGTCACAGTGCCAGAGTGTCACAATGCAGAACGGCACGGTGCCAGAGTGCCACAATGCCAGAGTGTCACAGTGCCAGAGTGTCACAGGGCCAGAGTGTCACAATGCCAGAATATCACAGTGCCAGTGTGTCACAATGCAGAGAGACACAATGCAGAGTATCACAGTGCCACAGTGTCACAATGCCAGAGTTTCACAGTGCCAGTGTGTCACAATGCAGTGTCACAATGCAGAGTGTCACTGTGCCAGAGTGTCACAATGTCAGAGTGTCACAGTGCCAGAGAGTCACAATGCCAGTGTCGCAGTGCCAGCGTGCCACAATACCAGAGTGCAACAATGCAGAGAGCCAAAGTGCTAGAGTCACAATGCCAGAGTGTCACAGTGCCAGAGTGTCACAGTGCTAGAGTGTCACAATGCCAGTGTCACAATGCAGAGTGTCAAAATGCAGACAGTCACAGTACCAGAGTGTTACAATGCAGAATGTCACTGTGCCAGATTGTCACAATGCAGAGTGTCACAATGCAGAGTGTCACAATGCAGAGTGTCACTGTGAGAGAGTGTCACAATGCAGAGTGTCACATTGCAGAGTGTCACAGTGCCAGAGCGTCAAAGTGCCAGAGTGTCACAATGCAGAGTGTCACAGTGCCAGATTGCCCCAATGCCAGAGTGTCACAGTGCCAGAGTGTCACAGGGCCAGAGTGTCACACTGCAGAGTGTCACAATGCCAGAGTGTCACAGTTCCAGAGTGTCACAATGCCTGACTGTCACAGTGCCAGAGTGTCACAGTGAAGAGTGTCACAGTGCCAGAGATTCACAATGACAGAGTGTCACAGGGCAGAGTGTCACAATGCCAGAGTGTCACAATGCGAGTGTCACAATGCAGTGTCACAGTGCCAGAGTGTCACAGTGCCAGAGTATCACAATGCAGAGCGTCACTGTGCCAGAGTGTCACAATGCAGAGTGTCGCAATGCTATGTCACAGTGCCAGAGTGTCACAATGCAGACTCTCACAGTGCCAGAGTGTCACAGTGCCAGTGTCACAGGGATAGAGTGCCACAATGCCAGTGTCACAATGCAGAGTGTCACAATGCAGAGTGTTACAGTGCCACAGTGTCACAATGCCAGAGTGTCGCACTGCCATAGTGTCACAATGCAGAATGTCACAGTGCCAGAGTGTCAGAGTGCCAGTGTCACACTGCCAGAGTGTCACAATGTGAGTGTCACAATGCAGAGTGTCACAGTGCCACAGTGTCACAGTGCCAGAATATCGCAGTGCCAGAGTGTCACAATGCGAGTGTCACAACGCCAGAGTCTCCCAGTGCCAGCGTGTCACAATGCCAGAGTGTCACAGTGCCAGTCTCTCACAGTGCTAGAGTGTCACAATGCCAGAGACACAATGCAGAGTGTCACAATGCAGTGTGTTACAGTGCCAGAGTGTCACAATGCCAGAGTGTCGCAGTGCCATAGTGTCACAATGCAGAGTGTCACAGTGTCAGAGTGTCACAGTGCCAGTGTCACACTGCCAGAGTGTCACAATGCGAGTGTCACAATGCAGAGTGTCACAGTGCCACAGTGTCAAAATGCCAGAGTGTCACAGTGACATAGTGTCACAATGCAGAATGTCACAGTGCCAGAGTGTCACAGTGCCAGTGTCACACTGTCAGAGTGTCACAATGCAGAGTGTCACAATGCAGAGTGTCACAGTGCAACAGTGTCACAGTGCTAGAGTGTCACAATGCCAGAGTCACAATACAGAGTGTCACAATGCAGTGTGTTACAGTGCCAGAGTGTCACAGTGCCAGAGTGTCACAATGCAGAATATCACTATGCCACACTGTCACAATTGAGAGTGTCACAATACAGAGTGTCACAATGCAGAGTGTCACAATGCAGTATCACAATGCAGAGTGTCACAGTGCCATAGTCACAATGCAGAGTGTCACAATGCAGAGTGTCACAATGCAGAGTGTTACAGTGCCACAGTGTCACAATGCCAGAGTGTCGCAGTGCCATAGTGTCACAATGCAGAATGTCACAGTGCCAGAGTGTCAGAGTGCCAGTGTCACACTGCCAGAGTGTCACAAAGCAGAGTGTCACAGTGCCAGAGTCACACTGCCAGAGTGTCACAATGCGAGTGTCACAATGCAGAGTGTCAGAGTGCCACAGTGTCAAAATGCCAGAGTGTCGCAGTGCCATAGTGTCACAATGCAGAATGTCACAGTGCCAGAGTGTCACAGTGCCAGTGTCACACTGTCAGAGTGTCACAATGTAGAGTGTCACAATGCAGAGTGTCACAGTGCAACAGTGTCACAGTGCTAGAGTGTCACAATGCCAGAGTCACAATACAGAGTTTCACAATGCAGTGTGTTACAGTGCCAGAGTGTCACAGTGCCAGAGTGCCACAATTGCAGAATGTCACAGTGCAAGTGTGTCACAATGCAGAGAGACACAATGCAGTGTCACAATGCCAGAGTGTCACAATGCCAGAGTGTCACAGTGCCAGTGTGTCACAATGCAGAGTGTCACAATGCAGAGTGTCACTGTGCCAGAGTGTCACAATGACAGAGTGTCACAGTGCCAGAATGTCACAGTGCCAGAGAGTCACAATTCCAGAGTGTCACAGTACCAGAGTGGCACAATACCAGAGTGCCACAATGCAGAGTGCCATAGTGCTAGAGTCACAATGCCAGAGAGTCACAGTGCCAGAGTGTCACAGTGCTAGAGTGTCACAATGCCAGTGTCACAATGCAGGGTGTCACAATGCAGATTGTCACAGTGCCACAGTGTCACAGTGCCAGAATATCGCAGTTCCAGACTGTCACAATGCGAGTGTCACAATGCAGAGTGTCACAGTGACAGAATGTCGTAGTGCCAGAGTGTCACAATGCGAGTGTCACAATGGAGAGCGTCACAGTGCCAGAGTGTTACTATGCCAGAGAATGACAATGCAGAATGTCACTCTACTAGAGTGTCACAATGCAGTGTCACAGTGCCACAGTGTCACAGTTCTAGAGTGTCACGATGCCAGAGTCACAATGCAGAGTGTCACAATGCCAAAGTGTCACAGTGCCAGAGTGTCACAATGCAGAACGTCACTCTGCCAGTGTCACACGGCACAGTGTCACAATGCCAGAGTTTCACAGTACCAGAGTGTCACAGCGCAGAGTGTCACAGTGCGAGAGTGTCACAACGCAGAATGTCACTGTGCCAGAGTGTCACAATGCAGAGTGTCACAATGCAGAGTGTCACAGTACCAGAGTGTCACAATGCAGAGTATCACAGTGCAGAGTGTCACAGTGCCAGAGTGTCACAATGCCAGAGTGTCACAGTGCCAGAGTGTCACAATGCAGAACGGCACGGTGCCAGAGTGCCACAATGCCAGAGTGTCACAGTGCCAGAGTGTCACAGGGCCAGAGTGTCACAATGCCAGAATATCACAGTGCCAGTGTGTCACAATGCAGAGAGACACAATGCAGAGTATCACAGTGCCACAGTGTCACAATGCCAGAGTTTCACAGTGCCAGTGTGTCACAATGCAGTGTCACAATGCAGAGTGTCACTGTGCCAGAGTGTCACAATGTCAGAGTGTCACAGTGCCAGAGAGTCACAATGCCAGTGTCGCAGTGCCAGCGTGCCACAATACCAGAGTGCAACAATGCAGAGAGCCAAAGTGCTAGAGTCACAATGCCAGAGTGTCACAGTGCCAGAGTGTCACAGTGCTAGAGTGTCACAATGCCAGTGTCACAATGCAGAGTGTCAAAATGCAGACAGTCACAGTACCAGAGTGTTACAATGCAGAATGTCACTGTGCCAGATTGTCACAATGCAGAGTGTCACAATGCAGAGTGTCACAATGCAGAGTGTCACTGTGAGAGAGTGTCACAATGCAGAGTGTCACATTGCAGAGTGTCACAGTGCCAGAGCATCAAAGTGCCAGAGTGTCACAATGCAGAGTGTCACAGTGCCAGATTGCTCCAATGCCAGAGTGTCACAGTGCCAGAGTGTTACAGGGCCAGAGTGTCACACTGCAGAGTGTCACAATGCCAGAGTGTCACAGTTCCAGAGTGTCACAATGCCTGACTGTCACAGTGCCAGAGTGTCACAGTGAAGAGTGTCACAGTGCCAGAGATTCACAATGACAGAGTGTCACAGGGCAGAGTGTCACAATGCCAGAGTGTCACAATGCGAGTGTCACAATGCAGTGTCACAGTGCCAGAGTGTCACAGTGCCAGAGTGTCACAATGCAGAGTGTCACAGTGCCAGAGTGTCACAATGCAGAACGTCACTCTGCCAGTGTCACACGGCACAGTGTCACAATGCCAGAGTTTCACAGTACCAGAGTGTCACAGCGCAGAGTGTCACAGTGCGAGAGTGTCACAACGCAGAATGTCACTGTGCCAGAGTGCCACAATGCAGAGTGTCACAGTACCAGAGTGTCACAATGCAGAGTATCACAGTTCAGAGTGTCACAGTGCCAGAATGTCACAATGCCAGAGTGTCACAGTGCCAGAGTGTCACAATGCAGAGTGTCACAGTGCCAGATTGCCCCAATGCCAGAATGTCACAGTGCCAGAGTGTCACTGGGCCAGAGTGTCACACTGCAGAGTGTCACAATGCCAGAGTGTCACAGTTCCAGAGTGTCACAATGCCTGACTGTCACAGTGCCAGAGTGTCACAGTGAAGAGTGTCACAGTGCCAGAGATTCACAATGACAGAGTGTCACAGGGCAGAGTGTCACAATGCCAGAGTGTCACAATGCGAGTGTCACAATGCAGAGTGTCACAGTGCCAGAGTGTCACAGTGCCAGAGTGTCACAATGCAGAGTGTCACAGTTCCAGAATGTCACAATGCCAGAGTGTCACAGTGCCAGAGTGTCACAGCGCAGAGTGTCACAACGCAGAATGTCACTGTGCCAGAGTATCACAATGCAGAGCGTCACTGTGCCAGAGTGTCACAATGCAGAGTGTCGCAATGCTATGTCACAGTGCCAGAGTGTCACAATGCAGACTCTCACAGTGCCAGAGTGTCACAGTGCCAGTGTCACAGGGATAGAGTGCCACAATGCCAGTGTCACAATGCAGAGTGTCACAATGCAGAGTGTTACAGTGCCACAGTGTCACAATGCCAGAGTGTCGCACTGTCATAGTGTCACAATGCAGAATGTCAAAGTGCCAGAGTGTCAGAGTGCCAGTGTCACACTGCCAGAGTGTCACAATGTGAGTGTCACAATGCAGAGTGTCACAGTGCCACAGTGTCACAGTGCCAGAATATCGCAGTGCCAGAGTGTCACAATGCGAGTGTCACAACGCCAGAGTGTCCCAGTGCCAGCGTGTCACAATGACAGAGTGCCACAGTGCCAGTCTCTCAAAGTGCTAGAGTGTCACAATGCCATAGACACAATGCAGAGTGTCAGAATGCAGTGTGTTACAGTGCCAGAGTGTCACAATGCCAGAGTGTCGCAGTGCCATAGTGCCACAATGCAGAGTGTCACAGTGTCAGAGTGTCACAGTGCCAGTGTCACACTGCCAGAGTGTCACAATGCGAGTGTCACAATGCAGAGTGTCACAGTGCCACAGTGTCAAAATGCCAGAGTGTCGCAGTGCCATAGTGTCACAATGCAGAATGTCACAGTGCCAGAGTGTCACAGTGCCAGTGTCACACTGTCAGAATGTCACAATGCAGAGTGTCACAATGCAGAGTGTCACAACGCCAGAGTGTCACAGTGCCAGTCTCTCACAGTGCTAGAGTGTCACAATGCCAGAGACACAATGCAGAGTGTCACAATGCAGTGTGTTACAGTGCCAGAGTGTCACAATGCCAGAGTGTCGCAGTGCCATAGTGTCACAATGCAGAGTGTCACAGTGTCAGAGTGTCACAGTGCCAGTGTCACACTGCCAGAGTGTCACAATGCGAGTGTCACAATGCAGAGTGTCACAGTGCCACAGTGTCAAAATGCCAGAGTGTCGCAGTGCCATAGTGTCACAATGCAGAATGTCACAGTGCCAGAGTGTCACAGTGCCAGTGTCACACTGTCAGAGTGTCACAATGCACAGTGTCACAATGCAGAGTCTCACAGTGCAAGAGTGTCACAGTGAAGAGTGTCACAGTGCCAGAGATTCACAATGACAGAGTGTCACAGGGCAGAGTGTCACAATGCCAGAGTGTCACAATGCGAGTGTCACAATGCAGTGTCACAGTGCCAGAGTGTCACAGTGCCAGTGTCACAATGCAGAGTGTCACAGTGCCAGAATGTCACAATGCCAGTGTCACAGTGCCAGAGTGTCACAGCGCAGAGTGTCACAACGCAGAATGTCACTGTGCCAGAGTATCACAATGCAGAGCGTCACTGTGCCAGAGTGTCACAATGCAGAGTGTCGCAATGCTATGTCACAGTGCCAGAGTGTCACAATGCAGACTCTCACAGTGCCAGAGTGTCACAGTGCCAGTGTCACAGGGATAGAGTGCCACAATGCCAGTGTCACAATGCAGAGTGTCACAATGCAGAGTGTTACAGTGCCACAGTGTCACAATGCCAGAGTGTCGCACTGCCATAGTGTCACAATGCAGAATGTCACAGAGCCAGAGTGTCAGAGTGCCAGTGTCACACTGCCAGAGTGTCACAATGCGAGTGTCACAATGCAGAGTGTCACAGTGCCACAGTGTCACAGTGCCAGAATATCGCAGTGCCAGAGTGTCACAATGCGAGTGTCACAACGCCAGAGTGTCCCAGTGCCAGCGTGTCACAATTCCAGAGTGTCACAGTGCCAGTCTCTCACAGTGCTAGAGTGTCACAATGCCAGAGACACAATGCAGAGTGTCACAATGCAGTGTGTTACAGTGCCAGAGTGTCACAATGCCAGAGTGTCGCAGTGCCATAGTGTCACAATGCAGAGTGTCACAGTGCCAGAGTGTCACAGTGCCAGTGTCACACTGCCAGAGTGTCACAATGCGAGTGTCACAATGCAGAATGTCACAGTGCCAGAGTGTCACAGTGCCAGTGTCACACTGTCAGAGTGTCACAATGCAGAGTGTCACAATGCAGTGTGTTACAGTGCCAGAGTGTCACAGTGCCAGAGTGTCACAATGCAGAATGTCACTATGCCAGACTGTCACAATTCAGAGTGTCACAATACAGAGTGTCACAATGCAGAGTGTCACAATGCAGTATCACAATGCAGAGTGTCACAGTGCCATAGTCACAATGCAGAGTGTCACAATGCAGAGTGTCACAATGCCAAAGTGTCACAATGCAGAAGGTCACTATGCGAGAGTGTCACACGGCACAGTGTCACAATGCCAGAGTGTCACAGTGAAGAGTGCCACAGAGCGAGAGTGTCACAATGCAGAATGTCACTGTGCCAGAGTGTCACAATGCAGAGTGTCACAGTACCAGAGTGTCACAATGCAGAGTGTCACAATGCAGTGACACAGTGCCAGAGTGTCATAATGCCAGAGTGTCACAGTGCCAGAGTGTCACAATTCAGAACGGCACGGTGCCAGAGTGACACAATGCAGAGTGACACAGTGCCAGAGTGCCACAATGCCAGAGTGTCACGGTACCAGATTGTCACAGTGCCAGAGTGTCACAATGCCAGAATGTCACAGAGCAAGTGTGTCACAATGCAGAGAGACACAATGCAGAGTGTCACTGTGCCAGAGTGTCACAATGACAGAGTGTCACAGTGCCAGTGTGCCACAATGCAGAGTGTCACAATGCAGAGTGTCACTGTGCCAGACTGTCACAATGACAGAGTGTCACAGTGCCAGAGTGTCACAATGCAGAACGTCACTCTGCCAGTGTCACACGGCACAGTGTCACAATGCCAGAGTTTCACAGTACCAGAGTGTCACAGCGCAGAGTGTCACAGTGCGAGAGTGTCACAACGCAGAATGTCACTGTGCCAGAGTGCCACAATGCAGAGTGTCACAGTACCAGAGTGTCACAATGCAGAGTATCACAGTTCAGAGTGTCACAGTGCCAGAATGTCACAATGCCAGAGTGTCACAGTGCCAGAGTGTCACAATGCAGAGTGTCACAGTGCCAGATTGCCCCAATGCCAGAATGTCACAGTGCCAGAGTGTCACTGGGCCAGAGTGTCACACTGCAGAGTGTCACAATGCCAGAGTGTCACAGTTCCAGAGTGTCACAATGCCTGACTGTCACAGTGCCAGAGTGTCACAGTGAAGAGTGTCACAGTGCCAGAGATTCACAATGACAGAGTGTCACAGGGCAGAGTGTCACAATGCCAGAGTGTCACAATGCGAGTGTCACAATGCAGTGTCACAGTGCCAGAGTGTCACAGTGCCAGAGTGTCACAATGCAGAGTGTCACAGTTCCAGAATGTCACAATGCCAGAGTGTCACAGTGCCAGAGTGTCACAGCGCAGAGTGTCACAACGCAGAATGTCACTGTGCCAGAGTATCACAATGCAGAGCGTCACTGTGCCAGAGTGTCACAATGCAGAGTGTCACAATGCAGAATGTCACTATGCCAGACTGTCACAATTCAGAGTGTCACAGTGCCAGAGTGTCACAGTGCCAGTGTCACAGGGATAGAGTGTCACAATGCCAGTGTCATAATGCAGAGTGTCACAATGCAGAGTGTTACAGTGCCACAGTGTCACAATGCCAGAGTGTCGCACTGTCATAGTGTCACAATGCAGAATGTCACAATGCCAGAGTGTCAGAGTGCCAGGGTCACACTGCCAGAGTGTCACAATGCGAGTGTCACAATGCAGAGTGTCACAGTGCCACAGTGTCACAGTGCCAGAATATCGCAGTGCCAGTGTCACAATGCGAGTGTCACAACGCCAGAGTGTCCCAGTGCCAGCGTGTCACAATGCCAGAGTGTCACAGTGCCAGAGTGTCACACTTCAGAACGGCACGGTGCCAGAGTGACACAATGCAGAGTGACACAGTGCCAGAGTGCCACAATGCCAGAGTGTCACGGTACCAGATTGTCACGGTGCCAGAGAGTCACAATGCCAGAATGTCACAGAGCAAGTGTGTCACAATGCAGAGAGAAACAATGCAGAGTGTCACTGTGCCAGAGTGTCACAATGCAGAGTGTCACAATGCAGAGTGTCACTGTGCCAGAGTGTCACAATGACAGAGTGTCACAGTGCCAGAGTGTCACAATGCAGAACGTCACTCTGCCAGTGTCACAGGGTACAGTGTCACAATGCCAGAGTTTCACAGTACCAGAGTGTCACAGCGCAGAGTGTCACAGTGCGAGAGTGTCACAACGCAGAATGTCACTGCGCCAGAGTGTCACAATGCGGAGTGTCACAGTGCCAGAGTGTCACAGTGCCAGTGTCACACTGCCAGAGTGTCACAATGCGAGTGTCACAATGCAGATTGTCACAGTGCCACAGTGTCACAGTGCCAGAATATCGCAGTTCCAGAGTGTCACAATGCGAGTGTCACAATGCAGAGTGTCACAGTGACAGAATGTCGTAGTGCCAGAGTGTCACAAAACGAGTGTCACAATGAAGAGTGTCACAGTGCCAGAGTGTTACTATGCCAGAGAATGACAATGCAGAATGTCACTCTACTAGAGTGTCACAATGCAGTGTCACAGTGCCACAGTGTCACAGTTCTAGAGTGTCACGATGCCAGAGTCACAATGCAGAGTGTCACAATGGAGTGTGTTACAGTGCCAGAGTGTCACAATTCAGAGTGTCACAATATAGAGTGTCACAATGCAGAGTGTCACAATGCAGACTGTCACAGTGCCAGAGTGTCACAGTGCCAGAGTGTCACAATGCAGAGTGTCACAATGCAGTGTCACAATGCAGAGTGTCACAGCGCCATAGTCACAATGCAGAGTGTCACAATGCCAAAGTGTCACAGTGCCAGAGTGTCACAATGCAGAACGTCACTCTGCCAGTGTCACACGGCACAGTGTCACAATGCCAGAGTTTCACAGTACCAGAGTGTCACAGTGCAGAGTGTCACAGTGCGAGAGTGTCACAACGCAGAATGTCACTGTGCCAGAGTACCACAATGCAGAGTGTCACAGTACCAGAGTGTCACAATGCAGAGTATCACAGTGCAGAGTGTCACAGTGCCAGAGTGTCACAATGCCAGAGTGTCACAGTACCAGAGTGTCACAATGCAGAACGGCACGGTGCCAGAGTGCCACAATGCCAGAGTGTCACAGTGCCAGAGTGTCACAGGGCCAGAGTGTCACAATGCCAGAATATCACAGTGCCAGTGTGTCACAATGCAGAGAGACACAATGCAGAGTATCACAGTGCCACAGCGTCACAATGCAGAGTTTCACAGTGCCAGTGTGTCACAATGCAGTGTCACAATGTCAGAGTGTCACAGTGCCAGAGAGTCACAATGCCAGTGTCGCAGTGCCAGCGTGCCACAATACCAGAGAGCAACAATGCAGAGAGCCAAAGTGCTAGAGTCACAATGCCAGAGTGTCACAGTGCCAGAGTGTCACAGTGCTAGAGTGTCACAATGCCAGTGTCACAATGCAGAGTGTCAAAATGCAGTCACAGTACCAGAGTGTTACAATGCAGAATGTCACTGTGCCAGATTGTCACAATGCAGAGTGTCACAATGCAGAGTGTCACAATGCAGAGTGTCACTGTGAGAGAGTGTCACAATGCAGAGTGTCACAATGCAGAGTGTCAGAGTGCCAGATTGCCCCAATGCCAGAGTGTCACAGTGCCAGAGTGTCACAGGGCCAGAGTGTCACAATGCAGAGTGTCACAGTGCCAGAGTGTCACAGGGCCAGAGTGTCACACTGCAGAGTGTCACAATGCCAGAGTGTCACAGTTCCAGAGTGTCACAATGCCTGACTGTCACAGTGCCAGAGTGTCACAGTGAAGAGTGTCACAGTGCCAGAGATTCACAATGACAGAGTGTCACAGGGCAGAGTGTCACAATGCCAGAGTGTCACAATGCGAGTGTCACAATGCAGTGTCACAGTGCCAGAGTGTCACAGTGCCAGAGTGTCACAATGCAGAGTGTCACAGTGCCAGAATGTCACAATTGCATAGTGTCACAGTGCCAGAGTGTCACAGCGCAGAGTGTCACAACGCAGAATGTCACTGTGCCAGAGTATCACAATGCAGAGCGTCACTGTGCCAGAGTGTCACAATGCAGAGTGTCGCAATGCGATGTCACAGTGCCAGAGTGTCACAATGCAGACTCTCACAGTGCCAGAGTGTCAAAGTGCCAGTGTCACAGCGATAGAGTGCCACAATGCCAGTGTCACAATGCAGAGTGTCACAATGCAGAGTGTTACAGTGCCACAGTGTCACAATGCCAGAGTGTCGCACTGCCATAGTGTCACAATGCAGAATGTCACAGTGCCAGAGTGTCAGAGTGCCAGTGTCACACTGCCAGAGTGTCACAATGCGAGTGTCACAATGCAGAGTGTCACAGTGCCACAGTGTCACAGTGTCAGAATGTCGCAGTACCAGAGTGTCACAATGCAGAGTGTGACAGTGCCATAGTGTCACAATGCCAGTCTCTCACAGTGCTAGAGTGTCACAATGCCAGAGACACAATGGAGAGTGTCACATTGCAGTGTGTTACAGTGCCACAGTGTCACAATGCCAGAGTGTCGCAGAGCCAGAGTGTCACAATGCAGAGTGTCACAGTGTCAGAGTGTCACAGTGCCAGTGTCACACTGCCAGAGTGTCACAATTCGAGTGTCAGAATGCAGAGTGTCACAGTGCCACAGTGTCAAAATGCCAGAGTGTCGCAGTGCCATAGTGTCACAATGCAGAATGTCACAGTGCCAGAGTGTCACAGTGCCAGTGTCACACTGTCAGAGTGTCACAATGCAGAGTGTCACAATGCAGAGTGTCACAGTGCAACAGTGTCACAGTGCTAGAGTGTCACAATGCCAGAGTCACAATGCAGAGTGTCACAATGCAGTGTGTTACAGCGCCAGAGTGTCACAGTGCCAGAGTGTCACAATGCAGAATGTCACTATGCCAGACTGTCACAATTCAGAGTGTCACAATACAGAGTGTCACAATGCAGAGTGTCACAATGCAGTATCACAATGCAGAGTGTCACAGTGCCATAGTCACAATGCAGAGTGTCACAATGCAGAGTGTCACAATGCCAAAGTGTCACAATGCAGAAGGTCACTATGCGAGAGTGTCACACGGCACAGTGTCACAATGCCAGAGTGTCACAGTGAAGAGTGCACAGTGCGAGAGTGTCACAACGCAGAATGTCACTGTGCCAGAGTGTCACAATGCAGAGTGTCACAGTACCAGAGTGTCACAATGCAGAGTGTCACAATGCAGTGACACAGTGCCAGAGTGTCACAATGCCAGAGTGTCACAGTGCCAGAGTGTCACAATTCAGAACGGCACGGTGCCAGAGTGACACAATGCAGAGTGACACAGTGCCAGAGTGCCACAATGCCAGAGTGTCACGGTACCAGATTGTCACAGTGCCAGAGTGTCACAATGCCAGAATGTCACAGTGCAAGTGTGTCACAATGCAGAGAGACACAATGCAGAGAGTCACTGTGCCAGAGTGTCACAATGACAGAGTGTCACAGTGCCAGTGTACCACAATGCAGAGTGTCACAATGCAGAGTGTCACTGTGCCAGAGTGTCACAATGACAGAGTGTCACAGTGCCAGTGTACCACAATGCAGAGTGTCACAATGCAGAGTGTCACTGTGCCAGAGTGTCACAATGACAGAGTGTCACAGTGCCAGAGTGTCACAATGCAGAACGTCACTCTGCCAGTGTCACACGGCACAGTGTCACAATGTCAGAGTGTCACAGTGCAGAGTGCCACAGTGCGAGAGTGTCACAACGCAGAATGTCACTGTGCCAGAGTGTCACAATGCAGAGTGTCACAGTACCAGTGTGTCACAATGCAGAGTGCCACAATGCAGAGAGTCACAGTGCCAGAGTGTCACAATGCCAGAGTGTCACAGTGCCAGAGTGTCACAATTCAGAACGGCACGGCGCCAGAGTGACAAAATGCAGAGTGTCACAGTGCCAGAGTGCCACAATGCCAGAATGTCACAGTGCAAGTGTGTCACAATGCAGAGAGACACAATGCAGTGTCACAGTGCCAGAGTGTCACAATGCCAGAGAGTCACAGTGCCAGTGTGTCACAATGCAGAGTGTCACAATGCAGAGTGTCACTGTGCCAGAGTGTCACAATGACAGAGTGTCACAGTGCTAGAATGTCACAGTGCCAGAGAGTCACAATTCCAGAGTGTCAAAGTGCCAGAGTGCCACAATACCAGAGTGCCACAATGCAGAGTGCCATAGTGCTAGAGTCACAATGCCAGAGAGTCACAATGCCAGAGTGTCAGAGTGCTAGAGTGTCACAATGCCAGTGTCACAATGCAGGGTGTCACAATACAGACTGTCACAGTGCCAGAGTGCAACAATGAAGAATGTCACTGTGCCAGATGCTAAAATGCAGACTGCCATAGTGCCAGAGTGTCACAATGTCAGAGTGTCACAGTGCCAGAGTGTCACAGTGCCAGAATGCAATAGTACCAGACTGTCACAGTGCCAGTGTCGCAGTGCCAGAGCATCACAATACAGACTTTCACAGTGCGAGTGTCACAGTGCCAGTGTCTCACACTGCTAGAGTGTCACAATGCCAGAGACACAATGCAGAGTGTCACAATGCACTGTGTTACAGTGCCAGAGTGTCACAATGCAGAGTGTCACAGTGCCACAGTGTCACAATGCAGAGTGCCACACTGCCTGAGTGTCACAATAACAGAATGTCACAGTGCCAGAGTGTCACAATGCAGAGTGTCACAATGCAGAGTGTCACAGTGCCACAGTGTCACAATGCCAGACTCTCACAGTGCCAGAATGTCACAATGCAGAATGTCACTGTGCCAGAGTGTCACAATTCAGAGTGTCACAATGCAGAGTGTCACAGTGCCAGAGTGTCACAATGCAGAGTGTCACAGTTCCAGAGTGTCACAATGCCAGAGTGTCACAGTGCCAGAGTGTCAGAATGCAGAGTGTCACAATACAGAGTGTCACAGTGCCAGAGTGTCACAATGCAGAGTATCACAATGCACAGCGTCACAATGCAGAGTCTCACAGTGCCAGAGTGTCACAATGCAGAGAGTCACAATGCAATGTCTCAGTGCCAGAGTGTCACAATGCAGAGTGCCACAGTGCCAGAGTGTCACAATGCAGACTCTCACAGTGCCAGAGTGTCACAGTGCCAGTGTCACAGTGCTAGAGTGTCACAATGCCAGTGTCACAATGCAGAGTGTCACAATGCAGAGTGTTACAGTGCCACAGTGTCACAATGCCAGACTCTCACAGTGCCATGGTGTCACAATGCAGAATGTCACAGTGCCAGAGTGTCACAGTGCCAGTGTTACAGTGCCAGAGTGTCAGAATGCGAGTGTCACAATGCACAGTGTCACAGTACCACAGTGTCACAGTGACAGAATGTCACAGTGCCAGAGTGTCACAATACAAGTGCCACAATGGAGAGTGTCACAGTGCCAGAGTGTCACTATGCCAGAGAATGACAATGCAGAATGTCACTCTGCTAGAGTGTCACAATGCAGAGTGTCACAGTTCCAGAGTGTCACAATGCCAGAGTGTCACAGTGCCAGAGTGTCACAATGTAGAGTGTCACAATGCAGAGTGTCACAGTGCCACAGTGTCACAGTGCTAGAGTGCCACAATGCCAGAGTCACAATGCAGAGTGTCACAATGCAGTGTGTTACAGTGCCAGAGTGTCACAGTGCCAGACTCTCACAGTGCCAGAGTGTCACAATGCAGAGTGACACAATGCAGAATGTCACAATGCAGACTGTCACAGTGCCAGAGTGTCACAATGCAGTGTCACAATGCAGTGTCACAATGCAGAGTGTCACAGTGCCATAGTCACAGCGCAGAGTGTCACAATGCCAAAGTGTCACAGTGCCAGAATGTCACAATGCAGAACGTCACTGTGCCAGTGTCACACGGCACAGTGTCACAATGCCAGAGTTTCACAGTGCCAGAGTGTCACAACGCAGAATGTCACTGCGCCAGAGTGTCACAATGCAGAGTGTCACAGTGCCAGAGTGCCACAATGCCAAGAGTGTCACAGTGCCAGAGTGTCACGGTCCCAGAGTGTCACAATGCCAGAATGTCACAGTGCCAGTGTGTCACAATGCAGAGAGACACAATGCAGAGTGTCACAGTGCCAGTGTCACAATGCCAGAGTGTCACAGTGCCAGTGTGTCACAATGCAGAGTGTCACTGTGCCAGAGTGTCACAGTGCCAGAATGTCACAGTGCCAGATTGTTACAATGTCAGAGTGTCACAGTGCCAGAGAGTCACAATGCCAGAGTGTCACGATGCCTGACTGTCACAGTGCCAGAGTATCACAGTGAAGAGTGTCACAGTGCTAGAGTGTCACAATGCCAGTGTCACAATGCAGTGTCACAATGCAGAGTGTCACAGTGCCAGAGTGTTACAATGCAGAATGTCACTGTGCTAGAGTGTCACGATGCCTGACTGTCACAGTGCCAGAGTATCACAGTGAAGAGTGTCACAGTGCCAGAGATTCACAATGACGGAGTGTCACAGTGCCAGAATGTCACAGTGCCAGAGTGTTACAATGTCAGAGTGTCACAGTGCCAGAGAGTCACAATGCAGCGTGTCACAATGCAGAATGTCACAGTGCCAGAGTGTCAGAATGCAGAATGTCACTGTGCCAGAGTGTCACAATTCAGAATATCACAATGCCAGAGTGTCACAATGCCATAGTGTCACAATGCAGAGTGTGACAATACCAGAGTGTCACAATGCCAGAGTGTCACAGTCCCAGAGTGTCACAGTGCAGAATATCACAGTGCAGAGTACCACAGTGACAGAGTGTCACGATGCAGAGTGTCATAATGCTGAGTGACACAGTCTAGGGTACAGGAACGCCAGAGTGTCACAATGCCATAGTGGCACAGTGCCAGAGTGTCACAGAGCAGAGTGTAGCAGTGCAAGCGTGTCACAAAGGCAGAGTGTCAGAATGCAGAGTGTCACACTGCAAGCGAGTCACAGTGCCAGAGTGTCACACTGCCAGAGTGTCACAATGCAGATTGTCACAGTGCCAGAGTGTCACAGTGCCAGAGTGCCACAGTGCCATAGTGTCACAATGCAGAGTGTCACAGGACAGAGTGTCACAATGCTGGGTGACATAGTCTAGGGTACAACAATGCCAGAGTGTCACAGTGCAGAGTGTCACAGAGCAGAGTGTCACAGTGCAAGCGTGTCACAATTCAGAGTGTCACAGAGCAGAGACTCATAGTGAAAGAGTTTCACAATGACAGAGTGTCAGAATGCAGAGTGTCACAGTGCAGAGTGTGACAATGCTGAGTGTCACAGTGCAGAGTGTCACAATACCAGAGTGTCACAATGCCAGAGTGTCACAGTCCCAGAGTATCACAGTGCAGAATGTCACAATTACAGGGTGAAACAATGCCAGAGTGTCACAGTGCCTCAGTGTTAGAATGCAGAGTACCACAGTGACAGAGTGTCACAATTGCAGAGTGTCAGAATGCAGAGTGTCACAGCGCAGAATGTCACACTTTAGACAGTCACAGTGCCAGAGTGTCACAGTGCCAGAGTGTCACAATGGAGAGGGTCACAGGGCAGAGTGTCACAATGCTGAGTATCACAGTCTAGAGTACAACAATGCCAGAGTGCCACAATGCCATAGTGTCACAATGCAGAGTGCCACAGTGACAGAGTGTCACAGTGCAGAGTGTGACAATGCAAAGTATCACAGTGCAGAGTGGCACAGTGCCAGTGTCGCAATGCAGAGTGTCACAATGGAGAGTACCACAATGCCAGAGACACAATGCCAGAGTGTCACACAGCAGGAGTATCACAAAGCCAGAGTGCCACACTGACAGAGTGTCACATTGGAGAGAGTCACAATGCCAGAGTGTCCAGTGCAGTGTCACAGCGCAGAGTGTCACAGTGCCAGAGCATCACAATGCCAGAATGTCACAGTTGAGAGTGTCACAGTGCAGGGAGTCACACTAACAGAATGTCACAGTGTCAGTGTCACAATGCATGAGTGCCACAGAGCAGAGTGTCACAGTGGAAGAGTGTCACAATTGCAGAGTGTCAGACTGCAGAGTCTTGGGTTGAACTGAGGTGGAGTTAATTCTCCTCACAGCATCGTTTTAGTGCTGTGTTTTTTTTTTTTTTTTGCAGCAGTTGATAACACAGCAGTGTTTTGGCTATGGCTGAATTCAGTATCCGAGCTGTGTCCTTTCAACATTTCCCTGCCCCAGGAGTACATTGAGGGGTGGGCAGGATCTTGGGAGGGGACACAACGGAGCCAGCAGACTCAGACTGGCCAAAGAGGTATTCCATACCATCTGACGTCAGCTCAGGTATAAGAAGGACGTGAAAGAAGGGAGTGTTGGGGATTTGTCCATGGCGTTTATCCTCCCAAGGAACCACCAAGCTTAGAGAGCCCTGCTTCCCGTGACCGACCACCATCCTGCTGATGGGAAGTAGAGACTAACATCTCTCTCTCTGCTTTCTTTTGCTTCCGCGCGGTCTATTTGCTGTTTGCTTATTAGTGTTATTAAATTGCTCCTATCTTATCCCCGGCTTCTGTTATATTTTCTTTCCCTTCTTCCCCTGTTCATTTAAGAGGGGGAGTGATAGAGCGGCTTGGTGGGTATCTGGCCTCCAGGCCAGAGCCAAACCACCACAGCCAGAGTGCAGAGCATCACAATGTTGAGTGTCACAGTGTAGACTGTCACACTGCAGAGTGTCACAATGCCAGAGTGTCACAGTGCAGAGTATCACAGAGCAGAGTGTCACAATGCCAGACTGTCACACTGCAGAGTATCACAGTGCCACAGTGTCACAGTTCCAGAGTGTCACAGTGCCAGTGTGTCACAGTGAAGAGTGTCACAGTGCCAGAGTGTCACAGTGCAGTGTGTCACACTGCAGAGAGTCACAGTGCAGAGTTGCACAGTGCCTGAGTGGCACAATGCAGAGTTTCACAGTGCAGAGTTGCACAGTGCCTGAGTGGCACAATGCAGAGTGTCACAGTGCAGAATGTCACAATTGCAGAGTATCACAGTGGCAGAGTGCCACAATGCTGAGTGTCAGAGTCCAGAGTGTAACAACGCCCAAGTGTCACAATGTCAGAGTGTCACAATGCAGACTGTCACAGGGCAGAGTGTCACAATGCAGAGAGTTACTATGCCAGAATGTCACAGTGCCAGAGTGTCACAATGCCAGACAGTCACAGTGCCAGAGTGTCGCAATACAGACAGTAACAATGCCTAAGTTTCCCAATGCCAGAATGTCACAGTGCCAGAGTGTCACAATGCCAGACAGTCACAGTGCCAGAGTGTCGCAATACAGACAGTAACAATGCCTAAGTTTCCCAATGCCAGAATGTCACAGTGCCAGAGTGTCACTATGCCAGAATGTCACAGTGGCAGAGTGTCACAATACAGAGATTAACAAAGCCCAAGTGTCACAATGCCCAAGTGCCACAGTGCAGAGTGTCACAATGCAAAGTGCCACAGTGCCAGAGTGTCACCATTCCAGGATTTACAAGCCAGAGTGTCACAGTGCAGAGTGTCACACTGCTGAGCGCAGAGTCCAGAGTGTAACAACGCCCGAGTGCCACAATGCCAGAGAGTCACAATGCCAGAGTGTCACAGGGCCAGAGTGTTAGAATGCAGAGTGTCACAATGCTGGAGTCACACTGCCCAAGTTTCACAATGCCAGAGTGTCACAATGTCAGAGTGTCACAGAGCAGAGTGTCACAGTGCCAGAGTGTCACAATGCTACAGTGTCACAGTGCAGAGTGTCACGATGCCAGAGTCACAATGGTGAACTTTCCAATGCAGAGTATCATAGTGCAGAGTGTCCCAATGCCAGAGTGTCACAGTGCCAGAGTATCACAGTGCAGAGTGTCACAATGCAGAATGTCACAGAGCCAGAGTGTCACAGAGCCAGTGTCGCAATGCAGAGTGTCACAGTGCAGAGTGTCACACTGCAGGAGTGTCATAAAGCCAGTGTGTCACAATACAGAGTGCCACATTGCAGAGCGTCTCAATGCTGAGTGTCACAATGCCCAAGTGTCACAGTGCAGAGTGTCACAGTGCAGAGTGTCACAGTGCAGAGTTTCACACTGACACAGAGTCACGATTCTAGGATTCACAATGCCAGTGTCACAATGCCAGAGTGTCACAGTACCAGAGCGTCACAGTGCAGAGAATCACAGTGCCAGAGTGTCACAGTGCAGAGTGTCACAGTGCCAGACTGTCAGACTGGCAGGGTGTCACAGTGCAGAATGTCACAATTACAGAGTGTCACAATGCCAGAGTGTCACAGTGCCTCAGTGTTAGAATGCTGTGTCACAATGCCAGGGCCAAAATGCCCAAGTGTCACAGTGCAAGTGTCACAATGCCAGAGTACCACAATGCCATAGTGTCACAATGCAGAGTGTCAAAATTCAGTGTCACAGAGCAGAGACTCATAGTGAAAGACATTCAAAATGGCAGAGTGTGACACTGCAAAGTGTCACAGTGCCAGAGTGTCACAGTGCAGAGTGTCACAGTGCAGAGTGCACAGCGCAGAGTGTCACAGTGCCAGAGGGCCACACTGCCAGAGTGTTATAACGCACAGTATCATAGGGCAGAGTGTCACAAGGCCAGAGTGTCACACAGCAGGAGTGTCATAAAGCCAGAGTGCCACAGTGCCAGAGTGTCACAGTACAGAGTGCCACAGTGATGAAGCAGAGTGTCATAATGCTGAGTGATACAGTCTAGGGTACAACAATGCCAGAGTGTCACAATGCCATAGTGGCACAGTGCAGAGTGTCAGAGTGCAGAGTGTCACAATGAAAAGTGTCACAGTGCAAGCATGTCACAAAGGCAGAGTGTCAGAATGCAGAGTGTCACACTGCAGAGAGTCACAGTGCCAGAGTGTCACAGTGCAGAGTGCCACAGTGCAGTGTCACAATGCCAGAGCGTAACATTGGAGAGTGTCACAATGCCAGAGTCACAATGCCAGAGTGTCATATTGCAGAGTGTCACAGGGCAGTGTCACAATGCAAAGTGTCACACTGCAGAGTGCCACAGTGCCAGAGTGTCACCATTCCAGGATTCACGATGCCAGAGTGTCACAGTGCAGAGTGTCACAGAGCAGAGTGTCACAGTGCCAGAATGACACAATGCCACAGTCACAATGCCAGACCGTCACACGGCAGAGTATCACAATACAGAGTGTCACACTGCAGAGTCTAACAGTGCAGAGTGTCACAGTGCACAGTCTCACAAAGCCAGAGTGTCCCAGTGCAGAGTGTCACAATGCAGAGTGTCACAATGCCAGTGTCACAATGCCAGAGTGTCACAGCACCAGAGTGTCACAATGAAGAGTGACACACTGCAGTGTCACAATGCAGTGTCATAGTGCAGAGTGTCACAATGCAGAGTGTCACAGTGGCAGATTGCAAACAATGCAGAGTGTCACAGTGCCAGTGTCACGATACCAGAGTGTCACAAAGCTAAGTGTCAGAGTGCAGTGTCAGAGTGCAGAGTGTCACAATGCCAGTGTCACAGAGCAGAGTGTGACAGTGCAGAGTGGCACAATGCCAGAGTGGCACAATGCCAGAGTGTCACAGTGGATTAGTGTCACAGTGCTGAGCGTCACAGTGCAGAGTGTCACACTGGATGAGTGTCACAATGCTGAGTGTCACAGTGCCAGAGTGTCTGGCCAGCAGCCTCACAGCTGTACTCACCAGCAGCTTTCTCCTCCAGCTGACTCACCACCAGCCTACCAGATTTGCTCTCTGACTCCACCTTGAACTTCTTGCTGGCAGTGATCAGCTTCCCCTCCTTGGGCCATTTCACCTCAGTCTTCTCCTGGGCCACCTCCCAGCTCAGGGTGCCATGTTCTGACAGGGCAGCTTTCACCTCTTTCTGCACTTTCTCCTTTTTGATGAAAGCATCTTCTGCTTCTGGAGAGTGGGAGAAGCAATTTAAACCCCACACACTGTGCAAGGTGCTCAAGCCCCAATGGAACCTCTGACAACCTCCACAGCCCTGCCAGTTTAGGACAGTCCCACTCACACAAAGATGCACTCAGAGAGGACATCATCCTCTGCACACCCTGAGGAGCACAGATCAGCCACTTCTGAGCCAAAGGATCCAGGGCCTCAGGGGTTAAGGTGGTTCTCACCTCCACAAGAAAGCCAACTTCTTGTCCCACAACACAACACACCAACCACCTCCCAATTTCCTTTGCTACTGGGACCCCTAGGTAAGCTTTGTCCAATCTAAGTGCTTCTGGAAGAGTTCACTTTTCCTACTCTTTCCAGATGTGTTGTCCTACACACTTGGGGCTGATCCTACCTTGATCCCTGCCCAGCATGAGTTAAGCTGCCTGGGTTTTGCTTACTGGGAGAGCAGAAAACCACAAGGCTGCCTGAGGGGGATTCATCTCACAGGTGAAGGCCACTAACCACAGGTCTCTGCATGACATTGGTGTCACACAAGCTCATTGCTTGACCAGCTTGTCTCCTCAGTGAAGATCTAAGCTACACAGCCCCTGGAGCCTAGAGCATGATTCAGTTTGCTCTGTATCAAAGGGAACTCATGGACCTTTATGTCATGAGAACCAAAATGTATCTCCCACCTGTGACAGCAACCTTGAAGGTCAGCTTCTGGCCAGCAGCCTCACAGCTGTACTCACCAGCAGCTTTCTTCTCCAGCTGACTCACCACCAGCCTACCAGATTTGCTCTCTGACTCCACCTTGAACTTCTTGCTGGCAGTCATCAGCTTCCCTTCCTTGGACCATTTCACCTCAGGCTTCTCCTGGGCCACCTCCCAGCCCAGGCTGGCATTTTGTGTCAGTGCAGCTTTCACCTCCTTCTGTACCTTCTCCTTCTTTGGAAACATCTCTTCTGTCTCTGGAAGCAAACCACAGCACTCATGCTTGAGGGTCTTTGCAGTTGTCTTCTCCAGTTCTTAACCAAGTCTCTCCTATTGCACTGTGCTTGCCCTTGCCAGGTGGCATCATGAGCAGAGGGCTGCAGCACCTCTCCTGTGAGGACAGACTGAGGGAGTTGGGACTGTGCAGTCTGCAGAAGAGAAGGCTCCCAGCAGACCTAATTGTGGCCTTCCAGTACCTGCAGGGGGCTACAGGAAAGCTGGGGAGGGACTTTGGAGGGTGTCAGGGAGGGATAGGACTGGGGGGGATGGAACAAAACTAGACATGGGGAGATTCAGCTTGGCTGTTAGGAAGAAGCTCTTCCCCAGGAGGGTGGTGAGAGCCTGGCACAGGTTGCCCAGGGAGGGGGTGGAAGCCTCATCCCTGGAGGTTTTGAAGGCCAGGCTGGAGGTGGCTGTGAGCAAGCTGCTGTAGTGTGAGGTGTCCCTGCCCATGGCAGGGGGGTTGGAACTGGCTGAGCCTTGAGCTCCCTTCCAGCCCTGACAACTCTGTGATTCTATGATCATGGTAGCCCATTCAAGACAAGAAAACTCTTTCCCCTCCATCTGACTGACAGTGCAGAAGTGCATGGGAATTCTGGGATAAAGGGTAAAAAAGTCATCATTGGAGCACAGATTTGGACCTGGCTCTTAGAGCATCACCAGGCACTCCCTGAACCCTCCTCCCTCTTGTTCCCAAGCTTCCAGCCAATGAAGCTTCAGTCTTCAGTCAGTCTTCCTCTCCAGGAACTGTTCCCCTTCTTTGATTAGGATCACTGCAGTTCAGCTCTTCTCCATCTCATCAGAGCTCTCTCAGCACCTCCTCCTGGCCTTGTCTCTATCCTTGCACCTCTGCTATGGCCTCACACTATGATTCTGCAGGAGCTTCTCTGCAGGCACAGCAGAGAGCTGAGAGAGATGCACAACTGAGCAGCCTTGCCCTCAAATTGTTATGGTTCCATGGCAGCCAAAGTGCACCTTGAGAAGGTTGATAGGGCAGCTGGCCAGAAATGAAGTCCTCCAGCTGAAATCCTTCCCCCCAGAGAGGCTGTGAGGTGATCCTCCAAACGTCAGAGCCCAGCCAAAAGTGAAGGTTTCTTTAGTTTGGGCCTTCCCAGCATTTTCTCACCTCTGACTTTGACTTGGAATGTTGTGCTGTCATCCTTTGTGTCACAGCTGTAGCTCCCTTGGGCTGCTTGTGTCACCTGCTTGCCCCTGAGCTTGTGCTGCGTCCCCTGGGAGCTGACTGCTGTCCTCTGGGCCTGCTTCACCTCCCTGTGATCCTTCTGCCACAGCACAGCTCCATTGGCGGCTGACACCTCCCTCCCCAGGTCGAGGCTGTGAGAAGGAGTGCCTGAGACCTCTGGAGGCGTTTTGGGCTTGGTGAGAAAGTTAACAGCTTCATCTGGAAAGAGAAAGCAGCTCATGGCTTGGGCTGAGGATGCTCGGCACAGAGAGGGGAGAGGGGAGAGGGGAGAGGGGAGAGGGGAGAGGGGAGAGGGGAGAGGGGAGAGGGGAGAGGGGAGAGGGGAGAGGGGAGAGGGGAGAGGGGAGAGGGGAGAGGGGAGAGGGGAGAGGGGAGAGGGGAGGGGAGAGGGGAGAGGGGAGAGGGGAGAGGGGAGAGGGGAGAGGGGAGAGGGGAGAGGGGAGGAGAGAGGAGAGGAGAGACCAGACCAGACCAGGTTGGAAGAGACCTTTGAGATCATCCAGTCCAACCTAGCACCATCTCATCAACTAAACCATGGCACCAAGAGCCTCATCCAGGCTCTTCCTAAACACCTCCAGGGATGGGGACTCCACCACCTCCCTGGGCAGCACATCCCCAGGGCCAATCTCTCTGGCTGGGAAGAATTTCTTCCTAGCACCCAGCCTAACCCTCCCCTGGCACAGCTTGCAGACAGCAGTCACAGCTGTGGCAATCAACTGGGGATGGCAGTCAGAACAGTCCTGAGTTTCTAACAGACTCTGCTCCAACCTGTGCATCCCAGACTCACCTCAGACTTTCCAATCACAAGGCAGAGTGTCATCTCCTATGCTGCACAGCTATGTTCCTTCATCTTCTGCTGTCACAGCTGCAGCCACAAGCTTCTGCAGCTTTCCTTTCTCTCCCACCGTGAATTCCTTGCTGGCTGTGATCTCTTTGCCATCTTTGTACCACTGAACCATGAGGTTGGCCTCAGAGGTCTCAGAAAGCAATTCAGCCTGCTTGCCAGGGCTGGCCCTGACAGCTCCTCCACTTTTCTCTTTGTTTAGGAAGGTTGCAGGTGCTGAAACAGGACCCAGACACACAGTGGTGCTCAGGAAGGGCCTGGCCAGCAGGAAATGCATGCACTGAGCCCTAAGTAGCTGCATCTTCCCTCTGGCACAGGCTGGCCAGAGAGCTGGGGGATACCCCATGCTGGACAGCAGCAGGCAGAAAGAGGTCTGGGGATACTGGTTGAGAGTAGGCTGAACAGGAGCCAGCAGTGTGCCCAGGGGGCCAAAAGGGCCAAGGGCATCCTGGCCTGCAGCAGGAAGAGTGTGGCCAGCAGGAGCAGGGAAGTCCTTGTGCCCTGTGCTCAGCACTGCTTAGGCCACACCTTGAGTCCTGTGTCCAGTTCTGGGCCCCTCAGGTTAGGAAAGATGTTGAGGTGCTGGAAGGTGCCCAGGGAAGGGCAACAAAGCTGGGGAGGGGTCTGGAGCACAGCCCTGGGAGGAGAGGCTGAGGGAGCTGGGGTTGCTAAGCCTGGAGAAGAGGAGGCTCAGGGGAGACCTCATTGCTCTCTACAGCTCCCTGAAGGGAGGTTGGAGCCAGGTGGGGGTTGGGCTCTTCTCCCAGGCACCCAGCACCAGAACAAGAGGACACAGTCTCAAGCTGCGCCAGGGGAGGGTTAGGCTGGAGGGGAGGAAGAAGTTCTTCCCAGCCAGAGAGATTGGCCCTGGGGATGTGCTGCCCAGGGAGGTGGTGGAGTCCCCATCCCTGGAGGGGTTCAAAAAAGGATTGGATGTGGCACTTGAAGCCATGGTGCAGTTGTCAGGAGGTGTTAGGGATGAGGCTAGAGGTTGAGCTTCATCTCTGAGGTCTTTTCCTACTTCATTGACTCTCTGAGGTTTTGTGCTCACCAAGCTGCTCCCTGGGAACTCCAAGCAGGGCTCTGCCCTAGGTGCTGCCAGCAGACACTGAACTGATAGTCAGCCTCCTCTGGCAGGCTGCTCCCCGTGAGCTCAGGGGCAGGGCCAGCAGCCTCCTGGCGCCTCACCCAGCTGGAGCCAGGCAGCTTCTTGCGCTCCAGGCCGCAGCCGGCGCCGGCAATGGGAGGCTCTGGCTTCGGGGGGACCAGGCTGCCCTCACTGAGGCTTCTGCTTTATTTGTCACCACAGGGGCAGCTGGGGCTTGGGGGGTTGGCTTTTGGGGAGCTGCACAGGGGAAAAGAAAGAACAGAGCAAGAGCTTTATGTTTGGCAGCAGCTCACAGGCTCCTCCCAGCCACACAGTTCTTGAATGCCTCCAGGGCTGGGGACTCCACCACCTCCCTGGGCAGCCTGTGCCAGGCTCTCACCACCCTCCTGGGGAAGAACTGCTTCCTAACAGCCAAGCTGAATCTACCCATTTCTACCTTTGTTCCATCCCCCCCCGTCCTATCCCTCCCTGACACCCTCAGCAGTCCCTCCCCAGCTTTCTTGTAGCCCCCTGCAGCTCCTGGAAGGCCACAATTAGGTCTCCTTGGAGCCTTCTCTTCTCCAGACTGAACAGCCCCAAGTCCCTCAGCCCTCAGAGGAGAGGTGCTCCAGCCCTCTGCTCATCCTCCTGGCCCTTCCTGGCAGACATCAAAACCTGCTGCATTCTCTGGCCAACAAACTTCCCAGGATGGTACTCAAACAGCAGCCCTGCCCCTGGAGCATAGAGTCGTGGAATCAATAAGCTTGGAAAAGACCTCAGAGATCATCAAGCCCAACCTGGCACCCAAGGCCTCCTGACTACTAAACCATGGCTTCAAGTGCCACATCCAATCCCTTTCTGAACCCCTCCAGGGCTGGGGACTCCACCACCTCCCTGGGCAGCACATCCCAGTGGCCAACAGCTCTCTCTGGGAAGAACTTTCTCCTCCCCTCCAGCCTAAACCTCCCCTGGCGCAGTACCTGCGTGCTGGGGGTGACACAGCACCCAAGGCCCAAGAGAAGTGCAGCTTGCTGCTCCCACTGCCCTGGGTGGCAGTCTTGCTCTGCTCAGCCAGGAGGGCAATCTCAGCAGCATCTCCCATCTCCCACTCTCGGCTGGCCACGCTGTGCCGCTCGCCGCAGCGCGCGCTGGAGATCCGGCCCCCGGCTCTCACCTCTGCCTTGCTCTGCAGCCAGGGCACTCCTGGCACTCGCTCTCCAGCTCCACCAGAAGATGGCTGTGTCCTTCACAGAGACTGCAGTCTCCTGGGGCAGCTTCTTAATGATGGTGCCTGGCAAGGAGAGACCAAGGGTGGTCAGCAAACAGAGCAGCAGAGGTTGAAGTCTCTGACAGCAAAGGACCTCCCAGCCTGCCCCAGGAGTAGCCAACAGCTCTCCTGGAGTCACAGAGAGGCTGGAAAAGACCTCTGAGCCCATGGAGTCCAGCCTGTGGCCTATCACCACCACAGCAGCTAAACCATGCCACCCAGTGCCACATCCAAGGTTTGCTCCCAGCCCTTTAGTGATGGTGACTCCACCACCCCCTGGACAGTCCATCCCAGTGCCTACTCAGCTCTTCTGTGAGGAAGTGCTTCCTGGGTCAGAACAAGAGGACACAGTCTCAAGCTGTGCCAGGGGAGGGTTAGGCTGGAGCTTAGGAACAAGTTTTCCCAGCCAGAGAGATTGGCCACTGGGATGTGCTGCCCAGGGAGGTGGTGGAGTCCCCAGCCCTGGAGGTGCTTAGGAAGAGCCTGGATGGGCTGCTTGGTGCCATGGTTTAGTTGATTAGTGTTGGGTAATAGCTTGGACTGGATGATCTCAAAGGTCTCTTCCAACCTGGTTCATTCTATTCTATTCTAATATCCAACCTCAGTCTCCCCTGGCACAGCTTCATCCCATGCCCTCTTGTCCTGTCACTGCTCCCCTGGGAGCAGAGCCTGACCCCCACCTGACTACAGCTTCCTTGTAGGTAGTTGGAGAGTGATAAGGTCCTCTCTAAGTCTCCTCTGCTCCAGGCTGATCACCCCCAGCTCCCTCAGCCTTTCCTCACAGGACTTTCCCTCCAGCCCCAGTCTCGTCTCCACCTACAGGCTGGGCAGTGACTGGCTGGAAAGCAGCCCTGAGGAGAGAGACTTGGGGGTGCTGGGGGACAAAAAGCTCAACAGGAGCTCTCAGTGTGCACTTGCAGCCCGCAAAGCCAATCAGATCCTGGGCTGCAGTAGGAGAAGTGTGGCCAGCAGGTCGAGGAAGGTGATCCTCCCCCTCTGCTCAGCCCTGGTGAGACCCCACCTGGAGTACTGTGTCCAGTTCTGGAGCCCCTATTACAAGAGGGATGTGGAGGTGCTGGAACGGGTCCAGAGAAGGGCCACAAGGATGAGCAGAGGGCTGGAGCACCTCTCCTATGAGGACAGACTGAAGGAGTTGGGGCTGTTCAGTCTGCAGAAGAGAAGGCTCCCAGGTGACCTAATTGTGGCCTTCCAGTATCTGAAGGGGGCTACAGGAAGGCTGGGGAAGGACTTCTCAGGATCTCAGGCAGTGATAGGACTAGGGGGAATGGAATGAAGCTGGAGGTGGGGAGATTCAGGCTAGATGTGAGGAGGAGGTTCTTCACCATGAGAGTGGTGAAGCCCTGGAATGGGTTGTCCAGGGAGGTGGTCGAGGCCCCGTCCCTGGGGGTGTTTAAGCCCAGGCTGGATGAGGCTCTGGCCAGCCTGATCTAGTGTGGGGTGTCCCTGCCCATGGCAGGGGGGTTGGAACTAGATGATCCTTGTGGTCCCTTCCAACCCTGAATGAAACTATGAAACTATGAAACTAATCCAAACCTTGTGGACACTGTGCAGACATCCCTTACTGTGCCAGGGGAGGGTTAGGCTGGAGCTTAGGAAGAAATTTGCCCAGACAGAGAGATTGGCCACTGGGATGTGCTGCCCAGGGAGCTGGTGGAGTCACCATCACTAAAGTGAGTCCTCAGGGGCTGCAGCCAGGGGCTGCAGGCTGGCCTAACCTGCACAGGTACTGTGATAAATGGGGGGGCATCAGGAGCTCTTGAAGGCACAGGAACTGGCGGTTCCCACGTGCCGGAAGGCGAGCTGGCGGGGAAGGCGACTGGCCTGGAGGAGCAAGCAGCTCCTGGAGGATGTAAGGGGGAAGAAGAGGCTGCATCACCTTTGGAAGGAGGGGAAGGCTTCTCCAGGTATGTTCAAGGAAGCTGTTAGATTATGTAGGAATAAAATTAGGGAGGCTAAGGCCCAGCTGGAACTGAAGCTGAACAGCTCTGTCAAAGGTAATAAAAAGCATTGTTACAAATATATTAACAACAAGAAGAAGGGCAGGAAGGACCTGCACTCCCTGTTGGACCTGGAGGGGAACATGGTGACTGAAGACAAGGAAAAGGCTGAGGTCCTGAACACCTTCTTTGCCTCAATGTTTAACAGCAAGGCAGGAGGAGTTCAGGAGGAGTGGCCTCCGGAGCTGGGCGATGGGGTCGGGGAGCAGTGTGGTGCCCCGGAAATCCATGAGGAATTAATTCAGGACCTGCTGAGCCACTTGGACACTCACAAGTCCATGGGACCGGATGGGATCCATCCTAGGGTGCTGAGAGAGCTGGCAGATGAGCTGCCAAGGCACTCTCCATCATTTTCCTCCAGTCCTGGCTCACAGGTGAGGTCCCAGATGACTGAAACTGGCCAATGTGGTCCCCATCCACAAGAAGGGTCGGATGGAGGAACCTGGAAACTCCAGGCCTGGCAGCCTGACCTCAGTGCCAGGGAAAGTGATGGAGCAGATTATCCTGGCGGCAATAACTGCGCACCTGAAGGATGGCCAAGGGCTCAGGTCCAGCCAACATGGATTCAGGAAGGGCAGATCCTGCCTCTCCAACCTGATCTCCTTCTATGATCAGGTGACCCGTCTGGTGGATGTGGGGCAGGCTGTGGATGTGGTCTGCCTGGACTTCAGCAAGGCCTTTGACACCGTCCCCCACAGCAAACTGCTGGCTAAGCTGTCAGCTCATGGCTTGGACCACAACACTCTGTGCTGGGTTAGGAACTGGCTGGAGGCTGAGCCCAGAGAGTGGTAGTGAACGGTGCCACATCCAGCTGGCGGCCAGGCACCAGTGGTGTCCCCCAGGGATCAGTGCTGGGCCCTGTCCTCTTCAACATCTTCATCGATGACCTGGATGAGGGCATCGAGTCAGTCATCAGCAAGTTTGCAGATGACACCAAGTTAGGGGCAGATGTTAGTCAGTTAGAGGGTAGAAAGGCTCTGCAGAGGGACCTCGACCGACTGGACAGATGGGCAGAGTCCAATGGGATGGCTTTCAACAAGTCCAAGTGCCGAGTGCTGCACTTTGGCTACGGCAATCCCATGCAGAGCTACAGGCTGGGGTCGGAGTGGCTGAGAGCTCCCAAACAGAGAGGGACCTGGGGGTGCTGACCGACAGCCACCTGAATATGAGCCAACAGTGTGCCCAGGTGGCCAGAAGGGCCAATGGCATCCTGGCCTGCATTAGGAATAGTGTGGCCAGCAGGAGCAGGGAGGTCATAGTGCCCCTGGACTCTGCTTTGGTTAGGCCGCACCTTGAGTCCTGTGTCCAGTTCTGGGCCCCTCAGTTTAAGAAGGACATCGAAAGACTTGAGCGTGTCCAGAGAAGGGCAACAAGGCTGGGGAGAGGCCTTGAGCACAGCCCTGTGAGGAGAGGCTGAGGGAGATGGGGTTGTTTAGCCTGGAGAAGAGGAGGCTCAGGGGTGACCTCATTGCCCTCTACAACTACCTGAAGGGTGGTTGTAGCCAGGAAGGGGTTGGCCTCTTCTCCCAGGCAACCAGCACCAGAACAAGGGGACACAGTCTCAAGCTGTGCCAGGGGAGGTTTAGACTCGAGGTGAGGAGGAAGTTCTTCACCGAGCGAGTCATTCGGCATTGGAACGGGTTGCCCAGGGAGGTGGTTGAGTCATCGACCCTGGAGGCGTTCAAGGGGAGATTGGACGTGGCACTTGGTGCCATGGTCTAGTCATGGGGTCTGTGTTGATAGGTTGGACTCAATGATCCTCGAGGTCTCTTCCAACCTCAGTGATACTGTGAGACTGTGATCTGCTTGCTCAGCACTGTCCTGATGCTGAGCTGTGTAGGAGCTCCTGTGGCCACTGCCAGACCAGCAGTGAGATGCAAAGGCCAAGAACTGAGTGGCAGAGAAGCTGCTCTCCACACCTTAGCAGGATGCTGATGGCTGTAAGAGCTCTCCAGCCCTGTTGTTTGCTGTGGGGGATGCTTTGTTTTGCTTGCTTCTGCCAAAGCTCTCAAGTTTCATATAGTGGACAATAAGGAACAGATAGTTAGGGATGTTGCTGCTGGGACACCATCCCTGGAGGTGTTCAAGAGGGGATGGGACATGGTCAGGAGGTGTCGGGTGACAGGTTGGACTTGATGATCTCTGAGGTCTTTCCCAACCTTATTGCTTCTATGATTCTATCCCTGGAGGTGCTTAGGAAGAGCCTGGATGGGCTGCTTGGTGCCATGGTTTAGTTGATTAGTAATAGCTTGGACTGGATGATCTCAAAGGTCTCTTCCAACCTGGTTCATTCTATTCTATTCTAATATCCAACCTCAGTCTCCCCTGGCACAGCTTCATCCCATGCCCTCTTGTCCTGTCACTGCTCCCCTGGGAGCAGGGCCTGACCCCCACCTGACTACAGCTTCCTTGTAGGTAGTTGGAGAGAGTGATAAGGTCCTCTCTAAGTCTCCTCTGCTCCAGGCTGATCACCCCCAGCTCCCTCAGCCTTTCCTCACAGGACTTTCCCTCCAGCCCCAGTCTCGTCTCCACCTACAGGCTGGGCAGTGACTGCCTGGAAAGCAGCCCTGAGGAGAGAGACTTGGGGGTGCTGGGGGACAAAAAGCTCACCAGGAGCTCTCAGTGTGCACTTGCAGCCCGCAAAGCCAATCAGATCCTGGGCTGCAGCAGGAGAAGTGTGGCCAGCAGGTCGAGGGAGGTGATCCTCCCCCTCTGCTCAGCCCTGGTGAGACCCCACCTGGAGTACTGTGTCCAGTTCTGGAGCCCCTATTACAAGAGGGATGTGGAGGTGTTGGAACGGGTCCAGAGAAGGGCCACAAGGATGAGCAGAGGGCTGGAGCACCTCTCCTATGAGGACAGACTGAAGGAGTTGGGGCTGTTCAGTCTGCAGAAGAGAAGGCTCCCAGGTGACCTAATTGTGGCCTTCCAGTATCTGAAGGGGGCTACAGGAAGGCTGGGGAAGGACTTCTCAGGATCTCAGGCAGTGACAGAACTAGGGGGAATGGAATGAAGCTGGAGGTGGGGAGATTCAGGCTAGATGTGAGGAGGAGGTTCTTCACCATGAGAGTGGTGAAGCCCTGGAATGGGTTGTCCAGGGAGGTGGTCGAGGCCCCGTCCCTGGGGGTGTTTAAGCCCAGGCTGGATGAGGCTCTGGCCAGCCTGATCTAGTGTGGGGTGTCCCTGCCCATGGCAGGGGGGTTGGAACTAGATGATCCTTGTGGTCCCTTCCAACCCTGAATGAAACTATGAAACTATGAAACTAATCCAAACCTTGTGGACACTGTGCAGACATCCCTTACTGTGCCAGGGGAGGGTTAGGCTGGAGCTTAGGAAGAAATTTGCCCAGACAGAGAGATTGGCCACTGGGATGTGCTGCCCAAGGAGCTGGTGGAGTCACCATCACTAAAGTGAGTCCTCAGGGGCTGCAGCCAGGGGCTGCAGGCTGGCCTAACCTGCACAGGTACTGTGATAAATGGGGGGGCATCAGGAGCTCTTGAAGGCACAGGAACTGGCGGTTCCCACGTGCCGGAAGGCGAGCCGGCGGGGAAGCGACCGGCCTGGAGGAGCAAGCAGCTCCTGGAGGATGTAAGGGGGAAGAAGAGGCTGTATCACCTTTGGAAGGAGGGGAAGGCTTCTCCAGGTATGTTCAAGGAAGCTGTTAGATTATGTAGGAATAAAATTCGGGAGGCAAAGGCCCAGCTGGAACTGAAGCTGAACAGCTCTGTCAAAGGTAATAAAAAGCATTGTTACAAATATATTAACAACAAGAAGAAGGGCAGGAAGGACCTGCACTCCCTGTTGGACCTGGAGGGGAACATGGTGACTGAAGACAAGGAAAAGGCTGAGGTCCTGAACACCTTCTTTGCCTCAATGTTTAACAGCAAGGCAGGAGGAGTTCAGGAGGAGTGGCCTCCGGAGCTGGGCGATGGGGTCGGGGAGCAGTGTGGTGCCCCGGAAATCCATGAGGAATTAATTCAGGACCTGCTGAGCCACTTGGACACTCACAAGTCCATGGGACCGGATGGGATCCATCCTAGGGTGCTGAGAGAGCTGGCAGATGAGCTGCCAAGGCACTCTCCATCATTTTCCTCCAGTCCTGGCTCACAGGTGAGGTCCCAGATGACTGAAACTGGCCAACGTGGTCCCCATCCACAAGAAAGGTCGGATGGAGGAACCTGGAAACTCCAGGCCTGGCAGCCTGACCTCAGTGCCAGGGAAAGTGATGGAGCAGATTATCCTGGCTGCAATAACTGCACACCTGAAGGATGGCCAAGGGCTCAGGTCCAGCCAGCATGGATTTAGGAGGGGCAGGTCCTGCCTCTCCAACCTGATCTCCTTCTATGATCAGGTGACCCGTCTGGTGGATGTGGGGCAGGCTGTGGATGTGGTCTGCCTGGACTTCAGCAAGGCCTCTGACACCGTCCCCCACAGCAAACTGCTGGCTAAGCTGTCAGCTCGTGGCTTGGACCACTACACTCTGTGCTGGGTTAGGAACTGGCTGGAGGCTGAGCCCAGAGAGTGGTGGTGAACAGTGCCACATCCAGCTGGCGGCCAGGCACCAGTGGTGTCCCCCAGGGATCAGTGCTGGGCCCTGTCCTCTTCAACATCTTCATCGATGATCTGGATGAAGGGGTAGAGTCAGTCATCAGCAAGTTTGCAGATGACACCAAGTTAGGGGCAGATGTTAGTCAGTTAGAGGATAGAAAGGCTCTGCAGAGAGACCTCGACCGACTGGACAGATGGGCAGAGTCCAATGGGATGGCATTCAACAAGTCCAAGTGCCGAGTGCTGCACTTTGGCTACGGCAATCCCATGCAGAGCTACAGGCTGGGGTCGGAGTGGCTGAGAGCTCCCAAACAGAGAGGGACCTGGGGGTGCTGACCGACAGCCACCTGAATATGAGCCAACAGTGTGCCCAGGTGGCCAAGAGAGCCAATGGCATCCTGGCCTGCATTAGGAATAGTGTGGCCAGCAGGAGCAGGGAGGTCATAGTGCCCCTGGACTCTGCTTTGGTTAGGCCGCACCTTGAGTCCTGTGTCCAGTTCTGGGCCCCTCAGTTTAAGAAGGACATCGAAAGACTTGAGCGTGTCCAGAGAAGGGCAACAAGGCTGGGGAGAGGCCTTGAGCACAGCCCTGTGAGGAGAGGCTGAGGGAGATGGGGTTGTTTAGCCTGGAGAAGAGGAGGCTCAGGGGTGACCTCATTGCCCTCTACAACTACCTGAAGGGTGGTTGTAGCCAGGAAGGGGTTGGCCTCTTCTCCCAGGCAACCAGCACCAGAACAAGGGGACACAGTCTCAAGCTGTGCCAGGGGAGGTTTAGACTCGAGGTGAGGAGGAAGTTCTTCACCGAGCGAGTCATTCGGCATTGGAACGGGTTGCCCAGGGAGGTGGTTGAGTCATCGACCCTGGAGGCGTTCAAGGGGAGATTGGACGTGGCACTTGGTGCCATGGTCTAGTCATGGGGTCTGTGTTGATAGGTTGGACTCAATGATCCTCGAGGTCTCTTCCAACCTCAGTGATACTGTGAGACTGTGATCTGCTTGCTCAGCACTGTCCTGATGCTGAGCTGTGTAGGAGCTCCTGTGGCCACTGCCAGACCAGCAGTGAGATGCAAAGGCCAAGAACTGAGTGGCAGAGAAGCTGCTCTCCACACCTTAGCAGGATGCTGATGGCTGTAAGAGCTCTCCAGCCCTGTTGTTTGCTGTGGGGGATGCTTTGTTTTGCTTGCTTCTGCCAAAGCTCTCAAGTTTCATATAGTGGACAATAAGGAACAGATAGTTAGGGATGTTGCTGCTGGGACACCATCCCTGGAGGTGTTCAAGAGGGGATGGGACATGGTCAGGAGGTGTCGGGTGACAGGTTGGACTTGATGATCTCTGAGGTCTTTCCCAACCTTATTGCTTCTATGATTCTATCCCTGGAGGTGCTTAGGAAGAGCCTGGATGGGCTGCTTGGTGCCATGGTTTAGTTGATTAGTAATAGCTTGGACTGGATGATCTCAAAGGTCTCTTCCAACCTGGTTCATTCTATTCTATTCTAATATCCAACCTCAGTCTCCCCTGGCACAGCTTCATCCCATGCCCTCTTGTCCTGTCACTGCTCCCCTGGGAGCAGAGCCTGACCCCCACCTGACTACAGCTTCCTTGTAGGTAGTTGGAGAGAGTGATAAGGTCCTCTCTAAGTCTCCTCTGCTCCAGGCTGATCACCCCCAGCTCCCTCAGCCTTTCCTCACAGGACTTTCCCTCCAGCCCCAGTCTCGTCTCCACCTAATCCAAACCTTGTGGACACTGTGCAGACATCCCTAAGCCAATTGCTGGGCTCCAAGTGACACAGAACAGACAATCCCAAGGACTCAGTGTGCTCTTCACAGAGAGAAAAGCAGTCTTGTCTGGCTTGCAGTCACTCCTCTTTCTAGCCTACCATGGGGAGCCCCTTGTTAGGCACCCAGCAGCTAAGTGGCCTTGCCCAGAACAGATCTGACAGCAGTGCAGCTTCTGCTGCCCACAGCAGCTGGGAATTCACATCCAACCTTTGCTAAAGCAGGGCTGACTTAAACCAGGGAGGGCTCTGCTCTGCCTGTGGGATTTGACCTCCATCCCAGTTACCAGGAAGCAGCTGCTTACTTCTCAGGGATCCAGAGAATGGATCTGCTTTCCAATCTGCAACCAGAGTGGTGCTGACTGCACTTGCACCACACATTGGACCAGAAACCACAACTCCTCCATCAGCTTCCCAGGGAGGTCAACACCACTCTTGGGCAGAATTCAGCCTTGTGCTCCCCAGGCCACAGACAAGACAAGTGTAAGGCAGTGGGAGGAGGCATATGTCCTGTTTGGGATCGTGTGAAGGGAATTCTGGAGTGCTAGGTTATAGCTCAAGGACTTGGCCTTCTAGGGAGCCCCTTGAAGCATAGCTCCCTACCAGGTGACACAGCTTGTGCAGCAACCCAATCTGTCCCTGCTCTTTGATCCTGTGTCCCAGGTACACCCTGGCAGGAGAGCCAGGGGCCCATGGGCTGCCCACAGGTGGTTCTCCTCTCACCCCATGAGGGAAGCCTCTGCTCTGCACATGCCTGGGGTGAATGTTATTCACAAGGTCAAGTCTGGAGGCTCACCTGTGAATCACACTCTTGGCAGGTGAGACTTGGCCAACCTTGTCTCTTCCCTGGGACAGACAACTCTGCCATGCTCCTGCTGCCTGCCTTCATCTCACAGAGCAGACAGCATCACCGTCTGCAGTGAGGCCCTGGGCGCTGAGCCGGCCATCGCTGCCCTCTGCTTCCATGCTGCATTGCTTGCTCTGCCTGAGTTTGCTTTCCTCCTTGAGCCAAGCTGCCTCTGTGCTAGCAACAGGCACTGCACTGGAAGGTGGCAGATTCCTTCTCCCTCACCTCAAGGTCCCTCAGCCTTTCCTTGAAGGGTACTGAGGGCTCTTAAGAGGAGAGAAGCAGAAAGGAGAGAGCAGAGTTTAGGGAGGGCTGCAGTGGGAGGGGCAGGGAAATAAGTCACCAGAATCAAACTAAACTAAGTAGCAGCTCTCAGGAATGAGATTGGTTTGTCCTGAACTCTCATCCAAGCCCTACTGCAGGGAGTGTTCTGCTGTCAGCTGAAAGCAATCCTGGATCCCAGCAGAAGAATGTTAAGGTCTTACCTAAAGATGAGCAAGCCCCAAGGGCAGTCCCTGCCCCACAGCAGCACACAGAGAAGTTTGCTCTAATCCCAAGCAGCCTGAGCAAGCTGCTGGAGCATCACCTTCATCAATTCTGCCCTTGTGAACATCTCTGTGTTGTACCTCCTCCCTTAGTGAAGGCAGCAGAAGGAAGCCAACCAGCCTGACTCTCTAGACAGCAGCAGCCCCTTCCCATCCAAGTCATGACAGATGCTGCAGGTGGGTGAGGAGCAAACAAGCTGCTGACAGGGAGCAGGCACAGGGCAGAAATCCTAGGTGAGTGTGAGCAGCTGAGCTGGTCAGCTGGGACAGGCCTCTTCTAAAAGCCTTTCAGCAGAAGCAAGCTCAGCAAAGGGATCTGAAAATGCCCAGAGAGGTGAATCACAGACTGCTTTTGTTCAGGAGAGACCTTGAAGCTCATCAGGTGCCAGCACTGCCAGGGCAGCACTAAACCACAGCCCTCAGCACAGCTACAGGAGGAGTGGTTGTGAACAGAGCTACAGATGTGGGGGGAAGCACAGAGGTGATGGAAGGAGGAGTTTTCTCTCCTCCTCCCCAGCTGCTCTCACTGACAAGAAAAGAACTAAAGGCAGAGCCCAGCCAGCCCAACTGCCTCTGCTCTCCTCCAGGCACAGACCTGCAGCGCTCCAGCTGAGAGAGAAACAAGAGTGGAGTCCAACCTGCAAGACAGCTGCAGGGAAGTGTGGGGAGACACTGCCAGTTTCATTCCAGCCACAGCTGGGCTGGGAAATCATCCCTGTACCTCTCCCCCCAGCTGGAGAAAGGGAAGCTGGACTGAGGGGGACAGCCAGTGCTCACAGCCACAGGACTGGTGCCACACTCAGGCCACAGCTCTGGATTAGCCAGTGCTGATTCACCACCACTTCTGCTTCAAGAGAGATCAGGTTTTGGCCTGAACCTTCATCTTCTAACAACTCCTCAGCACCTCCCAGCCTCCATTCTCCCTCTCCCTGACCATTCACCCTCCCAGGCTGCTCATTCCCTGTGCTCACTAGCAGTGGGGAATGGAAGCTCTTAGACTGAAAGCCAAGCAGGATTAGGTTTGCCTTAGATTCCTAAACCCATGCCCACGGTGACACATCCCACTCAGTGCTCTAGAGGCTGGAGACACCAACTGAGGCCCTCCAACATCCCACACCCAAACTTTGATGGCCAGGAACCTCTATTCTGTACAACTCAGAGCTTAGCCTCTGAGACTATCACCTCCTTCCCCACCACTAGGACAGGAGGATGCTGTCTTGGATCTGCTTTGCTCTTTCAGGAACTCAGGCCCTAGAAACTCAGGCCTTCAGTTCTGCAGCTCATTCATCCCAGCCCTGGCACAGCCATGCTTGCAGCTGTCACCTAAACACCTCCAGCCATTTCTGGCTGAGCACAGCCTGGATAGAGAGACCAGACTGTAAGGGGCTGCCAGGGGGAGCAATGCTATCTACTGCTTTGGTTGGATCTCAGGATTCAAACCTGCCTGGGAACCCATGCAATCCCTTCAGAAACAGGAAGGTCACTCTAGCTCACCACATCAACTTGGTGAGGACTTCATGCACCTCAACTCAAGGCCAAAACCTCCTGCCTTGAAGGGCTATGGTTACAGAGACCTGCTCTGCCCACACCCCACATGTCAAATATCCATTGTGCTTTAGCCAGCAGGCAACTCAGATTCTGCCTTGGAATTCCACAGAGGCTCAGAGAATTGCTTTAGCTGGAAAAGACCTCCAAGGGCACCAAGCCCAACTGCCAGCCTAACACCACCATGGCTCTCAAACCATGGCCCAAAGTGCCATGGCCACATGCTCTTTGAGCACCTCCAGGGATGCTTGACTCCACCACCTCCCCGGGCAGCCCACACCAATCTCTCCTCTGGAAGCAACTCATGTGGCCAGGAGGAGTGAAGCAGCTGCAATTCTCATGCCATGGAAACCAGCAAGAGGGCAAGAGCAAGAAAGCCTTCAGCAGAAGGATGCCAGCCTTCAGGAGCTGGGTGCAGTCTTGCTGGGGGAGATAGGAAAGAGTCTTGAGAAGACACTAAGAACACATCCCAAAGGCCAGAAGGAAACAGGAGAGGCACCTGAGAAGCACAGCAGTGTCCTCCCAGCCTTGGAGCAGCTGGCCAGCTCACTAACCCTTCTCCCCTTACAGTCACCAAGCAGTGCCATAGAATCACTCACAACAATTTGCCTGTGGGGAAAAAGGTGAGGCAGAAAGAGCAGAGCCCAAGCTTGAGGGAGCAGGGAGCAAGAGCAGCTCAGGGAGTCAGGGGGAAGCTGCAGGAGCTCAGAGCAGACACCAAGTTGGCTGCTGGTCTTGGGGACAGATTTCCCCACACCATCACAGGCATTTGGTTTGCTCCACACCAAGCAAAGCAGCAACAAGATGATGTTGTCTTTAAAAGCAGGCCCTGCTGACACAGCTTTGGCTGAGAACAGCTACAGCCTGCAAAGAAGCCAAGGTTTGCTTCACCTTCTCCAGGCTTGGCCTGCTCTTCTCCCTCGCCTGCCTTTCCTCTGGCCTGGGCCTGGCCTTCTCCTGGCCTCTTCTCCTTGGTGATTCCAGAGGCAAGTTTTCCCTCTGCCTAACAAACAGGATCCAGTCAGACCAAGAGCATGGAGAATCCTTCCAAAGGGAGCTAGCTAGGAATGCATGGACAAGCTCCCAGCACTTGCTGCCTTTGCTCTTCCTCCTGGTTTCTGTGCTTTCCCTGCCTCCTTTCTTCCTCCACATTTCTCAGGTCTCAGTTCAGGTCTCAAATGTCACTGCCATGACAATGGTCATCTAAACTCCCTTCAGCTCAGAGGAATAAAGTGGCCTCAGCCCCACTCTGCTTTTCCAGCCTCTCTCTGGCCTGCAACCTTTAACCTTTTCATCCAGGATCTGATTGCTGCATTCAGGGACTGAGATGAACATTGCTTGGCCCAAGCCCCAGGATGGAGGCTTGTCCACTGCTCTCACCAGCTTTACACATGGCCTCAGGACATCTCCAAAGCCTTTAGGGATGTTAGGTTGGTTATTTGTGTTCCCCCCAGCCCCTCTGCTCTTTGCTTTGGGGGAAAAAAGGGAAAACCCAAGCAAGCAAAACCCCACAGCCAAGAACCAAACCAACAGGACTACAGAATCCTTTTGCTGGGCAGAGAGCTTTAAGATCATCAAGTCCAACCACTAAACCCATTAGCTCACCAGCTAAACCATGTCTCTCTCTGCCACACCTCCACAGCTGCCAACCCCCTCCAGGCATGGGGACTCCACCACTGCCCTGGGCAGCCTGGGCCAGGGCTTCACAACCCTTTGGGGGAAGCAATTGCTCCTCATGCCCAGTCTAAAGCTCCCCTGGCAGACAGGTTTGCTCCTGGGGAGTGTCTCAGCACTTCTTTCACCCCTCAGGTTTCAGGGTGTGGCTTTGTCATTTCACCCTGCTCTGGACACTAGGATTCCCTCTGCCTGACCAAGAGGATTTCCAAAGCAGAGGAATCAGCTCCTGGCTTTCCTTAGCTGGGAGGGTGACATTCTGCCCTGCAGCTCCTCCTTTGAGACTGACATCTGATCCATTGCATCTCCTCGAGGAAGAGCTCCAAAATCTCTCTGTTTAGCTCAGGGACCTTTAAGGAATGAGCTCAGCAGAGGTCCTGTGTCCAGGCTCTAGGCTGACAGCAGCCAGGAGGCTTTCTAGAGGAGCTTTGACCTACACCCAGTTCTAGACCCTGAGAGAGAGCCAGAGCCACCTTGCTGACAAGAGGCTGGACCTGGCAGTCTTCATGAGTCCTACTTTGAGCAGACACACAGATATTGTCTGGGCTGCAGCAAAAGAAGTGAGCTCAAAGGAGATGATTCTGCCCCTCTGCTCTGCTCTTGTGAGACCCCACCTGCAGCACTGCATCCAGCTCTGGAGCCCCCAACACAAGAAGGCCTTGGAACTGTTGGAGAAGGTCCAGAGGAAGAGCACCAAGAGAAGCAGAGGGCTGGAGCTCCTCCCTGGAGGGCACAGGCTGAGGGAGTTTGGGCTGTTCAGCCTGCAGAACTCTCCAGGGAGACCTCAGCGGAGCATTTCAGTAGCTGAAGGGGGCCTAGAGGACAGCTGCAAAAGGCCTGTTGAAATGGGCATGGGCTGCTAAGGACAAGGAGCCCCAAGGCAGCAGCAGCTGCTGCTCCTCTCCTAAGAGCAGAGGAGGAGAGCCAGGGCCGCTGCTGGCTCCTTCCCCCATCTGCCCTGGCCCCAGGGCACTGCTGGGGCACACACTCTGCTCCCCAGCCCAGAGGGCACCACCCTGCCTCTCCTCTCAGCACCACCCAGTGCCAGGCATCCCTAGGCTACAAGCTGCCTTTGCCCTGCAAGCAGCCCTGTGGCACGGAGCAGGCCCCTCCAGCACTCCCCAGGGGGGGTCCTGCAGGCCCAGACAGGGCCACACGGGCAGGAGGCTTCTGCTCTCCCGGCCCCTGGGCCCCCAGGCTCAGTGGCAGCTCCAGGGAGCTGGGAGGCTGAAGGAGCCCACAGGGCACGGGGCTGGAGCCCAGCACAGCAGCATCCTCCTGCTGCTCCTGGCAGGGGCAGGGGCACAGAAGGGGCTGGGCTGAAAGGCACCTTCCAGGCTCCTCCAGCCCAAGCCCCCTGCACTCAGCAGGGACAGCTGCAACTGCAGCAGGCTGCTCAGCACCCCTGACAGCCTGGCCAGGCTCCAGGGAGGGGCATCTCTCACCTCCCTGGGCAGGCTCTCACCACCCTCAGAGGGAAAAATCTCTTCCTCTTCTCCAGCCTGAAGCTCCCTCTCTCAGTTCAAGCCATCCCCTCTCCCAACAGGCTCTGCTCAAAGCCTGGCCCCAGCTTGAAGCACTGAAAGGCCCCCAGGAGCTCTCCCTGGAGCCTTCTCCTCTCCAGGCTGAGCAGCCCCAACTCACTCAGCCTGGCCTCACAGCAGAGGGCTCCCAGGCCTCCCAGCATTGCTGTGGCCTCCTCCAGCCCAGACTCCAACAGGTCCCTGGCTGTGCTGAGGCCTCCAGAGCTGCCCCAGCACTGCAGGGGGGGCTCAGCAGAGCACAGCAGAGGGGCAGAGTCTCCTCCCAGCCCCTGCTGCCCACACTGCTGGGGAGCAGCCCAGGACACAGCTGCCTCTGGGCTGGCACTGCACAACTCCTGACCATGGCCACAGCAGCAGCTCACACAGAGTTTGAGATCCCTGGCAGGAAGGCAGGAAACCAGAGGCAAGCCTGGGATGGCCTCAGCATCCTCAGGGGGGCCCAAAGCTGCTGCATCCACAACCAGCCCTGCTGGGGCTGCCAGAGCAGCTTTTCACCACCCTGAGCTCTCCTGCAGGGCAGCAGCCCAGAGCCCAGAGCACAAACTGCTCCCCAAGGAGCTGAAACTGCTGCCTGAGGCTGATGCTCAGGAAGGTTCCCATTTCCCTGCTTCCTGAGGCTCCCTTTGGCTGGGGTCCTGTGCTCAGCACCCCTGTAGGAGGGACTGGAAACCATCCAGGTCTGCCCCAAAGCCCTTGGCTCCCAAGCACAGCCTGGCTGAGCCCTGGGGGCAGGAGGTGGGGGGGAGGCCGAGCTGAGGCAGCAGCCTGGCAGGTCGCTGTCCTTCCCCAGGGGCAGCAGCTGCTGGGCAGGGAGCTGCAGGCAGCAGCAGCCAAAGGTCAGCACAGGGCTGAGCGCTCCCAGAGCAGCAACCACACAGCTGGGCAGAGAGAGGGCCAAAGGCAACGGAGACACTGGCAGAGGAGAGGCTGCTTGACTCCTCAGGGGGCAGGGAAGGGAGCAGAACACAGCTGCCTGGGGCAGAGGGGCTGCAAAGGGCCACCAGCAGCCTGGCCTGGAGCAGCAAGCCTGTGGCCAGCAGGAGCAGGCCAGGGATTGGCCCCCTGGGCTCAGCACTGCTGAGGCCACCCCTCACATCCTGGCAGCACTTTAGGGCCCCTCACTCCAAGAAGGCCACTGAAGGGCTGCAGCAGGTCCAGAGAAGGGCAACAAAGCTGGGGCAGGCTCTGGAGAACAGGGCTGGGCAGGAGCAGAGCTGCTGGCTGGGCTGCTTTAGCCTGCAGCAAAGGAGGCAGAGCAGAGCCCTCCTGGCTCTCCACAAGTCCCTGCAAGGAGGCTGGAGCCAGCTGGGGCTTGGGCTCTGCTCCCAAGGCACAAGTGACAGCACAAGAGAAAGGGCCCCAGGCTGTGCCAGGGCAGGGGCAGTGCCAAGCAGCCACAGAATTGCTGTGCCCTCTAGGGAAAGGCTCAGGGCCAGGCCTGCCCATTCTGGGCAGATGCTCCTCCAGGGGACTGCTTGCAAACCCTGCTGCTCCCAGCTCTGCCTGGGCAGAAGCAGCTCCTGCAGCAAGGCTCCTCCTGGGGAGCTGCAGCCAGCAAACCACATGCAAGGGGCTGGAGGCAGCAGGAGAGCCAAAGGGCTGCAAGGAAAGTGCTGGTCCCTGGCTGTGAGGGGCAGTGCCAGCAGCTCCTGGCCCACACCATCCACATCCAGCACCAGTGCCAGCTCCTGAAGCCCCAGGGCTTGGAGCACAGGGTGAGCTGGGGGCAGAGCAAAGCCCCAAACACTTCAGCACCCCCACAGCTGCTCTCCTGCCCTTCCCAGGCCAGGGGAAGCAAGGGAGGCCTTGGCCCTGGTGCTGCTCCATCTGCAGAGCACAGGCCCTGGCAGCACCACAAGGCTGCTGGCAAGAGCTGCCTTGAGAAATGCCTGTGGCAGCTCCCAGGCCATGGCTGAGAGGAATGCAGGCCCCAGCAGGCTGCCACTCAGCACTGCATGGCCAGGCCCCAGCAGCAGTGCAGGGCAGAGCTGCTGCCTCCAGCAGAACCACTCCAGCTGTGCAGGGGGAAGCTGCTGCAGAAGCTTGGCCCAGCAGAACCTGCTCAGCTCACAGCCACCACAGCTTCTGCAGTCCCCCTGCAGAGCACTGCAGGGAATCCAACTCATCCTGCCCACAGCACAGGAGGGAGAAGAGCAGGCAGAGAAGCTGACTGCTTCCTCCAGCCACATCTCTCCCTGCAACAGCCTCCTGCTGCCCTCAGCCTTCCTCTGCCCAGCTGCAGGCCAAGGAATCAGCCTAAGCAGCTCTGAAAGCCTCAGCAGTGGCTTCTGGCCTGGAGCCTGGGGGGCAGGAGCTGCAGCTTCTGCCTGCAGGCTCCAAAGGCTGCTCCTTCAGGCAAGCCCCAGAGCAGCACAGCTCCCAACAGCCCAGCCCTGCTGCAGGGCTCTGCCTGGCCTCCCCCTCCCAGCCAGCAGCACCCAAGGCCTCTCCCAGAGCAGGGCAGCCTCAGCCCCAGCTGCCCAAGCCCCTCCGGCCCCACAGCTCCCTCCCTGCGTGGCCAGCAAGCTGAGGGCAGGGCTGCTGCCTCTGCCAGGGCTGCTGGGGAACTGGCAGGGCCTGAGGCAGCTCCTGGCTCTCCTCTCCCAGCAGGGCAGAGAGGTGTCCAGCCCCTGGGCAGCGCTGGGCACGCTGGGCTCTGCCGCGCCGGCCCCGGGCAGGCGGAGGGCGAGGGCCAGGGGCAGCGGGGAGGGCTTGGGGAGGCCACAGGACAGGCTGGGAGGGAAGCCTAGGAGAAAGGACACAGCTCTGCACCTCTGCACACAGCTCCTCTGCCTCCTGCTGCCAAGAGCCTGGCATGGGCAGACTGCCCTTGGCCTCTGGCTCCCTTGGCTCGCAGCTGCAGCTGCCGCGGAAGCCAAGCAGCTCTGTGCTGGCACTGCTGGGGGACAACAAGTTCCCCATCGGGCAGCCAGGGGCCCTCCTGGCCAAGAAGGCCAAGGCTGCTCTCAGCAGAGGGTGGCCAGCAGGGCACAGCAAGCACCAGGAGCCTTCTCCAGGCCAGCAGCTGGAGAGGACTCTTCTCCTCTTGGAGCCCAGGCTGCTGCCTGCTGGCAGCCCTTTGGCTCTGTCTGCTCACAAGGAAGCCAAGAGACAGAGCAGGGATGGAGGGAGGGGAGGCTGCAGCTCAGCAAGGGCCAGCACTTCTCTTAGCCAAGTCCCTCAGCAGCAGGAAAACAGAGAGGCATCCTGGCCAGGCTGAGCACAGCTCTTCAGTCAGCCCAGAACTGGCTTCCCAGGCAGAGCTGAGAGCCCCTCAGGGAAAAGCCTTCTGGGAGCCTGAGCTGAAGCAGCAGAACCTGCAGCTCAGTGCTCAGGCAGCAGAGCTGGGCCTCTGCTGGGCAAGGAGAAGGAGCCCAGGGCTCTGAGCACACCAGGGCCTGAGGCAGAGCTCTTTCTTGGCCACATTCCCTGGCACTGACAACCAGTGGCCCTCCCAGCACCAAGCAACATCTCACCCTGCAGCTCAGGGGGGGAAATGGTCTCCAAGCCTGGCAACATTGACCCCCAGCAGCTGTGGGCTAGGCCAGAGCTTCAGCTCCCTGCTCCTGCAGTCCCAGCCCCTGGGCCCTGCTGGGGCTCTCACAGCCATCCTGCTGCCAAGGACTGGCAGCCTGGGGCCGATCAGACCATCAGGGACCCCACAAGACCCTGCTCTGCCAGTCCTTTGGGCCGCTGTGCCCTCAGGATGGCAAAGCCCTGCCCAGGCAGCCTGCAGCCCTGCTGGAACCTCCTGCAGGCTGCTCTGGAGGGCCACCAGCGCTGGAGGCTCTGAGGCTGCACTCTGGGGCTGCAGAGCCCTCGGGCTGTGCTCCAAGGCCAGGCCACACTCACCCCAGGAGCCTCCACTCAGCCGTCCCAGGCCACTCAGCTCCTTCCTCCTCCTCCTCCTCCTCCTCCTCGTGTCCCTCGCGCTCGGTGTCCGGGCAACAGGCTGAGGCGGAGCGGCGCTGCTGATTGGCTGCAGGGCCGGGGGGGCGGGACTTGTCAGGGCGTGGCCGTCGGGCTCGGCGATGCCCATTGTGTGCTGGCAGCGCGGCGCAGCCGGGGGGGGCCTGGCCCTGCCCTGCTCCAGCCCCTGGCCCTGGCAGGTGCTGAGGGCAGCGGCACCAGGAGGGATCTGAAGGTGGCCTCGCAGCAGCTCCTCTCCTCCCCTCCTCCTCTCTTCCCCTCCGTTCCCGGGGGCCCAGGGGATCCCTCCTTGGCTGAGGAGGGCTGCTGCAGACCCCAGCTAGTAGCTTCCCCTGGGCCTTGGCCAGTGGGGTTCCTGTGCTGGTTTGCAGTTGTGAATATATCTCAACACTGTAACTCCTGGAGAGTTTGTACATATTCCTTGCATCCCATTGCAGATTCCAGTTTGCCTATCAATACAGCTTTCCTTTGCTTCCAGCTGGGCTGGGCTGGCAAAGGTAATGTTGGGGGGGGGGGGGGGGGGGAGGGGGAATTTCAACCACAAGGAAGAAGGAGCAAAGCTCATTGTCACATTTGATGCTCAGAGTTTACATCTGACTGGAGGGGAACAAGCCTTTGGCTGTCAAAGATCCTGCCAGACTTGCATTCCCAGTTACAGCTCTGCTTCAAAGTAGTTTCATAGTTTCATAGTTTCATTCAGGGTTGGAAGGGACCACAAGGATCATCTAGTTCCAACCCCCCTGCCATGGGCAGGGACACCCCACACTAGATCAGCCTGGCCAGAGCCTCATCCAGCCTGGGCTTAAACACCCCCAGGGACGGGGCCTCGACCACCTCCCTGGACAACCCATTCCAGGGCTTCACCACTCTCATGGGGAAGAACCTCCTCCTCACATCTAGCCTGAATCTCCCCACCTCCAGCTTCATTCCATTCCCCCTAGTCCTATCACTAGCTGAGATCTTGAGAAGTCCTTCCCCAGCCTTCCTGTAGCCCCCTTCAGATACTGGAAGGCCACAATTAGGTCACCTCGAAGCCTTCTCTTCTGCAGACTGAACAGCCCCAACTCCTTCAGTCTGTCCTCATAGGAGAGGTGCTCCAGCCCTCTGATCATCCTCGTGGCCCTGCTCTGGACACCTTCCAGCACCTCCACATCCCTCTTGTAATAGGGGCTCCAGAACTGGAGGCAGTACTCCAGGTGGGGTCTCACCAGGGCTGAGCAGAGGGGGAGGATCACCTCCCTCGACCTGCTGGCCACACTTCTCCTGATGCAGCCCAGGACCTGATTGGCTTTGAGGGCTGCAAGTGCACACTGAGAGCTCCTGTTGAGCTTTTTGTCCCCCAGCACCCCCAAGTCTCTCTCCTCAGGGCTGCTTTCCAGCCAGTCACTGCCCAAGTGACTGCACAAGCTGTTCTCTAGGGCAGCATCAAAGCTAGGAGGAGAATCCAGGTGTGCTCCTGAACTCCTCCTGAAGTCCATTCAAGCCAGCAGCTGGAAAAGCAGCAGGGAAATCCAGCTTCTGGGTGATAAAAATGCCACCATGGGTCTGTTAAGGAAGCACAATCCACAGCATCCTCTGCCCTTGCCAGGCTGTGTCCCTCTGCCTAGATCTGCAGCTGAATTCATTTCTGACTCAGCAGTGGGGTTTTGTTTGCACTCTGCTGTTCCCTGCTCTGCAGAGGACTTGGGCTTTTTGTTGCAGACAAATGACTTCCATGTGCCTAAACAAAAGCAGGAACCACTCCCAGAAGTTTGCTTCTGCCTGCTGGCTTTTAAGGCACTGATTTGATTTGGGTTAAGCTAACCAGGTAGGAATTACAACAAGAGACTTCTCTTTATTTCCCCCCTCCCCTCCCCCCCCAAGATTAGGTATTACACTTATCAGATTGTGGACAGGTTCTGTTTGCTTGCAAATTCCCCCAGGGTGCTCCTGGGCAGCTTGAGTGCAGTGTAGAGCATTCAGAAAATGGCAAAGGCTAAACCACGAAACAGCTTCACCCCACTGATCAAACCAGAGGCCAGGCAGGAGCTCAGGGAGAGCCAAGGAGAGCGCAGGTTGTGCTCCCGGGGATGGAGCAGGAACTGGGAGATGCTCCCTAGGTCTCTGGCCGGCAGCAGGCTCCAGAGCTGCCGCTTTGTAATCTGATTTGCGGAGGGTGTGGCACAGCCCAAAGGGAAAGGCCCTGCCAGAACCAAAGTGTCCTCAGGCACGGCTGCCACGAGGCCAAACTCCTGCGGCAGCCCTGTCGGAAGGGTGCGAGACAGCCGCAGCTTGCCGGCAGGCAGCCAGGGAGCAGGGCCCCAGGGCAGGCAGGGCCAGGGAGAAGCCAGGACCCAGGGCTGGTGTCTGCAGTGCTGCCGCCAAGGCAGCGAGGCCAAGAGGAAAGCAGAACATGGGAGTGAGCAAGAGGAAGGCAAGAGCAAGAGAGCCCCCACAGCTTTCTGCTCACCCTGCTTAAGCTGTTCAGAGACAATGTGTCCCAGGCCAAGGCACACTGGGTGCCAAGCACCCTGCTAATCATAGTGCCAACCCCGAGCGCACTTCCCCCTCCAGCAGCCTTGACCTGTCCCAGGGGAAGGCAATTTCCTGCCTTTGCCTTTCCCCATTCAGACCTCCACTGGTGGAGATGGGGGAAGGAGGGTTTGGAGCACACTGTAACAGCCACATCTGAGCAAACTCCTTCTTTTAGGTGCAGTGGGGCTTAAACCCGAGATCCAGCTATAGATTGGCCTAGTGACAGAATGGTGCCAAAGCAGCTGCTCTGCTGCACAAGCAGAGGAAGGCACATTTTCCCCTGGGTGATATGTGTAGACCACTAGCAAGACATTTCCAGGGCCTCAAAATGCCAGAAGAGATGAAGAGAGCTTATTCTGTGAGCCCCACCTGCATCTGTCACAATCCCCTCCCAGAGCAACCTGGCAGCTGACCTCAGTTTTCCAGCACTCTCTTGTCTGCAATGTGACAGAAATGGCCAGGGCAGGGCTGAGTGGAAGGGGGGCAGGGATTGCCAGGGCAGGGCTGAGTGGAAGGGGTGCAGGGATTGCCAGGGCAGGGCTGAGTGGAAGGGGTGCAGGGATTGCCAGGGCAGGGCTGAGTGGAAGGGGTGCAGGGATTGCCAGGGCAGCTCTGAGTGGAAGGGGTGCAGGGATTGCCAGGGCAGCTCTGAGTGGAAGGGGTGCAGGGATTGCCAGGGCAGGGCTGAGTGGAAGGGGAAGCTGCCAAGGGCTGTGCCCTGCCCCGGTCCCCAGGCCCTGCCCTCGATGGCACCTCCCAGGTGTGCAGGCTGCCAGCCTCAGCCAGCAGCCCTGCAGCCCCCAGCCAGGACCTCCTCCAGCAGCAGGATGCCCTCTCGGTGCCCAAGTGAGTGCTGCCCTGGCCCAGCTGCCCCCCAGCCCCGTGCCAGGGGGCAGTCAGGATCCCCCCTGGCACTAACCATCTCTGCCCTGGCTGCAGGCCCTGCACGCTGGCCTGTGCCACACAGGCACCCTCTGTGCCCAGGCTGCCTGTGGGCTCCAGAGCCTCTGCCCTGAAGCAGAAGGCAGCTGAGAGGTGAGAGAGCTGCCAGCAGCTGCTTGTGCGGGGTCCCCACTGTGGGGCCAGCCCCATGGCTGCAGCTGCACCTTGCCTGTGGCCTCTGGGCCGCAGGGAGGCCTCTGCCCCGGGTCTGGCTGTTTGCCAATGGCCTCTTTGCCTTCCTCAGAGCCCTTTGCCCCCCCGGGGGTGGGCAGCGGAGCCGCATCCCCCAGCTGCGCAGCAGGCACCGAGCTGCCAAGGCCTCTGCAGCCCAGGTGAGGCTGCCCTGGGAGCCACTCTGCCAGGAGTGAGCCCTGCCCCGGGGCAGGCTGCAGCCTGCTGCTGTGCCAGCCCTGTGCCAGCTGCGAGGCAGAGCCCTGCCATGGGGATGCTTGGTGCTGGGGGGGTGGCTGCAGCCTGCTGCTGTGCCAGCCCTGTGCCAGCTGCGAGGCAGAGCCCTGCCATGGGGATGGTTGGCGCTGGGGGGGTGGCTGCAGCCTGCTGCTGTGCCAGCCCTGTGCCAGCTGCGAGGCAGAGCCCTGCCATGGGGATGGTTGGCGCTGGGGGGGTGGCTGCAGCCTGCTGCTGTGCCAGCCCCGTGCCAGCTGCGAGGCAGAGCCCTGCCATGGGGATGGTTGGCGCTGGGGGGGTGGCTGCAGCCCCAGCTGGGGGGAGGGCAGGAGAGCAGGGAGCTGCCAGGGCCTGGATGTGCCCCAGAGCTGCCTCATGCCCCTTTCTCTGCAGCCCCAGAGCATCCTTCAGGCCCTCTGAGCAGCAGTGCAGCGAGAGGAGCCCCAGAGTGCTCCCAGCCCTTGGCAGCAGCCTCCCTGCTTCCAGCTCCCAGCCAGTGAAGCTCTTAAGGTGAAGGCTTCAGCGGCCAGGAGCCCAGCCCAAGCTCCCAGCCCTGCTTCCACCTTCTCCCTTGGTGTGGGAGCTCTTCTTCGTCCCTTGCTTTGTGTCCGTTCCCCCTCAGCACTGTAACGCCCGCTCCCGTCCGCGGCGCCGCTCTCCCCCGGCCCCAGCCCCTTGTGCGGCTCGGTTCCCCCTACCCCACTTCGCGGTTCCCATCCCTTTCCCCTCCCCTCTGCGGCCCGGCTCCCCCCCCTCTTTCTGTTGTTCACTACAGGTTTGGGTTTGGGCTCTTCAGACCTCCTCTGGCTGCCTCTTGACCCCCTTGGGGGACCCTGGGGCTGGGGCTCCCTCGGGGGGCGCCTGGGCCAGGCCCTTCCTCCCGGGATGGGCTCCAGTCTGCCTCCCCCCTCTCTGCCATCATCGCAGGGGCTCTGGGGCTCTTGTTCTTAGCCTCTGGGGATCAGGCAGCCCCACTCAGCTTCACAGGGGGAAGGTGGAACCAAAGGGCTCTCTTCTTTCTTCCCCAAGCTCCACTCCCTCACCTTGGTGTTTATCTGCAGCTGTGGCATGAACTGAGGCCACTCTGCTTCCCTTTTCCTACAGCCATTGAGGCTGGAAAAGACTTCTGAGCCCATGGAGTCCAACCATCACCAACAGAGCATGTCCCCAAGAGCCATGGCCACACATTTCCTGAGCCCCTCCAGGCGTGGGGACTCCACCACCTCCCTGGGCAGCCTCTTCCACTGCCTGACCACTCTAGCTGTAAGAAATTCTTCCTAGTATCCAAGCTAAACCTTGCCTAGCACAGCTTGAGCCCATGACCTCTTGTCCTGTCATCAGTTCCTGGGGAGAAGAGGCCTCCTTTCAGCTAGCTCTAGAGAGGGAAAAGTTGTCCTCTCAGCATCCTCCTCTTCAATAGCTTCTGCCTTGTGCAGGAATCTTCCAGCCCCAGCTAGAGCAGGAGCAGAGAATCCAGCTCAGGTCATCCAGGAACACATCCAGACAGGGCTGGAAAGGCTCCAGGGAAGGAGACTCCACAACCTCTCTGGGCAGCCTGCTCCAGGGCTCTGGGACCCTCACAGTCAAGAAGTTCTTCCTCCTCTTGAGGTGGAGCCTCCTGTGCTGCAGTTTCCATCCACTGCCCCTTGGCCTATCCCAGGGCACAGTGAGCAGAGCCTGGCCCTGTCCCTTCCTTCCTGACCCCCAGCCCTCAGCTATTGAGAGACATTGATCAGATCCCCCTCAGCCTTCTCCTCTCCAGACTGAACAGCCCCAGGGCTCTCAGCCTCTCCTCCTCAGGCACTGCTGCAGTCCCTTCAGCATCCTTGGAGCCCTCCCTTGGACTCTCTCCAGCAGATCCCTGTCCCTCCTGAGCTGGGGAGCCCAGAGCTGGCTGCAATATTCCAGGGGAGGTCTCAGCAGGGCAGAGCAGAGGGGAAGGAGAACCTCCCTGTCTCTGCTGGCCACACTCCTCTGAATGCCCCCCAGGACCCCCTTGGCCTTCTTGGCCCCCAGGGCACACTGCTGTCCCATGCAGAGCGTGTTGCCCACCAGCACTCCCAGGTCCTGTTTCAAGCTCTTCAAGGATGTGCTGCCTGTGGGAGCCTGGATGCTGCTCCTGCTTCCTGGGAGGAGCTCAGGCAATGAAATATTCTCTTAACTCCTTTTGCTCCCCTCTTCCAAACCATTTCACCTTGTGCCTTGCACCAAGCCCTTTGAGAACCTCTCCAACTGCCAGCCACACAAGGAGAGTTTCTCACATCAGCCTTCATGCTACCTGTGCTTGCAGACAGGGCAAGATCCAACTCAGAGTCCTCAGGGAAAGGGAAAACCAAACCAAGGTTCTTGTGAGCCCTTCAGAATGCCAAATCATTTATTGCTCAGGGGTTAACCACCTGGGTTTCACAAATCATTTGGAACTCTTAGGAGTTGCTGCAGTCAGAACTAGGGGCTGGGGGTGGCTGACACCCCTCAGGCTGTGCTGTCATCCAGTGAGAGCTGGAAGAGCTGAGGGCTGGCTGCAGGCAACCCTCCTGGAGTTCAACAAGGGCAAGGGCAGGGTCCTGCATCTGGGGAGGAGTAACAGCAGGCACCAGGACAGGTTAGGAGCTGCCCTGCTGGAGAGCAGCTCTGTGGAGTCTTGGTGGACAAGTTCTGCATGGGACAGCAATGTGCCCTGGTGGCCAAGAGAGCCAATGGGGTCCTGGGGTGCAGCAAGGGAAGTGTGGCCAGCAGGGCTGGGCAGGTTCTGCTCCCCCTCTGCTCTGCCCTGCTGAGACCACAGCTGCAATCCTGGGTCCAGTTCTGGGCTCCCCAGCTCCAGAGAGACAGAGAGCTGCTGGGGACAGTCCAAGGGAGAGCCAGAAGGATGCTTAGGGAACTTGAGCACCTCCCCTGGGAAGAGAGGCTGAGAGCCCTGGGGCTGTTTAGTCTGGAGAAGAGAAGGCTGAGAGGGATCTGATCAATGTCTATCGATAGCTGACATTAGCTGGGGGGCAAGGGGAGGGGGCCAAGCTCTTGTGGGTGGTGCACAGCAATCAGCCAAGGAACAGTGGAGACAAACTGGAACAGAGAAGGTTTCAGCTCAACAGGAGGAGAAACTTCTTGGGTGTGAGGCTGCTGGAGCCCTGGAGCAGGCTGCCCAGAGAGGTTGTGGAGTCTCCTGCTCTGGAGCCTTCCCAAGCCCTGCATCCTGGATGCATTCCTGTGCAGACTGCCCTGGGTGCTGCTGCTCTGGCAGCCACTCACTCCTAGATCTATGACTACTGTGTTCACAGGTGAATGTATTGCAGCGCAGGTGTGAGCACATGCAGGCACAGTCTCCTCTCTTCAGGCCACCCACATCCTGGGCTGCATCAAAAGAAGAGTGCCCAGCAGATGGAAGGAGGTGAGAGTGCCACTCTGCTCTGCTGAGACCTCACCTGGAGTACTGTGTCCAGACCTGGGGCACTCAGTGTAAGAAGAAGATCAACCTGAGGCAGCAGGTCTGGAGCACAGCCCTGTGAGGAGAGGCTGAGGGAGCTGGGGTTGCTTATCCTGGAGAAGAGGAGGCTCAGGGGAGACCTTCTTGCTCTCTACAGCTGCCTGAAGGGAGGTTGTAGCCAGGTGGGGGTTGGGCTCTTCTCACATGCAGCAGTGTCAGGATAAGAGGAAACAGCTCCGGGCTGAGGGCTCCGGGCTGCAAGTTACACGGCAATTGGGCTTTGAATTACCCAGTAATTGGGAAGATAATTAGCAGGTAACCTGCCCCAACCTGCCCTGCCTACCCCGTGGACAGCCTGTGCATGGCATCTGCTGTGTAATTAAAGAGCAGGTCGCTGGCTGGATGTGTTCCAGGAAAGAAAAGGATACCTGAAGTGTGACTCAGAGGAACGCAGAGGTAATGCCTGGTGTGCTTCAGAACATGAGATGTGTCATCTGCCTTGACTCCAGGCCAAGTCCAAACCACTGCCAGGCTGCCCTCTGAAGCTGCCTGAGTGAAAGCCACATTCTAGCAGCTCTGCCCTCGAGAGTGAACATTTCTTGAAGGCAGCCATCGAGGGAATCAGCTCAGTGTCACCTCCCCCTCCCTGCAGCCAGGGGCTGCCTGCCTCCACCTCCACACAGGCAAGCTGAATTCATGCCAATATCACAGCTTCTGCAGAGCTGCTGCCGAGAGTCCTTCGGCTGCAATCCTTGTTCCACACCTGGGGCAGGGCAATCCCAAGCACAAATCCAGGCTAGGTATGGAGTGGCTCAGGAGAGCCTTGAGGGGAAGGACTTGGAGCTGTCAGTTGGTGACAAACTCCCCAGGAGCCAGCAATGGTGGCTGGCAGCCCAGCAGGCAGCTGTGTGCTGAGCTGCAGCCAGAGCAGGGAGAGCAGCAGCACAGGGAGGAGATTGAACCCCCCTGCTCAGACCCCACCTGCAGCACTGCCTCCAGTTCTAGGGCCCCCAGCAGGAGAAGGACCTGGAGCTGCTGGGGAGGCTTCAGAGGAGGCCACAAAGATGATCAGAGGGCTGGGGGGTTGGAACTGGATGATCATAGCCCCCTTCAGATACTGGAAGGCTGCTCTAGGGTCTCCCTGGAGCCTTCTCTTCCCCAGGCTAAACAGTCCCAACTCTCCCAGCCTGTCTTCATAGCAGTTCTCCAGCCCTGTAGCCTCCTCTGGAGCTTCTCCAGCAGGTCCACATCCTTCTTGTGTCGGGGTCCCTGCTTCCTGCTCTCCTCTGGTCACTGGGTGTGACCTATCCAATCTCCATCTCTGCTCTTTTGCAAGGCCTGGGCAAGCTGTGATGCAAGGACTAGTGCTGTGCCTGGCTGATTGATTGTCATTAGCAGTCAACCAATGTTCCTCCTGGTAACTTTTGTCTTCTGACCTCAGAAAGCCCAAACCAGCTGCTCCCAATGGCTTGTCCCTGTCCTAAAAACACCTGGGAAGAAAGGCTGGCAGCAAGAAGGCTTAGCAGAGCTCTCTTCAGAGAGCAGGAGCCATGGAGAGGCAGTGACACTGATGAGCCTTCTGCAAGGACACATGACAGTGAAAGTCTGATGGATGGTGTGGAGTCCAGCTCTGCTGGGGAGGGTCTGTGCCTGCACATGTGTCTGACCTGGGGGGAGAGGGGGGGTTCTGTCATCCCTCTCCTCTGTCACAGGGTGGTGTTTTAATCCATGTGGGGAACTGAGTTGTGAGATTGCTACAGGCATGCTTCACCAATCGACAGCCAAGTGAGGAATGGATCTGAAATCCTGCCCCAGGGTGAGAATTCCATCCTTGCTTTTGCACAGTGCATAATTAGCCAGTGGAACTCATTTCTCTGATGTATTACAGAGGCAAATCACTGTGGCAAGCCCCAAATAACGATTAGATGGTAGTGGGGAGCAGAAAAAGTTTCACAGAGCAGTAAATGTCTGCAGCTCCCACAGCTAAGAGCGAAGCTGAGCCCAGCTCCACGGCACCAGGGCAGCTAAAGGGAGCTGCAAAGCATCTCTGCCACCAGCCAGCATGGCATGGGTGATGTGCCAGCTGTATGGACCAGGAAGCTCAGCCTCCTGCTTCTGCCTGAGGAGGCACAAAACCAGTTTCTGGCCTTATCTGTCTCATGCTAGTTTTGATCTCCTAAGGTTTACAGCTGGATCTTCCTGGGACAGATGAAATCAAAGTGACAGAGGCCAGAACACACTCTAGCAGGCAGCTCTAGATATATGCTCTCTCTATATTCTGTGGCTACCTCTTATCCTCACTTAGAACCAGAGAATTGTTTGGGTAGCAAAAGCCCTCTGAGATCACCCAGTCCAAACATCAGCCCAATCACTAACCCACATCCCCAAGTGCCATGGCCACACCTTTCCTGAGCACCTCCAGGGATAGGGACTCCAACACTTCCCTGGGCAGCCTGTGCCAAGCCCTCAGCACTCCTGCAGCAAAGAATTTTCTCCTCATCTCCAACCTAACCCTCTCCTGGCACAAATGAGATGCCTTTGCACTTGTACAACATTTGTTCTCATACTGCCCCTGTACACATGGCTGCAGAATCCCACCAGTAACATCCCATCATGAACGAGTTCCATCTGTGTGTAGGTTTACTCGTTGCTCTTCAGCCAGGGGCAGCCCTTCCTTCTCACCTCAGGCCAGGTTCATTGCTGAAAGAGCCTTCCATGAGAATCCTTCCCAGGAGGCCACTTCAGGGATCCACTGGTACTGTCTTGAGCAGATCACAAGTCCAAAGGCAGAGCAATCACCCCAGAGAGCACTGCTGTATCTGGAAGGCACAACTTCATGTTCTGAGAGCTGTGTGGGTTCCTCCCCAGGACACAGTGCTGCTCTCAGACTGGCTGTATCCCTTCAGTTTCCATCCTCTTCTTGATTAAAGAAATAGCAAATGCTTCTCTGAAGTCTTCAAGATGAGTTCTGTAACACTTTGAGAAGACTGGGCTCAGGTTGGAGCCTCTCACTCCAAGAAGGACATGGAGGGGTTGGGTGCGAGGCTCCTGCTCCACCACCACCATCCCTGCACCATCCAAGAGCCAGGGGCAAGACCCTCACCAGCAACAACACCACCCAGAGGAGCTCAGCCCCAGGGAGGAGACACAGCCAGCACCCAGGAAGGATACTGGAGTAGTCATCAAACACTACCCTCACAACCAGGGGGCCACCAGGCCCCCCAGCCTTTGCTGTCACCACCACCCAGTGTGCACCAAGGGCACTCACCAGAGATCAGAGGAGGATCCTCAGCCCAGATGGGCTCAGCTTAGGACTCCTGCCTTTCCTGGGGGGGATTAAATAGGGCAGTGGGTGGGGAGGGCCAAGTTGCCACACCTGGGGTGGGAGGAGACTCCAACAGAGCCCAGGTGCTGTGGGATTTGAGGGGAAAAAGGGGGAAATGGGGCAGGTGAGGGACTTTTGGGGTGTTGCAATGGGTTGGGGCAGACCCCCTCCCCACAACGGGCAGAAAGAACGACTCAGACAAAGGGATTGCAAAAGTGATGGAAAGTTTAAACAGAAAGCAGTGAGTGTGTACAGAAAACCAGAAGCACAGTGACAAGAGAAACCCCAAAACAGACCCAGAAGCATCCCATCCCTACCTGAGGGTGCACCCAAGACCCCCAGGGCTCCTCCTTTCCCCCCTCCCCCAACCCCCAGTGCTAGGCTAGTCTCAGCTGGCCAGATCTGAGACTGCCCTTCCCCCCCGTAGTCTTGGGCCTAGCCAGGCCCATGGCCAGGAGACATCTCCCCCATGGATTTCATAGTGGTGCAGGGGTTCATGGTAGGAAATCCCTAATTTCCTGTGTCCACCCACTTGGGCTGGACTTCTGGACACAGGAAACAAGCCCATAGCAGAGGGCACCCGGCCCAAACTACTACAGGTGTCAGGTAGTTGTAGGACTGGGGGGGATGGAGCAAAACTAGAAATGGGTAGATTCAGATTGGATGTCAGGAAGTTCTTCCCCATGAGGGTGGTGAGATCCTGGCACAGGTTGCCCAGGCAGGTGGTGGAAGCCTCATCCCTGGAGGTTTTAAGGCCAGGCTGGAGGTGGCTCTGGGCAATGCGATGTAGTGTGAGGTGTCCCTGGCCATGGCAGGGGGGTTGGAACGGGAACTTGAGGTCCCTGCCAAGCCCAACAATTCTGAAACAGCTTTGCAGTTTAGGCTGGAAGAAATTCTTCACAGAAAGAGAGTTTGGCCATTGGGATGTGCTGCCCAGGAGGTGGTGGAGAGGCACTTCCTGCCATGGTTTAGTTGATTAGATGGTGTTGGGTGGTAGGTTGGACCTGATGATCTTGGAGGTCCCTTCCAGCCTGGTTGATTCTGTGATTCTGTGGTGCTGCTAGGGAGAAGGAAGCCAACAGGAAAGTGAGTGTAAAGGCTGAAGTCCACAGCTGTGCTGGCTGGAGAAAACTGCTTGCAAACAGCAGTCCAGGTCAGGGAGGGCCTCCAGGGCTCCAGAGCTGCCATGCAGAGGTACTGAGTGATGCATTCACCCCGCAGGGCGCAGGGCAGGTGGAAGCTTTGCCCACAGCTCAACTCCCAGCAGTCGATGGTAGCTCCACTCCTGCCACAGACACAGCAGATCTAGGAAGAGCACAGCAGCCTTCATCAGCATCTGCTCAGCACCTCCACAGCCAGCCCCTCGCCCCTTGGCAGGGTGCCGTAGATCCCCACTGCTGTGGACAGCCCCAGCTCCGCCTGGCACATGAGCCTCTGTGCAGCTGCTGGCAGCAAGACTTTTGCCCCAGAGCTGCTGGGAAGGGCTGGGCTTGCTTTCTTGGGCTCTTGTCTGTGACTCACACACGGTGCTGCTCGAAGAAAAGAGGCTAATTGCCCTGAAGACAGGAGCACAAAGCAGGTGCTTGTAACCCTCTGGAATCCCATGAACGAGCAGGGGCTGGGCTCTCAACTCATCCTCTCTCAATGCCCGTGTTGAAATCCCAACGGCCCAAGGGCAGATCACCTGCTCACATCCAGCCAGCCGGGTCAAAATGCTGCCTGGCAGCAGGCTGCACACACCTCCAACAGCCTCTGACACGTGCAGTTGCCCCTCTGAAAGGTGAGGCTCGGGCTCTGGCTTCCAGCACCCCCAGGCAGCCTCAAGGGTCCCTGCCTGTTGGCTTCTCGACCTCAAAGCTGGAGCCTGCAGCAGGGAGGGAGGAGAAAGGGCAGTGGGCAGCTGGATTTACCTGGCTTGCTAAGGCCTCTTCCAGGACAGGGGGAACGGGGGCATCCCTCGGGGCCAGCACAGCTCAGGTGCCTGGGCGCTGTCCGGGCCGGCTGTAAGGATTTGCGGTGTGACGGCGCAAGCTGCAGCGGCGTGTGCCCCGCACGGGCCTGGCAGAGCTGGGGCAGCTGCAGCTGGCAGCTGCTGGGGAGCTGGAGGCAGCTGCCGCTGGCAGCCGGCTGGCGCTGCGGGGGCTGCCGGCCTGGGGGGGCAGCGAGCTGCGGGGCAGTGCCGGCGCTGCCTGGCTGCGGGGGCTGCTCCCTGCCATGGGGGCTGTGGCTCGGCTGCCCTGCTGGCATCTCCGGGGCCGGCTGTAGGCTTGGTCCTGGGCGCGGCGCTGCAGGCGGGAGCCGACTCGCACCCACATGGGCCCAGGGGCGGCACAGCGGCTGCTGCCCTCGGGCCCTGCGCAGCTCTGCAGAGGCCCCGATCCGGCCTGGCTGGCACAGCTGGGGGCAGCAGTCTCACAGCTGGCGTTGGAAGCTGCAAAGAGAAGCAGGAGGGTGAAGAGCACAGCCTGCATGGCTGCGGCAGGCCAGGCCAGAGCAGTGCCCCGGCCCTGCTGCAGCAGAGGGGCTCTGCCAAGCCAGCCTGGGCACTCAGTGCCAGGACAGCAGCCCAGGGGCACCCCAGGGCTCTGGTTCTTACCAGTGCTGGGGCCAGCACAGCCTTGGCACTCCCAGCTGTCTGCATCGTCCCTCAGGCTGGAGCAGCTCCTGTGGCTTCCTTCAGCAGCACAGGAGCTGCACAGAAGCAGCTGCCAGGGCCTGGGGAAGCAAAGGGGTTGCTGGCTGGGAGGACAAAGTGACAGCAGCAGGGCAGTGTCCAGCAGGGCTCTGCATCTTGCAGCTTCTGCTTTGAGCCCTAGGCCAGACACAGCCCTTGTGCAGGGGCCTGAGGTGCAGTGTTGGGGACTTACCCCTCGACCTCTGCCCGTTCCCTGCCGCCTGGGCACAGGCACTGGCTGGCATCGCACCGGCTGTGCCTTGCCAGGAGGCTTTCCACTGCCTCAGCAGTCTCCCATGCAGGTGGTCTGATGGAGAAAGGAAAGTTGCTGAGTGCTTGCTGGCCCAGCATGGGGCAGGTGCAGGGAGTCCCTTGCCTGCCCCCTGCCCCGTTTCCCACTCCCCCTGGAGCTGAAGCCAGCCTCATGAGACAGTGGAGGCTGAGGAGCGCATGGGTAGCCCCCGGCCTGGCACAGCCCTGGCACCCTCCTTGCTTGTGAGCTGTGGAGAAAAGCAACCAACCTGCTGGGGATGCGGATGCCCATCCTGAGCATTTCCTGCTGGAACAGCTCTTTGTCCCTGCAGAGCAGGCACTGGAAAGCTGAAATGCCAGCACGCAGCGCATGGCCCTGCAGGAGGAAGAGGAGGAGCATGAGGGAGGCCCTGGTGCTGCCGAGACCCTGCCGTGCCCCTGGGCTGAGGGGGCAGCTGGTACCTGGATGCAACGCCTGTGGAACCAGGCGTGCTGGCACGCTGGGCATCCCATGGTGCTGTAGGACTTGCTGTCATCCACAGCCTCTAAGCAGAGCAGGCAGTCGGTGTGGGGCTCTGGGTCCCTGTCCACCGCCTGCTGTGGGCGGTGCTGGGAGCAGAAGCCGCTGTGGGGAAGAGCAAAGGGCTGGGCAAGCTGTGTGGTGCTGGCTCCTTCCCTGCTGCTGAGGAGGATGGCAGAGGAGGGGTGAAGGAGCCCCAGGGCTCGGCCAGCTCTGCCTGTGCCTGTGCCTGTGCCTGGCCTTGGGCAGAGGCCCAGCAGGCTCCTTTCTGGTTTGCCTGAAGCTGGCAGGAAGGGGAGGGAAGGTGAGGAGCCTCCCTGGGCAGGGCCATCAGCGCTTACCTGAAGCAGTCGAAGTATTGAGTGATGCATTCACCCCGCAGGGCGCAGGGCAGGTGGAAGCTTTGCCCACAGCTCAACTCCCAGCAGTCGATGGTAGCTCCACTCCTGCCACAGACACAGCAGATCTACGAAGAGCACAGCAGCCTTCATCAGCATCTGCTCAGCACCTCCACAGCCAGCCCCTCGCCCCTTGGCAGGGTGCCGTAGATCCCCACTGCTGTGGACAGCCCCAGCTCCGCCTGGCACATGAGCCTCTGTGCAGCTGCTGGCAGCAAGACTTTTGCCCCAGAGCTGCTGGGAAGGGCTGGGCTTGCTTTCTTGGGCTCTTGGCTGAGCTCCTGCAGTCCTTGGGGTTGGACTCAAGCAGGGCTTAGACCCTTCCAACCTCCACTGCACTGTGATACTGTGCTACTGTGAAACCTCTCCTGGCACCAATCTCCCTGGTTTTGCCAGGTCCTCACCTTCTGTGCTGCATTGTTGATTACTCTTTGGATATGAGAGAAGCAGTAGCCCACCCAGCCTGGTACGGAAACGACAGCATAAAGGTCACTGGCAAAGTACTGTAGGAGAGAAGAGAGAGCAGAGAAGGAGCTGCTGAGGAGAGTGTGGCAGGGCCAGGCTGTGGGAGGGCAGGAGGGAGCCCCTGAGGCACTCACCAGGCAGCAGTCATGGACACACAGCCCGTCCTGCTGTCTCTTCCATCCATAGAGTTCGGGGTCCAGCTCTGCCTGCAGGCACAGCTGGCAGGCTGCAGGGGACAGAGTGAATGGCAGAGGGCTGAGCACTTCTGTGGGGCCAGGGGAAGCCTGCCAGAGGACTTTGTGCCCAAGCAGCCCTGTGCCAGGCTGTGTGAGGGAAGCTTTGCCCTCACCTTGCTGCCTTGGGTTGGTGGCCATCTCGTTCCTGGCACTCGTCACCGCTGAGCCTTTGGAGTGTCCCTGACACCGCAGTGCTGAGGCTTCTCCTCCAAGTGCTCCTCTGCTGACTCTGAGGGAGAAGCAGCACAGGGCTGAGGGAGCAGCAGGACACAGCTGGGCCTGCAGCACAGGCCCTGAGCTCTGAGCTCTGGGCTCCAGTCCTCCCTCAGCAGCCCCCTGCCAGTCCTGTCCCTCCCCTGCCCTCTGCTCACCTCACCAGGTGCAACTGACCAAGGCCCTGAGCACAGTGCTCCCTTTTCTAGGCCATCTCCACAGGTCACCGTGGCCATTGTGCCATCAGCACTCTCCTGGACGCACCCCACCCCTGGCCACCACACCGTTGCCCAGCAGCCCTGAGGTGGCCCAGGAGCCCCCTGCTTGCCAGAGCTGGGGCTGCTGCTTCTGTCTTCCATCAAGGCAAGAAAGAGGAGCAATTCCACCTGCTGAGCTCAGGGGCCAGGGAAAGGTGGAAACTTCCCAGCCCTGCCTGGCTGGCACTGCGGGGGGCAGCCGGCTCAGAGCTGCCATTGGCAGCTGCAAAGAGAAGCAGGAGGCTGAAGGGCACAGCCTGCATGGCCTTGTCAGGAGGCCTTCAACTGCCTCAGCACTCTCCCATGCAGGTGGTCTGATGGAGAAATGGGGCAGCTGCAGGGAGTCCCTTGCCTCCCCCCTACCCTGTCTCCCACTCCCCCTCTAGCTGAAGCCAGCCTCATGGCAAGTGGAGGCTGAGGAGTTCAGCGGCAGCCCCTGGCCTGGCACAGCCCTGGCCCCTTCCTGTCTTGGGAGCTGGGAAGAAAAGCAACCAGCCTCCTGGGGATGTGGAGCCAAGGGGCAGCAGCACTGCGCTGTCCAGCAGAGCTCCAGAGCTCAGTCTCTGTCGCCGAGATCCACATCCTCTGACCCTGAGCACCCTGGGGGTGTCCAGCCTGGAGAGGAGGAGACTCCAGGGAGACCTTAGAGCAGCCTTGGAATACCTGAAGGCATTCTGCAGGATTGCTGCAGAGGGAGTTTTCTCGAGGGTGTCTGGAGTCAGGCCAAGGGGGAATGGTTTGAAGCTGAGGCAGAGCAGGGCTAGACTGGGGGTGAGGAAGTTCTCCAGCAGGAGGCTGGTGAGAGCCTGGAATGGGTTGTGCAGATTGGATGAGGCCCTGGGCAACCAAGTCTAGCTGAAAGGTGTCCCTGCCCATGAGAGGGGGGGTTGGAGTAGACAATCCCTGAGGTCCCTTCCTACCTAAGCCATTCCAGGACTGTGAGCTGTGCTCAATGCCTCTGCTGTAAGAGCTTTCCTGTGTGGGGCTGAGGACAGAGCAGTTCAGCTTTCCAGCACCAGCAGCCAGATGCCTCTTTAAGGACAAGCACATGCTGGGGTGGGGACCCTCTGGCTCACAGGGACTGCCCTGCTGCTGGCTTCCTGGCACTGAGAGGTGTTTCCTGTCTCTTCTGCTGCCAAGAAACTTCAGCCCATAGGTTGCTGTCAGCCTCCTTGCTGTCAGTCCATCAATCAGAGGGAGCAGCAGGACACAGCTGGGCCTGCAGCACAGGCCCTGAGCTCTGAGCTCTGGGCTCCAGTCCTCCCTCAGCAGCCCCTTGCCAGCCCCTGTCCCTCCCCTGCCCTCTGCTCACCTCACCAGGTGCAACAGACCAAGGCCCTGAGCCCAGCGTCCTGCAGCCCCACAGGTCACTCTTGGCACCATGGCAACAGCATCCCTTCCTGCATGTGTCCTGGGTAGGGACAGCCATTTCCTATGGCAATAAACTGCTTCTGAGTCGGTGCCAGCCTCATGCCAGGGGCAGAGACCTGACAGTGGCTGTGGGGCAGCTTTGGAGGCCATGGGCAGGGATGTGGAGCTGTGTGAGGGCAGGAAGGGGCTGCAGAGGGGGCTGAACAGGCTGCAGTGATGGGCCTGGGGCTGTCAAGGCCTGCAGCAGGCTGCCCAGGGCAGTGCATTGCTTGGAAATTGAAATGTGTGAATAAAACTAAAGAAATCCAAATGAAAGAGGAGTCCTGTGTCTAATTCCTGTGTGGGGACAGGCTGAGGCAGTTGGGGCTCTTCAGCCTGGAGAAGAAAAGGCTCCAGGGAGACCTCAGAGCAGCCTTCCAGTGCCTGAAGGGCTGCAGGAGAGCTGGGGAGGGACTTGTGCCAAGAGCTGGGAGTGCCAGGATGAGGGACAATGGCTTTGAGCTGGGAGAGAGGAGATTGAGAGTGGAGATGAGGAAGAAATTGTTGAGAGTGAGGCTGGGGGGACACTGGCACAGGTTGCCCAGGGAGGCTGTGGCTGCCTCCTGCTTGGAGGTGGTGAAGGCCAGGCTGGATGAGGCCTTGAGAAACCTGGCCTGATGGGAGGTGTCCCTGCCCATGGCAGGGGCTTGGAACTGGATGATCCTTGAGGTCCCTTCCACCCCTGACAACTCAATGATTCTATGATTCTAAGGGCTTTGGAGCTCTGCTAAGATCATTTCCACTGCTGCTCTTCACGGTCCCTTCTGTGTCCTGGCTTGCCTTGGGCACTGTGAGTGCTGCTTTCAGCAGCAAGGATCCTGCTCTGAGCACAGCATCCAGCACCTCATGGTCGTAGCCAGATGCTGAAGGTTCCTTTGCAGTAACATTGATCAATCACAGCATCACAGAATTAACCAGGTTGGAAAAGACCTTCAAGCTCATCAAGTCCAACCTATCACCCAACCCTAACAAATCAACGAGACCATGGCACCAAGGGCCTCATCCAGGCTCTTCTTGAACACCTCCAGGGCTGGGGACTCCACCACCTCCCTGGGCAGCACATCCCAGTGGCCAATCTCTCTGTGAAGAATTTCTTCCTCGCATCCAGCCTAAACTGCAAAACTGTTTTGCAATCACAGAATTGTTGGGGTTGGAAGGGACCTCAAGGATCAGCCAGTTCCAACCCTGCCTCGGTCCGGAGACACAGTTCTTTTAAACATTCTCCTGTTGTGAAATTAGAGGCACAAAGGAGGCCAAAGTATCAACAGCTAGATTATTTATTACATAAATAAAGTGGTCATAAGAAGGGGAGAGGGAGAAAAGAGAGAGGGAGAGAGAGAAGAGAGAGAGAAGAGGAAAGGAATTGTATTACCACACCCCTCACACCCCCCAAGACAGTTTGAGTCTGTGGAGGAAAGATGCTGCAGGAGATGTTGGGTTGGTACAGGAAGAGTGCTGAGGCTTTGACTGGAGAAGAGCTGTGGTCCTCTGGGCAGCCTGGGTCTGTAGAGAAAGGCTGCTGAGGCTCTGGCTGGAGAGGAGCTGTGGTCCTCTGGGCAGCCTCTCTTCTCCGGAGCAGCATTGTCCCGGCTTTCCCTTCTCAGCGGCATGCTCTGTCTCCTCTGTTTTCCTTCATCTCCGTTTTTCTCCCCACAAGCCAGTAGTGGCTCCAGTCTTTCATACAGCTTTTAGTCCTTAGGTATGTGTCCAAGCATTGTCCCTCAGGAATTCCAGGGGCAGGAAATCATCCTTAGGTAAATGTCCAGGTATCGTTCCCCCGGAAATCCTTCTGTGCATTTCTGTGTGTTTGGGCAAGAGATCTGGATGGGGGTGGGGTGTCCTCCGCCTCCTCCTCCTCCTCATCCAGACAAGCCCCCACACTCCTTACACATCAGGAAACTGGTGGTGAATCCATTGTGTCACCCTTCCCAGGGGACTTGATGGGTGGAGATGATCTTGCCCTAAAGGCATGATGGCTGGGTCCTTGGGTCCATTGCTGTAGTCCAGTGTTATCACGATGCAATCACAAGCTGATCTGCAGCCAGGATTGGTCTTTGCACCTTCCTTCCAGTGGCTCTGCCCAACACATATCAGCAATTGTCTGGGCAAGCAGCAAGTGATTTTATCTTTGTTGAGTCACACCAAGAGAGACAAACTTTTAGTCTCTCACAGCTGCCCAGAGAGGTTGTGGAGTCTTCTCTGGAGACTTTCCAAACCCCACCTGGATGTGTTCCTGTGTGACCTGCCCTGGGTGATGCTGCAATGGCAGAGGGGTTGGACTTGAGGGTCTCCAGAGGTCCCTTCCAACCCCTAACATTCCCCAATGCTGTGATTCTCTGATTTCTCCTCAGAGGAGAGCTGGACAAGTGTGTTGAGTACATTGATGGCCTTTAGCAAGCTGGTGAGGTAGGAGGCATCCCTGCCTGTGGAAGAAGGACTGGAACTAAACCCTTTCAACCCAAAGCATCCTGGAATTCTATGGTGATCTATGGAATAAGCCCAAAAAGCCCTGCTGGAAGTGGAGTTTCCTTTTGGGAATGTTCTCTAAAAGCATCACTCTAAACCAGACCCTGCCTGAAAGCAGCAGCACTGTCCCAGGGCTCTGGAGCAGCTGCTGACATCAAGAGCAGGAGGACATCGATGGCAGCTGCCTGCTGGGGCTGGGGCTGCTGATCTGCAGTGCTGGAGATCCATGAGACTGCCCCAGTGCTGCCTGGATGCTGGTGCTGGTCCTGCTGGTGCTGGAGCATTGCAGGAGGGCTCTGCTGCTGCCATGCTGCTGGTGCTGAGGCTGTCGGTGATGCAGAGCTGTGGGAAGAGCCAGCTGGAAGCGGTGCCCAGCTGGAAGTGCTGGGCCTGGCACACTCTGGGCTGGCACTGAAGGCTTGGAGTTGAGCTGCTGGTTGACTTTGGTTCCATCAGCCATTAATTGTGCCACTGCCAGCCTGGGCTCTGCTTGCTGAGGAAAAGAAGGGAGGGGACAGAGTGAATGGCAGCAGGCTGAGCACTTCTGTGGGGCCAGGGGAAGCCTGCCAGAGGACTTTGTGCCCAAGCAGCCCTGTGCCAGGCTGTGTGAGGGAAGCTTTGCCCTCACCTTGCTGCCTTGGGTTGGTGGCCATCCCGTTCCTGGCACTCGTCACCGCTGAGCCTTTGGAGTGTCCCTGACACCACAGTGCTGAGGCTTCTCCTCCAAGTGCTCCACTGCTGACTCTGAGGGAGAAGCAGCACAGGGCTGCCTGGCTGTGGGGGCTGCTCCCTGCCATGGGGGCTGTGGCTCGGCTGCCCTGGTGGCATCTCCGGGGCCGGCTGTGACGGCAGCAGGGCAGTGTCCAGCAGGGCTCTGCATCTTGCAGCTTCTGCTTTGAGCCCTAGGCCAGACACAGCCCTTGTGCAGGGGCCTGAGGTGCAGTGTTGGGGACTTACCCCTCGACCTCTGCCCGTTCCCTGCCGCCTGGGCACAGGCACTGGCTGGCATCGCACCGGCTGTGCCTTGCCAGGAGGCTTTCCACTGCCTCAGCAGTCTCCCATGCAGGTGGTCTGATGGAGAAAGGAAAGTTGTTGAGTGCTTGCTAGCCCAGCATGGGGCAGGTGCAGGGTGTCCCTTGCCTGCCCCCTGCCCCGTTTCCCACTCCCCCTGCAGCTGAAGCCAGCCTCATGAGACAGTGGAGGCTGAGGAGCGCATGGGTAGCCCCCGGCCTGGCACAGCCCTGGCACCCTCCTTGCTTGTGAGCTGTGAAGAAAAGCAACCAACCTCCTGGGGATGTGGAGCCAAGTGGCAGCAGCACTGCGCTGTCCAGCAGAGCTCCAGATCTTAGTCTCTGTCACTGAGATCCACATCCTCTATCCCTGCCTTGATAGAACTGCAGCCTCCTCTTCTCCAAGCACCTCATTCTTTCCTCATGGAGCCAGCTCAGCTGCCTGTACAGCAGCTTCTGCCCTCGCTCCTGCTTCCATTTCATTCTTCCTCTGCTCCTTTTTCTGCCTCTTTTCCTTCTCCACTTCCTCCCCATTCTGATCAACATTATAGGCAACAGCACCTCACTAATAAATTGTCCTCCCTGCCACCCAACAACTTTCTGTTCTTTCCTTCTAATAGCCAAGTGGCCATAGGCAGAGCATGTTCAGAGTCACCCTACTATTGCCCTCCTCGTCTGGATCAGGCAAGCCTGGGCAACGTGGGCAATCTCCTGACAACACAGACCTCCTGGCTCCTGCCTCAGTGTCTGGCTCAGGGCATTTTTGAGGATTTTGTCCCTTCAGGACAGTGAGTTACTCAGGACCCGCTGAGCTGTTGGTCACCAAAACCTTTGCTGGATGAGGGGATACTCTGAGTTGCAATTTGTAATGCAAAAGGCAGGAATCATCCAAAATGAGAGGAAGGGAGAGAGAGAGGAGAGAGCACTCTGCTGTGGCAGAGATCTGTGACTCACACACGGTGCTGCTCGAAGAAAAGAGGCTAATTGCCCTGAAGACAGGAGCACAAAGCAGGTGCTTGTAACCCTCTGGAATCCCATGAACGAGCAGGGGCTGGGCTCTCAACTCATCCTCTCTCAATGCCCGTGTTGAAATCCCAACGGCCCAAGGGCAGATCACCTGCTCACATCCAGCCAGCCGGGTCAAAATGCTGCCTGGCAGCAGGCTGCACACACCTCCAACAGCCTCTGACACGTGCAGTTGCCTCTCTGAAAGGTGAGGCTCGGGCTCTGGCTTCCAGCACCCCCAGGCAGCCTCAAGGGTCCCTGCCTGTTGGCTTCTCGACCTTAAACCTGGAGCCTGCAGCAGGGAGGGAGGAGAAAGGGCAGTGGGCAGCTGGATTTACCTGGCTTGCTAAGGCCTCTTCCAGGACAGGGGGAACGGGGGCATCCCTCGGGGCCAGCACAGCTCAGGTGCCTGGGCGCTGTCCGGGCCGGCTGTAAGGATTTGCGGTGTGACGGCGCAAGCTGCAGCGGCGTGTGCCCCGCACGGGCCTGGCAGAGCTGGGGCAGCTGCAGCTGGCAGCTGCTGGGGAGCTGGAGGCAGCTGCCGCTGGCAGCCGGCTGGCGCTGCGGGGGCTGCCGGCCTGGGGGGGCAGCGAGCTGCGGGGCAGTGCCGGCGCTGCCTGGCTGCGGGGGCTGCTCCCTGCCATGGGGGCTGTGGCTCGGCTGCCCTGCTGGCATCTCCGGGGCCGGCTGTAGGCTTGGTCCTGGGCGCGGCGCTGCAGGCGGGAGCCGACTCGCACCCACATGGGCCCAGGGGCGGCACAGCGGCTGCTGCCCTCGGGCTCTGCGCAGCTCTGCAGAGGCCCCGATCCGGCCTGGCTGGCACAGCTGGGGGCAGCAGTCTCACAGCTGGCGTTGGAAGCTGCAAAGAGAAGCAGGAGGGTGAAGAGCACAGCCTGCATGGCTGCGGCAGGCCAAGCCAGAGCAGTGCCCCGGCCCTGCTGCAGCAGAGGGGCTCTGCCAAGCCAGCCTGGGCACTCAGTGCCAGGACAGCAGCCCAGGGGCACCCCAGGGCTCTGGTTCTTACCAGTGCTGGGGCCAGCACAGCCTTGGCACTCCCAGCTGTCTGCATCGTCCCTCAGGCTGGAGCAGCTCCTGTGGCTTCCTTCAGCAGCACAGGAGCTGCACAGAAGCAGCTGCCAGGGCCTGGGGAAGCAAAGGGGTTGCTGGCTGGGAGGACAAAGTGACAGCAGCAGGGCAGTGTCCAGCAGGGCTCTGCATCTTGCAGCTTCTGCTTTGAGCCCTAGGCCAGACACAGCCCTTGTGCAGGGGCCTGAGGTGCAGTGTTGGGGACTTACCCCTCGACCTCTGCCCGTTCCCTGCCGCCTGGGCACAGGCACTGGCTGGCATCGCACCGGCTGTGCCTTGCCAGGAGGCTTTCCACTGCCTCAGCAGTCTCCCATGCAGGTGGTCTGATGGAGAAAGGAAAGTTGCTGAGTGCTTGCTGGCCCAGCATGGGGCAGGTGCAGGGTGTCCCTTGCCTGCCCCCTGCCCCGTTTCCCACTCCCCCTGGAGCTGAAGCCAGCCTCATGAGACAGTGGAGGCTGAGGAGCGCATGGGTAGCCCCCGGCCTGGCACAGCCCTGGCACCCTCCTTGCTTGTGAGCTGTGGAGAAAAGCAACCAACCTGCTGGGGATGCGGATGCCCATCCTGAGCATTTCCTGCTGGAACAGCTCTTTGTCCCTGCAGAGCAGGCACTGGAAAGCTGAAATGCCAGCACGCAGCGCATGGCCCTGCAGGAGGAAGAGGAGGAGCATGAGGGAGGCCCTGGTGCTGCCGAGACCCTGCCGTGCCCCTGGGCTGAGGGGGCAGCTGGTACCTGGATGCAACGCCTGTGGAACCAGGCGTGCTGGCACGCTGGGCATCCCATGGTGCTGTAGGACTTGCTGTCATCCACAGCCTCTAAGCAGAGCAGGCAGTCGGTGTGGGGCTCTGGGTCCCTGTCCACCGCCTGCTGTGGGCGGTGCTGGGAGCAGAAGCCACTGTGGGGAAGAGCAAAGGGCTGGGCAAGCTGTGTGGTGCTGGCTCCTTCCCTGCTGCTGAGGAGGATGGCAGAGGAGGGGTGAAGGAGCCCCAGGGCTCGGCCAGCTCTGCCTGTGCCTGTGCCTGTGCCTGTCCTTGGGCAGAGGCCCAGCAGGCTCCTTTCTGGTTTGCCTGAAGCTGGCAGGAAGGGGAGGGAAGGTGAGGAGCCTCCCTGGGCAGGGCCATCAGCGCTTACCTGAAGCAGTCGAAGTATTGAGTGATGCATTCACCCCGCAGGGCGCAGGGCAGGTGGAAGCTTTGCCCACAGCTCAACTCCCAGCAGTCGATGGTAGCTCCACTCCTGCCACAGACACAGCAGATCTGGGAAGAGCACAGCAGCCTCCATCAGCATCTGCTCAGCACCTCCACAGCCAGCCCCTCGCCCCTTGGCAGGGTGCCGTAGATCCCCACTGCTGTGGACAGCCCCAGCTCCGCCTGGCACATGAGCCTCTGTGCAGCTGCTGGCAGCAAGACTTTTGCCCCAGAGCTGCTGGGAAGGGCTGGGCTTGCTTTCTTGGGCTCTTGGCTGAGCTCCTGCAGTCCTTGGGCTTGGACTCAAGCAGGGCTTAGACCCTTCCAACCTCCACTGCACTGTGATACTGTGCTACTGTGAAACCTCTCCTGGCACCAATCTCCCTGGTTTTGCCAGGTCCTCACCTTCTGTGCTGCATTGTTGATTACTCTTTGGATATGAGAGAAGCAGTAGCCCACCCAGCCTGGTACGGAAACGACAGCATAAAGGTCACTGGCAAAGTACTGTAGGAGAGAAGAGAGAGCAGAGAAGGAGCTGCTGAGGAGAGTGTGGGAGGGCCAGGCTGTGGGAGGGCAGGAGGGAGCCCCTGAGGCACTCACCAGGCAGCAGTCATGGACACACAGCCCGTCCTGCTGTCTCTTCCATCCATAGAGTTCGGGGTCCAGCTCTGCCTGCAGGCACAGCTGGCAGGCTGCAGGGGACAGAGTGAATGGCAGAGGGCTGAGCACTTCTGTGGGGCCAGGGGAAGCCTGCCAGAGGACTTTGTGCCCAAGCAGCCCTGTGCCAGGCTGTGTGAGGGAAGCTTTGCCCTCACCTTGCTGCCTTGGGTTGGTGGCCATCTCGTTCCTGGCACTCGTCACCGCTGAGCCTTTGGAGTGTCCCTGACACCGCAGTGCTGAGGCTTCTCCTCCAAGTGCTCCTCTGCTGACTCTGAGGGAGAAGCAGCACAGGGCTGAGGGAGCAGCAGGACACAGCTGGGCCTGCAGCACAGGCCCTGAGCTCTGAGCTCTGGGCTCCAGTCCTCCCTCAGCAGCCCCCTGCCAGTCCTGTCCCTCCCCTGCCCTCTGCTCACCTCACCAGGTGCAACTGACCAAGGCCCTGAGCACAGTGCTCCCTTTTCTAGGCCATCTCCACAGGTCACCGTGGCCATTGTGCCATCAGCACTCTCCTGGACGCACCCCACCCCTGGCCACCACACCGTTGCCCAGCAGCCCTGAGGTGGCCCAGGAGCCCCCTGCTTGCCAGAGCTGGGGCTGCTGCTTCTGTCTTCCATCAAGGCAAGAAAGAGGAGCAATTCCACCTGCTGAGCTCAGGGGCCAGGGAAGGGTGGAAACTTCCCAGCCCTGCCTGGCTGGCACTGCGGGGGGCAGCCGGCTCAGAGCTGCCATTGGCAGCTGCAAAGAGAAGCAGGAGGCTGAAGGGCACAGCCTGCATGGCCTTGTCAGGAGGCCTTCAACTGCCTCAGCACTCTCCCATGCAGGTGGTCTGATGGAGAAATGGGGCAGCTGCAGGGAGTCCCTTGCCTCCCCCCTACCCTCTTTCCCACTCCCCCTCTAGCTGAAGCCAGCCTCATGGCAAGTGGAGGCTGAGGAGTTCAGCGGCAGCCCCTTGCCTGGCACAGCCCTGGCCCCTTCCTGTCTTGGGAGCTGGGAAGAAAAGCAACCAGCCTCCTGGGGATGTGGAGCCAAGGGGCAGCAGCACTGCGCTGTCCAGCAGAGCTCCAGATCTTAGTCTCTCTCGCCGAGATCCACATCCTCTGACCCTGAGCACCCTGGGGGTGTTCAGCCTGGAGAGGAGGAGACTCCAGGGAGACCTTAGAGCAGCCTTGCAATACCTGAAGGCATTCTGCAGGATTGCTGCAGAGGGAGTTTTCTCGAGGGTGTCTGGAGTCAGGCCAAGGGGGAATGGTTTGAAGCTGAGGCAGAGCAGGGCTAGACTGGGGGTGAGGAAGTTCTTCAGCAGGAGGCTGGTGAGAGCCTGGAATGGGTTGTGCAGATTGGATGAGGCCCTGGGCAACCAAGTCTAGCTGAAAGGTGTCCCTGCCCATGAGAGGGGGGGTTGGAGTAGACAATCCCTGAGGTCCCTTCCTACCTAAGCCATTCCAGAACTGTGAGCTGTGCTCAATGCCTCTGCTGTAAGAGCTTTCCTGTGTGGGGCTGAGGACAGAGCAGTTCAGCTTTCCAGCACCAGCAGCCAGATGCCTCTTTAAGGACAAGCACATGCTGGGGTGGGGACCCTCTGGCTCACAGGGACTGCCCTGCTGCTGGCTTCCTGGCACTGAGAGGTGTTTCCTGTCTCTTCTACTGCCAAGAAACTTCAGCCCATAGGTTGCTGTCAGCCTCCTTGCTGTCAGTCCATCAATCAGAGAGCTTTAATGGAGGAGAAGCTTCAATCGTGTTCCTTCCTGCAACTCAGCTGCTAACTGTAGGGCTGGGAGGCAGTGGAGCAGGTCCTAGGGAGGGCTCCAGCTGGCCAGAGTTTAAGGACCTTTCTCCACAAGGAGTGTGGGACCTGGGGTAAACCCTCTGCTTGTTTTGCTTCTCCATCTGTGAAAGGGCTCTGTCGTTGGCTGTCAGCAGTGGCTGGTAGAGGGGAACCAAACCTGCTGAATTTGGATCAAAACTTCTTCTCCCAGATGTTGTGGAGAGCCTCCACAGTTCACAGATCACTCTCCATGAACAAGGACCTCCACAGGTCCTGAAGCTCTTCCTTCTCCTCTCAAGGCATGAAATAGAAACAGTTTTGTTTACTTGGTGTGTTGAAGTCTCAGTCCCCCTTCAGTTTCCTGCTCGTTCAGTCTGTGCCCTCTTTATCTTCCCAGACAATCTCTTTTGCCTCTGTTTGGCTCCCAGAAAATCTCTGTTCTAGCTGGGCAGGAGGAAAAGCAAATTCAATGCTTCCCCTCACAAAGAGGGGGCTTGGAGAAGGCAAGGCCCAGAGCAGTGTTTTGCTCATGCCACAAGCCACAGGAGCTCCCTGGCCAAGCAGTAACCATAATCCTTGCTTAGCTTTTTAAAGCAATCATTTCTTTGCCAGTTCTTCTGGTAAGATACAGACCTGGGGATGTGTGGTTGGAAAGCTGCAACTAGGAGAGAGACCTGGGGATGATGGTTGGCAGTCACTGACCATGAGCCTGCAGTGCCCAGGTGGCTGAGAAAGCCAATGGCATCCTGGCTTGGGTCACACAGGAGCAGGCAGCAGGGACAGGAGGTGCCCATCCCCCTGTGCTCAGCACTGGGGAGGTCACACCTCGAGTGCTGTGTTCAGCTCTGGGCCCTCACTCCAGCAAGCACATTGAGGGCTGGAGCCTGTCCAGAGCAAGGCAGCGAGGCTGGGGAAGGTCCTGGAGCCCCTGGGCTAGAGGAGGGACTGAGGGAGGGAGAAGAGGGAAGGATGTGTAGGGATTGCCTTGCTGGATGGGTGCTTGGGGGGCAGGAAGTTCTTCTGGGCTGCTTTGAGATATTTTCTGTTTTCCTCCCAGTCCCTGCCTCATGCCCAGAGCTTTTGTGAGCCCTCCGTGGGTGCTGTGTTTGGATCCACTGAAAGCAGCAGCTCCGCTTGCCCCTCCCTGCTCACCCACAGCTGCATCTCCCAGCAAACTGGAGCAGGGCAAGGCCTCTGCTCCAGGGCTGGCAGTGATGTCTGAAGCTGTGTCTTTGGCTTCTCCTGTAGGCCTGCAGAGGAAAGGAACAAGGATGGGACTGAACAGAGCCAAATGCTCGAGTTGTGTGAAGTGAGAGACTTTGCAAGGCAGAAGCAAAGCGGAGCCTCATTGCCAGCTGAATTGTATTAGTGTTGCCAAGTAGAGCCAGAGCCACAGCTGCTCAGCAGGAGTATTCTGGGATGGAAGGAAAAGGCAACTTATCTGCAGACTCCTTGTTTTATCCTTGTGAATTAACCAGCCCCAAGGTGCTTCACTGTGAATCTCTAATCCTGATCCCTGAGCCTTGTCCAGGGAGTGAACTTAGGAAAGGTCCCCCCAGGCCTGCTGGGCTTTGTCCCAAGGAACACAAACAGCAAATAGCTCATTTCATTTCATTTCATTTCATTTCATTTCATTTCATTTCATTTCATTTCATTTCATTTCATTTCATTTCATTTCATAGTTTCATTTCATAGTTTCATGGTTTCATAGTTTCATTCAGGGTTGGAAGGGACCACAAGGATCATCTAGTTCCAACCCCCCTGCCATGGGCAGGGACACCCCACACTAGATCAGGCTGGACAGAGCCTCATCCAGCCTGGGCTTAAACACCCCCAGGGACAGGGCCTCGACCACCTCCCTGGACAACCCATTCCAGGGCTTCACCACTCTCATGGGGAAGAACCTCCTCCTCACATCTAGCCTGAATCTCCCCACCTCCAGCTTCATTCCATTCCCCCTAGTCCTATCACTACCTGAGATCCTGAGAAGTCCTTCCCCAGCCTTCCTGTAGGCCCCCTTCAGATACTGGAAGGCCACAATGAGGTCACCTCGAAGCCTTCTCTTCTACAGACTGAACAGTCCCAACTCCTTCAGTCTGTCCTCATAGGAGAGGTGCTCCAGCCCTCTGATCATCCTTGTGGCCCTTCTCTGGACCCGTTCCAGCACCTCCACATCCCTCTTGTAATAGGGGCTCCAGAACTGGACACAGTACTCCAGGTGGGGTCTCACCAGGGCTGAATAGAGGGGGAGGATCACCTCCCTCGACCTGCTGGCCACACTTCTCCTGATGCAGCCCAGGATCTGATTGGCTTTGCGGGCTGCAAGTGCACACTGAGAGCTCATGTTGAGCTTTTTGTCCCCCAGCACCCCCAAGTCTCTCTCCTCAGGGCTACTTTCCAGCCAGTGACTGCCCAGCCTGTATTTGTGCCTGGGATTGCCTCGACCCAGATGCAGGACCCTGCCCTTGCTCTTGTTGAACCTCCTGAGGTTGGCTTGTGCCCACCTCTCCAGCCTGTCAAGGTCCCTCTGGATGGATCCCTTCCCTCCAGTGTGTCTGCTGCACCACACAGCTTGGTGTCATCAGCAAACTTGCTGAGGGTGCACTCAGTGCCACTGTCCATGGCACCCACAAAGATGTTGAACAAGACTGGTCCCAGGACTGATCCCTGAGGGACACCACTTGTCCCTGGCCTCCACTGGGACATGGAGCCATTGACAGCCACTCTGGGTGCGGCCATCATTCCATTCCATTCCATTCCATTCCATTCCATTCCATTCCATTCCATTCCATTCCATTCCATTCCATTCCATTCCATTCCATTTCATTCCATTTCATTTCATTTCATTTCATTTCATTTCATTTCATTCCATTTCATTCCATTCCATTTCATTCCATTTCATTTCATTTCATTTCATTTCATTTCATTTCATTTCATTTCATTCCATTTCATTTCATTTCATTTCATTCCATTCCATTCCATTCCATTCCATTCCATTCCATTCCATTCCATTCCATTCCATTCCATTCCATTTCATTTCATTCCATTCCATTCCATTCCATTCCATTCCATTTCATTCCATTTCATTTCATTCCATTTCATTCCATTCCATTCCATTCCATTCCATTCCATTCCATTCCATTCCATTCCATTCCATTCCATTTCATTTCATTTCATTCCATTCCATTTCATTTCATTTCATTTCATTCCATTCCATTCCATTTCATTTCATTTCATTTCATTTCATTCCATTCCATTTAATTTCATTCCATTCCATTCCATTTCATTTCATTTCATTTCATTCCATTCCATTCCATTCCATTTCATTTTATTTCATTCCATTCCATTCCATTCCATTCCATTCCATTCCATTCCATTCCATTCCATTCCATTCCATTTCATTTCTTTTCATTTCATTTCATTCCATTCCATTTAATTTCATTTCATTCCATTCCATTTCATTCCATTTCATTTCATTTCATTCCATTCCATTCCATTCCATTCCATTCCATTCCATTCCATTCCATTCCATTCCATTCCATTCCATTTCATTTCATTCCATTCCATTCCATTCCATTCCATTCCATTCCATTCCATTCCATTCCATTCCATTTCATTTCATTCCATTCCATTCCATTCCATTCCATTTCATTTCATTCCATTCCATTTCATTTCATTTCATTCCATTTCATTTCATTTCATTTCATTTCATTCCATTCCATTCCATTCCATTCCATTCCATTCCATTTCATTTCATTTCATTCCATTCCATTCCATTTCATTCAATTTAATTTCATTTCATTTCATTTCATTTCATTCCATTCCATTCCATTCCATTCCATTCCATTCCATTCCATTTCATTTCATTTCATTCCATTCCATTCCATTCCATTCCATTCCATTTCATTCCATTCCATTCCATTCCATTCCATTCCATTCCATTCCATTCCATTCCATTTCATTCCATTCCATTCCATTCCATTCCATTCCATTCCATTCCATTTCATTTCATTCCATTCCATTCCATTCCATTCCATTCCATTCCATTCCATTCCATTCCATTTCATTCCATTCCATTTCATTTCATTTCATTCCATTCCATTCCATTCCATTCCATTTCATTTCATTTCATTTCATTTCATTTCATTTCATTTCATTTCATTTCATTTCATTCCATTCCATTCCATTTCATTTCATTCCATTCCATTTCATTTCATTTCATTTCATTCCATTCCATTTAATTTCATTTCATTTCATTTCATTCCATTTCATTTCATTTCATTCCATTTCATTTCATTCCATTCCATTCCATTCCATTCCATTCCATTCCATTCCATTCCATTCCATTCCATTCCATTCCATTTCATTTCATTTCATTTCATTTCATTCCATTCCATTCCATTTCATTCCATTTCATTTCATTCCATTCCATTCCATTCCATTCCATTCCATTCCATTCCATTCCATTCCATTCCATTCCATTCCATTTCATTTAATTTCATTCCATTCCATTCCATTCCATTTCATTCCATTCCATTCCATTCCATTCCATTCCATTCCATTCCATTCCATTCCATTTCATTCCATTCCATTCCATTCCATTCCATTTCATTTCATTTCATTCCATTCCATTCCATTCCATTCCATTCCATTCCATTCCATTCCATTTCATTTCATTTCATTCCATTCCATTCCATTCCATTCCATTCCATTCCATTTCATTTCATTTCATTTCATTTCATTTCATTCCATTCCATTCCATTCCATTCCATTCCATTTCATTTCATTCCATTCCATTCCATTCCATTCCATTCCATTCCATTCCATTCCATTCCATTCCATTTCATTTCATTCCATTCCATTCCATTCCATTCCATTCCATTTCATTTCATTTCATTCCATTCCATTCCATTCCATTCCATTCCATTCCATTTCATTTCATTCCATTCCATTCCATTCCATTTCATTTCATTTCATTTCATTTCATTTCATTTCATTTCATTTCATTTCATTTCATTTCATTCCATTCCATTCCATTCCATTTCATTTCATTCCATTTCATTTCATTTCATTTCATTTCATTCCATTCCATTCCATTTCATTTCATTTCATTTCATTCCATTTCATTTCATTTCATTTCATTTTTTGAATTGCTACCTGCCCTGAAGATTTCCCCTGGGCCCCAAATCAGTGCATTCCTTATCTTAAGGGATCTTCTCAATGTCTACAAATATCTGAGGGGTGGGTGCCAAGGAGAAGGGGCCTGGTTCTTTTTGATGGTGCAGGGAACAACAGGTACAAGCTGGAGCCCAGGAGGATCCACCTCAACCTGAGGAGTAAAACTTCTTTGGTGTGAGGGTGCTGGAGGCCTGGAGCAGGCTGCCCAGAGAGGTTGTGGAGTCTTCTCTGGAGACTTTCCAAACCCCACCTGGATGTGTTCCTGTGTGACTTGCCCTGGGTGATGCTGCTCTGGCAGAGGGGTTGGACTTGAGGGTCTCCAGAGGTCCCTTCCAACCCCTAACATTCCCCAGTGCTGTGATTCTCTGATTTCTCCTCAGAGGAGAGCTGGACAAGTGTGTTGAGTACATTGATGGCCCTCTGCAGCTTGTGCTACCCCTCTGAGCACCACTGAAATGAGAAAGAGCAGCTGGAGCCCCATTCAGGGCAGGAATCCCTCAGATAGCTCTCTTGGTCACCCTCCCACGGTTGACACCCTGCTGTCTCCCCATGTGGAGTGGCAATGATAGGGAGAGAGTCCTGTCCTTTGTGTGGAACTGCAGGCTGCAGGGCAGGAGCCCCCAGACCAAGGGTAGCACTGCAGCAGAACGAACAGGATGAGAGGAAATGGCCTCAGGTTGCCCCAGGGGAGGGTTAGGTTGGACATTAGAAGAAACTTCTTCCCTGAAAGGGTTCTCAAAGCCTGGCAGAGGCTGCCCAGGGAGGTGGTTGAATCTCCACTCCTGGAGGAGTTTCAAAGAGGCAGAGATGTGGTGCTGAGGGCCATGGCTTAGCCCCAGCCTTGGGAGAGTTAGAGAATGGTTGGAGTGGATGAGCTGAAAGACCTTATCCAACCAAAACAGTTCTTTGATTCTAAACCAGCTGTGTTGCTGTGTTCCTTCAGGTTTCTCCCTGGTGAGGAGCTTGGCAAGGGGTGCTGGTGGGACTGGAGGTGTTTCAAAGAGGCAGAGATGTGGTGCTGAGGGAGGTGGCTTAGCTCCAGCAGGGGGAAAACCTCAATAAACTGAAAACATTGCAAAGACAGAAATACCAGGCAGGAAAAGTCACCTTGTAACTGCTTCCTTTCTTCAGTAAGTGAGAAGAAACAGACCCAGAGAACTGAAAATATAAGATTGGAAATAGACCAAGTATGAAGTGAGGCACTGGAAAAGGCTGCCAGAGGAGCTGTGGAGGGTCCAACCTTGGAAGCATTCAAAGGCAGGCTGGATGGGGCCTTTAGCAAGCTGGTGAGGTAGGAGGCATCCCTGCCCATGGAAGAAGGACTGGAACTAAACCCTTTCAACCCAAAGCATCCTGGAATTCTATGGTGATCTATGGAATAAGCCCAAAAAGCCCTGCTGGAAGTGGAGTTTCCTTTTGGGAATGTTCTCTAAAAGCATCACTCTAAACCAGACCCTGCCTGAAAGCAGCAGCTCTGTCCCAGGGCTCTGGAGCAGCTGCTGACATCAAGAGCAGGAGGACATCGATGGCAGCTGCCTGCTGGTGCTGGGGCTGCTGATCTGCAGTGCTGGAGATCCATGAGACTGCCCCAGTGCTGCCTGGATGCTGGTGCTGGTCCTGCTGGTGCTGGAGCATTGCAGGAGGGCTCTGCTGCTGCCATGCTGCTGGTGCTGAGGCTGTCGGTGATGCAGAGCTGTGGGAAGAGCCAGCTGGAAGCGGTGCCCAGCTGGAAGTGCTGGGCCTGGCACACTCTGGGCTGACACTGAAGGCTTGGAGTTGAGCTGCTGGTTGACTTTGGTTCCATCAGCCATTAATTGTGCCACTGCCAGCCTGGGCTCTGCTTGCTGAGGAAAAGAAGGGAGGGGACAGAGTGAATGGCAGAGGGCTGAGCACTTCTGTGGGGCCAGGGGAAGCCTGCCAGAGGACTTTGTGCCCAAGCAGCCCTGTGCCAGGCTGTGTGAGGGAAGCTTTGCCCTCACCTTGCTGCCTTGGGTTGGTGGCCATCTCGTTCCTGGCACTCATCACCGCTGAGCCTTTGGAGTGTCCCTGACACCACAGTGCTGAGGCTTCTCCTCCAAGTGCTCCTCTGCTGACTCTGAGGGAGAAGCAGCGCAGGGCTGAGGGAGCAGCAGGACACAGCTGGGCCTGCAGCACAGGCCCTGAGCTCTGAGCTCTGGGCTCCACTCCTCCCTCAGCAGCCCCCTGCCAGCCCCTGTCCCTCCCCTGCCCTCTGCTCACCTCACCAGGTGCAACAGACCAAGGCCCTGAGCCCAGCGTCCTGCAGCCCCACAGGTCACTCTTGGCACCATGGCAACAGCATCCCTTCCTGCATGTGTCCTGGGTAGGGACAGCCATTTCCTATGGCAATAAACTGCTTCTGAGTCGGTGCCAGCCTCATGCCAGGGGCAGAGACCTGACAGTGGCTGTGGGGCAGCTTTGGAGGCCATGGGCAGGGATGTGGTGCTGTGTGAGGGCAGGAAGGGGCTGCAGAGGGGGCTGAACAGGCTGCAGTGATGGGCCTGGGGCTGTCAAGGCCTGCAGCAGGCTGCCCAGGGCAGTGCATTGCTTAGAAATGGAAATGTGTGAGTAAAAGTAAAGAAATCCAAATGAAAGAGGAGTCCTGTGTCTAATTCCTGTGTGGGGACAGGCTGAGGCAGTTGGGGCTCTTCAGCCTGGAGAAGAAAAGGCTCCAGGGAGACCTCAGAGCAGCCTACCAGTGCCTGAAGGGCTGCAGGAGAGCTGGGGAGGGACTTGTGCCAAGAGCTGGGAGTGCCAGGATGAGGGACAATGGCTTTGAGCTGGGAGAGAGGAGATTGAGAGTGGAGATGAGGAAGAAATTGTTGAGAGTGAGGCTGGGGAGACACTGGCACAGGTTGCCCAGGGAGGCTGTGGCTGCCTCCTGCTTGGAGGTGGTGAAGGCCAGGCTAGATGAGGCCTTGAGAAACCTGGCCTGATGGGAGGTGTCCCTGCCCATGGCAGGGGCTTGGAACTGGATGATCCTTGAGGTCCCTTCCACCCCTGACAACCCAATGATTCTATGATTCTAAGGGCTTTGGAGCTCTGCTAAGATCATTTCCACTGCTGCTCTTCACGGTCCCTTCTGTGTCCTGGCTTGCCTTGGGCACTGTGAGTGCTGCTTTCAGCAGCAAGGATCCTGCTCTGAGCACAGCATCCAGCACCTCATGGTCGTAGCCAGATGCTGAAGGTTCCTTTGCAGTAACATTGATCAATCACAGCATCACAGAATTAACCAGGTTGGAAAAGACCTTCAAGCTCATCAAGTCCAACCTATCACCCAACCCTAACAAATCAACGAGACCATGGCACCAAGGGCCTCATCCAGGCTCTTCTTGAACACCTCCAGGGCTGGGGACTCCACCACCTCCCTGGGCAGCACATCCCAGTGGCCAATCTCTCTGTGAAGAATTTCTTCCTCGCATCCAGCCTAAACTGCAAAACTGTTTTGCAATCACAGAATTGTTGGGGTTGGAGGGGACCTCAAGGATCAGCCAGTTCCAACCCTGCCTCGGTCCGGAGACACAGTTCTTTTAAACATTCCCCTGTTGTGAAATTAGAGGCACAAAGGAGGCCAAAATATCAACAGCTAGACTATTTATTACATAAATAAAGTGGTCATAAGAAGGGAAGAGGGAGAAAAGAGAGAGGGAGAGAGAGAAGAGAGAGAGAAGAGGAAAGGAATTCTATTACCACATCCCTCACACCCCCCAAGAGAGTTTGAGTCTGTGGAGGAAAGGTGCTGCAGGAGATGTTGGGTTGGTACAGGAACAGTGCTGAGGCTCTGGCTGGAGAAGAGCTGTGGTCCTCTGGGCAGCCTGGGTCTGTGGAGAAAGGCTGCTGAGGCTCTGGCTGGAGAGGAGCTGTGGTCCTCTGGGCAGCCTGGGTCTGTAGAGAAAGGCTGCTGAGGCTCTGGCTGGAGAAGAGCTGTGGTCATCTGGGCAGCCTGGGTCTGTGGAGAAAGGCTGCTGAGGCTCTGGCTGGAGAGGAGCTGTGGTCCTCTGGGCAGCCTGGGTCTGTAGAGAAAGGCTGCTGAGGCTCTGGCTGGAGAAGAGCTATGGTCCTCTGGGCAGCCTGGGTCTGTAGAGAAAGGCTGCTGAGGCTCTGGCTGGAGAGGAGCTGTGGTCCTCTGGGCAGCCTGGATCTGTAGAGAAAGGCTGCTGAGGCTCTGGCTGGAGAGGAGCTGTGGTCCTCTGGGCAGCCTGGGTCTGTAGAGAAAGGCTGCTGAGGCTCTGGCTGGAGAGGAGCTGTGGTCCTCTGGGCAGCCTGGGTCTGTAGATAAAGGCTGCTGAGGCTCTGGCTGGAGAGGAGCTGTGGTCCTCTGGGCAGCCTGGGTCTGTAGAGAAAGGCTGCTGAGGCTCTGGCTGGAGAGGAGCTGTGGTCCTCTGGGCAGCCTGGGTCTGTAGAGAAAGGCTGCTGAGGCTCTGGCTGGAGAGGAGCTGTGGTCCTCTGGGCAGCCTGGGTCTGTAGAGAAAGGCTGCTGAGGCTCTGGCTGGAGAGGAGCTGTGGTCCTCTGGGCAGCCTGGGTCTGTAGAGAAAGGCTGCTGAGGCTCTGGCTGGAGAGGAGCTGTGGTCCTCTGGGCAGCCTCTCTTCTCCGGAGCAGCATTGTCCCGGCTTTCCCTTCTCAGCGGCATGCTCTGTCTCCTCTGTTTTCCTTCATCTCCGTTTTTCTCCCCACAAGCCAGTAGTGGCTCCAGTCTTTCATACAGCTTTTAGTCCTTAGGTATGTGTCCAAGCATTGTCCCTCAGGAATTCCAGGGGCAGGAAATCATCCTTAGGTAAATGTCCAGGTATCGTTCCCCTGGAAATCCTTCTGTGCATTTCTCTGTGTTTGGGCAAGAGATCTGGATGGGGGTGGGGTGGCCTCCGCCTCCTCCTCCTCCTCATCCAGACAAGCCCCCACACTCCTTACACATCAGGAAACAGGTGGTGAATCCATTGTGTCACCCTTCCCAGGGGACTTGATGGGTGGAGATTCTCTTGCCCTAAAGGCATGATGGCTGGGTCCTTGGGTCCATTGCTGTAGTCCAGTGTTATCACGATGCAATCACAAGCTGATCTGCAGCCAGGATTGGTCTTTGCATCTTCCTTCCAGTGGCTCTGCCCAACACATATCAGCAATTGTCTGGGCAAGCAGCAAGTGATTTTACCTTTGTTGAGTCACACCAAGAGAGACAAACTTTTAGACTCTCACAAACCCCCTGCTGTGGGCAGGGACACCTCCCAATGGATCAAGTTGCTCACAGCCACATTCAGTGTGGCCTTAGAATCTCCCAGGGGTGAGGCTTCCACCACCTCCCTGGGCAAACAGTTCATGTGTCTCACCACCCTCATGGGCAAGAATTTCTTCCAAACATCCAATCTGAATCTACCCATTTCTATTTTTTTTCCATCCCCCCTCTTCCCCCCCAGTCCTATCATTACCTGACACACCCCAAAAGTCCCTCACCTGCCCCATTTCCCCCCTTTTTCCCCTCAAATCCCACAGCACCTGGGCTCTGTTGGAGTCTCCTCCCACCCCAGGTGTGGCCACTTGGCCCTCCCCACCCACTGCCCTATTTAATCCCCCCCAGGAAAGGCAGGAGTCCTAAGCTGAGCCCATCTGGGCTGAGGTTCCTCCTCTGATCTCTGGTGAGTGCCCCTGGTGCACACTGGGTGATGGTGACAACAAAGGCTGGGGGGCCTGGTGGCCCCCTGGTTGTGAGGGCAGTGTTTGATGACTACTCCAATATCCTCCCTGGGTGCTGGCTGTGTCTCCTCCCTGGGGCTGAGCTCCTCTGGGTGGTGTTGTTGCTGGTGAGGGTCTTGCCCCTGGCTCTTGGATGGTGCAGGGATGGTGGTGGTGGAGCAGGAGCTGTTCACTCCGATGATATTATGCTAGTTACACTGGCTTTGCCTGGAGGCCCCTTGAGTCTCCTTTCATCATTCAATAAAGGTCTGTGTTGTGCCTCTCTTACAGGCTGCTCTCCCCCTCCCCAGTTCTTCCTTTCAGAATTAAGGAAGGAAATGAGGGGGGGGGGAGAAGCAATGAAGCACATCTGGGAAATGCATGGCCTTCTGTGGACTCTCCCCTGCAGGTCTCTGTCTCTCCTGAACTGGGGAGCCCTGAACTGGACACAGGATTCCAGGTGTGACTTCACCAGGACAGAGCAGAGGGGGGAAAGGGCCTCCCTAGCCCTGCTGGCCACACTTTTCTTGATGCACCCCAGGATACCATTGGCTCCCTTGGCCACAGGGGCACACTGCTGTCCCATGAAGAACTTGTCCACCAGCACTCCGAAGTCTTTCTCCATGGAGCTGCTTTCCAACAGGGCAGCCCCAAACCTGTCCTGGTGCCTGCTATTGTTCCTCCCCAGATGCAGGACTTCCTTACTGGACTCCATGAGGTTTGCTTTCACCTGGCTCTCAGCCTGTTCAGGTCTGGTTGGATGGCTGCACAGCCTGAGGGAGAGTCAGCCAACCCCCCAGCCTTGTGTCATCAGTAAAGGCTTATTCAGGAATGTGGCCTGTCTGGCACAGGGGATTTCCGTTACGGAGTGAGATTCCTACTCCAGCTCAGGGTTAAAACTTCTCTCCCCTAGTGAAAACTTAGCTTCCCAGATAATTTGTGTTGAAATGTTTACAGTATTGCCCTCTTCCAAATGGTTTGTCCTGTATCTTATCTCTTCTGGGCATTACAGGATCACCAAGGTTGGAAGAGACCTCAAAGATCAAGTCCATCACCAACACCATGAAGTGTTCAGCACCTTCTCACTGAATGCCAAGGAAGAAGTGACCCTCAGGAGAGCTCTGAAGGGGATTCCTCAAAAGAAAGGAGAAGATCATAGAATCACTCAGGGTGGGAAGGGACCACAAGGATCATCTAGTTCCAACCCCTCTGCCATGGGCAGGGACACCCCACACTAGGTCAGGCTGGCCCGAGGCGCTGGAGCTGGACTCTTGCAGCCTGGCTGCAGGCACATCTGTGAGCTCTGCTGAGGGGGGGGAAGGAGGCTGAGTAAACACACCAGAGGGGAGGGCTCTGAAGCCAAAACAACTGCCATGAAATTCTCTCCATTGTGTCTCACTGCACACAGAAGCCTGGATGATGAAGCCCTGAATTCCAGAGCAGGGGCACCTGGAACAGGGCCTGTGAGGAAGAGGAGAAACTACTGCAAACCATAATGATCAAACAGTAGAGGAGAGCAGGCACCACGGAAACATCAGAAGTCCTGGCTATTGTTTTGGAGGGGAATGTTTTGTAGGAGTCCCTGTTTGTGCTGGACAGCAGAGTTTGCTTTGAACAATGCAGGGCCTTCTGCAGAGCAGGCAGAATCCTCTCAGCTCACCACTGGGAGCTGCTTTTGATTTGCTTGGAAAAATAGATTGATGTCTTTGTGAAACCTCTGCACGTGGAAAAGGCTCTGATGGCTTTGTGCCTTCCTCTGACACTGGTTGTGCTGTTCCCATTTAGAATCCAACAAGGCCAAGCTTAGAGTCTTGCACCTGGGAAAGAACAACCTCATGGACCAGGATAGGTTGGGGACTGACCTGCTGGAGAGCAGCACAGAGGGGAGGGACCTGGGGGCCTGGTGCACAGAAGGATGCCCTTGAGCCAGCAAGGTGCCCTGGGGGCCAAGAAGGCCAAGGGCATCCCTGGGGTGGATCATCCCTGTGGTGAGTAGGTTGAGAGAGGTTCCTCTCCCTCTCTACTCAGTCCTGGTGAAGCCACATCTGGAATATTGTGTCCAGTTCTGGGCCCCTCAGGTCAAGAAGGACTTCAGGGAACTGTTGAGAGAGTCCAGCACAGAGCTGCTGCAGGCAGTGGAACATCTCCCTGTGAGGACAGCTGAGGGTGTTGGGGTTTGTTTTGAGCAAGAGGGGACATGGGCCCCAGGAACACCTGTGCAATTCAGGCCTTGAAGAATTCTCTGTTGATAATATAGCAGTGGAGTAGGAGGTGTGGGAAAGTGCTGATTGCTTGGTATGCTGAAGTCCAGCTGCCCCTGAGAAGGGAGGCAAGCAAGATAAGGAGGAGGTGAGATATGGGAAAGAGAGCAATTAGACTGAGCAGAAGTTGTGAAAACAATGATGTAACCTTCTAGAGAGAAACCAATAGTATGTGTTAAATTAGAATAGAATTAACTATGCATAAGATAAGACTATAAATAATGAAGTGTGGAACAATGAAGTTGGATGATTACTGTCACTCATATTGAGTGCTGTTGTCCCTGTCTCCGTTCTTGTCACAGCTCCCAGCCAGTGAAGCTCTTAAGGTGAAGACTTCAGCAGCCATGAGCCCAGCCCAAGCTCCCAGCCCTGCTTCCACCTTCTCCCTTGGTGTGGGAGCTCTTCTTCGTCCCTTGCTTTGTGTCCGTTCCCCCTCAGCACTGTAACGCCCGCTCCCGTCCGCGGCGCCGCTCTGCCCCGCTCCCGCTCCCGTCCGCGGCGCCGCTCTGCCCCGCTCCCGCTCCCGTCCGCGGCGCCGCTCTGCCCCGCTCCCGCTCCCGTCCGCGGCGCCGCTCTGCCCCGCTCCCGCTCCCGTCCGCGGCGCCGCTCTGCCCCGCTCCCGCTCCCGTCCGCGGCGCCGCTCTGCCCCGCTCCCGCTCCCGTCCGCGGCGCCGCTCTGCCCCGCTCCCGCTCCCGTCCGCGGCGCCGCTCTGCCCCGCTCCCGCTCCCGTCCGCGGCGCCGCTCTGCCCCGCTCCCGCTCCCGTCCGCGGCGCCGCTCTGCCCCGCTCCCGCTCCCGTCCGCGGCGCCGCTCTGCCCCGCTCCCGCTCCCGTCCGCGGCGCCGCTCTGCCCCGCTCCCGCTCCCGTCCGCGGCGCCGCTCTCTCCCGCTCCCGCCCGCGGCGCCGCTCTCCCCCGCTCCCGCTCCCGCCCGCGGCGCCGCTCTCCCCCGCTCCCGCTCCCGCCCGCGGCGCCGCTCTCCCCCGCTCCCGCTCCCGCCCGCGGCGCCGCTCTCCCCCGCTCCCGCTCCCGCCCGCGGCGCCGCTCTCCCCCCGCTCCCGCTCCCGCCCGCGGCGCCGCTCTCCCCCGGCCCCAGCCCCTTGTGCGGCTCGGTTCCCCCTACCCCACTTCGCGGTTCCCATCCCTTTCCCCTCCCCTCTGCGGCCCGGCTCCCCCCTCTTTCTGTTGCTCACTACAGGTTTGGCTTTGGGCTCTTCAGACCTCCTCTGGCTGCCTCTTGACCCCCTTGGGGGACCCTGCGGCTGGGGCTCCCTCGGGGGGCGCCTGGGCCAGGCCCTTCCTCCCGGGATGGGCTCCAGTCTGCCTCCCCCCTCTCTGCCATCATCGCAGGGGCTCTGGGGCTCTTGTTCTTAGCCTCTGGGGATCAGGCAGCCCCACTCAGCTTCACAGGGGGAAGGTGGAACCAAAGGGCTCTCTTCTTTCTTCCCCAAGCTCCACTCCCTCACCTTGGTGTTTATCTGCAACTGTGGCATGAACTGAGGCCACTCTGCTTCCCTTTTCCTACAGCCATTGAGGCTGGAAAAGACTTCTGAGCCCATGGAGTCCAACCATCACCAACAGAGCATGTCCCCAAGAGCCATGGCCACACATTTCCTGAGCCCCTCCAGGCATGGGGACTCCACCACCTCCCTGGGCAGCCTCTTCCACTGCCTGACCACTCTAGCTGTAAGAAATTCTTCCTAGTATCCAAGCTAAACCTTGCCTAGCACAGTTTGAGCCCATGACCTCTTGTCCTGTCATCAGTTCCTGGGGAGAAGAGGCCTCCTTTCAGCTAGCTCTAGAGAGGGAAAAGTTGTCCTCTCAGCATCCTCCTCTTCAATAGCTTCTGCCTTGTGCAGGAATCTTCCAGCCCCAGCTAGAGCAGGAGCAGAGAATCCAGCTCAGGTCACCCAGGAACACATCCAGACAGGGCTGGAAAGGCTCCAGGGAAGGAGACTCCACAACCTCTCTGGGCAGCCTGCTCCAGGGCTCTGGGACCCTCACAGTCAAGAAGTTCTTCCTCCTCTTGAGGTGGAGCCTCCTGTGCTGCAGTTTCCATCCACTGCCCCTTGGCCTATCCCAGGGCACAGTGAGCAGAGCCTGGCCCTGTCCCTTCCTTCCTGACCCCCAGCCCTCAGCTATTGAGAGACATTGATCAGATCCCCCTCAGCCTTCTCCTCTCCAGACTGAACAGCCCCAGGGCTCTCAGCCTCTCCTCCTCAGGCACTGCTGCAGTCCCTTCAGCATCCTTGGAGCCCTCCCTTGGACTCTCTCCAGCAGATCCCTGTCCCTCCTGAGCTGGGGAGCCCAGAGCTGGCTGCAATATTCCAGGGGAGGTCTCAGCAGGGCAGGGCAGAGCAGAGGGGAAGGAGAACCTCCCTGACTCTGCTGGCCACACTCCTCTGAATGCCCCCCAGGACCCCCTTGGCCTTCTTGGCCCCCAGGGCACACTGCTGTCCCATGCAGAGCTTGTTGCCCACCAGCACTCCCAGGTCCTGTTTCAAGCTCTTCAAGGATGTGCTGCCTGTGGGAGCCTGGATGCTGCTCCTGCTTCCTGGGAGGAGCTCAGGCAATGAAATATTCTCTTAACTCCTTTTGCTCCCCTCTTCCAAACCATTTCACCTTGTGCCTTGCACCAAGCCCTTTGAGAACCTCTCCAACTGCCAGCCACACAAGGTGACTTTCTCACATCAGCCTTCATGCTACCTGTGCTTGCAGACAGGGCAAGATCCAACTCAGAGTCCTCAGGGAAAGGGAAAACCAAACCAAGGTTCTTGTGAGCCCTTCAGAATGCCAAATCATTTATTGCTCAGGGGTTAACCACCTGGGTTTCACAAATCATTTGGAACTCTTAGGAGTTGCTGCAGTCAGAACTAGGGGCTGGGGGTGGCTGACACCCCTCAGGCTGTGCTGTCATCCAGTGAGAGCTGGAAGAGCTGAGGGCTGGCTGCAGGCAACCCTCCTGGAGTTCAACAAGGACAAGGGCAGGGTCCTGCATCTGGGGAGGAGTAACAGCAGGCACCAGGACAGGTTAGGAGCTGCCCTGCTGGAGAGCAGCTCTGTGGAGTCTTAGTGGACAAGTTCTGCATGGGACAGCAATGTGCCCTGGTGGCCAAGAGAGCCAATGGGGTCCTGGGGTGCAGCAAGGAAAGTGTGGCCAGCAGAGCTGGGCAGGTTCTGCTCCCCCTCTGCTCTGCCCTGCTGAGACCACAGCTGCAATCCTGGGTCCAGTTCTGGGCTCCCCAGCTCCAGAGAGACAGAGAGCTGCTGGGGACAGTCCAAGGGAGAGCCAGGAGGATGCTTAGGGGACTTGAGCACCTCCCCTGGGAAGAGAGGCTGAGAGCCCTGGGGCTGTTTAGTCTGGAGAAGAGAAGGCTGAGAGGGATCTGATCAATGTCTATCGATAGCTGAGGGCTGGGGGGCAAGGGGAGGGGGCCAAGCTCTTGTGGGTGGTGCACAGCAATCAGCCAAGGAACAGTGGAGACAAACTGGAACAGAGAAGGTTTCAGCTCAACAGGAGGAGAAACTTCTTGGGTGTGAGGCTGCTGGAGCCCTGGAGCAGGCTGCCCAGAGAGGTTGTGGAGTCTCCTGCTCTGGAGCCTTCCCAAGCCCTGCATCCTGGATGCATTCCTGTGCAGACTGCCCTGGGTGCTGCTGCTCTGGCAGCCACTCACTCCTAGATCTATGACTACTGTGTTCACAGGTGAATGTATTGCAGCGCAGGTGTGAGCACATGCAGGCACAGTCTCCTCCCTTCAGGCCACTCACATCCTGGGCTGCATCAAAAGAAGAGTGCCCAGCAGATGGAAGGAGGTGAGAGTGCCACTCTGCTCTGCTGAGACCTCACCTGGAGTACTGTGTCCAGACCTGGGGCACTCAGTGTAAGAAGAAGATCAACCTGAGGCAGCAGGTCTGGAGCACAGCCCTGTGAGGAGAGGCTGAGGGAGCTGGGGTTGCTTAGCTTGGAGAAGAGGAGGCTCAGGGGAGACCTTCTTGCTCTCTACAGCTGCCTGAAGGGAGGTTGTAGCCAGGTGGGGGTTGGGCTCTTCTCCCAGGCACCCAGCACCAGAACAAGAGCACACAGTCTCAAGCTGTGCCAGGGGAGGTTTAGGCTGGAGGTGAGGAGAAAGTTCTTCCCAGCCAGAGAGATTGGCCCTGGGGATGTGCTGCCCAGGGAGATGGTGGAGTCCCCATCCCTGGAGGTGTTCAAGAGGGGATTGGATGTGGCACCTGGAGCCAGGGTTGAGTTGTCTGGAGGTGCTGGTTGGACTTGATGATCTCTGAGGTCTTTTCCAACCTGGTTGATTCTATGATTTAAGGATTGTGCCCCTGCCCTGGGCACTGCTGAGGCTACACCTTGAAGAATTTTGGGCTCCTTACTACAAGGAGGCCATTGGAGTGCTGCAGCATGTCCAGGGAAGGGCAATAAAGCTGGGGAAGGGTCTGGAGGACAAGGCTGGGGAGGAGAAGCTGAGCAAAGTAGGGCTGCTCTATGGGGGCGACGGAGATTGGAATCAATACGGCTGACCAATACGATCGAGTATTGTTCCTTTATTGTTCCAGTGTTGCAGGCCTGTAGTGCAAGTATAGCTCAGTAAAGTGTAGAAGAAGAAGAGACAGGAAAGGCAGAAGTGCGTAGCAAGGCAACTGCTACAACTTATATAAACTCGGAGTGCCGTGTTGGCACAGCTCCATTGGTTCCCTCTGAGTGACCACACATTGCACTATCACAGATTATTGGTCCAACTACCAATGACACAACGAGGTTGTTGATGCAGGTGCATGTCCTGTTGTCCCAAGATAACTGTCCATGTTTATAGCTACCAGTGTCTTGTTTTAGTTACATGCTGCAGGCACAGCACTGTTTTGCTCCACTGCTAGCTGGCTCTGCATTTCTGCCAAGCATGGCCTACCACCATGTCAGGCTCTAGGCCTGCACTGCCAGATTGCTCATACTGCTCATCACTGGCATTGCCACAACACTCTGCCACTGTGACATTCTGCATTGTGACACTCTTTCACTGTGAGTCTCTGCAATATGTCACTCTGGCACTGTGACACTCTGCATTGTGACACTCTGCACTCTGACACTCTGGCATTGTCACACTCTGGAATTGTGACACTCTATACAGCGACACTCTGGCACTGTGACACTCTGCTCTATGATACTCTGCATTGTGACACTCAGCCACTGTGACGCTCTGCCACTGTGACATTGTGCATTGTGCCACTCCCCATTGTGACACTGTGGCACTGTGACACTGCACAGTGACACTCTGCATTGTGACACTCTGCATTGTGAAACTCTGGCACTGTGACATTCTGCATGGTGACGCTCTGGCATTCTGGCACACTGGCATTGTGATACTCTGGCAGTGTGACATTCTGGCATTGTGACATCTTACACTGTGACACTCTGGCTCTGTGACGCACTGGCATTGTGACACTCTGCAATGTGACACTCTGGCATTGTGACATTGTGGCACTGTGAAACTCTGTCATTGTCACTCTCTGGTACTATGACACTCTGGCACTGTGTCGCTCGGGCATTGTGACCCTCTGCACAGTGACAGTCTGGCACTGTGACACTGCATTGTGACAATCTGGCAACGTAACACTCTGCATTGTGACAGTGTGGCACTTCGACACTGCACTGTTGGACTCTGGCACTGTTTCACTATGGCATTGTGACACTGCACTGTGACACTCTGGGATTGTCACACTCTGCATTGTGATACTCTGCACAGTGACACTGCACTCTGACACTCTGTCATTGTGACCCCCTGCATTGGGACAGTGTTGCATTATGACACTGTGGCACTGTGATACGCTGCCCTCTGACACTCTGCACTGTGACACTCTGGCCCTGTGACATTCTCCAATGTAACACTCTGGCTTTGTGACTGTCTGGCATTGTGACACTCTTCACAGTGACACTCTGGCATTGTGAGACTCTGCACTATGATAATCTGCGTTGTGACACTCTGGCACTGTGACGCTCTGAGCAGTGTACTGCACTGTGACACTCTGCATTGTGACCCTCTGGCACCCTGACACTATGGCAGTTTTACACTTCACTGTGACACTCTGGCACTGGGACACTCTGCACTGTGAGACTGACACTGTGACATTCTGCATTGTGACCCTCTGGCACTGTGACACTATGGCATTGTGACATTGCACTGTGACACTCTGGCATTGTGACCCTCTGGAATTGTGATACTCTGCATTGTGACACTCTGCAATGTGACACTCTGGCATTGTGACATTGTGGCACTGTGAAACTCTGTCATTGTCACTCTCTGGTGCTGTGTCACTCTGGCACTGTGTCACTCTGGCATTGTTACACTCTGCATTGTGACACTCTGGCACAGTAACACTATGGCGTTGTGACACTGCACTGTGACACTCTGGCACTGTGACACTTCATTGTGACACTCTGGCACTGTGACACTCTGGTACTGTGACACTGCACAGTGACACTCTGCATTGTGACACTCTGCCACTGTGACAGTGTGCTTTGTGACACTCTGGAAGCGTGACGCTGTGCTACTGTCATGGTGTGCATTGTGACACTCAGGAATTGTAACACTCTAGCACTGTGACACTCTGGCATTCTGACTTTCTGCACTGTGACACTCTGCACAGTGACACTCTGGCATTGTCACACTCTGCACTGTGGCACTCTGGCATTGTGACAGTCTTGCATTGTGACACTGCACTGCGACAGTGCATTGTGACACTCTGGCACTGAGACACTCTAGACAATGGCACTCTGCATTGTGACACTCTGGTATTGTGACGCTCTGCATTGTGACACTCTGCAGTGTGACAATCTGGCACTCTGACACTCTGGTACTGTGACACTCTGCAGAGTCTCTCCTCCTCTGCTGGAGGAGGGAAACACAGACATGGCCATGCTTCCAGGTTGAGCCCTTCCAGTCTGGCTCTGCAAGGAGGGCCACAGATGCTCTGTCTCTGAGACGTGATGTTAACAGGTGTTGCAATGTCTGATCTGCATGGAAAGCTGGAAAAGAGTTTGGCTGATTTTTTCCTCCAAGGTTAGAATTAGGGAGAGGACAAGTATGATCGAAGTGGTTTTGAGGAAACTGATGAAAGGGTTTGGGTGGACAGAGGAGGTTGTTTGGTTTGGGGCATGCATTTAGGAGCTTGATTGATGAGAGCAGATGGAGATTGTGGCAGGAAACATCATTTATCTGTTCTAGAGAGAGATGGTTTAGAGAGTGGATGTGCTGAGAGGGGTGCTGAGAGGTGTGTGCAGAGTTCTGATTGTAAGTCCTGCAGGCTTGGAGTCTGCTGACAGGAGCTTGGGTTTAGACACTGTAGGAGTAAGGGCAGGACAAACAAGACATGGGCTTGAGCTTGGAGAGAGAGGAGGCAAAAGGCATCAGGGAAAGGGACTCCCAAGACATGCCGAGGGCAGTGTGTCAGAGAGGCTAGTCACCAGGTGCAGGCCTATCTCTCTTTTATCCCTCCCCTGGCAGCAGCAGAAGCTGTTGGCTGCAGGAGCAACATGTGTCACTGCTGGAGGAGACCACAGCACAGGCACTGCAGGTGTGCTGAGCAGCAGCTTTTTCTCCTTCCCATGGCAGTGGCTGTGCCCCTGGCAGAGTAATTTCTGGCAGCTCTGCTCTCGTGGGGCTCTGGCTGGGACCTGTGGCCTTTGGAGTCTCTCTCACACACGCAGCAGGATGGGTCTCAGCATGCGCCTCGCCTATCTCATCCTGGCTGCCTTCCTGAAGCAACCACAGGCTAAGCACTGCCTTGCACTGCAAGCATGGTTCCTCTTCTGCCCAGGGCAGCCTCATGCCCTCAGCAGAGTTCTGCAGGAGCTGCTCTGCACTTATGGGCTAGGCTTGGGAAGCCTCAGCTCACACAGGTGGTTTTGCAGCTGCTTTCTCAAGGGGCTGGTCCTGATGGAACAGCAGAGCTCAGGTGCAGAAGCAGCAGCTCCTCTCCTGACCTTCTCAGCCCTCTTGCCTTCCTGTCCTCTTGCCAAGTGTCCACCTCTCTCAGCCCCTCTCTGCTGCTCTGTCTGGGCCCAGTGTTTCACAGCCATGGCACTGCAGAAGCTCTTTTGCCTCTCAGCACTGCACATTTTCTCACCTTGCAGCCCAAACACAGAGGGCTTTGGAGCGCTGAGGCAGAGACATGAAAGCTCTCTCATGCCACTGACATTCTGATGTTGTCCCAGTCCCTCTCCTGGCTGGCACATGTCATTCAGCAGGCCCTGGCTGTCCATTTTTCCTGCAGGTCTGCAGGGCAGGGATTCCTTTTCCCTCCCTTCCACAACTTCATAGCTATCCCAGAGAAGAATGAATGAGGAAAAGTGTAAAGGATCCTCCAGGAGCTCCAAGAGCTGTTACAGGCTGTTCCCTGGAGACTCTGGGCAGCGGAAGTGACAGGAGGGAAGAATAGAATAGAATAAACCAGGTTGGAAGAGACCTTCAAGATCATCGCGTCCAACCTATCACCCAACACCACCTAACCAACTAACCCATGTAACCAAGCACCCTATCAAGTCTCCTCCTGAACACCTCCAATGATGGCGACTCCACCACCTCCCCAGGCAGCCCATTCCAATGGCCAATCACTCTCTCTGTGTAAAACTTCCTCCTGACCTCCAGCCTGAACTTCCCCTGGCGCAGCCTGAGACTGTGTCTTCTTGTTCTGGTGCTGGCTGCCTGGGAGAAGAGACCAACCTCTGCCTGTTTACAACCCCCCTTCAGGTAGTTGTAGAGAGCAATAAGGTCACCCCTGAGTCTCCTCCTCTCCAGGCTAAGCAGCCCCAGCTCCCTCAGTCTCTCCTCATAGGGCTTGTGTTCCAAGCCCCTCACTAACTTCGTTACCCTTCTCTGGACTCGTTCCAGCAAGTCAACCTCCTTCCTAAACTGAGGGGCCCAGAACTGGACACAGTACTCGAGGTGTGGCCTAACCAGTGCAGTGTACAGGGGCAGAATGACCTCCCTGCTCCTGCTGGCCACACTGTTCCTGATGCAGGCCAGGATGCCCTTGGCCCTCTTGGCTGCCTGGGCACACTGCAGGCTCATGTTCATCCTACCATCAACCAGCACCCCCAGGTCCCTCTCTGCCTGGCTGCTCTCCAGCCACTCTGACCCCAGCCTGTAGCACTGCATGGGGTTGTTGTGGCCAATGTGCAGAACCCGGCACTTGGATGCGTTAAATCTCATGCCGTTGGACTCTGCCCATCTGTCCAGCCTGTCGAGGTCCCTCTGCAGAGCCTCTCTACCCTCTAGCAGATCAACTCCTGTCCCCAGCTTGGTGTCATCAGCAAATTTACTGATGATAGACTCAACGCCCTCATCCAGATCATCAATAAAGATGTTAAAGAGGATGAGGCCCAGCACTGATCCCTGGGGGACTCCACTACTCACTGGCCGCCAGCTGGATGTGACACCATTCACCACCACTCTCTGGGTTCGGCCATCCAGCCAGTTCCTAACCCAGCTCAGAGTGCCGCTGTCCAAGCCATGGGCTGACAGCTTGGCCAGGAGTTTGCTATGGGGGACGGTGTCAAAGGCCTTGCTGAGGTCCAGGTAAACTACATCCACAGGCCTCCCCACATCCACCAGGCGGGTCACCTGATCATCGAAGGAGATCAGGTTGGTCAGGCAGGACCTGCCCTTCCTAAATCCATGCTGGCTGGGCCTGATCCCTTGGCCATCCTCTAAGTGCTGTGTTAATGCACTCAGGATGACCTGTTCCATGATCTTGCCTGGCACTGAGGTCAGGCTGACAGGCCTGTAATTCCCTGGCTCATCCAACCGGCCCTTCTTATGGATGGGCACCACGTTGGCCAGCTTCCAGTCCTCTGGGACCTCTCCAGTGAGCCAGGACTGCTGAAAAATGATGGAGAGCGGCTTGGCCAGCTCCTCTGACAGCTCCCTCAGCACCCTAGGATGGATCCCATCTGGTCCCATGGACTTGTGGGGATCCAGGCGGCTGAGCAGATCACCAACTACCCCATTTTGGAACAGTGGAAAACTATGCTGCTCCCTGGCTCCTTCTGCCAGCTCTGGAGGCCAGCTGTCTGGAAGACATTCTGTCCTTCTAGCAAAAATTGAGGCAAAGAAGGTGTTAAGTATCTCTGCCTTTTCCTCATCCCTTATCACAACGTTCCCCTCCGTGTCCACCAAGGAGTGGAGGTTGTCTCTGCCCTTCCTCTTGCTATTAATGTATTTATAGAAGGACTTTTTGTTGTCCTTCACAGCAGAGGCCAGACTAAGCTCCAAATGCGCTTTTGCCTCCCTAATTTTCTTCCTGCAAGACCTAGCAACATCCTTAAATTTTTCACGGGTTGCCTCCCCTCTCTTCCAAAGGTGATACACCCTCTTTTTTTCCCTCAGTTCCATTAAAAGTTCTTTAACCATCCAGGCTGGCCGTCTGCCCCGGCGGCTCATCTTCTGGCACATTGGCACAGCCTGTCCCTGAGCCTTCAACAGTTCTTCCTTGAAGTAGGACCAGCTCTCCTGGACCCCTTTGTTTTTAAGGGCTTTATCCCAAGGAACCCTCTGAATTAGTTCCTTGAGTAGCCTGAAGTCCGCCCTCCGGAAATCCAGAGTGGAGGTCTTCTTGGTACCCCTCTTAGCTTGACCAAATAATGAGAATTCAATTATCTCGTGGTCACTGGCCCCTAAGCACCCTCCGACCACCACATCACCCACCAACCCTTCCCTATTGGTGAAGAGGAGGTCAAGCATAGCCTTGCCCCTGGTAGGCTCTCGCAGCACCTGGGATAAGAAGCTGTCCTCCATGCTTTCTAAGAACCTCCTAGATTGCCACTTCTCTGCTATGTTAAGATCCCAGCAGATATCAGGCAAGTTGAAGTCACCCATGAGAACAAGGTCAGGCGATCTTGAGACAGCCTTAAGCTGCCTATAGAATGACTCATCAACATCCTCCTCCTGGTTGGGTGGTCTATAACAGGCTCCAACCAGGATGTCAGCCCTGTTGGCCTTCCCTCTAATTCTTACCCACAGGCACTCAACCCGATCGTCCCTAATCTCCGTCTCAATGGCATCTAGTGCCTCCCTGACGTACAGGGCCACCCCTCCACCCCTTCTTCCTTGCCTGTCTCTCCTGAAGAGCCTGTAGCCATCAACTGCAGCACTCCAGTCATGTGAGTCATCCCACCACGTCTCTGTGATGGCAACTACATCATAACTTTCCTGCTGCAGCAAGGCTTCCAGCTCCTCTTGTTTGTTGCCCATGCTTCGTGCATTAGTGTACATGCACTTCAGCCGGGCTGCTGGTTTCACCTCTGGCTCTGGCTTATCACCCCCAGACTCCAGCCTGGGGGGACTGGTTTCAACCCCTTCCCCCTTCGAAACTAGTTTAAAGCCCTATGTATGAGACCTGCCAATTCCCTCCCCAGAATCTTTTTCCCTTTGAGGGATAGGCCATTCTCGTACACTCTGATCTTACCCCTCCTCTGGGACAGATGTGCTCCATCTGTTGCCAGCTGGCCTGGTGCAGCAGAAAGTTTTTCAAGATCAAAAAACCCAACATTCTTTTGCCTGCACCAGCCTCTAAGCCACTTGTTGACTTCAGCTGCTGACCTGTTCCTTATGGTATTCCCACCTGCAACTAAGGGTATAGACGAAAAAATTATTTGTGCCCCTGATCCCTCAACCAGATCTCCCAGGGCCCTGAAGTCATCTTTGATAGCCCTGGGAGTTCTGGTTGCAGCATCATCATTCCCTAACTGCATAACTATCAAGGGATAATAGTCAGAGGGCTGCACCATACCAGGCAGTCTTCTGGTAACATCTCCAACCATGGCTCCTGGAAGGCAACAAACCTCCCTGTGAGTAGGGTCTGGCCGACATATGGGGCCCTCTGTTCCCCTCAGGAGGGAATTGCCACTAACAATAACCCTCCTCTTTTTTTTAAGGGAGCTAGTCCTGATGCCGGGGGAAGGCTGTTTAAGCTTAGGCTGTTTCACCTTAGGTCGTTTCACCTTAGGCTGTTTTGCCACAGGGAAAACCCCAGATGGCGTGCCCTCCGATATCAGAATCACCTCACCCTCAACCTCCAATGCCCCGTACTTGTTTTCCAAGGGCAGTGGGGGGGGTGAGAGGGGGCAAGGAGGTTTAACCTTGCATCTTTTGATAGGAACCTGCATCCATTCCCCTCTTCTTTTTGGATAACTGGCCTCTGCTGGGGGGGCCTGCAGAGCCTGGTTACTCAGGTTCGTCACCCTTCTGCAATTGCATACATCTCTAAATCTAGCAACCTTATCCTTCAGTCCAGCCACCAGGCTAAGCAGACAGTCAATCTGCTCACACCTAAAGCAGGAGCCGTCCCCTCTACCCTGCATCTCAAGTGCCAGGTTCCAGCACTGTCTGCAGCTAGATGCCTGCACACCTACCTCTTGCTTATGACACCTACCTATCTGCTTATATTCCCCCTCAGTCTGAGTCGAGACTGGGTGAAAGTTCAGCTCTCTCTGGGGTATTACTGTGGGAGGGAATTGGCATTCCTGTGCTGTGGGAGCCTCCTCCTCTGACACTTTCCATCTCCCCTTGTTCTGCATATCAGAATCTTTCCCTCCACAGTCTCTATCATTTGCTCTCTTCCAGGCACCATGGGGCAGGTCACTGTCACCCAGCAAGAAGGACAAGTCACAGTGAAGCAGAGAGACACCTTCCACACCAAATGCACATACCAGTCACCTAACTTTGATGCCTTGTTCTGGTACCAGCAGAAGAAAGGCCAAGCTCCCCAGCTGCTCTCGTACCAGGCAGCAGCTGGCCCCAAGCACAGCAGCCATCTGACCACGCGGCTGAACACCACGGGGAAATACAGCCTGCTGCAGCTGGAGGAAGTGGAGGTCTCTGACAGTGCCTTGTACCTCTGTGCTGTGAGTGACAGCCTGGTGCAGGAGCTTGCTTGGCTGTGTAAGAAACTGTGTGAGGGGCAGGAGAGCCCTGGTGTGTGGCCTGGCTAACTCCTCTCAACATCAACCTGTGAGAGACCTCAGTGATTCCGAGAAGGACAAGAAACTCAGTCAGTTTCTCATATTATGCTTTTGTTACAGCACTGGATACAGGGGGGTCCTTCCCAAAGCCTGTGTGTCTCCAGAGGGTTCAGTGCAGGCTTCTATGCAAAAAGTTCTCCACCTCAAATGCCAGAGGAGTGCTGATGTTGCACAGTGTGACTGATTGAGGCTGTGCCTTTAAGAAAGGGACAGTGCTGGAACACTCTGGCTGAATGTTTTGGAATAATAACGAAAACAATCAGATATTCTAAACCAATTTCATTGGTAGATTGGTAGAATGCAACTTTAAATTTTAGTTCAGTTGGAATTTTTCTCAGTTTCTCTCTGTCCTGCTTTTCCAGCCTGTCTGCTTCTGAGCAGCCGGAGTTTGACCTTGGATACCAGATAAGCACTAATCCTGCATATGCTTTGAGGCCTAACAAAACTTCATCCTTACTAATTACCTTTTCTCTCTCTCTAAGCCCTTTTTGGGAAAAATGAGAGGTAGGGGGATAGAGGGGGGTATAGAGGGTGAACCCTCCTCTGTCCAGAGGAGGGAGTTTTGTTCCTGTATTTTTCTTTGCTGTATATTTCTGTATATATATTGTAAATACTGTATATAGTGTATATATATAACCTGCATTTAATTTTTGATTGTAAATATAGCATTCCTTTTGCTTTTCTGACTGAGTTAGCTGTGGTTTTTTTCCTCTTTGCGGGGGAGGGAGAGCTAGGCCTTCTCTCAACCCACCACATTTATTGGCCGCCCAGTTCGGGGATTGGGGATAATTAGCTTGATTTATTGCTTGCTTGAGTCGGACTAGCAAAATGAAGGTGTTTTGGATTTTAGAGCGTCTGTTCTTTTCAGTTTTCGGGGTCCTGATCTACAAAAATTGTTTGGGTTTGCTTCTCAATCAAATAGGGAAATATTTAATGCAAAATTATATTTATGGTTTAAATACAAAAGTCAGCTTTTCTCTGATTGCTGCCTGGCATTCTTTTGGCTTACGAGATACAGAAATGTGACTTCGAGCACTCTACCGATTGAGATAAGGGAGTTTAAGATTCCAGTAGGTGAAAGAGTAATTTTAAGTGATGGCTGGGATCCAAAGCTGATTTTTTCGACGTGTGTAATCCTGCTATCAGTGATAACTAATGTGTGCTTGTTAGTAGCTTTGTACCGGGAGAGAAAGGTATCTAAGCCCTGTTTCATTATAAAGCGTAGATCAAAAAGAAAGAAGCACAACTCTGGCTCTGCTCCAGAGACTTCTAGTGATGAGGAGAGTGGAGAATCTGTATCAGTTAAAGCTAAAAAGTCTATCAGAAAGGCTGCTTTGAACGGTGCTGTTGCTGATTCTGGCAAGCACCCAGGGGCTGCGGCAGGTCCTAACATGGTGGCTCCCACGTCCTCAGCAGCCACCATTAATGAGGCAAAGTCATTTCCTCCTCCTCCCCTACAGCAGGACCAGGAACATCCTCCACAGCAGCTGGCCTGTCTCAAAACCTGTCAGCTTCTGTTAAGGCAGCTGTAAATTCAAACACAGATCCAATTAAGCGAGTAGCAGTTTTAACAACAAGGAGCGGAAAGGCCTAAGCTGATCCAGGAGCTGATGGGGGAGGACAGCAAGGTACTTCTGCTGGGGAGGAAGAGAAATTTGTCTTAAATGTATAGCTCAGTTATTGAGATCATCAGAGGATCAAGATGCAGCTTTTGGTAGGACAGCAGCTAGTGGCGGTGTTTCTCAGCTTAAAGAGATCCTTGAGAGAGTGACAGAAAGATTATTTGGACAACAAGTAGAGGAAGAGGAGGCAAAGGAGGAAGGAGATGACCTTCAGGGATGTTCTTCCCCTCATGAAGAGCTTAGAAACACGCACAAGGATTACATCAGAGCAGATAAGGAGCCAGTTCTAGCTTGGCTAGGTAGATGTTATGATACAGGTGCTCCAGCTCTAATAGTTGGAGACAAGTCAGCAGCTCAGCTAGGAACTCTCTCGAAGGATAATGGAATAGATAGACATCTAGGCAAGGCTCTTGGTAAGGTTAATCTGTGGATACGCCTTTTAATGGCAGTTTTCCTGAGATACCCTTCCCGAGATGATCTTCCATGGAATCCTAAACCCTGGACTACCATAGGTGAGGGAATTAAGCACCTGAGAGAATTTGCTGTTAGAGAGATACTCTATGGTGAACATGAAACTCTGAATCCTGATGACATTCATGTAGGAACTGGTCTTGCTAAAAAGCTCATGAAGCTTGCTCAAACAATGCCAGAGTGTCAGAGTGGAAGAGTGTCACAACCCAAGAGTGTCAGTGCAGTGTGTCACAGTGTCAGTGCATCGCAAAGCCACAGTGACACAGGGCCAGAGAGTCACAGTACTAGAGTGTCACAGTGCAGAGTGTCACAATACCAGTCTCACAATGCCACAGTGTCACCGAGGCAGAGTCACAATAACAGAGTGTCACAGTGCAGAGTGCCACCATTCCGGAGTATCACAATGCAGAGTGTCTCAATGCCAGAGTGTCAAAATGCCAGACTGTCACAACGCAGAATGTCTCAGTGCCAGAGTGTCACAGTGCAGAGGGTCACAATGCAGAGTGCCTCATCGTGAGAGTAGCACAATGCAGGGTGTCACAAGGCCAGAGTGTCACAATGCAGTGTATCACAGTGCAGTGTCACAATACCAGTCTCACAATGCCAGAGTGCCACAGTGGCAGAGTCACAATAACAGAGTGTCACAGTACAGACTGCTGCAATTCCAGAGTATAACAGTTCAGAGTGTCACAATGCCAGAGTGGCACTGTGGCAGAATTTCACAGTGCCCGAGTGCCAAAATGCCAGAGTGTTACAGTGCAGAGAGTCACAATGCCAGAGTGTCACACGACCAGAGTGTCAAAATGCCCGATCGTCACAGTGCAGAGTGTCAGAATGCCAGAGTGTAACAGTGCAGAGAGTCACAGTGCAGTGTCACAATCCCACAGTGTCACTCAGGAGAGTGTCACAATGCCAGAGAGAGAGTCACTGTGCCAGAGTGTCACAATTCAGAGTGTCACAATAGAGAGTGTCACAATGCAGTGTCACAATGCAGACTGTCACAGTGCCAGAGTGTCACAATGCAGTGTCACCATGCAGAGTGTCACAGTGCCATAGTCACAATGCAGAGGGTTACAGTGCCAGTGTCACAGTGCCAGACTCTCACAGTGCCAGAGTGTCACAATGCAGAATGTCACTGTGCCAGAGTGTCACAATTCAGAGTGTCAAAATACAGAGTGTCACAATGCAGAGTGCCACAATGCAGACTGTCACAGGGGCAGAGTGTCACAGCGCCAGAGTGTCACAATGCAGAGTGTCACAATGCAGTGTCACAATGCAGAGTGTCACAGTGCCATAGTCACAATGCAGAGTGTCATAATGCCAAAGTGTCACATTGCCAGATTGTCACAGTGCCAGAGTGTCACAATGCAGAGTGTCACAATGCAGAGAGTCACAGTGCCGGAGTGTCACAATGCAGAGAGTCGCAATGCAATGTCACAGTGCCAGAGTGTCACAATGCAGACTCTCACAGTGCCAGAGTGTCACAGTGCCAGTGTCACAGTGCTAGAGTGCCACAATGCCAGTGTCACAATGCAGAGTGCCACTGTGCCAGTGTCACAATGCAGAGAGTCGCAATGCAATGTCACAGTGCCAGAGTTTCACAATGCAGAGTGCCACTGTGCCAGACTGTCACAATGCAGAGAGTCGCAATGCTATGTCACAGTGCCAGAGTGTCATAATGCAGACTCTCACAATGCAGAGTGTCACAGTGCCACAGTGTCACAGTGCTAGAGTGTCACAATGCCAGAGTCACAATGCAGAGTGTCACAATGCAGTGTGTTACAGTACCAGAGTGTCACAATGCCAGACTCTCACAGTGCCAGAGTGTCACAGCGCAGAGTGTCACAGTGCGAGAGTGTCAAAACGCAGAATGTCACTGTGCCAGAGTGTCACAATGCAGAGTGTCACAGTACCAGAGTGTCACAATGCAGAGTGTCACAGTGCCAGAGCGTCACAATGCAGAACGGCACGGTGCCAGAGTGACACAATGCAGAGTGTCACAGTGCCATAGTCACAATGCAGAGTGTCACAATGCCAAAGTGTCACAGTGCCAGAGTGTCACAATGCAGAACGTCACTGTGCCAGTGTCACACGACACAGTGTCACAATGCCAGAGTTTCACAGTGCCAGAGTGTCACAGCGCAGAGTGTCACAGTGCGAGAGTGTCACAACGCAGAATGTCACTGTGCCAGAGTGTCACAATGCAGAGTGTCACAGTACCAGAATGTCACAATGCAGAGTGTCACAGTGCCAGAGCGTCACAATGCAGAACGGCACGGTGCCAGAGTGACACAATGCAGAGTGTCACAGTGCCATAGTCACAATGCAGAGTGTCACAATGCCAAAGTGTCACAGTGCCAGAGTGTCACAATGCAGAACGTCACTGTGCCAGTGTCACACGACACAGTGTCACAATGCCAGAGTTTCACAGTGCCAGAGTGTCACAGCGCAGAGTGTCACAGTGCGAGAGTGTCACAATGCAGTGTGTTACAGTGCCAGAGTGTCACAATGCAGAATGTCACTGTGCCAGAGTGTCACAATTCAGAGTGTCACAATAGAGAGTGTCACAATGCAGAGTGTCACAATGCAGACTGTCACAGTGGCAGAGTGTCACAGCGCCAGAGTGTCACAATGCAGAGTGTCACAATGCAGTGTCACAATGCAGAGTGTCACAGTGCCTTAGTCACAATGCAGAGTGTCACAATGCCAAAGTGTTACAGTGCCAGATTGTCACAATGCAGAACGTCACTGTGCCAGAGTGTCACAATTCAGAGTGTCACAATAGAGAGTGTCACAATGCAGAGTGTCACAGTACCACAGTGTCACAGTGCCAGTGTCACAGTGCCAGAGTGTCACAATGCAGAGTGTCACAATGCAGAGAGTCACAGTGTCACAGTGTCACATTGCCAGATTGTCACAGTGCCAGAGTGTCACAACGCGGAGTGTCACAATGCAGAGAGTCACAGTGCCAGAGTGTCACAATGCAGAGTGCCTCTGTGCCGGAGTGTCACAATGCAGAGAGTCGCAATGCAATGTCACAGTGCCAGAGTGTCACAATGCAGACTCTCACAGTGCCAGAGTGTCACAGTGCCAGTGTCACAGTGCTAGAGTGTCACAATGCCAGTGTCACAATGCAGAGTGCCACTGTGCCAGTGTCACAATGCAGAGAGTCGCAATGCAATGTCACAGTGCCAGACTTTCACAATGCAGAGTGCCACTGTGCCAGAGTGTCACAATGCAGGGAGTCGCAATGCAATGTCACAGTGCCAGAGTTTCACAATGCAGAGTGCCACTGTGCCAGAGTTTCACAATGCAGAGTGTCACAGTGCTAGAGTGTCACAATGCCAGAGTCACAATGCAGAGTGTCACAATCCAGTGTGTTACAGTGCCAGAGTGTCACAATGCCAGACTCTCACAGTGCCAGAGTGTCACAATGCAGAATGTCACTGTGCCGGAGTGTCACAATTCAGAGTGTCACAATAGAGAGTGTCACAATGCAGAGTGTCACAGTGCCAGGGTGTCACAATGCAGAGTGCCACTGTGCCAGAGTGTCACAATGCAGACTCTCACAGTGCCAGAGTGTCACAGTGCCAGTGTCACAGTGCTAGCGTGTCACAATGCCAGTGTCACAATGCAGAGTGCCACTGTGCCAGAGTCACAATGCAGAGTGTCACAGTGCCACAGTGTCACAGTGCTAGAGTGTCACAATGCCAGAGTCACAATGCAGAGTGTCACAATGCAGAGTGTTACAGTGCCACAGTGTCACAATGCCAGACTCTCACAGTGCCAGAGTGTCACAATGCAGAATGTCACTGTGCCAGAGTGTCACAATACAGAGTGTCACAATGCAGAGTATCAGAATGCAGACTGTCACAGTGGCAGTGTCACAGCACCAGAGTGTCACAATGCAGTGTCACAATGCAGAGTGTCACATTTCCATAGTCACAATGCAGAGTGTCATAATGCCAAAGTGTCACAGTGCCAGAGTGTCACAATGAAGAACTTCACTGTGCCAGTGTCACACGGCACAGTGTCACAATGCCAGAGTTTCACAGTGCCAGAGTGCCACAATGCAGACTGTCACAGTGGCAGAGTGTCACAGCGCCAGAGTGTCACAATGCAGAGTGTCACAATGCAGAGTGTCACAGTGCCAGAGTGTCACAATGCAGAGAGTCGCAATGCAATGTCACAGTGCCAGAGTGCAACAATGCAGACTCTCACAGTGCCAGAGTGTCACAGTGCCAGTGTCACAGTGCTAGAGTGTCACAATGCCAGTGTCACAATGCAGAGTGCCACTGTGCCAGTGTCACAATGCAGAGAGTCGCAATGCAATGTCACAGTGCCAGAGTGTCACAATGCAGAGTGCCACTGTGCCAGAGTGTCACAATGCAGAGAGTCGCAATGCTATGTCAAAGTGCCAGAGTGTCACAATGCAGACTCTCACAGTGCCAGAGTGTCACAATGCAGAATGTCACTGTGCCGGAGTGTCACAATGCAGAGAGTCGCAATGCTATGTCACAGTGCCAGAGTGTCACAATGTAGACTCTCACAATGCAGAGTGTCACAGTGCCACAGTGTCACAGTGCTAGAGTGTCACAATGCCAGAGTCACAATGCAGAGTGTCACAATCCAGTGTGTTACAGGGCCAGAGTGTCACAATGCCAGACTCTCACAGTGCCAGAGTGTCACAATGCAGAATGTCACTGTGCCAGAGTGTCACAATTCAGAGTGTCACAATAGAGAGTGTAACAATGCAGACTGTCACAGTTCCAGAGCGTCACAATCCAGAACAGCACGGTGCCAGAGTGCCACAATGCAGAGTGTCACAGTGCCAGAGTTCCACAATGCCAGAGTGTCACAGTGCCAGAATGTCACAGGGCCAGAGTGTCACACTGCAGAATGTCACAATGCCAGAGTGTCACGTTCCCAGAGTGTCACAATCCCAGAATGTCACAGTGCCAGAGTGTAACAATGCACGCTTTCAAAGTGCCAGAGTGTCACAGTGCCAGTGTCACAGTGCCAGAGTGTCACAATGCAGAGTGTCGCAATGCAGAGTGTCACAGTACCACAGTGTCACAGTGCCAGATTGCCACAGTGCCAGAGTGTCACAATGGAGAGTGTCACAATGCAGAGAGTCACAGTGCCACAGTGTCACAGTGCCAGATTTTCACAGTGCCAGAGTGTCACAATGCAGAGTGTCACAATGCAGAGTGTCACAGTGCTAGAGTGTCGCAATGCAGAGTGTCACAATAGAGAGTGTCACAATGCAGACTCTCACAGTGCCAGAGTGTCACAGTGCCAGTGTCACAGTGCTAGAGTGTCACAATGCCACAGTGTCACAATGCCCAGTGCCACTGTGCCAGTGTCACAATGCAGAGTCGCAATGCAATGTCACAGTGCCAGAGTGTCACAATGCAGACTCTCACAGTGCCAGAGTGTCACAGTGCCAGTGTCACAGTGCTAGAGTGTCACAATGCCAGTGTCACAATGCAGAGTGCCACTGTGCCAGTGTCACAATGCAGAGTGTCGCAATGCTATGTCACAGTGCCAGAGTGTCACAATGCAGACTCTCACATTGCCAGAGTGTCACAATTGAGAGTGTCACAATACAGAGTGTCACAATGCAGAGTGTCAGAATGCAGACTGTCACAGTGGCAGAGTGTCACAGCACCAGAGTGTCACAATGCAGAGTGTCACAATGCAGTGTCACAATGCAGAGTGTCACATTTCCATAGTCACAATGCAGAGTGTCACAATGCAGACTGTCACAGTGCCAGAGCGTCACAATCCAGAACGGCACGGTGCCAGAGTGCCACAATGCAGAGTGTCACAATGCCAGAGTGTCACGTTCCCAGAGTGTCACAATCCCAGAATGTCACAGTGCCAGAGTGTAACAATGCACGCTTTCAAAGTGCCAGAGTGTCACATTGCCAGTGTCACAGTGCCAGAGTGTCACAATGCAGAGTGTCGCAATGCAGAGTGTCACAGTACCACAGTGTCACAGTGCCAGATTGCCACAGTGCCAGAGTGTCACAATGGAGAGTGTCACAATGCAGAGAGTCACAGTGCCACAGTGTCACAGTGCCAGATTGTCACAGTGCCAGAGTGTCACAATGCAGAGTGTCACAATGCAGAGTGTCACAGTGCCAGAGTGTCGCAATGCAGAGTGTCACAGTGCCAGAGTGTCACAATGCAGAACGTCACTGTGCCAGTTTCACATGGCACAGTGTCACAATGCCAGAGTTTCACAGTGCCAGAGTGTCACAGCGCAGAGTGTCACAGTGCGAGAGAGTCACAACGCAGAACTTCACTGTGCCAGAGTGTCACAATGCAGAGTGTCACAGTACCAGAGTGTCACAATGCAGAGCGTCACAATGAAGTGCCACAGTGCCAGAGTGTCACAATGCCAGAGTGTCACAGTGACAGAGTGTCACAATGCAGAATGGCACGGTGCCAGAGTGGCACTCTGCAGAGTGTCACACTGCAGAGTGCCACAATGCCAGAGTGTCACAATCCAGAGTGTCACAATGTAGAATGTCACAGTTCCAGAGTGTCACAATGCAGAGTGTCACAGTGCCAGAGTGTCACAATGCAGAGTGTCACACCTCAGAATGTCACAATGCCAGAGTGTCACGGTCCCAGACTATCAAAATGACAGAATGTCACAGTGCCAGTGTGTCACAATGCAGATAGACACAATGCCAGAGTGTCACAGTGCCCGTGTGTCACAATGCAGAGTGTCACACTGCAGAATGTCACAATGCCAGAATGTCACGTTCCCAGACTATCACAATGACAGAATGTCACAGTGCCACAGTGTCACAATGCAGAGTGTCACTGTGCCAGAGTGTCACAATGCAGAGAGTCGCAATGCTGTGTCACAGTGCCAGAGTGTCACAATGCAGACTCTCACAGTGCCAGAGTGTCACAGTGCCAGTGTCACAGTGCTAGCGTGTCACAATGCCAGTGTCACAATGCAGAGTGCCACTGTGCCAGAGTCACAATGCAGAGTGTCACAGTGCCACAGTGTCACAGTGCTAGAGTGTCACAATGCCAGAGTCACAATGCAGAGTGTCACAATGCAGAGTGTTACAGTGCCACAGTGTCACAATGCCAGACTCTCACAGTGCCAGAGTGTCACAATGCAGAATGTCACTGTGCCAGAGTGTCACAATACAGAGTGTCACAATGCAGAGTATCAGAATGCAGACTGTCACAGTGGCAGAGTGTCACAGCACCAGAGTGTCACAATGCAGTGTCACAATGCAGAGTGTCACATTTCCATAGTCACAATGCAGAGTGTCATAATGCCAAAGTGTCACAGTGCCAGAGTGTCAAAATGCAGAACTTCACTGTGCCAGTGTCACACGGCACAGTGTCACAATGCCAGAGTTTCACAGTGCCAGAGTGCCACAATGCAGACTGTCACAGTGGCAGAGTGTCACAGCGCCAGAGTGTCACAATGCAGAGTGTCACAATGCAGAGTGTCACAGTGCCAGAGTGTCACAATGCAGAGAGTCGCAATGCAATGTCACAGTGCCAGAGTGTCACAATGCAGACTCTCACAGTGCCAGAGTGTCACAGTGCCAGTGTCACAGTGCTAGAGTGTCACAATGCCAGTGTCACAATGCAGAGTGCCACTGTGCCAGTGTCACAATGCAGAGAGTCGCAATGCAATGTCACAGTGCCAGAGTGTCACAATGCAGAGTGCCACTGTGCCAGAGTGTCACAATGCAGAGAGTCGCAATGCTATGTCAAAGTGCCAGAGTGTGACAATGCAGACTCTCACAGTGCCAGAGTGTCACAATGCAGAATGTCACTGTGCCGGAGTGTCACAATGCAGAGAGTCGCAATGCTATGTCACAGTGCCAGAGTGTCACAATGCAGACTCTCACAATGCAGAGTGTCACAGTGCCACAGTGTCACAGTGCTAGAGTGTCACAATGCCAGAGTCACAATGCAGAGTGTCACAATCCAGTGTGTTACAGGGCCAGAGTGTCACAATGCCAGACTCTCACAGTGCCAGAGTGTCACAATGCAGAATGTCACTGTGCCAGAGTGTCACAATTCAGAGTGTCACAATAGAGAGTGTTACAATGCAGACTGTCACAGTGCCAGAGCGTCACAATCCAGAACAGCACGGTGCCAGAGTGCCACAATGCAGAGTGTCACAGTGCCAGAGTTCCACAATGCCAGAGTGTCACAGTGCCAGAATGTCACAGGGCCAGAGTGTCACACTGCAGAATGTCACAATGCCAGAGTGTCACGTTCCCAGAGTGTCACAATCCCAGAATGTCACAGTGCCAGAGTGTAACAATGCACGCTTTCAAAGTGCCAGAGTGTCACAGTGCCAGTGTCACAGTGCCAGAGTGTCACAATGCAGAGTGTCGCAATGCAGAGTGTCACAGTACCACAGTGTCACAGTGCCAGATTGCCACAGTGCCAGAGTGTCACAATGGAGAGTGTCACAATGCAGAGAGTCACAGTGCCACAGTGTCACAGTGCCAGATTGTCACAGTGCCAGAGTGTCACAATGCAGAGTGTCACAATGCAGAGTGTCACAGTGCTAGAGTGTCGCAATGCAGAGTGTCACAATAGAGAGTGTCACAATGCAGACTCTCACAGTGCCAGAGTGTCACAGTGCCAGTGTCACAGTGCTAGAGTGTCACAATGCCAGTGTCACAATGCACAGTGCCACTGTGCCAGTGTCACAATGCAGAGTCGCAATGCAATGTCACAGTGCCAGAGTGTCACAATGCAGACTCTCACAGTGCCAGAGTGTCACAGTGCCAGTGTCACAGTGCTAGAGTGTCACAATGCCAGTGTCACAATGCAGAGTGCCACTGTGCCAGTGTCACAATGCAGAGTGTCGCAATGCTATGTCACAGTGCCAGAGTGTCACAATGCAGACTCTCACATTGCCAGAGTGTCACAATTGAGAGTGTCACAATACAGAGTGTCACAATGCAGAGTGTCAGAATGCAGACTGTCACAGTGGCAGAGTGTCACAGCACCAGAGTGTCACAATGCAGAGTGTCACAATGCAGTGTCACAATGCAGAGTGTCACATTTCCATAGTCACAATGCAGAGTGTCACAATGCAGACTGTCACAGTGCCAGAGTGTCACAATCCAGAACGGCACGGTGCCAGAGTGCCACAATGCAGAGTGTCACAATGCCAGAGTGTCACGTTCCCAGAGTGTCACAATCCCAGAATGTCACAGTGCCAGAGTGTAACAATGCACGCTTTCAAAGTGCCAGAGTGTCACATTGCCAGTGTCACAGTGCCAGAGTGTCACAATGCAGAGTGTCGCAATGCAGAGTGTCACAGTACCACAGTGTCACAGTGCCAGATTGCCACAGTGCCAGAGTGTCACAATGGAGAGTGTCACAATGCAGAGAGTCACAGTGCCACAGTGTCACAGTGCCAGATTGTCACAGTGCCAGAGTGTCACAATGCAGAGTGTCACAGTGCCAGAGTGTCGCAATGGAGAGTGTCACAGTGCCAGAGTGTCACAATGCAGAACGTCACTGTGCCAGTTTCACACGGCACAGTGTCACCATGCCAGAGTTTCACAGTGCCAGAGTGTCACAGCGCAGAGTGTCACAGTGCGAGAGAGTCACAACGCAGAACTTCACTGTGCCAGAGTGTCACAATGCAGAGTGTCACAGTACCAGAGTGTCACAATGCAGAGTGTCACAATGAAGTGCCACAGTGCCAGAGTGTCACAATGCCAGAGTGTCACAGTGACAGAGTGTCACAATGCAGAACGGCACGGTGCCAGAGTGACACAATGCAGAGTGTCACACTGCAGAGTGCCACAATGCCAGAGTGTCACAATCCAGAGTGTCACAATGTAGAATGTCACAGTTCCAGAGTGTCACAATGCAGAGTGTCACAGTGCCAGAGTGTCACAATGCAGAGTGTCACACCTCAGAATGTCACAATGCCAGAGTGTCACGGTCCCAGACTATCAAAATGACAGAATGTCACAGTGCCAGTGTGTCACAATGCAGATAGACACAATGCCAGAGTGTCACAGTGCCCGTGTGTCACAATGCAGAGTGTCACACTGCAGAATATCACAATGCCAGAGTGTCACGTTCCCAGACTATCACAATGACAGAATGTCACAGTGCCACAGTGTCACAATGCAGAGTGTCACTGTGCCAGAGTGTCACAATGCAGAGAGTCGCAATGCTATGTCACAGTGCCAGAGTGTCACAATGCAGACTCTCACAGTGCCAGAGTGTCACAGTGCCAGTGTCACAGTGCTAGAGTGTCACAATGCCAGTGTCACAATGCACAGTGCCACTGTGCCAGTGTCACAATGCAGAGTCGCAATGCAATGTCACAGTGCCAGAGTGTCACAATGCAGACTCTCACAGCGCCAGAGTGTCACAGTGCCAGTGTCACAGTGCTAGAGTGTCACAATGCCAGTGTCACAACGCACAGTGCCACTGTGCCAGTGTCACAATGCAGAGTGTCGCAATGCTATGTCACAGTGCCAGAGTGTCACAATGCAGACTCTCACATTGCCAGAGTGTCACAATTGAGAGTGTCACAATACAGAATGTCACAATGCAGAGTGTCAGAATGCAGACTGTCACAGTGGCAGAGTGTCACAGCACCAGAGTGTCACAATGCAGAGTGTCACAATGCAGTGTCACAATGCAGAGCGTCACATTTCCATAGTCACAATGCAGAGTGTCACAATGCAGTGTGTTACAGTGCCAGAGTGTCACAATGCAGAATGTCACTGTGCCGGAGTGTCACAATGCAGAGTGTCACAATAGAGAGTGTCACAATGCAGAGTGTCACAATGCAGACTGTCACAGTGCCAGAGTGTCACAATGCAGAGTGCCACTGTGCCAGAGTGTCACAATGCAGAGAGTCGCAATGCAATGTCACAGTGCCAGAGTGTCACAATGAGGACTCTCACAGTGCCAGAGTGTCACAATGCCAGTGTCACAATGCAGAGTGCCACTGTGCCAGTGTCACAATGCAGAGAGTCGCAATGCAATGTCACAGTGCCAGAGTGTCACAATGCAGACTCTCACAATGCAGAGTGTCACAGAGCCACAGTGTCACAGGGCTAGAGTGTCACAATGCCACAGTCACAATGCAGAGTGTCACAATGCCGTGTGTTACAGTGCCAGAGTGTCACAATGCCAGACTCTCACAGTGCCGGAGTGTTACAATGCAGAGTGTCACAATAGAGAGTGTCACAATGCAGAGTGTCACAATGCAGAGTGTCACAGTGCCTGAGTGTCACAATGCAGAGAGTCGCAATGCAATGTCACAGTGCCAGAGTGTCACAATGCAGACTCTCACAGTGCCAGAGTGCCACTGTGCCAGTGTCACAATGCAGAGTGTCACAGTGCCACAGTGTCACAGTGCTAGAGTGTCACAATGCCAGAGTCACAATGCAGAGTGTCACAATGCAGAGTGTTACAGTGCCAGTGTCACAATGCCAGACTCTCACAGTGCCAGAGTGTCACAATGCAGCATGTCACTGTGCCAGAGTGTCACAATTCAGAGTGTCACAATACAGAGTGTCACAATGCAGAGTGTCAGAATGCAGACTGTCACAGTGGCAGAGTGTCACAGCACCAGAGTGTCACAATGCAGAGTGTCACAATGCAGTGTCACAATGCAGAGTGTCACATTTCCATAGTCACAATGCAGAGTGTCATAATGCCAAAGTGTCACAGTGCCAGAGTATCACAATGCAGAACGTCACTGTGCCAGTGTCACACGGCACAGTGTCACAATGCCAGAGTTTCACAGTGCCAGAGTGTCACAGCGCAGTGTCACAGTGCGAGAGTGTCACAACGCAGAATGTCACTGTGCCAGAGTGACACAATGCAGAGTATCACAGTGCAGAGTGCCACAATGCAGAGTGTCACAATGCAGAGAGTGACAGTGCCAGAGTGTCAAAATGCAGAGTGTCACAATGCAGAACGGAACGGTGCCAGAGTGTCACAATCCAGAGTGTCACAATGTAGAATGTCACAGTGCCAGAGTGTCACAATGCAGAGTGTCACAGTGCCAGAGTGTCACAAAGCAGAGTGTCACAATGCCAGAACGGCACGGTGCCAGAGTGACACAATGCAGAGTGTCACAGTGCCAGAGTGTCACAATCCAGAGTGTCACAATGCCAGAACGGCACGGTGCCAGAGTGACACAATGCAGAGTGTCAAAATGTAGAATGTCACAGTGCCAGAGTGTCACAATGCAGAGTGTCACACTGTAGAATGTCACAATGCCAGAGTGTCACGGTCCCAGACTGTCACAATGACAGAATGTCACAGTGCCAGTGTGTCACAATGCCAGAGTGTCACAGTGCCAGAGTGTCACAGTGCCAGTGTGTAACAATGCCAGAGTGTCACAGTGCCAGTGTGTCACAATGCAGAGTGTCACAATGCAGAGTGTCAATGTGCCAGAATGTCACACGTGCCAGAGTGTCACAATGCAGAGTGTCACTGTGCCAGAGTGTCACAATGCAGAGTGTCACAATGCAGAGTGTCACAGTGCCAGAGTGTCACAATGCAGAGTGCCACTGTGCCAGAGTTTCACAATGCAGAGAGTCGCAATGCAATGTCACAGTGCCAGAGTTTCACAATGCAGACACTCACAGTGCCAGAGTGTCACATTGCCAGTGTCACAGTGCTAGAGTGCCACTGTGCCAGTGTCACAATGCAGAGTGTCACAATGCAGAGTGTTACAGTGCCAGTATTACAATGCCAGACTCTCCCAGTGCCAGAGTGTCACAATGCAGCATGTCACTGCGCCAGAGTGTCACAATTCAGAGTGTCACAATACAGAGTGTCACCATGCAGAGTGTCAGAATGCAGAGTGTCACAATGCAGTGTCACAATGCAGAGTGTCACATTTCCATAGTCACAATGCAGAGTGTCATAATGCCAAAGTGTCACAGTGCCAGAGTGTCACAATGCAGAACGTCATTGTGCCAGTGTCACACGGCACAGTGTCACAATGCCAGAGTTTCACAGTGCCAGAGTGTCACAGCGCAGTGTCACAGTGCGAGAGAGTCACAACGCAGAATGTCACTGTGCCAGAGTGTCACAATGCAGAGTGTCATGGTACCAGAGTGTCACAATGCAGAGTGTCACAATGAAGTGCCACAGTGCCAGAGTGTCACAATGCCAGAGTGTCGCAGTGACAGAGTGTCACAATGCAGAACGGCACGGTGCCAGAGTGTCACAATCCAGAGTGTCACAATGTAGAATGTCACAGTGCCAGAGTGTCACAATGCGGAGTGTCACAGTACCAGAGTGTCACAAAGCAGAGTGTCACAATGCCAGAACGGCACGGTGCCAGAGTGACACAATGCAGAGTGTCACAGTGCCAGTGTCAGAATGCCAGACTCTCACAGTGCCAGAGTGTCACAATGCAGAATGTCACTGTGCCTGAGTGTAACAATTCAGAGTGTCACAATATAGAGTGTCACAACGCAGAGTGTCAGAATTCAGACTGTCACAGAGGCAGAGTGTCACAGCACCGGAGTGTCACAATGCAGAGTGTCACAATGCAGAGTGTCACAATGCAGAACGGCACAGTGCCAGAGTGTCACAATCCAGAGTGTCACAATGTAGAATGTCACAGTGCCAGAGTGTAACAATGCAGAGTGTCACAGTGCCAGAGTGTCACAAAGCAGAGTGTCACAATGCAGAACGGCACGGTGCCAGAGTGTCACAATGCAGAGAGTCACAATGCAGAGTGTCACAGTGCCAGAGTGTCACAATGCCAGAGTATCACAGTGCCAGTGTGTCACAATGCAGAGTGTCACAATGCAGAGTGTCACTGTGCCAGAGTGTCACAATGACAGAGAGTCACAGTGCCAGAATGTCACACGTGCAAGAGTGTTACTATGTCAGAGTGTCATAGTGCCAGAGAGTGACAATGTCAGAGTGTCACAGTGCCAGAGTCACAATGCCAGAGTGCCACTGTGCCAGAGTGTCACAAAGCCAGAGTGTCACAGTGCCAGTGTGTCACAATGCAGAGTGTCACAATGCAGAGTGTCACTGTGCCAGAGTGTCACAATGACAGAGTGTCACAGTGCCAGAATGTCACACGTGCCAGAGTGTTACAATGTCAGAGTGTCATAGTGCCAGAGAGTGACAATGTCAGAGTGACACAGTGCCAGAGAGTCACAATGCCAGAGTGCCACTGTGCCAGAGTGTCATAATTCCAGAGTCTCACAGTGCCATAGTGTCACAATGCAGAATGTCACAGTGCCAGAGTGTCACAATCCAGAGTGTCACAGATCCAGAGTGTCACAGTTCCAGAGTGTCACAATGCCAGAGTTTCACAGTACCAGAGTGTCACAATGCAGAGTGCCACTGTGCCAGAGTGTCACAATACCACAATGTCACAGTGCCAGAGTGTCACAATGCAGATTGCCACTGTGCCAGTGTCACAATGCAGAGAGTCGCAATGCAATGTCACAGTGTCAGAGTGTCCCAATGCAGAGTGTCGCAATGCTATGTCGGAGTGCCAGAGTGTCACAATACAGACTCTCACAGTGCCAGAGTGTCACAGTGCCAGTCACATTGCTAGAGTGTCACAATGCTGAGTATCACAAAGCAGAGTGTCACAATGCAGAGTGTTACAGTGCCACAGTGTCACAATGCCAGAGTCTCACAGTGCCATAGTGTCACAATGCAGAATGTCACAGTACCAGTGTCACAATGCAGAGTGTCACATTTCCATAGTCACAATGCAGAGTGTCACAATGCAGACTGTCACAGTGCCAGAGCGTCACAATCCAGAACGGCACGGTGCCAGAGTGCCACAATGCAGAGTGTCACAATGCCAGAGTGTCACGTTCCCAGAGTGTCACAATCCCAGAATGTCACAGTGCCAGAGTGTAACAATGCACGCTTTCAAAGTGCCAGAGTGTCACATTGCCAGTGTCACAGTGCCAGAGTGTCACAATGCAGAGTGTCGCAATGCAGAGTGTCACAGTACCACAGTGTCACAGTGCCAGATTGCCACAGTGCCAGAGTGTCACAATGGAGAGTGTCACAATGCAGAGAGTCACAGTGCCACAGTGTCACAGTGCCAGATTGTCACAGTGCCAGAGTGTCACAATGCAGAGTGTCACAATGCAGAGTGTCACAGTGCCAGAGTGTCGCAATGCAGAGTGTCACAGTGCCAGAGTGTCACAATGCAGAACGTCACTGTGCCAGTTTCACACGGCACAGTGTCACAATGCCAGAGTTTCACAGTGCCAGAGTGTCACAGCGCAGAGTGTCACAGTGCGAGAGAGTCACAACGCAGAACTTCACTGTGCCAGAGTGTCACAATGCAGAGTGTCACAGTACCAGAGTGTCACAATGCAGAGCGTCACAATGAAGTGCCACAGTGCCAGAGTGTCACAATGCCAGAGTGTCACAGTGCCAGAGTGTCACAATGCAGAGTGTCACAATAGAGAGTGTCACAATGCAGTGTCACAATGCAGACTGTCACAGTGCCAGAGTGTCACAATGCAGTGTCACCATGCAGAGTGTCACAGTGCCATAGTCACAATGCAGAGGGTTACAGTGCCAGTGTCACAGTGCCAGACTCTCACAGTGCCAGAGTGTCACAATGCAGAATGTCACTGTGCCAGAGTGTCACAATTCAGAGTGTCAAAATACAGAGTGTCACAATGCAGAGTGCCACAATGCAGACTGTCACAGGGGCAGAGTGTCACAGCGCCAGAGTGTCACAATGCAGAGTGTCACAATGCAGTGTCACAATGCAGAGTGTCACAGTGCCATAGTCACAATGCAGAGTGTCATAATGCCAAAGTGTCACATTGCCAGATTGTCACAGTGCCAGAGTGTCACAATGCAGAGTGTCACAATGCAGAGAGTCACAGTGCCGGAGTGTCACAATGCAGAGAGTCGCAATGCAATGTCACAGTGCCAGAGTGTCACAATGCAGACTCTCACAGTGCCAGAGTGTCACAGTGCCAGTGTCACAGTGCTAGAGTGCCACAATGCCAGTGTCACAATGCAGAGTGCCACTGTGCCAGTGTCACAATGCAGAGAGTCGCAATGCAATGTCACAGTGCCAGAGTTTCACAATGCAGAGTGCCACTGTGCCAGACTGTCACAATGCAGAGAGTCGCAATGCTATGTCACAGTGCCAGAGTGTCATAATGCAGACTCTCACAATGCAGAGTGTCACAGTGCCACAGTGTCACAGTGCTAGAGTGTCACAATGCCAGAGTCACAATGCAGAGTGTCACAATGCAGTGTGTTACAGTACCAGAGTGTCACAATGCCAGACTCTCACAGTGCCAGAGTGTCACAGCGCAGAGTGTCACAGTGCGAGAGTGTCAAAACGCAGAATGTCACTGTGCCAGAGTGTCACAATGCAGAGTGTCACAGTACCAGAGTGTCACAATGCAGAGTGTCACAGTGCCAGAGCGTCACAATGCAGAACGGCACGGTGCCAGAGTGACACAATGCAGAGTGTCACAGTGCCATAGTCACAATGCAGAGTGTCACAATGCCAAAGTGTCACAGTGCCAGAGTGTCACAATGCAGAACGTCACTGTGCCAGTGTCACACGACACAGTGTCACAATGCCAGAGTTTCACAGTGCCAGAGTGTCACAGCGCAGAGTGTCACAGTGCGAGAGTGTCACAACGCAGAATGTCACTGTGCCAGAGTGTCACAATGCAGAGTGTCACAGTACCAGAATGTCACAATGCAGAGTGTCACAGTGCCAGAGCGTCACAATGCAGAACGGCACGGTGCCAGAGTGACACAATGCAGAGTGTCACAGTGCCATAGTCACAATGCAGAGTGTCACAATGCCAAAGTGTCACAGTGCCAGAGTGTCACAATGCAGAACGTCACTGTGCCAGTGTCACACGACACAGTGTCACAATGCCAGAGTTTCACAGTGCCAGAGTGTCACAGCGCAGAGTGTCACAGTGCGAGAGTGTCACAATGCAGTGTGTTACAGTGCCAGAGTGTCACAATGCAGAATGTCACTGTGCCAGAGTGTCACAATTCAGAGTGTCACAATAGAGAGTGTCACAATGCAGAGTGTCACAATGCAGACTGTCACAGTGGCAGAGTGTCACAGCGCCAGAGTGTCACAATGCAGAGTGTCACAATGCAGTGTCACAATGCAGAGTGTCACAGTGCCTTAGTCACAATGCAGAGTGTCACAATGCCAAAGTGTTACAGTGCCAGATTGTCACAATGCAGAACGTCACTGTGCCAGAGTGTCACAATTCAGAGTGTCACAATAGAGAGTGTCACAATGCAGAGTGTCACAGTACCACAGTGTCACAGTGCCAGTGTCACAGTGCCAGAGTGTCACAATGCAGAGTGTCACAATGCAGAGAGTCACAGTGTCACAGTGTCACATTGCCAGATTGTCACAGTGCCAGAGTGTCACAACGCGGAGTGTCACAATGCAGAGAGTCACAGTGCCAGAGTGTCACAATGCAGAGTGCCTCTGTGCCGGAGTGTCACAATGCAGAGAGTCGCAATGCAATGTCACAGTGCCAGAGTGTCACAATGCAGACTCTCACAGTGCCAGAGTGTCACAGTGCCAGTGTCACAGTGCTAGAGTGTCACAATGCCAGTGTCACAATGCAGAGTGCCACTGTGCCAGTGTCACAATGCAGAGAGTCGCAATGCAATGTCACAGTGCCAGACTTTCACAATGCAGAGTGCCACTGTGCCAGAGTGTCACAATGCAGGGAGTCGCAATGCAATGTCACAGTGCCAGAGTTTCACAATGCAGAGTGCCACTGTGCCAGAGTTTCACAATGCAGAGTGTCACAGTGCTAGAGTGTCACAATGCCAGAGTCACAATGCAGAGTGTCACAATCCAGTGTGTTACAGTGCCAGAGTGTCACAATGCCAGACTCTCACAGTGCCAGAGTGTCACAATGCAGAATGTCACTGTGCCGGAGTGTCACAATTCAGAGTGTCACAATAGAGAGTGTCACAATGCAGAGTGTCACAGTGCCAGGGTGTCACAATGCAGAGTGCCACTGTGCCAGAGTGTCACAATGCAGACTCTCACAGTGCCAGAGTGTCACAGTGCCAGTGTCACAGTGCTAGCGTGTCACAATGCCAGTGTCACAATGCAGAGTGCCACTGTGCCAGAGTCACAATGCAGAGTGTCACAGTGCCACAGTGTCACAGTGCTAGAGTGTCACAATGCCAGAGTCACAATGCAGAGTGTCACAATGCAGAGTGTTACAGTGCCACAGTGTCACAATGCCAGACTCTCACAGTGCCAGAGTGTGACAATGCAGAATGTCACTGTGCCAGAGTGTCACAATACAGAGTGTCACAATGCAGAGTATCAGAATGCAGACTGTCACAGTGGCAGTGTCACAGCACCAGAGTGTCACAATGCAGTGTCACAATGCAGAGTGTCACATTTCCATAGTCACAATGCAGAGTGTCATAATGCCAAAGTGTCACAGTGCCAGAGTGTCACAATGAAGAACTTCACTGTGCCAGTGTCACACGGCACAGTGTCACAATGCCAGAGTTTCACAGTGCCAGAGTGCCACAATGCAGACTGTCACAGTGGCAGAGTGTCACAGCGCCAGAGTGTCACAATGCAGAGTGTCACAATGCAGAGTGTCACAGTGCCAGAGTGTCACAATGCAGAGAGTCGCAATGCAATGTCACAGTGCCAGAGTGCAACAATGCAGACTCTCACAGTGCCAGAGTGTCACAGTGCCAGTGTCACAGTGCTAGAGTGTCACAATGCCAGTGTCACAATGCAGAGTGCCACTGTGCCAGTGTCACAATGCAGAGAGTCGCAATGCAATGTCACAGTGCCAGAGTGTCACAATGCAGAGTGCCACTGTGCCAGAGTGTCACAATGCAGAGAGTCGCAATGCTATGTCAAAGTGCCAGAGTGTCACAATGCAGACTCTCACAGTGCCAGAGTGTCACAATGCAGAATGTCACTGTGCCGGAGTGTCACAATGCAGAGAGTCGCAATGCTATGTCACAGTGCCAGAGTGTCACAATGTAGACTCTCACAATGCAGAGTGTCACAGTGCCACAGTGTCACAGTGCTAGAGTGTCACAATGCCAGAGTCACAATGCAGAGTGTCACAATCCAGTGTGTTACAGGGCCAGAGTGTCACAATGCCAGACTCTCACAGTGCCAGAGTGTCACAATGCAGAATGTCACTGTGCCAGAGTGTCACAATTCAGAGTGTCACAATAGAGAGTGTAACAATGCAGACTGTCACAGTTCCAGAGCGTCACAATCCAGAACAGCACGGTGCCAGAGTGCCACAATGCAGAGTGTCACAGTGCCAGAGTTCCACAATGCCAGAGTGTCACAGTGCCAGAATGTCACAGGGCCAGAGTGTCACACTGCAGAATGTCACAATGCCAGAGTGTCACGTTCCCAGAGTGTCACAATCCCAGAATGTCACAGTGCCAGAGTGTAACAATGCACGCTTTCAAAGTGCCAGAGTGTCACAGTGCCAGTGTCACAGTGCCAGAGTGTCACAATGCAGAGTGTCGCAATGCAGAGTGTCACAGTACCACAGTGTCACAGTGCCAGATTGCCACAGTGCCAGAGTGTCACAATGGAGAGTGTCACAATGCAGAGAGTCACAGTGCCACAGTGTCACAGTGCCAGATTGTCACAGTGCCAGAGTGTCACAATGCAGAGTGTCACAATGCAGAGTGTCACAGTGCTAGAGTGTCGCAATGCAGAGTGTCACAATAGAGAGTGTCACAATGCAGACTCTCACAGTGCCAGAGTGTCACAGTGCCAGTGTCACAGTGCTAGAGTGTCACAATGCCACAGTGTCACAATGCCCAGTGCCACTGTGCCAGTGTCACAATGCAGAGTCGCAATGCAATGTCACAGTGCCAGAGTGTCACAATGCAGACTCTCACAGTGCCAGAGTGTCACAGTGCCAGTGTCACAGTGCTAGAGTGTCACAATGCCAGTGTCACAATGCAGAGTGCCACTGTGCCAGTGTCACAATGCAGAGTGTCGCAATGCTATGTCACAGTGCCAGAGTGTCACAATGCAGACTCTCACATTGCCAGAGTGTCACAATTGAGAGTGTCACAATACAGAGTGTCACAATGCAGAGTGTCAGAATGCAGACTGTCACAGTGGCAGAGTGTCACAGCACCAGAGTGTCACAATGCAGAGTGTCACAATGCAGTGTCACAATGCAGAGTGTCACATTTCCATAGTCACAATGCAGAGTGTCACAATGCAGACTGTCACAGTGCCAGAGCGTCACAATCCAGAACGGCACGGTGCCAGAGTGCCACAATGCAGAGTGTCACAATGCCAGAGTGTCACGTTCCCAGAGTGTCACAATCCCAGAATGTCACAGTGCCAGAGTGTAACAATGCACGCTTTCAAAGTGCCAGAGTGTCACATTGCCAGTGTCACAGTGCCAGAGTGTCACAATGCAGAGTGTCGCAATGCAGAGTGTCACAGTACCACAGTGTCACAGTGCCAGATTGCCACAGTGCCAGAGTGTCACAATGGAGAGTGTCACAATGCAGAGAGTCACAGTGCCACAGTGTCACAGTGCCAGATTGTCACAGTGCCAGAGTGTCACAATGCAGAGTGTCACAATGCAGAGTGTCACAGTGCCAGAGTGTCGCAATGCAGAGTGTCACAGTGCCAGAGTGTCACAATGCAGAACGTCACTGTGCCAGTTTCACATGGCACAGTGTCACAATGCCAGAGTTTCACAGTGCCAGAGTGTCACAGCGCAGAGTGTCACAGTGCGAGAGAGTCACAACGCAGAACTTCACTGTGCCAGAGTGTCACAATGCAGAGTGTCACAGTACCAGAGTGTCACAATGCAGAGCGTCACAATGAAGTGCCACAGTGCCAGAGTGTCACAATGCCAGAGTGTCACAGTGACAGAGTGTCACAATGCAGAACGGCACGGTGCCAGAGTGGCACTCTGCAGAGTGTCACACTGCAGAGTGCCACAATGCCAGAGTGTCACAATCCAGAGTGTCACAATGTAGAATGTCACAGTTCCAGAGTGTCACAATGCAGAGTGTCACAGTGCCAGAGTGTCACAATGCAGAGTGTCACACCTCAGAATGTCACAATGCCAGAGTGTCACGGTCCCAGACTATCAAAATGACAGAATGTCACAGTGCCAGTGTGTCACAATGCAGATAGACACAATGCCAGAGTGTCACAGTGCCCGTGTGTCACAATGCAGAGTGTCACACTGCAGAATGTCACAATGCCAGAATGTCACGTTCCCATACTATCACAATGACAGAATGTCACAGTGCCACAGTGTCACAATGCAGAGTGTCACTGTGCCAGAGTGTCACAATGCAGAGAGTCGCAATGCTGTGTCACAGTGCCAGAGTGTCACAATGCAGACTCTCACAGTGCCAGAGTGTCACAGTGCCAGTGTCACAGTGCTAGCGTGTCACAATGCCAGTGTCACAATGCAGAGTGCCACTGTGCCAGAGTCACAATGCAGAGTGTCACAGTGCCACAGTGTCACAGTGCTAGAGTGTCACAATGCCAGAGTCACAATGCAGAGTGTCACAATGCAGAGTGTTACAGTGCCACAGTGTCACAATGCCAGACTCTCACAGTGCCAGAGTGTCACAATGCAGAATGTCACTGTGCCAGAGTGTCACAATACAGAGTGTCACAATGCAGAGTATCAGAATGCAGACTGTCACAGTGGCAGAGTGTCACAGCACCAGAGTGTCACAATGCAGTGTCACAATGCAGAGTGTCACATTTCCATAGTCACAATGCAGAGTGTCATAATGCCAAAGTGTCACAGTGCCAGAGTGTCAAAATGCAGAACTTCACTGTGCCAGTGTCACACGGCACAGTGTCACAATGCCAGAGTTTCACAGTGCCAGAGTGCCACAATGCAGACTGTCACAGTGGCAGAGTGTCACAGCGCCAGAGTGTCACAATGCAGAGTGTCACAATGCAGAGGGTCACAGTGCCAGAGTGTCACAATGCAGAGAGTCGCAATGCAATGTCACAGTGCCAGAGTGTCACAATGCAGACTCTCACAGTGCCAGAGTGTCACAGTGCCAGTGTCACAGTGCTAGAGTGTCACAATGCCAGTGTCACAATGCAGAGTGCCACTGTGCCAGTGTCACAATGCAGAGAGTCGCAATGCAATGTCACAGTGCCAGAGTGTCACAATGCAGAGTGCCACTGTGCCAGAGTGTCACAATGCAGAGAGTCGCAATGCTATGTCAAAGTGCCAGAGTGTGACAATGCAGACTCTCACAGTGCCAGAGTGTCACAATGCAGAATGTCACTGTGCCGGAGTGTCACAATGCAGAGAGTCGCAATGCTATGTCACAGTGCCAGAGTGTCACAATGCAGACTCTCACAATGCAGAGTGTCACAGTGCCACAGTGTCACAGTGCTAGAGTGTCACAATGCCAGAGTCACAATGCAGAGTGTCACAATCCAGTGTGTTACAGGGCCAGAGTGTCACAATGCCAGACTCTCACAGTGCCAGAGTGTCACAATGCAGAATGTCACTGTGCCAGAGTGTCACAATTCAGAGTGTCACAATAGAGAGTGTTACAATGCAGACTGTCACAGTGCCAGAGCGTCACAATCCAGAACAGCACGGTGCCAGAGTGCCACAATGCAGAGTGTCACAGTGCCAGAGTTCCACAATGCCAGAGTGTCACAGTGCCAGAATGTCACAGGGCCAGAGTGTCACACTGCAGAATGTCACAATGCCAGAGTGTCACGTTCCCAGAGTGTCACAATCCCAGAATGTCACAGTGCCAGAGTGTAACAATGCACGCTTTCAAAGTGCCAGAGTGTCACATTGCCAGTGTCACAGTGCCAGAGTGTCACAATGCAGAGTGTCGCAATGCAGAGTGTCACAGTACCACAGTGTCACAGTGCCAGATTGCCACAGTGCCAGAGTGTCACAATGGAGAGTGTCACAATGCAGAGAGTCACAGTGCCACAGTGTCACAGTGCCAGATTGTCACAGTGCCAGAGTGTCACAATGCAGAGTGTCACAATGCAGAGTGTCACAGTGCTAGAGTGTCGCAATGCAGAGTGTCACAATAGAGAGTGTCACAATGCAGACTCTCACAGTGCCAGAGTGTCACAGTGCCAGTGTCACAGTGCTAGAGTGTCACAATGCCAGTGTCACAATGCACAGTGCCACTGTGCCAGTGTCACAATGCAGAGTCGCAATGCAATGTCACAGTGCCAGAGTGTCACAATGCAGACTCTCACAGTGCCAGAGTGTCACAGTGCCAGTGTCACAGTGCTAGAGTGTCACAATGCCAGTGTCACAATGCAGAGTGCCACTGTGCCAGTGTCACAATGCAGAGTGTCGCAATGCTATGTCACAGTGCCAGAGTGTCACAATGCAGACTCTCACATTGCCAGAGTGTCACAATTGAGAGTGTCACAATACAGAGTGTCACAATGCAGAGTGTCAGAATGCAGACTGTCACAGTGGCAGAGTGTCACAGCACCAGAGTGTCACAATGCAGAGTGTCACAATGCAGTGTCACAATGCAGAGTGTCACATTTCCATAGTCACAATGCAGAGTGTCACAATGCAGACTGTCACAGTGCCAGAGTGTCACAATCCAGAACGGCACGGTGCCAGAGTGCCACAATGCAGAGTGTCACAATGCCAGAGTGTCACGTTCCCAGAGTGTCACAATCCCAGAATGTCACAGTGCCAGAGTGTAACAATGCACGCTTTCAAAGTGCCAGAGTGTCACATTGCCAGTGTCACAGTGCCAGAGTGTCACAATGCAGAGTGTCGCAATGCAGAGTGTCACAGTACCACAGTGTCACAGTGCCAGATTGCCACAGTGCCAGAGTGTCACAATGGAGAGTGTCACAATGCAGAGAGTCACAGTGCCACAGTGTCACAGTGCCAGATTGTCACAGTGCCAGAGTGTCACAATGCAGAGTGTCACAGTGCCAGAGTGTCGCAATGGAGAGTGTCACAGTGCCAGAGTGTCACAATGCAGAACGTCACTGTGCCAGTTTCACACGGCACAGTGTCACCATGCCAGAGTTTCACAGTGCCAGAGTGTCACAGCGCAGAGTGTCACAGTGCGAGAGAGTCACAACGCAGAACTTCACTGTGCCAGAGTGTCACAATGCAGAGTGTCACAGTACCAGAGTGTCACAATGCAGAGTGTCACAATGAAGTGCCACAGTGCCAGAGTGTCACAATGCCAGAGTGTCACAGTGACAGAGTGTCACAATGCAGAACGGCACGGTGCCAGAGTGACACAATGCAGAGTGTCACACTGCAGAGTGCCACAATGCCAGAGTGTCACAATCCAGAGTGTCACAATGTAGAATGTCACAGTTCCAGAGTGTCACAATGCAGAGTGTCACAGTGCCAGAGTGTCACAATGCAGAGTGTCACACCTCAGAATGTCACAATGCCAGAGTGTCACGGTCCCAGACTATCAAAATGACAGAATGTCACAGTGCCAGTGTGTCACAATGCAGATAGACACAATGCCAGAGTGTCACAGTGCCCGTGTGTCACAATGCAGAGTGTCACACTGCAGAATATCACAATGCCAGAGTGTCACGTTCCCAGACTATCACAATGACAGAATGTCACAGTGCCACAGTGTCACAATGCAGAGTGTCACTGTGCCAGAGTGTCACAATGCAGAGAGTCGCAATGCTATGTCACAGTGCCAGAGTGTCACAATGCAGACTCTCACAGTGCCAGAGTGTCACAGTGCCAGTGTCACAGTGCTAGAGTGTCACAATGCCAGTGTCACAATGCACAGTGCCACTGTGCCAGTGTCACAATGCAGAGTCGCAATGCAATGTCACAGTGCCAGAGTGTCACAATGCAGACTCTCACAGCGCCAGAGTGTCACAGTGCCAGTGTCACAGTGCTAGAGTGTCACAATGCCAGTGTCACAACGCACAGTGCCACTGTGCCAGTGTCACAATGCAGAGTGTCGCAATGCTATGTCACAGTGCCAGAGTGTCACAATGCAGACTCTCACATTGCCAGAGTGTCACAATTGAGAGTGTCACAATACAGAATGTCACAATGCAGAGTGTCAGAATGCAGACTGTCACAGTGGCAGAGTGTCACAGCACCAGAGTGTCACAATGCAGAGTGTCACAATGCAGTGTCACAATGCAGAGCGTCACATTTCCATAGTCACAATGCAGAGTGTCACAATGCAGTGTGTTACAGTGCCAGAGTGTCACAATGCAGAATGTCACTGTGCCGGAGTGTCACAATGCAGAGTGTCACAATAGAGAGTGTCACAATGCAGAGTGTCACAATGCAGACTGTCACAGTGCCAGAGTGTCACAATGCAGAGTGCCACTGTGCCAGAGTGTCACAATGCAGAGAGTCGCAATGCAATGTCACAGTGCCAGAGTGTCACAATGAGGACTCTCACAGTGCCAGAGTGTCACAATGCCAGTGTCACAATGCAGAGTGCCACTGTGCCAGTGTCACAATGCAGAGAGTCGCAATGCAATGTCACAGTGCCAGAGTGTCACAATGCAGACTCTCACAATGCAGAGTGTCACAGAGCCACAGTGTCACAGGGCTAGAGTGTCACAATGCCACAGTCACAATGCAGAGTGTCACAATGCCGTGTGTTACAGTGCCAGAGTGTCACAATGCCAGACTCTCACAGTGCCGGAGTGTTACAATGCAGAGTGTCACAATAGAGAGTGTCACAATGCAGAGTGTCACAATGCAGAGTGTCACAGTGCCTGAGTGTCACAATGCAGAGAGTCGCAATGCAATGTCACAGTGCCAGAGTGTCACAATGCAGACTCTCACAGTGCCAGAGTGCCACTGTGCCAGTGTCACAATGCAGAGTGTCACAGTGCCACAGTGTCACAGTGCTAGAGTGTCACAATGCCAGAGTCACAATGCAGAGTGTCACAATGCAGAGTGTTACAGTGCCAGTGTCACAATGCCAGACTCTCACAGTGCCAGAGTGTCACAATGCAGCATGTCACTGTGCCAGAGTGTCACAATTCAGAGTGTCACAATACAGAGTGTCACAATGCAGAGTGTCAGAATGCAGACTGTCACAGTGGCAGAGTGTCACAGCACCAGAGTGTCACAATGCAGAGTGTCACAATGCAGTGTCACAATGCAGAGTGTCACATTTCCATAGTCACAATGCAGAGTGTCATAATGCCAAAGTGTCACAGTGCCAGAGTATCACAATGCAGAACGTCACTGTGCCAGTGTCACACGGCACAGTGTCACAATGCCAGAGTTTCACAGTGCCAGAGTGTCACAGCGCAGTGTCACAGTGCGAGAGTGTCACAACGCAGAATGTCACTGTGCCAGAGTGACACAATGCAGAGTATCACAGTGCAGAGTGCCACAATGCAGAGTGTCACAATGCAGAGAGTGACAGTGCCAGAGTGTCAAAATGCAGAGTGTCACAATGCAGAACGGAACGGTGCCAGAGTGTCACAATCCAGAGTGTCACAATGTAGAATGTCACAGTGCCAGAGTGTCACAATGCAGAGTGTCACAGTGCCAGAGTGTCACAAAGCAGAGTGTCACAATGCCAGAACGGCACGGTGCCAGAGTGACACAATGCAGAGTGTCACAGTGCCAGAGTGTCACAATCCAGAGTGTCACAATGCCAGAACGGCACGGTGCCAGAGTGACACAATGCAGAGTGTCAAAATGTAGAATGTCACAGTGCCAGAGTGTCACAATGCAGAGTGTCACACTGTAGAATGTCACAATGCCAGAGTGTCACGGTCCCAGACTGTCACAATGACAGAATGTCACAGTGCCAGTGTGTCACAATGCCAGAGTGTCACAGTGCCAGAGTGTCACAGTGCCAGTGTGTAACAATGCCAGAGTGTCACAGTGCCAGTGTGTCACAATGCAGAGTGTCACAATGCAGAGTGTCAATGTGCCAGAATGTCACACGTGCCAGAGTGTCACAATGCAGAGTGTCACTGTGCCAGAGTGTCACAATGCAGAGTGTCACAATGCAGAGTGTCACAGTGCCAGAGTGTCACAATGCAGAGTGCCACTGTGCCAGAGTTTCACAATGCAGAGAGTCGCAATGCAATGTCACAGTGCCAGAGTTTCACAATGCAGACACTCACAGTGCCAGAGTGTCACATTGCCAGTGTCACAGTGCTAGAGTGCCACTGTGCCAGTGTCACAATGCAGAGTGTCACAATGCAGAGTGTTACAGTGCCAGTATTACAATGCCAGACTCTCCCAGTGCCAGAGTGTCACAATGCAGCATGTCACTGCGCCAGAGTGTCACAATTCAGAGTGTCACAATACAGAGTGTCACCATGCAGAGTGTCAGAATGCAGAGTGTCACAATGCAGTGTCACAATGCAGAGTGTCACATTTCCATAGTCACAATGCAGAGTGTCATAATGCCAAAGTGTCACAGTGCCAGAGTGTCACAATGCAGAACGTCATTGTGCCAGTGTCACACGGCACAGTGTCACAATGCCAGAGTTTCACAGTGCCAGAGTGTCACAGCGCAGTGTCACAGTGCGAGAGAGTCACAACGCAGAATGTCACTGTGCCAGAGTGTCACAATGCAGAGTGTCATGGTACCAGAGTGTCACAATGCAGAGTGTCACAATGAAGTGCCACAGTGCCAGAGTGTCACAATGCCAGAGTGTCGCAGTGACAGAGTGTCACAATGCAGAACGGCACGGTGCCAGAGTGTCACAATCCAGAGTGTCACAATGTAGAATGTCACAGTGCCAGAGTGTCACAATGCGGAGTGTCACAGTACCAGAGTGTCACAAAGCAGAGTGTCACAATGCAGAACGGCACGGTGCCAGAGTGTCACAATCCAGAGTGTCACAATGTAGAATGTCACAGTGCCAGAGTGTCACAATGTAGAATGTCACAGTGCCAGAGTGTCACAATGCGGAGTGTCACAGTACCAGAGTGACACAATGCAGAGTGTCACAGTGCCAGTGTCAGAATGCCAGACTCTCACAGTGCCAGAGTGTCACAATGCAGAATGTCACTGTGCCTGAGTGTAACAATTCAGAGTGTCACAATATAGAGTGTCACAACGCAGAGTGTCAGAATTCAGACTGTCACAGAGGCAGAGTGTCACAGCACCGGAGTGTCACAATGCAGAGTGTCACAATGCAGAGTGTCACAATGCAGAACGGCACAGTGCCAGAGTGTCACAATCCAGAGTGTCACAATGTAGAATGTCACAGTGCCAGAGTGTAACAATGCAGAGTGTCACAGTGCCAGAGTGTCACAAAGCAGAGTGTCACAATGCAGAACGGCACGGTGCCAGAGTGTCACAATGCAGAGAGTCACAATGCAGAGTGTCACAGTGCCAGAGTGTCACAATGCCAGAGTATCACAGTGCCAGTGTGTCACAATGCAGAGTGTCACAATGCAGAGTGTCACTGTGCCAGAGTGTCACAATGACAGAGAGTCACAGTGCCAGAATGTCACACGTGCAAGAGTGTTACTATGTCAGAGTGTCATAGTGCCAGAGAGTGACAATGTCAGAGTGTCACAGTGCCAGAGTCACAATGCCAGAGTGCCACTGTGCCAGAGTGTCACAAAGCCAGAGTGTCACAGTGCCAGTGTGTCACAATGCAGAGTGTCACAATGCAGAGTGTCACTGTGCCAGAGTGTCACAATGACAGAGTGTCACAGTGCCAGAATGTCACACGTGCCAGAGTGTTACAATGTCAGAGTGTCATAGTGCCAGAGAGTGACAATGTCAGAGTGACACAGTGCCAGAGAGTCACAATGCCAGAGTGCCACTGTGCCAGAGTGTCATAATTCCAGAGTCTCACAGTGCCATAGTGTCACAATGCAGAATGTCACAGTGCCAGAGTGTCACAATCCAGAGTGTCACAGATCCAGAGTGTCACAGTTCCAGAGTGTCACAATGCCAGAGTTTCACAGTACCAGAGTGTCACAATGCAGAGTGCCACTGTGCCAGAGTGTCACAATACCACAATGTCACAGTGCCAGAGTGTCACAATGCAGATTGCCACTGTGCCAGTGTCACAATGCAGAGAGTCGCAATGCAATGTCACAGTGTCAGAGTGTCCCAATGCAGAGTGTCGCAATGCTATGTCGGAGTGCCAGAGTGTCACAATACAGACTCTCACAGTGCCAGAGTGTCACAGTGCCAGTCACATTGCTAGAGTGTCACAATGCTGAGTATCACAAAGCAGAGTGTCACAATGCAGAGTGTTACAGTGCCACAGTGTCACAATGCCAGAGTCTCACAGTGCCATAGTGTCACAATGCAGAATGTCACAGTACCAGTGTCACAATGCAGAGTGTCACAGTGCCAGTGTCACAGTTCCAAAGTGTCACAATGCCAGAGTGTCACAGTGCCAGAGTGCCACAATGCAGAGTGTCACAGTGCCAGAGTGTCGCAGTTCCAGAGTGTCACAATGCCAGAGTGTCACAATGCAGAGTGCCACTGTGCCAGAGTGTCACAATACCAGAATGTCACAGTGCCAGAGTGTCACAATGCAGTGTCACAATGCAGAGTGTCACAGTGCCAGAGTGTCACAATGCAGAGTGCCACTGTGCCAGAGTCACAATGCAGAGTCGCAATGCAATGTCACAGTGCCAGAGTGTCACAATGCAGAGTGTCGCAATGCTATGTCACAGTGCCAGCGTGTCACAATACAGACTCTCACAGTGCCAGAGTGTCACAGTGCCATAGCCACAATGCAGAGTGTCACAATGCCAAAGTGTCACAGTGCCAGTGTCACAATGCAGAACGTCACTGTGCCAGTGTCACACAGCACAGTGTCACAATGCCAGAGTTTCACAGTGCCAGAGTGTCACAGCGCAGAGTGTCAGAGTGCGAGAGTGTCACAACGCAGAATGTCACTGTGCCACAGTGTCACAATGCAGAGTGTCACAATGAAGTGCCACAGTGCCAGAGTGTCACAATGCCAGAGTGTCACAGTGAGAGAATGTCACAATGCAGAACGGCACGGTGCCAGAGTGACACAATGCAGAGTGTCACAGTGCCAGAGTGTCACAATGCAGAGTGTCACAGCGCCAGAGTGTCACAATGCAGAGCGTCTCAATGCCAGAACGGCACGGTGCCAGAGTGACACAATGCAGAGTGTCACAATCCAGACTGTCAAAATGGAGAATGTCACAGTGCGAGAGAGTCACAATGCAGAGTGTCACAGTGCCAGAGTGTCACAATGCAGAGTGTCACAGTGCCAGAGTGTCACAATGCAGAGTGTCACAGCGCCAGAGTGTCACAATGCAGAGCGTCTCAATGCCAGAACGGCACGGTGCCAGAGTGCCACAATGCCAGAGTGTCACAATCCAGACTGTCAAAATGGAGAATGTCACAGTGCGAGAGAGTCACAATGCAGAGTGTCACAGTGCCAGAGTGTCACAATGCAGAGTGTCACACTGCAGAATGTCACAATGCCAGAGTGTCACGGTCCCAGAGTGTCACAAAGCCAGAGTGACACAGTGCCAGTGTGTCACAATGCAGAGTGTCACAATGCAGAGTGTCACTGTGCCAGAGTGTCACAATGACAGAGTGTCACAGTGCCAGAATGTCACACGTGCCTGAGTGTTACAATGTCAGAGTGTCATAGTGCCAGAGAGTGACAATGTCAGAGTGACACAGTGCCAGAGAGTCACAATGCCAGAGTGCCGCTGTGCCAGAGTGTAATTAAGCCAGAATGTCACAAAGCCAGAATGTCACAGTGCCAGAGTGTCACAATTCACAGTGCCACTGTGCCAGAGTTTCACAATGCCAGAATGTCACAGTGCCAGAGTGTCACAATGCAGAGTGTAACAATGCAGAGTGTCACAGTGCCAGAGTGTGACAATGCAGAGTGCCACTTTGCCAGAGTGTCACAATGCAGAGAGTCGCAATTCAATGTCACAGTGCCAGAGTGTCACAATGCAGAGTGTCGCAATGCTATGTCACAGTGCCAGAGTGTCACAATGCAGACTCTCACAGTGACAGAGTGTCACAATGCCAGTGTCACAACGCAGAGTGTCACAATGCAGAGTGTTACACTGCCACATTGTCATAATGCGAGAGTCTCACAGTGCAATAGTGTCACAATGAAGAATGTCACAGTGCCAGAGTGTCACAATCCAGAGTGTCACAGTTCCAGAGTGTCACAGTTCCAGAGTGTCACAATGCCAGAGTGTCACAGTACCAGAGTGTCACAATGCAGAGTGCCACTGTGCCAGAGTGTCACAATACCACAATGTCACAGTGCAGAGTGTCACAATGCAGAGTGCCACTGTGCCAGAGTGTCACAATACCACAATGCCACAGTGCAGAGTGTCACAATGCAGAGTTTCACAGTGCCAGAGTGTCACAGCGCAGAGTGTCAGAGTGCGAGAGTGTCACAACGCAGAATGTCACTGTGCCACAGTGTCACAAAGCAGAGTGTCACAGTACCAGAGTGTCACAATGCAGAGTGTCACAATGAAGTGCCACAGTGCCAGACTGTCACAATGCCAGAGTGTCACAGTGACAGAGTGTCACAATGCAGAACGGCACGCTGCCAGAGTTACACAATGCAGAGTGTCACAGTGCCAGAGTGTCACAATGCAGAGTGTCAAAGCGCCAGATTGTCACAATGCAGAGCGCCACAATGCCAGAACGGCACGGTGCCAGAGTGACACAATGCAGAGTGTCACAGTGCCAGAGTGCCACAATGCCAGAGTGTCACAATCCAGACTGTCAAAATGGAGAATGTCACAGTGCCAGAGTGTCACAATGCAGAGTGTCACAGTGCCAGAGTGTCACAATGCAGAGTGTCGCACTGCAGAATATCACAATGCCAGAGTGTCATGGTCCCAGAGTGTCACAAAGCCAGAGTGTCACAGTGCCAGTGTGTCACAATGACAGAGTGTCACAGTGCCAGAATGTCACACGTGCCAGAGTGTTACAATGTCAGAGTGTCATAGTGCCAGAGAGTGACAATGTCAGAGTGACACAGTGCCAGAGAGTCACAATGCCGGAGTGCCACTGTGCCAGAGTGTCACGAAGCCAGAATGTCACAGTGCCAGAGTGTCACAATTCATAGTGCCACAGTGCCAGAGTGTCACAATGCCAGAGTGTCACAGTGACAGAGTGTCACAATGCAGAACGGCACGCTGCCAGAGTGACACAATGCAGAGTGTCACAGTGCCAGAGTGTCACAATGCAGAGTGTCAAAGCGCCAGATTGTCACAATGCAGAGCGCCACAATGCCAGAACGGCACGGTGCCAGAGTAACACAATGCAGAGTGTCACAGTGCCAGAGTGCCACAATGCCAGAGTGTCACAATCCAGACTGTCAAAATGGAGAATGTCACAGTGCCAGAGTGTCACAATGCAGAGTGTCACAGTGCCAGAGTGTCACAATGCAGAGTGTCACACTGCAGAATGTCACAATGCCAGAGTGTCATGGTCCCAGAGTGTCACAAAGCCAGAGTGTCACAGTGCCAGTGTGTCACAATGACAGAGTGTCACAGTGCCAGAATGTCACACGTGCCAGAGTGTTACAATGTCAGAGTGTCATAGTGCCAGAGAGTGACAATGTCAGAGTGACACAGTGCCAGAGAGTCACAATGCCAGAGTGCCACTGTGCCAGAGTGTCACGAAGCCAGAATGTCACAGTGCCAGAGTGTCACAATGCAGAGTGTCAGAATGCAGAGTGTCACAGTGCCAGAGTGTCACAATGCACAGTGCCACTGTGCCAGAGTGTCACGAAGCCAGAATGTCACAGTGCCAGAGTGTCACAATTCATAGTGCCACTGTGCCAGAGTGTCACAATGCCAGAATGTCACAGTGCCAGAGTGTCACAATGCAGAGTGTAATAATGCAGAGTGTCACAGTGCCAGAGTGTCACAATGCAGAGTGCCACTGTGCCAGAGTGTCACAATGCAGAGAGTCGCAATTCAATATCACAGTGCTAGAGTGTCACAATGCAGAGTGTCGCAATGCTATGTCACAGTGCCAGAGTGTCACAATGCAGACTCTCACAGTGACAGAGTGTCACAATGCCAGTGTCACAACGCAGAGTGTCACAATGCAGAGTGTTACACTGCCACATTGTCATAATGCCAGAGTCTCACAGTGCCATAGTGTCACAATGAAGAATGTCACAGTGCCAGAGTGTCACAATCCAGAGTGTCACAGTTTCAGAGTGTCACAGTTCCAGAGTGTCACAATGCCAGAGTGTCACAGTACCAGAGTATCACAATGCAGAGTGCCACTGTGCCAGAGTGTCACAATACCACAATGTCACAGTGCCAGAGTGTCACAATGCAGAGTGTCACAATGCAGAGTGTCACAGTGCCAGAGTATCACAATGCAGAGTGCCACTGTGTCAGTGTCCCAATGCAGAGTGTCGCAATGCTATGTCGGAGTGCCAGAGTGTCACAATACAGACTCTCACAGTGCCAGAGTGTCACAGTGCCAGTCACATTGCTAGAGTGTCACAATGCTGAGTATCACAAAGCAGAGTGTCACAATGCAGAGTGTTACAGTGCCACAGTGTCACAATGCCAGAGTCTCACATTGCCATAGTGTCACAATGCAGAATGTCACAGTACCAGAGTGTCACAATGCAGAGTGTCACAGTGCCAGAGTGTCACAGTTCCAAAGTGTCACAATGCCAGAGTGTCACAGTGCCAGAGTGCCACAATGCAGAGTGTCACAGTGCCAGAGTGTCACAGTTCCAGAGTGTCACAATGCCAGAGTGTCACAATGCAGAGTGCCACTGTGCCAGAGTGTCACAATACCAGAATGTCACAGTGCCAGAGTGTCACAATGCAGTGTCACAATGCAGAGTGTCACAGTGCCAGAGTGTCACAATGCAGAGTGCCACTGTGCCAGTGTCACAACGCAGAGTCGCAATGCAATGTCACAGTGCCAGAGTGTCACAATGCAGAGTGTCGCAATGCTATGTCACAGTGCCAGCGTGTCACAATATAGACTCTCACAGTGCCAGAGTGTCACAGTGCCATAGCCACAATGCAGAGTGTCACAATGCCAAAGTGTCACAGTGCCAGTGTCACAATGCAGAACGTCACTGTGCCAGTGTCACACGGCACAGTGTCACAATGCCAGAGTTTCACAGTGCCAGAGTGTCACAGCGCAGAGTGTCAGAGTGCGAGAGTGTCACAACGCAGAATGTCACTGTGCCACAGTGTCACAATGCAGAGTGTCACAGTACCAGAGTGTCACAATGCAGAGTGTCACAATGAAGTGCCACAGTGCCAGAGTGTCACAATGCCAGAGTGTCACAGTGACAGAGTGTCACAATGCAGAACGGCACGGTGCCAGAGTGACACAATGCAGAGTGTCACAGTGCCAGAGTGTCACAATGCAGAGTGTCAAAGCGCCAGATTGTCACAATGCAGAGCGCCACAATGCCAGAACGGCACGGTGCCAGAGTGACACAATGCAGAGTGTCACAGTGCCAGAGTGCCACAATGCCAGAGCGTCACAATCCAGACTGTCAAAATGGAGAATGTCACAGTGCCAGAGTGTCACAATGCAGAGTGTCACAGTTTCAGAGTGTCACAGTTCCAGAGTGTCACAATGCCAGAGTGTCACAGTACCAGAGTATCACAATGCAGAGTGCCACTGTGCCAGAGTGTCACAATACCACAATGTCACAGTGCAGAGTGTCACAATGCAGAGTGTCACAATGCAGAGTGTCACAGTGCCAGAGTGTCACAATGCAGAGTGCCACTGTTTCAGTGTCACAATGCAGAGAGTCGCAATGCTATGTCAGAGTGCCAGAGTGTCACAATACAGACTCTCACAGTGCCAGAGTGTCACAGTGCCAGAGTCACATTGCTAGAGTGTCACAATGCTGAGTATCACAAAGCAGAGTGTCACAATGCAGAGTGTTACAGTGCCACAGTGTCACAATGCCAGAGTCTCACAGTGCCATAGAGTCACAATGCAGAATGTCACAGTGCCAGAGTGTCACAATGCAGACTGTCACAGTGCCAGAGTGTAAGAGTTCCAAAGTGTCACAATGCCAGAGTGTCACAGTGCCAGAGTGCCACAATGCAGAGTGTCACAGTGCCAGAGTGTCACAGTTCCAGAGTGTCACAATGCCAGAGTGTCACAATGCAGAGTGCCACTGTGCCAGAGTGTTGCAATACCAGAATGTCACAGTGCCAGAGTGTCACAATGCAGTGTCACAATGCAGAGTGTCACAGTGCCAGAGTGTCACAATGCAGAGTGTCAAAGTGCCAGTGTGTCACAATACAGACTCTCACAGTGCCAGAGTGTCACAGTGCCAGAGTCACATTGCTAGAGTGTCACAATGCTGAGTATCACAAAGCAGAGTGTCACAATGCAGAGTGTTACAGTGCCACAGTGTCACAATGCCAGAGTCTCACAGTGCCATAGAGTCACAATGCAGAATGTCACAGTGCCAGTGTCACAATGCAGAGTGTCTCAGTGCCAGAGTGTAACAGTTCCAAAGTGTCACAATGCCAGAGTGTCACAGTGCCAGAGTGCCACAATGCAGAGTGTCGCAGTGCCAGTGTCACAGTTCCAGAGTGTCACAATGCCAGAGTGTCACAATGCAGAGTGCCACTGTGCCAGAGTGTCACAATACCAGAATGTCACAGTGCCAGAGTGTCACAATGCAGTGTCACAATGCAGAGTGTCACAGTGCCAGAGTGTCACAATGCAGAGTGCCACTGTGCCAGCGTCACAACGCAGAGAGTCGCAATGCAGAACGTCACTGTGCCAGTGTCACACGGCACAGTGTCACAATGCCAGAGTTTCACAGTGCCAGAGTGTCACAGCGCAGAGTGTCACAGTACCAGAGTATCACAATGCAGAGTGCCACTGTGCCAGAGTGTCACAATACCACAATGTCACAGTGCAGAGTGTCACAGTGCCAGAGTGTCACAATGCAGAGTGCCACTGTGTCAGTGTCACAATGCAGAGAGTCGCAATGCTATGTCAGAGTGCCAGAGTGTCACAATACAGACTCTCACAGTGCCAGAGTGTCACAGTGCCAGAGTCACATTGCTAGAGTGTCACAATGCTGAGTATCACAAAGCAGAGTGTCACAATGCAGAGTGTTACAGTGCCACAGTGTCACAATGCCAGAGTCTCACAGTGCCATAGAGTCACAATGCAGAATGTCACAGTGCCAGAGTGTCACAATGCAGAGTGTCACAGTGCCAGAGTGTAAGAGTTCCAAAGTGTCACAATGCCAGAGTGTCACAGTGCCAGAGTGCCACAATGCAGAGTGTCACAGTGCCAGAGTGTCACAGTTCCAGAGTGTCACAATGCCAGAGTGTCACAATGCAGATTGCCACTGTGCCAGAGTGTCACAATACCAGAATGTCACAGTGCCAGAGTGTCACAATGCAGAGTGCCACTGTGCCAGCATCACAATGCAGAGAGTCGCAATGCAGAACGTCACTGTGCCAGTGTCACACGGCACAGTGTCACAATGCCAGAGTTTCACAGTGCCAGAGTGTCACAGCGCAGTGTCAGAGTGCGAGAGTGTCACAACGCAGAATGTCACTGTGCCACAGTGTCACAATGCAGAGTGTCACAGTACCAGAGTGTCACAATGCAGAGTGTCACAGTGCCAGAGTGTCACAATGCCAGAGTATCACAATCCAGAGTGTCACAATGTAGAATGTCACACTGCCAGAGTGTCACAATGCAGAGTGTCACAGCGCCAGAGTGTCACAATGCAGAGCGTCACAATGCCAGAACGGCACGGTGCCAGAGTGACACAATGCAGAGTGTCACAGTGCCAGAGTGCCACAATGCCAGAGTGTCACAATCCAGACTGTCAAAATGGAGAATGTCACAGTGCCAGAGAGTCACAATGCAGAGTGTCACAGTGCCAGAGTGTCACAATGCAGAGTGTCACACTGCAGAATGTCACAATGTCAGAGTGTCACGGTCCCAGAGTGTCACAATGACAGAATGTCACAGTGCCAGTGTGTCGCAATGCAGAGAGACACAATACAGAGTGTCACAATGCCAGAGTGTCAAAATGCCAGAGTGTCAAAGTGCCAGTGTGTCACAATGCAGAGTGTCACAATGCGGAGTGTCACTGTGCCAGAGTGTCACAATGCAGAGTGCCACTGTGCCAGAGTGTCACAATGCAGAGAGTCTCAATGCAATGTCACAGTGCCAGAGTGTCACAATGCAGACTCTCACAGTGACAGAGTGTCACAATGCCAGTGTCACAACGCAGAGTGCCACAATGCAGAGTGTTACACTGCCACAGTGTCATAATGCCAGAGTCTCACAGTGCCATAGTGTCACAATGCAGAATGTCACAGTGCCAGATTGTCACAATGCAAAGTGTCACAGTGCCAGAGTGTCACAGTTCCAGAGTGTCACAATGAACAGTGTCATAGTGCAGAGTGTCACAATGCAGAGTGTCACAGTGCCAGAGTGTCACAATGCAGAGTGCCACTGTGCCAGAGTCACAATGGAGAGAGTCGCAATGCAATGTCACAGTGCCAGAGTGTCACAAAGCAGAGTGTCACAATGCAGAGTGTTACAGTGCCACAGTGTCACAATGCCAGAGTCTCACAGTGCCATAGTGTCACAATGCAGAATGTCACAGTTGCAGAGTGTCACAATGCAGAGTGTCACAGTGCCAGAGTGTCACAGTTCCAGAGAGTCACAATGCCAGAGTGTCACAGTACCAGAGTGTCACAATGCAGAGTGTCACAGTGCCAGAGTGTCACAGATCCAGAGTGTCACAATGCCAGAGTGTCACAGTGCCAGAGTGTCATAATGCAGAGTGCCACAATGCCAGAATGTCACAATACCAGAATGTCACAATGCCAGAGTGTCACAATGCAGAGTGTCACAATGCAGAGTGTCACAGTGCCAGTGTGTCACAATGCAGAGTGTCACAATGCAGAGTGCCACTGTGCCAGTGTCACAATGCAGAGAGTCGCAATGCAATGTCACAGTGCCAGAGTGTCACAATGCAGAGAGTCGCAATGCTATGTCACAGTGCCAGAGTGTCACAGTACAGACTCTCACAGTGCCAGAGTGTCACAGTGCCAGAGTGTCACAGTGCCAGAGTCACAATGCAGAGTGTCACAATGCTGTGTGTCACAGTGCCAGAGTGTCACAATGCAGAACGTCACTGTGCCAGTGTCACACGGCAGAGTGTCACAATGCCAGAGTTTCACAGTGCCAGAGTGTCACAATGCCAAAGTGTCACAGTGCCAGATTGTCACAACGCAGAATGTCACTGTGCCAGAGTGTCACAATGCAGACTCTCACAGTGCCAGAGTATCACAGTGCTAGTGTCACAGTGCTAGAGTGTCACAATGCCAGTGTCACAATGCAGAGTGTCACAATGCAGAGTGTTACAGTGCCACAGTGTCACAATGCCAGAGTCTCACAGTGCCATAGTGTCACAATGCAGAATGTCACAGTGCCAGAGTGCCACAATGCAGAGTGTCACAGTGCCAGAGTGTCACAATGCAGAGTGTCGCAGTGCCAGAGTGTTACTATCCAGAGAATGACAATGCAGAATGTCACTCTGCCAGAGTGTCACAATGCCAGAATGTGTCACAGTGCCACAGTGTCACAGTGCTAGAGTGTCACAATACCAGAGTCACAATGCAGAGTGTCATAATGCAGTTTGTTACAGTGCCACAGTGTCACAGTGCTAGAGTTTCACAATGCCAGAGTCATAATGCAGAGTGTCACAATGCTCTGTGTTACAGTGCCAGTGTCAGAATGCCAGACTCTCACAGTGCCAGAGTGTCACAATGCAGAATGTCACTGTGCCAGGGTGTCACAATTCAGAGTGTCACAATACAGAGTGTCACAATGCAGAGTGTCACAATGCAGTGTCACAATGCAGAGTGTCACAATGCAGTTTGTTACAGTGCCACAGTGTCCCAATGCCAGAGTGTCACAGTGCCAGAGTGTCACAGTGCAGTGTCACAATGCAGAGTGTCACAGAGCCAGAGTGTCACAGAGCCAGTGTCGCAATGCAGAGTGTCACAGTGCCAGAGTGTCACACTGCAGGAGTGTCACAAAGCCAGTGTGTCACAATACAGAGTGCGACATTGCAGAGCGTCTCAATGCTGAGTGTCACAATGCCCAAGTGTCACACTGCAGAGTGTCACAGTGCAGAGTTTCACACTGACACAGAGTCATGATTCTAGGATTCACAATGCCAGTGTCACAATGCCACAGTGTCACAGTACCAGAGCGTCACAGTGCAGAGAATCACAGTGCCAGAGTGTCACAGTGCAGAGTGTCACAGTGCCAGACTGTCAGACTGGCAGAGTGTCACAGTGCAGAATGTCACAATTACAGAGTGTCACAATGCCAGAGTGTCACAGTGCCTCAGTGTTAGAATGCTGTGTCACAATGCCAGGGCCAAAATGCCCAAGTGTCACAGTGCAAGAGTGTCACAATGCCAGAGTACCACAATGCCATAGTGTCACAATGCAGAGTGTCAAAATTCACAGTGTCACAGAGCAGAGACTCATAGTGAAAGACATTCAAAATGGCAGAGTGTGACAATGCAAAGTGTCACAGTGCCAGAGTGTCACAATGCAGAGTGTCACAGTGCAGAGTGTCACAGTGCCAGAGTGTCACAATGTAGAGTGTCACAGTGCCAGAGTGTCACACTGCCAGAGTGTCACAATGCAGAGTGCCACAGTGCCAGAGTGTCACAGTGCCAGAGTGTCACAATGTAGAGTGTCACAGTGCCAGAGTGTCACAGTGCAGAGTGTCACAGTGCAGAGTGTCACAGTGCCAGAGGGCCACAGTGCCAGAGTGTCACAACGCACAGTATCATAGGGCAGAGTGTCACAAGGCCAGAGTGTCACACAGCAGGAGTGTCATAAAGCCAGAGTGCCACAGTGCCAGAGTGTCACAGTACAGAGTGCCACAGTGATGAAGCAGAGTGTCATAATGCTGAGTGACACAGTCTAGGGTACAACAACACCAGAGTGTCACAATGCCATAGTGTCACAGGGGATGAGTGTCACAATGCTGAGTGTCACAATGCCAGAGTGTCTGGCCAGCAGCCTCACAGCTGTACTCACCAGCAGCTTTCTCCTCCAGCTGACTCACCACCAGCCTACCAGATTTGCTCTCTGACTCCACCTTGAACTTCTTGCTGGCAGTGATCAGCTTCCCCTCCTTGGGCCATTTCACCTCAGTCTTCTCCTGGGCCACCTCCCAGCTCAGGGTGCCATGTTCTGGCAGGGCAGCTTTCACCTCTTTCTGCACTTTCTCCTTTTTGATGAAAGCATCTTCTGCTTCTGGAGAGTGGGAGAAGCAATTTAAACCCCACACACTGTGCAAGGTGCTCAAGCCCCAGTGGAACCTCTGACAACCTCCACAGCCCTGCCAGTTTAGGACAGTCCCACTCACACAAAGATGCACTCAGAGAGGACATCATCCTCTGCACACCCTGAGGAGCACAGATCAGCCACTTCTGAGCCAAAGGATCCAGGGCCTCAGGGGTTAAGGTTCTTCTCACCTCCACAAGAAAGCCAACTTCTTGTCCCATAACACAACACACCAACCACCTCCCAATTTCCTTTGCTACTGGGACCCCTAGGTAAGCTTTGTCCAATCTAAGTGCTTCTGGAAGAGTTCACTTTTCCTACTCTTTCCAGATGTGTTGTCCTACACACTTGGGGCTGATCCTACCTTGATCCCTGCCCAGCATGAGTTAAGCTGCCTGGGTTTTGCTTACTGGGAGAGCAGAAAACCACAAGGCTGCCTGAGGGGGATTCATCTCACAGGTGAAGGCCACTAACCACAGGTCTCTGCACGACATTGGTGTCACAACAGCTCATTGCTTGACCAGCTTGTCTCCTCAGTGAAGATCTAAGCTACACAGCCCCTGGAGCCTAGAGCATGATTCAGTTTTCTCTGTATCAAAGGGAACTCATGGACCTTTATGTCATGAGAACCAAAATGCATCTCCCACCTGTGACAGCAACCTTGAAGGTCAGCTTCTGGCCAGCAGCCTCACAGCTGTACTCACCAGCAGCTTTCTTCTCCAGCTGACTCACCACCAGCCTACCAGATTTGCTCTCTGACTCCATCTTGAACTTCTTGCTGGCAGTCATCAGCTTCCCTTCCTTGGACCATTTCACCTCAGGCTTCTCCAGGGCCACCTCCCAGCCCAGGCTGGCATTTTGTGTCAGTGCAGCTTTCACCTCCTTCTGTACCTTCTCCTTCTTTGGAAACATCTCTTCTGTCTCTGGAAGCAAACCACAGCACTCATGCTTGAGGGTCTTTGCAGTTGTCTTCTCCAGTTCTTAACCAAGTCTCTCCTATTGCACTGTGCTTGCCCTTGCCAGGTGGCATCATGAGCAGAGGGCTGCAGCACCTCTCCTGTGAGGACAGACTGAGGGAGTTGGGACTGTGCAGTCTGCAGAAGAGAAGGCTCCCAGCAGACCTAATTGTGGCCTTCCAGTACCTGCAGGGGGCTACAGGAAAGCTGGGGAGGGACTTTGGAGGGTGTCAGGGAGGGATAGGACTGGGGGGGATATAACAAAACTAGACATGGGGAGATTCAGCTTGGCTGTTAGGAAGAAGCTCTTCCCCAGGTGGGTGGTGAGAGCCTGGCACAGGTTGCCCAGGGAGGAGGTGGAAGCCTCATCCCTGGAGGTTTTGAAGGCCAGGCTGGAGGTGGCTGTGAGCAAGCTGCTGTAGTGTGAGGTGTCCCTGCCCATGGCAGGGGGGTTGGAACTGCCTGAGCCTTGAGGTCCCTTCCAGCCCTGACAACTCTGTGATTCTATGATCATGGTAGCCCATTCAAGACAAGAAAACTCTTTCCCCTCCATCTGACTGACAGTGCAGAAGTGCATGGGAATTCTGGGGTAAAGGGTAAAAAAGTCATCATTGGAGCACAGATTTGGACCTGGCTCTTAGAGCATCACCAGGCACTCCCTGAACCCTCCTCCCTCTTGTTCCCAAGCTTCAGCCAATGAAGCTTCAGTCTTCAGTCAGTCTTCCTCTCCAGGAACTGTTCCCCTTCTTTGATTAGGATCACTGCAGTTCAGCTCTTCTCCATCTCATCAGAGCTCTCTCAGCACCTCCTCCTGGCCTTGTCTCTATCCTTGCACCTCTGCTATGGCCTCACACTATGATTCTGCAGGAGCTTCTCTGCAGGCACAGCAGAGAGCTGGGAGAGATACACAACTGGCCAGCCTTGCCCTTCAATTGTTATGGTTCCATGGAAGCCAAAGTGCACCTTGAGAAGGTTGATAGGGCAGCTGGCCAGAAATGAAGTCCTCCAGCTGAAATCCTTCCCCCCAGAGAGGCTGTGAGGTGATCCTCCAAACGTCAGAGCCCAGCCAAAAGGGAAGGTTTCTTTAGTTTGGGCCTTCCCAGCATTTTCTCACCTCTGACTTTGACTTGGAATGTTGTGCTGTCATCCTTTGTGTCACAGCTGTAGCTCCCTTGGGCTGCTTGTGTCACCTGCTTGCCCCTGAGCTTGTGCTGCATCCCCTGGGAGCTGACTGCTGTCCTCTGGGCCTGCTTCACCTCCCTGTGATCCTTCTGCCACAGCACAGCTCCATTGGCGGCTGACACCTCCCTCCCCAGCTCCAGGCTGTGAGAAGGAGTGCCTGAGACCTCTGGAGGCGTTTTGGGCTTGGTGAGAAAGTTAACAGCTTCATCTGGAAAGAGAAAGCAGCTCATGGCTTGGGCTGAGGATGCTCGGCACAGAGAGAGGAGAGGGAGAGGGGAGAGGGAAGAGGGGAGAGGGGAGAGGGGAGAGGGGAGAGGGGAGAGGGGAGAGGGGAGAGGGGAGAGGGGAGAGGGGAGAGGGGAGAGGAGACCAGACCAGGTTGGAAGAGACCTTTGAGATCATCCAGTCCAACCTAGCACCCAGCACCATCTCATCAACTAAACCATGGCACCAAGGGCCTCATCCAGGCTCTTCCTAAACACCTCCAGGGATGTGGACTCCACCACCTCCCTGGGCAGCACATCCCCAGGGCCAATCTCTCTGGCTGGGAAGAATTTCTTCCTAGCACCCAGCCTAACCCTCCCCTGGCACAGCTTGCAGACAGCAGTCACAGCTGTGGCAATCAACTGGGGATGGCAGTCAGAACAGTCCTGAGTTTCTAACAGACTCTGCTCCAACCTGTGCATCCCAGACTCACCTGAGACTTTCCAATCACAAGGCAGAGTGTCATCTCCTATGCTGCACAGCTATGTTCCTTCATCTTCTGCTGTCACAGCTGCAGCCACAAGCTTCTGCAGCTTTCCTTTCTCTCCCACCGTGAATTCCTTGCTGGCTGTGATCTCTTTGCCATCTTTGTACTACTGAACCATGAGGTTGGCCTCAGAGGTCTCAGAAAGCAATTCAGCCTGCTTGCCAGGGCTGGCCCTGACAGCTCCTCCACTTTTCTCTTTGTTTAGGAAGGTTGCAGGTGCTGAAACAGGACCCAGACACACAGTGGTGCTCAGGAAGGGCCTGGCCAGCAGGAAATGCATGCACTGAGCCCTAAGTAGCTGCATCTTCCCTCTGGCACAGGCTGGCCAGAGAGCTGGGGGATACCCCATGCTGGACAGCAGCAGGCAGAAAGAGGTCTGGGGATACTGGTTGAGAGTAGGCTGAACAGGAGCCAGCAGTGTGCCCAGGGGGCCAAAAGGGCCAAGGGCATCCTGGCCTGCAGCAGGAAGAGTGTGGCCAGCAGGAGCAGGGAAGTCATTGTGCCCTGTGCTCAGCACTGCTTAGGCCACACTTTGAGTCCTGTGTCCAGTTCTGGGCCCCTCAGGTTAGGAAAGATGTTGAGGTGCTGGAAGGTGCCCAGGGAAGGGCAACAAAGCTGGGGAGGGGTCTGGAGCACAGCCCTGGGAGGAGAGGCTGAGGGAGCTGGGGTTGCTAAGCCTGGAGAAGAGGAGGCTCAGGGGAGACCTCATTGCTGTCTACAGCTCCCTGAAGGGAGGTTGGAGCCAGGTGGGGGTTGGGCTCTTCTCCCAGGCACCCAGCACCAGAACAAGAGGACACAGTCTCAAGCTGCGCCAGGGGAGGGTTAGGCTGGAGGGGAGGAAGAAGTTCTTCCCAGCCAGAGAGATTGGCCCTGGGGATGTGCTGCCCAGGGAGGTGGTGGAGTCCCCACCCCTGGAGGGGTTCAAAAAAGGATTGGATGTGGCACTTGAAGCCATGGTGCAGGTGTCAGGAGGTGTTAGGGATTAGGCTAGAGGTTGAGCTTCATCTCTGAGGTCTTTTCCTACTTCATTGACTCTCTGAGGTTTTGTGCTCACCAAGCTGCTCCCTGGGAACTCCAAGCAGGGCTCTGCCCTAGGTGCTGCCAGCAGACACTGAACTGATAGTCAGCCTCCTCTGGCAGGCTGCTCCCCGTGAGCTCAGGGGCAGGGCCAGCAGCCTCCTGGCGCCTCACCCAGCTGGAGCCAGGCAGCTTCTTGCGCTCCAGGCCGCAGCCGGCGCCGGCAATGGGAGGCTCTGGCTTCGGGGGGACCAGGCTGCCCTCACTGAGGCTTCTGCTTTATTTGTCACCACAGGGGCAGCTGGGGCTTGGGGGGGTGGCTTTTGGGGAGCTGCACAGGGGAAAAGAAAGAACAGAGCAAGAGGTTTATGTTTGGCAGCAGCTCACAGGCTCCTCCCAGCCACACAGTTCTTGAATGCCTCCAGGGCTGGGGACTCCACCACCTCCCTGGGCAGCCTGTGCCAGGCTCTCACCACCCTCCTGGGGAAGAACTGCTTCCTAACAGCCAAGCTGAATCTACCCATTTCTACCTTTGTTCCATCCCCCCCTGTCCTATCCCTCCCTGACACCCTCAGCAGTCCCTCCCCAGCTTTCTTGTAGCCCCCTGCAGCTCCTGGAAGGCCACAATTAGGTCTCCTTGGAGCCTTCTCTTCTCCAGACTGAACAGCCCCAACTCCCTCAGCCCTCAGAGGAGAGGTGCTCCAGCCCTCTGCTCATCCTCCTGGCCCTTCCTGGCAGACATCAAAACCTGCTGCATTCTCTGGCCAACAAACTTCCCAGGATGGTACTCAAACAGCAGCCCTGCCCCTGGAGCATAGAGTCGTGGAATCAATAAGCTTGGAAAAGACCTCAGAGATCATCAAGCCCAACCTGGCACCCAAGGCCTCCTGACTACTAAACCATGGCTTCAAGTGCCACATCCAATCCCTTTCTGAACCCCTCCAGGGCTGGGGACTCCACCACCTCCCTGGGCAGCACATCCCAGTGGCCAACAGCTCTCTCTGGGAAGAACTTTCTCCTCCCCTCCAGCCTAAACCTCCCCTGGCGCAGTACCTGCGTGCTGGGGGTGACACAGCACCCCAGGCCCAAGAGAAGTGCAGCTTGCTGCTCCCAGTGCCCTGGGTGGCAGTCTTGCTCTGCTCAGCCAGGAGGGCAATCTCAGCAGCATCTCCCATCTCCCACTCTCGGCTGGCCACGCTGTGCCGCTCGCCGCAGCGCGCGCTGGAGATCCGGCCCCCGGCTCTCACCTCTGCCTTGCTCTGCAGCCAGGGGACTCCTGGCACTCGCTGTCCAGCTCCACCAGAAGATGGCTGTGTCCTTCACAGAGACTGCAGTCTCCTGGGGCAGCTTCTTAATGATGGTGCCTGGCAAGGAGAGACCAATGGTGGTCAGCAAACAGAGCAGCAGAGGTTGAAGTCTCTGACAACAAAGGACCTCCCAGCCTGCCCCAGGAGTAGCCAACAGCTCTCCTGGAGTCACAGAGAGGCTGGAAAAGACCTCTGAGCCCATGGAGTCCAGCCTGTGGCCTATCACCACCACAGCAGCTAAACCATGCCACCCAGTGCCACATCCAAGCTTTGCTCCCAGCCCTTTAGTGATGGTGACTCCACCACCCCCTGGACAGTCCATCCCAGTGCCTACTCAGCTCTTCTGTGAGGAAGTGCTTCCTGGGTCAGAACAAGAGGACATAGTCTCAAGCTGTGCCAGGGGAGGGTTAGGCTGGAGCTCAGGAAGAAGTTTTCCCAGACAGAGAGATTGGCCACTGGGATGTGCTGCCCAGGGAGCTGGTGGAGTCACCATCACTAAAGTGAGTCCTCAGGGGCTGCAGCCAGGGGCTGCAGGCTGGCCTAACCTGCACAGGCACTGTGATAAATGGGGGGGCATCAGGAGCTCTTGAAGGCACAGGAACTGGCGGTTCCCACGTGCCGGAAGGCGAGCTGGCGGGGAAGGCGACTGGCCTGGAGGAGCAAGCAGCTCCTGGAGGATGTAAGGGGGAAGAAGAGGCTGTATCACCTTTGGAAGGAGGGGAAGGCTTCTCCAGGTATGTTCAAGGAAGCTGTTAGATTATGTAGGAATAAAATTAGGGAGGCTAAGGCCCAGCTGGAACTGAAGCTGAACAGCTCTGTCAAAGGTAATAAAAAGCATTGTTACAAATATATTAACAACAAGAAGAAGGGCAGGAAGGACCTGCACTCCCTGTTGGACCTGGAGGGGAACATGGTGACTGAAGACAAGGAAAAGGCTGAGGTCCTGAACACCTTCTTTGCCTCAATGTTTAACAGCAAGGCAGGAGGAGTTCAGGAGGAGTGGCCTCCGGAGCTGGGCGATGGGGTCGGGGAGCAGTGTGGTGCCCCGGAAATCCATGAGGAGTTAATTCAGGACCTGCTGAGCCACTTGGACACTCACAAGTCCATGGGACTGGATGGGATCCATCCTAGGGTGCTGAGAGAGCTGGCAGATGAGCTGCCAAGGCACTCTCCATCATTTTCCTCCAGTCCTGGCTCACAGGTGAGGTCCCAGATGACTGAAACTGGCCAACGTGGTCCCCATCCACAAGAAAGGTCGGATGGAGGAACCTGGAAACTCCAGGCCTGGCAGCCTGACCTCAGTGCCAGGGAAAGTGATGGAGCAGATTATCCTGGTGGCAATAACTGCGCACCTGAAGGATGGCCAAGGGCTCAGGTCCAGCCAACATGGATTTAGGAAGGGCAGGTCCTGCCTCTCCAACCTGATCTCCTTCTATGATCAGGTGACCCGTCTGGTGGATGTGGGGCAGGCTGTGGATGTGGTCTGCCTGGACTTCAGCAAGGCCTCTGACACCGTCCCCCACAGCAAACTGCTGGCTAAGCTGTCAGCCCGTGGATTGGACCACTACACTCTGTGCTGGGTTAGGAACTGGCTGGAGGGCCGGGCCCAGAGAGTGGTGGTGAACGGTGCCACATCCAGCTGGAGGCCAGGCACCAGTGGTGTCCCCCAGGGATCAGTGCTGGGCCCTGTGCTCTTCAACATATTCGTTGATGATCTGGATGAGGGGGTAGAGTCAGTCATCAGCAAGTTTGCAGATGACACCAAGTTAGGGGCAGATGTTAGTCAGTTAGAGGGTAGAAAGGCTCTGCAGAGGGACCTCGACTGACTGGACAGATGGGCAGAGGCCAATGGGATGGCATTCAACAAGTCCAAGTGCCGAGTGCTGCACTTTGGCTACGGCAATCCCATGCAGAGCTACAGGCTGGGGTCGGAGTGGCTGAGAGCTCCCAAACAGAGAGGGACCTGGGGGTGCTGATCGACAGCCACCTGAATATGAGCCAGCAGTGTGCCCAGGTGGCCAGGAGGGCCAATGGCATCCTGGCCTGCATTAGGAATAGTGTGGCCAGCAGGAGCAGGGAGGTCATAGTGCCCCTGTACTCTGCATTGGTTAGGCCACACCTTGAGTCCTGTGTCCAGTTCTGCGCCCCTCAGTTTAAGAAGGACATCGAAACACTTGAGCGTGTCCAGAGAAGGGCAACAAGGCTGGGGAGGGGTCTGGAGCACAGCCCTGTGAGGAGAGGCTGAGGGAGCTGGGGTTGTTTAGCCTGGAGAAGAGTAGGCTCAGGAGTGACCTCATTGCCCTCTACAACTACCTGAAGGGAGGTTGTAGCCAGGAGGGGGTTGGTCTCTTCTCCCAGGCACCCAGCACCAGAACAAGAGGACACAGTCTCAAACTGTGCCAGGGGAGGTTTAGGCTGGAGGTGAGGACAAAGTTCTTCCCAGAGAGAGTTGTTAGCCCTTGGGATGTGCTGCCTAGGGAGGTGGTGGAGTCACCGTCCCTGGAGGCGTTCAAGGGGAGATTGGATGTGGCACTTGGTGCCATGGTCTGGTCATGGGGTCTGTGTTGATAGGTTGGACTCGATGATCCTCGAGGTCTCTTCCAACCTCAGTGATACTGTGAGACTGTGATCTGCTTGCTCAGCACTGTCCTGATGCTGAGCTGTGTAGGAGCTCCTGTGGCCACTGCCAGACCAGCAGTGAGATGCAAAGGCCAAGAACTGAGTGGCAGAGAAGCTGCTCTCCACACCTTAGCAGGATGCTGATGGCTGTAAGAGCTCTCCAGCCCTGTTGTTTGCTGTGGGGGATGCTTTGTTTTGCTTGCTTCTGCCAAAGCTCTCAAGTTTCATATAGTGGACAGTAAGGAACAGATAGTTAGGGATGTTGCTGCTGGGACACCATCCCTGGAGGTGTTCAAGAGGGGACTGACATGGTCAGGAGGTGTTGGGTGACATTATCACAGTATCACCAAGGGTGGAAGAGACCTCAAAGATCATCAAGTCCAACCTGTCACCACAGACCTCATAACTAAACCATGGCACCAAGTGCCACATCCAATCCCCTCTTGAACACCTCCAGGGATGGGGACTCCACCACCTCCTTGGGCAGCACATTCCATTAGTTCTGTTTGTATCAATCTTCTTGTTACTTCTTAATGGATGGAGAATTGAAGGTTATTTGGTAGTAAGGATGGAAGGAGAAAAACTGATCAAGAGCTCCAGATAGTTGGCTGTCTCAGCTCTGCTCCTGTGAATGCTCAATGCTCAGTGTTTAGTTTCTCATGGTTCCTGGGGTTCTGCAGGAGTGCTTACTGACAGGTTGGACTTGATGATCTCTGAGGTCTTTCCCAACCTTATTGATTCTATGATTCTATCCCTGGAGGTGCTTAGGAAGAGCCTGGATGGGCTGCTTGGTGCCATGGTTTAGTTGATTAGTGTTGGGTAATAGCTTGGACTGGATGATCTCAAAGGTCTCTTCCAACCTGGTTCATTCTACTCTATTCTAATATCCAACCTCAGTCTCCCCTGGCACAGCTTCATCCCATGCCCTCTTGTCCTGTCACTGCTCCCCTGGGAGCAGAGCCTGACCCCCACCTGACTACAGCTTCCTTGTAGGTAGTTGGAGAGAGTGATAAGGTCCTCTCTAAGTCTCCTCTGCTCCAGGCTGATCACCCCCAGCTCCCTCAGCCTTTCCTCACAGGACTTTCCCTCCAGCCCCAGTCTCGTCTCCACCTAATCCAAACCTTGTGGACACTGTGCAGACATCCCTAAGCCAATTGCTGGGCTCCAAGTGACACAGAACAGACAATCCCAAGGACTCAGTGTGCTCTTCACAGAGAGAAAAGCAGTCTTGTCTGGCTTGCAGTCACTCCTCTTTCTAGCCTACCATGGGGAGCCCCTTGTTAGGCACCCAGCAGCTAAGTGGCCTTGCCCAGAACAGATCTGACAGCAGTGCAGCTTCTGCTGCCCACAGCAGCTGGGGATTCACATCCAACCTTTGCTAAAGCAGGGCAGACTTAAACCAGGGAGGGCTCTGCTCTGCCTTTGGGATTTGACCTCCATCCCAGTTACCAGGAAGCAGCTGCTTACTTCTCAGGGATCCAGAGAATGGATCTGCTTTCCAATCTGCAACCAGAGTGGTGCTGACTGCACTTGCACCACACATTGGACCAGAAACCACAACTCCTCCATCAGCTTCCCAGGGAGGTCAACACCACTCTTGGGCAGAATGCAGCCTTGTGCTCCCCAGGCCACAGACAAGACAAGTGTAAGGCAGTGGGAGGAGGCATATGTCCTGTTTGGGATCATGTGAAGGGAATTCTGGAGTGCCAGGTTACAGCTCAAGGACTTGGCCTTCTAGGGAGCCCCTTGAAGCATAGCTCCCTACCAGGTGACACAGCTTGTGCAGCAACCCAATCTGTCCCTGCTCTTTGATCCTGTGGCCCAGGTACACCCTGGCAGGAGAGCCAGGGGCCCATGGGCTGCCCACAGGTGGTTCTCCTCTCACCCCATGAGGGAATCCTCTGCTCTGCACATGCCTGGGGTGAATGTTATTCACAAGGTCAAGTCTGGAGGCTCACCTGTGAATCACACTCTTGGCAGGTGAGACTTGGCCAACCTTGTCTCTTCCCTGGGACAGACAACTCTGCCATGCTCCTGCTGCCTGCCTTCATCTCACAGAGCAGACAGCATCACCGTCTGCAGTGAGGCCCTGGGCGCTGAGCCGGCCATCGCTGCCCTCTGCTTCCATGCTGCATTGCTTGCTCTGCCTGAGTTTGCTTTCCTCCTTGAGCCAAGCTGCCTCTGTGCTAGCAACAGGCACTGCACTGGAAGGTGGCAGATTCCTTCTCCCTCACCTCAAGGTCCCTCAGCTTTTCCTTGAAGGGTACTGAGGGCTCTTAAGAGGAGAGAAGCAGAAAGGAGAGAGCAGAGTTTAGGGAGGGCTGCAGTGGGAGGGGCAGGGAAATAAGTCACCAGAATCAAACTAAACTAAGTAGCAGCTCTCAGGAATGAGATTGGTTTGTCCTGAACTCTCATCCAAGCCCTACTGCAGGGAGTGTTCTGCTGTCAGCTGAAAGCAATCCTGGATCCCAGCAGAAGAATGTTAAGGTCTTACCTAAAGATGAGCAAGCCCCAAGGGCAGTCCCTGCCCCACAGCAGCACACAGAGAAGTTTGCTCTAATCCCAAGCAGCCTGAGCAAGCTGCTGAAGCATCACCTTCATCAGTTCTGCCCTTGTGAACATCTCTGTGTTGTACCTCCTCCCTTAGTGGAGGCAGCAGAAGGAAGCCAACCAGCCTGACTCTCTAGACAGCAGCAGCCCCTTCCCATCCAAGTCATGACAGATGCTGCAGGTGGGTGAGGAGCAAACAAGCTGCTGACAGGGAGCAGGCACAGGGCAGAAATCCTAGGTGAGTGTGAGCAGCTGAGCTGGTCAGCTGGGACAGGCCTCTTCTAAAAGCCTTTCAGCAGAAGCAAGCTCAACAAAGGGATGTGAAAATGCCCAGAGAGGTGAATCACAGACTGCTTTTGTTCAGGAGAGACCTTGAAGCTCATCAGGTGCCAGCACTGCCAGGGCAGCACTAAACCACAGCCCTCAGCACAGCTACAGGAGGAGTGGTTGTGAACAGAGCTACAGATGTGGGGGGAAGCACAGAGGTGATGGAAGGAGGAGTTTTCTCTCCTCCTCCCCAGCTGCTCTCACTGACAAGAAAAGAACTAAAGGCAGAGCCCAGCCAGCCCAACTGCCTCTGCTCTCCTCCAGGCACAGACCTGCAGCGCTCCAGCTGAGAGAGAAACAAGAGTGGAGTCCAACCTGCAAGACAGCTGCAGGGAAGTGTGGGGAGACACTGCCAGTTTCATTCCAGCCACAGCTGGGCTGGGAAATCATCCCTGTACCTCTCCCCCCAGCTGGAGAAAGGGAAGCTGGACTGAGGGGGACAGCCAGTGCTCACAGCCACAGGACTGGTGCCACACTCAGGCCACAGCTCTGGATTAGCCAGTGCTGATTCACCACCACTTCTGCTTCAAGAGAGATCAGGTTTTGACCTGAACCTTCATCTTCTAACAACTCCTCAGCACCTCACAGCCTCCATTCTCCCTCTCCCTGACCATTCACCCTCCCAGGCTGCTCATTCCCTGTGCTCACTAGCAGTGGGAAATGGAAGCTCTTAGACTGAAAGCCAAGCAGGATTAGGTTTGCCTTAGATTCCTAAACCCATGCCCACGGTGACACATCCCACTCAGTGCTCTAGAGGCTGGAGACACCAACTGAGGCCCTCCAACATCCCACACCCAAACTTTGATGGCCAGGAACCTCTATTCTGTACAACTCAGAGCTTAGCCTCTGAGACTATCACCTCCTTCCCCACCACTAGGACAGGAGGATGCTGTCTTGGATCTGCTTTGCTCTTTCAGGAACTCAGGCCCTACAAACTCAGGCCTTCAGTTCTGCAGCTCATTCATTCCAGCCCTGGCACAGCCATGCTTGCAGCTGTCACCTAAACACCTCCAGCCATTTCTAGCTGAGCACAGCCTGGATAGAGAGACCAGACTGTAAGGGGCTGCCAGGGGGAGCAATGCTATCTACTGCTTTGGTTGGATCTCAGGATTCAAACCTGCCTGGGAACCCATGCAATCCCTTCAGAAACAGGAAGGTCACTCTAGCTCACCACATCAACTTGGTGAGGACTTCATGCACCTCAACTCAAGGCCAAAACCTCCTGCCTTGAAGGGCTATGGTTACAGAGACCTGCTCTGCCCACACCCCACATGTCAAATATCCATTGTGCTTTAGCCAGCAGGCAACTCAGATTCTGCCTTGGAATTCCACAGAGACTCAGAGAATTGCTTTAGCTGGAAAAGACCTCCAAGGGCACCAAGCCCAACTGCCAGCCTAACACCACCATGGCTCTCAAACCATGGCCCAAAGTGCCATGGCCACATGCTCTTTGAGCACCTCCAGGGATGCTTGACTCCACCACCTCCCTGGGCAGCCCACACCAATCTCTCCTCTGGAAGCAACTCATGTGGCCAGGAGGAGTGAAGCAGCTGCAATTCTCATGCCATGGAAACCAGCAAGAGGGCAAGAGCAAGAAAGCCTTCAGCAGAAGGATGCCAGCCTTCAGGAGCTGGGTGCAGTCTTGCTGGGGGAGATAGGAAAGAGTCTTGAGAAGACACTAAGAACACATCCCAAAGGCCAGAAGGAAACAGGAGAGGCACCTGAGAAGCACAGCAGTGTCCTCCCAGCCTTGGAGCAGCTGGCCAGCTCACTGACCCTTCTCCCCTTACAGTCACCAAGCAGTGCCATAGAATCACTCACAACAATTTGCCTGTGGGGAAAAAGGTGAGGCAGAAAGAGCAGAGCCCAAGCTTGAGGGAGCAGGGAGCAAGAGCAGCTCATGGAGTCAGGGGGAAGCTGCAGGAGCTCAGAGCAGACACCAAGTTGGCTGCTGGTCTTGGGGACAGATTTCCCCACACCATCACAGGCATTTGGTTTGCTCCACACCAACCAAAGCAGCAACAAGATGATGTTGTCTTTAAAAGCAGGCCCTGCTGACACAGCTTTGGCTGAGAACAGCTACAGCCTGCAAAGAAGCCAAGGTTTGCTTCACCTTCTCAAGGCTTGGCCTGCTCTTCTCCCTCGCCTGCCTTTCCTCTGGCCTGGGCCTGGCCTTCTCCTGGCCTCTTCTCCTTGGTGATTCCAGAGGCAAGTTTTCCCTCTGCCTAACAAACAGGACCCAGTCAGACCAAGAGCATGGAGAATCCTTCCAAAGGGAGCTAGCTAGGAATGCATGGACAAGCTCCCAGCACTTGCTGCCTTTGCTCTTCCTCCTGGTTTCTGTGCTCTCCCTGCCTCCTTTCTTCCTCCACATTTCTCAGGTCTCAGTTCAGGTCTCAAATGTCACTGCCATGACAATGGTCATCTAAAATCCCTTCAGCTCAGAGGAATAAAGTGGCCTCAGCCCCACTCTGCTTTTCCAGCCTCTCTCTGGCCTGCAACCTTTAACCTTTTCATCCAGGATCTGATTGCTGCATTCAGGGACTGAGATGAACATTGCTTGGCCCAAGCCCCAGGATGGAGGCTTGTCCACTGCTCTCACCAGCTTTACACATGGCCTCAGGACATCTCCAAAGCCTTTAGGGATGTTAGGTTGGTTATTTGTGTTCCCCCCAGCCCCTCTGCTCTTTGCTTTGGGGGAAAAAAGGGAAAAACCAAGCAAGCCAAACCCCACAGCCAAGAACCAAACCAACAGGACTACAGAATCCTTCTGCTGGGCAGAGAGCTTTAAGATCATCAAGTCCAACCACTAAACCCATTAGCTCACCAGCTAAACCATGTCTCTCTCTGCCACACCTCCACAGCTGCCAACCCCCTCCAGGCATGGGGACTCCACCACTGCCCTGGGCAGCCTGGGCCAGGGCTTCACAGCCCTTTGGGGGAAGCAATTGCTCCTCATGCCCAGTCTAAAGCTCCCCTGGCAGACAGGTTTGCTCCTGGGGAGTGTCTCAGCACTTCTTTCACCCCTCAGGTTTCAGGGTGTGGCTTTGTCATTTCACCCTGCTCTGGACACTAGGATTCCCTCTGCCTGACCAAGAGGATTTCCAAAGCAGAGGAATCAGCTCCTGGCTTTCCTTAGCTGGGAGGGTGACATTCTGCCCTGCAGCTCCTCCTTTGAGATTGACATCTGATCCATTGCATCTCCTCGAGGAAGAGCTCCAAAATCTCTCTGTTTAGCTCAGGGACCTTTAAGGAATGAGCTCAGCAGAGGTCCTGTCTCTAGGCTCTAGGCTGACAGCAGCCAGGAGGCTTTCTAGAGGAGCTTTGACCTACACCCAGCTCTAGACCCTGAGAGAGAGCCAGAGCCACCTTGCTGACAAGAGGCTGGACCTGGCAGTCTTCATGAGTCCTACTTTGAGCAGACACACAGATATTGTCTGGGCTGCAGCAAAAGAAGTGAGCTCAAAGGAGATGATTCTGCCCCTCTGCTCTGCTCTTGTGAGACCCCACCTGCAGCACTGCATCCAGCTCTGGAGCCCCCAACACAAGAAGGCCTTGGAACTGTTGGAGAAGGTCCAGAGGAAGAGCACCAAGAGAAGCAGAGGGCTGGAGCTCCTCCCTGGAGGGCACAGGCTGAGGGAGTTTGGGCTGTTCAGCCTGCAGAACTCTCCAGGGAGACCTCAGCGGAGCATTTCAGTAGCTGAAGGGGGCCTAGAGGACAGCTGCAAAAGGCCTGTTGAAATGGGCATGGGCTGCTAAGGACAAGGAGCCCCAAGGCAGCAGCAGCTGCTGCTCCTCTCCTAAGAGCAGAGGAGGAGAGCCAGGGCCGCTGCTGGCTCCTTCCCCCATCTGCCCTGGCCCCAGGGCACTGCTGGGGCACACACTCTGCTCCCCAGCCCAGAGGGCACCACCCTGCCTCTCCTCTCAGCACCACCCAGTGCCAGGCATCCCTAGGCTACAAGCTGCCTTTGCCCTGCAAGCAGCCCTGTGGCACGGAGCAGGCCCCTCCAGCACTCCCCAGGGGGGGTCCTGCAGGCCCAGACAGGGCCACACGGGCAGGAGGCTTCTGCTCTCCCGGCCCCTGGGCCCCCAGGCTCAGTGGCAGCTCCAGGGAGCTGGGAGGCTGAAGGAGCCCACAGGGCACGGGGCTGGAGCCCAGCACAGCAGCATCCTCCTGCTGCTCCTGGCAGGGGCAGGGGCACAGAAGGGGCTGGGCTGAAAGGCACCTTCCAGGCTCCTCCAGCCCAAGCCCCCTGCACTCAGCAGGGACAGCTGCAACTGCAGCAGGCTGCTCAGCACCCCTGGCCAGCTCACTAACCCTTCTCCCCTTACAGTCACCAAGCAGTGCCATAGAATCACTCACAACAATTTGCCTGTGGGGAAAAAGGTGAGGCAGAAAGAGCAGAGCCCAAGCTTGAGGGAGCAGGGAGCAAGAGCAGCTCATGGAGTCAGGGGGAAGCTGCAGGAGCTCAGAGCAGACACCAAGTTGGCTGCTGGTCTTGGGGACAGATTTCCCCACAGCATCACAGGCATTTGGTTTGCTCCACACCAAGCAAAGCAGCAACAAGATGATGTTGTCTTTAAAAGCAGGCCCTGCTGACACAGCTTTGGCTGAGAACAGCTACAGCCTGCAAAGAAGCCAAGGTTTGCTTCACCTTCTCCAGGCTTGGCCTGCTCTTCTCCCTCGCCTGCCTTTCCTCTGGCCTGGGCCTGGCCTTCTCCTGGCCTCTTCTCCTTGGTTGTTCCAGAGGCAAGTTTTCCCTCTGCCTAACAAACAGGATCCAGTCAGACCAAGAGCATGGAGAATCCTTCCAAAGGGAGCTAGCTAGGAATGCATGGACAAGCTCCCAGCACTTGCTGCCTTTGCTCTTATAGTTATAGTTTCATAGTTTCATAGTTTCATTCAGGGTTGGAAGGGACCACAAGGATCATCTAGTTCCAACCCCCCTGCCATGGGCAGGGACACCCCACACTAGATCAGGCTGGACAGAGCCTCATCCAGCCTGGGCTTAAACACCCCCAGGGACGGGGCCTCGACCACCTCCCTGGACAACCCATTCCAGGGTTTCACCACTCTCATGGTGAAGAACCTCCTCCTCACATCTAGCCTGAATCTCCCCACCTCCAGCTTCATTCCATTCCCCCTAGTCCTATCACTACCTGAGATCCTGAGAAGTCCTTCCCCAGCCTTCCTGTAGGCCCCCTTCAGGTACTGGAAGGCCACAATGAGGTCACCTCGGAGCCTTCTCTTCTGCAGACTGAACAGTCCCAACTCCTTCAGTCTGTCCTCACAGGAGAGGTGCTCCAGCCCTCTGATCATCCTCGTGGCCCTTCTCTGGACACGTTCCAGCACCTCCACATCCCTCTTGTAATAGGGGCTCCAGAACTGGACACAGTACTCCAGGTGGGGTCTCACCAGGGCTGAGTAGAGGGGGAGGATCACCTCCCTCGACCTGCTGGCCACACTTCTCCTGATGCAGCCCAGGATCTGATTGGCTTTGCGGGCTGCAAGTGCACACTGAGAGCTCATGTTGAGCTTTTTGTCCACCAGCACCCCCAAGTCTCTCTCCTCAGGGCTGCTTTCCAGCCAGTCACTGCCCAGCCTGTATTTGTGCCTGGGATTGCCTCGACCCAGATGCAGGACCCTGCACTTGCTCTTATTGAACTTCATGAGGTTGGCTTGTGCCCACCTCTCCAGCCTGTCAAGGTCCCTCTGGATGGCCTCCCTTCCCTCCAGCGTGTCTGCTGCACCACACAGCTTGGTGTCATCAGCAAACTTGCTGAGGGTGCACTCAATGCCACTGTCCATGTCCCCCACAAAGATGTTGAATAAGACAGGTCCCAGGACTGATCCCTGAGGGACTCCACTTGTCACTGGCCTCCACTGGGACATGGAGCCATTGACAGCCACTCTGCGTGCGGCCATCATTCCATTCCATTCCATTCCATTCCATTCCATTCCATTCCATTCCATTCCATTCCATTCCATTCCATTCCATTCTGCGCTGTCAGCAGAGCTCCAGAGCTTAGTCTCTGTCGCCGAGATCCACATCCTCTGACCCTGAGCACCCTGGGGGTGTTCAGCCTGGAGAGGAGGAGACTCCAGGGAGACCTTAGAGCAGCCTTGGAATACCTGAAGGCATTCTGCAGGATTGCTGCAGAGGGAGTTTTCTCCAGGGTGTCTGGAGTCAGGCCAAGGGGGAATGGTTTGAAGCTGAGGCAGAGCAGGGCTAGACTGGGGGTGAGGAAGTTCTTCAGCAGGAGGCTGGTGAGAGCCTGGAATGGGTTGTGCAGATTGGATGAGGCCCTGGGCAGCCAAGCCTAGCTGAAAGGTGTCCCTGCCCATGAGAGGGGGGGTTGGAGTAGACAATCCCTGAGGTCCCTTCCTACCTAAGCCATTCCAGGACTGTGAGCTGTGCTCAATGCCTCTGCTGTAAGAGCTTTCCTGTGTGGGGCTGAGGACAGAGCAGTTCAGCTTTCCAGCACCAGCAGCCAGATGCCTCTTTAAGGACAAGCACATGCTGGGGTGGGGACCCTCTGGCTCACAGGGACTGCCCTGCTGCTGGCTTCCTGGCACTGAGAGGTGTTTCCTGTCTCTTCTGCTGCCAAGAAACTTCAGCCCATAGGTTGCTGTCAGCCTCCTTGCTGTCAGTCCATCAATCAGAGGGAGCAGCAGGACACAGCTGGGCCTGCAGCACAGGCCCTGAGCTCTGAGCTCTGGGCTCCAGTCCTCCCTCAGCAGCCCCTTGCCAGCCCCTGTCCCTCCCCTGCCCTCTGCTCACCTCACCAGGTGCAACAGACCAAGGCCCTGAGCCCAGCGTCCTGCAGCCCCACAGGTCACTCTTGGCACCGTGGCAACAGCATCCCTTCCTGCATGTGTCCTGGGTAGGGACAGCCATTTCCTATGGCAATAAACTGCTTCTGAGTCGGTGCCAGCCTCATGCCAGGGGCAGAGACCTGACAGTGGCTGTGGGGCAGCTTTGGAGGCCATGGGCAGGGATGTGGAGCTGTGTGAGGGCAACAAGGGGCTGCAGAGGGGGCTGAACAGGCTGCAGTGATGGGCCTGGGGCTGTCAAGGCCTGCAGCAGGCTGCCCAGGGCAGTGCATTGCTTAGAAATGGAAATGTGTGAGTAAAAGTAAAGAAATCCAAATGAAAGAGGAGTCCTGTGTCTAATTCCTGTGTGGGGACAGGCTGAGGCAGTTGGGGCTCTTCAGCCTGGAGAAGAAAAGGCTCCAGGGAGACCTCAGAGCAGCCTTCCAGTGCCTGAAGGGCTGCAGGAGAGCTGGGGAGGGACTTGTGCCAAGAGCTGGGAGTGCCAGGATGAGGGACAATGGCTTTGAGCTGGGAGAGAGGAGATTGAGAGTGGAGATGAGGAAGAAATTGTTGAGAGTGAGGCTGGGGAGACACTGGCACAGGTCGCCCAGGGAGGCTGTGGCTGCCTCCTCCTTGGAGGTGGTGAAGGCCAGGCTGGATGAGGCCTTGAGAAACCTGGCCTGATGGGAGGTGTCCCTGCCCATGGCACGGGCTTGGAACTGGATGATCCTTGAGGTCCCTTCCACCCCTGACAACTCAATGATTCTATGATTCTAAGGGCTTTGGAGCTCTGCTAAGATCATTTTCACTGCTGCTCTTCACGGTCCCTTCTGTGTCCTGGCTTGCCTTGGGCACTGTGAGTGCTGCTTTCAGCAGCAAGGATCCTGCTCTGAGCACAGCATCCAGCACCTCATGGTCGTAGCCAGATGCTGAAGGTTCCTTTGCAGTAACATTGATCAATCACAGCATCACAGAATTAACCAGGTTGGAAAAGACCTTCAAGATCATCAAGTCCAACCTATCACCCAACCCTAACAAATCAACGAGACCATGGCACCAAGGGCCTCATCCAGGCTCTTCTTGAACACCTCCAGGGCTGGGGACTCCACCACCTCCCTGGGCAGCACATCCCAGTGGCCAATCTCTCTGTGAAGAATTTCTTCCTCGCATCCAGCCTAAACTGCAAAACTGTTTTGCAATCACAGAATTGTTGGGGTTGGAGGGGACCTCAAGGATCAGCCAGTTCCAACCCTGCCTCGGTCCGGAGACACAGTTCTTTTAAACATTCCCCTGTTGTGAAATTAGAGGCACAAAGGAGGCCAAAATATCAACAGCTAGACTATTTATTACATAAATAAAGTGGTCATAAGAAGGGAAGAGGGAGAAAAGAGAGAGGGAGAGAGAGAAGAGAGAGAGAAGAGGAAAGGAATTCTATTACCACACCCCTCACCCCCCCCAAGACAGTTTGAGTCTGTGGAGGAAAGGTGCTGCAGGAGATGTTGGGTTGGTACAGGAACAGTGCTGAGGCTCTGGCTGGAGAAGAGCTGTGGTCCTCTGGGCAGCCTGGGTCTGTGGAGAAAGGCTGCTGAGGCTCTGGCTGGAGAAGAGCTGTGGTCCTCTGGGCAGCCTGGGTCTGTAGAGAAAGGCTGCTGAGGCTCTGGCTGGAGAAGAGCTGTGGTCCTCTGGGCAGCCTGGGTCTGTGGAGAAAGGCTGCTGAGGCTCTGGCTGGAGAAGAGCTGTGGTCCTCTGGGCAGCCTGGGTCTGTAGAGAAAGGCTGCTGAGGCTCTGGCTGGAGAAGAGCTGTGGTCCTCTGGGCAGCCTCTCTTCTCCGGAGCAGCATTGTCCCGGCTTTCCCTTCTCAGCGGCATGCTCTGTCTCCTCTGTTTTCCTTCATCTCCGTTTTTCTCCCCACAAGCCAGTAGTGGCTCCAGTCTTTCATACAGCTTTTAGTCCTTAGGTATGTGTCCAAGCATTGTCCCTCAGGAATTCCAGGGGCAGGAAATCATCCTTAGGTAAATGTCCAGGTATCGTTCCCCTGGAAATCCTTCTGTGCATTTCTCTGTGTTTGGGCAAGAGATCTGGATGGGGGTGGGGTGGCCTCCGCCTCCTCCTCCTCCTCATCCAGACAAGCCCCCACACTCCTTACACATCAGGAAACAGGTGGTGAATCCATTGTGTCACCCTTCCCAGGGGACTTGATGGGTGGAGATTCTCTTGCCCTAAAGGCATGATGGCTGGGTCCTTGGGTCCATTGCTGTAGTCCAGTGTTATCACGATGCAATCACAAGCTGATCTGCAGCCAGGATTGGTCTTTGCATCTTCCTTCCAGTGGCTCTGCCCAACACATATCAGCAATTGTCTGGGCAAGCAGCAAGTGATTTTACCTTTGTTGAGTCACACCAAGAGAGACAAACTTTTAGACTCTCACAAACCCCCTGCTGTGGGCAGGGACACCTCCCAATGGATCAAGTTGCTCACAGCCACATTCAGTGTGGCCTTAGAATCTCCCAGGGGTGAGGCTTCCACCACCTCCCTGGGCAAACAGTTCATGTGTCTCACCACCCTCATGGGCAAGAATTTCTTCCAAACATCCAATCTGAATCTACCCATTTCTATTTTTTTCCATCTCCCCTCTTCCCCCCCAGTCCTATCATTACCTGACACACCCCAAAAGTCCCTCACCTGCCCCATTTTCCCCCTTTTTCCCCTCAAATCCCACAGCACCTGGGCTCTGTTGGAGTCTCCTCCCACCCCAGGTGTGGCCACTTGGCCCTCCCCACCCACTGCCCTATTTAATCCCCCCCAGGAAAGGCAGGAGTCCTAAGCTGAGCCCATCTGGGCTGAGGATCCTCCTCTGATCTCTGGTGAGTGCCCTTGGTGCACACTGGGGGGTGGTGACAACAGAGGCTGGGGGGCCTGGTGGCCCCCTGGTTGTGAGGGCAGTGTTTGATGACTACTCCAATATCCTCCCTGGGTGCTGGCTGTGTCTCCTCCCTGGGGCTGAGCTCCTCTCGTGGTGTTTTTGCTGGTGAGGGTCTTGCCCCTGGCTCTTGGATGGTGCAGGGATGGTGGTGGTGGAGCAGGAGCTGTTCACTCCGATGATATTATGCTAGTTACACTGGCTTTGCCTGGAGGCCCCTTGAGTCTCCTTTCATCATTCAATAAAGGTCTGTGTTGTGCCTCTCTTACAGGCTGCTCTCCCCCTCCCCAGTTCTTCCTTTCAGAATTAAGGAAGGAAATGAGGTGGGGAGAAGCAATGAAGCTCATCTGGGAATTGCATGGCCTTCTGTGGACTCTCCCCTGCAGGTCTCTGTCTCTCCTGAACTGGGGAGCCCTGAACTGGACACAGGATTCCAGGTGTGACTTCACCAGGACAGAGCAGAGGGGGGAAAGGACCTCCCTAGCCCTGCTGGCCACACTTTTCTTGATGCACTCCAGGATACCATTGGCTCCCTTGGCCACAGGGGCACACTGCTGTCCCATGAAGAACTTGTCCACCAGCACTCCGAAGTCTTTCTCCATGGAGCTGCTTTCCAACAGGCAGCCCCAAACCTGTCCTGGTGCCTGCTATTGTTCCTCCCCAGATGCAGGACTTCCTTACTGGACTCCATGAGGTTTGCTTTCACCTGGCTCTCAGCCTGTTCAGGTCTGGTTGGATGGCTGCACAGCCTGAGGGAGAGTCAGCCAACCCCCCAGCCTTGTGTCATCAGCAAAGGCTTATTCAGGAATGTGGCCTGTCTGGCACAGGGGATTTCCGTTACGGAGTGAGATTCCTACTCCAGCTCAGGGTTAAAACTTCTTTCCCCTACTGAAAACTTAGCTTCCCAGATAATTTGTGTTAATGTTTACAGTATTGCCCTCTTCCAAATGGTTTGTCCTGTGTCTTATCTCTTCTGGGCATTACAGGATCACCAAGGTTGGAAGAGATCTCAAAGATCATCAAGTCCATCACCAACACCATGAAGTGTTCAGCACCTTCTCACTGAATGCCAAGGAAGAAGTGACCCTCAGGAGAGCTCTGAAGGGGATTCCTCAAAAGAAAGGAGAAGATCATAGAATCACTCAGGGTGGGAAGGGACCACAAGGATCATCTAGTTCCAACCCCTCTGCCATGGGCAGGGACACCCCACACTAGGTCAGGCTGGCCCGAGGCGCTGGAGCTGGACTCTTGCAGCCTGGCTGCAGGCACATCTGTGAGCTCTGCTGAGGGGGGGAAAGGAGGCTGAGTAAACACACCAGAGGGGAGGGCTCTGAAGCCAAAACAACTGCCATGAAATTCTCTCCATTGTGTCTCACTGCACACAGAAGCCTGGATGATGAAGCCCTGAATTCCAGAGCAGGGGCACCTGGAACAGGGCCTGTGAGGAAGAGGAGAAACTACTGCAAACCATAATGATCAAACAGTAGAGGAGAGCAGGCACCACGGAAACATCAGAAGTCCTGGCCATTGTTTTGGAGGGGAAAGTTTTGTAGGAGTCCCTGTTTGTGCTGGACAGCAGAGTTTGCTTTGAACAATGCAGGGCCTTCTGCAGAGCAGGCAGAATCCTCTCAGCTCACCACTGGGAGCTGCTTTTGATTTGCTTGGAAAAATAGATTGATGTCTTTGTGAAACCTCTGCACGTGGAAAAGGCTCTGATGGCTTTGTGCCTTCCTCTGACACTGGTTGTGCTGTTCCCATTTAGAATCCAACAAGGCCAAGCTTAGAGTCTTGCACCTGGGAAAGAACAACCTCATGGACCAGGATAGGTTGGGGACTGACCTGCTGGAGAGCAGCACAGAGGGGAGGGACCTGGGGGCCTGGTGCACAGAAGGATGCCCTTGAGCCAGCAAGGTGCCCTGGGGGCCAAGAAGGCCAAGGGCATCCCTGGGGTGGATCATCCCTGTGGTGAGTAGGTTGAGAGAGGTTCCTCTCCCTCTCTACTCAGTCCTGGTGAAGCCACATCTGGAATAGTGTGTCCAGTTCTGGGCCCCTCAGGTCAAGAAGGACTTCAGGGAACTGTTGAGAGAGTCCAGCACAGAGCTGCTGCAGGCAGTGGAACATCTCCCTGTGAGGACAGCTGAGGGTGTTGGGGTTTGTTTTGAGCAAGAGGGGACATGGGCCCCAGGAACACCTGTGCAATTCAGGCCTTGAAGAATTCTCTGTTGATAATATAGCAGTGGAGTAGGAGGTGTGGGAAAGTGCTGATTGCTTGGTATGCTGAAGTCCAGCTGCCCCTGAGAAGGGAGGCAAGCAAGATAAGGAGGAGGTGAGATCTGGGAAAAAGAGCAATTAGACTGAGCAGAAGTTGTGAAAACAATGATGTAACCTTCTAGAGAGAAACCAATAGTATGTGTTAAATTAGAATAGAATTAACTATGCATAAGATAAGACTATAAATAATGAAGTGTGGAACAATGAAGTTGGATGATTACTGTCACTCATATTGAGTGCTGTTGTCCCTGTCTCCCTTCTTGTCACAGCTCCCAGCCAGTGAAGCTCTTAAGGTGAAGACTTCAGCAGCCAGGAGCCCAGCCCAAGCTCCCAGCCCTGCTTCCACCTTCTCCCTTGGTGTGGGAGCTCTTCTTCGTCCCTTGCTTTGTGTCCGTTCCCCCTCAGCACTGGAACGCCCGCTCCCGTCCGCGGCGCCGCTCTCCCCCGCTCCCGCTCCCGTCCGCGGCGCCGCTCTCCCCCGCTCCCGCTCCCGTCCGCGGCGCCGCTCTCCCCCGCTCCCGCTCCCGTCCGCGGCGCCGCTCTCCCCCGCTCCCGCTCCCGTCCGCGGCGCCGCTCTCCCCCGCTCCCGTCCGCGGCGCCGCTCTCTCCCGCTCCCGTCCGCGGCGCCGCTCTCCCCCGCTCCCGCTCCCGTCCGCGGCGCCGCTCTCCCCCGCTCCCGCTCCCGTCCGCGGCGCCGCTCTCCCCCGCTCCCGCTCCCGTCCGCGGCGCCGCTCTCCCCCGCTCCCGTCCGCGGCGCCGCTCTCTCCCGCTCCCGTCCGCGGCGCCGCTCTCTCCCGCTCCCGTCCGCGGCGCCGCTCTCTCCCGCTCCCGTCCGCGGCGCCGCTCTGCCCCGCTCCCGTCCGCGGCGCCGCTCTGCCCCGCTCCCGTCCGCGGCGCCGCTCTGCCCCGCTCCCGTCCGCGGCGCCGCTCTGCCCCGCTCCCGCTCCCGTCCGCGGCGCCGCTCTGCCCCGCTCCCGCTCCCGTCCGCGGCGCCGCTCTGCCCCGCTCCCGCTCCCGTCCGCGGCGCCGCTCTGCCCCGCTCCCGCTCCCTTCCGCGGCGCCGCTCTGCCCCGCTCCCGCTCCCTTCCGCGGCGCCGCTCTGCCCCGCTCCCGCTCCCGTCCGCGGCGCCGCTCTCCCCCGCTCCCGTCCGCGGCGCCGCTCTCCCCCGCTCCCGTCCGCGGCGCCGCTCTCCCCCGCTCCCGCCCGCGGCGCCGCTCTCCCCCGCTCCCGCCCGCGGCGCCGCTCTCCCCCGCTCCCGTCCGCGGCGCCGCTCTCCCCCGCTCCCGTCCGCGGCGCCGCTCTCCCCCGCTCCCGTCCGCGGCGCCGCTCTCCCCCGCTCCCGCCCGCGGCGCCGCTCTCCCCCGCTCCCGCCCGCGGCGCCGCTCTCCCCCGCTCCCGCCCGCGGCGCCGCTCTCCCCCGCTCCCGCCCGCGGCGCCGCTCTCCCCCGCTCCCGCCCGCGGCGCCGCTCTCCCCCGCTCCCGCTCCCGTCCGCGGCGCCGCTCTCCCCCGCTCCCGCTCCCGTCCGCGGCGCCGCTCTCCCCCGCTCCCGCTCCCGTCCGCGGCGCCGCTCTCCCCCCGCTCCCGCTCCCGTCCGCGGCGCCGCTCTCCCCCGCTCCCGTCCGCGGCGCCGCTCTCCCCCGCTCCCGTCCGCGGCGCCGCTCTCTCCCGCTCCCGCTCCCGTCCGCGGCGCCGCTCTCCCCCGCTCCCGCTCCCGTCCGCGGCGCCGCTCTCCCCCGCTCCCGCTCCCGTCCGCGGCGCCGCTCTCCCCCGCTCCCGCTCCCGTCCGCGGCGCCGCTCTCCCCCGCTCCCGCTCCCGTCCGCGGCGCCGCTCTCCCCCGCTCCCGCTCCCGTCCGCGGCGCCGCTCTCCCCCGGCCCCAGCCCCTTTTGCGGCTCGGTTCCCCTTACCCCACTTCGCGGTTCCCATCCCTTTCCCCTCCCCTCTGCGGCCCGGCTCCCCCCTCTTTCTGTTGTTCACTACAGATTTGGGTTTGGGTTTGGGCTCTTCAGACCTCCTCTGGCTGCCTCTTGACCCCCTTGGGGGACCCTGCGGCTGGGGCTCCCTCGGGGGGCGCCTGGGCCAGGCCCTTCCTCCCGGGATGGGCTCCAGTCTGCCTCCCCCCTCTCTGCCATCATCGCAGGGGCTCTGGGGCTCTTGTTCTTAGCCTCTGTGGATCAGGCAGCCCCACTCAGCTTCACAGGGGGAAGGTGGAACCAAAGGGCTCTCTTCTTTATTCCCCAAGCTCCACTCCCTCACCTTGGTGTTTATCTGCAGCTGTGGCATGAACTGAGGCCACTCTGCTTCCCTTTTCCTACAGCCATTGAGGCTGGAAAAGACTTCTGAGCCCATGGAGTCCAACCATCACCAACAGAGCATGTCCCCAAGAGCCATGGCCACACATTTCCTGAGCCCCTCCAGGCGTGGGGACTCCACCACCTCCCTGGGCAGCCTCTTCCACTGCCTGACCACTCTAGCTGTAAGACATTCTTCCTAGTATCCAAGCTAAACCTTGCCTAGCACAGCTTGAGCCCATGACCTCTTGTCCTGTCATCAGTTCCTGGGGAGAAGAGGCCTCCTTTCAGCTAGCTCTAGAGAGGGAAAAGTTGTCCTCTCAGCATCCTCCTCTTCAATAGCTTCTGCCTTGTGCAGGAATCTTCCAGCCCCAGCTAGAGCAGGAGCAGAGAATCCAGCTCAGGTCACCCAGGAACACATCCAGACAGGGCTGGAAAGGCTCCAGGGAAGGAGACTCCACAACCTCTCTGGGCAGCCTGCTCCAGGGCTCGGGGACCCTCACAGTCAAGAAGTTCTTCCTCCTCTTGAGGTGGAGCCTCCTGTGCTGCAGTTTCCATCCACTGCCCCTTGCCCTATCCCAGGGCACAGTGAGCAGAGCCTGGCCCTGTCCCTGTCCCTTCCTTCCTGACCCTCAGCCCTCAGCTATTGACAGACATTGATCAGATCCCCCTCAGCCTTCTCCTCTCCAGACTGCACAGCCCCAGGGCTCTCAGCCTCTCCTCCTCAGGCACTGCTGCAGTCCCTTCAGCATCCTTGGAGCCCTCCCTTGGACTCTCTCCAGCAGATCCCTGTCCCTCCTGAGCTGGGGAGCCCAGAGCTGGCTGCAATATTCCAGGGGAGGTCTCAGCAGGGCAGAGCAGAGGGGAAGGAGAACCTCCCTGACTCTGCTGGCCACACTCCTCTGAATGCCCCCCAGGACCCCCTTGGCCTTCTTGGCCCCCAGGGCACACTGCTGTCCCATGCAGAGCTTGTTGCCCACCAGCACTCCCAGGTCCTGTTTCAAGCTCTTCAAGGATGTGCTGCCTGTGGGAGCCTGGATGCTGCTCCTGCTTCCTGGGAGGAGCTCAGGCAATGAAATATTCTCTTAACTCCTTTTGCTCCCCTCTTCCAAACCATTTCACCTTGTGCCTTGCACTGAGCCCTCTGATAACCTCTCCAACTGCCAGCCACACAAGGTGAGTTTCTCACATCAGCCTTCATGCTACCTGTGCTTGCAGACAGGGCAAGATCCAACTCAGAGTCCTCAGGGAAAGGGAAAACCAAACCAAGGTTCTTGTGAGCCCTTCAGAATGCCAAATCATTTATTGCTCAGGGGTTAACCACCTGGGTTTCACAAATCATTTGGAACTCTTAGGAGTTGCTGCAGTCAGAACTAGGGGCTGGGGGTGGCTGACACCCCTCAGGCTGTGCTGTCATCCAGTGAGAGCTGGAAGAGCTGAGGGCTGGCTGCAGGCAACCCTCCTGGAGTTCAACAAGGACAAGGGCAGGGTCCTGCATCTGGGGAGGAGTAACAGCAGGCACCAGGACAGGTTAGGAGCTGCCCTGCTGGAGAGCAGCTCTGTGGAGTCTTAGTGGACAAGTTCTGCATGGGACAGCAATGTGCCCTGGTGGCCAAGAGAGCCAATGGGGTCCTGGGGTGCAGCAAGGGAAGTGTGGCCAGCAGGGCTGGGCAGGTTCTGCTCCCCCTCTGCTCTGCCCTGCTGAGACCACAGCTGCAATCCTGGGTCCAGTTCTGGGCTCCCCAGCTCCAGAGAGACAGAGAGCTGCTGGGGACAGTCCAAGGGAGAGCCAGGAGGATGCTTAGGGGACTTGAGCACCTCCCCTGGGAAGAGAGGCTGAGAGCCCTGGGGCTATTTAGTCTGGAGAAGAGAAGGCTGAGAGGGATCTGATCAATGTCTATCGATAGCTGACATTAGCTGGGGGGCAAGGGGAGGGGGCCAAGCTCTTGTGGGTGGTGCACAGCAATCAGCCAAGGAACAGTGGAGACAAACTGGAAGAGAGAAGGTTTCAGCTCAACAGGAGGAGAAACTTCTTGGGTGTGAGGCTGCTGGAGCCCTGGAGCAGGCTGCCCAGAGGGGTTGTGGAGTCTCCTGCTCTGGAGCCTTCCCAAGCCCTGCATCCTGGATGCATTCCTGTGCAGACTGCCCTGGGTGCTGCTGCTCTGGCAGCCACTCACTCCTAGATCTATGACTACTGTGTTCACAGGTGAATGTATTGCAGCACAGGTGTGAGCACATGCAGGCACAGTCTCCTCTCTTCAGGCCATTCACATCCTGGGCTGCATCAAAAGAAGAGTGCCCAGCAGATGGAAGGAGGTGAGAGTGCCACTCTGCTCTGCTGAGACCTCACCTGGAGTACTGTGTCCAGACCTGGGGCACTCAGTGTAAGAAGAAGATCAACCTGAGGCAGCAGGTCTGGAGCACAGCCCTGTGAGGAGAGGCTGAGGGAGCTGGGGTTGCTTAGCCTGGAGAAGAGGAGGCTCAGGGGAGACCTTCTTGCTCTCTACAGCTGCCTGAAGGGAGGTTGTAGCCAGGTGGGGGTTGGGCTCTTCTCCCAGGCACCCAGCACCAGAACAAGAGCACACAGTCTCAAGCTGTGCCAGGGGAGGTTTAGGCTGGAGGTGAGGAGAAAGTTCTTCCCAGCAAGAGAGATTGGCCCTGGGGATGTGCTGCCCAGGGAGATGGTGGAGTCCCCATCCCTGGAGGTGTTCAAGAGGGGATTGGATGTGGCACCTGGAGCCAGGGTTGAGTTGTCTGGAGGTGCTGGTTGGACTTGATGCTCTCTGAGGTCTTTTCCAACCTGGTTGATTCTATGATTTAAGGATTGTGCCCCTGCCCTGGGCACTGCTGAGGCTACACCTTGAAGAATTTTGGGCTCCTTACTACAAGGAGGCCATTGGAGTGCTGCAGCATGTCCAGGGAAGGGCAATAAAGCTGGGGAAGGGTCTGGAGGACAAGGCTGGGGAGGAGCAGCTGAGCAAAGTAGGGCTGCTCTATGGGGGCGACGGAGATTGGAATCAATACGGCTGACCAATATGATCGAGTATTGTTCCTTTATTGTTCCAGTGTTGCAGGCCTGTAGTGCAAGTATAGCTCAGTAAAGTAAAGTGTAGAAGAAGAAGAGACAGGAAAGGCAGAAATGCGTAGCAAGGCAACTGCTACAACTTATATAAACTCGGAGTGCCCTGTTGGCACAGCTCCATTGGTTCCCTATGAGTGACCACACATTGCACTATCACAGATTATTGGTCCAACTACAAATGACACAACAAGGTTGTTGATGCAGGTGCATGTCCTGTTGTCCCAAGATAACTGTCCATGTTTATAGCTACCAGTGTCTTGTTTTAGTTACATGCTGCAGGCACAGCACTGTTTTGCTCCACTGCTAGCTGGCTCTGCATTTCTGCCAAGCATGGCCTACCACCATGTCAGGCTCTAGGCCTGCACTGCCAGATTGCTCATACTGCTCATCACTGGCATTGCCACAACACTCTGCCACTGTGACACTCTGCCACAGTGACATTCTGCATTGTGACACTCTTTCACTGTGAGTCTCTGCAATATGTCACTCTGGCACTGTGACACTCTGCATTGTGACACTCTGCACTCTGACACTCTGGCATTGTCACACTCTGGAATTGTGACACTCTATACAGCGACACTCTGGCACTGTGACACTCTGCATTGTGACACTCTGCACTCTGACACTCTGGCATTGTCACACTCTGGAATTGTGACACTCTATACAGCAACACTCTGGCACTGTGACACTCTGCTCTATGATACTCTGCATTGTGACACTCAGCCACTGTGACGCTCTGCCACTGTGACATTGTGCATTGTGCCACTCCCCATTTTGACACTGTGGCACTGTGACACTGCACAGTGACACTCTGCATTGTGACACTCTGCATTGTGAAACTCTGGCACTGTGACATTCTGCATGGTGACGCTCTGGCATTCTGGCACACTGGCATTGTGATACTCTGGCAGTGTGACATTCTGGCATTGTGACATCTTACACTGTGACACTCTGGCTCTGTGACGCACTGGCATTGTGACACTCTGCAATGTGACACTGGCATTGTGATATTGTGGCACTGTGAAACTCTGTCATTGTCACTCTCTGGTACTATGACACTCTGGCACTGTGTCGCTCGGGCATTGTGGCCCTCTGCACAGTGACAGTCTGGCACTGTGACACTGCATTGTGACAATCTGGCAACGTAACACTCTGCATTGTGACAGTGTGGCACTTCGACACTGCACTGTTGGACTCTGGCACTGTTTCACTATGGCATTGTGACACTGCACTGTGACACTCTGGGATTGTCACACTCTGCATTGTGATACTCTGCACAGTGACACTGCACTCTGACACTCTGTCATTGTGACCCCCTGCATTGGGACAGTGTTGCATTATGACACTGTGGCACTGTGATACGCTGCCCTCTGACACTCTGCACTGTGACACTCTGGCCCTGTGACATTCTCCAATGTAACACTCTGGCTTTGTGACTGTCTGGCATTGTGACACTCTTCACAGTGACACTCTGGCATTGTGAGACTCTGCACTATGATAATCTGCGTTGTGACACTCTGGCACTGTGACGCTCTGAGCAGTGTACTGCACTGTGACACTCTGCATTGTGACCCTCTGGCACCCTGACACTATGGCAGTTTTACACTTCACTGTGACACTCTGGCACTGGGACACTCTGCACTGTGACACTGACACTGTGACATTCTGCATTGTGACCCTCTGGCACTGTGACACTATGGCATTGTGACATTGCACTGTGACACTCTGGCATTGTGACCCTCTGGAATTGTGATACTCTGCATTGTGACACTCTGCAATGTGACACTCTGGCATTGTGACATTGTGGCACTGTGAAACTCTGTCATTGTCACTCTCTGGTGCTGTGACACTCTGGCACTGTGTCACTCTGGCATTGTTACACTCTGCATTGTGACACTCTGGCACAGTAATACTATGGCGTTGTGACACTGCACTGTGACACTCTGGCACTGTGACACTTCATTGTGACACTCTGGCATTGTGACACTCTGGTACTGTGACACTCTGGTACTGTGACACTGCACAGTGACACTCTGCATTGTGACACTCTGCACTGTGACACTCTACATTGTGACACTCTGGCACTGTGACACTCTGCATTGTGACACTCTGCCACTGTGACAGTGTGCTTTGTGGCACTCTGGAAGCGTGACGCTGTGCTACTGTCATGGTGTGCATTGTGACACTCAGGAATTGTAACACTCTAGCACTGTGACACTCTGGCATTCTGACTCTCTGCACTGTGACACTCTGCACAGTGACACTCTGGCATTGTCACACTCTGCACTGTGGCACTCTGGCATTGTGACAGTCTTGCATTGTGACACTGCACTGCGACAGTGCATTGTGACACTCTGGCACTGAGACACTCTAGACAATGGCACTCTGCATTGTGACACTCTGGTATTGTGACGCTCTGCATTGTGACACTCTGCAGTGTGACAATCTGGCACTCTGACACTCTGGTATTGTGACACTCTGCAGAGTCTCTCCTCCTCTGCTGGAGGAGGGAAACACAGACATGGCCATGCTTCCAGGTTGAGCCCTTCCAGTCTGGCTCTGCAAGGAGGGCCACAGATGCTCTGTCTCTGAGACGTGATGTTAACAGGTGTTGCAATGTCTGATCTGCATGGAAAGTTGGAAAAGAGTTTGGCTGATTTTTTCCTCCAAGGGTAGAATTAGGGAGAGGACAAGTATGATCGAAGTGGTTTTGAGGAAACTGATGAAAGGGTTTGGGTGGACAGAGGAGGTTGTTTGGTTTGGGGCATGCATTTAGGAGCTTGATTGATGAGAGCAGATGGAGATTGTGGCAGGAAACATCATTTATCTGTTCTAGAGAGAGATGGTTTAGAGAGTGGATGTGCTGAGAGGGGTGCTGAGAGGTGTATGCAGAGTTCTGATTGTGAATCCTGCAGGCTTGGAGTCTGCTGACAGGAGCTTGGGTTTAGACACTGTAGGAGTAAGGGCAGGACAAACAAGACATGGGCTTGAGCTTGGAGAGAGAGGAGGCAAAAGGCATCAGGGAAAGGGACTCCCAAGACATGCCGAGGGCAGTGTGTCAGAGGGGCTGGTCACCAGGTGCAGGCCTATCTCCCTTTTATCCCTCCCCTGGCAGCAGCAGAAGCTGTTGGCTGCAGGAGCAACATGTGTCACTGCTGGAGGAGACCACAGCACAGGCACTGCAGGTGTGCTGAGCAGCAGCTTTTTCTCCTTCCCATGGCAGTGGCTGTGCCCCTGGCAGAGTAATTTCTGGCAGCTCTGCTCTCGTGGGGCTCTGGCTGGGACCTGTGGCCTTTGGAGTCTCTCTCACACACGCAGCAGGATGGGTCTCAGCATGCGCCTCGCCTATCTCATCCTGGCTGCCTTCCTGAAGCAACCACAGGCTAAGCACTGCCTTGCACTGCAAGCATGGTTCCTCTTCTGCCCAGGGCAGCCTCATCCCCTCAGCAGAGCTCTGCAGGAGCTGCTCTGCACTTATGGGCTAGGCTTGGGAAGCCTCAGCTCACACAGGTGGTTTTGCAGCTGCTTTCTCAAGGGGCTGGTCCTGATGGAACAGCAGAGCTCAGGTGCAGAAGCAGCAGCTCCTCTCCTGACCTTCTCAGCCCTCTTGCCTTCCTGTCCTCTTGCCAAGTGTCCACCTCTCTCAGCCCCTCTCTGCTGCTCTGTCTGGGCCCAGTGTTTCACAGCCATGGCACTGCAGAAGCTCTTTTGCCTCTCAGCACTGCACATTTTCTCACCTTGCAGCCCAAACACAGAGGGCTTTGGAGCGCTGAGGCAGAGACATGAAAGCTCTCTCATGCCACTGACATTCTGATGTTGTCCCAGTCCCTCTCCTGGCTGGCACATGTCATTCAGCAGGCCCTGGCTGTCCATTTTTCCTGCAGGTCTGCAGGGCAGGGATTCCTTTTCCCTCCCTTCCACAACTTCATAGCTATCCCAGAGAAGAATGAATGAGGAAAAGTGTAAAGGATCCTCCAGGAGCTCCAAGAGCTGTTACAGGCTGTTCCCTGGAGACTCTGGGCAGCAGAAGTGACAGGAGGGAAGAATAGAATAGAATAAACCAGGTTGGAAGAGACCTTCAAGATCATCGCGTCCAACCTATCACCCAACACCACCTAACCAACTAACCCATGTAACCAAGCACCCCATCAAGTCTCCTCCTGAACACCTCCAATGATGGCGACTCCACCACCTCCCCAGGCAGCCCATTCCAATGGGCAATCACTCTCTCTGTGTAAAACTTCCTCCTGACCTCCAGCCTGAACTTCCCCTGGTGCAGCCTGAGACTGTGTCCTCTTGTTCTGGTGCTGGCTGCCTGGGAGAAGAGACCAACCTCTGCCCGTTTACAACCCCCCTTCAGGTAGTTGAAGAGAGCAATAAGGTCACCCCGAGTCTCCTCCTCTCCAGGCTAAGCAGCCCCAGCCCCCTCAGTCTCTCCTCATAGGGCTTGTGTTCCAAGCCCCTCACTAACTTCGTTGCCCTTCTCTGGACTCATTCCAGCAAGTCAACCTCCTTCCTAAACTGAGGGGCCCAGAACTGGACACAGTACTCGAGGTGTGGCCTAACCAGTGCAGTGTACAGGGGCAGAATGACCTCCCTGCTCCTGCTGGCCACACTGTTCCTGATGCAGGCCAGGATGCCCTTGGCCCTCTTGGCTGCCTGGGCACACTGCAGGCTCATGTTCATCCTACCATCAACCAGCACCCCCAGGTCCCTCTCTGCCTGGCTGCTCTCCAGCCACTCTGACCCCAGCCTGTAGCACTGCATGGGGTTGTTGTGGCCAATGTGCAGAACCCGGCACTTGGATGCGTTAAATCTCATGCCGTTGGACTCTGCCCATCTGTCCAGCCTGTCGAGGTCTCTCTGCAGAGCCTCTCTACCCTCTAGCAGATCAACTCCTGTCCCCAGCTTGGTGTCATCAGCAAATTTACTGATGATAGACTCAATGCCCTCATCCAGATCATCAATAAAGATGTTAAAGAGGATGGGGCCCAGCACTGATCCCTGGGGGACTCCACTACTCACTGGCCGCCAGCTGGATGTGGCACCATTCACCACCACTCTCTGGGTTCGGCCATCCAGCCAGTTCCTAGCCCAGCTCAGAGTGCCGCTGTCCAAGCCATGGGCTGACAGCTTGGCCAGGAGTTTGCTATGGGGGACGGTGTCAAAGGCCTTGCTGAGGTCCAGGTAAACTACATCCACAGGCCTCCCCACATCCACCAGGCGAGTCACCTGATCATAGAAGGAGATCAGGTTGGTCAGGCAGGACCTGCCCTTCCTAAATCCATGCTGGCTGGGCCTGATCCCTTGGCCATCCTCTAAGTGCTGTGTTAATGCACTCAGGATGACCTGTTCCATGATCTTGCCTGGCACTGAGGTCAGGCTGACAGGCCTGTAATTCCCTGGCTCATCCAACCGGCCCTTCTTATGGATGGGCACCACGTTGGCCAGCTTCCAGTCCTCTGGGACCTCTCCAGTGAGCCAGGACTGCTGAAAAATGATGGAGAGCGGCTTGGCCAGCTCCTCTGACAGCTCCCTCAGCACCCTAGGATGGATCCCATCTGGTCCCATGGACTTGTGGGGATCCAGGCGGCTGAGCAGATCACCAACTACCCCATTTTGGAACAGTGGAAAACTATGCTGCTCCCTGGCTCCTTCTGCCAGCTCTGGAGGCCAGCTGTCTGGAAGACATTCTGTCCTTCTAGCAAAAATTGAGGCAAAGAAGGTGTTAAGTATCTCTGCCTTTTCCTCATCCCTTATCACAACGTTCCCCTCCGTGTCCACCAAGGAGTGGAGGTTGTCTCTGCCCTTCCTCTTGCTATTAATGTATTTATAGAAGGACTTTTTGTTGTCCTTCACAGCAGAGGCCAGACTAAGCTCCAAATGCGCTTTTGCCTCCCTAATTTTCTTCCTGCAAGACCTAGCAACATCCTTAAATTTTTCACGGGTTGCCTCCCCTCTCTTCCAAAGGTGATACACCCTCTTTTTTTCCCTCAGTTCCATTAAAAGTTCTTTAACCATCCAGGCTGGCCATCTGCCCCAGCGGCTCATCTTCTGGCACATTGGCACAGCCTGTCCCTGAGCCTTCAACAGTTCCTCCTTGAAGTAGGACCAGCTCTCCTGGACCCCTTTGTTTTTAAGGGCTTTATCCCAAGGAACCCTCTGAATTAGTTCCTTGAGTAGCCTGAAGTCCGCCCTCCGGAAATCCAGAGTGGAGGTCTTCTTGGTACCCCTCTTAGCTTGACCAAATAATGAGAATTCAATTATCTCGTGGTCACTGGCCCCTAAGCACCCTCCAACCACCACATCACCCACCAACCCTTCCCTATTGGTGAAGAGGAGGTCAAGCATAGCCTTGCCCCTGGTAGGCTCTCGGAGCACCTGGGATAAGAAGCTGTCCTCCATGCTTTCTAAGAACCTCCTAGATTGCCACTTCTCTGCTATGTTAAGATCCCAGCAGATATCAGGCAAGTTGAAGTCACCCATGAGAACAAGGTCAGGCGATCTTGAGACAGCCTTAAGCTGCCTATAGAATGACTCATCAACATCCTCCTCCTGGTTGGGTGGTCTATAACAGGCTCCAACCAGGATGTCAGCCCTGTTGGCCTTCCCTCTAATTCTTACCCACAGGCACTCAACCCTATCGTCCCTAATCTCCATCTCAATGGCATCTAGTGCCTCCCTGACGTACAGGGCCACCCCTCCACCCCTTCTTCCTTGCCTGTCTCTCCTGAAGAGCCTGTAGCCATCAATTGCAGCACTCCAGTCATGTGAGTCATCCCACCACGTCTCTGTGATGGCAACTACATCATAACTTTCCTGCTGCAGCAAGGCTTCCAGCTCCTCTTGTTTGTTGCCTATGCTTCGTGCATTAGTGTACATGCACTTCAGCCGGGCTGCTGGTTTCACCTCTGGCTCTGGCTTATCACCCCCAGACTCCAGCCTGGGGGGACTGGTTTCAGCCCCTTCCCCCTTCGAAACTAGTTTAAAGCCCTATCTATGAGACCTGCCAATTCCCTCCCCAGAATCTTTTTCCCTTTGAGGGATAGGCCATTCTCGTACACTCTGATCTTACCCCTCCTCTGGGACAGATGTGCTCCATCTGTTGCCAGCTGGCCTGGTGCAGCAGAAAGTTTTTCAAGATCAAAAAACCCAACATTCTTTTGCCTGCACCAGCCTCTAAGCCACTTGTTGACTTCAGCTGCTGACCTGTTCCTTATGGTATTCCCACCTGCAACTAAGGGTATAGACGAAAAAATTATTTGTGCCCCTGATCCCTCAACCAGATCTCCCAGGGCCCTGAAGTCATCTTTGATAGCCCTGGGAGTTCTGGTTGCAACATCATCATTCCCTAACTGCATAACTATCAAGGGATAATAGTCAGAGGGCTGCACCATACCAGGCAGTCTTCTGGTAACATCTCCAACCATGGCTCCTGGAAGGCAACAAACCTCCCTGTGAGTAGGGTCTGGCCGACATATGGGGCCCTCTGTTCCCCTCAGGAGGGAATTGCCAGTAACAATAACCCTCCTCTTTTTTTTAAGGGAGCTAGTCCTGATGCCGGGGGAAGGCTGTTTAAGCTTAGGCTGTTTCACCTTAGGTCGTTTCACCTTAGGCTGTTTTGCCACAGGGAAAACGCCAGATGGCGTGCCCTCCGATATCAGAATCACCTCACCCTCAACCTCCAATGCCCCGTACTTGTTTTCCAAGGGCAGTGGGGGGGGTGAGGGGGGGCAAGGAGGTTTAACCTTGCATCTTTTGATAGGAACCTGCATCCATTCCCCTCTTCTTTTTGGATAACTGGCCTCTGCTGGGGGGGCCTGCAGAGCCTGGTTACTCAGGTTCGTCACCCTTCTGCAATTGCATACATCTCTAAATCTAGCAACCTTATCCTTCAGTCCAGCCACCAGGCTAAGCAGACAGTCAATCTGCTCACACCTAAAGCAGGAGCCGTCCCCTCTACCCTGCATCTCAAGTGCCAGGTTCCAGCACTGTCTGCAGCTAGATGCCTGCACACCTACCTCTTGCTTATGACACCTACCTATCTGCTTATATTCCCCCTCAGTCTGAGTCGAGACTGGGTGAAAGTTCAGCTCTCTCTGGGGTATCACTGTGGGAGGGAATTAGCATTCCTGTGCTGTGGGAGCCTCCTCCTCTGACACTTTCCATCTCCCCTTGTTCTGCATATCAGAATCTTTCCCTCCACAGTCTCTATCATTTGCTCTCTTCCAGGCACCATGGGGCAGGTCACTGTCACCCAGCAAGAAGGACAAGTCACAGTGAAGCAGAGAGACACCTTCCACACCAAATGCACATACCAGTCACCTAACTTTGATGCCTTGTTCTGGTACCAGCAGAAGAAAGGCCAAGCTCCCCAGCTGCTCTCGTACCAGGCAGCAGCTGGCCCCAAGCACAGCAGCCATCTGACCACGCGGCTGAACACCACGGGGAAATACAGCCTGCTGCAGCTGGAGGAAGTGGAGGTCTCTGACAGTGCCTTGTACCTCTGTGCTGTGAGTGACAGCCTGGTGCAGGAGCTTGCTTGGCTGTGTAAGAAACTGTGTGAGGGGCAGGAGAGCCCTGGTGTGTGGCCTGGCTAACTCCTCTCAACATCAACCTGTGAGAGACCTCAGTGATTCCGAGAAGGACAAGAAACTCAGTCAGTTTCTCATATTATGCTTTTGTTACAGCACTGGATACAGGGGGGTCCTTCCCAAAGCCTGTGTGTCTCCAGAGGGTTCAGTGCAGGCTTCTATGCAAAAAGTTCTCCACCTCAAATGCCAGAGGAGTGCTGATGTTGCACAGTGTGACTGATTGAGGCTGTGCCTTTAAGAAAGGGACAGTGCTGGAACACTCTGGCTGAATGTTTTGGAATAATAACGAAAACAATCAGATATTCTAAACCAATTTCATTGGTAGATTGGTAGAACGCAACTTTAAATTTTAGTTCAGTTGGAATTTTTCTCAGTTTCTCTCTGTCCTGCTTTTCCAGCCTGTCTGCTTCTGAGCAGCCGGAGTTTGACCTTGGATACCAGAGAAGCACTAATCCTGCATATGCTTTGAGGCCTAACAAAACTTCATCCTTACTAATTACCTTTTCTCTCTCTCTAAGCCCTTTTTGGGAAAAATGAGAGGTAGGGGGATAGAGGGGGGTATAGAGGGTGAACCCTCCTCTGTCCAGAGGAGGGAGTTTTGTTCCTGTATTTTTCTTTGCTGTATATTTCTGTATATATATTGTAAATACTGTATATAGTGTATATATATAACCTGCATTTAATTTTTGATTGTAAATATAGCATTCCTTTTGCTTTTCTGACTGAGTTAGCTGTGGTTTTTTTCCTCTTTGCGGGGGAGGGAGAGCTAGGCCTTCTCTCAACCCACCACATTTATTGGCCGCCCAGCTCGGGGCTTGGGGATAATTAGCTTGATTTATTGCTTGCTTGAGTCGGACTAGCAAAATGAAGGTGTTTTGGATTTTAGAGCGTCTGTTCTTTTCAGTTTTCGGGGTCCTGATCTACAAAAATTGTTTGGGTTTGCTTCTCAATCAAATAGGGAAATATTTAATGCAAAATTATATTTATGGTTTAAATACAAAAGTCAGCTTTTCTCTGATTGCTGCCTGGCATTCTTTTGGCTTACGAGATACAGAAATGTGACTTCGAGCACTCTACTGATTGAGATAAGGGAGTTTAAGATTCCAGTAGGTGAAAGAGTAATTTTAAGTGATGGCTGGGATCCAAAGCTGATTTTTTCGACGTGTGTAATCCTGCTATCGGTGATAACTAATGTGTGCTTGTTAGTAGCTTTGTACCGGGAGAGAAAGGTATCTAAGCCCTGTTTCATTATAAAGCGTAGATCAAAAAGAAAGAAGCACAACTCTGGCTCTGCTCCAGAGACTTCTAGTGATGAGGAGAGTGGAGAATCTGTATCAGTTAAAGCTAAAAAGTCTATCAGAAAGGCTGCTTTGAACGGTGCTGTTGCTGATTCTGGCAAGCACCCAGGGGCTGCGGCAGGTCCTAACATGGTGGCTCCCACGTCCTCAGCAGCCACCATTAATGAGGCAAAGTCATTTCCTCCTCCTCCCCTACAGCAGGACCAGGAACATCCTCCACAGCAGCTGGCCTGTCTCAAAACCTGTCAGCTTCTGTTAAGGCAGCTGTAAATTCAAACACAGATCCAATTAAGCGAGTAGCAGTTTTAACAACAAGGAGCGGAAAGGCCTAAGCTGATCCAGGAGCTGATGGGGGAGGACAGCAAGGTACTTCTGCTGGGGAGGAAGAGAAATTTGTCTTAAATGTATAGCTCAGTTATTGAGATCATCAGAGGATCAAGATGCAGCTTTTGGTAGGACAGCAGCTAGTGGTGGTGTTTCTCAGCTTAAAGAGATCCTTGAGAGAGTGACAGAAAGATTATTTGGACAACAAGTAGAGGAAGAGGAGGCAAAGGAGGAAGGAGATGACCTTCAGGGATGTTCTTCCCCTCATGAAGAGCTTAGAAACGCGCACAAGGATTACATCAGAGCAGATAAGGAGCCAGTTCTAGCTTGGCTAGGTAGATGTTATGATACAGGTGCTCCAGCTCTAATAGTTGGAGACAAGTCAGCAGCTCAGCTAGGAACTCTCTCGAAGGATAATGGAATAGATAGACATCTAGGCAAGGCTCTTGGTAAGGTTAATCTGTGGATACGCCTTTTAATGGCAGTTTTCCTGAGATACCCTTCCCGAGATGATCTTCCATGGAATCCTAAACCCTGGATTACCATAGGTGAGGGAATTAAGCACCTGAGAGAATTTGCTGTTAGAGAGATACTCTATGGTGAACATGAAACTCTGAATCCTGATGACATTCATGTAGGAACTGGTCTTGCTAAAAAGCTCATGAAGCTTGCTCAAACAATGCCAGAGTGTCAGAGTGGAAGAGTGTCACAACGCAAGAGTGTCAGTGCAGTGTGTCACAGTGTCAGTGCATCGCAAAGCCACAGTGACACAGGGCCAGAGAGTCACAGTACTAGAGTGTCACAGTGCAGAGTGTCACAATACCAGTCTCACAATGCCACAGTGTCACCGAGGCAGAGTCACAACAACAGAGTGTCACACTGCAGAGTGCCACCATTCCAGAGTATCACAATGCAGAGTGTCTCAATGCCAGAGTGTCAAAATGCCAGACTGTCACAACGCAGAATGTCTCAGTGCCAGAGTGTCACAGTGCAGAGGGTCACAATGCAGAGTGGCTCATCGTGAGAGTAGCACAATGCAGAGTGTCACAAGGCCAGAGTGTCACAATGCAGTGTATCACAGTGCAGTGTCACAATACCAGTCTCACAATGCCAGAGTGCCACAGTGGCAGAGTCACAATAACAGAGTGTCACAGTACAGACTGCTGCAATTCCAGAGTATAACAATTCAGAGTGTCACAATGCCAGAGTGACACTGTGGCAGAATTTCACAGTGCCCGAGTGCCAAAATGCCAGAGTGTTACAGTGCGGAGAGTCACAAACCCAGAGTGTCACACGACCAGAGTGTCAAAGTGCCCGATTGTCACAGTGCAGAGTGTCAGAATGCCAGAGTGTAACAGTGCAGAGAGTCACAGTGCAGTGTCACAATCCCACAGAGTCACAATACCACCGTGTCACCCAGGAGAGTGTCACAATGCCAGAGAGAGAGTCACTGTGCCAGAGTGTCACAATTCAGAGTGTCACAATAGAGAGTGTCACAATGCAGTGTCACAATGCAGACTGTCACAGTGCCAGAGTGTCACAATGCAGAATGTCACTGTGCCAGAGTGTCACAATTCAGAGTGTCACAATACAGAGTGTCACAATGCAGAGTGCCACAATACAGACTGTCAGAGTGGCAGAGTGTCACAGCGACAGAGTGTCACAATGCAGAGTGTCACAATGCAGTGTCACAATGCAGAGTGTCACAGTGCCATAGTCACAATGCAGAGTGTCATAATGCCAGTGTCACAGTGCCAGATTGTCACAGTGCCAGAGTGTCACAAAGCAGAGTGTCACAATGCAGAGAGTCACAGTGTCACAGTGTCACATTGCCAGATTGTCACAGTGCCAGAGTGTCACAATGCAGAGAGTCGCAATGCAATGTCACAGTGCCAGAGTTTCACAATGCAGAGAGCCACTGTGCCAGAGCGCCACAATGCAGAGAGTCGCAATGCAATGTCACAGTGCCAGAGTTTCACAATGCAGAGTGCCACTGTGCCAGAGTGTCACAATGCAGAGAGTCGCAATGCTATGTCACAGTGCCAGAGTGTCACAATGCAGACTCTCACAATGCAGAGTGTCACAGTGCCACAGTGTCACAGTGCTAGAGTGTCACAGTGCCAGAGTCACAATGCAGAGTGTCACAATGCAGTGTGTTACAGTGCCAGAGTGTCACAATGCAGAACGTCACTGTGCCAGTGTCACACGGCACAGTGTCACAATGCCAGAGTTTCACAGTGCCAGAGTGTCACAGAGCAGAGTGTCACAGTGCGAGAGTGTCACAACGCAGAATGTCACTGTGCCAGAGTGTCACAATGCAGAGTGTCACAGTACCAGAGTGTCACAATGCAGAGTGTCACAGTGCCAGAGCGTCACAATGCAGAACGGCACGGTGCCAGAGTGACACAATGCAGAGTGTCACAGTGCCAGAGTGCCACAATGCAGAGTGTCACAATGCAGTGTCACAATGCAGAGTGTCACAGTGCCATAGTCACAATGCAGAGTGTCATAATGCCAAAGTGTCACAGTGCCAGAGTGTCACAATGCAGAACGTCACTGTGCCAGTGTCACACAGCACAGTGTCACAATGCCAGAGTTTCACAGTGCGAGAGTGTCACAAAGCAGAATGTCACTGTGCCAGAGTGTCACAATGCAGAGTGTCACAGTACCAGAGTGTCACAATTCAGAGTGTCACAATACAGAGTGACACAATGCAGTGTCACAATGCAGACTAGTCACAGTGCCAGAGTGTCACAGCGCCAGAGTGTCACAATGCAGAGTGTCACAATGCAGTGTCACAATGCAGAGTGTCACAGTGCCATAGTCACAATGCAGAGTGCCATAATGCCAAAGTGTTACAGTGCCAGATTGTCACAATGCAGAACGGCACGGTGCCAGAGTGACACAATGCAGAGTGTCACAGTGCCAGAGTGTCACAATGCAGAATGTCACTGTGCCAGAGTGTCACAATTCAGAGTGTCACAATAGAGAGTGTCACAATGCAGAGTGTCACAGTGCCACAGTGTCACAATGCAGAGTGTCACAATGCAGAGAGTCACAGTGTCACAGTGTCACATTGCCAGATTGTCACAGTGCCAGAGTGTCACAACGCAGAGTGTCACAATGCAGAGTGCCACAGTGCCAGAGTGTCACAATGCAGAGAGTCGCAATGCAATTTCACAGTGCCAGAGTGTCACAATGCAGACTCTCACAGTGCCAGAGTGTCACAGTGCCAGTGTCACAGTGCTAGCGTGTCACAATGCCAGTGTCACAATGCAGAGTGCCACTATGCCAGTGTCACAATGCAGAGAGTCGCAATGCAATGTCACAGTGCCAGAGTTTCACAATGCAGAGTGCCACTGTGCCAGAGTGTCACAATGCAGAGAGTCGCAATGCTATGTCATAGTGCCAGAGTGTCACAATGCAGACTCTCACAATGCAGAGTGTCACAGTGCCACAGTGTCACAGTGCTAGAGTGTCACAATGCCAGAGTCACAATGCAGAGTGTCACAATCCAGTGTGTTACAGGGCCAGAGTGTCACAATGCCAGACTCTCACAGTGCCAGAGTGTCACAATGCAGAGTGTCACAGTGCCAGAGTGTCACAATGCAGACTCTCACAGTGCCAGAGTGTCACAGTGCCAGTGTCACAGTGCTAGAGTGTCACAATGCCAGTGTCACAATGCAGAGTGCCACTGTGCCAGTGTCACAATGCAGGGAGTCGCAATGCAATGTCACAGTGCCAGAGTTTCACAATGCAGAGTGCCACTGTGCCAGAGTGTCACAATGCAGAGAGTCGCAATGCTATGTCACAGTGCCAGAGTGTCACAATGCAGAGTGTCACAATGCAGAGTGTCACAGTGTCACAGTGTCACATTGCCAGATTGTCACAATGCCAGAGTCACAATGCAGAGTGTCACAATACAGTGTGTTACAGTGCCAGAGTGTCACAATGCAGAATGTCACTGTGCCAGAGTGTCACAATTCAGAGTGTCACAATACAGAGTGTCACAATGCAGAGTGTCACAATGCCAACGTGTCACTGTGCCAGAGTGTCACAATGCAGAACGTCACTGTGCGAGTGTCACACGGCACAGTGTCACAATGCCAGAGTTTCACAGTGCCACAGTGTCACAGCGCAGAGTGTCACAGTGCCAGAGTGTCACAATGCAGAACGGCACGGTGCCAGAGTGACACAATGCAGAGTGTCACAGTGCCAGAGTTCCACAATGCCAGAGTGTCACAGTGTCAGAGTGTCACAGGGCCAGAGTGTCACACTGCAGAATGTCACAATGCCAGAGTGTCACGTTCCCAGAGTGTCACAATGCAGAGTGCCACTGTGCCAGAGTGTCACAATGCAGAGAGTCGCAATGCTATGTCACAGTGCCAGAGTGTCACAATGCAGAGTGTCACAATGCAGAGTGTCACAGTGTCACAGTGTCACATTGCCAGATTGTCACAATGCCAGAGTCACAATGCAGAGTGTCACAATGCAGTGTGTTACAGTGCCAGAGTGTCACAATGCAGAATGTCACTGTGCCAGAGTGTCACAATTCAGAGTGTCACAATAGAGAGTGTCACAATGCAGAGTGTCACAATGCCAACGTGTCACTGTGCCAGAGTGTCACAATGCAGAACGTCACTGTGCGAGTGTCACACGGCACAGTGTCACAATGCCAGAGTTTCACAGTGCCACAGTGTCACAGCGCAGAGTGTCACAGTGCCAGAGTGTCACAATGCAGAACGGCACGGTGCCAGAGTGACACAATGCATAGCGTCACAGTGCCAGAGTTCCACAATGCCAGAGTGTCACAGTGTCAGAGTGTCACAGGGCCAGAGTGTCACACTGCAGAATGTCACAATGCCAGAGTGTCACGTTCCCAGAGTGTCACAATGCAGAGTGCCACTGTGCCAGAGTGTCACAAAGCCAGAGTGTCACAATGCAAACTGTCATAGTGCAGAGTGCCGCACTGCCAGTGTGTCACGATTCCGGGATTCACAATGCCAGAGTGTCACAATGCTAAGTGTCACAGTCGAGTGTACAACAGTTGCAGAGTGTCACAATGCCATAGTGGCACAGTGTAGAGTGTCACAGTACAGTGTAACTAATCAAAGTGTCACACTGCAGAGAGCCACAGTGCCAGAGTGTCATGATACCAGAGTGTCATAGTACCAGACTGTCAGAGTGTCGCAATACCAGTTTCAAAATGCCAGAGTGCCAAACTGCAGAGTGTCACAGTGCCAGAGTGTCACAATGCCAGAGTGTCCCAGTGCAGAGTGTCACAGTGCCAGAGTGTCAAAATGCCAGTGTGTCGTAGTGCTGGAGTGTCACAATGCCAGAGTGTCACAATTGCAGCGTGTCTCAGTGGCAGAGTGTTACAATGTCAGACTGTCAAAGTGCAGAGTGTCACAATGCCACAGTTTCACAATGCCAGAGTGTCACATTGCAGAGTGTCACAATGCCAGTGTGACAATGCCACAGTGTCACAGGGCACAGTGTCACAATGAAAGCGTAACAATGCAAAGTGTCACAATGTAGAGATTCACAGTGCCCGAGTGAGAAAATTCAGAGGCTCACAGTGCAGAGTGTCACAGTACAGTGTCACGATGCCAGACTCGCAAAGTGCCAGAGTGTCACAATGCATAGTGTCACAGTGCCAGAGTGCCACAATGCAAGTGTCACAATGCAAGTGTCACAATGCCAGTTTCACAATGCCAGAGTGTCACAGTGCAGAGTGCCACAGTGCAGAGTGTCACAGGGCAGAGTGTCACAAAGGAGAGTACCGCAATGCCAGAGTCACAACGCCAGAGTGTCACAATGTCAGTTTCAAAATGCCAGAGTGTCACTGTGCAGAGTGTCGCAGTGCCAGAGTGTCAAGATCCCTTCGTGTCATAGTGCTGGAGTGTCAAATGCCAGAGCGTCACGATGCCAGGCTGTCACAATGCAGAGTGTCACAGTGCAGAGTGTCCCAGTGCCAGAGTGTCACGATGCTGAGTGTCACAGTGCAGAGGGTCACAGTGCAGAGTGTCACAGTGCCAGTGTCACAGTGCCAGTGTAACAATGCCAGAGAGTCACAGTGCAGAGTGTCACAAAGAAAGTGTCAAAATGCCAGAGTGTCACAATACCAGACTGTCAAAGTGGCAGAGTGTCACAATTCCAGAGTGTCACAGTGCCAGAATGTAATAGTGCCAGAGTGTCACAATGCAGACGGTCACAGTGCCAGAGTGTCACACTGCCAGAGTGCCGCAGTGCCAGAGTGCCACAATGCAGACTTTCACAGCATCAGAGTGTCACAGTCCCAGTGTCACAATGCCAGAGTGTCACAATGCGGAATGCCACACTGCCAGAGTGCCACAATGTAGAGTGTCAGAGTTCCAGAGCGTCACAATGCCAGAGAGCCATAATGCTACAGTGTCACAGTGCCAGAGTGTCACAATGCAGAACGTCACTGTGCCATGGTGTCACACTGCAGAGTGTCAGAATGCCAGAGTGTCACAATGCAGAGTGTCACTGTGCCAGAGTGTCACAATGCAGAGTGTCACAATGCAGTGTCCCAATGCAGACTGTCGCACTGCAGAGTGTCACAGTGCCAGAGTGTCACAATGCAGAGTGCCACTGTGCCAGAGCGTCACAAAGCAGAGTGTCACAGTGCCAGAGTGTCACAATGCAGAACGTCACTGTGCCAGTGTCACAATGCAGAGTGTCACTGTGCCAGAGTGTCACAATGCAGAGTGTCACAGTGCCAGAGTGTCACAGTGCCAGAGTATCACAATACCAGAGTGTCACAGTGCAGAGTGTCACAATGTCGGAGTGTCACGGTCCCAGAGTGTCACAATGCCAAAGTGTCACAGTGCCAGAGTGTCACAATGCAGAACGTCACTGTGCCAGTGTCACACAGCACAGTGTCACAATGCCAGAGTTTCACAGTGCCAGAGTGTCACAGCGCAGAGTGTCACAGTGTGAGAGTGTCAAAACGCAGAATGTCACTGTGCCAGAGTGTCACAATGCAGAGTGTCACAGTGACAGAGCGTCACAATGCAGAACGGCACGGTGCCAGAGTGACACAATGCAGAGTGTCACAGTGCCAGAGTGCCACAATGCCAGAGTGTCACAATCCAGAGTGTCACAATGTAGAATGTCACAGTGCCAGAGTGTCACAATGCAGAGAGTGACAGTGCCAGAGTGTCACAATGCAGAGTGTCACAATGCCAGAACGGCACGGTGCCAGAGTGCCACAATGCAGAGTGTCACAGTGCCAGAGTGCCACAATGCCAGAGTGTTACAATCCAGAGTGTCAAAATGTATAATGTCAAAGTGCCAGAGTGTCACAATGCAGAGTGTCACACTGCAGAATGTCACAATGCCAGTGTCACGGTCTCCGACTATCACAATGCAGAGTGCCACAGTGCCAGAGTGTCACAATGCAGACTCTCACAATGCAGAGTGTTACAGTGCCACAGTGTCACAGTGCTAGAGTGTCACAATGCCAGAGTCACAATGCAGAGTGTCACAATGCAGTGTGTTACAGTGCCAGAGTGTCACAATGCCAGACTCTCACAGTGCCAGAGTGTCACAATGCAGAATGTCACTGTGCCAGTGTCACAATTCTGAGTGTCACAATAGAGAGTGTCCCAATGCAGACTGTCACAGCGGCAGAGTGTCACAATGCAGTGTCACAATGCAGAGTGTCACAGTCCCATAGTCACAATGGAGAGTGTCACAATGCCAAAGTGTCACAGTGCCAGAGTGTCACAATGCAGAACGTCACTGTGCCAGTGTCACACGGCACAGAGTCACAATGCCAGAGTTTCACAGTGCCAGAGTGTCACAGCGCAGAGTGTCACAGTACCACAGTGTCACAGTGCCAGATTGTCACAGTGCCAGAGTGTCACAATGCAGAGTGTCACAATAGAGAGAGTAACAGTGTCACAGTGTCACATTGCCAGATTGTCACAGTGCCAGAGCGACACAATGCAGAGTGTCACAGTGCCAGAGTGCCACAATGCCAGAGTGTCACAATCCAGGATGTCAAAATGTAGAATGTCAAAGTGCCAGAGTGTCACATTGTAGAGTGTCACACTGCAGAATGTCACAATGCCAGTGTCACGGTCTCAGACTATCACAATGACAGAATGTCACAGTGCCAGTGTGTCACAATGCAGATAGACACAATGCCAGAGTGTCACAGTGCCAGTGTGTCACAATGCAGAGTGTCACAATGCAGACTGTCACTGTGCCACAGTGTCACAATGACAGAGTGTCACAGTGCCAGAATGTCACATTGCCAGAGTGTCACAATGCAGAGTGCCACTGTGCCACAGTGTCACAATGCCAGAGTTTCACAGTGCCAGAGTGTCACAGCGCAGAGTGTCACAGTACCACAGTGTCACAGTGCCAGATTGTCACAGTGCCAGAGTGTCACAATGCAGAGTGTCACAATAGAGAGAGTAACAGTGTCACAGTGTCACATTGCCAGATTGTCACAGTACCAGAGTGTCACAATGCAGAGTGTCACAGTGCCAGAGTGCCACAATGACAGAGTGTCACAGTGACAGAGTGTCACAGGGCCAGAGTGTCACACTGCAGACTGTCACAATACCAGAGTGTCACGTTCCCAGAGCATCACAATGCCAGAATGTCACAGTGCCAGAGTGTAACAAAGCACACTTTCAAAGTGCCAGAGTGTCACAGTGCCAGTGTCACAGTGCCAGAGTGTCACAATGCAGAGTGTCACAATGCAGTGTGTCACAGTACCACAGTGTCACAGTGCCAGATTGCCACAGTGCCAGAGTGTCACAATGCAGATTGTCACAATGCAGAGAGTCACAGTGTCACAGTGTCACAGTGCCAGAGAGTCACAATGCAGAGTGTCACAATGCAGAGTGTCACAGTGCCAGAGTGTCGCAATGTAGAGTGCCACTGTGCCAGAGCGTCACAATGCAGAGAGTCGCAATGCAGAGTGTCACAGTACCACAGTGTCACAGTGCCAGATTGTCACAGTGCCAGAGTGTCACAATGCAGAGTGTCACAATGTAGAGAGTCGCAATGCAATGTCACAGTGCCAGAGTGTCACAGTGCCAGTGTCACAGTGCTAGATTGTCACAATGCCAGTGTCACAATGCAGAGTGCCACTGTGCCAGTGTCACAATGCAGAGAGTCGCAATGCAATGTCACAGTGCCAGAGTTTCACAATGCAGAGTGCCACTGTGCCAGAGTGTCACAACGCAGAGAGTCGCAATGCTATGTCACAGTGCCAGAGTGTCACAATGCAGACTCTCACAATGCAGAGTGTTACAGTGCCACAGTGTCACAGTGCTAGATTGTCACAATGCCAGAGTCACAATGCAGAGTGTCACAATGCAGTGTGTTACAGTGCCAGAGTGTCACAATGCCAGACTCTCACAGTGCCAGAGTGTCACAATGCAGAATGTCACTGTGCCAGTGTCACAATTCTGAGTGTCACAATAGAGAGTGTCACAATGCAGAGTGTCCCAATGCAGACTGTCACAGTGCCAGAGTGTCACAATGCAGTGTCACAATGCAGAGTGTCACAGTGCCATAGTCACAATGCAGAGTGTCACAATGCCAGAGTGTCACAATGCAGAACGTCACTGTGCCAGTGTCACACGGCACAGAGTCACAATGCCAGAGTTTCACAGTGCCAGAGTGTCACAGCGCAGAGTGTCACAGTACCACAGTGTCACAGTGCCAGATTGTCACAGTGCCAGAGTGTCACAATGCAGAGTGTCACAATAGAGAGAGTAACAGTGTCACAGTGTCACATTGCCAGATTGTCACAGTGCCAGAGTGACACAATGCAGAGTGTCACAGTGCCAGAGTGCCACAATGCCAGAGTGTCACAATCCAGGATGTCAAAATGTAGAATGTCAAAGTGCCAGAGTGTCACAATGTAGAGTGTCACACTGCAGAATGTCACAATGCCAGTGTCACGGTCTCAGACTATCACAATGAGAGAATGTCACAGTGCCAGTGTGTCACAATGCAGATAGACACAATGCCAGAGTGTCACAGTGCCAGTGTGTCACAATGCAGAGTGTCACAATGCAGACTGTCACTGTGCCACAGTGTCACAATGACAGAGTGTCACAGTGCCAGAATGTCACAATGCCAGAGTGTCACAATGCACAGTGCCACTGTGCCACAGTGTCACAATGCCAGAGTTTCACAGTGCCAGAGTGTCACAGCGCAGAGTGTCACAGTACTACAGTGTCACAGTGCCAGATTGTCACAGTGCCAGAGTGTCACAATGCAGAGTGTCACAATAGAGAGAGTAACAGTGTCACAGTGTCACATTGCCAGATTGTCACAGTGCCAGAGTGTCACAATGCAGAGTGTCACAGTACCAGAGTGTCACAATGCAGAGTGTCACAGTGCCAGAGTGCCACAATGACAGAGTGTCACAGTGACAGAGTGTCACAGGGCCAGAGTGTCACACTGCAGAATGTCACAATACCAGAGTGTCACGTTCCCAGAGCATCACAATGCCAGAATGTCACAGTGCCAGAGTGTAACAAAGCACACTTTCAAAGTGCCAGAGTGTCACAGTGCCAGTGTCACAGTGCCAGAGTGTCACAATGCAGAGTGTCACAACGCAGAGTGTCACAGTACCACAGTGTCACAGTGCCAGATTGCCACAGTGCCAGAGTGTCACAATGCAGATTGTCACAATGCAGAGAGTCACAGTGTCACAGTGTCACAGTGCCAGAGTGTCACAATGCAGAGTGTCACAATGCAGAGTGTCACAGTGCCAGAGTGTCGCAATGTAGAGTGCCACTGTGCCAGAGCGTCACAATGCAGAGAGTCGCAATGCAGAGTGTCACAGTACCACAGTGTCACAGTGCCAGATTGTCACAGTGCCAGAGTGTCACAATGCAGAGTGTCACAATGCAGAGAGTCGCAATGCAATGTCACAGTGCCAGAGTGTCACAGTGCCAGTGTCACAGTGCTAGATTGTCACAATGCCAGTGTCACAATGCAGAGTGCCACTGTGCCAGTGTCACAATGCAGAGAGTCGCAATGCAATGTCACAGTGCCAGAGTTTCACAATGCAGAGTGCCACTGTGCCAGAGTGTCAGAACGCAGAGAGTCGCAATGCTATGTCACAGTGCCAGAGTTTCACAATGCAGAGTGCCACTGTGCCAGAGTGTCACAATGCAGAGAGTCGCAATGCTATGTCACAGTGCCAGAGTGTCACAATGCAGACTCTCACAATGCAGAGTGTTACAGTGCCACAGTGTCACAGTGCTAGAGTGTCACAATGCCAGAGTCACAATGCAGAGTGTCACAATGCAGTGTGTTACAGTGCCAGAGTGTCACAATGCCAGACTCTCACAGTGCCAGAGTGTCACAATGCAGAATGTCACTGTGCCAGTGTCACAATTCTGAGTGTCACAATAGAGAGTGTCACAATGCAGAGTGTCCCAATGCAGACTGTCACAGTGCCAGAGTGTCACAATGCAGTGTCACAATGCAGAGTGTCACAGTCCCATAGTCACAATGCAGAGTGTCACAATGCCAGAGTGTCACAATGCAGAACGTCACTGTGCCAGTGTCACACGGTACAGAGTCACAATGCCAGAGTTTCACAGTGCCAGAGTGTCACAGCGCAGAGTGTCACAGTACCACAGTGTCACAGTGCCAGATTGTCACAGTGCCAGAGTGTCACAATGCAGAGTGTCACAATAGAGAGAGTAACAGTGTCACAGTGTCACATTGCCAGATTGTCACAGTGCCAGAGTGTCACAATGCAGAGTGTCACAGTACCAGAGTGTCACAATGCAGAGTGTCTCAATGCAGACTGTCACAGCGGCAGAGTGTCACAGCGCCAGAGTGTCACAATGCAGAGTGTCACAATGCAGTGTCACAATGCGGAGTGTCACAGTGCCATAGTCACAATGCAGAGTTTCATAATGCCAAAGTGTCACAGTGCCAGAGTGTCACAATGCAGAACGTCACTGTGCCAGTGTCACACGGCACAGTGTCACAATGCCAGAGTTTCACAGTGCCAGAGTGTCACAGCGCAGAGTGTCACAGTACCACAGTGTCACAGTGGCAGATTGTCACAGTGCCAGAGTGTCACAATGCAGAGTGTCACAATGCAGAGAGTCACAGTGTCACAGTGTCACATTGCCAGATTGTCACAGTGCCAGAGTGTCACAATGTAGAGTGTCACAGTGCCAGAGCGTCACAATGCGGAATGGCACGGTGCCAGAGTGACACAATGCAGAGTGTCACACTGCCAGAGTGCCACAATGCAGAGTGTCACACTGCAGAATGTCACAATGCCAGAGTGTCATGTTCCCAGAGTGTCACAATGCCAGAATATCACAGTGCCAGAGTGTCACAATGCACACTTTCAAAGTGCCAGAGTGTCACAGTGCCAGTGTCACTGTGCCAGAGTGTCACAATACAGAGTGTCACAATGCAGAGTGTCACAGTACCACAGTGTCACAATGCCAGATTGTCACAGTGCCAGAGTGTCACAATGAAATAGTGTCACAATGCAGAATGTCACAGTGCCACAGTGTCACAATGCCAGATTGTCACAGTGCCAGAGCATCACAATGCAGACTCTCACAGCGCCAGAGTGTCACAGTGCCAGTGTCACAGTGCCAGAGTGTCACAATGCCAGTGTCACAGTGCTAGAGTGTCACAATGCCAGTGTCACAATGCAGAGTGTCACAATGCAGAGTGTTGCAGTGCCACAGTGTCACAATGCCAGAGTCTCACAGTGCCATAGTGTCACAATGCAGAATGTCACAGTGCCAGAGTGTCACAATGCCAGAGTGCCACAGAGCCAGAGTGTCACAGCGCAGAGTGTCACTGTGCGAGAGTGTCAAAACGCAGAATGTCAGTGTGCCAGAGTGTCACAATGCAGAGTGTCACAGTGCCAGAGCGTCACAATGCAGAACGGCACGGTGCCAGAGTGACACAATGCAGAGTGTCACAGTGCCAGAGTGTCACAATGTAGAGTGTCACAATGCCAGAATGTCACAGTGCCAGGGTGTCACAATGCAGAGTGCCACTGTGCCAGTGTGTCACAATGCAGAGAGTCGCAATGCAATGTCACAGTGCCAGAGCGTCACAATGCAGACCGGCACAGTGCCAGAGCGTCACAATGCAGACCGGCACAGTGCCAGAGTGACACAATGCAGAGTGTCACAGTGCCAGAGTGTCACAGGGCCAGAGTGTCACAATGCCAGAATGTCACAGTGCCAGAGTGTCACAATGCAGAACGTCACTGTGCCAGTGTCACAATGCAGAGTGTCACTGTGCCAGATTGTCACAATGCAGAGTGTCACTGTGCCAGAGTGTCACAGTGCCAGAGTGTCACAATGCCAGAGTGTCACAGTACAGAGTGTCACAATGCCAGAATGTCACGTTCCCAGAGTGTCACAATGCCAGAATGTCACAGTGCCAGAGTGTAACAATTAAGAGTGCCACTGTGCCAGAGCGTCACAATGCAGAGTGTCACAGTGCCAGAGCGTCACAATGCAGAACGTCACTGTGCCAGTGTCACAATGCAGAGTGTCACTGTGCCAGATTGTCACAATGCAGAGTGTCACAATGCCAAAGTGTCACAGTGCCAGAGTGTCACAATGCAGAACGTCACTGTGCCAGTGTTACACGGCACAGTGTCACAATGCCCGAATTTCACAGCGCCAGAGTGTCACAGCACAGAGTGTCACAGTGTGAGAGTGTCAAAACGCAGAATGTCACAGTGCCAGAGCGTCAGAATTCAGAGTGTCACAATAGAGAGTGTCACAATGTAGAGTGTCACAATGCAGATTGTCACAGTGCCAGAGTGTCACAATGCAGTGTCACAATGCAGAGTGTAACAGTGCCAGAGTGTCACAATGCAGAGTGTCACAATGCAGAGAGTCACAGTGTCACAGTGTCACAGTGCCAGATTTTCACAGTGCCAGAGTGCCACAATGCAGAGTGTCACAATGCAGAGTGTCACAGTGCCAGAGTGTCACAACGCAGAGTGTCACAATGCAGAGTGTCACAGTGCTAGAGTGTCACAATGCCAGTGTCACAATGCAGAGTGCCACTGTGCCAGTGTCACAATGCAATGAGTCGCAATGCAATGTCACAGTGCCAGAGTTTCACAATGCAGAGTGCCACTGTGCCAGAGTGTCACAATGCAGAGAGTCACAGTGTCACAGTGTCACAGTGCCAGATTGTCACAGTGCCAGAGTGTCACAATGCAGAGTGTCACAATGCAGAGTGTCACAGTGCCAGAGTGTCACAAGGCAGAGTGTCACAATGCAGAGTGTAACAGTGCTAGAGTGTCACAGTGCTAGAGTGTCACAACGCAGAGTGTCACAATGCAGAGTGTCACAGTGCTAGATTGTCACAGTGCCAGAGTGTCACAATGCAGAGTGTCACAATGCAGAGTGTCACAGTGCCAGAGTGTCACAACGCAGAGTGTCACAATGCAGAGTGTCAAAATGCAGTGTGTTACAGTGCCAGAGTATCACAATGCCAGACTCTCACAGTGCCAGAGTGTCACAATGCATAATGTCACTGCGCCAGAGTGTCACAATTCAGAGTGTCAAAACAGAGAGTGTCACAATACAGAGTGTCACAATTCAGAGTGTCACAATGCAGATTGTCACAGTCCCAGAGTGTCACAATGCAGTGTCACAATGCAGAGTGTCACAGTGCGATAGTCACAATGCAGAGTGTCACAATGTCAAAGTGTCACAGTGCGAGAGTGTCAAAACGCAGAATGTCACTGTGACAGAGTGTCACAATGCAGAGTGTCACAGTACCAGAGTGTCACAATGCAGAGTGTCACAGTGCCAGAGTGTCACAATGAAGAATGTCACTGTGCCAGAGTGACACAATGCAGAGTGTCACAGTGCCAGAATGTCACAAAGCCAGAGTGTCACGTTCCCAGAGTGTCACAATGCAAGAATGTCACAGTGCCAGAGTGTAACAATGCACACTTTCAAAGTGCCAGAGTGCCACAGTGCCAATGTCACAGTGCCAGAGTGTCACAATGCAGTGTCACAAGGCAGAGTGTCACAGTGCCAGAGTGTCACAATGCAGAGTGTCACAATGCAGAGAGTCACAGTGTCACAGTGTCACATTGCCAGATTGTCACAGTGCCAGAGTATCACATGGCAGAGTGTCACAATGCAGAGAGTCACAGTGTCACAGTGCCAGATTTTCACAGCGCCAGAGTGCCACAATGCAGAGTGTCACAATGCAGTGTCACAGTGCCAGAGTGTCACAACGCAGAGTGTCACAATGCAGAGTGTCACAGTGCCAGAGTGTCACAATGCCAGTGTCACAATGCAGAGTGCCACTGTGGCAGTGTCACAATGCAGAGAGTCGCAATGCAATGTCACAGTGCCAGAGTGTCACAATGCAGACTCTCACAATGTAGAGTGTCACAGTGCCACAGTGCCACAGTGCTAGATTGTCACAATGCCAGAGTCTCAATGCAGAGTGTCACAATGCAGTGTGTTACAGTGCCAGAGTGTCACAATGCCAGACTCTCACAGTGCCAGTGTCACAATGCAGAATGTCACTGTGCCAGAGTGTCACAATTCAGAGTGTCACAATAGAGAGTGTCACAATGCAGAGTGTCACAATGCAGACTGTCACAGTGCCAGAGTGTCACAATGCAGTGTCACAATGCAGAGTGTCACAGTGCCATAGTCACAATGCAGAGTGTCACAATGCCAAAGTGTCACAGTGCCAGAGTGTCACAATGCAGAACGTCACTGTGCAGTGTCACACGGCACAGTGTCACAATGCCAGAGTTTCACAGTGCCAGAGTGTCACAGCGCAGAGTGTCACAGAACCACAGTCTCGCAGAGCCAGATTGTCACAGCGCCAGACTGTCACAATGCAGAGTGTCACAATGCAGAGAGTGACACTGTCACAGTGTAACATTGCCAGATTGTCACAGTGCCAGAGTGTCACAATGCAGAGTGTCACAATGCCAGAATGTCACAGTGCCAGAGTGTCACAATGCAGAGTGCCACTGTGCCAGAGTGTCACAATGCAGAGAGTCGCAATGCAATGTCACAGTGCCAGAGCGTCACAATGCAGAACGGCACGGTGCCAGAGTGACACAATGCAGAGTGTCACAGTGCCAGAGTGTCACAGGGCCAGAGTGTCACACTGTAGAATGTCACAATGCCAGAGTGTCACGTTCCCAGAGTGTCACAATGCCAGAATGTCACAGTGCCAGAGTGCAACAATGCACACTTTCAAAGTGCCAGTGTGTCACAGTGCCAGTGTCACAGTGCCAGAGTGTCACAATGCAGAGTGTCACAGTACCACAGTGTCACAGTGCCAGAGTGTCACAGTGCCAGTGTCACAATGCAGAGTGTCACAATGCAGAGAGTCACAGTGTCACAGTGTCACATTGCCAGATTGTCACAGTGCCAGAGTGTCACAATGCAGAGTGTCACAATGCAGAGTGTCACAGTGCCAGAGTTTCACAATGCAGAGTGTCACAATGCAGAGAGTCACAGTGTCACAGTGTCACAGTGCCAGATTGACACAGTGCCAGAGTGTCACAATGCAGAGTGCCACAATGCAGAGTGTCACAGTGCCAGAGTTTCACAATGCAGAGTTTCACAATGCAGAGAGTCACAGTGTCACAGTGTCACAGTGCCAGATTGTCACAGTGCCAGAGTGTCACAATGCAGAGTGTCACAATGCAGAGTGTCACAGTGCCAGAGTGTCACAATGCAGAGTGCCACAGGGCCAGAGTGTCACAATGCAGACTTTCACACTGCAGAATGTCACAATGCCAGAATGTCACGGTCCCAGAGTGTCAGAATGCCAGAATGTCACAGTGCCAGTGTGGCACAATGCAGGGAGACACAATGCAGAGTGTCACAGTGCCAGAGTGTCACAATGACAGAGTGACACAGTGCCAGAGTGTCACAATGCAGAGTGTCACTGTGCCAGTGTGTCACAATGCAGAGTGTCAAAATGCAGAGTGTCACAGTGCCAGAGTGTCACAATGCAGAGTGCCACTGTGCCAGAGTGTCACAATGCAGAGAGTCGCAATGCAATGTCACAGTGCCAGAGTGTCACAATGCAGACTCTCACAGTGCCAGAGTGTCACAATTCAGAGTGTCACAATAGAGAGTGTCACAATGCAGAGTGTCACAATGCAGACTGTAACAGTGCCAGAGTGTCACAAGGCAGTGTCACAATGCAGAGTGTCACAGTGCCATAGTCACAATGCAGAGTATCACAATACAAAAGTGTCACAGTGCAGTGTCACACTGCAGAACGTCACTGTGCCAGTGTCATACGGCACAGTGTCACAATGCCAGAGTTTCACAGTGCCAGAGTGTCACAGCGCAGAGTGTCACAGTGCGAGAGTGTCACAACGCAGAATGTCACTGTGCCAGAGTGTCACAATGCAGAGTGTCACAGTGCCAGATTGTCACAATGCAGAACGGCACGGTGCCAGAGTGACACAATGCAGAGTGTCACAGTGCCAGAGTGTCACAGGGCCAGAGTGTCACACTGCAGAATGTCACAATGCCAGAGTGTCACGTTCCCAGAGTGTCACAATGCCAGAATGTCACAGTGCCAGAGTGTCACAATGCAGAGTGTCACAATGCAGAGAGTCACAGTGTCACAGTGTCACATTGCCAGATTTTCACAGTGCCAGAGTGTCACAATGCAGAGTGTCACAATGCAGAGTGACACAGTGGCAGAGTGTCACAATGCAGAGTGCCACTGTGCCAGAGTGTCACAATGCAGAGAGTCGCAATGCAATGTCACAGTGCCAGAGTGTCACAATGCAGACTCTCACAGTGCCAGAGTGTCACAGTGCCAGTGTCACAGTGCTAGAGTGTCACAATGCCAGTGTCACAATGCAGAGTGCCACTGTGCCGGTGACACAATGCAGAGAGTCGCAATGCAATGTCACAGTGCCAGACTCTCACAATGCAGAGTGTCACAGTGCTAGAGTGTCACAATGCCAGAGTCACAATGCAGAGTGTCACAATGCAGTGAGTTACAGTGCCAGAGTGTCACAATGCCAGACTCTCACAGTGTCAGAGTGTCACAATGCAGAATGTCACTGTGCCAGAGTGTCACAATTCAGAGTGTCACAATACAGAGTATCACAATGCAGAGTGTCACAATGCAGATTGTCACAGTGCTAGAGTGTCGCAATGCAGTGTCACAATGCAGAGTGTCACAGTGCCATAGTTACAATGCGGAGTGTCACAATGCCAAAGTGTCACAGTGCGAGAGTGTCAAAATGCAGAATGTCACTGTGACAGAGTGTCACAATGCAGAGTGTCACAGTACCAGAGTGTCACAATGCAGAGTGTCACAGTGCCAGAGTGTCACAACGCAGAATGTCACTGTGCCAGAGTGACACAATGCAGAGTGTCACAGTGCCCGAGTGCCACAATGCCAGAGTGTCACAGTGCCAGAGTGTCACAGGGCCATAGTGTCACACTGCAGAATGTCACAATGCCAGAGTGTCACGTTCCCAGACTGTCACAATGCCAGAGTGTCACAGTGCCAGAGTGTCACAGTGCCATTTTGTAACAATGCACACTTTCAAAGTGCCAGAGTGCCACAGTGCCAGTGTCACAGTGCCAGAGTGTCACAATGCAGTGTCAGAAGGCAGAGTGTCACAGTGCCAGAGTGTCACAATGCAGAGTGTCACAATGCACAGAGTCACAGTGTCACAGTGTCACAGTGCCAGATTGTCACAGTGCCAGAGTGTCACATTGCAGAGTGTCACAATGCAGAGAGTCATAGTGTCACAGTACCAGATTTTCACAGTGCCAGAGCGCCACAATGCAGAGTGTCACAATGCAGAGTGTCACAATGCAGAGTGTCACAGTGCCAGAGTGTCACAATGCAGAGTGCCACTGTGCCAGAGTGTCACAATGCAGAGAGTCGCAATGCAATGTCACAGTGCCAGAGTGTCACAGTGCCAGTGTCACAGTGCTAGAGTGTCAAAAGCCAGTGTCACAATGCAGAGTGCCACTCTGCCGGTGTCACAATGCAGAGAGTCGCAATTGAATGTCACAGTGCCAGACTCTCACAATGCAGAGTGTCACAGTGCTAGAGTGTCACAATGCCAGAGTCACAATGTAGAGTATCACAATGCAGTGTGTTACAGTGCCAGAGTGTCACAATGCCAGACTCTCACAGTGCCAGAGTGTCCCAATGCAGAATGTCACTGTGCCAGAGTGTCACAATTCAGAGTGTCACAATAGAGAGTGTCACAATGTAGAGTGTCACAATGCAGATTGTCACAGTGCCACAGTGTCACAATGCAGAGTGACACAATGCAGAGGGTCACAGTGCCAGAGTGCTGCAATGCCAGAGTGTCACAGTACCAGAGTGTCACAGGGCCAAAGTGTCACACTGCAGAATGTCACAATGCCAGAGTGTCACGTTCCCAGAGTGTCACAATGCCAGAATGTCACAGTGCCAGAGTGTAACAATGCACACTTTCCAAGTGCCAGAGTGTCACAGTGCCAGTGTCACAGTGCCAGAGTGTCACATTGCAGTGTCACAATGCAGAGTGTCACAGTGCCAGAGTGTCACAATGCAGAGTGTCACAATGCACAGAGTCACAGTGTCACAGTGTCACAGTGCCAGATTGTCACAGTGCCAGAGTGTCACAATGGAGAGTGTCACAATGCAGAGAGTCACAGTGTCACAGTGTCACAGTGCCAGATTTTCACAGTGCCACAGTGCCACAATGCAGAGTGTCACAATGCAGAGTGTCACAGTGCCAGAGAGTCACAACGCAGAGTGTCACAATGCAGAGTGTCACAGTGCTAGAGTGTCACAATGCCAGTGTCACAATGCAGAGTGCCACTGTGCCAGTGTCACAATGCAAAGAGTCGCAATGCAATGTCACAGGGCCAGAGTTTCACAATGCAGAGTGCCACTGTGCCACAGTGTCACAATGCAGAGTGTCACAATGCAGAGAGTCACAGTGTCACAGTGTCACAGTGCCAGATTGTCACAGTGCCAGAGTGTCACAATGCAGAGTGTCACAATGCAGAGTGTCACAGTGCCAGAGTGTCACAACGCAGAGTGTCACAATGCAGAGTGTCACAGTGCTAGAGTGTCACAGTGCTAGAGTGTCACAATGCCAGTGTCACAATGCAGAGAGTCGCAATGCAATGTCACAGTGCCAGAGTGTCACAATGCAGACTCTCACAGTGCCAGAGTGTCACTGGGCCAGAGTGTCACACTGTAGAATGTCACAATGCCAGAGTGTCACGTTCCCAGAGTGGTACAATGCCAGAATGTCACAGTGCCATAGTGCAACAATGCACACTTTCAAAGTGCCAGAGTGTCACAGTGCCAGTGTCACAGTGCCAGAGTGTCACAATACAGAGTGTCACAGTACCACAGTGTCACAGTGCCAGATTGTCACAGTGCCAGAGTGTCACAATGCAGAGTGTCACAATGCAGAGAGTCACAGTGTCACAGTGTCACATTGCCAGATTGTCACAGTGCCAGAATGTCACAATGCAGAGTGTCACAATGCAGAGTGTCAGAGTGCCAGAGTTTCACAATGCAGAGTGTCACAATGCAGAGAGTCACAGTGTCACAGTGTCACATTGCCAGATTGTCACAGTGCCAGAGTGTCACAATGCAGAGTGTCACAATGCAGAGAGTCACAGTGTCACAGTGTCACATTGCCAGATTGTCACAGTGCCAGAGTGTCACAATGCAGAGTGTCACAATGCAGAGTGACACAGTGGCAGAGTGTCACAATGCAGAGTGCCACTGTGCCAGAGTGTCACAATGCAGAGAGTCGCAATGCAATGTCACAGTGCCAGAGTGTCACAATGCAGACTCTCACAGTGCCAGAGTGTCACAGTGCCAGTGTCACAGTGCTAGAGTGTCACAATGCCAGTGTCACAATGCAGAGTGCCACTGTGCCGGTGACACAATGCAGAGAGTCGCAATGCAATGTCACAGTTCCAGACTCTCACAATGCTGAGTGTCACAGTGCTAGAGTGTCACAATGCCAGAGTCACAATGCAGAGTGTCACAATGCAGTGAGTTACAGTGCCAGAGTGTCACAATGCCAGACTCTCACAGTGTCAGAGTGTCACAATGCAGAATGTCACTGTGCCAGAGTGTCACAATTCAGAGTGTCACAATACAGAGTATCACAATGCAGAGTGTCACAATGCAGAGTGTCACAGTGCCATAGTTACAATGCGGAGTGTCACAATGCCAAAGTGTCACAGTGCGAGAGTGTCAAAACGCAGAATGTCACTGTGACAGAGTGTCACAATGCAGAGTGTCACAGTACCAGAGTGTCACAATGCAGAGTGTCACAGTGCCAGAGTGTCACAACGCAGAATGTCACTGTGCCAGAGTGACACAATGCAGAGTGTCACAGTGCCCGAGTGCCACAATGCCAGAGTGTCACAGTGCCAGAGTGTCACAGGGCCAGAGTGTCACACTGCAGAATGTCACAATGCCAGAGTGTCACGTTCCCAGACTGTCACAATGCCAGAATGTCACAGTGCCAGAGTGTAACAATGCACACTTTCAAAGTGCCAGAGTGCCACAGTGCCAGTGTCACAGTGCCAGAGTGTCACAATGCAGTGTCAGAAGGCAGAGTGTCACAGTGCCAGAGTGTCACAATGCAGAGTGTCACAATGCACAGAGTCACAGTGTCACAGTGTCACAGTGCCAGATTGTCACAGTGCCAGAGTGTCACATTGCAGAGTGTCACAATGCAGAGAGTCATAGTGTCACAGTGCCAGATGTTCACAGTGCCAGAGCGCCACAATGCAGAGTGTCACAATGCAGAGTGTCACAATGCAGAGTGTCACAGTGCCAGAGTGTCACAATGCAGAGTGCCACTGTGCCAGAGTGTCACAATGCAGAGAGTCGCAATGCAATGTCACAGTGCCAGAGTGTCACAATGCAGACTCTCACAGTGCCAGAGTGTCACTGGGCCAGAGTGTCACACTGTAGAATGTCACAATGCCAGAGTGTCACGTTCCCAGAGTGGTACAATGCCAGAATGTCACAGTGCCATAGTGCAACAATGCACACTTTCAAAGTGCCAGAGTGTCACAGTGCCAGTGTCACAGTGCCAGAGTGTCACAATGCAGAGTGTCACAGTACCACAGTGTCACAGTGCCAGATTGTCACAGTGCCAGAGTGTCACAATGCAGAGTGTCACAATGCAGAGAGTCACAGTGTCACAGTGTCACATTGCCAGATTGTCACAGTGCCAGAGTGTCACAATGCAGAGTGTCACAATGCAGAGTGCCACAGTACCACAGTGTCACAGTGCCAGATTGTCACAGTGCCAGAGTGTCACAATGCAGAGTGTCACAATGCAGAGAGTCACACTGTCACAGTGTCACATTGCCAGATTTTCACAGTGCCAGAGTGTCACAAAGCAGAGTGTCACAATGCAGAGTGTCACAGTGCCAGAGTGTCACAATGCAGAGTGCCACAGTGCCAGAGTGTCACAATGCAGACTTTCACACTGCAGAATGTCACAATGCCAGAATGTCACAGTCCCAGAGTGTCAGAATGCCAGAATGTCACAGTGCCAGTGTGGCACAATGCAGAGAGACACAATGCAGAGTGTCACAGTGCCAGAGTGTCACAATGACAGAGTGACACAGTGCCAGAGTGTCACAATGCAGAGTGTCACTGTGCCAGAGTGTCACAATGCAGAGTGTCAAAATGCAGAGTGTCACAGTGCCAGAGTGTCACAATGCAGAGTGCCACTGTGCCAGAGTGTCACAATGCAGAGAGTCGCAATGCAATGTCACAGTGCCAGAGTGTCACAGTGCCAGAGTGTCACAATGCAGAGTGCTACTTTGCCAGAGTGTCACAATGGAGACTCTCACAGTGCCAGAGTGTCACAGTGCCAGTGTCACAGTGCTAGATTCTCACAATGCCAGTGTCACAATGCAGAGTGCCACTGTGCCAGTGTCACAATGCAGAGAGTCGCAATGCAAAGTCACAGTGCCAGAGTGTCACAATGCAGAGTGTCACAATGCAGAGAGTCACAGTGTCACAGTGTCACATTGCCAGATTGTCACAGTGCCAGAGTGTCACAATGCAGAGTGTCAAAATGCAGAGTGTCACAGTGCCAGAGTGTCACAATGCAGAGTGTCACAATGCAGAGTGTCACAGTGCCAGAGTGTCACAACGCAGAGTGTCACAATGCAGAGTGTCACAGTGCTAGAGTGTCACAGTGCTAGAGTGTCACAATGCCAGTGTCACAATGCAGAGAGTCGCAATGCAATGTCACAGTGCCAGAGTGTCACAATGCAGACTCTCACAGCGCCAGAGTGTCACTGGGCCAGAGTGTCACACTGTAGAATGTCACAATGCCAGAGTGTCACGTTCCCAGAGTGGTAAAATGCCAGAATGTCACAGTGCCATAGTGCAACAATGCACACTTTCAAAGTGCCAGAGTGTCACAGTGCCAGTGTCACAGTGCCAGAGTGTCACAATGCAGAGTGTCACAGTACCACAGTGTCACAGTGCCAGATTGTCACAGTGCCAGAGTGTCACAATGCAGAGTGTCACAATGCAGAGAGTCACAGTGTCACAGTGTCACATTGCCAGATTGTCACAGTGCCAGAATGTCACAATGCAGAGTGTCACAATGCAGAGTGTCACAGTGCCAGAGTTTCACAATGCAGAGTGTCACAATGCAGAGAGTCACAGTGTCACAGTGTCACATTGCCAGATTGTCACAGTGCCAGAGTGTCACAATGCAGAGTGTCACAATGCAGAGAGTCACAGTGTCACAGTGTCACATTGCCAGATTGTCACAGTGCCAGAGTGTCACAATGCAGAGTGTCACAATGCAGAGTGACACAGTGGCAGAGTGTCACAATGCAGAGTGCCACTGTGCCAGAGTGTCACAATGCAGAGAGTCGCAATGCAATGTCACAGTGCCAGAGTGTCACAATGCAGACTCTCACAGTGCCAGAGTGTCACAGTGCCAGTGTCACAGTGCTAGAGTGTCACAATGCCAGTGTCACAATGCAGAGTGCCACTGTGCCGGTGACACAATGCAGAGAGTCGCAATGCAATGTCACAGTGCCAGACTCTCACAATGCTGAGTGTCACAGTGCTAGAGTGTCACAATGCCAGAGTCACAATGCAGAGTGTCACAATGCAGTGAGTTACAGTGCCAGAGTGTCACAATGCCAGACTCTCACAGTGTCAGAGTGTCACAATGCAGAATGTCACTGTGCCAGAGTGTCACAATTCAGAGTGTCACAATACAGAGTATCACAATGCAGAGTGTCACAATGCAGATTGTCACAGTGCTAGAGTGTCGCAATGCAGTGTCACAATGCAGAGTGTCACAGTGCCATAGTTACAATGCGGAGTGTCACAATGCCAAAGTGTCACAGTGCGAGAGTGTCAAAATGCAGAATGTCACTGTGACAGAGTGTCACAATGCAGAGTGTCACAGTACCAGAGTGTCACAATGCAGAGTGTCACAGTGCCAGAGTGTCACAACGCAGAATGTCACTGTGCCAGAGTGACACAATGCAGAGTGTCACAGTGCCCGAGTGCCACAATGCCAGAGTGTCACAGTGCCAGAGTGACACAGGGCCAGAGTGTCACACTGCAGAATGTCACAATGCCAGAGTGTCACGTTCCCAGACTGTCACAATGCCAGAATGTCACAGTGCCAGAGTGTAACAATGCACACTTTCAAAGTGCCAGAGTGCCACAGTGCCAGTGTCACAGTGCCAGAGTGTCACAATGCAGTGTCAGAAGGCAGAGTGTCACAGTGCCAGAGTGTCACAATGCAGAGTGTCACAATGCACAGAGTCACAGTGTCACAGTGTCACAGTGCCAGATTGTCACAGTGCCAGAGTGTCACATTGCAGAGTGTCACAATGCAGAGAGTCATAGTGTCACAGTGCCAGATGTTCACAGTGCCAGAGCGCCACAATGCAGAGTGTCACAATGCAGAGTGTCACAATGCAGAGTGTCACAGTGCCAGAGTGTCACAATGCAGAGTGCCACTGTGCCAGAGTGTCACAATGCAGAGAGTCGCAATGCAATGTCACAGTGCCAGAGTGTCACAGTGCCAGTGTCACAGTGCTAGAGTGTCACAATGCCAGTGTCACAATGCAGAGTGCCACTCTGCCGGTGTCACAATGCAGAGAGTCGCAATGCAATGTCACAGTGCCAGACTCTCACAATGCAGAGTGTCACAGTGCTAGAGTGTCACAATGCCAGAGTCACAATGTAGAGTATCACAATGCAGTGTGTTACAGCGCCAGAGTGTCACAATGCCAGACTCTCACAGTGCCAGAGTGTCCCAATGCAGAATGTCACTGTGCCAGAGTGTCACAATTCAGAGTGTCACAATAGAGAGTGTCACAATGTAGAGTGTCACAATGCAGATTGTCACAGTGCCACAGTGTCACAATGCAGAGTGACACAATGCAGAGTGTCACAGTGCCAGAGTGCTGCAATGCCAGAGTGTCACAGTACCAGAGTGTCACAGGGCCAAAGTGTCACACTGCAAAATGTCACAATGCCAGAGTGTCACGTTCCCAGAGTGTCACAATGCCAGAATGTCACAGTGCCAGAGTGTAACAATGCACACTTTCCAAGTGCCAGAGTGTCACAGTGCCAGTGTCACAGTGCCAGAGTGTCACATTGCAGTGTCACAAGGCAGAGTGTCACAGTGCCAGAGTGTCACAATGCAGAGTGTCACAATGCACAGAGTCACAGTGTCACAGTGTCACAGTGCCAGATTGTCACAGTGCCAGAGTGTCACAATGGAGAGTGTCACAATGCACAGAGTCACAGTGTCACAGTGTCACAGTGCCAGATTTTCACAGTGCCACAGTGCCACAATGCAGAGTGTCACAATGCAGAGTGTCACAGTGCCAGAGAGTCACAACGCAGAGTGTCACAATGCAGAGTGTCACAGTGCTAGAGTGTCACAATGCCAGTGTCACAATGCAGAGTGCCACTGTGCCAGTGTCACAATGCAAAGAGTCGCAATGCAATGTCACAGGGCCAGAGTTTCACAATGCAGAGTGCCACTGTGCCACAGTGTCACAATGCAGAGTGTCACAATGCAGAGAGTCACAGTGTCACAGTGTCACAGTGCCAGATTGTCACAGTGCCAGAGTGTCACAATGCAGAGTGTCACAATGCAGAGTGTCACAGTGCCAGAGTGTCACAACGCAGAGTGTCACAATGCAGAGTGTCACAGTGCTAGAGTGTCACAGTGCTAGAGTGTCACAATGCCAGTGTCACAATGCAGAGAGTCGCAATGCAATGTCACAGTGCCAGAGTGTCACAATGCAGACTCTCACAGTGCCAGAGTGTCACTGGGCCAGAGTGTCACACTGTAGAATGTCACAATGCCAGAGTGTCACGTTCCCAGAGTGGTACAATGCCAGAATGTCACAGTGCCATAGTGCAACAATGCACACTTTCAAAGTGCCAGAGTGTCACAGTGCCAGTGTCACAGTGCCAGAGTGTCACAATGCAGAGTGTCACAGTACCACAGTGTCACAGTGCCAGATTGTCACAGTGCCAGAGTGTCACAATGCAGAGTGTCACAATGCAGAGAGTCACAGTGTCACAGTGTCACATTGCCAGATTGTCACAGTGCCAGAGTGTCACAATGCAGAGTGTCACAATGCAGAGTGTCACAGTACCACAGTGTCACAGTGCCAGATTGTCACAGTGCCAGAGTGTCACAATGCAGAGTGTCACAATGCAGAGAGTCACACTGTCACAGTGTCACATTGCCAGATTTTCACAGTGCCAGAGTGTCACAAAGCAGAGTGTCACAATGCAGAGTGTCACAGTGCCAGAGTGTCACAATGCAGAGTGCCACAGTGCCAGAGTGTCACAATGCAGACTTTCACACTGCAGAATGTCACAATGCCAGAATGTCACAGTCCCAGAGTGTCAGAATGCCAGAATGTCACAGTGCCAGTGTGGCACAATGCAGAGAGACACAATGCAGAGTGTCACAGTGCCAGAGTGTCACAATGACAGAGTGACACAGTGCCAGAGTGTCACAATGCAGAGTGTCACTGTGCCAGAGTGTCACAATGCAGAGTGTCAAAATGCAGAGTGTCACAGTGCCAGAGTGTCACAATGCAGAGTGCCACTGTGCCAGAGTGTCACAATGCAGAGAGTCGCAATGCAATGTCACAGTGCCAGAGTGTCACAGTGCCAGAGTGTCACAGTGCCAGAGTGTCACAATGCAGAGAGCCACTGTGCCAGAGTGTCACAATGCAGAGTGTCGCAATCCTATGTCACAGTGCCAGAGTGTCACAATGGAGACTCTCACAGTGCCAGAGTGTCACAGTGCCAGTGTCACAGTGCTAGATTCTCACAATGCCAGTGTCACAATGCAGAGTGCCACTGTGCCAGTGTCACAATGCAGAGAGTCGCAATGCAAAGTCACAGTGCCAGAGTGTCACAATGCAGAGTGTCACAATGCAGAGAGTCACAGTGTCACAGTGTCACATTGCCAGATTGTCACAGTGCCAGAGTGTCACAATGCAGAGTGTCAAAATGCAGAGTGTCACAGTGCCAGAGTGTCACAATGCAGAGTGCCACTGTGCCAGAGTGCAAAACGCAGAGAGTCACAATGATATGTCACAGTGCCAGAGTGTCACAATGCAGACTCTCACAATGCAGAGTCTCACAGTGCCACAGTGTCACAGTGCTAGAGTGTCACAATGCCAGAGTCACAATGCAGAGTGTCACAATGCAGAATGTCACTGTGCCAGAGTGTCACAATTCAGAGTGTCACAATAGAGAGTGTCACAATGCAGAGTGTCACAATGCAGACTGTAACAGTGCCAGAGTGTCACAATGCAGTGTCACAATGCAGAGTGTCACAGTGCCATAGTCACAATGCAGAGTATCACAATGCAAAAGTGTCACAGTGCAGAGTGTCACACTGCAGAACGTCACTGTGCCAGTGTCATACGGCACAGTGTCACAATGCCAGATTTTCACAGTGCCAGAGTGTCACAGCGCAGAGTGTCACAGCGCGAGAGTGTGAAAACGCAGAATGTCACTGTGCCAGAGTGTCACAATGCAGAGTGTCACAGTGCCAGAGCGTCACAATGCAGAACGACACGGTGCCAGAGTGACACAATGCAGAGTGTCACAGTGCCAGAGTGTCACAGGGCCAGAGTGTCACACTGCAGAATGTCACAATGCCACAGTGTCACGTTCCCAGAGTGTCACAATGCCAGAATGTCACAGTGCCAGAGTGTCACAATGCAGAGTGTCACAATGCAGAGAGTCACAGTGTCACAGTGTCACATTGCCAGATTGTCACAGTGCCAGAGTGTCACAATGCAGAGTGTCACAATGCAGAGTGCCACCGTGCCAGAGTGTCACAATGCAGAGTGCCACTGTGCCAGAGTGTCACAATGCAGAGAGTCGCAATGCAATGTCACAGTGCCAGAGTGTCACAATGCAGACTCTCACAGTGCCAGAGTGTCACAGTGCCAGTGTCACAGTGCTAGACTGTCACAATGCCAGTGTCACAATGCAGAGTGCCACTGTGCCGGTGTCACAATGCAGAGAGTCGCAATGCAATGTCACAGTGCCAGACTCTCACAATGCAGAGTGTCACAGTGCTAGAGTGTCACAATGCCAGAGTCACAATGCAGAGTGTCACAATGCAGTGAGTTACAGTGCCAGAGTGTCACAATGCCAGACTCTCACAGTGTCAGAGTGTCCCAATGCAGAATGTCACTGTGCCAGAGTGTCACAATTCAGAGTGTCACAATACAGAGTGTCACAATGTAGAGTGTCACAATGCAGATTGTCACAGTGCCACAGTGTCACAATGCAGAGTGACACAATGCAGAGTGTCACAGTGCCAGAGTGCTGCAATGCCAGAGTGTCACAGTACCAGAGTGTCACAGGGCCAAAGTGTCACACTGCAGAATGTCACAATGCCAGAGTGTCACGTTCCCAGAGTGTCACAATGCCAGAATGTCACAGTGCCAGAGTGTAACAATGCACACTTTCCAAGTGCCAGAGTGTCACAGTGCCAGTGTCACAGTGCCAGAGTGTCACATTGCAGTGTCACAAGGCAGAGTGTCACAGTGCCAGAGTGTCACAATGCAGAGTGTCACAATGCACAGAGTCACAGTGTCACAGTGTCACAGTGCCAGATTGTCACAGTGCCAGAGTGTCACAATGGAGAGTGTCACAATGCAGAGAGTCACAGTGTCACAGTGTCACAGTGCCAGATTTTCACAGTGCCACAGTGCCACAATGCAGAGTGTCACAATGCAGAGTGTCACAGTGCCAGAGAGTCACAACGCAGAGTGTCACAATGCAGAGTGTCACAGTGCTAGAGTGTCACAATGCCAGTGTCACAATGCAGAGTGCCACTGTGCCAGTGTCACAATGCAAAGAGTCGCAATGCAATGTCACAGGGCCAGAGTTTCACAATGCAGAGTGCCACTGTGCCACAGTGTCACAATGCAGAGTGTCACAATGCAGAGAGTCACAGTGTCACAGTGTCACAGTGCCAGATTGTCACAGTGCCAGAGTGTCACAATGCAGAGTGTCACAATGCAGAGTGTCACAGTGCCAGAGTGTCACAACGCAGAGTGTCACAATGCAGAGTGTCACAGTGCTAGAGTGTCACAGTGCTAGAGTGTCACAATGCCAGTGTCACAATGCAGAGAGTCGCAATGCAATGTCACAGTGCCAGAGTGTCACAATGCAGACTCTCACAGTGCCAGAGTGTCACTGGGCCAGAGTGTCACACTGTAGAATGTCACAATGCCAGAGTGTCACGTTCCCAGAGTGGTACAATGCCAGAATGTCACAGTGCCATAGTGCAACAATGCACACTTTCAAAGTGCCAGAGTGTCACAGTGCCAGTGTCACAGTGCCAGAGTGTCACAATGCAGAGTGTCACAGTACCACAGTGTCACAGTGCCAGATTGTCACAGTGCCAGAGTGTCACAATGCAGAGTGTCACAATGCAGAGAGTCACAGTGTCACAGTGTCACAGTGCCAGATTGTCACAGTGCCAGAATGTCACAATGCAGAGTGTCACAATGCAGAGTGTCACAGTGCCAGAGTTTCACAATGCAGAGTGTCACAATGCAGAGAGTCACAGTGTCACAGTGTCACATTGCCAGATTGTCACAGTGCCAGAGTGTCACAATGCAGAGTGTCACAATGCAGAGAGTCACAGTGTCACAGTGTCACATTGCCAGATTGTCACAGTGCCAGAGTGTCACAATGCAGAGTGTCACAATGCAGAGTGACACAGTGGCAGAGTGTCACAATGCAGAGTGCCACTGTGCCAGAGTGTCACAATGCAGAGAGTCGCAATGCAATGTCACAGTGCCAGAGTGTCACAATGCAGACTCTCACAGTGCCACAGTGTCACAGTGCCAGTGTCACAGTGCTAGAGTGTCACAATGCCAGTGTCACAATGCAGAGTGCCACTGTGCCGGTGACACAATGCAGAGAGTCGCAATGCAATGTCACAGTTCCAGACTCTCACAATGCTGAGTGTCACAGTGCTAGAGTGTCACAATGCCAGAGTCACAATGCAGAGTGTCACAATGCAGTGAGTTACAGTGCCAGAGTGTCACAATGCCAGACTCTCACAGTGTCAGAGTGTCACAATGCAGAATGTCACTGTGCCAGAGTGTGACAATTCAGAGTGTCACAATACAGAGTATCACAATGCAGAGTGTCACAATGCAGATTGTCACAGTGCTAGAGTGTCGCAATGCAGTGTCACAATGCAGAGTGTCACAGTGCCATAGTTACAATGCGGAGTGTCACAATGCCAAAGTGTCACAGTGCGAGAGTGTCAAAATGCAGAATGTCACTGTGACAGAGTGTCACAATGCAGAGTGTCACAGTACCAGAGTGTCACAATGCAGAGTGTCACAGTGCCAGAGTGTCACAACGCAGAATGTCACTGTGCCAGAGTGACACAATGCAGAGTGTCACAGTGCCCGACTGCCACAATGCCAGAGTGTCACAGTGCCAGAGTGTCACAGGGCCAGAGTGTCACACTGCAGAATGTCACAATGCCAGAGTGTCACGTTCCCAGACTGTCACAATGCCAGAATGTCACAGTGCCAGAGTGTAACAATGCACACTTTCAAAGTGCCAGAGTGCCACAGTGCCAGTGTCACAGTGCCAGAGTGTCACAATGCAGTGTCAGAAGGCAGAGTGTCACAGTGCCAGAGTGTCACAATGCAGAGTGTCACAATGCACAGAGTCACAGTGTCACAGTGTCACAGTGCCAGATTGTCACAGTGCCAGAGTGTCACATTGCAGAGTGTCACAATGCAGAGAGTCATAGTGTCACAGTGCCAGATGTTCACAGTGCCAGAGCGCCACAATGCAGAGTGTCACAATGCAGAGTGTCACAATGCAGAGTGTCACAGTGCCAGAGTGTCACAATGCAGAGTGCCACTGTGCCAGAGTGTCACAATGCAGAGAGTCGCAATGCAATGTCACAGTGCCAGAGTGTCACAGTGCCAGTGTCACAGTGCTAGAGTGTCACAATGCCAGTGTCACAATGCAGAGTGCCACTCTGCCGGTGTCACAATGCAGAGAGTCGCAATGCAATGTCACAGTGCCAGACTCTCACAATGCAGAGTGTCACAGTGCTAGAGTGTCACAATGCCAGAGTCACAATGTAGAGTATCACAATGCAGTGTGTTACAGCGCCAGAGTGTCACAATGCCAGACTCTCACAGTGCCAGAGTGTCCCAATGCAGAATGTCACTGTGCCAGAGTGTCACAATTCAGAGTGTCACAATAGAGAGTGTCACAATGTAGAGTGTCACAATGCAGATTGTCACAGTGCCACAGTGTCACAATGCAGAGTGACACAATGCAGAGTGTCACAGTGCCAGAGTGCTGCAATGCCAGAGTGTCACAGTACCAGAGTGTCACAGGGCCAAAGTGTCACACTGCAAAATGTCACAATGCCAGAGTGTCACGTTCCCAGAGTGTCACAATGCCAGAATGTCACAGTGCCAGAGTGTAACAATGCACACTTTCCAAGTGCCAGAGTGTCACAGTGCCAGTGTCACAGTGCCAGAGTGTCACATTGCAGTGTCACAAGGCAGAGTGTCACAGTGCCAGAGTGTCACAATGCAGAGTGTCACAATGCACAGAGTCACAGTGTCACAGTGTCACAGTGCCAGATTGTCACAGTGCCAGAGTGTCACAATGGAGAGTGTCACAATGCAGAGAGTCACAGTGTCACAGTGTCACAGTGCCAGATTTTCACAGTGCCACAGTGCCACAATGCAGAGTGTCACAATGCAGAGTGTCACAGTGCCAGAGAGTCACAACGCAGAGTGTCACAATGCAGAGTGTCACAGTGCTAGAGTGTCACAATGCCAGTGTCACAATGCAGAGTGCCACTGTGCCAGTGTCACAATGCAAAGAGTCGCAATGCAATGTCACAGGGCCAGAGTTTCACAATGCAGAGTGCCACTGTGCCACAGTGTCACAATGCAGAGTGTCACAATGCAGAGAGTCACAGTGTCACAGTGTCACAGTGCCAGATTGTCACAGTGCCAGAGTGTCACAATGCAGAGTGTCACAATGCAGAGTGTCACAGTGCCAGAGTGTCACAACGCAGAGTGTCACAATGCAGAGTGTCACAGTGCTAGAGTGTCACAGTGCTAGAGTGTCACAATGCCAGTGTCACAATGCAGAGAGTCGCAATGCAATGTCACAGTGCCAGAGTGTCACAATGCAGACTCTCACAGTGCCAGAGTGTCACTGGGCCAGAGTGTCACACTGTAGAATGTCACAATGCCAGAGTGTCACGTTCCCAGAGTGGTACAATGCCAGAATGTCACAGTGCCATAGTGCAACAATGCACACTTTCAAAGTGCCAGAGTGTCACAGTGCCAGTGTCACAGTGCCAGAGTGTCACAATGCAGAGTGTCACAGTACCACAGTGTCACAGTGCCAGATTGTCACAGTGCCAGAGTGTCACAATGCAGAGTGTCACAATGCAGAGAGTCACAGTGTCACAGTGTCACATTGCCAGATTGTCACAGTGCCAGAGTGTCACAATGCAGAGTGTCATAATGCAGAGTGTCACAGTACCACAGTGTCACAGTGCCAGATTGTCACAGTGCCAGAGTGTCACAATGCAGAGTGTCACAATGCAGAGAGTCACACTGTCACAGTGTCACATTGCCAGATTTTCACAGTGCCAGAGTGTCACAAAGCAGAGTGTCACAATGCAGAGTGTCACAGTGCCAGAGTGTCACAATGCAGAGTGCCACAGTGCCAGAGTGTCACAATGCAGACTTTCACACTGCAGAATGTCACAATGCCAGAATGTCACAGTCCCAGAGTGTCAGAATGCCAGAATGTCACAGTGCCAGTGTGGCACAATGCAGAGAGACACAATGCAGAGTGTCACAGTGCCAGAGTGTCACAATGACAGAGTGACACAGTGCCAGAGTGTCACAATGCAGAGTGTCACTGTGCCAGAGTGTCACAATGCAGAGTGTCAAAATGCAGAGTGTCACAGTGCCAGAGTGTCACAATGCAGAGTGCCACTGTGCCAGAGTGTCACAATGCAGAGAGTCGCAATGCAATGTCACAGTGCCAGAGTGTCACAGTGCCAGAGTGTCACAATGCAGAGAGCCACTGTGCCAGAGTGTCACAATGCAGAGTGTCGCAATCCTATGTCACAGTGCCAGAGTGTCACAATGGAGACTCTCACAGTGCCAGAGTGTCACAGTGCCAGTGTCACAGTGCTAGATTCTCACAATGCCAGTGTCACAATGCAGAGTGCCACTGTGCCAGTGTCACAATGCAGAGAGTCGCAATGCAAAGTCACAGTGCCAGAGTGTCACAATGCAGAGTGTCACAATGCAGAGAGTCACAGTGTCACAGTGTCACATTGCCAGATTGTCACAGTGCCAGAGTGTCACAATGCAGAGTGTCAAAATGCAGAGTGTCACAGTGCCAGAGTGTCACAATGCAGAGTGCCACTGTGCCAGAGTGCAAAACGCAGAGAGTCACAATGATATGTCACAGTGCCAGAGTGTCACAATGCAGACTCTCACAATGCAGAGTCTCACAGTGCCACAGTGTCACAGTGCTAGAGTGTCACAATGCCAGAGTCACAATGCAGAGTGTCACAATGCAGAATGTCACTGTGCCAGAGTGTCACAATTCAGAGTGTCACAATAGAGAGTGTCACAATGCAGAGTGTCACAATGCAGACTGTAACAGTGCCAGAGTGTCACAATGCAGTGTCACAATGCAGAGTGTCACAGTGCCATAGTCACAATGCAGAGTATCACAATGCAAAAGTGTCACAGTGCAGAGTGTCACACTGCAGAACGTCACTGTGCCAGTGTCATACGGCACAGTGTCACAATGCCAGATTTTCACAGTGCCAGAGTGTCACAGCGCAGAGTGTCACAGCGCGAGAGTGTGAAAACGCAGAATGTCACTGTGCCAGAGTGTCACAATGCAGAGTGTCACAGTGCCAGAGCGTCACAATGCAGAACGGCACGGTGCCAGAGTGACACAATGCAGAGTGTCACAGTGCCAGAGTGTCACAGGGCCAGAGTGTCACACTGCAGAATGTCACAATGCCAGAGTGTCACGTTCCCAGAGTGTCACAATGCCAGAATGTCACAGTGCCAGAGTGTCACAATGCAGAGTGTCACAATGCAGAGAGTCACAGTGTCACAGTGTCACATTGCCAGATTGTCACAGTGCCAGAGTGTCACAATGCAGAGTGTCACAATGCAGAGAGTCACAGTGTCACAGTGTCACATTGCCAGATTGTCACAGTGCCAGAGTGTCACAATGCAGAGTGTCACAATGCAGAGTGCCACTGTGCCAGAGTGTCACAATGCAGAGAGTCGCAATGCAATGTCACAGTGCCAGAGTGTCACAATGCAGACTCTCACAGTGCCAGAGTGTCACAGTGCCAGTGTCACAGTGCTAGAGTGTCACAATGCCAGTGTCACAATGCAGAGTGCCACTGTGCCGGTGTCACAATGCAGAGAGTCGCAATGCAATGTCACAGTGCCAGACTCTCACAATGCAGAGTGTCACAGTGCTAGAGTGTCACAATGCCAGAGTCACAATGCAGAGTGTCACAATGCAGTGAGTTACAGTGCCAGAGTGTCACAATGCCAGACTCTCACAGTGTCAGAGTGTCACAATGCAGAATGTCACTGTGCCAGAGTGTCACAATTCAGAGTGTCACAATACAGAGTATCACAATGCAGAGTGTCACAATGCAGATTGTCACAGTGCTAGAGTGTCGCAATGCAGTGTCACAATGCAGAGTGTCACAGTGCCATAGTTACAATGCGGAGTGTCACAATGCCAAAGTGTCACAGTGCGAGAGTGTCAAAACGCAGAATGTCACTGTGACAGAGTGTCACAATGCAGAGTGTCACAGTACCAGAGTGTCACAATGCAGAGTGTCACAGTGCCAGAGTGTCACAACGCAGAATGTCACTGTGCCAGAGTGACACAATGCAGAGTGTCACAATGCCCGAGTGCCACAATGCCAGAGTGTCACAGTGCCAGAGTGTCACAGGGCCAGAGTGTCACACTGCAGAATGTCAAAATGCCAGTGTGTCACGTTCCCAGACTGTCACAATGCCAGAGTGTCACAGTGCCAGAGTGTAACAATGCACACTTTCAAAGTGCCAGAGTGCCACAGTGCCAGTGTCACAGTGCCAGAGTGTCACAATGCAGTGTCAGAAGGCAGAGTGTCACAGTGCCAGAGTGTCACCATGCAGAGTGTCACAATGCACAGAGTCACAGTGTCACAGTGTCACAGTGCCAGATTGTCACAGTGCCAGAGTGTCACATTGCAGAATGTCACAATGCAGAGAGTCATAGTGTCACAGTGCCAGATTTTCACAGTGCCAGAGCGCCACAATGCAGAGTGTCACAATGCAGAGTGTCACAGTGCCAGAGTGTCACAATGCAGAGTGTCACAATGCAGAGAGTCACAGTGTCACAGTGTCACAGTGCCAGATTGTCACAGTGCCAGAGTGTCACATTGCAGAGTGTCACAATGCAGAGAGTCACAGTGTCACAGAGCCAGATTTTCACAGTACCAGAGTGCCACAATGCAGAGTGTCACAATGCAGAGTGTCACAATGCAGAGTGCCACTGTACTAGAGTGTCACAATGCAGAGTGCCACTGTGCCAGAGTGTCACAATGCAGAGAGTCGCAATGCAATGTCACAGTGCCAGAGTGTCACAGTGCCAGTGTCACAGTGCTAGAGTGTCAAAAGCCAGTGTCACAATGCAGAGTGCCACTCTGCCGGTGTCACAATGCAGAGAGTCGCAATGCAATGTCACAGTGCCAGACTCTCACAATGCAGAGTGTCACAGTGCTAGAGTGTCACAATGCCAGAGTCACAATGTAGAGTATCACAATGCAGTGTGTTACAGTGCCAGAGTGTCCCAATGCAGAATGTCACTGTGCCAGAGTGTCACAATTCAGAGTGTCACAATAGAGAGTGTCACAATGTAGAGTGTCACAATGCAGATTGTCACAGTGCCAGAGTGTCACAATGCAGTGTCACAATGCAGAGTGTCACAGTGCCATAGTCACAATGCGGAGTGTCACAATGCCAAAGTGTCACAGTGCTAGAGTGTCAAAACGCAGAATGTCACTGTGACAGAGTGTTACAATGCAGAGTTTCACAGTACCAGAGTGTCACAATGCAGAGTGTCACAGTGCCAGAGTGTCACAATGCAGAATGTCACTGTGCCAGAGTGACACAATGCAGAGTGTCACTGTGCAAGAGTGACACAATGCAGAGTGTCACAGTGCCAGAGTGCTGCAATGCCAGAGTGTCACAGTACCAGAGTGTCACAGGGCCAAAGTGTCACACTGCAGAATGTCACAATGCCAGAGTGTCACGTTCCCAGAGTGTCACAATGCCAGAATGTCACAGTGCCAGAGTGTAACAATGCACACTTTCCAAGTGCCAGAGTGTCACAGTGCCAGTGTCACAGTGCCAGAGTGTCACAATGCAGTGTCACAAGGCAGAGTGTCACAGTGCCAGAGTGTCACAATGCAGAGTGTCACAATGCACAGAGTCACAGTGTCACAGTGTCACAGTGCCAGATTGTCACAGTGCCAGAGTGTCACAATGGAGAGTGTCACAATGCAGAGAGTCACAGTGTCACAGTGTCACAGTGCCAGATTTTCACAGTGCCACAGTGCCACAATGCAGAGTGTCACAATGCAGAGTGTCACAGTGCCAGAGAGTCACAACGCAGAGTGTCACAATGCAGAGTGTCACAGTGCTAGAGTGTCACAATGCCAGTGTCACAATGCAGAGTGCCACTGTGCCAGTGTCACAATGCAAAGAGTCGCAATGCAATGTCTCAGGGCCAGAGTTTCACAATGCAGAGTGACACTGTGCCACAGTGTCACAATGCAGAGTGTCACAATGCAGAGAGTCACAGTGTCACAGTGTCATAGTGCCAGATTGTCACAGTGCCAGAGTGTCACAATGCAGAGTGTCACAATGCAGAGTGTCACAGTGCCAGAGTGTCACAACGCAGAGTGTCACAATGCAGAGTGTCACAGTGCTTGAGTGTCACAGTGCTAGAGTGTCACAATGCCAGTGTCACAATGCAGAGAGTCGCAATGCAATGTCACAGTGCAGAGTGTCACAATGCAGACTCTCACAGTGCCAGAGTGTCACAGTGCCAGTGTCACAGTGCTAGAGTGTCACAATGCCAGAGTCACAATGCAGAGTGTCACAATGCAGTGTGTTACAGTGCCAGAGTGTCACAATGCCAGACTCTCACAGTGCCAGAGTGTCCCAATGCAGAATGTCACTGTGCCAGAGTGTCACAATTCAGAGTGTCACAATAGAGAGTGTCACAATGTAGAGTGTCACAATGCAGATTGTCACAGTGCCAGAGTGTCACAATGCAGTGTCACAATGCAGAGTATCACAGTGCCATAGTCACAATGCGGAGTGTCACAATGCTGAACTGTCACAGTGCTATAGTGTCACAATGCAGAATGTCACTGTGCCAGAGTGACACAATGCAGAGTGTCACAGTGCCAGAGTGCTGCAATGCCAGAGTGTCACAGTGCCAGAGTGTCACAGGGCCAAAGTGTCACACTGCAGAATGTCACAATGCCAGAGTGTCACGTTCCCAGAGTGTCACAATGCCAGAATGTCACAGTGCCAGAGTGTAACAATGCACACTTTCAAAGTGCCAGAGTGTCACAGTGGCAGTGTCACAGTGCCAGAGTGTCAAAATGCAGTGTCACAAGGCAGAGTGTCACAGTGCCAGAGTGTCACAATGCAGAGTGTCACAATGCACAGAGTCACAGCGTCAGAGTGTCACAGTGCCAGATTGTCACAGTGCCAGAGTGTCACAATGGAGAGTGTCACAATGCAGAGAGTCACAGTGTCACAGTGTCACAGTGCCAGATTTTCACAGTGCCAGAGTGCCACAATGCAGAGTGTCACAATGCAGAGTGTCACAGTGCCAGAGTGGCACAACGCAGAGTGTCACAATGCAGAGTGTCACAGTGCTAGAGTGTCACAGTGCTAGAGTGTCACAATGCCAGTGTCACAATGCAGAGAGTCGCAATGCTATGTCACAGTGCCAGAGTGTCACAATGCAGACTCTCACAATGCGGAGTGTCACAGTGCCACAGTGTCACAGTGCTAGAGTGTCACAATGCCAGAGTCACAATGCAGAGTGTCACAATGCAGTGTGTTACAGTGCCAGAGTATCACAATGCCAGACTCTCACAGTGCCAGAATGTCACAATGCATAATGTCACTGCGCCAGAGTGTCACAATTCAGAGTGTCAAAACACAGAGTGTCACAATGCAGAGTGTCACAATGCAGACTGTCACAGTGCCAGAGTGTCACAATATAGTGTCACAATGCAGAGTGTCACAGTGCCATAGTGACAATGCAGAGTGTCACAATGCCAAAGTGTCACAGTGCCAGAGTGTCACAATGCAGAACGTCACTGTGCCAGTGTCACACGGCACAGTGTCACAATGCCAGAGTTTCACAGTGCCAGAGTGTCACAGCGCAGAGTGTCACAGTTCAAGAGTGTCAAAACGCAGAATGTCACTGTGCCGGAGTGTCACAATGCAGAGTGTCACAGTACCAGAGTGTCACAATGCAGAGTGTCACAGTGCCAGAGCGTCACAATGCAGAACGGCACGGTGCCATAGTGACACAATGCAGAGTGTCACAGTGCCAGAATGCCACAATGACAGAGTGTCACATTGACAGAGTGTCCCAGGGCCAGAGTGTCACACTGCAGAATGTCATAATGCCAGAGTGTCACGTTCCCAGAGTGTCACAATGCCAGAAAGTCACAGTGCCAGAGTGCCACAATGGAGAGTGCCACTGTGCCAGAGTGTCACAACGCAGAGAGTCGCTATGCAAAGTCACAGTGCCAGAGCGTCACAATGCAGAACGGCACGGTGCCAGAGTGACACAATGCAGAGTGTCACAGTACCACAGTGTCACAGTGCCAGATTGTCACAGTGCCAGAGTGTCACAATGCAGAGTGTCACAATGCAGAGTGTCACAGTACCACAGTGTCATAGTGCCAGATTGTCACAGTGCCAGAGTGTCACAATGCAGAGTGTCACTGTGCCAGAGTGTCACAATGCAGAGAGTCGCAATGCAATGTCACAGTGCCAGAGTGTCACAATGCAGACTCTCACAGCGCCAGAGTGTCACAATGCCAGTGTCACAGTGCTAGAGTGTCACAGTGCCAGTGTCACAGTGCTAGAGTGTCACAATGCCAGTGTCACAATGCAGAGTGCCACTGTGCCAGAGTGTCACAATGCAGAGAGTCGCAATGCAATGTCACAGTGCCAGAGTGTCACAATGCAGAGTGCCATTGTGCCAGACTGTCACAATGCAGAGTGTCGCAATGCTATGTCACAGTGCCAGAGTGTCACAATGCCAGTGTCACAGTGCTAGAGTGTCACAATGCCAGTGTCAGAATGCAGAGTGTCACAATGCAGAATGTTACAGTGCCACAGTGTCACAATGCCAGAGTCTCACAGTGCCATAGAGTCACAATGCAGAATGTCACAGTGCCAGATTGTCACAATGCCAGAGTGTCACAGTGCCAGAGTGCCATAATGTAGAGTGTCACAATGCAGAGTGTCACAGTGCCACATTGTCACAGTGCTAGAGTGTCACAATGCCAGAGTCACAATATAGAGTGTCACAATGAAGAGAGTTAGAGTGCCAGAGTGTCACAATGCCAGACTCTCACAGTGCCAGAGTGTCACAATGCAGATTGTCACTGTGCCAGAGTGTTACAATTCAGAGTGTCACAATAGAGAGTGTCACAATGCAGAGTGTCACAATGCAGACTGTCACAGTGCCAGAGTGTCACAATGCAGTGTCACAATGCAGAGTGTGACAGTGCCATAGTCACAATGCAGAGTGTCACAATGCAGACTGTCACAGTGCCAGAGTGTCGCAATGCAGTGTCACAATGCAGAGTGTCACAGTGCCATAGTCACAATGCAGAGTGTCACAATGCCAAAGTGTCACAGTGCCAGAGTGTCACAATGCAGAACGTCACTGTGCCAGTGTCACACAGCACAGTGTCACAATGCCAAAGTTTCACAGTACCAGAGTGTCACAATGCAGAGTGTCACAGTGCCAGAGCGTCACAATGCAGAACGGCACGGTGCCAGAGTGACACAATGCAGAGTGTCACAGTGTCAGAGTGTCACAATGCAGAGTGTCACAATGCAGAGAGTCACAGTGTCACAGTGTCACATTGCCAGATTGTCACAGTGCCAGAGTGTCACAATGCAGAGTGTCACAATGCAGAGTGTCACAGTGCCAGAGTGTCACAATGCAGAGTGCCACTGTGCCAGAGTGTCACAATGCAGAGATTCGCAATGCAATGTCACAGTGCCAGAGTGTCACAATGAAGACTCTCACAGTGCCAGAGTGTCACAGTGCCAGTGTCACAGTGCTAGAGTGTCACAATGCCAGAGTCACAATGCAGAGTGTCACAATGCAGTGTGTTACAGTGCCAGAGTGTCACAATGCCAGACTCTCACAGTGCCAGAGTGTCACAATGCAGAATGTCACTGTGCCAGAGTGTCACAATTCAGAGTGTCACAATACAGAGTGTCACAATGCAGAGTGTCACAATGCAGAATGTCACTGTGCCAGAGTGTCACAATTCAGAGTGTCACAATAGAGAGTGTCACAATGCAGAGTGTCACAATGCAGATTGTCATAGTCCCAGAGTGTCACAATGCAGTGTCACAATGCAGAGTGTCACAGTGCCATAGTCACAATGCGGAGTGTCACAATGCCAAAGAGTCACAGTGCGAGAGTGTCAAAACGCAGAATGTCACTGTGACAGAGTGTCACAATGCAGAGTGTCACTGTACCAGAGTGTCACAATGCAGAGTGTCACAGTGCCAGAGTGTCACAATGCAGAATGTCACTGTGCCAGAGTGACACAATGCAGAGTGTCACAGTGCCAGAGTGCCACAATGCCAGAGTGTCACAGTGCCAGAGTGTCACAGGGCCAGAGTGTCACACTGCAGAATGTCACAATGCCAGAGTGTCACGATCCCAGAGTGTCACAATGCCAGAATGTCACCGAGCCAGAGTGTAACAATGCACACTTTCAAAGTGCCACAGTGCCACAGTGCCAGTGTCACAGTGCCAGAGTGTCACAATGCAGTGTCACAATGCAGAGTGTCACAGTGCCAGAGTGTCACAATGCAGAGTGTCACAATGCAGAGAGTCGCAATGCAATGTCACAGTGCCAGAGTTTCACAATGCAGAGTGCCACTGTGCCAGAGTGTCACAATGCAGAATGTCACAATGCAGAGAGTCACTGAGTCACAGTGTCACAGTGCCAGATTGTCACAGTGGCAGAGTGTCACAATGCAGAGTGTCACAATGCAGAGTGTCACAGTGCCAGAGTGTCACAATGCAGCGTCACAATGCAGAGTGTCACAGTGCCAGAGTGTCACAATGCAGAGTGTCACAATGCAGAGAGTCACAGTGTCACAGTGTCACAGTGCCAGATTGTCACAATGCCAGAGTGTCACAGTGCCAGATTGTCACAATGCAGAGTGTCACAATGCAGTGTGTCACAACGCAGAGTGTCACAATGCAGACTGTCACAGTGCCAGAGTGTCACAATGCAGAGTGTCACAATGCAGAGAGTCACAGTGTCACAGTGTCACAGTGCCAGATTGTCACAGTGCCAGAGTGTCACAGTGCCAGATTGTCACAATGCAGAGTGTCACAATGCAGAGTCACAGTGTCACAGTGTCACAGTGCCAGATTTTCACAGTGCCAGAGTGCCACAATGCAGAGTGTCACAATGCAGAGTGTCACAGTGCTAGAGTGTCACAATGCCAGTGTCACAATGCAGAGTGCCACTGTGGCAGTGTCACAGTGCAGAGAGTCGCAATGCAATGTCACAGTGCCAGAGTTTCACAATGCAGAGTGCCACTGTGCCAGAGTGTCACAATGCCGAATGTCACAATGCAGAGAGTCACTGTGTCACAGTGTCACAGTGCCAGATTGTCACAGTCCAGAGTGTCACAATGCAGAGTGTCACAATGCAGAGTGTCACAGTGCCAGAGGGTCACAACGCAGAGTGTCACAATGCAGAGTGTCACAGTGCTAGAGTGACACAGTGCTAGAGTGTCACAATGCCAGTGTCACAATGCAGAGAGTCGCAATGCAATGTCACAGTGCCAGAGTGTCACAATGCAGACTCTCACAATGTAGAGTGTCACAGTGCCACAGTGTCACAGTGCTAGAGTGTCACAATGCCAGAGTCACAATGCAGAGTGTCACAATGCAGTATGTTACAGTGCCAGAGTGTCACAATGCCAGACTCTCACAGTGCTAGAGTGTCACAATGCCAGTGTCACAATGCAGAGTGCCGCTGTGCCAGTGTCACAATGCAGAGAGTCGCAATGCAATGTCACAGTGCCAGAGTGTCACAATGCAGAGTGCCTCTGTGCCAGTGTCACAATGCAGAGAGTCACAGTGTCACAGTGTCACAGTGCCAGATTGTCACAGTGCCAGAGTGTCACAATGCAGAGTGTCACAATGCAGAGTGTCACAGTGCCAGAGCGTCACAACGCAGTGTGTCACAATGCAGAGTGCCACTGTGCCAGAGTGTCACAATGCAGAGAGTCACAGTGTCACAGTGTCACAGTGCCAGATTGTCACAGTGCCAGAGTGTCACAATGCAGAGTGTCACAATGCAGAGTGCCACTGTGCCAGAGTGTCACAATGCAGAGAGTCACAGTGTCACAGTGTCACATTGCCAGATTGTCACATTGCCAGAGTGTCACAATGCAGAGAGTCACAATGCAGAGTGTCACAATGCCAGAATGTCACAGTGCCAGAGTGTCACAATGCAGAGTGCCACTGTGCCAGAGTGTCACAATGCAGAGTGTCGCAATGCAATGTCACAGTTCCAGAGCGTCACAATGCAGAACGGCACGGTGCCAGAGTGACACAATGCAGAGTGTCACAGTGCCAGAGTGTCACAGGGCCAGAGTGTCACACTGTAGAATGTCACAATGCCAGAGTGTCACGTTCCCAGAGTGTCACAATGCCAGAATGTCACAGTGCCAGAGTGCAACAATGCACACTTTCAAAGTGCCAGAGTGTCACAGAGCCAGTGTGACAGTGCCAGAGTGTCACAATGAAGAGTGTCACAATGCAGAGAGTCACAGTGTCACAGTGACACATTGCCAGATTGTCACAGTGCCAGAGTGTCACAATGCAGAGTGTCACAATGCAGAGTGTCACGGTGCCAGAGTTTAACAATGCATAGTGTCACAATGCAGAGAGTCACAGTGTCACAGTGTCACATTGCCAGATTGTCACAGTGCCAGAGTGTCACAATGGAGAGTGTCACAATGCAGAGTGTCACAGTACCACAGTGTCACAGTGCCAGATTGTCACAGTGCCAGAGTGTCACAATGCAGAGTGTCACAATGCTGAGAGTAACAGTGTCACAGTGTCACATTGCCAGATTGTCACAGTGCCAGAGTGTCACAATGCAGAGTGCCACAATGCAGAGCGTCACAGTGGCAGAGTGTCACAATGCAGAGTGCCACTGTGCCAGAGTGTCACAATGCAGAGAGTCGCAATGCAATGTCACAGTGCCAGAGTGTCACAATGCAGACTCTCACAGTGCCAGAGTGTCACAGTGCCAGTGTCACAGTGCTAGATTGTCACAATGCCAGTGTCGCAACGCAGAGTGCCACTGTGCCAGTGTCACAATGCAGAGAGTCGCAATGCAAAGTCAGAGTGCCAGAGTGTCACAATGCAGAGTGCCACTGTGCCAGAGTGTCACAACGCAGAGAGTCGCAATGCTATGTCACAGTGCCAGAGTGTCACAATGCAGACTCTTACAATGCAGAGTGTTACAGTGCCACAGTGTCACAGTGCTAGAGTGTCACAATGCCAGAGTCACAATGCAGAGTGCCACAATGCAGTGTGTTACAATGCCAGAGTGTCACAATGCCAGACTCTCACAGTGCCAGAGTGTCACAATGCAGAATGTCACTGTGCCAGAGTGTCACAATTCAGAGTGTCACAATAGAGAGTGTCACAATGACAGAGTGTCACAGTGCCAGAATGTCACAGTGCCATAGTCACAATGCAGTGTCACAATGCAGAGTGTCACAGTACCAGAGTGTCACAATGCAGAGTGTCACAGTGCCAGAGTGTCACAGGGCCAGAGTGTCACACTGCAGAATGTCACAATACCTGAGTGTCACGTTCCCAGAGTGTCTCAATGCCAGAATGCCACAGTGCCAGAGTGTAACAATGCACACTTTCAAAGTGCCAGAGTGTCACAGTGCCAGTGTCGCAGTGCCAGAGTGTCACAATGCAGTGTCACAATGCAGAGTGTCACAGTGCCGGAGTGTGACAATGCAGAGTGTCACAATGCACAGAGTCACATTGTCACAGTGTCACAGTGCCAGAATGCCACAGTGCCAGACGCTCACAATGCAAAGTGTCACAATGCAGAGAGTCACAGTGTCACAGAGTCACAGTGCCAGATTTTCACAGTGCCAGAGTGCCACAATGCAGAGTGTCACAATGCAGAGTGTCACAGTGCCAGAGTGTCACAACGCGGTGTGTCACAATGCAGAGTGTCACAGTGCTAGAGTGTCACAGTGCTAGAGTGTCACAATGCCAGTGTCACAATGCAGAGAGTCGCAATGCTATGTCACAGTGCCAGAGTGTCACAATGCAGAGTGTCACAATGCAGAGCGTCACAGTGGCACAGTGTCACATTGCCAGATTGTCACATTGCCAGAGTGTCACAATGCAGAGTGTCACAATGCAGAGTGCCACTGTGCCAGAGTGTCACAATGCAGAGAGTCGCAATGCAATGTCACAGTGCCACAGTGTCACAATGCAGACTCTCACAGCGCCAGAGTGTCACAGTGCCAGTGTCACAGTGCTAGATTGTCACAATGCCAGTGTCACAATGCAGAGTGTCACTGTGCCAGTGTCACAATGCAGAGAGTCGCAATCCAATCTCACAGTGCCAGAGTGTCACAATGCAGACTCTCACAATGCAGAGTGTCACAGTGCCACAGTGTCACAGTGCTAGAGTGTCACAATGCCAGAGTCACAATGCAGAGTGTCACAATGCAGTGTCTTACAGTGCCAGAGTGTCACAATGCCAGACTCTCACAGTGCCAGTGTCACAATGCAGAATGTCACTGTGCCAGAGTGTCACAATTCAGAGTGTCACAATGCAGAGTGTCACAGTGCCAGAGTCACAATGCAGAGTGTCACAATGCCAAAGTGTCACAGTGCCAGAGTGTCACAATGCAGAACGTCACTGAGCCAGTGTCACACGGCACAGTGTCACAATGCCAGAGTTTCACAGTGCCAGAGTGTCACAGTGCAGAGTGTCACAGAACCACGGTCTCGCAGTGCCAGGTTGTCACAGTGCCAGAGTGTCACAATGCAGAACGTCACTGTGCCAGTGTCACACGGCACAGTGTCACAATGCCAGAGTTTCACAGTGCCAGAGTGTCACAGCGCAGAGTGTCACAGAACCACAGTCTCGCAGTGCCAGATTGTCACAGCGCCAGAGTGTCACAATGCAGAATGTCACAATGCCAGAGTGTCACAGTGCCAGAGTGTCACAATGCAGAATGCCACTGTGCCAGAGTGTCACAATGCAGAGTGTCGCAATGCAATGTTACAGTTCCAGAGCGTCACAATGCAGAACGGCACGGTGCCAGAGTGACACAATGCAGAGTGTCACAGTGCCAGAGTGTCACAGGGCCAGAGTGTCACAATGCCAGAATGTCACAGTGCCAGAGTGCAACAATGCACACTTTCAAAGTGCCAGAGTGTCACAGTGCCAGTGTCACAGTGCCAGAGTGTCACAATGAAGAGTGTCATAGTACCACAGTGTCACAGTGCCAGATTGTCACAGTGCCAGACTGTCACAATTCAGAGTGTCACAATGCAGAGACTCACAGTGTCACAGTGTCACATTGCCAGACTGTCACAGTGCCAGAGTGTCACAATGCAGAGTGTCACATTGCCAGATTGTCACAGTGCCAGAGTGTCACAATGCAGAGTGTCACAATGCCAGAATGTCACAGTGCCAGAGTGTCACAATGCAGAGTGCCACTGTGCCAGAGTGTCACAATGCAGAGTGTCGCAATGCAATGTCACAGTTCCAGAGCGTCACAATGCAGAACGGCACGTTGCCAGAGTGACACAATGCAGAGTGTCACAATGCAGAGAGTCACAGTGTCACAGTGTCACATTGCCAGATTGTCACAGTGCCAGAGTGTCACAATGCAGAGTGTCACAATGCAGAGTGTCACAGTACCACAGTGTCACAGTGCCAGATTGTCACAGTGCCAGAGTGTCACAATGCAGAATGTCACAATGCAGAGAGTCACAGTGTCACAGTGTCACATTGCCAGATTGTCACAGTGCCAGAGTGTCACAATGCAGAGTGTCACAATGCAGAGTGTCACAGTGCCAGAGTGTCAAAATGCAGAGTGCCACTGTGCCAGAGTGTCACAATGCAGAGAGTCGCAATGCAATGTCGCAGTGCCAGAGTGTCACAATGCAGACTCTCACAGTGCCAGAGTGTCACAGTGCCAGTGTCACAGTGCTAGATAGTCACAATGCCAGTGTCACAGTGCAGAGTGCCACTGTGCCAATGTCACAATGCAGAGAGTCGCAATACAAAGTCAGAGTGCCAGAGTGTCACAATGCAGAGTGCCACTGTGCCAGAGTGTCACAACGCAGAGAGTCGCAATGCTATGTCACAGTGCCAGAGTGTCACAATGCAGACTCTCACAATGCAGAGAGTCACAGTGTCACAGTGTCACATTGCCAGATTGTCACAGTGCCAGAGTGTCACAATGCAGAGTGTCACAATGCAGAGTGTCACAGTACCACAGTGTCACAGTGCCAGATTGTCACAGTGCCAGAGTGTCACAATGCAGAGTGTCACAATGCAGAGAGTCACAGTGTCACAGTGTCACATTGCCAGATTGTCACAGTGCCAGAGTGTCACAATGCAGAGTGTCACAATGCAGAGTGTCACAGTGGCATAGTGTCAGAATGCAGAGTGCCACTGTGCCAGAGTGTCACAATGCAGAGAGTCGCAATGCAATGTCACAGTGCCAGAGTGTCACAATGCAGACTCTCACAGTGCCAGAGTGTCACAGTGCCAGAGTGTCACAATGCAGAGTGCCACTGGGCCAGATTGTCACAATGCAGAGTTTCGCAATGCAATGTCACAGTGCCACAGTGTCACAATGCAGACTCTCACAGCGCCAGAGTGTCACAGTGCCAGTGTCACAGTGCTAGATTGTCACAATGCCAGTGTCACAATGCAGAGTGTCACTGTGACAGTGTCACAATGCAGAGAGTCGCAATGCAATGTCACAGTGCCAGAGTGTCACAATGCAGACTCTCACAATGCAGAGTGTCACAGTGCCACAGTGTCACAGTGCTAGAGTGTCACAATGCCAGATTCACAATGCAGAGTGTCACAATGCAGTGTGTTACAGTGCCAGAGTGTCACAATGCCAGACTCTCACAGTGCCAGTGTCACAATGCAGAATGTCACTGTGCCAGAGTGTCACAATTCAGAGTGTCACAATAGAGAGTGTCACAATGCAGACTGTCACAGTGCCAGAGTGTCACAATGCAGTGTCACAATGCAGAGTGTCACAGTGCCATAGTCACAATGCAGAGTGTCACAATGCCAAAGTGTCACAGTGCCAGAGTGTCACAATGCAGAACGTCACTGTGCCAGTGTCACACGGCACAGTGTCACAATGCCAGAGTTTCACAGTCCAGAGTGTCACAGCGCAGAGTGTCACAGAACCACAGTCTCGCAGTGCCAGATTGTCACAGTGCCAGAGTGTCACAATGCAGAGTGTCACAATGCAGAGAGTCACAGTGTCACAGTGTCAGATTGCCAGATTGTCACAGTGCCAGAGTGTCACAATGCAGAGTGTCACAATGCCAGAATGTCACAGTGCCAGAGTGTCACAATGCAGAGTGCCACTGTGCCAGAGTGTCACAATGCAGAGTGTCGCAATGCAATGTCACAGTTACAGAGCGTCACAATGCAGAACGGCACGGTGCCAGAGTGACACAATGCAGAGTGTCACAGTGCCAGAGTGTCACAGGGCCAGAGTGTCACACTGTAGAATGTCACAATGCCAGAGTGTCACGTTGCCAGAGTGTCACAATGCCAGAATGTCATAGTGCCAGAGTGCAACAATGCACACTTTCATAGTACCACAGTGTCACATTGCCAGATTGTCACAGTGCCAGAGTGTCACAATGCAGAGTGTCACAATGCAGAGTGTCACAGTGGCAGAGTGTCACAATGCAGAGTGCCACTGTGCCAGAGTGTCACAATGCAGAGAGTCGCAATGCAATGTCACAGTGCCAGAGTGTCACAATGCAGACTCTCACAGTGCCAGAGTGTCACAGTGCCAGTGTCACAGTGCTAGATTGTCACAATGCCAGTGTCACAATGCAGAGTGCCACTGTGCCAGTGTCACAATGCAGAGAGTCGCAATGCAAAGTCAGAGTGCCAGAGTGTCACAATGCAGAGTGCCACTGTGCCAGAGTGTCACAACGCAGAGAGTCGCAATGCTATGTCACAGTGCCAGAGTGTCACAATGCAGACTCTCACAATGCAGAGTGTTACAGTGCCACAGTGTCACAGTGCTAGAGTGTCACAATGCCAGAGTCACAATGCAGAGTGTCACAATGCAGTGTGTTACAATGCCAGAGTGTCACAATGCCAGACTCTCACAGTGCCAGAGTGTCACAATGCAGAATGTCACTGTGCCAGAGTGTCACAATTCAGAGTGTCACAATAGAGAGTGTCACAATGACAGAGTGTCATAGTGCCAGAATGTCACAGTGCCATAGTTACAATGCAGAGTGTCACAATGAAGATTGTCACAGTGCCAGAGTGTCACAATGCAGAGTGTCACAGTGCCAGAGTGTCACAGGGCCAGAGTGTCACACTGCAGAATGTCACAATGCCAGAGTGTCACGTTCCCAGAGTGTCTCAATGCCAGAATGTCACAGTGCCAGAGTGTAACAATGCACACTTTCAAAGTGCCAGAGTGTCACAGTGCCAGTGTCACAGTGCCAGAGTGTCACAATGCAGTGTCACAATGCAGAGTGTCACAGTGCCGGAGTGTGACAATGCAGAGTGTCACAATGCACAGAGTCACAGTGTCACAGTGTCACAGTGCCAGATTTTCACAGTTCCAGAGTGCCACAATGCAGAGTGTCACAATGCAGAGTGTCACAGTGCCAGAGTGTCACAACGCAGAGTGTCACAATGCAGAGTGTCACAGTGCCAGAGTGTCACAATGCCAGTGTCACAATGCAGAGTGCCACTGTGCCAGTGTCACAATGCAAAGAGTCGCAATGCAATGTCACAGGGCCAGAGTTTCACAATGAGAGTGCCACTGTGCCATAGTGTCACAATGCAGAGTGTCACAATGCAGAGAGTCACAGTGTCACAGTGTCACAGTGCCAGATTGTCACAGTGCCAGAGTGTCACAATGCAGAGTGTCACAATGCAGAGTGTCACAGTGCCAGAGTGTCACAACGCAGAGCGTCACAATGCAGAGTGTCACAGTGCTAGAGTGTCACAGTGCTAGTGTCACAATGACAGTGTCACAATGCAGAGAGTCGCAATGCTATGTCACAGTGCCAGACTGTCACAATGCAGACTGTCACAATGCAGAGTGTCACAGTGCCACAGTGTCACAGTGCTAGAGTGTCACAATGCCAGAGTCACAATGCAGAGCATCACAATGCAGTGTGTTACAGTGCCAGAGTATCACAATGCCAGACTCTCACAGTGCCAGAGTGTCACAATGCATAATGTCACTGCGCCAGAGTGTCACAATTCAGAGTGTCAAAACAGAGAGTGTCACAATGCAGAGTGTCACAATGCAGACTGTCACAGTGCCAGAGTGTCACAATGCAGTGTCACAATGCAGAGTGTCACAGTGCCATAGTCACAATGCAGAGTGTCACAATGCCAAAGTGTCACAGTGCCAGAGTGTCACAATGCAGAACGTCACTGTGCCAGTGTCACACGGCACAGTGTCACAATGCCAGAGTTTCACAGTGCCAGAGTGTCACAGCGCAGAGTGTCACAGTGCGAGAGTGTCACAACGCAGAATGTCACTGTGCCAGAGTGTCACAATGCAGAGTGTCACAGTACCAGAGTGTCACAATGCAGAGTGTCACAGTGCCAGAGCGTCACAATGCAGAACGGCACAGTGCCAGATTGACACAATGCAGAGTGTCACAGTGTCAGAGTGCCACAATGCCAGAGTGTCACAGTGACAGAGTGTCACAGGGCCAGAGTGTCACACTGCAGAATGTCACAATGCCAGTGTGTCACGTTCCCAGAGTGTCACAATGCCAGAATGTCACAGTGCCAGAGAGTAACAATGCACACTTTCAAAGTGCCAGAGCGCCAAAGTGCCAGTGTCACAGTGCCAGTGTCACAATGCAGTGTCACAATGCAGAGTGTCACAGTACCACAGTGTCACAGTGCCAGATTGTCACAGTGCCAGAGTGTCACAATTCTGAGTGTCACAATGCAGAGTGTCACAGTACCACAGTGTCACAATGCAGACTGTCACAGTGCCAGAGTGTCACAATGCAGTGTCACAATGCAGAGTGTCACAGTGCCATAGTCACAATGCAGAGTGTCACAATGCCAAAGTGTCACAGTGCCAGAGTGTCACAATGCAGAACGTCACTGTGCCAGTGTCACACGGCACAGTGTCACAATGCCAGAGTTTCACAGTCCAGAGTGTCACAGCGCAGAGTGTCACAGAACCACAGTCTCGCAGTGCCAGATTGTCACAGTGCCAGAGTGTCACAATGCAGAGTGTCACAATTCAGAGAGTCACAGTGTCACAGTGTCACATTGCCAGATTGTCACAGTGCCAGAGTGTCACAATGCAGAGTGTCACAATGCCAGAATGTCACAGTGCCAGAGTGTCACAATGCAGAGTGCCACTGTGCCAGAGTGTCACAATGCAGAGTGTCGCAATGCAATGTCACAGTTACAGAGCGTAACAATGCAGAACGGCACGGTGCCAGAGTGACACAATGCAGAGTGTCACAGTGCCAGAGTGTCACAGGGCCAGAGTGTCACAATGCCAGAATGTCATAGTGCCAGAGTGCAACAATGCACACTTTCATAGTACCACAGTGTCACAGTGCCAGATTGTCACAGTGCCAGAGTGTCACAATGCAGAGTGTCACAATGCAGAGAGTCACAGTGTCACAGTGTCACATTGCCAGATTGTCACAGTGCCAGAGTGTCACAATGCAGAGTGTCACAATGCAGGGTGTCACAGCGCCAGAGTTTCACAATGCAGAGTGTCACAATGCAGAGAGTCACAGTGTCACAGTGTCACATTCCCAGATTGTCACAGTTCCAGAGTGTCACAATGCAGAGTGTCACAATGCAGAGTGTCACAGTGGCAGAGTGTCACAATGCAGAGTGCCACTGTGCCAGAGTGTCACAATGCAGAGAGTCGCAATGCAATGTCACAGTGCCAGAGTGTCACAATGCAGACTCTCACAGTGCCAGAGTGTCACAGTGCCAGTGTCACAGTGCTAGATTGTCACAATGCCAGTGTCACAATGCAGAGTGCCACTGTGCCACTGTCACAATGCAGAGAGTCGCAATGCAAAGTCAGAGTGCCAGAGTGTCACAATGCAGAGTGCCACTGTGCCAGAGTGTCACAACGCAGAGAGTCGCAATGCTATGTCACAGTGCCAGAGTGTCACAATGCAGACTCTCACAATGCAGAGTGTTACAGTGCCACAGTGTCACAGTGCTAGAGTGTCACAATGCCAGAGTCACAATGCAGAGTGTCACAATGCAGTGTGTTACAATGCCAGAGTGTCACAATGCCAGACTCTCACAGTGCCAGAGTGTCACAATGCAGAATGTCACTGTGCCAGAGTGTCACAATTCAGAGTGTCACAATAGAGAGTGTCACAATGACAGAGTGTCATAGTGCCAGAATGTCACAGTGCCATAGTCACAATGCAGAGTGTCACAATGAAGATTGTCACAGTGCCAGAGTGTCACAATGCAGTGTGTCACAGTGCCAGAGTGTCACAGGGCCAGAGTGTCACACTGCAGAATGTCACAATGCCAGAGTGTCACGTTCCCAGAGTGTCTCAATGCCAGAATGTCACAGTGCCAGAGTGTAACAATGCACACTTTCAAAGTGCCAGAGTGTCACAGTGCCAGTGTCACAGTGCCAGAGTGTCACAATGCAGTGTCACAATGCAGAGTGTCACAGTGCCGGAGTGTGACAATGCAGAGTGTCACAATGCACAGAGTCACAGTGTCACAGTGTCACAGTGCCAGATTTTCACAGTTCCAGAGTGCCACAATGCAGAGTGTCACAATGCAGAGTCTCACAGTGCCAGAGTGTCACAACGCAGAGTGTCACAATGCAGAGTGTCACAGTGCCAGAGTGTCACAATGCCAGTGTCACAATGCAGAGTGCCACTGTGCCAGTGTCACAATGCAAAGAGTCGCAATGCAATGTCACAGGGCCAGAGTTTCACAATGCAGAGTGCCACTGTGCCATAGTGTCACAATGCAGAGTGTCACAATGCAGAGAGTCACAGTGTCACAGTGTCACAGTGCCAGATTGTCACAGTGCCAGAGTGTCACAATGCAGAGTGTCACAATGCAGAGTGTCACAGTGCCAGAGTGTCACAACGCAGAGCGTCACAATGCAGAGTGTCACAGTGCTAGAGTGTCACAGTGCTAGAGTGTCACAATGACAGTGTCACAATGCAGAGAGTCGCAATGCTATGTCACAGTGCCAGACTGTCACAATGCAGACTGTCACAATGCAGAGTGTCACAGTGCCAGAGTGTCACAGTGCTAGAGTGTCACAATGCCAGAGTCACAATGCAGAGCATCACAAAGCAGTGTGTTACAGTGCCAGAGTATCACAATGCCAGACTCTCACAGTGCCAGAGTGTCACAATGCATAATGTCACTGCGCCAGAGTGTCACAATTCAGAGTGTCAAAACAGAGAGTGTCACAATGCAGAGTGTCACAATGCAGACTGTCACAGTGCCAGAGTGTCACAATGCAGTGTCACAATGCAGAGTGTCACAGTGCCATAGTCACAATGCAGAGTGTCACAATGCCAAAGTGTCACAGTGCCAGAGTGTCACAATGCAGAACGTCACTGTGCCAGTGTCACACGGAACAGTGTCACAATGCCAGAGTTTCACAGTGCCAGAGTGTCACAGCGCAGAGTGTCACAGTGCGAGAGTGTCACAACGCAGAATGTCACTGTGCCAGAGTGTCACAATGCAGAGTGTCACGGTACCAGAGTGTCACAATGCAGAGTGTCACAGTGCCAGAGCGTCACAATGCAGAACGGCACAGTGCCAGATTGACACAATGCAGAGTGTCACAGTGTCAGAGTGCCACAATGCCAGTGTGTCACAGTGACAGAGTGTCACAGGGCCAGAGTGTCACACTGCAGAATGTCACAATGCCAGTGTGTCACGTTCCCAGAGTGTCACAATGCCAGAATGTCACAGTGCCAGAGTGTAACAATGCACACTTTCAAAGTGCCAGAGCGCCAAAGTGCCAGTGTCACAGTGCCAGTGTCACAATGCAGTGTCACAATGCAGAGTGTCACAGTACCACAGTGTCACAGTGCCAGATTGTCACAGTGCCAGAGTGTCACAATTCTGAGTGTCACAATGCAGAGTGTCACAGTACCACAGTGTCACAGTGCCAGATTGTCACAGTGCCAGAGTGTCACAATGCAGAGTGTCACTGTGCCAGAGTGTCACAATGCAGAGAGTCGCAATGCAATGTCACAGTGCCAGAGTGTCACAATGCAGAGTGTCACAGTGCCAGAGTGTCACAGTGCCAGTGTCACAGTGCTAGAGTGTCACAATGCCAGTGTCACAATGCAGAGTGCCACTGTGCCAGAGTGTCACAATGCAGAGAGTCGCAATGCAATGTCACAGTGAGAGAGTGTCACAATGCAGAGTGTCACAATTCAGAGAGTCACAGTGTCACAGTGTCACATTCCCAGATTGTCACTGTGCCAGAGTGTCACAATGCAGAGTGTCACAATGCAGAGTGTCACAGTGCCAGAGTGTCACAATGCAGAGTGCCACTGTGCCAGAGTGTCACAATGCAGAGAGTCGCAATGTAATGTCACAGTGCCAGAGTGTCACAATGCAGACTCTCACAGTGCCAGAGTGTCACAGTGCCAGTGTCACAGTGCTAGATTGTCACAATGCCAGTGTCACAATGCAGAGTGCCACTGTGCCAGTGTCACAATGCAGAGAGTCGCAATGCAAAGTCAGAGTGCCAGAGTGTCACAATGCAGAGTGCCACTGTGCCAGAGTGTCACAACGCAGAGAGTCGCAATGCTATGTCACAGTGCCAGAGTGTCACAATGCAGAGTGTCACAATGCAGAGTGTTACAGTGCCACAGTGTCACAGTGCTAGAGTGTCACAATGCCAGAGTCACAATGCAGAGTGTCACAATGCAGTGTGTTACAATGCCAGAGTGTCACAATGCCAGACTCTCACAGTGCCAGAGTGTCACAATGCAGAATGTCACTGTGCCAGAGTGTCACAATTCAGAGTGTCACAATAGAGAGTGTCACAATGACAGAGTGTCACAGTGCCAGAATGTCACAGTGCCATAGTCACAATGCAGAGTGTCACAATGCAGAGTGTCACAGTGCCAGAGTGTCACAATGCAGGGTGTCACAGTGCCAGTGTCACAGTGCCAGAGTGTCACAATGCAGTGTCACAATGCAGAGTGTCACAGTGCCGGAGTGTGACAATGCAGAGTATCACAATGCACAGAGTCACAGTGTCACAGTGTCACAGAGCCAGATTTTCACAGTTCCAGAGTGCCACAATGCAGAGTGTCGCAATGCAGAGTGTCACAGTGCCAGAGTGTCACAGGGCCAGAGTGTCACAGTGGCAGAATGTCACAATGCCAGAGTGTCACGTTCCCAGAGTGTCTCAATGCCAGAATGTCACAGTGCCAGAGTGTAACAATGCACACTTTCAAAGTGCCAGAGTGTCACAGTGGCAGTGTCACAGTGCCAGAGTGCCACTGTGCCAGTGTCACAATGCAAAGAGTCGCAATGCAATGTCACAGTGCCAGAGTTTCACAATGCAGAGTGCCACTGTGCCACAGTGTCACAATGCAGAGTGTCACAATGCAGAGAGTCACAGTGTCACAGTGTCACAGTGCCAGATTGTCACAGTGCCAGAGTGTCACAATGCAGAGTGTCACAATGCAGAGTGTTACAGTGCCACAGTGTCACAGTGCTAGAGTGTCACAATGCCAGAGTCACAATGCAGAGTGTCACAATGCCAGACTCTCACAGTGCCAGAGTGTCACAATGCAGAATGTCACTGTGCCAGAGTGTCACAATTCAGAGTGTCACAATAGAGAGTGTCACAATGACAGAGTGTCATAGTGCCAGAATGTCACAGTGCCATAGTCACAATGCAGAGTGTCACAATGAAGATTGTCACAGTGCCAGAGTGTCACAATGCAGAGTGTCACAGTGCCAGAGTGTCACAGGGCCAGAGTGTCACACTGCAGAATGTCACAATGCCAGAGTGTCACGTTCCCAGAGTGTCTCAATGCCAGAATGTCACAGTGCCAGAGTGTAACAATGCACACTTGCAAAGTGCCAGAGTGTCACAGTGCCAGTGTCACAGTGCCAGAGTGTCACAATGCAGTGTCACAATGCAGAGTGTCACAGTGCCGGAGTGTGACAATGCAGAGTGTCACAATGCACAGAGTCACAGTGTCACAGTGTCACAGTGCCAGACTTTCACAGCGCCAGAGTGCCACAATCCAGAGTGTCACAATGCAGAGTGTCACAGTGCCAGAGTGTCACAACGCAGAGTGTCACAATGCAGAGTGTCACAGTGCTAGAGTGTCACAATGCCAGTGTCACAATGCAGAGTGCCACTGTGCCAGTGTCACAATGCAAAGAGTCGCAATGCAATGTCACAGGGCCAGAGTTTCACAATGCAGAGTGCCACTGTGCCATAGTGTCACAATGCAGAGTGTCACAATGCAGAGAGTCACAGTGTCACAGTGTCACAGTGCCAGATTGTCACAGTGCCAGAGTGTCACAATGCAGAGTGTTACAATGCAGAGTGTCACAGTGCCAGAGTGTCACAACGCAGAGCGTCACAATGCAGAGTGTCACAGTGCTAGAGTGTCACAGTGCTAGAGTGTCACAATGAAAGTGTCACAATGCAGAGAGTCGCAATGCTATGTCACAGTGCCAGACTGTCACAATGCAGACTGTCACAATGCAGAGTGTCACAGTGCCACAGTGTCACAGTGCTAGAGTGTCACAATGCCAGAGTCACAATGCAGAGCGTCACAATGCAGTGTGTTACAGTGCCAGAGTATCACAATGCCAGACTCTCACAGTGCCAGAGTGTCACAATGCATAATGTCACTGCGCCAGAGTGTCACAATTCAGAGTGTCAAAACAGAGAGTGTCACAATGCAGAGTGTCACAATGCAGACTGTCACAGTGCCAGAGTGTCACAATGCAGTGTCACAATGCAGAGTGTCACAGTGCCATAGTCACAATGCAGAGTGTCACAATGCCAAAGTGTCACAGTGCCAGAGTGTCACAATGCAGAACGTCACTGTGCCAGTGTCACACGGCACAGTGTCACAATGCCAGAGTTTCACAGTGCCAGAGTGTCACAGCGCAGAGTGTCACAGTGCGAGAGTGTCACAACGCAGAATGTCACTGTGCCAGAGTGTCACAATGCAGAGTGTCACAGTACCAGAGTGTCACAATGCAGAGTGTCACAGTGCCAGAGCGTCACAATGCAGAACAGCACGGTGCCAGATTGACACAATGCAGAGTGTCACAGTGTCAGAGTGCCACAATGCCAGAGTGTCACAGTGACAGAGTGTCACAGGGCCAGAGTGTCACACTGCAGAATGTCACAATGCCAGTGTGTCACGTTCCCAGAGTGTCACAATGCCAGAATGTCACAGTGCCAGAGTGTAACAATGCACACTTTCAAAGTGCCAGAGCGCCACAGTGCCAGTGTCACAGTGCCAGTGTCACAATGCAGTGTCACAATGCAGAGTGTCACAGTACCACAGTGTCACAGTGCCAGATTGTCACAGTGCCAGAGTGTCACAATTCTGAGTGTCACAATGCAGAGTGTCACAGTACCACAGTGTCACAGTGCCAGATTGTCACAGTGCCAGAGTGTCACAATGCAGAGTGTCACTGTGCCAGAGTGTCACAATGCAGAGAGTCGCAATGCAATGTCACAGTGCCAGAGTGTCACAATGCAGAGTGTCACAGTGCCAGAGTGTCACAGTGCCAGTGTCACAGTGCTAGAGTGTCACAATGCCAGTGTCACAATGCAGAGTGCCACTGTGCCAGAGTGTCACAATGCAGAGAGTCGCAATGCAATGTCACAGTGAGAGAGTGTCACAATGCAGAGTGCCATTGTGCCAGAGTGTCACAATGCAGAGTGTCGCAATGCTACGTCACAGTGCCAGAGTGTCACAATGCCAGTGTCACAGTGCTAGAGTGTCACAATGCCAGTGTCACAATGCAGAGTGTCACAATGCAGAGTCCTACAGTGCCACAGTGTCACAATGCCAGAGTCTCACAGTGCCATAGTGTCACAATGCAGAATGTCACAGTGCCAGAGTGTCACAATGCCAGAGTGTCACAGTGCTAGAGTGTCACAATGTAGAGTGTCACAATGCAGAGTGCCACAGTGCCACATTGTCACAGTGCTAGAGTGTCACAATGCCAGAGTCACAATATAGAGTGTCACAATGAAGAGAGTTAGAGTGCCAGAGTGTCACAATGCCAGACTCTCACAGCGCCAGAGTGTCACAATGCAGAACATCACTGTGCCAGTGTCACACAGCACAGAGTCACAATGCCAGAGTTTCACAGTGCCAGAGTGTCACAGCGCAGAGTGTCACAGTGCGAGAGTGGCACAACGCACAATCTCACTGTGCCAGAGTGTCACAATGCAGGGTGTCACAATGAAGTGCCACAGTGCCAGAGTGCCACACTGCCAGAGTGTCACAGAGACAGAGTGTCACAGTGACAGAGTGTCACAATGCAGAACGGCACGGTGCCAGAGTGACACAATGCAGAGTGTCACAGTGCCAGAGTGCCACAAAGCCAGAGTGTCACAATCCAGAGTGTCACAATGTAGAATGTCACAGTGATAGAGTGTCACAATGCCAGTGTCACAATGCAGAGTGCCACTGTGCCAGTGTCACAATGCAGAGTCGCAATGCAATGTCACAGGGCCAGAGTTCACAATGCAGAGTGCCACTGTGCCATAGTGTCACAATGCAGAGTGTCACAATGCAGAGAGTCACAGTGTCACAGTGTCACAGTGCCAGATTGTCACAGTGCCAGAGTGTCACAATGCAGAGCGTCACAATGCAGAGTGTCACAGTGCTAGAGTGTCACAACGCAGAGCGTCACAATTCAGAGTGTCACAGTGCTAGAGTGTCACAATGCAGAGTGTAACAATGCAGAGTGTCACAGTGCCAGAGTGTCACAATGCAGAGTGTCACAATGCAGAGTGTCACAGTGCTAGAGTGTCACAATGCAGAGTGTCACAATGCAGAGTGTCACAGTGCCAGAGTGTCAGAACGCAGAGCGTCACAATGCAGAATGTCACAGTGCTAGAGTGTCACAGTGCTAGAGTGTCACAATGCCAGTGTCACAATGCAGAGAGTCGCAATGCTATGTCACAGTGCCAGTGTCACAATGCAGACTCTCACAATGCAGAGTGTCACAGTGCCAGAGTGTCACAGTGCTAGAGTGTCACAATGCCAGAGTCACAATGCAGAGCATCACAATGCAGTGTGTTACAGTGCCAGAGTATCACAATGCCAGACTCTCACAGTGCCAGAGTGTCACAATGCATAATGTCACTGCGCCAGAGTGTCACAATTCAGAGTGTCAAAACAGAGAGTGTCACAATGCAGAGTGTCACAATGCAGACTGTCACAGTGCCAGAGTGTCACAATGCAGTGTCACAATGCAGAGTGTCACAGTGCCATAGTCACAATGCAGAGTGTCACAATGCCAAAGTGTCACAGTGCCAGAGTGTCACAATGCAGAACGTCACTGTGCCAGTGTCACACGGCACAGTGTCACAATGCCAGAGTTTCACAGTGCCAGAGTGTCACAGCGCAGAGTGTCACAGTGCGAGAGTGTCACAACGCAGAATGTCACTGTGCCAGAGTGTCACAATGCAGAGTGTCACAGTACCAGAGTGTCACAATGCAGAGTGTCACAGTGCCAGAGCGTCACAATGCAAAACGGCACGGTGCCAGAGTGACACAATGCAGAGTGTCACAGTGCCAGAGTGCCACAATGCCAGAGTGTCACAGTGACAGAGTGTCACAGGGCCAGAGTGTCACACTGCAGAATGTCACAATGCCAGTGTGCGACGTTCCCAGAGTGTCACAATGCCAGAATGTCACAGTGCCAGAGTGTAACAATGCACACTTTCAAAGTGCCAGAGCGCCACAGTGCCAGTGTCACAGTGCCAGTGTCACAATGCAGAGTGTCGCAATGCAGAGTGTCGCAGTACCACAGTGTCACAGTGCCAGATTGTCACAGTGCCAGAGTCTCACAATGCTGAGTGTCACAATGCAGAGTGTCACAGTACCACAGTGTCACAGTGCCAGATTGTCACAGTGCCAGAGTGTCACAATTCAGAGTCTCACTGTGCCAGAGTGTCACAATGCAGAGAGTTGCAATGCAATGTCACAGTGCCAGAGTGTCACAATGCAGACTCTCACAGTGCCAGAGTGTCACAGTGCCAGTGTCACAGTGCTAGAGTGTCACAATGCCAGTGTCACAATGCAGAGTGCCACTGTGCCAATGTGACAATGCAGAGAGTCGCAATGCAAAGTCAGAGTGCCAGAGTGTCACAATGCAGAGTGCCACTGTGCCAGAGTGTCACAACGCAGAGAGTCGCAATGCTATGTCGCAGTGCCAGAGTGTCACAATGCAGACTCTCACAATGCTGAGTGTTACAGTGCCACAGGGTCACAGTGCTAGAGTGTCACAATGCCAGAGTCACAATGCAGAGTGTCACAATGCAGAGTGTCACAGTACCACAGTGTCACAGTGCCAGATTGTCACAGTGCCAGAATGTCACAATGCAGAGTGTCACAATGCAGAGAGTCACAGTGTCACAGTGTCACATTGCCAGATTGTCACAGTGCCAGAGTGTCACAATGCAGAGTGTCACAGAGCCAGAGTGTCACAATGCAGAATGCCACTGTGCCAGAGTGTCACAATGCAGAGTGTCGCAATGCAATGTTACAGGTCCAGAGCGTCTCAATGCAGAACGGCACGGTGCCAGAGTGACACAATGCAGAGTGTCACAGTGCCAGAGTGTCACAGGGCCAGAGTGTCACACTGTAGAATGTCACAATGCCAGAGTGTCACGTTCCCAGAGTGTCAAAATGCCAGAATGTCACAGTGCCAGAGTGCAACAATGCACACTTTCAAAGTGCCAGAGTGTCACAGTGCCAGTGTCACAGTGCCAGAGTGTCACAATGAAGAGTGTCATAGTACCACAGTGTCACAGTGCCAGATTGTCACAGTGCCAGAGTGTCACAATGCAGAGTGTCACAATGCAGAGAGTCACAGTGTCACAGTGTCACATTGCCAGATTGTCACAGTGCCAGAGTGTCACAATGCAGAGTGTCACAGTACCACAGTGTCACAGTGCCAGATTGTCACAGTGCCAGAGTGTCACAATGCAGAGTGTCACAGTACCAGAGTGTCACAATGCAGAGTGTCACAGTGCCAGAGCGTCACAATGCAGAACGGCACGGTGCCAGATTGACACAATGCAGAGTGTCACAGTGTCAGAGTGCCACAATGCCAGAGTGTCACAGTGACAGAGTGTCACAGGGCCAGAGCGTCACACTGCAGAATGTCACAATGCCAGTGTGTCACGTTCCCAGAGTGTCACAATGCCAGAATGTCACAGTGCCAGAGTGTAACAATGCACACTTTCAAAGTGCCAGAGCGCCACAGTGCCAGTGTCACAGTGCCAGTGTCACAATGCAGTGTCACAATGCAGAGTGTCGCAGTACCACAGTGTCACAGTGCCAGATTGTCACAGTGCCAGAGTGTCACAATTCTGAGTGTCACAATGCAGAGTGTCACAGTACCACAGTGTCACAGTGCCAGATTGTCACAGTGCCAGAGTGTCACAATGCAGAGTGTCACTGTGCCAGAGTGTCACAATGCAGAGAGTCGCAATGCAATGTCACAGTGCCAGAGTGTCACAACGCCGAGTGTCACAGTGCCAGAGTGTCACAGTGCCAGTGTCACAGTGCTAGAGTGTCACAATGCCAGTGTCACAATGCAGAGTGCCACTGTGCCAGAGTGTCACAATGCAGAGAGTCGCAATGCAATGTCACAGTGAGAGAGTGTCACAATGCAGAGTGCCATTGTGCCAGAGTGTCACAATGCAGAGTGTCGCAATGCTACGTCACAGTGCCAGAGTGTCACAATGCCAGTGTCACAGTGCTAGAGTGTCACAATGCCAGTGTCACAATGCAGAGTGTCACAATGCAGAGTCCTACAGTGCCAGAGTGTCACAATGCCAGAGTCTCACAGTGCCATAGTGTCACAATGCAGAATGTCACAGTGCCAGAGTGTCACTATGCCAGAGTGTCACAGTGCTAGAGTGTCACAATGTAGAGTGTCACAATGCAGAGTGCCACAGTGCCACATTGTCACAGTGCTAGAGTGTCACAATGCCAGAGTGTCACAGTGACAGAGTGTCACAGGGCCAGAGTGTCACACTGCAGAATGTCACAATGCCAGAGTGTCACGTTCCCAGAGTGTCACAATGCCAGAATGTCACAGTGCCAGAGTGTAACAATGCACACTTTCAAAGTGCCAGAGCGCCACAGTGCCAGAGTCACAGTGCCAGTGTCACAATGCAGAGTGTCGCAATGCAGATTGTCGCAGTACCACAGTGTCACAGTGCCAGATTGTCACAGTGCCAGAGTCTCACAATGCTGAGTGTCACAATGCAGAGTGTCACAGTACCACAGTGTCACAGTGCCAGATTGTCACAGTGCCAGAGTGTCACAATGCAGAGTCTCACTGTGCCAGAGTGTCACAATGCAGAGAGTTGCAATGCAATGTCACAGTGCCAGAGTGTCACAATGCAGACTCTCACAGTGCCAGAGTGTCACAGTGCCAGTGTCACAGTGCTAGAGTGCCACAATGTCAGTGTCACAATGCAGAGTGCCACTGTGCCAATGTGACAATGCAGAGAGTCGCAATGCAAAGTCAGAGTGCCAGAGTGTCACAATGCAGAGTGCCACTGTGCTAGAGTGTCACAACGCAGAGAGTCGCAATGCTATGTAACAGTGCCAGAGTGTCACAATGCAGACTCTCACAATGCTGAGTGTTACAGTGCCACAGGGTCACAGTGCTAGAGTGTCACAATGCCAGAGTCACAATGCAGAGTGTCACAATGCAGAGTGTCACAGTACCACAGTGTCACAGTGCCAGATTGTCACAGTGCCAGAGTGTCACAATGCAGAGTGTCACAATGCAGAGAGTCACAGTGTCACAGTGTCACATTGCCAGATTGTCACAGTGCCAGAGTGTCACAATGCAGAGTGTCACAGAGCCAGAGTGTCACAATGCAGAATGCCACTGTGCCAGAGTGTAACAATGCAGAGTGTCGCAATGCAATGTTACAGGTCCAGAGCGTCTCAATGCAGAACGGCACGGTGCCAGAGTGACACAATGCAGAGTGTCACAGTGCCAGAGTGTCACAGGGCCAGAGTGTCACACTGTAGAATGTCACAATGCCAGAGTGTCACGTTCCCAGAGTTTCAAAATGCCAGAATGTCACAGTGCCAGAGTGCAACAATGCACACTTTCAAAGTGCCAGAGTGTCACAGTGCCAGTGTCACAGTGCCAGAGTGTCACAATGAAGAGTGTCATAGTACCACAGTGTCACAGTGCCAGATTGTCACAGTGCCAGAGTGTCACACTGCAGAGTGTCACAATGCAGAGTGTCACAGTACCACAGTGTCACAGTGCCAGATTGTCACAGTGCCAGAGTGTCACAATGCAGAGTGTCACAATGCAGAGAGTCACAGTGTCACAGTGTCACATTCCCAGATTGTCACAGTGCCAGAGTGTCACAATGCAGAGTCTCACTGTGCCAGAGTGTCACAATGCAGAGAGTTGCAATGCAATGTCACAGTGCCAGAGTGTCACAATGCAGACTCTCACAGTGCCAGAGTGTCACAGTGCCAGTGTCACAGTGCTAGAGTGTCACAATGCCAGTGTCACAATGCAGAGTGCCACTGTGCCAATGTGACAATGCAGAGAGTCGCAATGCAAAGTCAGAGTGCCAGAGTGTCACAATGCAGAGTGCCACTGTGCCAGAGTGTCACAACGCAGAGAGTCGCAATGCTATGTCGCAGTGCCAGAGTGTCACAATGCAGACTCTCACAATGCTGAGTGTTACAGTGCCACAGGGTCACAGTGCTAGAGTGTCACAATGCCAGAGTCACAATGCAGAGTGTCACAATGCAGAGTGTCACAGTACCACAGTGTCACAGTGCCAGATTGTCACAGTGCCAGAATGTCACAATGCAGAGTGTCACAATGCAGAGAGTCACAGTGTCACAGTGTCACATTGCCAGATTGTCACAGTGCCAGAGTGTCACAATGCAGAGTGTCACAGAGCCAGAGTGTCACAATGCAGAATGCCACTGTGCCAGAGTGTCACAATGCAGAGTGTCGCAATGCAATGTTACAGGTCCAGAGCGTCTCAATGCAGAACGGCACGGTGCCAGAGTGACACAATGCAGAGTGTCACAGTGCCAGAGTGTCACAGGGCCAGAGTGTCACACTGTAGAATGTCACAATGCCAGAGTGTCACGTTCCCAGAGTGTCAAAATGCCAGAATGTCACAGTGCCAGAGTGCAACAATGCACACTTTCAAAGTGCCAGAGTGTCACAGTGCCAGTGTCACAGTGCCAGAGTGTCACAATGAAGAGTGTCATAGTACCACAGTGTCACAGTGCCAGATTGTCACAGTGCCAGAGTGTCACAATGCAGAGTGTCACAATGCAGAGAGTCACAGTGTCACAGTGTCACATTGCCAGATTGTCACAGTGCCAGAGTGTCACAATGCAGAGTGTCACAGTACCACAGTGTCACAGTGCCAGATTGTCACAGTGCCAGAGTGTCACAATGCAGAGTGTCACAGTACCAGAGTGTCACAATGCAGAGTGTCACAGTGCCAGAGCGTCACAATGCAGAACGGCACGGTGCCAGATTGACACAATGCAGAGTGTCACAGTGTCAGAGTGCCACAATGCCAGAGTGTCACAGGGCCAGAGCGTCACACTGCAGAATGTCACAATGCCAGTGTGTCACGTTCCCAGAGTGTCACAATGCCAGAATGTCACAGTGCCAGAGTGTAACAATGCACACTTTCAAAGTGCCAGAGCGCCACAGTGCCAGTGTCACAGTGCCAGTGTCACAATGCAGTGTCACAATGCAGAGTGTCACAGTACCACAGTGTCACAGTGCCAGATTGTCACAGTGCCAGAGTGTCACAATTCTGAGTGTCACAATGCAGAGTGTCACAGTACCACAGTGTCACAGTGCCAGATTGTCACAGTGCCAGAGTGTCACAATGCAGAGTGTCACTGTGCCAGAGTGTCACAATGCAGAGAGTCGCAATGCAATGTCACAGTGCCAGAGTGTCACAACGCCGAGTGTCACAGTGCCAGAGTGTCACAGTGCCAGTGTCACAGTGCTAGAGTGTCACAATGCCAGTGTCACAATGCAGAGTGCCACTGTGCCAGAGTGTCACAATGCAGAGAGTCGCAATGCAATGTCACAGTGAGAGAGTGTCACAATGCAGAGTGCCATTGTGCCAGAGTGTCACAATGCAGAGTGTCGCAATGCTACGTCACAGTGCCAGAGTGTCACAATGCCAGTGTCACAGTGCTAGAGTGTCACAATGCCAGTGTCACAATGCAGAGTGTCACAATGCAGAGTCCTACAGTGCCAGAGTGTCACAATGCCAGAGTCTCACAGTGCCATAGTGTCACAATGCAGAATGTCACAGTGCCAGAGTGTCACTATGCCAGAGTGTCACAGTGCTAGAGTGTCACAATGTAGAGTGTCACAATGCAGAGTGCCACAGTGCCACATTGTCACAGTGCTAGAGTGTCACAATGCCAGAGTGTCACAGTGACAGAGTGTCACAGGGCCAGAGTGTCACACTGCAGAATGTCACAATGCCAGAGTGTCACGTTCCCAGAGTGTCACAATGCCAGAATGTCACAGTGCCAGAGTGTAACAATGCACACTTTCAAAGTGCCAGAGCGCCACAGTGCCAGAGTCACAGTGCCAGTGTCACAATGCAGAGTGTCGCAATGCAGATTGTCGCAGTACCACAGTGTCACAGTGCCAGATTGTCACAGTGCCAGAGTCTCACAATGCTGAGTGTCACAATGCAGAGTGTCACAGTACCACAGTGTCACAGTGCCAGATTGTCACAGTGCCAGAGTGTCACAATGCAGAGTCTCACTGTGCCAGAGTGTCACAATGCAGAGAGTTGCAATGCAATGTCACAGTGCCAGAGTGTCACAATGCAGACTCTCACAGTGCCAGAGTGTCACAGTGCCAGTGTCACAGTGCTAGAGTGCCACAATGTCAGTGTCACAATGCAGAGTGCCACTGTGCCAATGTGACAATGCAGAGAGTCGCAATGCAAAGTCAGAGTGCCAGAGTGTCACAATGCAGAGTGCCACTGTGCTAGAGTGTCACAACGCAGAGAGTCGCAATGCTATGTAACAGTGCCAGAGTGTCACAATGCAGACTCTCACAATGCTGAGTGTTACAGTGCCACAGGGTCACAGTGCTAGAGTGTCACAATGCCAGAGTCACAATGCAGAGTGTCACAATGCAGAGTGTCACAGTACCACAGTGTCACAGTGCCAGATTGTCACAGTGCCAGAGTGTCACAATGCAGAGTGTCACAATGCAGAGAGTCACAGTGTCACAGTGTCACATTGCCAGATTGTCACAGTGCCAGAGTGTCACAATGCAGAGTGTCACAGAGCCAGAGTGTCACAATGCAGAATGCCACTGTGCCAGAGTGTAACAATGCAGAGTGTCGCAATGCAATGTTACAGGTCCAGAGCGTCTCAATGCAGAACGGCACGGTGCCAGAGTGACACAATGCAGAGTGTCACAGTGCCAGAGTGTCACAGGGCCAGAGTGTCACACTGTAGAATGTCACAATGCCAGAGTGTCACGTTCCCAGAGTTTCAAAATGCCAGAATGTCACAGTGCCAGAGTGCAACAATGCACACTTTCAAAGTGCCAGAGTGTCACAGTGCCAGTGTCACAGTGCCAGAGTGTCACAATGAAGAGTGTCATAGTACCACAGTGTCACAGTGCCAGATTGTCACAGTGCCAGAGTGTCACACTGCAGAGTGTCACAATGCAGAGTGTCACAGTACCACAGTGTCACAGTGCCAGATTGTCACAGTGCCAGAGTGTCACAATGCAGAGTGTCACAATGCAGAGAGTCACAGTGTCACAGTGTCACATTCCCAGATTGTCACAGTGCCAGAGTGTCACAATGCAGAGTGTCACAATGCAGAGTGTCACAGTGCCAGAGTGTCAAAATGCAGAGTGCCACTGTGCCAGAGTGTCACAATGCAGAGAGTCGCAATGCAATGTCGCAGTGCCAGAGTGTCACAATGCAGACTCTCACAGTGCCAGAGTGTCACAGTGCCAGTGTCACAGTGATAGATTGTCACAATGCCAGTGTCACAATGCAGAGTGCCACTGTGCCAATGTGACAATGCAGAGAGTCGCAATGCAAAGTCAGAGTGCCAGAGTGTCACAATGCAGAGTGCCACTGTGCCAGAGTGTCACAACGCAGAGAGTCGCAATGCTATGTCACAGTGCCAGAGTGTCACAATGCAGACTCTCACAATGCTGAGTGTTACAGTGCCACAGTGTCACAGTGCTAGAGTGTCACAATGCCAGAGTCACAATGCGGAGTGTCACAATGCAGAGTGTCACAGTACCACAGTGTCACAGTGCCAGATTGTCACAGTGCCAGAGTGTCACAATGCAGAGTGTCACAATGCAGAGAGTCACAGTGTCACAGTGTCACATTGCCAGATTGTCACAGTGCCAGAGTGTCACAATGCAGAGTGTCACAGAGCCAGAGTGTCACAATGCAGAGTGCCACTGTGCCAGAGTGTCACAATGCAGAGAGTCGCAATGCAATGTCACAGTGCCAGAGTGTCACAATGCAGACTCTCACAGTGCCAGAGTGTCACAGTGCCAGTGTCACAGTGCTAGATTGTCACAATGCCAGTGTCACAATGCAGAGTGCCACTGTGCCAGTGTCACAATGCAGAGAGTCGCAATGCAAAGTCAGAGTGCCAGAGTGTCACAATGCAGAGTGCCACTGTGCCAGAGTGTCACAACGCAGAGAGTCGCAATGCTATGTCACAGTGCCAGAGTGTCACAATGCAGACTCTCAGAATGCAGAGTGTTTCAGTGCCACAGTGTCACAGTGCTAGAGTGTCACAATGCCAGAGTCACAATGCATAGTGTCACAATGCAGTGTGTTACAATGCCAGAGTGTCACAATGCCAGACTCTCACAGTGCCAGAGTGTCACAATGCAGAATGTCACTGTGCCAGTGTCACAATTCAGAGTGTCACAATAGAGAGTGTCACAATGACAGAGTGTCACAGTGCCAGAATGTCACAGTGCCATAGTCACAATGCAGAGTGTCACAACGCAGAGTGTCACAGTGCCAGAGTGTCACAATGCAGAGTGTCACAGTGCCAGAGTGTCACAGGGCCAGAGTGTCACACTGCAGAATGTCACAATGCCAGAGTGTCACGTTCCCAGAGTGTCTCAATGCCAGAATGTCACAGTGCCAGAGTGTAACAATGCACACTTTCAAAGTGCCAGAGTGTCACAGTGCCAGTGTCACAGTGCCAGAGTGTCACAATGCAGAGTGTCACAATGCAGAGAGTCACAGTGTCACAGTGTCACATTGCCAGATTGTCACAGTGCCAGAGTGTCACAATGCAGAGTGTCACAGTGCCAGAGTGTCACAATGCAGACTCTCACAGTGCCAGAGTGTCACAGTGCCAGTGTCACAGTGCTAGATTGTCACAATGCCAGTGTCACAATGCAGAGTGCCACTGTGCCAGTGCCACAATGCAGAGAGTCGCAATGGAATGTCACAGTGCCAGAGTTTCACAATGCAGAGTGCCACTGTGGCACAGTGTCACAATGCAGAGTGTCACAATGCAGAGAGTCACAGTGTCACAGTGTCACAGTGCCAGATTGTCACAGTGCCAGAGTGTCACAATGCAGAGTGTCACAATGCAGAGTGTCACAGTGTCAGAGTGTCACAACGCAGAGTGTCACAATGCAGAGTGTCACAGTGCTAGAGTGTCACAGTGCTAGAGTGTCACAATGCCAGTGTCACAATGCAGAGTGTCACAATGCAGAGAGTCGCAATGCTATGTCACAGTGCCAGAGTGTCACAATGCAGAGTGTCACAATGCAGAGTGTCACAGTGTCAGAGTGTCACAACGCAGAGTGTCACAATGCAGAGTGTCACAGTGCTAGAGTGTCACAGTGCTAGAGTGTCACAATGCCAGTGTCACAATGCAGAGAGTCGCAATGCTATGTCACAGTGCCAGAGTGTCACAATGCAGAGTGTCACAATGCAGAGAGTCACAGTGTCACAGTGTCACATTGCCAGACTGTCACAGTGCCAGAGTGTCACAATGCAGAGTGTCACAATGCAGAGTGCCACTGTGCCAGAGTGTCACAATGCAGAGAGTCGCAATGCAATGTCACAGTGCCACAGTGTCTCAATGCAGACTCTCACAGCGCCAGAGTGTCACAGTGCCAGTGTCACAGTGCTAGATTGTCACAATGCCAGTGTCACAATGCAGAGTGTCACTGTGCCAGTGTCACAATGCAGAGAGTCGCAATGCAATGTCACAGTGCCAGAGTGTCACAATGCAGACTCTCACAATGCAGAGTGTCACAGTGCCACAGTGTCACAGTGCTAGAGTGTCACAATGCCAGAGTCACAATGCAGAGTGTCACAATGCAGTGTGTTACAGTGCCAGAGTGTCACAATGCCAGACTCTCACAGTGCCAGTGTCACAATGCAGAATGTCACAATGCCAGAGTGTCACAATTCAGAGTGTCACAATAGAGAGTGTCACAATGCAGACTGTCACAGTGCCAGAGTGTCACAATGCAGTGTCACAATGCAGAGTGTCACAGTGCCATAGTCACAATGCAGAGTGTCACAATGCCAAAGTGTCACAGTGCCAGAGTGTCACAATGCAGAACGTCACTGTGCCAGTGTCACACGGCACAGTGTCACAATGCCAGAGTTTCACAGTGCCAGAGTGTCACAGCGCAGAGTGTCACAGAACCACAGTCTCGCAGTGCCAGATTGTCACAGCGCCAGAGTGTCACAATGCAGAGTGTCACAATGCAGAGAGTCACAGTGTCACAGTGTCACATTGCCAGATTGTCACAGTGCCAGAGTGTCACAATGCAGAGTGTCACAATGCAGAGTGTCACAGTGCCAGAGTGTCACAATGCAGAGTGCCACTGTGCCGGAGTGTCACAATGCTGAGAGTCGCAATGCAATGTCACAGTGCCAGAGTGTCACAATGCAGACTCTCACAGTGCCAGAGTGTCACAGTGCCAGTGTCACAGTGCTAGATTGTCACAATGCCAGTGTCACAATGCAGAGAGTCGCAATGCAAAGTCAGAGTGCCAGAGTGTCACAATGCAGAGTGCCACTGTGCCAGAGTGTCACAACGCAGAGTCGCAATGCTATGTCACAGTGCCAGAGTGTCACAATGCAGACTCTCAGAATGCAGAGTGTTACAGTGCCACAGCGTCACAGTGCTAGAGTGTCACAATGCCAGAGTCACAATGCAGAGTGTCACAATGCAGTGTGTTACAATGCCAGAGTGTCACAATGCCAGACTCTCACAGTGCCAGAGTGTCACAATGCAGAATGTCACTGTGCCAGAGTGTCACAATTCAGAGTGTCACAATAGAGAGTGTCACAATGACAGAGTGTCACAGTGCCAGAATGTCACAGTGCCATAGTCACAATGCAGAGTGTCACAATGCAGAGTGTCACAGTGCCAGAGTGTCACAATGCAGAGTGTCACAGTGCCAGAGTGTCACAGGGCCAGAGTGTCACACTGCAGAATGTCACAATGCCAGAGTGTCACGTTCCCAGAGTGTCTCAATGCCAGAATGTCACAGTGCCAGAGTGTAACAATGCACACTTTCAAAGTGCCAGAGTGTCACAGTGCCAGTGTCACAGTGCCAGAGTGCCACTGTGCCAGTGTCACAATGCAAAGAGTCGCAATGCAATGTCACAGTGCCAGAGTTTCACAATGCAGAGTGCCACTGTGCCACAGTGTCACAATGCAGAGTGTCACAATGCAGAGAGTGTGGCCGGTTGACGTTGCCCCCTTAAGAAAGGGAACATGGTGGACGGAAGTTGGTAAACGGAAGGAATAGTCTAAACTAATTTCATTGGACGAGTGGGAGGAAGCACTTCTGAGCTGGGACTATACTGGACATTTCCAGCACTTCTCAGTCAGTCTTGCTTCCGCCTCTTCTCCGTGCAGCAGCTTTCTGTGCTGGGCTTTCTGCCAAGGCCTCGGCCTTGAAAACCAGATAACAGGCCTGTATACTAACTCCCTTCCAATTAACACGAACTGCTTCTAACTTTTTTTTCCTCTCTTCTCTTTCTCTTTCTATCCCATTCTGGGGAAAGGGGTGGAAGAGAGGGGAGAGCGGAGGTGGGGGACCCCTCTCTGCCGAGGGGGGCACTCTCATTTCTGTGTTACTCTGTTGTATATCTTTGTATATATTGTAGATATTGTAAATTTGTAAATAATCCCCTGCAAACCCTACATCGCTTTGTAAATATAGCTCCACTGCTTTGCTAATTCAGCTTGCGAGTTTTTTTTCCTTTCCCTTCAATTTTTTTTCCCTTTTACTTTACAAAGGGGGAAGGGAGGAGGCTTCTCGGCCTTACCTTCCATCCCACCACATTTTTTTTATTGGCGTACCCAACGTGCGGCAGATAATTAGTTTAATTTATTATTTGATTGATTTAGTGTTTTCTAGCTGAATTAGCAAACATGAAGGTATTGTGGTTTGTGGAGCGATTATTCTTTTCAATTTTTGGGGCTCTGATTTACAGGTATTGTTTGGGTTTGATTTTGGATTACCTGGGTAATTATTTGGTGCGGACAATCTATATGTGGGTTATGTATAGAGTTAAACTATGGTATGGAAAATGTATTAATTTATTATGGCCAGTGAGATACAGGAATGTTACCTCCACCACTCTCCCAATTGAGATAAAGGGTTTTAAGATTCCACCTGAGGAGACAGTAACTTTAGGTGATGCCTGGGATCCAAAGGTGATTTATTTGGTGTGTATAATTCTGCTGCTTTCAGTGATAATTAACGTGTATCTCCTGATTTCTTTGCGGCGAGAGAAAAAGGTGTCCAGGGCGTGTTTTGTTATTAAAACTAGATCAAAAAGAAAACGCCGTGGCTCTCGATCAGTCCCAGAGTCATCTAGTGATGAGGACTGTGGAGAACCCATGTCAGTTAAAAAGAAGGCTAAAAAGTTAATTGGTAAGGCAGCTCTAAATGACTTTTCTGCTGATTCTAGCAAGCAGCCAAGGGCATCGGCTGGTATCAACATGGCACCTACTCCTTCTCCCACTCCTTCTCCTTCTTCTTCTTCTCCGTCGGCCATTAATGGAGCAACGTCACTTCCGTCCACTCCCTCAGTGGGACCGGAAGTCACTGCCCCAGCAGCTGATTTATCTCAGGACCTGTCAGCTTCCATTAAGGTGGCTGTAAATTCAAACACAGCTCCAGTTAAGGTGGCTCCTTTAAAGACTAGAGCTGCAAAGGCCCAAGATGGAGAAGAAGAGGTGGAGACTGATCCTGGTGAGGGGCCCTCTACTGTAAAAGATCCTGCTCAGGAGGAAGAGAAGGTTTGTTTTAAAGATCTAGCTAACCTAGTGAGATCAAAGCAGGATAGAGATGAAGCTAGGAAAGCGGCTGGCAAAGGTGGTTCTCAGCTTAAAGAGATCCTTAGGAGAATGACAGCAGGATTTTACGGGCAAAGAATTCAGGGAGATGAAGATGAAGATGATATTACGGACTGTTCGTCACCACGGGAGGAATTGAGAAATGTCCGTAAAGATTTCACCAGGGCAGATAAGGAGCCAGTTCTAGCTTGGCTTAGTAGATGTTATGATACAGGTGCTTCAGCTCTAACAGTTGGAGACAAGTCAGCAGCTCAGTTAGGAACTCTCTCAAGGGACAATGGAATAGATAGACATCTAGGCGAAGCTCTCGGTAAGGTTAATCTGTGGATACGCCTTTTAATAGCAGTTGCCCTGAGATACCCTTCCCGAGATGATCTTCCCTGGAATCCTAAACCCTGGACTACCATAGATGAGGGAATTAAGCGCTTGAGAGAATTTGCTGTTAGAGAGCTACTCTATGGTGAACATGAAACTCTGAATCCTGATGACATTCCTGTGGGTATTGGTCTTGCTAAAAAGATCATCAAACTTGCTCCTTCTAATTATGCAAACATTCTGGCAAGCAGAATTGTGTCAAGAAGTTATGGTGGAGCTTCTCCTACGGTTGGCCAATTCAGTGATCAAATGAGACAATTGGAGGATAGCATGACACGTGGTTCTTTGGTTTCAGCCATTGAAACTCTGTCTGGAAAAATTGAAAATTGCATGAAGGATCTGAAAGATTCCATATACCAATTGGCACAAAGGGATAATTTCAATTCTTCCTCCAGGTGGGTACAAGTCTCATCTGTGAGGAATACACGTCCTCCAAGGAGGTCATTCCAAAACAGGACATTCCAAAACAGGTCATTCCAAAACAGACCACCAAGGCAATCACGTAGAACTATTTGGATAACTCTGCGTGATCAGTTTGGTGAGAACATGAACCGCTGGGATGGCCAACCAACTTCTAATCTTTTCAGGAGACTGAGGGAATTGCAAAGTGGCAGAACCCGAAGTAGCAATACCAGAAGGGTAGCTGTTACTTCCACAGTTCCCCAGAACGACTCTTATGGCTCCAACAGTGGCTCCAGTTATAACATGCAAAGTTATAACCCTGCACAATATGTGCAATGCACATGTGCGCATGTTCCCCATAACTAGGGGTGCCCTGCCTCCCGCCAGGGGGAGGAGAGGGATAACAGAGATAATAGAATCTATTGGGATGTGTACATCCAGTGGCCTGGCACTTCACAATTTCGGAAGTACAGGGCCTTGGTTGACACAGGAGCTCAGTGCACCATAATACCATCAAATTATGAGGGATCAGAGTCTATAACTATTCTGGGAGTCACTGGTGGATCTCAAGAGTTAAGTAAGGTAGAGGTTAATATAAGTTTAACTGGTAAACAATGGAGGAAGCATACAGTTGTGACCGGACCTGATGCACCTTGTATTTTGGGAATTGATTTTCTGAGAGAAGGGCGTTTCAAAGATCCTAGAGGTTACAAATGGGCTTTTGGAGTAGCTTCTATAGAAATTGATGGACAAAAATTGAAGCTATCTGCCAGACCTGAACTTTCTGATGAATCTGCAGTTGTAGGACAACATAAGATACAGGACATTAAATTGCCGGTTGCTTCTCAGACTGTGCATCACAGACAATACAGAACCAACCGTGACTCTTTGTTGCCCATTCAGAATCTGATTCGTCAGTTGGAAAGTCAGAAAGTCGTCAGCAAAACTCATTCACCTTTCAACAGTCCAGTGTGGCCTGTGCGGAAGCAGAATGGAGACTGGCGTCTGACAGTGGACTACCGAGCCCTGAATGAAGTGACACCACCTATGAGTGCAGCAGTACCAGACATGATGGAGCTACAGTATGAGCTGGAATCCAAAGAGGCCAAATGGTATGCTACCATAGACATTGCTAATGCATTTTTCTCTATTCCCATAGCAGAGGAATGCAGGCCTCAGTTTGCTTTCACCTGGAGAGGAATCCAGTACACTTTCAACAGGCTGCCAATGGGCTGGATCCACAGCTCAAGCATCTGTCATGCAGTGATCCACGATGCTCTGGAGAAAGGCGGTGCTCCAGAACACATCCAGTTCATCGATGACATCATCGTCTGGGGTAAAACTGCTGAGGAAGTCTTCAAGAAAGGTAACAAAATCATTGACATTCTTCTGAATGCAGGTTTTGCCATCAAGCGAGACAAGGTGAAAGGACCTACCACAGAGATTCAGTTTCTGGGAGTGAAGTGGCAGGATGGACGCCGACACATTCCAGTGGATGTGGTAAATAGAGTCTCTACCATGGCAAGTCCCACAAACAAGCAAGAGACCCTACGTTTCTTGGGGATAGTGGGATTTTGGAGACTGCACATTCCTGGATACAGTCAGATTGTAAAACCTCTGTATGATGTAACTCGAAAGAGAAACCATTTCCACTGGGGACCTGAACAACAAGCAGCCTTTGACCAGATAAAGCAAGAGGTAGTTCAAGCAATGGGTCTGGGACCTGTCCGAGATGGTCCAGACATTAAGAACATTTTGTACACGGCTGCAAGTGACAATGGTCCAACCTGGTGCTTGTGGCAAAAAGCTCCAGGGGAGACACGTGGACGACCTCTTGGTTTCTGGAGTCGAGGTTACAGAGGTTCAGAGGCTAACTATACTCCAACAGAGAAAGAAATTTTAGCTGCCTATGAAGGAGTAAAAGCATCTTCTGAAGTGATTGGAACTGAATCACAACTTCTTCTAGCTCCCAGATTACCAGTTTTGAATTGGATGTTCAAAGGCAAAGGATCCACACCACATCATGCCACAGACTCAACCTGGTCTAAGTGGATGGCTCTGATAACACAGAGAGCTCGAATGGGAAATCTTGAAAGACCTGGTCTAGTGGAGGTGATCTCAAGTTGGCCTGAAGGCATCAACTGTGCCAAACCTCCAGAGGAGAAAGTAACTCGTGCTGAGGAAGCTCCTCCTTACAATGACCTCTCTGATGATGAAAAGAAATACGCTTTGTTTACAGACGGTTCCTGTCGTCTTGTTGGGAACAAGCGAAGGTGGAAGTCTGCAGTGTGGAGTCCAACACGCCGAGTTGCAGAGGCGAAAGATGGAGAAGGAGAATCCAGTCAGTTCGCAGAGGTAAAAGCTGTCCAGCTAGCTCTCGACGTAGCTGAACGTGAGAGATGGCCAAAGCTTTATCTCTACACCGACTCATGGATGGTAGCCAATGCTCTATGGGGTTGGCTAAAGAACTGGAAGAAGAGTGGTTGGCAGAGGAAAGGAAAACCCATTTGGGCAGCCAACCTGTGGCAGGACATTGCTGATCGAATCGAGAGAATTCCAGTGAAAGTGAGACACATCGATGCTCACATTCCTAAGAGCAAAGCTACTGAGGAACAGCAACACAACCATCAGGCAGATCTAGCTGCAAGAGTTTCTCAAGTAGACATGGACTCTAATCTTGATCTCGACTGGAAACACCGAGGTGAGATATTCTTAGCTCGGTGGGCTCACGATTCGTCAGGACATCAAGGCAGAGATGCAACATACCAATGGGCTCGTGACAGATCCATAGACATTTCCATGGATGCTATCACACAAGTCATCCATGACTGTGACATTTGTGCTGCTATTAAGCAGGCAAAACGACTTAAGCCCTTGTGGTATGGTGACAGATGGTCCAAGTACAAGTATGGTGAAGCTTGGCAGATTGACTACATCACTCTACCACGTTCTCGTTCTGGTAAGCAATACGTGCTTACTATGGTAGAGGCAAACACTGGATGGTTGGAAACTTATCCAGTTCCACATGCAACTGCACGCAACACCATTCTTGGTCTGGAGAGACAAATCCTGTGGAGACATGGAACTCCAGAGAGGATTGAGTCAGACAACGGAACTCATTTCAAGAACAACCTTGTAAAGAGTTGGGCAAAAGAGCACGGTATTGAGTGGATATTCCACATTCCCTACTATGCACCAGCTTCAGGGAAGATTGAACGCTACAACGGTTTGTTGAAGACCACTCTCAAAGCCATGGGAGGTGGACCTTTGAAAAACTGGGAAAAACATTTAGCACAAGCAACCTGGCTGGTAAATAGTAGAGGTTCAGTGAACCGAGCTGGACCTGCACATTCAGATTTGCTACGGAAAGTAGAAGGGGATAGAGTTCCTGTTGTTAGAGAAAAGAATCTGTTAGGTAAAACTGTTTGGGTATTTTCACCCTCAGGAGAGGCTAAACCTGTCCGAGGGGTGGTTTCAGCTGAAGGTCCGGGTCACACTTATTGGGTAATGCAAGAGAATGGTGAAATTCAGTGTATTCCACAAAGAAATTTAACTTTAGCTGAAAGAGGTTAATTTTGAACTGCTGTACAGCTACATCGCGCCCAGAGGAAGAACCAACGAGGAATCTACGGTGCACGAACCCTGAGATCCCTGAGAGCCCTGAGTCAACTAAGAGACCCTGAGATTTCCCTGTTTCCCTTTTCTTTGCTTCGTCGGCGAAGAAATGAACTGTTTTCCATTTTTCTCATTTTCTGATTTTCTTAGACTTTTGAATCATCTACATCTGAGCGTAGCCGGAATGGACTATGAACTTTACTCACGAACTGTAAATATCGTTTTGGATTGGATGGACAATATGAACAGCCAATGAAATTGTTTAGAAGGGGTGGACTGTGGCCGGTTGACGTTGCCCCCTTAAGAAAGGGAACATGGTGGACGGAAGTTGGTAAACGGAAGGAATAGTCTAAACTAATTTCATTGGACGAGTGGGAGGAAGCACTTCTGAGCTGGGACTATACTGGACATTTCCAGCACTTCTCAGTCAGTCTTGCTTCCGCCTCTTCTCCGTGCAGCAGCTTTCTGTGCTGGGCTTTCTGCCAAGGCCTCGGCCTTGAAAACCAGATAACAGGCCTGTATACTAACTCCCTTCCAATTAACACGAACTGCTTCTAACTTTTTTTTCCTCTCTTCTCTTTCTCTTTCTATCCCATTCTGGGGAAAGGGGGGGAAGAGAGGGGAGAGCGGAGGTGGGGGACCCCTCTCTGCCGAGGGGGGCACTCTCATTTCTGTGTTACTCTGTTGTATATCTTTGTATATATTGTAGATATTGTAAATTTGTAAATAATCCCCTGCAAACCCTACATCGCTTTGTAAATATAGCTCCACTGCTTTGCTAATTCAGCTTGCGAGTTTTTTTTCCTTTCCCTTCAATTTTTTTTCCCTTTTACTTTACAAAGGGGGAAGGGAGGAGGCTTCTCGGCCTTACCTTCCATCCCACCACAGAGAGTCACAGTGTCACAGTGTCACATTGCCAGATTGTCACAGTGCCAGAGTGTCACAATGCAGAGTGCCACTGTGCCAGAGTGTCACAATGCAGAGAGTCGCAATGCAATGTCACAGTGCCACAGTGTCACAATGCAGACTCTCACAGCGCCAGAGTGTCACAGTGCCAGTGTCACAGTGCTAGATTGTCACAATGCCAGTGTCACAATGCAGAGTGTCACTGTGCCAGTGTCACAATGCAGAGAGTCGCAATGCAATGTCACAGTGCCAGAGTGTCACAATGCAGACTCTCACAATGCAGAGTGTCACAGTGCCACAGTGTCACAGTGCTAGAGTGTCACAATGCCAGATTCACAATGCAGAGTGTCACAATGCAGTGTGTTACAGTGCCAGAGTGTCACAATGCCAGACTCTCACAGTGCCAGTGTCACAATGCAGAATGTCACTGTGCCAGAGTGTCACAATTCAGAGTGTCACAATAGAGAGTGTCACAATGCAGACTGTCACAGTGCCAGAGTGTCACAATGCAGTGTCACAATGCAGAGTGTCACAGTGCCATAGTCACAATGCAGAGTGTCACAATGCCAAAGTGTCACAGTGCCAGAGTGTCACAATGCAGAACGTCACTGTGCCAGTGTCACACGCCACAGTGTCACAATGCCAGAGTTTCACAGTCCAGAGTGTCACAGCGCAGAGAGTCACAGAACCACAGTCTCGCAGTGCCAGATTGTCACAGTGCCAGAGTGTCACAATGCAGAGTGTCACAATGCAGAGAGTCACAGTGTCACAGTGTCAGATTGCCAGATTGTCACAGTGCCAGAGTGTCACAATGCAGAGTGTCACAATGCCAGAATGTCACAGTGCCAGAGTGTCACAATGAAGAGTGTCATAGTACCACAGTGTCACAGTGCCAGATTGTCACAGTGCCAGAGTGTCACAATGCAGAGTGTCACAATGCAGAGAGTCACAGCGTCACAGTGTCACATTGCCAGATTGTCACAGTGCCAGAGTGTCACAATGCAGAGTGTCACAATGCAGAGTGTCACAGTGCCAGAGTTTCACAATGCAGAGTGTCACAATGCAGAGAGTCACAGTGTCACAGTGTCACGTTGCCAGATTGTCACAGTGCCAGAGTGTCACAATGCAGAGTGTCACAATGCAGAGTGTCACAGTACCACAGTGTCACAGTGCCAGATTGTCACAGTGCCAGAGCGTCACAATGCAGAGTGTCACAATGCAGAGAGTCACAGTGTCACAGTGTCACATTGCCAGATTGTCACAGTGCCAGAGTGTCACAATGCAGAGTGTCACAATGCAGAGTGTCACAGTGCCAGAGGGTCACAATGCAGAGTGCCACTGTGCCAGAGTGTCACAAAGCAGAGAGTCGCAATGCAATGTCACAGTGCCAGAGTGTCACAATGCAGACTCTCACAGTGCCAGAGTGTCACAGTGCCAGTGTCACAGTGCTAGATTGTCACAATGCCAGTGTCACAATGCAGAGTGCCACTGTGCCAGTGTCACAATGCAGAGAGTCGCAATGCAAAGTCAGAGTGCCAGAGTGTCACAATGCAGAGTGCCACTGTGCCAGAGTGTCACAACGCAGAGAGTCGCAATGCTATGTCACAGTGCCAGAGTGTCACAATGCAGACTCTCACAATGCAGAGTGTTACAGTGCCACAGTGTCACAGTGCTAGAGTGTCACAATGCCAGAGTCACAATGCAGAGTGTCACAATGCAGTGTGTTACAATGCCAGAGTGTCACAATGCCAGACTCTCACAGTGCCAGAGTGTCACAATGCAGAATGTCACTGTGCCAGAGTGTCACAATTCAGAGTGTCACAATAGAGAGTGTCACAATGACAGAGTGTCATAGTGCCAGAATGTCACAGTGCCATAGTCACAATGCAGAGTGTCACAATGAAGATTGTCACAGTGCCAGAGTGTCACAATGCAGAGTGTCACAGTGCCAGAGTGTCACAGGGCCAGAGTGTCACACTGCAGAATGTCACAATGCCAGAGTGTCACGTTCCCAGAGTGTCTCAATGCCAGAATGTCACAGTGCCAGAGTGTAACAATGCACACTTTCAAAGTGCCAGAGTGTCACAGTGCCAGTGTCACAGTGCCAGAGTCTCACAATGCAGTGTCACAATGCAGAGTGTCACAGTGCCGGAGTGTGACAATGCAGAGTGTCACAATGCACAGAGTCACAGTGTCACAGTGTCACAGTGCCAGATTTTCACAGTTCCAGAGTGCCACAATGCAGAGTGTCACAATGCAGAGTGTCACAGTGCCAGAGTGTCACAACGCAGAGTGTCACAATGCAGAGTGTCACAGTGCTAGAGTGTCACAATGCCAGTGTCACAATGCAGAGTGCCACTGTGCCAGTGTCACAATGCAAAGAGTCGCAATGCAATGTCACAGGGCCAGAGTTTCACAATGCAGAGTGCCACTGTGCCATAGTGTCACAATGCAGAGTGTCACAATGCAGAGAGTCACAGTGTCACAGTGTCACAGTGCCAGATTGTCACAGTGCCAGAGTGTCACAATGCAGAGTGTCACAGTGCCAGAGTGTCACAGGGCCAGAGTGTCACACTGCAGAATGTCACAATGCCAGAGTGTCACGTTCCCAGAGTGTCTCAATGCCAGAATGTCACAGTGCCAGAGTGTAACAATGCACACTTTCAAAGTGCCAGAGTGTCACAGTGCCAGTGTCACAGTGCCAGAGTGTCCCAATGCAGTGTCACAATGCAGAGTGTCACAGTGCCGGAGTGTGACAATGCAGAGTGTCACAATGCACAGAGTCACAGTGTCACAGTGTCACAGTGCCAGATTTTCACAGTTCCAGAGTGCCACAATGCAGAGTGTCACAATGCAGAGTGTCACAGTGCCAGAGTGTCACAACGCAGAGTGTCACAATGCAGAGTGTCACAGTGCTAGAGTGTCACAATGCCAGTGTCACAATGCAGAGTGCCACTGTGCCAGTGTCACAATGCAAAGAGTCGCAATGCAATGTCACAGGGCCAGAGTTTCACAATGCAGAGTGTCACAGTGCCAGAGTGTCACAACGCAGAGCGTCACAATGCAGAGTGTCACAGTGCTAGAGTGTCACAGTGCTAGAGTGTCACAATGCCAGAGTCACAATGCAGAGCGTCACAATGCAGTGTGTTACAGTGCCAGAGTATCACAATGCCAGACTCTCATAGTGCCAGAGTGTCACAGTGCATAATATCACTGCGCCAGAGTGTCACAATTCAGAATGTCAAAACAGAGAGTGTCACAATGCAGAGTGTCACAATGCAGACTGTCACAGTGCCAGAGTGTCACAATGCAGTGTCACAATGCAGAGTGTCACAGTGCCATAGTCACAATGCAGAGTGTCACAATGCCAAAGTGTCACAGTGCCAGAGTGTCACAATGCAGAACGTCACTGTGCCAGTGTCACACGGCACAGTGTCACAATGCCAGAGTTTCACAGTGCCAGAGTGTCACAGCGCAGAGTGTCACAGTGCGAGAGTGTCACAACGCAGAATGTCACTGTGCCAGAGTGTCACAATGCAGAGTGTCACAGTACCAGAGTGTCACAATGCAGAGTGTCACAGTGCCAGAGCGTCACAATGCAAAACGGCACGGTGCCAGATTGACACAATGCAGAGTGTCACAGTGTCAGAGTGCCACAATGCCAGAGTGTCACAGTGACAGAGTGTCACAGGGCCAGAGTGTCACACTGCAGAATGTCACAATGCCAGAGTGTAACAATGCACACTTTCAAAGTGCCAGAGCGCCACAGTGCCAGTGTCACAGTGCCAGTGTCACAATGCAGAGTGTCACAATGCAGAGTGTCACAGTACCACAGTGTCACAGTGCCAGATTGTCACAGTGCCAGAGTGTCACAATTCTGAGAGTCACAATGCAGAGTGTCACAGTACCACAGTGTCACAGTGCCAGATTGTCACAGTGCCAGAGTGTCACAATGCAGAGTGTCACTGTGCCAGAGTGTCACAATGCAGAGAGTCGCAATGCAATGTCACAGTGCCAGAGTGTCACAATGCAGAGTGTCACAGTGCCAGAGTGTCACAGTGCCAGTGTCACAGTGCTAGAGTGTCACAATGCCAGTGTCACAACGCAGAGTGCCACTGTGCCAGAGTGTCACAATGCAGAGAGTCGCAATGCAATGTCACAGTGAGAGAGTGTCACAATGCAGAGTGCCATTGTGCCAGAGTGTCACAATGCAGAGTGTCGCAATGCTACGTCACAGTGCCAGAGTGTCACAATGCCAGTGTCACAGTGCTAGAGTGTCACAATGCCAGTGTCACAATGCAGAGTGTCACAATGCAGAGTGCTACAGTGCCACAGTGTCACAATGCAAGAGTGTCACAGTGCCATAGTGTCACAATGCAGAATGTCACAGTGCCAGAGTGTCACTATGCCAGAGTGTCACAGTGCCAGAGTGTCACAATGTAGAGTGTCACAATGCAGAGTGCCACAGTGCCACATTGTCACTGTGCCAGAGTGTCACAATTCAGAGTGTCACAATAGAGAGTGTCACAATGTAGAGTGTCACAATGTAGGGTGTCACAATGCAGATTGTCACAGTGCCAGAGTGTCACAATGCAGTGTCACAATGCAGAGTGTCACAGTACCAGAGTGTCACAATGCAGAGTGTCACAGTGCCAGAGTCACAATATAGAGTGTCACAATGAAGAGAGTTAGAGTGCCAGAGTGTCACAATGCCAGACTCTCACAGCGCCAGAGTGTCACAATGCAGAACATCACTGTGCCAGTGTCACACAGCACAGTGTCACAATGCCAGAGTTTCACAGTGCCAGAGTGTCACAGCGCAGAGTGTCACAGTGCGAGAGTGGCACAACGCAGAATGTCACTGTGCCAGAGTGTCACAATGCAGGGTGTCACAATGAAGTGCCACAGTGCCAGAGTGTCACACTGCCAGTGTGTCACAGAGACAGAGTGTCACAGTGACAGAGTGTCACAATGCAGAACGGCACGGTGCCAGAGTGACACAATGCAGAGTGTCACAGTGCCAGAGTGCCACAATGCCAGAGTGTCACAATCCAGAGTGCCACAATGTAGAATGTCACAGTGATAGAGTGTCACAATGCCAGTGTCACAATGCAGAGTGCCACTGTGCCAGTGTCACAATGCAGAGTCGCAATGCAATGTCACAGGGCCAGAGTTTCACAATGCAGAGTGCCACTGTGCCATAGTGTCACAATGCAGAGTGTCACAATGCAGAGAGTCACAGTGTCACAGTGTCACAGTGCCAGATTGTCACAGTGCCAGAGTGTCACAATGCAGAGTGTCACAATGCAGAGTGTCACAGTGCCAGAGTGTCACAACGCAGAGCGTCACAATGCAGAGTGTCACAGTGCTAGAGTGTCACAGTGCTAGAGTGTCACAATGCCATTGTCTCAATGCAGAGAGTCGCAATGCTATGTCACAGTGCCAGTGTCACAATGCAGACTCTCACAATGCAGAGTGTCACAGTGCCAGAGTGTCACAGTGCTAGAGTGTCACAATGCCAGAGTCACAATGCAGAGCATCACAATGCAGTGTTACAGTGCCAGAGTATCACAATGCCAGACTCACACAGTGCCAGAGTGTCACAATGCATAATGTCACTGCGCCAGAGTGTCACAATTCAGAGTGTCAAAACAGAGAGTGTCACAATGCAGAGTGTCACAATGCAGACTGTCACAGTGCCAGAGTGTCACAATGCAGTGTCACAATGCAGAGTGTCACAGTGCCATAGTCACAATGCAGAGTGTCACAATGCCAAAGTGTCACAGTGCCAGAGTGTCACAATGCAGAACGTCACTGTGCCAGTGTCACACGGCACAGTGTCACAATGCCAGAGTTTCACAGTGCCAGAGTGTCACAGCGCAGAGTGTCACAGTGCGAGAGTGTCACAACGCAGAATGTCACTGTGCCAGAGTGTCACAATGCAGAGTGTCACAGTACCAGAGTGTCACAATGCAGAGTGTCACAGTGCCAGAGTGCCACAATGCCAGAGTGTCACAGTGACAGAGTGTCACAGGGCCAGAGTGTCACACTGCAGAATGTCACAATGCCAGTGTGTCACGTTCCCAGAGTGTCACAATGCCAGAATGTCACGGTGCCAGAGTGTAACAATGCACACTTTCAAAGTGCCAGAGCGCCACAGTGCCAGTGTCACAGTGCCAGTGTCACAATGCAGAGTGTCACAATGCAGAGTGTCGCAGTACCACAGTGTCACAGTGCCAGATTGTCACAGTGCCAGAGTCTCACAATTCTGAGTGTCACAATGCAGAGTGTCACAGTACCACAGTGTCACAGTGCCAGATTGTCACAGTGCCAGAGTGTCACAATGCAGAGTCTCACTGTGCCAGAGTGTCACAATGCAGAGAGTTGCAATGCAATGTCACAGTGCCAGAGTGTCACAATGCAGACTTTCACAGTGCCAGAGTGTCACAGTGCCAGTGTCACAGTGCTAGAGTGTCACAATGCCAGTGTCACAATGCAGAGTGCCATTGTGCCAGAGTGTCACAATGCAGAGTGTCGCAATGCTACGTCACAGTGCCAGAGTGTCACAATGCCAGTGTCACAGTGCTAGAGTGTCACAATTCCAGTGTCACAATGCAGAGTGCTACAGTGCCACAGTGTCACAATGCCAGAGTCTCACAGTGTCATAGTGTCACAATGCAGAATGTCACAGTGCCAGAGTGTCACTATGCCAGAGTGTCACAGTGCCAGAGTGTCACAATGTAGAGTGTCACAATGCAGAGTGCCACAGTGCCACATTGTCACAGTGCTAGAGTGTCACAATGCCAGAGTCACAATATAGAGTGTCACAATGAAGAGAGTTAGAGTGCCAGAGTGTCACAATGCCAGACTCTCACAGTGCCAGAGTGTCACAATGCAGAACATCACTGTGCCAGTGTCACACAGCACAGTGTCACAATGCCAGAGTTTCACAGTGCCAGAGTGTCACAGCGCAGAGTGTCACAGTGCGAGAGTGGCACAACGCAGAATGTCACTGTGCCAGAGTGTCACAATGCAGGGTGTCACAATGAAGTGCCACAGTGCCAGAGTGTCACACTGCCAGAGTGTCACAGAGACAGAGTGTCACAGTGACAGAGTGTCACAATGCAGAACGGCACGGTGCCAGAGTGACACAATGCAGAGTGTCACAGTGCCAGAGTGCCACAATGCCAGAGTGTCACAATCCAGAGTGTCACAATGTAGAATGTCACAGTGATAGAGTGTCACAATGCAGAGTTTCACACTGCAGAATGTCACAATGCCAGAATGTCACGGTCCCAGTGTGTCAGAATGCCAGAATGTCACAGTGCCAGTGTGTCACAATGCAGAGAGACACAATGCAGAGTGTCACAGTGCCAGAGTGTCACAATGACAGAGTGTCACAGTGCCAGAGTGTCACAATGCAGAGTGTCACAGTGGCAGAGTGTCACAATGCAGAGTGCCACTGTGCCAGAGTGTCACAATGCAGAGAGTCGCAATGCAATGTCACAGTGCCAGAGTGTCACAATGCCAGTGTCACAGTGCTAGAGTGTCACAATGCCAGTGTCACAATGCAGAGTGTCACAATGCAGACTCTCACAATGCAGAGTGTCACAGTTCCACAGTGTCACAGTGCTAGTGTCACAATGCCAGAGTCACAATGCAGAGTGTCACAATGCAGTGTGTTACAGTGCCAGAGTGTCACAATGCAGGGTGTCACAATGCACAGAGTCACAGCGTCACAGTGTCACAGTGCCAGATTGTCACAGCGCCAGAGTGTCACAATGCAAATTGTCACAATGCAGAGAGTCACAGTGTCACAGTGTCACAGTGACAGATTTTCACAGTGCCAGAGTGCCACAATGCAGAGTGTCACAATGCAGAATGTCACTGTGCCAGAGTGTCACAATGCAGAGTGTCACAGTGCCAGAGAGTCACAATGCAGAACGGCACGGTGCCAGAGTGACACAATGCAGAGTGTCACAGTGCCAGAGTGTCACAGGGACAGAGTGTCACACTGCAGAATGTCACAATGCCAGAGTGTCACGTTCACAGAGTGTCACAATGCCAGAATGTCACAGTGCCAGAGTGTCACAATGCAGAGTGTCACAATGCAGAGAGTCACAGTGTCACAGTGTCAGAATGCAGAGTGCCACTGTGCCAGAGTGTCAGAATGCAAAGTGCCACTGTGCCAGAGTGTCACAATGCAGAGAGTCGCAATGCAATGTCACAGTGCCAGAGTGTCACAATGCAGACTCTCACAGTGCCAGAGTGTCACAGTGCCAGTGTCACTGTGCTAGATTGTCACAATGCCAGTGTCACAATGCAGAGTGCCACTGTGCCAGTGTCACAATGCAGAGAGTCGCAATGCAAAGTCAGAGTGCCAGAGTGTCACAATGCAGAGTGCCACTGTGCCAGAGTGTCACAACGCAGAGAGTCGCAATGCTATGTCACAGTGCCAGAGTGTCACAATGCAGACTCTCACAATGCAGAGTGTTACAGTGCCACAGTGTCACAGTGCTAGAGTGTCACAATGCAGAGTGTCACAATCCAGTGTGTTACAGGGCCAGAGTGTCACAATGCCAGACTCTCACAGTGCCAGAGTGTCACAATGCAGAATGTCACTGTGCCAGAGTGTCACAATTCAGAGTGTCACAATAGTGAGTGATACAATGTAGAGTGTCACAATGCAGATTGTCACAGTGCCAGAGTGTCACAATGCAGTGTCACAATGCAGAGTGTCACAGTACCAGAGTGTCACAATGCAGAGTGTCACAGTGCCAGAGTCACAATATAGAGTGTCACAATGAAGAGAGTTAGAGTGCCAGAGTGTCACAATGCCAGACTCTCACAGTGCCAGAGTGTCACAATGCAGAACATCACTGTGCCAGTGTCACACAGCACAGTGTCACAATGCCAGAGTTTCACAGTGCCAGAGTGTCACAGCGCAGAGTGTCACAGTGCGAGAGTGGCACAACGCAGAATGTCACTGTGCCAGAGTGTCACAATGCAGGGTGTCACAATGAAGTGCCACAGTGCCAGAGTGTCACACTGCCAGAGTGTCACAGAGACAGAGTGTCACAGTGACAGAGTGTCACAATGCAGAACGGCACGGTGCCAGAGTGACACAATGCAGAGTGTCACAGTGCCAGAGTGCCACAATGCCAGAGTGTCACAATCCAGAGTGTCACAATGTAGAATGTCACAGTGATAGAGTGTCACAATGCAGAGTTTCACACTGCAGAATATCACAATGCCAGAATGTCACGGTCCCAGTGTGTCAGAATGCCAGAATGTCACAGTGCCAGTGTGTCACAATGCAGAGAGACACAATGCAGAGTGTCACAGTGCCAGAGTGTCACAATGACAGAGTGTCACAGTGCCAGAGTGTCACAATGCAGAGTGTCACAGTGGCAGAGTGTCACAATGCAGAGTGCCACTGTGCCAGAGTGTCACAATGCAGAGAGTCGCAATGCAATGTCACAGTGCCAGAGTGTCACAATGCCAGTGTCACAGTGCTAGAGTGTCACAATGCCAGTGTCACAATGCAGAGTGTCACAATGCAGACTCTCACAATGCAGAGTGTCACAGTTCCACAGTGTCACAGTGCTAGTGTCACAATGCCAGAGTCACAATGCAGAGTGTCACAATGCAGTGTGTTACAGTGCCAGAGTGTCACAATGCAGAGTGTCACAATGCACAGAGTCACAGCGTCACAGTGTCACAGTGCCAGATTGTCACAGCGCCAGAGTGTCACAATGCAAATTGTCACAATGCAGAGAGTCACAGTGTCACAGTGTCACAGTGCCAGATTTTCACAGTGCCAGAGTGCCACAATGCAGAGTGTCACAATGCAGGATGTCACTGTGCCCGAGTGTCACAATGCCGAGTGTCACAGTGCCAGAGAGTCACAATGCAGAACGGCACGGTGCCAGAGTGACACAATGCAGAGTGTCACAGTGCCAGAGTGTCACAGGGACAGAGTGTCACACTGCAGAATGTCACAATGCCAGAGTGTCACGTTCACAGAGTGTCACAATGCCAGAATGTCACAGTGCCAGAGTGTCACAATGCAGAGTGTCACAATGCAGAGAGCCACAGTGTCACAGTTTCACAATGCAGAGTGCCACTGTGCCAGAGTGTCACAATGCAGAGTGCCACTGTGCCAGAATGTCACAATGCAGAGAGTCGCAATGCAATGTCACAGTGCCAGAGTGTCACAATGCAGACTCTCACAGTGCCAGAGTGTCACAGTGCCAGTGTCACAGTGCTAGATTGTCACAATGCCAGTGTGTCACGGTCCGGAGACATTAGATGTCTCGGTCCAGAGACACAGTTCTTTTAAATATTCCCGTGTTGTGATATTAAAGGCACAAACGAGGCCAAAGTATCAACAGCTAGACTATTTATGAGATAAATAAGAAAGGGAGGGGGAGAAAATAGAGAAAGTGGACATAAGAAGGGAAAGGGAGAAAAGAGAGAGAGAGAGACGAGAGATAGAAAAGGAAAGGAATTATATTACCACACCCCTCATCCCCCCCAAGATAAAGTCTGTGGAGGAAAGGTGCTGCAGGAGATGTTGGGTTTGTAGAGAAACCGTGGTGAGGCTTTTGCTGGAGAACAGCTGTGGTCCTCTGGGGAGATGTTGGGTTGATACAGGAACAGTGCTGAGGCTCCTCTGGGCAGCCTGGGTCTGTAGAGAAAGGATGCTGAGGCTTGGCTGGAGCTGTGGTCCTCCGGGCAGCTTCTTTTCTCCGGAGCAGCATTGTCCCGGCTTCTCAGCGGCCTGGCCCGTCTCCTGTGTTTTCCTTCATCTCCGTTTTTCTCCCCGTTTTTCTCCTCTGTTTCTCTCCTCTGTTTCTCTCTTGTGTTTTTCTCTACAAACCAGTAGTTGCTCAAGTCTTTTATACAGTTTTTTAGTCCTTAGGTATGTAGTCAAATATTGTCCCTCAGGAATTCCAGTGGCAGGAAATCTGTGTGTTTGGGCAAGACCCTGGCTGGAGGAGGGGGGAATCTCCGTCTACCCTGTCTCCATCCAGACAAAGCTCAGGAAACAGGTGGTGATTATCTTGCCCTAAAGGTGTGATGGCTGGGTCCTTGGGTCCATTGTTGTAGTCCCGTGTTATCACGATGCAATCACAAGCTGATTTGCATCCAGGATTGGTGGACAGGATTCTTTCCACCTTCTTTCCAGTGGCTCTGCTATCACTTTTATCTTTGTTGACTCACATAGAGAGAGACAAACTTATTAGACTCTCACACCACCCCGTCAATCAAAGATAAAAGGAAGAAAGAAAGAAAAAGAAAGGAAAGAAGTGGAAAAGAAAGGAAAGAAGTTTTAAACAATTTTTGCAATAGACATAAGTTTTGATTGGCTAACAGCACAAATCTGTTGTACACCATCATTAGACACAAACTGCATATTGGACACTACATGTTGAATCACTGTATACAACAGGGATTTATACAAGATTGACAATGCTAAGAAAATATAACAAAATTAAACAAGGTAATTACACAAGGTGAAAGCATCCTTGTTCCTCCTGGAAGCCAGGAGGACAAACAAACTCATACCCCCCCCCCCCCCCCAACCCCGTCAGTCCTTCAGTTTGGAATTGAAGTGAGAGCTTCCGTCCAGATCTGAATGTCTGCGGGGTTATGAAAAGTACAGTCCTTGAAGAGATGTCTTCTGTGATGCAAAACTTGAGAAGTCTTCCATATTATAGCAAGACAAGTCCTTCTGACAATACATCAGGTAGTCTTCAGCATTAGAACTTAAATTTAGCATTAGAACTTAAATAAGAAACACAACCTTGAAACATACAAAACTGGTATTTCCAGGTTACCATTCAGAGCCACCCTCTCAGGTGATAATTACTTTGAATGGGCCTGTAAGTATCGTTGATTGTTTCAGGTTCTCTCAAAGCCAAGCTAAACACAAACAAAGGCCTTTTTCCAAACCAAGTACAATTTTTTGGTGATCTCCTGACTCATGCTTCACCCCCCAGTTCACCGCTGGGAAGTGAAGCCCTTAGTTGCCCTGGGGGCCATATCCCTCCCCTCATCAAATGGTCCCACCAAGAGGGGAGCAGTGACCTCAGCCCTCTTTTTAGGCTCGGGCCAACATTGCACAATGATTTCTAATTGCCTCGTGGCTACCCCATCAACCACTTCTTTTGGAATACCTTTCTTCTGGCCCACCCCCCACCAATATTGCCGGGTATTCAAGTGTTCCCTGCCCCTAGCCAGGTGCCTACTAGGAATACGGCGCATCTGGCCCTGGGGGCTTGGTGGGTGAGTCATTTTCACATGTCTCAAGCCTCTAGTTTGAGGTTTTTTCATTTCCTCTGGTACACTATACTGCCTAGCATAATCTAATAACTCCCTCCCCACGTCTTGCCATGTCCTGGAAGAAAGTGGGGTATTAGCTATTTCTTTTTGAAGCTGGATACCTCTTATTTTAAGCAAGTCATTGAGACCCCTGATCAAAGGAGTCATTCTGTTTGCATCCACCAGGACAGAAAGAGGGGATTCAAAATGATGTTTTAGTTCCCTTTCATATATCATCTGCAGGCATGCAGCTTTTTGCACATTCTCCATTATCTGATTCATCCCTCCCCGCAGAATTAGGGGTTCACCCCTCTCCTTTGGATCAAACCCCCCTGCCCAATAGGCAACCCTTTGCGTAAGACTCCAGGGTCCACTTCTGTTTTTTGTAGTTAGAAAAACATTATCACCCCAATAGCCCATGGCTTCAGCTTCTGTTAACAGAATCTGATCACCTCCAGTTTTTGAAACTCGCCAGACATATTCCACCTCAGATTCCTCAGCAGAGCGTGCAAATTCTGCACGAATTTTGGCCAATTCAGTGTAGGAGAAAGGCATTTCTTTGGTTGTGATAGTGGGGGTAACCTCCCCATCCTCATATAAAACTTCAGTTTTAATGAGAGGTCTGATATGCGCAGCAGCTTCCTTAGCCGCTGTCAATTCTGCCCGAGGGCACATAGGGGCAGACTCCGAGTAATTCACACCCTCTTTTGAGTCCAAATACGAATTTTGCCTCCTCTCCTTTTCCAATTGAATTTTAAGATCTGCCACTACGTCTTTCAAAGTGGCAACATGGCTTTGTAGTGACGAAACTAAGTCCTGCAAAGAGGAAATAGTTATATTTTCCTGTTCATGCCATTCCTCTTTCTCCTTCACTGAGGCGGCTAAACAGGCACCTAAAACCGCACAAATAAAACCTTTGCCTTTCCCGGCTTTTGCTCTTGCATCTTTCTGCAGGGCCACAATTCTATCAGCCACACTCTGGAAATTATGCCAATTTTCACGGGCCCAGTCAAGTACCTGTACAGATGGGCGGGCACTGTGAATTTCTAAAAGGTTAAAAAGCCTCTCACACCGGGCCATCTCTTTTGTTTCACAAAGCATTCCTTAATAGGGCACTAAGTTTCACGGGGAAGTCAGATCAAAACACTGTTTGTACCAGCAAAATCTTCCCTGGAAAAACGTACACTTTTAAAAGGCTTACTACAAAATAATCTTCTCCAGGAAAAATGCACAATAGATTTCTCAGGAGAGGTCACACACAAGAAAAAACAACAACAAGCTGGGCTTCTCAAGGAAGTCACACTATTTCGCTGAGTGAACCCACACTTGCAAAAGCTTCTCAGCTTTTGTACCTCAAAATTTTTTTGTTACACTAGGATAACAACCTTGTGATTCTTAGGGAAGAGTTACTCTGTTTCCCTGAGCGAACACACACCGGCAGAAGTTTCTCAACTTTTGCTTCAGTACTGGGCTTCTCGGGAAAGCCACACTTTACAAATATCACCAACACTGGGTTTCCTAAAAGAGGGTACTGAGAATTCTCGGGGAGGTCACACTATAAAGTCAACAGTTGTACCCCAGATAATCTTCCCCGGGAATGCACACACAAATTTAAAGCAGGGTACAGAGGATTCTCGAGGAGGTCACACTATAAAACAAACAGTTGTACCCCGGATAATCTTCCCCGAGAAAGCACACACATTTAAAGCTTTTGAGAACTCCCACACAGTCTCTCTGAAAATTTCGCTTCGTCCTTCTCCGGCCACTTCCCTCGCGGGCGAGTGGAAACGCGAATCTGGACTCCACTCTCGCTTCGTACTAAAAGTACGTCTCAGGCACACACACACATTTCGGGGTTCTCAGAAATGCAATAATTTTGCTGTGATACTTTTCACTGCACGGGAATCCTGCCGACTAGGCCATTAAAATGTCACGGTCCGGAGACATTAGATGTCTCGGTCCAGAGACACAGTTCTTTTAAATATTCCCGTGTTGTGAAATTAAAGGCACAAACGAGGCCAAAGTATCAACAGCTAGACTATTTATTAGATAAATAAGAAAGGGAGAGGGAGAAAATAGAGAAAGTGGACATAAGAAGGGAAAGGGAGAAAAGAGAGAGAGAGAGACGAGAGATAGAAAAGGAAAGGAATTATATTACCACACCCCTCATCCCCCCCAAGATAAAGTCTGTGGAGGAAAGGTGCTGCAGGAGATGTTGGGTTTGTAGAGAAACCGTGGTGAGGCTTTTGCTGGAGAACAGCTGTGGTCCTCTGGGGAGATGTTGGGTTGATACAGGAACAGTGCTGAGGCTCCTCTGGGCAGCCTGGGTCTGTAGAGAAAGGATGCTGAGGCTTGGCTGGAGCTGTGGTCCTCCGGGCAGCTTCTTTTCTCCGGAGCAGCATTGTCCCGGCTTCTCAGCGGCCTGGCCCGTCTCCTGTGTTTTCCTTCATCTCCGTTTTTCTCCCCGTTTTTCTCCTCTGTTTCTCTCCTCTGTTTCTCTCTTGTGTTTTTCTCTACAAACCAGTAGTTGCTCAAGTCTTTTATACAGTTTTTTAGTCCTTAGGTATGTAGTCAAATATTGTCCCTCAGGAATTCCAGTGGCAGGAAATCTGTGTGTTTGGGCAAGACCCTGGCTGGAGGAGGGGGGAATCTCCGTCTACCCTGTCTCCATCCAGACAAAGCTCAGGAAACAGGTGGTGATTATCTTGCCCTAAAGGTGTGATGGCTGGGTCCTTGGGTCCATTGTTGTAGTCCCGTGTTATCACGATGCAATCGCAAGCTGATTTGCATCCAGGATTGGTGGACAGGATTCTTTCCACCTTCTTTACAGTGGCTCTGCTATCACTTTTATCTTTGTTGACTCACATAGAGAGAGACAAACTTATTAGACTCTCACACAGTGTCACAATGCAGAGTGCCACTGTGCCAGTGTCACAATGCAGAGAGTCGCAATGCAAAGTCACAGTGCCAGAGTGTCACAATGCAGAGTGCCACTGTGCCAGAGTGTCACAACGCAGAGAGTCGCAATGCTATGTCACAGTGCCGGAGTGTCACAATGCAAACTCTCACAATGCAGAGTGTTACAGTGCCACAGTGTCACAGTGCTAGAGTGTCACAATGCCAGAGTCACAATGCAGAGTGTCACAATGCAGTGTGTTACAGTGCCAGAGTGTCACAATGCCAGACTCTCACAGTGCCAGAGTGTCACAATGCAGAATGTCACTGTGCCAGAGTGTCACAATTCAGAGTGTCACAATAGAGAGTGTCACAATGTAGAGTGTCACAATGCAGATTGTCACAGTGCCAGAGTGTCACAATGCAGTGTCACAATGCAGAGTGTCACAGTACCAGAGTGTCACAATGCAGAGTGTCACAGTGCCAGAGTCACAATATAGAGTGTCACAATGAAGAGAGTTAGAGTGCCAGAGTGTCACAATGCCAGACTCTCACAGTGCCAGAGTGTCACAATGCAGAACATCACTGTGCCAGTGTCACACAGCACAGTGTCACAATGCCAGAGTTTCACAGTGCCAGAGTGTCACAGCGCAGAGTGTCACAGTGCGAGAGTGGCACAACGCAAAATGTCACTGTGCCAGAGTCTCACAATGCAGGGTGTCACGATGAAGTGCCACAGTGCCAGAGTGTCACACTGCCAGAGTGTCACAGAGACAGAGTGTCACAGTGAAAGAGTGTCACAATGCAGAACGGCACGGTGCCAGAGTGACACAATGCAGAGTGTCACAGTGCCAGAGTGCCACAATGCCAGAGTGTCACAATCCAGAGTGTCACAATGTAGAATGTCACAGTGATAGAGTGTCACAATGCAGAGTTTCACACTGCAGAATGTCACAATGCCAGAATGTCACGGTCCCAGAGTGTCAGAAGGCCAGAATGTCACAGTGCCAGTGTGTCACAATGCAGAGAGACACAATGCAGAGTGTCACAGTGCCAGAGTGTCACAATGCAGAGTGTCACAGTGGCAGAGTGTCACAATGCAGAGAGTCGCAATGCAATGTCACAGTGCCAGAGTGTCACAATGCCAGTGTCACAGTGCTAGAGTGTCACAATGCCAGTGTCACAATGCAGAGTGTCACAATGCAGACTCTCACAATGCAGAGTGTCACAGTTCCACAGTGTCACAGTGCTAGTGTCACAATGCCAGAGTCACAATGCAGAGTGTCACAATGCAGTGTGTTACAGTGCCAGAGTGTCACAATGCAGAGTGTCACAATGCACAGAGTCACAGCGTCACAGTGTCACAGTGCCAGATTGTCACAGCGCCAGAGTGTCACAATGCAAATTGTCACAATGCAGAGAGTCACAGTGTCACAGTGTCACAGTGCCAGATTTTCACAGTGCCAGAGTGCCACAATGCAGAGTGTCACAATGCAGAATGTCACTGTGCCAGAGTGTCACAATGCAGAGTGTCACAGTGCCAGAGAGTCACAATGCAGAACGGCACGGTGCCAGAGTGACACAATGCAGAGTGTCACAGTGCCAGAGTGTCACAGGGACAGAGTGTCACACTGCAGAATGTCACAATGCCAGAGTGTCACGTTCACAGAGTGTCACAATGCCAGAATGTCACAGTGCCACAGTGTCACAATGCAGAGTGTCACAATGCAGAGAGTCACAGTGTCACAGTGTCACAATGCAGAGTGCCACTGTGCCAGAGTGTCACAATGCAGAGTGCCACTGTGCCAGAGTGTCACAATGCAGAGAGTCGCAATGCAATGTCACAGTGCCAGAGTGTCACAATGCAGACTCTCACAGTGCCAGAGTGTCACAGTGCCAGTGTCACAGTGCTAGATTGTCACAATGCCAGTGTCACAATGCAGAGTGCCACTGTGCCAGTGTCACAATGCAGAGAGTCGCAATGCAAAGTCACAGTGCCAGAGTGTCACAATGCAGAGTGCCACTGTGCCAGAGTGTCACAACGCAGAGAGTCGCAATGCTATGTCACAGTGCCAGAGTGTCACAATGCAGACTCTCACAATGCAGAGTGTTACAGTGCCACAGTGTCACAGTGCTAGAGTGTCACAATGCCAGAGTCACAATGCAGAGTGTCACAACGCAGTGTGTTACAGTGCCAGAGTGTCACAATGCCAGACTCTCACAGTGCCAGAGTGTCACAATGCAGAATGTCACTGTGCCAGAGTGTCACAATTCAGAGTGTCACAATAGAGAGTGTCACAATGTAGAGTGTCACAATGCAGATTGTCACAGTGCCAGAGTGTCACAATGCAGTGTCACAATGCAGAGTGTCACAGTACCAGAGTGTCACAATGCAGAGTGTCACAGTGCCAGAGTCACAATATAGAGTGTCACAATGAAGAGAGTTAGAGTGCCAGAGTGTCACAATGCCAGACTCTCACAGTGCCAGAGTGTCACAATGCAGAACATCACTGTGCCAGTGTCACACAGCACAGTGTCACAATGCCAGAGTTTCACAGTGCCAGAGTGTCACAGCGCAGAGTGTCACAGTGCGAGAGTGGCACAACGCAGAATGTCACTGTGCCAGAGTGTCACAATGCAGGGTGTCACAATGAAGTGCCACAGTGCCAGAGTGACACAATGCAGAGTGTCACAGTGCCAGCGTGCCGCAATGCCAGAGTGTCACAATCCAGAGTGTCACAATGTAGAATGTCACAGTGATAGAGTGTCACAATGCAGAGTTTCACACTGCAGAATGTCACAATGCCAGAATGTCACGGTCCCAGAGTGTCAGAATGCCAGAATGTCACAGTGCCAGTGTGTCACAATGCAGAGAGACACAATGCAGAGTGCCACACTGCCAGAGTGTCACAATGCAGAGTGTCACAGTGCCAGAGTGTCACAATGCAGAGTGTCACAATGCACAGAGTCACAGCGTCACAGTGTCACAGTGCCAGATTGTCACAGCGCCAGAGTGTCACAATGCAAATTGTCACAATGCAGAGAGTCACAGTGTCACAGTGTCACAGTGCCAGATTTTCACAGTGCCAGAGTGCCACAATGCAGAGTGTCACAATGCAGAATGTCACTGTGCCAGAGTGTCACAATGCAGAGTGTCACAGTGCCAGAGAGTCACAATGCAGAACGGCACGGTGCCAGAGTGACACAATGCAGAGTGTCACAGTGCCAGAGTGTCACAGGGACAGAGTGTCACACTGCAGAATGTCACAATGCCAGAGTGTCACGTTCACAGAGTGTCACAATGCCAGAATGTCACAGTGCCAGAGTGTCACAATGCAGAGTGTCACAATGCAGAGAGCCACAGTGTCACAGTGTCACAATGCAGAGTGCCACTGTGCCAGAGTGTCACAATGCAGAGAGTCGCAATGCAATGTCACAGTGCCAGAGTGTCACAATGCAGACTCTCACAGTGCCAGAGTGTCACAGTGCCAGTGACACAGTGCTAGATTGTCACAATGCCAGTGTCACAATGCAGAGTGCCACTGTGCCAGTGTCACAATGCAGAGAGTCGCAATGCAAAGTCACAGTGCCAGAGTGTCACAATGCAGAGTGCCACTGTGCCAGAGTGTCACAACGCAGAGAGTCGCAATGCTATGTCACAGTGCCAGAGTGTCACAATGCAGACTCTCACAATGCAGAGTGTTACAGTGCCACAGTGTCACAGTGCTAGAGTGTCACAATGCCAGAGTCACAATGCAGAGTGTCACAATGCAGTGTGTTACAGTGCCAGAGTGTCACAATGCCAGACTCTCACAGTGCCAGAGTGTCACAATGCAGAATGTACCTGTGCCAGAGTGTCACAACAGAGAGTGTCACAATGTAGAGTGTCACAATGCAGATTGTCACATTGCCAGAGTGTCACAATGCAGTGTCACAATGCAGAGTGTCACAGTGCCATAGTCACAATGCGGAGTGTCACAATGCCAAAGTGTCACAGGTGAGAGTGTCAAAACGCAGAATGTCACTGTGACAGAGTGTCACAATGCAGAGTGTCACAGTACCAGAGTGTCACAATGCTAGAGTGTCACAGTGCCAGAGCGTCACAATGCAAAACGGCACGGTGCCAGATTGACACAATGCAGAGTGTCACAGTGTCAGAGTGCCACAATGCCAGAGTGTCACAGTGACAGAGTGTCACAGGGCCAGAGTGTCACACTGCAGAATGTCACAATGCCAGAGTGTAACAATGCACACTTTCAAAGTGCCAGAGCGCCACAGTGCCAGTGTCACAGTGCCAGTGTCACAATGCAGAGTGTCACAATGCAGAGTGTCACAGTACCACAGTGTCACAGTGCCAGATTGTCACAGTGCCAGAGTGTCACAATTCTGAGAGTCACAATGCAGAGTGTCACAGTACCACAGTGTCACAGTGCCAGATTGTCACAGTGCCAGAGTGTCACAATGCAGAGTGTCACTGTGCCAGAGTGTCACAATGCAGAGAGTCGCAATGCAATGTCACAGTGCCAGAGTGTCACAATGCAGAGTGTCACAGTGCCAGAGTGTCACAGTGCCAGTGTCACAGTGCTAGAGTGTCACAATGCCAGTGTCACAACGCAGAGTGCCACTGTGCCAGAGTGTCACAATGCAGAGAGTCGCAATGCAATGTCACAGTGAGAGAGTGTCACAATGCAGAGTGCCATTGTGCCAGAGTGTCACAATGCAGAGTGTCGCAATGCTACGTCACAGTGCCAGAGTGTCACAATGCCAGTGTCACAGTGCTAGAGTGTCACAATGCCAGTGTCACAATGCAGAGTGTCACAATGCAGAGTGCTACAGTGCCACAGTGTCACAATGCAAGAGTGTCACAGTGCCATAGTGTCACAATGCAGAATGTCACAGTGCCAGAGTGTCACTATGCCAGAGTGTCACAGTGCCAGAGTGTCACAATGTAGAGTGTCACAATGCAGAGTGCCACAGTGCCACATTGTCACTGTGCCAGAGTGTCACAATTCAGAGTGTCACAATAGAGAGTGTCACAATGTAGAGTGTCACAATGTAGGGTGTCACAATGCAGATTGTCACAGTGCCAGAGTGTCACAATGCAGTGTCACAATGCAGAGTGTCACAGTACCAGAGTGTCACAATGCAGAGTGTCACAGTGCCAGAGTCACAATATAGAGTGTCACAATGAAGAGAGTTAGAGTGCCAGAGTGTCACAATGCCAGACTCTCACAGCGCCAGAGTGTCACAATGCAGAACATCACTGTGCCAGTGTCACACAGCACAGTGTCACAATGCCAGAGTTTCACAGTGCCAGAGTGTCACAGCGCAGAGTGTCACAGTGCGAGAGTGGCACAACGCAGAATGTCACTGTGCCAGAGTGTCACAATGCAGGGTGTCACAATGAAGTGCCACAGTGCCAGAGTGTCACACTGCCAGTGTGTCACAGAGACAGAGTGTCACAGTGACAGAGTGTCACAATGCAGAACGGCACGGTGCCAGAGTGACACAATGCAGAGTGTCACAGTGCCAGAGTGCCACAATGCCAGAGTGTCACAATCCAGAGTGCCACAATGTAGAATGTCACAGTGATAGAGTGTCACAATGCCAGTGTCACAATGCAGAGTGCCACTGTGCCAGTGTCACAATGCAGAGTCGCAATGCAATGTCACAGGGCCAGAGTTTCACAATGCAGAGTGCCACTGTGCCATAGTGTCACAATGCAGAGTGTCACAATGCAGAGTGTCACAGTGCCAGAGTGTCACAACGCAGAGCGTCACAATGCAGAGTGTCACAGTGCTAGAGTGTCACAGTGCTAGAGTGTCACAATGCCATTGTCTCAATGCAGAGAGTCGCAATGCTATGTCACAGTGCCAGTGTCACAATGCAGACTCTCACAATGCAGAGTGTCACAGTGCCAGAGTGTCACAGTGCTAGAGTGTCACAATGCCAGAGTCACAATGCAGAGCATCACAATGCAGTGTTACAGTGCCAGAGTATCACAATGCCAGACTCACACAGTGCCAGAGTGTCACAATGCATAATGTCACTGCGCCAGAGTGTCACAATTCAGAGTGTCAAAACAGAGAGTGTCACAATGCAGAGTGTCACAATGCAGACTGTCACAGTGCCAGAGTGTCACAATGCAGTGTCACAATGCAGAGTGTCACAGTGCCATAGTCACAATGCAGAGTGTCACAATGCCAAAGTGTCACAGTGCCAGAGTGTCACAATGCAGAACGTCACTGTGCCAGTGTCACACGGCACAGTGTCACAATGCCAGAGTTTCACAGTGCCAGAGTGTCACAGCGCAGAGTGTCACAGTGCGAGAGTGTCACAACGCAGAATGTCACTGTGCCAGAGTGTCACAATGCAGAGTGTCACAGTACCAGAGTGTCACAATGCAGAGTGTCACAGTGCCAGAGTGCCACAATGCCAGAGTGTCACAGTGACAGAGTGTCACAGGGCCAGAGTGTCACACTGCAGAATGTCACAATGCCAGTGTGTCACGTTCCCAGAGTGTCACAATGCCAGAATGTCACGGTGCCAGAGTGTAACAATGCACACTTTCAAAGTGCCAGAGCGCCACAGTGCCAGTGTCACAGTGCCAGTGTCACAATGCAGAGTGTCACAATGCAGAGTGTCGCAGTACCACAGTGTCACAGTGCCAGATTGTCACAGTGCCAGAGTCTCACAATTCTGAGTGTCACAATGCAGAGTGTCACAGTACCACAGTGTCACAGTGCCAGATTGTCACAGTGCCAGAGTGTCACAATGCAGAGTCTCACTGTGCCAGAGTGTCACAATGCAGAGAGTTGCAATGCAATGTCACAGTGCCAGAGTGTCACAATGCAGACTTTCACAGTGCCAGAGTGTCACAGTGCCAGTGTCACAGTGCTAGAGTGTCACAATGCCAGTGTCACAATGCAGAGTGCCATTGTGCCAGAGTGTCACAATGCAGAGTGTCGCAATGCTACGTCACAGTGCCAGAGTGTCACAATGCCAGTGTCACAGTGCTAGAGTGTCACAATTCCAGTGTCACAATGCAGAGTGCTACAGTGCCACAGTGTCACAATGCCAGAGTCTCACAGTGTCATAGTGTCACAATGCAGAATGTCACAGTGCCAGAGTGTCACTATGCCAGAGTGTCACAGTGCCAGAGTGTCACAATGTAGAGTGTCACAATGCAGAGTGCCACAGTGCCACATTGTCACAGTGCTAGAGTGTCACAATGCCAGAGTCACAATATAGAGTGTCACAATGAAGAGAGTTAGAGTGCCAGAGTGTCACAATGCCAGACTCTCACAGTGCCAGAGTGTCACAATGCAGAACATCACTGTGCCAGTGTCACACAGCACAGTGTCACAATGCCAGAGTTTCACAGTGCCAGAGTGTCACAGCGCAGAGTGTCACAGTGCGAGAGTGGCACAACGCAGAATGTCACTGTGCCAGAGTGTCACAATGCAGGGTGTCACAATGAAGTGCCACAGTGCCAGAGTGTCACACTGCCAGAGTGTCACAGAGACAGAGTGTCACAGTGACAGAGTGTCACAATGCAGAACGGCACGGTGCCAGAGTGACACAATGCAGAGTGTCACAGTGCCAGAGTGCCACAATGCCAGAGTGTCACAATCCAGAGTGTCACAATGTAGAATGTCACAGTGATAGAGTGTCACAATGCAGAGTTTCACACTGCAGAATGTCACAATGCCAGAATGTCACGGTCCCAGTGTGTCAGAATGCCAGAATGTCACAGTGCCAGTGTGTCACAATGCAGAGAGACACAATGCAGAGTGTCACAGTGCCAGAGTGTCACAATGACAGAGTGTCACAGTGCCAGAGTGTCACAATGCAGAGTGTCACAGTGGCAGAGTGTCACAATGCAGAGTGCCACTGTGCCAGAGTGTCACAATGCAGAGAGTCGCAATGCAATGTCACAGTGCCAGAGTGTCACAATGCCAGTGTCACAGTGCTAGAGTGTCACAATGCCAGTGTCACAATGCAGAGTGTCACAATGCAGACTCTCACAATGCAGAGTGTCACAGTTCCACAGTGTCACAGTGCTAGTGTCACAATGCCAGAGTCACAATGCAGAGTGTCACAATGCAGTGTGTTACAGTGCCAGAGTGTCACAATGCAGGGTGTCACAATGCACAGAGTCACAGCGTCACAGTGTCACAGTGCCAGATTGTCACAGCGCCAGAGTGTCACAATGCAAATTGTCACAATGCAGAGAGTCACAGTGTCACAGTGTCACAGTGACAGATTTTCACAGTGCCAGAGTGCCACAATGCAGAGTGTCACAATGCAGAATGTCACTGTGCCAGAGTGTCACAATGCAGAGTGTCACAGTGCCAGAGAGTCACAATGCAGAACGGCACGGTGCCAGAGTGACACAATGCAGAGTGTCACAGTGCCAGAGTGTCACAGGGACAGAGTGTCACACTGCAGAATGTCACAATGCCAGAGTGTCACGTTCACAGAGTGTCACAATGCCAGAATGTCACAGTGCCAGAGTGTCACAATGCAGAGTGTCACAATGCAGAGAGTCACAGTGTCACAGTGTCAGAATGCAGAGTGCCACTGTGCCAGAGTGTCAGAATGCAAAGTGCCACTGTGCCAGAGTGTCACAATGCAGAGAGTCGCAATGCAATGTCACAGTGCCAGAGTGTCACAATGCAGACTCTCACAGTGCCAGAGTGTCACAGTGCCAGTGTCACTGTGCTAGATTGTCACAATGCCAGTGTCACAATGCAGAGTGCCACTGTGCCAGTGTCACAATGCAGAGAGTCGCAATGCAAAGTCAGAGTGCCAGAGTGTCACAATGCAGAGTGCCACTGTGCCAGAGTGTCACAACGCAGAGAGTCGCAATGCTATGTCACAGTGCCAGAGTGTCACAATGCAGACTCTCACAATGCAGAGTGTTACAGTGCCACAGTGTCACAGTGCTAGAGTGTCACAATGCAGAGTGTCACAATCCAGTGTGTTACAGGGCCAGAGTGTCACAATGCCAGACTCTCACAGTGCCAGAGTGTCACAATGCAGAATGTCACTGTGCCAGAGTGTCACAATTCAGAGTGTCACAATAGTGAGTGATACAATGTAGAGTGTCACAATGCAGATTGTCACAGTGCCAGAGTGTCACAATGCAGTGTCACAATGCAGAGTGTCACAGTACCAGAGTGTCACAATGCAGAGTGTCACAGTGCCAGAGTCACAATATAGAGTGTCACAATGAAGAGAGTTAGAGTGCCAGAGTGTCACAATGCCAGACTCTCACAGTGCCAGAGTGTCACAATGCAGAACATCACTGTGCCAGTGTCACACAGCACAGTGTCACAATGCCAGAGTTTCACAGTGCCAGAGTGTCACAGCGCAGAGTGTCACAGTGCGAGAGTGGCACAACGCAGAATGTCACTGTGCCAGAGTGTCACAATGCAGGGTGTCACAATGAAGTGCCACAGTGCCAGAGTGTCACACTGCCAGAGTGTCACAGAGACAGAGTGTCACAGTGACAGAGTGTCACAATGCAGAACGGCACGGTGCCAGAGTGACACAATGCAGAGTGTCACAGTGCCAGAGTGCCACAATGCCAGAGTGTCACAATCCAGAGTGTCACAATGTAGAATGTCACAGTGATAGAGTGTCACAATGCAGAGTTTCACACTGCAGAATATCACAATGCCAGAATGTCACGGTCCCAGTGTGTCAGAATGCCAGAATGTCACAGTGCCAGTGTGTCACAATGCAGAGAGACACAATGCAGAGTGTCACAGTGCCAGAGTGTCACAATGACAGAGTGTCACAGTGCCAGAGTGTCACAATGCAGAGTGTCACAGTGGCAGAGTGTCACAATGCAGAGTGCCACTGTGCCAGAGTGTCACAATGCAGAGAGTCGCAATGCAATGTCACAGTGCCAGAGTGTCACAATGCCAGTGTCACAGTGCTAGAGTGTCACAATGCCAGTGTCACAATGCAGAGTGTCACAATGCAGACTCTCACAATGCAGAGTGTCACAGTTCCACAGTGTCACAGTGCTAGTGTCACAATGCCAGAGTCACAATGCAGAGTGTCACAATGCAGTGTGTTACAGTGCCAGAGTGTCACAATGCAGAGTGTCACAATGCACAGAGTCACAGCGTCACAGTGTCACAGTGCCAGATTGTCACAGCGCCAGAGTGTCACAATGCAAATTGTCACAATGCAGAGAGTCACAGTGTCACAGTGTCACAGTGCCAGATTTTCACAGTGCCAGAGTGCCACAATGCAGAGTGTCACAATGCAGGATGTCACTGTGCCCGAGTGTCACAATGCCGAGTGTCACAGTGCCAGAGAGTCACAATGCAGAACGGCACGGTGCCAGAGTGACACAATGCAGAGTGTCACAGTGCCAGAGTGTCACAGGGACAGAGTGTCACACTGCAGAATGTCACAATGCCAGAGTGTCACGTTCACAGAGTGTCACAATGCCAGAATGTCACAGTGCCAGAGTGTCACAATGCAGAGTGTCACAATGCAGAGAGCCACAGTGTCACAGTTTCACAATGCAGAGTGCCACTGTGCCAGAGTGTCACAATGCAGAGTGCCACTGTGCCAGAATGTCACAATGCAGAGAGTCGCAATGCAATGTCACAGTGCCAGAGTGTCACAATGCAGACTCTCACAGTGCCAGAGTGTCACAGTGCCAGTGTCACAGTGCTAGATTGTCACAATGCCAGTGTGTCACGGTCCGGAGACATTAGATGTCTCGGTCCAGAGACACAGTTCTTTTAAATATTCCCGTGTTGTGATATTAAAGGCACAAACGAGGCCAAAGTATCAACAGCTAGACTATTTATGAGATAAATAAGAAAGGGAGGGGGAGAAAATAGAGAAAGTGGACATAAGAAGGGAAAGGGAGAAAAGAGAGAGAGAGAGACGAGAGATAGAAAAGGAAAGGAATTATATTACCACACCCCTCATCCCCCCCAAGATAAAGTCTGTGGAGGAAAGGTGCTGCAGGAGATGTTGGGTTTGTAGAGAAACCGTGGTGAGGCTTTTGCTGGAGAACAGCTGTGGTCCTCTGGGGAGATGTTGGGTTGATACAGGAACAGTGCTGAGGCTCCTCTGGGCAGCCTGGGTCTGTAGAGAAAGGATGCTGAGGCTTGGCTGGAGCTGTGGTCCTCCGGGCAGCTTCTTTTCTCCGGAGCAGCATTGTCCCGGCTTCTCAGCGGCCTGGCCCGTCTCCTGTGTTTTCCTTCATCTCCGTTTTTCTCCCCGTTTTTCTCCTCTGTTTCTCTCCTCTGTTTCTCTCTTGTGTTTTTCTCTACAAACCAGTAGTTGCTCAAGTCTTTTATACAGTTTTTTAGTCCTTAGGTATGTAGTCAAATATTGTCCCTCAGGAATTCCAGTGGCAGGAAATCTGTGTGTTTGGGCAAGACCCTGGCTGGAGGAGGGGGGAATCTCCGTCTACCCTGTCTCCATCCAGACAAAGCTCAGGAAACAGGTGGTGATTATCTTGCCCTAAAGGTGTGATGGCTGGGTCCTTGGGTCCATTGTTGTAGTCCCGTGTTATCACGATGCAATCACAAGCTGATTTGCATCCAGGATTGGTGGACAGGATTCTTTCCACCTTCTTTCCAGTGGCTCTGCTATCACTTTTATCTTTGTTGACTCACATAGAGAGAGACAAACTTATTAGACTCTCACACCACCCCGTCAATCAAAGATAAAAGGAAGAAAGAAAGAAAAAGAAAGGAAAGAAGTGGAAAAGAAAGGAAAGAAGTTTTAAACAATTTTTGCAATAGACATAAGTTTTGATTGGCTAACAGCACAAATCTGTTGTACACCATCATTAGACACAAACTGCATATTGGACACTACATGTTGAATCACTGTATACAACAGGGATTTATACAAGATTGACAATGCTAAGAAAATATAACAAAATTAAACAAGGTAATTACACAAGGTGAAAGCATCCTTGTTCCTCCTGGAAGCCAGGAGGACAAACAAACTCATACCCCCCCCCCCCCCCCAACCCCGTCAGTCCTTCAGTTTGGAATTGAAGTGAGAGCTTCCGTCCAGATCTGAATGTCTGCGGGGTTATGAAAAGTACAGTCCTTGAAGAGATGTCTTCTGTGATGCAAAACTTGAGAAGTCTTCCATATTATAGCAAGACAAGTCCTTCTGACAATACATCAGGTAGTCTTCAGCATTAGAACTTAAATTTAGCATTAGAACTTAAATAAGAAACACAACCTTGAAACATACAAAACTGGTATTTCCAGGTTACCATTCAGAGCCACCCTCTCAGGTGATAATTACTTTGAATGGGCCTGTAAGTATCGTTGATTGTTTCAGGTTCTCTCAAAGCCAAGCTAAACACAAACAAAGGCCTTTTTCCAAACCAAGTACAATTTTTTGGTGATCTCCTGACTCATGCTTCACCCCCCAGTTCACCGCTGGGAAGTGAAGCCCTTAGTTGCCCTGGGGGCCATATCCCTCCCCTCATCAAATGGTCCCACCAAGAGGGGAGCAGTGACCTCAGCCCTCTTTTTAGGCTCGGGCCAACATTGCACAATGATTTCTAATTGCCTCGTGGCTACCCCATCAACCACTTCTTTTGGAATACCTTTCTTCTGGCCCACCCCCCACCAATATTGCCGGGTATTCAAGTGTTCCCTGCCCCTAGCCAGGTGCCTACTAGGAATACGGCGCATCTGGCCCTGGGGGCTTGGTGGGTGAGTCATTTTCACATGTCTCAAGCCTCTAGTTTGAGGTTTTTTCATTTCCTCTGGTACACTATACTGCCTAGCATAATCTAATAACTCCCTCCCCACGTCTTGCCATGTCCTGGAAGAAAGTGGGGTATTAGCTATTTCTTTTTGAAGCTGGATACCTCTTATTTTAAGCAAGTCATTGAGACCCCTGATCAAAGGAGTCATTCTGTTTGCATCCACCAGGACAGAAAGAGGGGATTCAAAATGATGTTTTAGTTCCCTTTCATATATCATCTGCAGGCATGCAGCTTTTTGCACATTCTCCATTATCTGATTCATCCCTCCCCGCAGAATTAGGGGTTCACCCCTCTCCTTTGGATCAAACCCCCCTGCCCAATAGGCAACCCTTTGCGTAAGACTCCAGGGTCCACTTCTGTTTTTTGTAGTTAGAAAAACATTATCACCCCAATAGCCCATGGCTTCAGCTTCTGTTAACAGAATCTGATCACCTCCAGTTTTTGAAACTCGCCAGACATATTCCACCTCAGATTCCTCAGCAGAGCGTGCAAATTCTGCACGAATTTTGGCCAATTCAGTGTAGGAGAAAGGCATTTCTTTGGTTGTGATAGTGGGGGTAACCTCCCCATCCTCATATAAAACTTCAGTTTTAATGAGAGGTCTGATATGCGCAGCAGCTTCCTTAGCCGCTGTCAATTCTGCCCGAGGGCACATAGGGGCAGACTCCGAGTAATTCACACCCTCTTTTGAGTCCAAATACGAATTTTGCCTCCTCTCCTTTTCCAATTGAATTTTAAGATCTGCCACTACGTCTTTCAAAGTGGCAACATGGCTTTGTAGTGACGAAACTAAGTCCTGCAAAGAGGAAATAGTTATATTTTCCTGTTCATGCCATTCCTCTTTCTCCTTCACTGAGGCGGCTAAACAGGCACCTAAAACCGCACAAATAAAACCTTTGCCTTTCCCGGCTTTTGCTCTTGCATCTTTCTGCAGGGCCACAATTCTATCAGCCACACTCTGGAAATTATGCCAATTTTCACGGGCCCAGTCAAGTACCTGTACAGATGGGCGGGCACTGTGAATTTCTAAAAGGTTAAAAAGCCTCTCACACCGGGCCATCTCTTTTGTTTCACAAAGCATTCCTTAATAGGGCACTAAGTTTCACGGGGAAGTCAGATCAAAACACTGTTTGTACCAGCAAAATCTTCCCTGGAAAAACGTACACTTTTAAAAGGCTTACTACAAAATAATCTTCTCCAGGAAAAATGCACAATAGATTTCTCAGGAGAGGTCACACACAAGAAAAAACAACAACAAGCTGGGCTTCTCAAGGAAGTCACACTATTTCGCTGAGTGAACCCACACTTGCAAAAGCTTCTCAGCTTTTGTACCTCAAAATTTTTTTGTTACACTAGGATAACAACCTTGTGATTCTTAGGGAAGAGTTACTCTGTTTCCCTGAGCGAACACACACCGGCAGAAGTTTCTCAACTTTTGCTTCAGTACTGGGCTTCTCGGGAAAGCCACACTTTACAAATATCACCAACACTGGGTTTCCTAAAAGAGGGTACTGAGAATTCTCGGGGAGGTCACACTATAAAGTCAACAGTTGTACCCCAGATAATCTTCCCCGGGAATGCACACACAAATTTAAAGCAGGGTACAGAGGATTCTCGAGGAGGTCACACTATAAAACAAACAGTTGTACCCCGGATAATCTTCCCCGAGAAAGCACACACATTTAAAGCTTTTGAGAACTCCCACACAGTCTCTCTGAAAATTTCGCTTCGTCCTTCTCCGGCCACTTCCCTCGCGGGCGAGTGGAAACGCGAATCTGGACTCCACTCTCGCTTCGTACTAAAAGTACGTCTCAGGCACACACACACATTTCGGGGTTCTCAGAAATGCAATAATTTTGCTGTGATACTTTTCACTGCACGGGAATCCTGCCGACTAGGCCATTAAAATGTCACGGTCCGGAGACATTAGATGTCTCGGTCCAGAGACACAGTTCTTTTAAATATTCCCGTGTTGTGAAATTAAAGGCACAAACGAGGCCAAAGTATCAACAGCTAGACTATTTATTAGATAAATAAGAAAGGGAGAGGGAGAAAATAGAGAAAGTGGACATAAGAAGGGAAAGGGAGAAAAGAGAGAGAGAGAGACGAGAGATAGAAAAGGAAAGGAATTATATTACCACACCCCTCATCCCCCCCAAGATAAAGTCTGTGGAGGAAAGGTGCTGCAGGAGATGTTGGGTTTGTAGAGAAACCGTGGTGAGGCTTTTGCTGGAGAACAGCTGTGGTCCTCTGGGGAGATGTTGGGTTGATACAGGAACAGTGCTGAGGCTCCTCTGGGCAGCCTGGGTCTGTAGAGAAAGGATGCTGAGGCTTGGCTGGAGCTGTGGTCCTCCGGGCAGCTTCTTTTCTCCGGAGCAGCATTGTCCCGGCTTCTCAGCGGCCTGGCCCGTCTCCTGTGTTTTCCTTCATCTCCGTTTTTCTCCCCGTTTTTCTCCTCTGTTTCTCTCCTCTGTTTCTCTCTTGTGTTTTTCTCTACAAACCAGTAGTTGCTCAAGTCTTTTATACAGTTTTTTAGTCCTTAGGTATGTAGTCAAATATTGTCCCTCAGGAATTCCAGTGGCAGGAAATCTGTGTGTTTGGGCAAGACCCTGGCTGGAGGAGGGGGGAATCTCCGTCTACCCTGTCTCCATCCAGACAAAGCTCAGGAAACAGGTGGTGATTATCTTGCCCTAAAGGTGTGATGGCTGGGTCCTTGGGTCCATTGTTGTAGTCCCGTGTTATCACGATGCAATCGCAAGCTGATTTGCATCCAGGATTGGTGGACAGGATTCTTTCCACCTTCTTTACAGTGGCTCTGCTATCACTTTTATCTTTGTTGACTCACATAGAGAGAGACAAACTTATTAGACTCTCACACAGTGTCACAATGCAGAGTGCCACTGTGCCAGTGTCACAATGCAGAGAGTCGCAATGCAAAGTCACAGTGCCAGAGTGTCACAATGCAGAGTGCCACTGTGCCAGAGTGTCACAACGCAGAGAGTCGCAATGCTATGTCACAGTGCCGGAGTGTCACAATGCAAACTCTCACAATGCAGAGTGTTACAGTGCCACAGTGTCACAGTGCTAGAGTGTCACAATGCCAGAGTCACAATGCAGAGTGTCACAATGCAGTGTGTTACAGTGCCAGAGTGTCACAATGCCAGACTCTCACAGTGCCAGAGTGTCACAATGCAGAATGTCACTGTGCCAGAGTGTCACAATTCAGAGTGTCACAATAGAGAGTGTCACAATGTAGAGTGTCACAATGCAGATTGTCACAGTGCCAGAGTGTCACAATGCAGTGTCACAATGCAGAGTGTCACAGTACCAGAGTGTCACAATGCAGAGTGTCACAGTGCCAGAGTCACAATATAGAGTGTCACAATGAAGAGAGTTAGAGTGCCAGAGTGTCACAATGCCAGACTCTCACAGTGCCAGAGTGTCACAATGCAGAACATCACTGTGCCAGTGTCACACAGCACAGTGTCACAATGCCAGAGTTTCACAGTGCCAGAGTGTCACAGCGCAGAGTGTCACAGTGCGAGAGTGGCACAACGCAAAATGTCACTGTGCCAGAGTCTCACAATGCAGGGTGTCACGATGAAGTGCCACAGTGCCAGAGTGTCACACTGCCAGAGTGTCACAGAGACAGAGTGTCACAGTGAAAGAGTGTCACAATGCAGAACGGCACGGTGCCAGAGTGACACAATGCAGAGTGTCACAGTGCCAGAGTGCCACAATGCCAGAGTGTCACAATCCAGAGTGTCACAATGTAGAATGTCACAGTGATAGAGTGTCACAATGCAGAGTTTCACACTGCAGAATGTCACAATGCCAGAATGTCACGGTCCCAGAGTGTCAGAAGGCCAGAATGTCACAGTGCCAGTGTGTCACAATGCAGAGAGACACAATGCAGAGTGTCACAGTGCCAGAGTGTCACAATGCAGAGTGTCACAGTGGCAGAGTGTCACAATGCAGAGAGTCGCAATGCAATGTCACAGTGCCAGAGTGTCACAATGCCAGTGTCACAGTGCTAGAGTGTCACAATGCCAGTGTCACAATGCAGAGTGTCACAATGCAGACTCTCACAATGCAGAGTGTCACAGTTCCACAGTGTCACAGTGCTAGTGTCACAATGCCAGAGTCACAATGCAGAGTGTCACAATGCAGTGTGTTACAGTGCCAGAGTGTCACAATGCAGAGTGTCACAATGCACAGAGTCACAGCGTCACAGTGTCACAGTGCCAGATTGTCACAGCGCCAGAGTGTCACAATGCAAATTGTCACAATGCAGAGAGTCACAGTGTCACAGTGTCACAGTGCCAGATTTTCACAGTGCCAGAGTGCCACAATGCAGAGTGTCACAATGCAGAATGTCACTGTGCCAGAGTGTCACAATGCAGAGTGTCACAGTGCCAGAGAGTCACAATGCAGAACGGCACGGTGCCAGAGTGACACAATGCAGAGTGTCACAGTGCCAGAGTGTCACAGGGACAGAGTGTCACACTGCAGAATGTCACAATGCCACAGTGTCACGTTCACAGAGTGTCACAATGCCAGAATGTCACAGTGCCACAGTGTCACAATGCAGAGTGTCACAATGCAGAGAGTCACAGTGTCACAGTGTCACAATGCAGAGTGCCACTGTGCCAGAGTGTCACAATGCAGAGTGCCACTGTGCCAGAGTGTCACAATGCAGAGAGTCGCAATGCAATGTCACAGTGCCAGAGTGTCACAATGCAGACTCTCACAGTGCCAGAGTGTCACAGTGCCAGTGTCACAGTGCTAGATTGTCACAATGCCAGTGTCACAATGCAGAGTGCCACTGTGCCAGTGTCACAATGCAGAGAGTCGCAATGCAAAGTCACAGTGCCAGAGTGTCACAATGCAGAGTGCCACTGTGCCAGAGTGTCACAACGCAGAGAGTCGCAATGCTATGTCACAGTGCCAGAGTGTCACAATGCAGACTCTCACAATGCAGAGTGTTACAGTGCCACAGTGTCACAGTGCTAGAGTGTCACAATGCCAGAGTCACAATGCAGAGTGTCACAACGCAGTGTGTTACAGTGCCAGAGTGTCACAATGCCAGACTCTCACAGTGCCAGAGTGTCACAATGCAGAATGTCACTGTGCCAGAGTGTCACAATTCAGAGTGTCACAATAGAGAGTGTCACAATGTAGAGTGTCACAATGCAGATTGTCACAGTGCCAGAGTGTCACAATGCAGTGTCACAATGCAGAGTGTCACAGTACCAGAGTGTCACAATGCAGAGTGTCACAGTGCCAGAGTCACAATATAGAGTGTCACAATGAAGAGAGTTAGAGTGCCAGAGTGTCACAATGCCAGACTCTCACAGTGCCAGAGTGTCACAATGCAGAACATCACTGTGCCAGTGTCACACAGCACAGTGTCACAATGCCAGAGTTTCACAGTGCCAGAGTGTCACAGCGCAGAGTGTCACAGTGCGAGAGTGGCACAACGCAGAATGTCACTGTGCCAGAGTGTCACAATGCAGGGTGTCACAATGAAGTGCCACAGTGCCAGAGTGACACAATGCAGAGTGTCACAGTGCCAGCGTGCCGCAATGCCAGAGTGTCACAATCCAGAGTGTCACAATGTAGAATGTCACAGTGATAGAGTGTCACAATGCAGAGTTTCACACTGCAGAATGTCACAATGCCAGAATGTCACGGTCCCAGAGTGTCAGAATGCCAGAATGTCACAGTGCCAGTGTGTCACAATGCAGAGAGACACAATGCAGAGTGCCACACTGCCAGAGTGTCACAATGCAGAGTGTCACAGTGCCAGAGTGTCACAATGCAGAGTGTCACAATGCACAGAGTCACAGCGTCACAGTGTCACAGTGCCAGATTGTCACAGCGCCAGAGTGTCACAATGCAAATTGTCACAATGCAGAGAGTCACAGTGTCACAGTGTCACAGTGCCAGATTTTCACAGTGCCAGAGTGCCACAATGCAGAGTGTCACAATGCAGAATGTCACTGTGCCAGAGTGTCACAATGCAGAGTGTCACAGTGCCAGAGAGTCACAATGCAGAACGGCACGGTGCCAGAGTGACACAATGCAGAGTGTCACAGTGCCAGAGTGTCACAGGGACAGAGTGTCACACTGCAGAATGTCACAATGCCAGAGTGTCACGTTCACAGAGTGTCACAATGCCAGAATGTCACAGTGCCAGAGTGTCACAATGCAGAGTGTCACAATGCAGAGAGCCACAGTGTCACAGTGTCACAATGCAGAGTGCCACTGTGCCAGAGTGTCACAATGCAGAGAGTCGCAATGCAATGTCACAGTGCCAGAGTGTCACAATGCAGACTCTCACAGTGCCAGAGTGTCACAGTGCCAGTGACACAGTGCTAGATTGTCACAATGCCAGTGTCACAATGCAGAGTGCCACTGTGCCAGTGTCACAATGCAGAGAGTCGCAATGCAAAGTCACAGTGCCAGAGTGTCACAATGCAGAGTGCCACTGTGCCAGAGTGTCACAACGCAGAGAGTCGCAATGCTATGTCACAGTGCCAGAGTGTCACAATGCAGACTCTCACAATGCAGAGTGTTACAGTGCCACAGTGTCACAGTGCTAGAGTGTCACAATGCCAGAGTCACAATGCAGAGTGTCACAATGCAGTGTGTTACAGTGCCAGAGTGTCACAATGCCAGACTCTCACAGTGCCAGAGTGTCACAATGCAGAATGTACCTGTGCCAGAGTGTCACAACAGAGAGTGTCACAATGTAGAGTGTCACAATGCAGATTGTCACATTGCCAGAGTGTCACAATGCAGTGTCACAATGCAGAGTGTCACAGTGCCATAGTCACAATGCGGAGTGTCACAATGCCAAAGTGTCACAGGTGAGAGTGTCAAAACGCAGAATGTCACTGTGACAGAGTGTCACAATGCAGAGTGTCACAGTACCAGAGTGTCACAATGCTAGAGTGTCACAGTGCCAGAGTGTCACAATGCAGAATGTCACTGTGCCAGAGTGACACAATGCCAGAGTGTCACAGTGCCAGAGTGTCACAGGGCCAGAGTGTCACACTGCAGAATGTCACAATGCCAGAGTGTCACATTCCCAGAGTGTCTCAATGCCAGAATGTCACAGTGCCAGAGTGCAACAATGCAAACTTTCAAAGTGCCAGAGTGTCACAGTGCCAGTGTCACAGTGCCAGAATGTCACAATGCAGTGTCACAATGCAGAGTGTCACAGTGCCGGAGTATGACAATGCAGAGTGTCACAATGCACAGAGTCACAGTGTCACAGTGTCACAGTGCCAGAATGTCACAGAGTCAGAGTGTCACAATGCAAAGTGTCACAATGCAGAGAGTCACAGTGTCACAGTGTCACAGTGCCAGATTGTCACAGTGCCATAGTATCACAATGCAGAATGTCACAGTGCCAGAGTGTCACAATGCAGAGAGTCGCAATGCAATGTCACAGTGCCAGAGCGTCACAATGCAGAGTGTCGCAGTGCCAGAGTGTCACAGGGCGAGAGTGTCACACTGTAGAATGTCACAATGCCAGAGTGTCACGTTCCCAGAGTGTCATAATGCCAGAATGTCACAGTGCCAGAGTGCAACAATGCACACTTTCAAAGTGCCAGAGTGTCACAGTGCCAGTGTCACAGTGCCAGAGTGTCACAATGCAGAGTGTCACAGTACCACAGTGTCACAGTGCCAGATTGTCACAGCGCCAGAGTGTCACAATGCAGAGTGTCACAATGCAGAGAGTCACACTGTCACAGTGTCACATTACCAGATTGTCACAGTGCGAGAGTGTCACAATGCAGAGTGTCACAATGCCAGAATGTCACAGTGCCAGAGTGTCAAAATGCAGAGTGCCACTGTGCCAGAGTGTCACAATGCAGAGAGTCGCAATGCAATGTCACAGTGCCAGAGCGTCACAATGCAGAGTGTCGCAGTGCCAGAGTGTCACAGGGCCAGAGTGTCACACTGTAGAATGTCACAATGCCAGAGTGTCACGTTCCCAGAGTGTCATAATGCCAGAATGTCACAGTGCCAGAGTGCAACAATGCACACTTTCAAAGTGCCAGAGTGTCACAGTGCCAGTGTCACAGTGACAAAGTGTCACAATGCAGAGAGTCACAGTGTCACAGTGTCACATTGCCAGATTGTCACAGTGCCAGAGTGTCACAATGCAGAGTGTCACAATGCAGAGTGTCACAGTGCCAGAGTTTCACAATGCAGAGTGTCACAATGCAGAGAGTCACAGTGTCACAGTGTCACATTGCCAGATTGTCACAGTGCCAGAGTGTCACAATGCAGAGCGTCACAATGCAGAGCGTCACAGTACCACAGTGTCACAGTGCCAGATTGTCACAGTGCCAGAGTGTCACAATGCAGAGAGTCACAGTGTCACAGTGTCACATTGCCAGATTACCACAGTGCCAGAGTGTCACAATGCAGAGTGTCACAATGCAGAGTGTCACAGTTCCAGAGTGTCACAATGCAGAATGCCACTGTGCCAGAGTGTCACAATGCAGAGAGTCGCAATGCAATGTCACAGTGCCAGAGTGTCACAATGCAGACTCTCACAGTGCCAGAGTGTCACAGTGCCAGTGTCACAGTGCTAGATTGTCACAATGCCAGTGTCACAATGCAGAGTGCCACTCTGCCAGTGTCACAATGCAGAGAGTCGCAATGCAAAGTCACAGTGCCAGAGTGTCACAATGCAGAGTGCCACTGTGCCAGAGTGTCACAACGCAGAGAGTCGCAATGCTATGTCACAGTGCCAGTGTCACAATGCAGACTCTCACAATGCAGCGTGTCACAGTGCCACAGTGTCACAGTGCTACAGTGTCACAATGCCAGAGTCACAATGCAGAGTGTCACAATGCAGTGTGTTACAATGCCAGAGTGTCACAATGCCAGACTCTCACAGTGCCAGAGTGTCACAGCGCAGAGTGTCACAGTGCGAGAGTGTCAAAACGCAGAATGTCACTGTGCCAGAGTGTCACAATGCAGTGTCACAGTGCCAGAGTGTCACAATGCAGTGTCACAATGCAGAGTGTCACAGTGCCATAGTCACAATGCAGAGTGTCACAATGCCAAAGTGTCACAGTGCTAGAGTGTCACAATGCAGAACGTCACTGTGCCAGTGTCACACGGCACAGTGTCACAATGCCAGAGTTTCACAGTGCCAGAGTGTCACAGCGCAGAGTGTCACAGTGCGAGAGTGTCAAAACGCAGAATGTCACTGTGCCAGAGTGTCACAATGCAGAGTGTCACAGTGCCAGAGTGTCACAGGGACAGAGTGTCACACTGCAGAATGTCACAATGCCAGAGTGTCACGTTCCCAGAGTGTCACAATGCCAGAATGTCACAGTGCCAGAGTGTCACAATGCAGAGTGTCACAATGCAGAGTGTCACAGTGTCACAGTGTCACAATGCAGAGTGCCACTGTGCCAGAGTGTCACAATGCAGAGTGCCACTGTGCCAGAGTGTCAAAATGCAGAGAGTCGCAATGCAATGTCACAGTGCCAGAGTGTCACAATGCAGACTCTCACAGTGCCAGAGTGTCACAGTGCCAGTGTCACAGTGCCAGATTTTCTCAATGCCAGTGTCACAATGCAGAGTGCCACTGTGCCAGTGTCACAATGCAGAGAGTCGCAAAGCAAAGGCACAGTGCCAGAGTGTCACAATGCAGAGTGCCACTGTGCCAGAGTGTCACAACGCAGAGAGTCGCAATGCTATGTCACAGTGCCAGAGTGTCACAATGCAGACTCTCACAATGCAGAGTGTTACAGTGCCACAGTGTCACAGTGCTAGAGTGTCACAATGCCAGAGTCACAATGCAGAGTATCACAATGCAGTGTGTTACAGTGCCAGAGTGTCACAATGCCAGACTCTCACAGTGCCAGAGTGTCACAATGCAGAATGTCACAGTGCCAGAGTGTCACAATTCAGAGTGTCACAATAGAGAGTGTCACAATGTAGATTGTCACAGTGCCAGAGTGTCAAAATGCAGTGTCACAATGCAGAGTGTCACAGTGCCATAGTCACAATGCGGAGTGTCACAATGCCAAAGTGTCACAGTGCCAGAGTGTCAAAACGCAGAATGTCACTGTGACAGAGTGTCACAATGCAGACTGTCACAGTACCAGAGTGTCACAATGCATAGTGTCACAGTGCCAGAGTGTCACAATGCAGAATGTCACTGTGCCAGAGTGACACATTGCCAGAGTGTCACAGTGCCAGAGTGTCACAGGGCCAGAGTGTCACACTGCAGAATGTCACAATGCCAGAGTGTCACGTTCCCAGAGTGTCTCAATGCCAGAATGTCACAGTGCCAGAGTGTAACAATGCACACTTTCAAAGTGCCAGAGTGTCACAGTGCCAGTGTCACAGTGCCAGAGTGTCACAATGCAGTGTCACAATGCAGAGTGTCACAGTGCCGGAGTGTGACAATGCAGAGTGTCACAATGCACAGAGTCACAGTGTCACAGTGTCACAGTGCCAGAATGTCACAGTGCCAGAGTGCCACAATGCCATAGTGTCACAGTGACAGTGTCACAGTGCTAGAGTGCCACAATGCCAGTGTCACAATGCAGAGTGCCACTGTGCCAGTGTCGCAATGCAAAGAGTCGCAATGCAATGTCACAGTGCCAGAGTTTCACAATGCAGAGTGCCACTGTGCCATAGTGTCACAATGCAGAGTGTCACAATGCAGAGAGTCACAGTGTCACAGTGTCACAGTGCCAGATTGTCACAGTGCCAGAGTGTCACAATGCAGAGTGTCACAATGCAGAGTGTCACAGTGCCAGAGTGTCACAACGCAGAGTGTCACAATGCAGAGTGTCACAGTGCTAGAGTGTCACAGTGCCAGAGTGTCACAATGCAGACTCTCACAATGCAGAGTGTCACAGTGCCACAGTGTCACAGTGCTAGAGTGTCACAATGCCAGAGTCACAATGCAGAGTGTCACAATGCAGTGTGTTACAGTGCCAGAGTATCACAATGCCAGACTCTCACAGTGCCAGAGTGTCACAATGCAAAATGTCACTGCGCCCGAGTGTCACAATTCAGAGTGTCAAAACAGAGAGTGTCACAATGCAGAGTGTCACAATGCAGACTGTCACAGTGCCAGAGTGTCACAATGCAGTGTCACAATGCAGAGTGTCACAGTGCCATAGTCACAATGCAGAGTGTCACAATGCCAAAGTGTCACAGTGCCAGAGTGTCACAATGCAGAACGTCACTGTGCCAGTGTCACACGGCACAGTGTCACAATGCCAGAGTTTCACAGTGCCAGAGTGTCACAGCGCAGAGTGTCACAGTGCGAGAGTGTCAAAACGCAGAATGTCACTGTGCCAGAGTGTCACAATGCAGAATGTCACAATGCCAGAGTGTCACGTTCCCAGAGTGTCACAATGCCAGAATGTCACAGTGCCAGAGTGTAACAATGCACACTTTCAAAGTGCCAGAGCACCACAGTGCCAGTGTCACAGTGCCAGTGTCACAATGCAGAGTGTCACAATGCAGAGTGTCACAGTACCACAGTCTCACAGTGCCAGATTCTCACAGTGCCAGAGTGTCACAATGCAGAGTGTCACTGTGCCAGAGTGTCACAATGCAGAGAGTCGCAATGCAATGTCACAGTGCCAGAGTGTCACAATGCAGAGTGTCACTGTGCCAGAGGGTCACAGTGCCAGTGTCACAGTGCTAGAGTGTCACAATGCCAGTGTCACAATGCAGAGTGCCACTGTGCCAGAGTGTCACAATGCAGAGAGTCGCAATGCAATGTCACAGTGAGAGAGTGTCACAATGCAGAGTGCCATTGTGCCAGAGTGTCACAATGCAGAGTGTCGCAATGCTACGTCACAATGCAGAGTGTCACAATGCCAGTGTCACAGTGCTAGAGTGTCACAATGCCAGTGTCACAATGCAGAGTGTCACAATGCAGAGTGCTACAGTGCCACAGTGTCACAATGCCAGAGTCTCACAGTGCCATAGTGTCACAATGCAGAATGTCACAGTGCCAGAGTGTCACTATGCCAGAGTATCACAGTGCCAGAGTGTCACAACGTAGAGTGTCACAATGCAGAGTGTCACAGTGCCACATTGTCACAGTGCTAGAGTGTCACAATGCCAGAGTCACAATATAGAGTGTCACAATGAAGAGAGTTAGAGTGCCAGAGTGTCACAATGCCAGACTCTCACAGCGCCAGAGTGTCACAATGCAGAACATCACTGTGCCAGTGTCACACAGCACAGTGTCACAATGCCAGAGTTTCACAGTGCCAGAGTGTCACGGCGCAGAGTGTCACAGTGCGAGAGTGGCACAACGCAGAATGTCACCGTGCCAGAGTGTCACAATGCAGGGTGTCACAATGAAGTGCCACAGTGCCAGAGTGTCACACTGCCAGAGTGTCACAGTGACAGAGTGTCACAATGCAGAACGGCACGGTGCCAGAGTGACACAATGCAGAGTGTCACAGTGCCAGAGTGCCACAATGCCAGAGTGTCACAATCCAGAGTGTCACAATGTAGAATGTCACAGTGCCAGAGTGTCACAATGCAGAGTTTCACACTGCAGAGTGTCACAATGCCATAATGTCACGGTCCCAGAGTGTCAGAATGCCAGAATGTCACAGTGCCAGTGTGTCACAATGCAGAGAGACACAATGCAGAGCGTCACAGTGCCAGAGTGTCACAATGCAGAGTGCCACTGTGCCAGAGTGTCACAACGCAGAGAGTCGCAATGCAATGTCACAGTGCCAGAGTGTCACAATGCAGACTCTCATAATGCAGAGGGTCACAGTGCCACAGTGTCACAGTGCTAGAGTGTCACAATGCCAGAGTCACAATGCAGAGTGTCACAATGCAGTGTGTTACAGTGCCAGAGTGTCAGAATGCAGAGTGTCACAAGGCACAGAGTCACAGTGTCACAGTGTCACAGTGCCAGATTGTCACAGTGCCAGAGTGTCACAATGCAAATTGTCACAATGCAGAGAGTCACAGTGTCACAGTGTCACAGTGCCAGATTTTCACAGTGCCAGAGTGCCACAATGCAGAGTGTCACAATGCAGAGTGTCACAGTGCTAGAGTGTCACAGTGCTAGAGTGTCACAATGCCAGTGTCACAATGCAGAGTGCCACTGTGCCAGTGTCACAATGCAAAGAGTCGCAATGCAATGTCACAGTGCCAGAGTTTCACAATGCAGAGTGCCACTGTGCCATAGTGTCACAATGCAGAGTGTCACAATGCAGAGAGTCACAGTGTCACAGTGCCAGTGTCACAGTGCCAGAGTGTCACAATGCAGAGTGTCACAATGCAGAGTGTCACAGTGCCAGAGTGTCACAACGCAGAGTGTCACAATGAAGAGTGTCACAGTGCTAGAGTGTCACAGTGCTAGAGTGTCACAATGCCAGTGTCACAATGCAGAGAGTCGCAATGCTATGTCACAGTGCGAGAGTGTGACAATGCAGACTCTCACAATGCAGAGTGTCACAGTGCCACAGTGTCACAGTGCTAGAGCGTCACAATGCCAGAGTCACAAAGCAGCCTGTCACAATGCAGTGTGTTACAGTGCCAGAGTGTCACAATGCAGAACGTCACTGTGCCAGGGTCACACGGCACAGTGTCACAATGCCAGAGTTTCACAGCGCAGAGTGTCACAGTGCGAGAGTGTCAAAACGCAGAATGTCACTGTGCCAGAGTGTCACAATGCAGAGTGTCACAGTGCCAGAGCATCACAATGCAGAACGGCACGGTGCCAGAGTGACACAAAGCAGAGTGTCACAGTGCCAGAGTGCCACAATGCAGAGTGTCACAGTGCCAGAGTGTCACAGGGCGAGAGTGTCACACTGCAGAATGTCACAATGCCAGAGTGTCACGTTCCCAGAGTGTCACAATGCCAGAATGTCACAGTGCCAGAGTGTAACAATGCACACTTTCAAAGTGCCAGAGCGTCACAGTGGCAGTGTCACAGTGCCAGGGTCACAATGCAGAGTGTCACAATGCAGAGTGTCACAGTACCACAGTGTCATAGTGCCAGATTGTCACAGTGCCAGAGTGTCACAATGCTGAGTGTCACAATGCAGAGTGTCACAGTACCACAGTGTCACAGTGCCAGATTGTCACACTGCCAGAGTATCACAATGCAGAGTGCCACTGTGCCAGAGTGTCACAATGCAGAGAGTCGAAATGCAATGTCACAGTGCCAGAGTGTCACAGTGCCAGAGTGTCACAATGCAGAGTGCAACTGTGCCAGAGTGTCACAATGCAGAGTGTCGCAATCCTATGTCACAGTGCCAGAGTGTCACAATGGAGACTCTCACAGTGCCAGAGTGTCACAGTGCCAGTGTCACAGTGCTAGATTGTCACAATGCCAGTGTCACAATGCAGAGTGCCACTGTGCCAGTGTCACAATGCAGAGAGTCGCAATGCAAAGTCACAGTGCCAGAGTGTCACAATGCAGAGTGCCACTGTGCCAGAGTGTCACAACGTAGAGAGTCGCAATGCTATGTCACAGTGCCAGAGTGTCACAATGCAGACTCTCACAATGCAGAGTGTCACAGTGCCACAGTGTCACAGTGCTAGAGTGTCACAATGCCAGAGTCACAATGCAGAGTGTCACAACACAGTGTGTTACAGTGCCAGAGTGTCACAATGCCAGGCTCTCACAGTCTCAGAGTGTCACAATGCAGAATGTCACTGTGCCAGAGTGTCACAATTCAGAGTGTCACAATAGAGAGTGTCACAATGCAGAGTGTCACAATGCAGACTGTCACAGTGCCAGAGTGTCACAATGCAGTGTCACAATGCAGAGTGTCACAGTGCCAGACTGTCACAATGCAGAACGTCACTCTACCAGTGTCATACGGCACAGTGTTACAATGCCAGAGTTTCACAGTGCCAGAGTGTCACAGCGCAGAGTGTCACAGTGCGAGAGTGTCAAAACGCAGAATGTCACTGCGCCAGAGTGACACAATGCAGAGTGTCACAGTGGCAGAGTGTCACAGTGTCAGAGTGTCACAGGGCCAGAGTGTCACACTGCAGAATGTCACAATGCCAGAGTGTCACGTTCCCAGAGTGTCACAACGCCAGAATGTCACAGTGCCAGAGTGTCACAATGCAGAGTGTCACAATGCAGAGAGTCACAGTGTCACAGTGTCACATTGCCAGATTGTCACAGTGCCAGAGTGTCACAATGCAGAGTGTCACAATGCAGAGTGTCACAGTGCCAGAGGGTCACAATGCAGACTCTCACAGTGCCAGAGTGTCACAGTGCCAGTGTCACAGTGCTAGAGTGTCACAATGCCAGTGTCACAATGCAGAGTGCCACTGTGCCGGTGTCACAATGCAGAGAGTCGCAATGTAATGTCACAGTGCTAGACTCTCACAATGCAGAGTGTCACAGTGCTAGAGTGTCACAATGCCAGAGTCACAAAGCAGAGTGTCACAATGCAGAGAGTCACAGTGTCACAGTGCCAGATTTTCACAGTGCCAGAGTGCCACAATGCAGAGTGTCACAATGCAGAGTGTCACAGTGCCAGAGTGTCACAACACAGAGTGTCACAATGCAGAGTGTCACAGTGCTAGAGTGTCACAATGCCAGTGTCACAATGCAGAGTGCCACTGCACCAGAGTCACAATACAGAGAGTCGCAATGCAATGTCACAGTGCCACAGTTTCACAATGCAGAGTGCCACTGTGCCAGTGTGTCACAATGCAGTGTGTCACAATGCAGAGAGTCACAGTGTCACAGTGTCACAGTGCCAGATTGTCACAGTGCAAGAGTGTCACAATGCAGAGTGTCACAATGCAGAGTGTCACAGTGCCAGAGTGTCACAGTGCAAGAGTGTCACAATGCAGTGTGTCACAATGCAGAGAGACACAATGCAGAGCGTCACAGTGCCAGAGTGTCACAATGCAGAGTGCCACTGTGCCAGAGTGTCACAACGCAGAGAGTCGCAATGCTACGTCACAGTGCCAGAGTGTCACAATGCAGACTCTCATAATGCAGAGGGTCACAGTGCCACAGTGTCACAGTGCTAGAGTGTCACAATGCCAGAGTCACAATGCAGAGTGTCACAATGCAGTGTGTTACAGTGCCAGAGTGTCAGAATGCAGAGTGTCACAAGGCACAGAGTCACAGTGTCACAGTGTCACAGTGCCAGATTGTCACAGTGCCAGAGTGTCACAATGCAAATTGTCACAATGCAGAGAGTCACAGTGTCACAGTGTCACAGTGCCAGATTTTCACAGTGCCAGAGTGGCACAATGCAGAGTGTCACAGTGCTAGAGTGTCGCAATGCCAGTGTCACAATGCAGAGTGCCACTGCGCCAGTGTCACAATGCAAAGAGTCGCAATGCAATGTCACAGTGCCACAGTTTCACAATGCAGAGTGCCACTGTGCCAGTGTGTCACAATGCAGTGTGTCACAATGCAGAGAGTCACAGTGTCACAGTGTCACAGTGCCAGATTGTCACAGTGCAAGAGTGTCACAATGCAGAGTGTCACAATGCAGAGTGTCACAGTGCCAGAGTGTCACAACGCAGAGTGTCACAATGCAGAGTGTCACAGTGCTAGAGTGACACAGTGCTCGAGTGTCACAGTGCCAGTGTCACAATGCAGAGAGTCACAATGCTATGTCACAGAGCCAGAGTGTCACAATGCAGACTCTCACAATGCAGAGTGTCACAGTGCCACAGTGTCACAGTGCTAGAGTGTCACAATGCCAGAGTCACAATGTAGAGTGTCACAATGCAGTGTGTTACAGTGCCAGAGTGTCACAATGCCAGACTCTCACAGTGCTAGAGTGTCACAATGCCAGTGTCACAGTGCAGAGTGCCGCTGTGCCAGTGTCACAATGCAGAGAGCCGCAATGCAATTTCACAGTGCCAGAGTTTCACAAAGCAGAGTGCCACTGTGCCAGAGTGTCACAATGCAGAGAGTCGCAATGCTATGTCACAGTGCCAGAGTGTCACAATGCAGACTCTCACAATGCAGAGTGTCACAGTGCCACAGTGTCACAGTGCTAGAGTGTCACAATGCAGTGTGTTACAGAGCCAGAATGTCACAATGCCAGACTCTCACAGTGCCAGTGTCACAGTGTAGAATTTCACTGTGCCAGAGTGTCACAATTCAGAGTGTCACAATAGAGAGTGTCACAATGCAGAGTGTCACAATGCAGACTGTCACAGTGCCAGAGTGTCACAATGCAGTGTCACAATGCAGAGTGTCACAATGCCATAGTCACAATGCAGAGTGTCACAATGCCAAAGTGTCACAGTGCCAGAGTGTCAAAGTGCAGAACGTCACTGTGCCAGTGCCACACGGCACAGTGCCACAGTGCCAGAGTTTCACAGTGCCAGAGTGTCACAGCGCAGAGTGTCACAGAACCACAGTGTCACAGTGCCAGAGCGGCCCAATGCAGAACGGCACGGTGCCAGAGTGACACAATGCAGAGTGTCACAGTGCCAGAGTGTCACAGGGCGAGAGTGTCACACTGCAGAATGTCACAATGCCAGAGTGTCACGTTCCCAGAGTGTCACAATGCCAGAATGTCACAGGGCCAGAGTGTAACAATGCACAATTTCAAAGTGCCAGAGTGTCACAGCGCCAGTGTCACAGTGCCAGAGTGTCACAGTGCAGAGTGTCACAATGCAGAGTGTCACAGTACCACAGTGTCACAGTGCCAGATTGTCACAGTGCCAGAGTGTCACAATGCAGAGTGTCACAATGCAGAGTGTCACAGTGCTAGAGTGTCACAGTGCTAGAGTGTCACAATGCCAGTGTCACAATGCAGAGATTCGCAATGCTATGTCACAGTGCCAGAGTGTCACAATGCAGACTCTCACAATGCAGTGTCACAGTGCCACAGTGTCACAGTGCTAGAGTGTCACAATGCCAGAGTCACAATGCAGAGTGTCACAATGCAGTGTGTTACAGTGCCAGAATGTCACAATGCCAGACTCTCAGAGTGCCAGTGTCACAGTGCAGAATTTCACTGTGCCAGAGTGTCACAATTCAGAGTGTCACAATAGAGAGTGTCACAATGCAGAGTCTCACAATGCAGACTGTCACAGTGCCAGAGTGTCACAATGCAGTGTCACAATGCAGAGTGTCACAATGCCATAGTCACAATGCAGAGTGTCACAATGCCAAAGTGTCACAGTGCCAGACTGTCACAATGCAGAACGTCACTCTACCAGTGTCACACGGCACAGTGTCACAGTGCCAGAGTTTCAAAGTGCCAGAGTGTCACAGCGCAGAGTGTCACAGAACCACAGTGTCACAGTGCCAGAGCGGCCCAATGCAGAACGGCACGGTGCCAGAGTGACACAATGCAGAGTGTCACAGTGCCAGAGTGTCACAGGGCGAGAGTGTCACACTGCAGAATGTCACAATGCCAGAGTGTCACGTTCCCAGAGTGTCACAATGCCAGAATGTCACAGGGCCAGAGTGTAACAATGCACACTTTCAAAGTGCCAGAGTGTCACAGTGCCAGTGTCACAGTGCCAGAGTGTCACAGTGCAGAGTGTCACAATGCAGAGTGTCACAGTACCACAGTGTCACAGTGCCAGATTGTCACAGTGCCAGAGTGTCACAATGCAGAGTGTCACAATGCAGAGTGTCACAGTGCTAGAGTGTCACAGTGCTAGAGTGTCACAATGCCAGTGTCACAATGCAGAGAGTCGCAATGCTATGTCACAGTGCCAGTGTCACAATGCAGACTCTCAGAATGCAGAGTGTCACAGTGCTAGAGTGTCACAGTGCTAGAGTGTCACAATGCCAGTGTCACAATGCAGAGTCGCAATGCTATGTCACAGTGCCAGAGTGTCACAATGCAGACTCTCACAATGCAGAGTGTCACAGTGCCACAGTGTCACAGTGCTAGAGTGTCACAATGCCAGAGTCACAATGCAGAGTGTCACAATGCAGTGTGTTACAGTGCAAGAATGTCACAATGCCAGACTCTCACAGTGCCAGCGTCACAGTGCAGAATTTCACTGTGCCAGAGTGTCACAGAGTGTCACAATAGAGAGTGTCACAATGCAGAGTGTCACAATGCAGACTGTCACAGTGCCAGAGTGTCACAATGCAGTGTCACAATGCAGAGTGTCACAATGCCATAGTCACAATGCAGAGTGTCAAAATGCCAAAGTGTCACAGTGCCAGAGTGTCACAATGCAGAACGTCACTGTGCCAGTGTCACACGGCACAGTGTCACAGTGCCAGAGTTTCACAGTGCCACAGTGTCACAGCGCAGAGTGTCACAGAACCACAGTGTCGCAGTGCCAGATTGTCACAGCACCAGAGTGTCACAATGCAGAGTGTCACAATGCAGAGAGTCACAGTGTCACAGTGTCACATTGCCAGATTGTCACAGTGCCAGAGTGTCACAATGCAGAGTGTCACAATGCCAGAATGTCACAGTGCCATAGTGTCACAATCCAGTGTGCCACTGTGCCAGAGTGTCACAATGCAGAGAGTCGCAATGCAATGTCACAGTGCCAGAGCGTCACAATGCAGAACGGCACGGTGCCAGAGTGACACAATGCAGAGTGTCACAGTGCCAGAGTGTCACAGGGCCAGAGTGTCACACTGCAGAATGTCACAATGCCAGAGTGTCACGTTCCCAGAGTGTCACAATGCCAGAATGTCACAGTGCCAGAGTGTAACAATGCACACTTTCAAAGTGCCAGAGTGTCACAGTGCCAGTGTCACAGTGCCAGAGTGTCACAATGCAGAGTGTCACAATGCAGAGTGTCACAGTGCCAGAGTTTCACAATGCAGAGTGCCACTGTGCCAGAGTGTCACAACGCAGAGAGTCGCAATGCTATGTCACAGTGCCAGGGTGTCACAATGCAGACTCTCACAATGCAGAGTGTCACAGTGCCACAGTGTCACAGTGCTAGAGTGTCACAATGCCAGAGTCACAATGCAGAGTGTCACAATGCAGTGTGTTACAGTGCCAGAGTGTCACAATGCCAGACACTCACAGTGCTGGAGTGTCACAATGCCAGTGTCACATTGCAGAGTGCCACTGTGCCAGTGTCACAATGCAGAGAGTCGCAATGCAATGTCACAGTGCCAGAGTGTCACAATGCAGAGTGCCACTGTGCCAGAGTGTCACAATGCAGAGAGTCGCAATGCAATGTCACAGTGCCAGAGCGGCCCAATGCAGAACGGCACGGTGCCAGAGTGACACAATGCAGAGTGTCACAGTGCCAGAGTGTCACAGGGCCAGAGTGTCACACTGCAGAATGTCACAATGCCAGAGTGTCACGTTCCCAGAGTGTCACAATGCCAGAATGACACAGGGCCAGAGTGTAACAATGCACACTTTCAAAGTGCCAGAGTGTCACAGTGCCAGTGTCACAGTGCCAGAGTGTCACAGTGCAGAGTGTCACAATGCAGAGTGTCACAGTACCACAGTGTCACAGTGCCAGATTGTCACAGTGCCAGAGTGTCACAATGCAGAGTGTCACAATGCAGAGTGTCACAGTGCTAGAGTGTCACAATGTCAGAGTCACAATGCAGAGTGTCACAATGCAGTGTGTTACAGTGCCAGAGTATCACAATGCCAGACTCTCACAGTGCCAGAGTGTCAGAATGCATAATGTCACTGCGCCAGAGTGTCACAATTCAGAGTGTCAAAACAGAGAATGTCACAATGCAGAGTGTCACAATGCAGACTGTCACAGTGCCAGAGTGTCACAATTCAGAGTGTCACAAAAGAGAGTGTCACAATGCAGAGTGTCACAATGCAGACTGTCACAGTGCCAGAGTGTCACAATGCAGTGTCACAATGCAGAGTGTCACAGTGCCATAGTCACAATGCAGAGTGTCACAATGCCAAAGTGTCACAGTGCCAGAGTGTCACAATGCAGAACGTCACTGTGCCAGTGTCACACGGCACAGTGTCACAATGCCAGAGTTTCACAGTGCCAGAGTGTCACAGCGCAGAGTGTCACAGTGCGAGAGTGTCAAAACGCAGAATGTCACTGTGCCAGAGTGTCACAATGCAGAGTGTCACAATACCAGAGTGTCACAATACAAAGTGTCACAGTGCCAGAGCGTCACAATGCAGAACGGCACGGTGCCAGAGTGACACAATGCAGAGTGTCACAGTGCCAGAGTGCCGCAATGCCAGAGTGTCACAGTGACAGAGTGTCACAGGGCCAGAGTGTCACACTGCAGAATGTCACAATGCCAGAGTGTCACGTTCCCAGAGTGTCACAATGCCAGAATGTTACAGTGCCAGAGTGTAACAATGCACACTTTCAAAGTGCCAGAGCGTCACAGTGCCAGTGTCACAGTGCCAGTGTGACAATGCAGAGTGTCACAATGCAGAGTGTCACAGTACCACAGTGTCACAGTGCCAGATTGTCACAGTGCCAGAGTGTCACAATGCTGAGTATCACAATGCAGAGTGTCACAGTACCACAGTGTCACAGTGCCAGATTGTGACAGTGCCAGAGAGTCACAATGCATAGTGTCACTGTGCCAGAGTGTCACAATGCAGAGAGTCGCAATGCAATGTCACAGTGCCAGAGTGTCACAATGCAGACTCTCACAGTGCCAGAGTGTCACAGTGCCAGTGTCACAGTGCTAGAGTGTCACAATGCCAGTGTCACAATGCAGAGTGCCACTGTGCCAGAGGGTCACAATGCAGAGAGTCGCAATGCAATGTCACAGTGCCAGTGTCACAATGCAGAGTGCCATTGTGCCGTAGCGTCACAATGCAGAGTGTCGCAATGCTATGTCACAGTGCCAGAGTGTCACAATGCCAGTGTCACAGTGCTAGAGTGTCACAATGCCAGTGTCACAATGCAGAGTGTCACAATGCAGAGTGTTACAGTGCCACAGTGTCACAATGCCAGAGTCTCACAGTGCCATAGTGTCACAATGCAGAATGTCACAGTGCCAGAGTGTCACAATGCAGAACGGCACGGTGCCAGAGTGACACAATGCAGAGTGTCACAGTGCAAGAGTGTCACAGGGCCAGAGTGTCACACTGCAGAATGTCAAAATGCCAGAGAGTCACGTTCCCAGAGTGTCACAATGCCAGAATGTCACAGTGCCAGAGTGTAACAATGCACCCTTTCAAAGTGCCAGAGTGTCACAGTGCCAGTGTCACAGTGCCAGAGTGTCACAATGCAGAGTGTCACAATGGAGAGAGTCACAGTGTCACAGTGTCACATTGCCAGATTGTCACAGTGCCAGAGTGTCACAATGCAGAGTGTCAGATCAGATGGCAAATTGGATTTGGTGCTAGGTCTTTCCCTTTAGGTTTTACCCCAACAATGTTTTCATTAGTTTCGCTCACTCTCGAAATCAAGCATTTTACAGCAGGTTGGAGCAGCCTGTATCTCAGCACAGGAATAAGGTAGGGAAGAATTCTAAGGATCATTTTGACTGCCTCCAGAAGTTAGATCAGATGGCAAATTGGATTTGGTGCTAGGTCTTTCCCTTTAGGTTTTACCCCAACAATGTTTTCATTAGTTTCGCTCACTCTCGAAATCAAGCATTTTACAGCAGGTTGGAGCAGCCTGTATCTCAGCACAGGAATAAGGTAGGGAAGAATTCTAAGGATCATTTTGACTGCCTCCAGAAGTTAGATCAGATGGCCAATGCAATTTGGTGCTAGGCCTTTCCCTTTAGGTTTTACCCCAACAATGTTTTCATTAGTTTCGCTCACTCTCGAAATCAAGCATTTTACAGCAGGTTGGAGCAGCCTGTATCTCAGCACAGTAATAAGGTAGGGAAGAATTCAAATACTCATTTTGACTGCCTCCAGAAGTTAGATCAGATGGCCAATGCAATTTGGTGCTAGGCCTTTCCCTTTAGGTTTTACCCCAACAATGTTTTCATTAGTTTCGCTCACTCTCGAAATCAAGCATTTTACAGCAGGTTGGAGCAGCCTGTATCTCAGCACAGGAATAAGGTAGGGAAGAATTCTAAGGATCATTTTGACTGCCTCCAGAAGTTAGATCAGATGGCAAATTGGATTTGGTGCTAGGTCTTTCCCTTTAGGTTTTACCCCAACAATGTTTTCATTAGTTTCGCTCACTCTCGAAATCAAGCATTTTACAGCAGGTTGGAGCAGCCTGTATCTCAGCACAGGAATAAGGTAGGGAAGAATTCAAATACTCATTTTGACTGCCTCCAGAAGTTAGATCAGATGGCAAATTGGATTTGGTGCTAGGTCTTTCCCTTTAGGTTTTACCCCAACAATGTTTTCATTAGTTTCGCTCACTCTCGAAATCAAGCATTTTACAGCAGGTTGGAGCAGCCTGTATCTCAGCACAGGAATAAGGTAGGGAAGAATTCAAATACTCATTTTGACTGCCTCCAGAAGTTAGATCAGATGGCAAATTGGATTTGGTGCTAGGTCTTTCCCTTTAGGTTTTACCCCAACAATGTTTTCATTAGTTTCGCTCACTCTCGAAATCAAGCATTTTACAGCAGGTTGGAGCAGCCTGTATCTCAGCACAGGAATAAGGTAGGGAAGAATTCAAATACTCATTTTGACTGCCTCCAGAAGTTAGATCAGATGGCAAATTGGATTTGGTGCTAGGTCTTTCCCTTTAGGTTTTACCCCAACAATGTTTTCATTAGTTTCGCTCACTCTCGAAATCAAGCATTTTACAGCAGGTTGGAGCAGCCTGTATCTCAGCACAGGAATAAGGTAGGGAAGAATTCTAAGGATCATTTTGACTGCCTCCAGAAGTTAGATCAGATGGCAAATTGGATTTGGTGCTAGGTCTTTCCCTTTAGGTTTTACCCCAACAATGTTTTCATTAGTTTCGCTCACTCTCGAAATCAAGCATTTTACAGCAGGTTGGAGCAGCCTGTATCTCAGCACAGGAATAAGGTAGGGAAGAATTCAAATACTCATTTTGACTGCCTCCAGAAGTTAGATCAGATGGCAAATTGGATTTGGTGCTAGGTCTTTCCCTTTAGGTTTTACCCCAACAATGTTTTCATTAGTTTCGCTCACTCTCGAAATCAAGCATTTTACAGCAGGTTGGAGCAGCCTGTATCTCAGCACAGGAATAAGGTAGGGAAGAATTCAAATACTCATTTTGACTGCCTCCAGAAGTTAGATCAGATGGCCAATGCAATTTGGTGCTAGGCCTTTCCCTTTACGTTTTACGACAACAATGTTTTCATTAGTTTCGCTCACTCTCGAAATCAAGCATTTTACAGCAGGTTGGAGCAGCCTGTATCTCAGCACAGGAATAAGGTAGGGAAGAATTCAAATACTCATTTTGACTGCCTCCAGAAGTTAGATCAGATGGCCAATGCAATTTGGTGCTAGGCCTTTCCCTTTAGGTTTTACCCCAACAATGTTTTCATTAGTTTCGCTCACTCTCGAAATCAAGCATTTTACAGCAGGTTGGAGCAGCCTGTATCTCAGCACAGTAATAAGGTAGGGAAGAATTCAAATACTCATTTTGACTGCCTCCAGAAGTTAGATCAGATGGCCAATGCAAATTGGTGCTAGGTCTTTCCCTTTAGGTTTTACCCCAACAATGTTTTCATTAGTTTCGCTCACTCTCGAAATCAAGCATTTTACAGCAGGTTGGAGCAGCCTGTATCTCAGCACAGGAATAAGGTAGGGAAGAATTCTAAGGCTCATTTTGACTGCCTCCAGAAGTTAGATCAGATGGCAAATTGGATTTGGTGCTAGGTCTTTCCCTTTAGGTTTTACCCCAACAATGTTTTCATTAGTTTCGCTCACTCTCGAAATCAAGCATTTTACAGCAGGTTGGAGCAGCCTGTATCTCAGCACAGGAATAAGGTAGGGAAGAATTCAAATACTCATTTTGACTGCCTCCAGAAGTTAGATCAGATGGCAAATTGGATTTGGTGCTAGGTCTTTCCCTTTAGGTTTTACCCCAACAATGTTTTCATTAGTTTCGCTCACTCTCGAAATCAAGCATTTTACAGCAGGTTGGAGCAGCCTGTATCTCAGCACAGGAATAAGGTAGGGAAGAATTCAAATACTCATTTTGACTGCCTCCAGAAGTTAGATCAGATGGCAAATTGGATTTGGTGCTAGGTCTTTCCCTTTAGGTTTTACCCCAACAATGTTTTCATTAGTTTCGCTCACTCTCGAAATCAAGCATTTTACAGCAGGTTGGAGCAGCCTGTATCTCAGCAAAGGAATAAGGTAGGGAAGAATTCAAATACTCATTTTGACTGCCTCCAGAAGTTAGATCAGATGGCCAATGCAATTTGGTGCTAGGTCTTTCCCTTTAGGTTTTACCCCAACAATGTTTTCATTAGTTTCGCTCACTCTCGAAATCAAGCATTTTACAGCAGGTTGGAGCAGCCTGTATCTCAGCACAGGAATAAGGTAGGGAAGAATTCTAAGGATCATTTTGACTGCCTCCAGAAGTTAGATCAGATGGCAAATTGGATTTGGTGCTAGGTCTTTCCCTTTAGGTTTTACCCCAACAATGTTTTCATTAGTTTCGCTCACTCTCGAAATCAAGCATTTTACAGCAGGTTGGAGCAGCCTGTATCTCAGCACAGGAATAAGGTAGGGAAGAATTCAAATACTCATTTTGACTGCCTCCAGAAGTTAGATCAGATGGCAAATTGGATTTGGTGCTAGGTCTTTCCCTTTAGGTTTTACCCCAACAATGTTTTCATTAGTTTCGCTCACTCTCGAAATCAAGCATTTTACAGCAGGTTGGAGCAGCCTGTATCTCAGCACAGTAATAAGGTAGGGAAGAATTCTAAGGATCATTTTGACTGCCTCCAGAAGTTAGATCAGATGGCCAATGCAATTTGGTGCTAGGTCTTTCCCTTTAGGTTTTACCCCAACAATGTTTTCATTAGTTTCGCTCACTCTCGAAATCAAGCATTTTACAGCAGGTTGGAGCAGCCTGTATCTCAGCACAGGAATAAGGTAGGGAAGAATTCTAAGGATCATTTTGACTGCCTCCAGAAGTTAGATCAGATGGCCAATGCAATTTGGTGCTAGGCCTTTCCCTTTAGGTTTTACCCCAACAATGTTTTCATTAGTTTCGCTCACTCTCGAAATCAAGCATTTTACAGCAGGTTGGAGCAGCCTGTATCTCAGCACAGGAATAAGGTAGGGAAGAATTCTAAGGCTCATTTTGACTGCCTCCAGAAGTTAGATCAGATGGCAAATTGGATTTGGTGCTAGGTCTTTCCCTTTAGGTTTTACCCCAACAATGTTTTCATTAGTTTCGCTCACTCTCGAAATCAAGCATTTTACAGCAGGTTGGAGCAGCCTGTATCTCAGCACAGGAATAAGGTAGGGAAGAATTCAAATACTCATTTTGACTGCCTCCAGAAGTTAGATCAGATGGCAAATTGGATTTGGTGCTAGGTCTTTCCCTTTAGGTTTTACCCCAACAATGTTTTCATTAGTTTCGCTCACTCTCGAAATCAAGCATTTTACAGCAGGTTGGAGCAGCCTGTATCTCAGCACAGGAATAAGGTAGGGAAGAATTCAAATACTCATTTTGACTGCCTCCAGAAGTTAGATCAGATGGCCAATGCAATTTGGTGCTAGGCCTTTCCCTTTAGGTTTTACCCCAACAATGTTTTCATTAGTTTCGCTCACTCTCGAAATCAAGCATTTTACAGCAGGTTGGAGCAGCCTGTATCTCAGCACAGGAATAAGGTAGGGAAGAATTCTAAGGATCATTTTGACTGCCTCCAGAAGTTAGATCAGATGGCAAATTGGATTTGGTGCTAGGTCTTTCCCTTTAGGTTTTACCCCAACAATGTTTTCATTAGTTTCGCTCACTCTCGAAATCAAGCATTTTACATCAGGTTGGAGCAGCCTGTATCTCAGCAAAGGAATAAGGTAGGGAAGAATTCAAATACTCATTTTGACTGCCTCCAGAAGTTAGATCAGATGGCCAATGGAATTTGGTGCTAGGTCTTTCCCTTTAGGTTTTACCCCAACAATGTTTTCATTAGTTTCGCTCACTCTCGAAATCAAGCATTTTACAGCAGGTTGGAGCAGCCTGTATCTCAGCACAGGAATAAGGTAGGGAAGAATTCTAAGGATCATTTTGACTGCCTCCAGAAGTTAGATCAGATGGCCAATGCAATTTGGTGCTAGGCTTTTCCCTTTAGGTTTTACCCCAACAATGTTTTCATTAGTTTCGCTCACTCTCGAAATCAAGCATTTTACAGCAGGTTGGAGCAGCCTGTATCTCAGCACAGGAATAAGGTAGGGAAGAATTCAAATACTCATTTTGACTGCCTCCAGAAGTTAGATCAGATGGCCAATGGAATTTGGTGCTAGGTCTTTCCCTTTAGGTTTTACCCCAACAATGTTTTCACTAGTTTCGCTCACTCTCGAAATCAAGCATTTTACAGCAGGTTGGAGCAGCCTGTATCTCAGCACAGGAATAAGGTAGGGAAGAATTCAAATACTCATTTTGACTGCCTCCAGAAGTTAGATCAGATGGCCAATGCAATTTGGTGCTAGGCCTTTCCCTTTAGGTTTTACCCCAACAATGTTTTCATTAGTTTCGCTCACTCTCGAAATCAAGCATTTTACAGCAGGTTGGAGCAGCCTGTATCTCAGCACAGGAATAAGGTAGGGAAGAATTCAAATACTCATTTTGACTGCCTCCAGAAGTTAGATCAGATGGCCAATGGAATTTGGTGCTAGGTCTTTCCCTTTAGGTTTTACCCCAACAATGTTTTCATTAGTTTCGCTCACTCTCGAAATCAAGCATTTTACAGCAGGTTGGAGCAGCCTGTATCTCAGCACAGGAATAAGGTAGGGAAGAATTCTAAGGATCATTTTGACTGCCTCCAGAAGTTAGATCAGATGGCAAATTGGATTTGGTGCTAGGTCTTTCCCTTTAGGTTTTACCCCAACAATGTTTTCATTAGTTTCGCTCACTCTCGAAATCAAGCATTTTACAGCAGGTTGGAGCAGCCTGTATCTCAGCACAGGAATAAGGTAGGGAAGAATTCAAATACTCATTTTGACTGCCTCCAGAAGTTAGATCAGATGGCAAATTGGATTTGGTGCTAGGTCTTTCCCTTTAGGTTTTACCCCAACAATGTTTTCATTAGTTTCGCTCACTCTCGAAATCAAGCATTTTACAGCAGGTTGGAGCAGCCTGTATCTCAGCACAGGAATAAGGTAGGGAAGAATTCAAATACTCATTTTGACTGCCTCCAGAAGGTAGATCAGATGGCCAATGGAATTTGGTGCTAGGTCTTTCCCTTCAGGTTTTACCCCAACAATGTTTTCATTAGTTTCGCTCACTCTCGAAATCAAGCATTTTACAGCAGGTTGGAGCAGCCTGTATCTCAGCACAGTAATAAGGTAGGGAAGAATTCTAAGGATCATTTTGACTGCCTCCAGAAGTTAGATCAGATGGCCAATGCAATTTGGTGCTAGGTCTTTCCCTTTAGGTTTTACCCCAACAATGTTTTCATTAGTTTCGCTCACTCTCGAAATCAAGCATTTTACAGCAGGTTGGAGCAGCCTGTATCTCAGCACAGGAATAAGGTAGGGAAGAATTCTAAGGATCATTTTGACTGCCTCCAGAAGTTAGATCAGATGGCCAATGCAATTTGGTGCTAGGCCTTTCCCTTTAGGTTTTACCCCAACAATGTTTTCATTAGTTTCGCTCACTCTCGAAATCAAGCATTTTACAGCAGGTTGGAGCAGCCTGTATCTCAGCACAGGAATAAGGTAGGGAAGAATTCTAAGGATCATTTTGACTGCCTCCAGAAGTTAGATCAGATGGCAAATTGGATTTGGTGCTAGGTCTTTCCCTTTAGGTTTTACCCCAACAATGTTTTCATTAGTTTCGCTCACTCTCGAAATCAAGCATTTTACAGCAGGTTGGAGCAGCCTGTATCTCAGCACAGGAATAAGGTAGGGAAGAATTCTAAGGATCATTTTGACTGCCTCCAGAAGTTAGATCAGATGGCAAATTGGATTTGGTGCTAGGTCTTTCCCTTTAGGTTTTACCCCAACAATGTTTTCATTAGTTTCGCTCACTCTCGAAATCAAGCATTTTACAGCAGGTTGGAGCAGCCTGTATCTCAGCACAGGAATAAGGTAGGGAAGAATTCTAAGGATCATTTTGACTGCCTCCAGAAGTTAGATCAGATGGCCAATGCAATTTGGTGCTAGGTCTTTCCCTTTAGGTTTTACCCCAACAATGTTTTCATTAGTTTCGCTCACTCTCGAAATCAAGCATTTTACAGCAGGTTGGAGCAGCCTGTATCTCAGCACAGGAATAAGGTAGGGAAGAATTCAAATACTCATTTTGACTGCCTCCAGAAGTTAGATCAGATGGCCAATGCAATTTGGTGCTAGGCCTTTCCCTTTAGGTTTTACCCCAACAATGTTTTCATTAGTTTCGCTCACTCTCGAAATCAAGCATTTTACATCAGGTTGGAGCAGCCTGTATCTCAGCACAGGAATAAGGTAGGGAAGAATTCTAAGGATCATTTTGACTGCCTCCAGAAGTTAGATCAGATGGCAAATTGGATTTGGTGCTAGGTCTTTCCCTTTAGGTTTTACCCCAACAATGTTTTCATTAGTTTCGCTCACTCTCGAAATCAAGCATTTTACAGCAGGTTGGAGCAGCCTGTATCTCAGCACAGGAATAAGGTAGGGAAGAATTCTAAGGATCATTTTGACTGCCTCCAGAAGTTAGATCAGATGGCAAATTGGATTTGGTGCTAGGTCTTTCCCTTTAGGTTTTACCACAACAATGTTTTCATTAGTTTCGCTCACTCTCGAAATCAAGCATTTTACAGCAGGTTGGAGCAGCCTGTATCTCAGCACAGGAATAAGGTAGGGAAGAATTCAAATACTCATTTTGACTGCCTCCAGAAGTTAGATCAGATGGCCAATGCAATTTGGTGCTAGGCCTTTCCCTTTAGGTTTTACCCCAACAATGTTTTCATTAGTTTCGCTCACTCTCGAAATCAAGCATTTTACAGCAGGTTGGAGCAGCCTGTATCTCAGCACAGGAATAAGGTAGGGAAGAATTCAAATACTCATTTTGACTGCCTCCAGAAGTTAGATCAGATGGCCAATGGAATTTGGTGCTAGGTCTTTCCCTTTAGGTTTTACCCCAACAATGTTTTCATTAGTTTCGCTCACTCTCGAAATCAAGCATTTTACAGCAGGTTGGAGCAGCCTGTATCTCAGCACAGGAATAAGGTAGGGAAGAATTCTAAGGATCATTTTGACTGCCTCCAGAAGTTAGATCAGATGGCAAATTGGATTTGGTGCTAGGTCTTTCCCTTTAGGTTTTACCCCAACAATGTTTTCATTAGTTTCGCTCACTCTCGAAATCAAGCATTTTACAGCAGGTTGGAGCAGCCTGTATCTCAGCACAGGAATAAGGTAGGGAAGAATTCAAATACTCATTTTGACTGCCTCCAGAAGTTAGATCAGATGGCAAATTGGATTTGGTGCTAGGTCTTTCCCTTTAGGTTTTACCCCAACAATGTTTTCATTAGTTTCGCTCACTCTCGAAATCAAGCATTTTACAGCAGGTTGGAGCAGCCTGTATCTCAGCACAGGAATAAGGTAGGGAAGAATTCTAAGGATCATTTTGACTGCCTCCAGAAGTTAGATCAGATGGCAAATTGGATTTGGTGCTAGGTCTTTCCCTTTAGGTTTTACCCCAACAATGTTTTCATTAGTTTCGCTCACTCTCGAAATCAAGCATTTTACAGCAGGTTGGAGCAGCCTGTATCTCAGCACAGGAATAAGGTAGGGAAGAATTCTAAGGATCATTTTGACTGCCTCCAGAAGTTAGATCAGATGGCAAATTGGATTTGGTGCTAGGTCTTTCCCTTTAGGTTTTACCCCAACAATGTTTTCATTAGTTTCGCTCACTCTCGAAATCAAGCATTTTACAGCAGGTTGGAGCAGCCTGTATCTCAGCACAGGAATAAGGTAGGGAAGAATTCAAATACTCATTTTGACTGCCTCCAGAAGTTAGATCAGATGGCAAATTGGATTTGGTGCTAGGTCTTTCCCTTTAGGTTTTACCCCAACAATGTTTTCATTAGTTTCGCTCACTCTCGAAATCAAGCATTTTACAGCAGGTTGGAGCAGCCTGTATCTCAGCACAGGAATAAGGTAGGGAAGAATTCTAAGGATCATTTTGACTGCCTCCAGAAGTTAGATCAGATGGCCAATGCAATTTGGTGCTAGGTCTTTCCCTTTAGGTTTTACCCCAACAATGTTTTCATTAGTTTCGCTCACTCTCGAAATCAAGCATTTTACAGCAGGTTGGAGCAGCCTGTATCTCAGCACAGGAATAAGGTAGGGAAGAATTCAAATACTCATTTTGACTGCCTCCAGAAGTTAGATCAGATGGCAAATTGGATTTGGTGCTAGGCCTTTCCCTTTAGGTTTTACCCCAACAATGTTTTCATTAGTTTCGCTCACTCTCGAAATCAAGCATTTTACAGCAGGTTGGAGCAGCCTGTATCTCAGCACAGGAATAAGGTAGGGAGGAATTCAAATACTCATTTTGACTGCCTCCAGAAGTTAGATCTGATGGCCAATGCAATTTGGTGCTAGGCCTTTCCCTTTAGGTTTTACCCCAACAATGTTTTCATTAGTTTCGCTCACTCTCGAAATCAAGCATTTTACAGCAGGTTGGAGCAGCCTGTATCTCAGCACAGGAATAAGGTAGGGAAGAATTCAAATACTCATTTTGACTGCCTCCAGAAGTTAGATCAGATGGCAAATTGGATTTGGTGCTAGGTCTTTCCCTTTAGGTTTTACCCCAACAATGTTTTCATTAGTTTCGCTCACTCTCGAAATCAAGCATTTTACAGCAGGTTGGAGCAGCCTGTATCTCAGCACAGGAATAAGGTAGGGAAGAATTCTAAGGATCATTTTGACTGCCTCCAGAAGTTAGATCAGATGGCAAATTGGATTTGGTGCTAGGTCTTTCCCTTTAGGTTTTACCCCAACAATGTTTTCATTAGTTTCGCTCACTCTCGAAATCAAGCATTTTACAGCAGGTTGGAGCAGCCTGTATCTCAGCACAGGAATAAGGTAGGGAAGAATTCTAAGGATCATTTTGACTGCCTCCAGAAGTTAGATCAGATGGCAAATTGGATTTGGTGCTAGGTCTTTCCCTTTAGGTTTTACCCCAACAATGTTTTCATTAGTTTCGCTCACTCTCGAAATCAAGCATTTTACAGCAGGTTGGAGCAGCCTGTATCTCAGCACAGGAATAAGGTAGGGAAGAATTCAAATACTCATTTTGACTGCCTCCAGAAGTTAGATCAGATGGCCAATGGAATTTGGTGCTAGGTCTTTCCCTTTAGGTTTTACCCCAACAATGTTTTCATTAGTTTCGCTCACTCTCGAAATCAAGCATTTTACAGCAGGTTGGAGCAGCCTGTATCTCAGCACAGGAATAAGGTAGGGAAGAATTCTAAGGATCATTTTGACTGCCTCCAGAAGTTAGATCAGATGACCAATGCAATTTGGTGCTAGGTCTTTCCCTTTAGGTTTTACCCCAACAATGTTTTCATTAGTTTCGCTCACTCTCGAAATCAAGCATTTTACAGCAGGTTGGAGCAGCCTGTATCTCAGCACAGGAATAAGGTAGGGAAGAATTCAAATACTCATTTTGACTGCCTCCAGAAGTTAGATCAGATGGCCAATGCAATTTGGTGCTAGGCCTTTCCCTTTAGGTTTTACCCCAACAATGTTTTCATTAGTTTCGCTCACTCTCGAAATCAAGCATTTTACAGCAGGTTGGAGCAGCCTGTATCTCAGCACAGGAATAAGGTAGGGAAGAATTCTAAGGATCATTTTGACTGCCTCCAGAAGTTAGATCAGATGGCAAATTGGATTTGGTGCTAGGTCTTTCCCTTTAGGTTTTACCCCAACAATGTTTTCATTAGTTTCGCTCACTCTCGAAATCAAGCATTTTACAGCAGGTTGGAGCAGCCTGTATCTCAGCACAGGAATAAGGTAGGGAAGAATTCAAATACTCATTTTGACTGCCTCCAGAAGTTAGATCAGATGGCAAATTGGATTTGGTGCTAGGTCTTTCCCTTTAGGTTTTACCCCAACAATGTTTTCATTAGTTTCGCTCACTCTCGAAATCAAGCATTTTACAGCAGGTTGGAGCAGCCTGTATCTCAGCACAGGAATAAGGTAGGGAAGAATTCAAATACTCATTTTGACTGCCTCCAGAAGTTAGATCTGATGGCCAATGCAATTTGGTGCTAGGCCTTTCCCTTTAGGTTTTACCCCAACAATGTTTTCATTAGTTTCGCTCACTCTCGAAATCAAGCATTTTACAGCAGGTTGGAGCAGCCTGTATCTCAGCACAGGAATAAGGTAGGGAAGAATTCAAATACTCATTTTGACTGCCTCCAGAAGTTAGATCAGATGGCCAATGGAATTTGGTGCTAGGTCTTTCCCTTTAGGTTTTACCCCAACAATGTTTTCATTAGTTTCGCTCACTCTCGAAATCAAGCATTTTACAGCAGGTTGGAGCAGCCTGTATCTCAGCACAGGAATAAGGTAGGGAAGAATTCTAAGGATCATTTTGACTGCCTCCAGAAGTTAGATCAGATGGCAAATTGGATTTGGTGCTAGGTCTTTCCCTTTAGGTTTTACCCCAACAATGTTTTCATTAGTTTCGCTCACTCTCGAAATCAAGCATTTTACAGCAGGTTGGAGCAGCCTGTATCTCAGCACAGGAATAAGGTAGGGAAGAATTCTAAGGATCATTTTGACTGCCTCCAGAAGTTAGATCAGATGGCCAATTGGATTTGGTGCTAGGTCTTTCCCTTTAGGTTTTACCCCAACAATGTTTTCATTAGTTTCGCTCACTCTCGAAATCAAGCATTTTACAGCAGGTTGGAGCAGCCTGTATCTCAGCACAGGAATAAGGTAGGGAAGAATTCAAATACTCATTTTGACTGCCTCCAGAAGTTAGATCAGATGGCAAATTGGATTTGGTGCTAGGTCTTTCCCTTTAGGTTTTACCCCAACAATGTTTTCATTAGTTTCGCTCACTCTCGAAATCAAGCATTTTACAGCAGGTTGGAGCAGCCTGTATCTCAGCACAGGAATAAGGTAGGGAAGAATTCTAAGGATCATTTTGACTGCCTCCAGAAGTTAGATCAGATGGCCAATGCAATTTGGTGCTAGGTCTTTCCCTTTAGGTTTTACCCCAACAATGTTTTCATTAGTTTCGCTCACTCTCGAAATCAAGCATTTTACAGCAGGTTGGAGCAGCCTGTATCTCAGCACAGGAATAAGGTAGGGAAGAATTCAAATACTCATTTTGACTGCCTCCAGAAGTTAGATCAGATGGCAAATTGGATTTGGTGCTAGGCCTTTCCCTTTAGGTTTTACCCCAACAATGTTTTCATTAGTTTCGCTCACTCTCGAAATCAAGCATTTTACAGCAGGTTGGAGCAGCCTGTATCTCAGCACAGGAATAAGGTAGGGAAGAATTCAAATACTCATTTTGACTGCCTCCAGAAGTTAGATCAGATGGCCAATGCAATTTGGTGCTAGGCCTTTCCCTTTAGGTTTTACCCCAACAATGTTTTCATTAGTTTCGCTCACTCTCGAAATCAAGCATTTTACAGCAGGTTGGAGCAGCCTGTATCTCAGCACAGGAATAAGGTAGGGAAGAATTCTAAGGATCATTTTGACTGCCTCCAGAAGTTAGATCAGATGGCCAATGGAATTTGGTGCTAGGTCTTTCCCTTTAGGTTTTACCCCAACAATGTTTTCATTAGTTTCGCTCACTCTCGAAATCAAGCATTTTACAGCAGGTTGGAGCAGCCTGTATCTCAGCACAGGAATAAGGTAGGGAAGAATTCTAAGGATCATTTTGACTGCCTCCAGAAGTTAGATCAGATGGCAAATTGGATTTGGTGCTAGGTCTTTCCCTTTAGGTTTTACCCCAACAATGTTTTCATTAGTTTCGCTCACTCTCGAAATCAAGCATTTTACAGCAGGTTGGAGCAGCCTGTATCTCAGCACAGGAATAAGGTAGGGAAGAATTCTAAGGATCATTTTGACTGCCTCCAGAAGTTAGATCAGATGGCAAATTGGATTTGGTGCTAGGTCTTTCCCTTTAGGTTTTACCCCAACAATGTTTTCATTAGTTTCGCTCACTCTCGAAATCAAGCATTTTACAGCAGGTTGGAGCAGCCTGTATCTCAGCACAGGAATAAGGTAGGGAAGAATTCAAATACTCATTTTGACTGCCTCCAGAAGTTAGATCAGATGGCCAATGGAATTTGGTGCTAGGTCTTTCCCTTTAGGTTTTACCCCAACAATGTTTTCATTAGTTTCGCTCACTCTCGAAATCAAGCATTTTACAGCAGGTTGGAGCAGCCTGTATCTCAGCACAGTAATAAGGTAGGGAAGAATTCTAAGGATCATTTTGACTGCCTCCAGAAGTTAGATCAGATGACCAATGCAATTTGGTGCTAGGTCTTTCCCTTTAGGTTTTACCCCAACAATGTTTTCATTAGTTTCGCTCACTCTCGAAATCAAGCATTTTACAGCAGGTTGGAGCAGCCTGTATCTCAGCACAGGAATAAGGTAGGGAAGAATTCAAATACTCATTTTGACTGCCTCCAGAAGTTAGATCAGATGGCCAATGCAATTTGGTGCTAGGTCTTTCCCTTTAGGTTTTACCCCAACAATGTTTTCATTAGTTTCGCTCACTCTCGAAATCAAGCATTTTACAGCAGGTTGGAGCAGCCTGTATCTCAGCACAGGAATAAGGTAGGGAAGAATTCTAAGGATCATTTTGACTGCCTCCAGAAGTTAGATCAGATGGCAAATTGGATTTGGTGCTAGGTCTTTCCCTTTAGGTTTTACCCCAACAATGTTTTCATTAGTTTCGCTCACTCTCGAAATCAAGCATTTTACAGCAGGTTGGAGCAGCCTGTATCTCAGCACAGGAATAAGGTAGGGAAGAATTCAAATACTCATTTTGACTGCCTCCAGAAGTTAGATCAGATGGCAAATTGGATTTGGTGCTAGGCCTTTCCCTTTAGGTTTTACCCCAACAATGTTTTCATTAGTTTCGCTCACTCTCGAAATCAAGCATTTTACAGCAGGTTGGAGCAGCCTGTATCTCAGCACAGGAATAAGGTAGGGAAGAATTCAAATACTCATTTTGACTGCCTCCAGAAGTTAGATCTGATGGCCAATGCAATTTGGTGCTAGGCCTTTCCCTTTAGGTTTTACCCCAACAATGTTTTCATTAGTTTCGCTCACTCTCGAAATCAAGCATTTTACAGCAGGTTGGAGCAGCCTGTATCTCAGCACAGGAATAAGGTAGGGAAGAATTCAAATACTCATTTTGACTGCCTCCAGAAGTTAGATCAGATGGCCAATGCAATTTGGTGCTAGGTCTTTCCCTTTAGGTTTTACCCCAACAATGTTTTCATTAGTTTCGCTCACTCTCGAAATCAAGCATTTTACAGCAGGTTGGAGCAGCCTGTATCTCAGCACAGGAATAAGGTAGGGAAGAATTCTAAGGATCATTTTGACTGCCTCCAGAAGTTAGATCAGATGGCAAATTGGATTTGGTGCTAGGTCTTTCCCTTTAGGTTTTACCCCAACAATGTTTTCATTAGTTTCGCTCACTCTCGAAATCAAGCATTTTACAGCAGGTTGGAGCAGCCTGTATCTCAGCACAGGAATAAGGTAGGGAAGAATTCTAAGGATCATTTTGACTGCCTCCAGAAGTTAGATCAGATGGCAAATTGGATTTGGTGCTAGGTCTTTCCCTTTAGGTTTTACCCCAACAATGTTTTCATTAGTTTCGCTCACTCTCGAAATCAAGCATTTTACAGCAGGTTGGAGCAGCCTGTATCTCAGCACAGGAATAAGGTAGGGAAGAATTCAAATACTCATTTTGACTGCCTCCAGAAGTTAGATCAGATGGTTAATGGAATTTGGTGCTAGGTCTTTCCCTTTAGGTTTTACCCCAACAATGTTTTCATTAGTTTCGCTCACTCTCGAAATCAAGCATTTTACAGCAGGTTGGAGCAGCCTGTATCTCAGCACAGTAATAAGGTAGGGAAGAATTCTAAGGATCATTTTGACTGCCTCCAGAAGTTAGATCAGATGACCAATGCAATTTGGTGCTAGGTCTTTCCCTTTAGGTTTTACCCCAACAATGTTTTCATTAGTTTCGCTCACTCTCGAAATCAAGCATTTTACAGCAGGTTGGAGCAGCCTGTATCTCAGCACAGGAATAAGGTAGGGAAGAATTCAAATACTCATTTTGACTGCCTCCAGAAGTTAGATCAGATGGCCAATGCAATTTGGTGCTAGGCCTTTCCCTTTAGGTTTTACCCCAACAATGTTTTCATTAGTTTCGCTCACTCTCGAAATCAAGCATTTTACAGCAGGTTGGAGCAGCCTGTATCTCAGCACAGGAATAAGGTAGGGAAGAATTCTAAGGATCATTTTGACTGCCTCCAGAAGTTAGATCAGATGGCAAATTGGATTTGGTGCTAGGTCTTTCCCTTTAGGTTTTACCCCAACAATGTTTTCATTAGTTTCGCTCACTCTCGAAATCAAGCATTTTACAGCAGGTTGGAGCAGCCTGTATCTCAGCACAGGAATAAGGTAGGGAAGAATTCTAAGGATCATTTTGACTGCCTCCAGAAGTTAGATCAGATGGCAAATTGGATTTGGTGCTAGGTCTTTCCCTTTAGGTTTTACCCCAACAATGTTTTCATTAGTTTCGCTCACTCTCGAAATCAAGCATTTTACAGCAGGTTGGAGCAGCCTGTATCTCAGCACAGGAATAAGGTAGGGAAGAATTCTAAGGATCATTTTGACTGCCTCCAGAAGTTAGATCAGATGACCAATGCAATTTGGTGCTAGGTCTTTCCCTTTAGGTTTTACCCCAACAATGTTTTCATTAGTTTCGCTCACTCTCGAAATCAAGCATTTTACAGCAGGTTGGAGCAGCCTGTATCTCAGCACAGGAATAAGGTAGGGAAGAATTCTAAGGATCATTTTGACTGCCTCCAGAAGTTAGATCAGATGGCAAATTGGATTTGGTGCTAGGTCTTTCCCTTTAGGTTTTACCCCAACAATGTTTTCATTAGTTTCGCTCACTCTCGAAATCAAGCATTTTACATCAGGTTGGAGCAGCCTGTATCTCAGCACAGGAATAAGGTAGGGAAGAATTCTAAGGATCATTTTGACTGCCTCCAGAAGTTAGATCAGATGGCAAATTGGATTTGGTGCTAGGTCTTTCCCTTTAGGTTTTACCCCAACAATGTTTTCATTAGTTTCGCTCACTCTCGAAATCAAGCATTTTACAGCAGGTTGGAGCAGCCTGTATCTCAGCACAGGAATAAGGTAGGGAAGAATTCAAATACTCATTTTGACTGCCTCCAGAAGTTAGATCAGATGGCCAATGCAATTTGGTGCTAGGTCTTTCCCTTTAGGTTTTACCCCAACAATGTTTTCATTAGTTTCGCTCACTCTCGAAATCAAGCATTTTACAGCAGGTTGGAGCAGCCTGTATCTCAGCACAGGAATAAGGTAGGGAAGAATTCTAAGGATCATTTTGACTGCCTCCAGAAGTTAGATCAGATGGCAAATTGGATTTGGTGCTAGGTCTTTCCCTTTAGGTTTTACCCCAACAATGTTTTCATTAGTTTCGCTCACTCTCGAAATCAAGCATTTTACAGCAGGTTGGAGCAGCCTGTATCTCAGCACAGGAATAAGGTAGGGAAGAATTCAAATACTCATTTTGACTGCCTCCAGAAGTTAGATCAGATGGCCAATGCAATTTGGTGCTAGGTCTTTCCCTTTAGGTTTTACCCCAACAATGTTTTCATTAGTTTCGCTCACTCTCGAAATCAAGCATTTTACAGCAGGTTGGAGCAGCCTGTATCTCAGCACAGGAATAAGGTAGGGAAGAATTCAAATACTCATTTTGACTGCCTCCAGAAGTTAGATCAGATGGCCAATGCAATTTGGTGCTAGGCCTTTCCCTTTAGGTTTTACGACAACAATGTTTTCATTAGTTTCGCTCACTCTCGAAATCAAGCATTTTACAGCAGGTTGGAGCAGCCTGTATCTCAGCACAGGAATAAGGTAGGGAAGAATTCTAAGGATCATTTTGACTGCCTCCAGAAGTTAGATCAGATGGCAAATTGGATTTGGTGCTAGGCCTTTCCCTTTAGTTTTTACCCCAACAATGTTTTCATTAGTTTCGCTCACTCTCGAAATCAAGCATTTTACAGCAGGTTGGAGCAGCCTGTATCTCAGCACAGGAATAAGGTAGGGAAGAATTCAAATACTCATTTTGACTGCCTCCAGAAGTTAGATCAGATGGCAAATTGGATTTGGTGCTAGGTCTTTCCCTTTAGGTTTTACCCCAACAATGTTTTCATTAGTTTCGCTCACTCTCGAAATCAAGCATTTTACAGCAGGTTGGAGCAGCCTGTATCTCAGCACAGGAATAAGGTAGGGAAGAATTCTAAGGATCATTTTGACTGCCTCCAGAAGTTAGATCAGATGGCAAATTGGATTTGGTGCTAGGTCTTTCCCTTTAGGTTTTACCCCAACAATGTTTTCATTAGTTTCGCTCACTCTCGAAATCAAGCATTTTACAGCAGGTTGGAGCAGCCTGTATCTCAGCACAGGAATAAGGTAGGGAAGAATTCAAATACTCATTTTGACTGCCTCCAGAAGTTAGATCAGATGGCAAATTGGATTTGGTGCTAGGTCTTTCCCTTTAGGTTTTACCCCAACAATGTTTTCATTAGTTTCGCTCACTCTCGAAATCAAGCATTTTACAGCAGGTTGGAGCAGCCTGTATCTCAGCACAGGAATAAGGTAGGGAAGAATTCAAATACTCATTTTGACTGCCTCCAGAAGTTAGATCAGATGGCCAATGCAATTTGGTGCTAGGCCTTTCCCTTTAGGTTTTACGACAACAATGTTTTCATTAGTTTCGCTCACTCTCGAAATCAAGCATTTTACAGCAGGTTGGAGCAGCCTGTATCTCAGCACAGGAATAAGGTAGGGAAGAATTCTAAGGATCATTTTGACTGCCTCCAGAAGTTAGATTAGATGGCAAATTGGATTTGGTGCTAGGCCTTTCCCTTTAGGTTTTACCCCAACAATGTTTTCATTAGTTTCACTCACTCTCGAAATCAAGCATTTTACAGCAGGTTGGAGCAGCCTGTATCTCAGCACAGGAATAAGGTAGGGAAGAATTCAAATACTCATTTTGACTGCCTCCAGAAGTTAGATCAGATGGCCTATGCAATTTGGTGCTAGGCCTTTCCCTTTAGGTTTTACCCCAACAATGTTTTCATTAGTTTCGCTCACTCTCGAAATCAAGCATTTTACAGCAGGTTGGAGCAGCCTGTATCTCAGCACAGGAATAAGGTAGGGAAGAATTCTAAGGATCATTTTGACTGCCTCCAGAAGTTAGATCAGATGGCAAATTGGATTTGGTGCTAGGTCTTTCCCTTTAGGTTTTACCCCAACAATGTTTTCATTAGTTTCGCTCACTCTCGAAATCAAGCATTTTACAGCAGGTTGGAGCAGCCTGTATCTCAGCACAGGAATAAGGTAGGGAAGAATTCAAATACTCATTTTGACTGCCTCCAGAAGTTAGATCAGATGGCAAATTGGATTTGGTGCTAGGTCTTTCCCTTTAGGTTTTACCCCAACAATGTTTTCATTAGTTTCGCTCACTCTCGAAATCAAGCATTTTACAGCAGGTTGGAGCAGCCTGTATCTCAGCACAGGAATAAGGTAGGGAAGAATTCTAAGGATCATTTTGACTGCCTCCAGAAGTTAGATCAGATGGCAAATTGGATTTGGTGCTAGGTCTTTCCCTTTAGGTTTTACCCCAACAATGTTTTCATTAGTTTCGCTCACTCTCGAAATCAAGCATTTTACAGCAGGTTGGAGCAGCCTGTATCTCAGCACAGGAATAAGGTAGGGAAGAATTCAAATACTCATTTTGACTGCCTCCAGAAGTTAGATCAGATGGCCAATGCAATTTGGTGCTAGGCCTTTCCCTTTAGGTTTTACCCCAACAATGTTTTCATTAGTTTCGCTCACTCTCGAAATCAAGCATTTTACAGCAGGTTGGAGCAGCCTGTATCTCAGCACAGGAATAAGGTAGGGAAAGAATTCTAAGGATCATTTTGACTGCCTCCAGAAGTTAGATCAGATGGCAAAATTGGATTTGGTGCTAGGTCTTTCCCTTTAGGTTTTACCCCAACAATGTTTTCATTAGTTTCGCTCACTCTCGAAATCAAGCATTTTACAGCAGGTTGGAGCAGCCTGTATCTCAGCACAGGAATAAGGTAGGGAAGAATTCTAAGGATCATTTTGACTGCCTCCAGAAGTTAGATCAGATGGCAAATTGGATTTGGTGCTAGGTCTTTCCCTTTAGGTTTTTACCCCAACAATGTTTTCATTAGTTTCGCTCACTCTCGAAATCAAGCATTTTACAGCAGGTTGGAGCAGCCTGTATCTCAGCACAGGAATAAGGTAGGGAAGAATTCAAATACTCATTTTGACTGCCTCCAGAAGTTAGATCAGATGGCCAATGCAATTTGGTGCTAGGCCTTTCCCTTTAGGTTTTACGACAACAATGTTTTCATTAGTTTCGCTCACTCTCGAAATCAAGCATTTTACAGCAGGTTGGAGCAGCCTGTATCTCAGCACAGGAATAAGGTAGGGAAGAATTCAAATACTCATTTTGACTGCCTCCAGAAGTTAGATCAGATGGCCAATGCAATTTGGTGCTAGGTCTTTCCCTTTAGGTTTTACCCCCAACAATGTTTTCATTAGTTTCGCTCACTCTCGAAATCAAGCATTTTACAGCAGGTTGGAGCAGCCTGTATCTCAGCACAGGAATAAGGTAGGGAAGAATTCTAAGGATCATTTTGACTGCCTCCAGAAGTTAGATCAGATGGCAAATTGGATTTGGTGCTAGGTCTTTCCCTTTAGGTTTTACCCCAACAATGTTTTCATTAGTTTCGCTCACTCTCGAAATCAAGCATTTTACAGCAGGTTGGAGCAGCCTGTATCTCAGCACAGGAATAAGGTAGGGAAGAATTCTAAGGATCATTTTGACTGCCTCCAGAAGTTAGATCAGATGGCCAATGCAATTCGGTGCTAGGCCTTTCCCTTTAGGTTTTACCCCAACAATGTTTTCATTAGTTTCACTCACTCTCGAAATCAAGCATTTTACAGCAGGTTGGAGCAGCCTGTATCTCAGCACAGGAATAAGGTAGGGAAGAATTCTAAGGATCATTTTGACTGCCTCCAGAAGTTAGATCAGATGGCAAATTGGATTTGGTGCTAGGTCTTTCCCTTTAGGTTTTACCCCAACAATGTTTTCATTAGTTTCGCTCACTCTCGAAATCAAGCATTTTACAGCAGGTTGGAGCAGCCTGTATCTCAGCACAGGAATAAGGTAGGGAAGAATTCAAATACTCATTTTGACTGCCTCCAGAAGTTAGATCAGATGGCCAATGCAATTTGGTGCTAGGTCTTTCCCTTTAGGTTTTACCCCAACAATGTTTTCATTAGTTTCGCTCACTCTCGAAATCAAGCATTTTACAGCAGGTTGGAGCAGCCTGTATCTCAGCACAGGAATAAGGTAGGGAAGAATTCTAAGGCTCATTTTGACTGCCTCCAGAAGTTAGATCAGATGGCAAATTGGATTTGGTGCTAGGTCTTTCCCTTTAGGTTTTACCCCAACAATGTTTTCATTAGTTTCGCTCACTCTCGAAATCAAGCATTTTACAGCAGGTTGGAGCAGCCTGTATCTCAGCACAGGAATAAGGTAGGGAAGAATTCAAATACTCATTTTGACTGCCTCCAGAAGTTAGATCAGATGGCAAATTGGATTTGGTACTAGGTCTTTCCCTTTAGGTTTTACCCCAACAATGTTTTCATTAGTTTCGCTCACTCTCGAAATCAAGCTTTTTACAGCAGGTTGGAGCAGCCTGTATCTCAGCACAGGAATAAGGTAGGGAAGAATTCAAATACTCATTTTGACTGCCTCCAGAAGTTAGATCAGATGGCAAATTGGATTTGGTGCTAGGTCTTTCCCCTTTAGGTTTTACCCCAACAATGTTTTCATTAGTTTCGCTCACTCTCGAAATCAAGCATTTTACAGCAGGTTGGAGCAGCCTGTATCTCAGCACAGGAATAAGGTAGGGAAGAATTCAAATACTCATTTTGACTGCCTCCAGAAGTTAGATCAGATGGCCAATGCAATTTGGTGCTAGGCCTTTCCCTTTAGGTTTTACCCCAACAATGTTTTCATTAGTTTCGCTCACTCTCGAAATCAAGCATTTTACATCAGGCTGGAGCAGCCTGTATCTCAGCACAGTAATAAGGTAGGGAAGAATTCAAATACTCATTTTGACTGCCTCCAGAAGTTAGATCAGATGGCAAATTGGATTTGGTGCTAGGTCTTTCCCTTTAGGTTTTACCCCAACAATGTTTTCATTAGTTTCGCTCACTCTCGAAATCAAGCATTTTACAGCAGGTTGGAGCAGCCTGTATCTCAGCACAGGAATAAGGTAGGGAAGAATTCAAATACTCATTTTGACTGCCTCCAGAAGTTAGATCAGATGGCCAATGCAATTTGGTGCTAGGTCTTTCCCTTTAGGTTTTACCCCAACAATGTTTTCATTAGTTTCGCTCACTCTCGAAATCAAGCATTTTACAGCAGGTTGGAGCAGCCTGTATCTCAGCACAGGAATAAGGTAGGGAAGAATTCTAAGGATCATTTTGACTGCCTCCAGAAGTTAGATCAGATGGCAAATTGGATTTGGTGCTAGGGGCTTTCCCTTTAGGTTTTACCCCAACAATGTTTTCATTAGTTTCGCTCACTCTCGAAATCAAGCATTTTACAGCAGGTTGGAGCAGCCTGTATCTCAGCACAGGAATAAGGTAGGGAAGAATTCTAAGGATCATTTTGACTGCCTCCAGAAGTTAGATCAGATGGCAAATTGGATTTGGTGCTAGGTCTTTCCCTTTAGGTTTTACCCCAACAATGTTTTCATTAGTTTCGCTCACTCTCGAAATCAAGCATTTTACAGCAGGTTGGAGCAGCCTGTATCTCAGCACAGGAATAAGGTAGGGAAGAATTCAAATACTCATTTTGACTGCCTCCAGAAGTTAGATCAGATGGCAAATTGGATTTGGTGCTAGGTCTTTCCCTTTAGGTTTTACCCCAACAATGTTTTCATTAGTTTCGCTCACTCTCGAAATCAAGCATTTTACAGCAGGTTGGAGCAGCCTGTATCTCAGCACAGGAATAAGGTAGGGAAGAATTCAAATACTCATTTTGACTGCCTCCAGAAGTTAGATCAGATGGCCAATGCAATTTGGTGCTAGGCCTTTCCCTTTAGGTTTTACCCCAACAATGTTTTCATTAGTTTCGCTCACTCTCGAAATCAAGCATTTTACAGCAGGTTGGAGCAGCCTGTATCTCAGCACAGGAATAAGGTAGGGAAGAATTCAAATACTCATTTTGACTGCCTCCAGAAGTTAGATCAGATGGCCAATGAATTTGGTGCTAGGCCTTTCCCTTTAGGTTTTACCCCAACAATGTTTTCATTAGTTTCGCTCACTCTCGAAATCAAGCATTTTACAGCAGGTTGGAGCAGCCTGTATCTCAGCACAGGAATAAGGTAGGGAAGAATTCTAAGGATCATTTTGACTGCCTCCAGAAGTTAGATCAGATGGCAAATTGGATTTGGTGCTAGGTCTTTCCCTTTAGGTTTTACCCCAACAATGTTTTCATTAGTTTCGCTCACTCTCGAAATCAAACATTTTACAGCAGGTTGGAGCAGCCTGTATCTCAGCACAGGAATAAGGTAGGGAAGAATTCAAATACTCATTTTGACTGCCTCCAGAAGTTAGATCAGATGGCAAATTGGATTTGGTGCTAGGTCTTTCCCTTTAGGTTTTACCCCAACAATGTTTTCATTAGTTTCGCTCACTCTCGAAATCAAGCATTTTACAGCAGGTTGGAGCAGCCTGTATCTCAGCACAGGAATAAGGTAGGGAAGAATTCTAAGGATCATTTTGACTGCCTCCAGAAGTTAGATCAGATGGCAAATTGGATTTGGTGCTAGGTCTTTCCCTTTAGGTTTTACCCCAACAATGTTTTCATTAGTTTCGCTCACTCTCGAAATCAAGCATTTTACAGCAGGTTGGAGCAGCCTGTATCTCAGCACAGGAATAAGGTAGGGAAGAATTCAAATACTCATTTTGACTGCCTCCAGAAGTTAGATCAGATGGCCAATGGAATTTGGTGCTAGGTCTTTCCCTTTAGGTTTTACCCCAACAATGTTTTCATTAGTTTTCGCTCACTCTCGAAATCAAGCATTTTACAGCAGGTTGGAGCAGCCTGTATCTCAGCACAGGAATAAGGTAGGGAAGAATTCAAATACTCATTTTGACTGCCTCCAGAAGTTAGATCAGATGGCAAATTGGATTTGGTGCTAGGTCTTTCCCTTTAGGGTTTTACCCCAACAATGTTTTCATTAGTTTCGCTCACTCTCGAAATCAAGCATTTTACAGCAGGTTGGAGCAGCCTGTATCTCAGCACAGGAATAAGGTAGGGAAGAATTCTAAGGATCATTTTGACTGCCTCCAGAAGTTAGATCAGATGGCCAATGCAATTTGGTGCTAGGTCTTTCCCTTTAGGTTTTACCCCAACAATGTTTTCATTAGTTTCGCTCACTCTCGAAATCAAGCATTTTACAGCAGGTTGGAGCAGCCTGTATCTCAGCACAGGAATAAGGTAGGGAAGAATTCAAATACTCATTTTGACTGCCTCCAGAAGTTAGATCAGATGGCCAATGCAATTTGGTGCTAGGCCTTTCCCTTTAGGTTTTACCCCAACAATGTTTTCATTAGTTTCGCTCACTCTCGAAATCAAGCATTTTACAGCAGGTTGGAGCAGCCTGTATCTCAGCACAGGAATAAGGTAGGGAAGAATTCAAATACTCATTTTGACTGCCTCCAGAAGTTAGATCAGATGGCCAATGGAATTTGGTGCTAGGTCTTTCCCTTTAGGTTTTACCCCAACAATGTTTTCATTAGTTTCGCTCACTCTCGAAATCAAGCATTTTACAGCAGGTTGGAGCAGCCTGTATCTCAGCACAGGAATAAGGTAGGGAAGAATTCTAAGGCTCATTTTGACTGCCTCCAGAAGTTAGATCAGATGGCAAATTGGATTTGGTGCTAGGTCTTTCCCTTTAGGTTTTACCCCAACAATGTTTTCATTAGTTTCGCTCACTCTCGAAATCAAGCATTTTACAGCAGGTTGGAGCAGCCTGTATCTCAGCACAGGAATAAGGTAGGGAAGAATTCAAATACTCATTTTGACTGCCTCCAGAAGTTAGATCAGATGGCAAATTGGATTTGGTACTAGGTCTTTCCCTTTAGGTTTTACCCCAACAATGTTTTCATTAGTTTCGCTCACTCTCGAAATCAAGCATTTTACAGCAGGTTGGAGCAGCCTGTATCTCAGCACAGGAATAAGGTAGGGAAGAATTCAAATACTCATTTTGACTGCCTCCAGAAGTTAGATCAGATGGCAAATTGGATTTGGGTGCTAGGTCTTTCCCTTTAGGTTTTACCCCAACAATGTTTTCATTAGTTTCGCTCACTCTCGAAATCAAGCATTTTACAGCAGGTTGGAGCAGCCTGTATCTCAGCACAGGAATAAGGTAGGGAAGAATTCTAAGGATCATTTTGACTGCCTCCAGAAGTTAGATCAGATGGCAAATTGGATTTGGTGCTAGGTCTTTCCCTTTAGGTTTTACCCCAACAATGTTTTCATTAGTTTCGCTCACTCTCGAAATCAAGCATTTTACAGCAGGTTGGAGCAGCCTGTATCTCAGCACAGGAATAAGGTAGGGAAGAATTCAAATACTCATTTTGACTGCCTCCAGAAGTTAGATCAGATGGCAAATTGGATTTGGTGCTAGGTCTTTCCCTTTAGGTTTTACCCCAACAATGTTTTCATTAGTTTCGCTCACTCTCGAAATCAAGCATTTTACAGCAGGTTGGAGCAGCCTGTATCTCAGCACAGGAATAAGGTAGGGAAGAATTCTAAGGATCATTTTGACTGCCTCCAGAAGTTAGATCAGATGGCAAATTGGATTTGGTGCTAGGTCTTTCCCTTTAGGTTTTACCCCAACAATGTTTTCATTAGTTTCGCTCACTCTCGAAATCAAGCATTTTACAGCAGGTTTGGAGCAGCCTGTATCTCAGCACAGGAATAAGGTAGGGAAGAATTCAAATACTCATTTTGACTGCCTCCAGAAGTTAGATCAGATGGCCAATGCAATTTGGTGCTAGGTCTTTCCCTTTAGGTTTTACCCCCAACAATGTTTTCATTAGTTTCGCTCACTCTCGAAATCAAGCATTTTACAGCAGGTTGGAGCAGCCTGTATCTCAGCACAGGAATAAGGTAGGGAAGAATTCTAAGGATCATTTTGACTGCCTCCAGAAGTTAGATCAGATGGCAAATTGGATTTGGTGCTAGGTCTTTCCCTTTAGGTTTTACCCCAACAATGTTTTCATTAGTTTCGCTCACTCTCGAAATCAAGCATTTTACAGCAGGTTGGAGCAGCCTGTATCTCAGCACAGGAATAAGGTAGGGAAGAATTCAAATACTCATTTTGACTGCCTCCAGAAGTTAGATCAGATGGCCAATGCAATTTGGTGCTAGGCCTTTCCCTTTAGGTTTTACCCCAACAATGTTTTCATTAGTTTCGCTCACTCTCGAAATCAAGCATTTTACAGCAGGTTGGAGCAGCCTGTATCTCAGCACAGGAATAAGGTAGGGAAGAATTCAAATACTCATTTTGACTGCCTCCAGAAGTTAGATCAGATGGCCAATGAATTTGGTGCTAGGCCTTTCCCTTTAGGTTTTACCCCAACAATGTTTTCATTAGTTTCGCTCACTCTCGAAATCAAGCATTTTACAGCAGGTTGGAGCAGCCTGTATCTCAGCACAGGAATAAGGTAGGGAAGAATTCTAAGGATCATTTTGACTGCCTCCAGAAGTTAGATCAGATGGCAAATTGGATTTGGTGCTAGGTCTTTCCCTTTAGGTTTTACCCCAACAATGTTTTCATTAGTTTCGCTCACTCTCGAAATCAAACATTTTACAGCAGGTTGGAGCAGCCTGTATCTCAGCACAGGAATAAGGTAGGGAAGAATTCAAATACTCATTTTGACTGCCTCCAGAAGTTAGATCAGATGGCAAATTGGATTTGGTGCTAGGTCTTTCCCTTTAGGTTTTACCCCAACAATGTTTTCATTAGTTTCGCTCACTCTCGAAATCAAGCATTTTACAGCAGGTTGGAGCAGCCTGTATCTCAGCACAGGAATAAGGTAGGGAAGAATTCTAAGGATCATTTTGACTGCCTCCAGAAGTTAGATCAGATGGCAAATTGGATTTGGTGCTAGGTCTTTCCCTTTAGGTTTTACCCCAACAATGTTTTCATTAGTTTCGCTCACTCTCGAAATCAAGCATTTTACAGCAGGTTGGAGCAGCCTGTATCTCAGCACAGGAATAAGGTAGGGAAGAATTCAAATACTCATTTTGACTGCCTCCAGAAGTTAGATCAGATGGCAAATTGGATTTGGTGCTAGGTCTTTCCCTTTAGGTTTTACCCCAACAATGTTTTCATTAGTTTCGCTCACTCTCGAAATCAAGCATTTTACAGCAGGTTGGAGCAGCCTGTATCTCAGCACAGGAATAAGGTAGGGAAGAATTCTAAGGATCATTTTGACTGCCTCCAGAAGTTAGATCAGATGGCAAATTGGATTTGGTGCTAGGTCTTTCCCTTTAGGTTTTACCCCAACAATGTTTTCATTAGTTTCGCTCACTCTCGAAATCAAGCATTTTACAGCAGGTTGGAGCAGCCTGTATCTCAGCACAGGAATAAGGTAGGGAAGAATTCAAATACTCATTTTGACTGCCTCCAGAAGTTAGATCAGATGGCCAATGCAATTTGGTGCTAGGTCTTTCCCTTTAGGTTTTACCCCAACAATGTTTTCATTAGTTTCGCTCACTCTCGAAATCAAGCATTTTACAGCAGGTTGGAGCAGCCTGTATCTCAGCACAGGAATAAGGTAGGGAAGAATTCTAAGGATCATTTTGACTGCCTCCAGAAGTTAGATCAGATGGCAAAATTGGATTTGGTGCTAGGTCTTTCCCTTTAGGTTTTACCCCAACAATGTTTTCATTAGTTTCGCTCACTCTCGAAATCAAGCATTTTACAGCAGGTTGGAGCAGCCTGTATCTCAGCACAGGAATAAGGTAGGGAAGAATTCAAATACTCATTTTGACTGCCTCCAGAAGTTAGATCAGATGGCCAATGCAATTTGGTGCTAGGCCTTTCCCTTTAGGTTTTACCCCAACAATGTTTTCATTAGTTTCGCTCACTCTCGAAATCAAGCATTTTACAGCAGGTTGGAGCAGCCTGTATCTCAGCACAGGAATAAGGTAGGGAAGAATTCAAATACTCATTTTGACTGCCTCCAGAAGTTAGATCAGATGGCCAATGAATTTGGTGCTAGGCCTTTCCCTTTAGGTTTTACCCCCAACAATGTTTTCATTAGTTTCGCTCACTCTCGAAATCAAGCATTTTACAGCAGGTTGGAGCAGCCTGTATCTCAGCACAGGAATAAGGTAGGGAAGAATTCTAAGGATCATTTTGACTGCCTCCAGAAGTTAGATCAGATGGCAAATTGGATTTGGTGCTAGGTCTTTCCCTTTAGGTTTTACCCCAACAATGTTTTTCATTAGTTTCGCTCACTCTCGAAATCAAACATTTTACAGCAGGTTGGAGCAGCCTGTATCTCAGCACAGGAATAAGGTAGGGAAGAATTCAAATACTCATTTTGACTGCCTCCAGAAGTTAGATCAGATGGCAAATTGGATTTGGTGCTAGGTCTTTCCCTTTAGGTTTTACCCCAACAATGTTTTCATTAGTTTCGCTCACTCTCGAAATCAAGCATTTTACAGCAGGTTGGAGCAGCCTGTATCTCAGCACAGGAATAAGGTAGGGAAGAATTCTAAGGATCATTTTGACTGCCTCCAGAAGTTAGATCAGATGGCAAATTGGATTTGGTGCTAGGTCTTTCCCTTTAGGTTTTACCCCAACAATGTTTTCATTAGTTTCGCTCACTCTCGAAATCAAGCATTTTACAGCAGGTTGGAGCAGCCTGTATCTCAGCACAGGAATAAGGTAGGGAAGAATTCAAATACTCATTTTGACTGCCTCCAGAAGTTAGATCAGATGGCCAATGCAATTTGGTGCTAGGCCTTTCCCTTTAGGTTTTACCCCAACAATGTTTTCATTAGTTTCGCTCACTCTCGAAATCAAGCATTTTACAGCAGGTTGGAGCAGCCTGTATCTCAGCACAGGAATAAGGTAGGGAAGAATTCAAATACTCATTTTGACTGCCTCCAGAAGTTAGATCAGATGGCCAATGAATTTGGTGCTAGGCCTTTCCCTTTAGGTTTTACCCCAACAATGTTTTCATTAGTTTCGCTCACTCTCGAAATCAAGCATTTTACAGCAGGTTGGAGCAGCCTGTATCTCAGCACAGGAATAAGGTAGGGAAGAATTCTAAGGATCATTTTGACTGCCTCCAGAAGTTAGATCAGATGGCAAATTGGATTTGGTGCTAGGTCTTTCCCTTTAGGTTTTACCCCAACAATGTTTTCATTAGTTTCGCTCACTCTCGAAATCAAACATTTTACAGCAGGTTGGAGCAGCCTGTATCTCAGCACAGGAATAAGGTAGGGAAGAATTCAAATACTCATTTTGACTGCCTCCAGAAGTTAGATCAGATGGCAAATTGGATTTGGTGCTAGGTCTTTCCCTTTAGGTTTTACCCCAACAATGTTTTCATTAGTTTCGCTCACTCTCGAAATCAAGCATTTTACAGCAGGTTGGAGCAGCCTGTATCTCAGCACAGGAATAAGGTAGGGAAGAATTCTAAGGATCATTTTGACTGCCTCCAGAAGTTAGATCAGATGGCAAATTGGATTTGGTGCTAGGTCTTTCCCTTTAGGTTTTACCCCAACAATGTTTTCATTAGTTTCGCTCACTCTCGAAATCAAGCATTTTACAGCAGGTTGGAGCAGCCTGTATCTCAGCACAGGAATAAGGTAGGGAAGAATTCAAATACTCATTTTGACTGCCTCCAGAAGTTAGATCAGATGGCAAATTGGATTTGGTGCTAGGTCTTTCCCTTTAGGTTTTACCCCAACAATGTTTTCATTAGTTTCGCTCACTCTCGAAATCAAGCATTTTACAGCAGGTTGGAGCAGCCTGTATCTCAGCACAGGAATAAGGTAGGGAAGAATTCTAAGGATCATTTTGACTGCCTCCAGAAGTTTAG